>NC_090842.1:27832500-29108750 GCF_028021215.1 Eschrichtius robustus | reverse complement strand
GAACAAAGAAGAGAAAGGGAAATCTCTCCCAGCAGCCTCAGAAGCAGCGGATTAAAGCTCCAGAAACAACTTGATGTGCCTGCATCTGTTGAATACCTGAATAGACAACGAATCATCCCAAATTCAAAAGGTGGACTTTAGGAGCAGGATATATTAATTTCCCCTTTTCCTTTTTTTGGGAGTGTATATGTGTATGCTTCTGGGTGAGATTTTGTCTGTATAGCTTTGCTTTCACCATTAGTCCTAGGGTTAGGTCTGTCCGTTTGTTTTTTTTTTACTTAAAAAATTTTTTTTCCTAATATATGTTTTCTTAATAATTTTTTCCGTATTTTCTATTTTTAGAAATTAAAATGTTTTTAATAAGTTTTTTCATATTTTTTATTTTAAAAAATTAAAATTTTTTTTCTTAATAAATTTTTTTCTTAAAAATTTTTTCTTATTTTTTACTATAAAAAATTAATAAATCTATTTTTAAAAATTAAAAAAAATTTTTTTCTGAATACATTTACTCTTAATAATTTTTTTTCTTATTTTTTATTATAATAGCTTTATTTTATTTTATTTTATCCTCTTTCTTCTTTCTATTTTTTTCTCCCTTATATTCTGAGCTGTGTGGATGAAAGGCTCTTGGTGCTCTAGCCAGGCATCAGGGCTGTGCCTCTGAGGTGGGAGAGCCAACTTCAGGACACTGGTCCACAAGAGACCTACCAGCTCCACGTAATACCAAACGGCAAAAATCTCTCAGAGATCTCCATCTCAACATCAAGACCCAGCTTCACTCAACGACCAGCAAGCTACAATGCTGAACACCCTATGCCAAACAACTAGCAAGACGGGAACACAGCCACATCCATTAGCGGGGAGGCTGCCTAAAATCATAAGGCCACAGACACCCCAAAACACACCACCAGATGTGGACGTGCCCACCAGAAAGACAAGATTCAACCTCATCCACCAGAACACAGGCAATAGTCCCCTCCACCAGGAAGCCTTCACAACCCACTGAACCAACCTTAGCCACTGGGGACAGATACCAAAAACAACGGGAGCTACGAACCTGCAGCCTGCGAAAAGGAGACCCCAAACACAGTAAGATAAGCAAAATGAGACGACAGAAAAACACACAGCAGATGAAGGAACAGGGTCAAAACACACCAGACTTAGCAAATGAAGAGGAAATAGGTAGTCTACCTGAAAAAGAATTCAGAATAATGATAGTAAGGATGATCCAAAATCTGGGAAATAGAACAGACAAAATGCAAGAAACATTTAACAAGGACGTAGAAGAACTAAAGAGGAACCAAGCAACGATGAAAAACACAATAAATGAAATTAAAAATACTCTAGATGGGATCAATAGCAGAATAACTGAGGCAGAAGAAAGGATAAGTGACCTGGAAGATAAAATGGTGGAAATAACTACTGCAGAGCAGGATAAAGAAAAAAGAATGAAAAGAACTGAGGACGGTCTCAGAGACCTCTGGGACAACATTAAACGCACCAACATTCGAATTATAGGGGTCCCAGAAGAAGAAGAGAAAAAGAAAGGGACTGAGAAAATATTTGAAGAGATTATAGTTGAAAACTTCCCTAATATGGGAAAGGAAATAGTTAACCAAGTCCTGGAAGCACAGAGAGTCCCATACAGGATAAACCCAAGGAGAAACACGCCAAGACACATATTAATCAAACTGTCAAAAATTAAATATAAGGAAAACATATTAAAGGCAGCAAGGGAAAAAAAACAAATAACACACAAGGGAATCCCCATAAGGTTAACATCTGATCTTTCAGCAGAAACTCTGCAAGCCAGAAGGGAGTGGCAGGATATACTTAAAGTCATGAAGGAGAAAAACCTACAACCAAGATTACTCTACCCAGCAAGGATCTCATTCAGATGTGATGGAGAAATTAAAACCTTTACAGACAAGCAAAAGCTGAGAGAGTTCAGCACCACCAAACCAGCTTTACAACAAATGCTAAAGGAACTTCTCTAGGCAAGAAACACAAGAGAAGGAAAACACCTACAATAACAAACCCAAAACATTTAAGAAAATGGGAATAGGAACATACATATCGATAATTACCTTGAATGTAAATGGATTAAATGCTCCCACCAAAAGACACAGACTGGCTGAATGGATACAAAAACAAGACCCATATGTATGCTGTCTACAAGAGACCCACTTCAGACCTAGAGACACATACAGACTGAAAGTGAGGGGATGGAAAAAGATATTCCATGCAAATGGAAATCAAAAGAAAGCTGGAGTAGCAATTCTCATATCAGACAAAATAGACTTTAAAATAAAGAATATTATAAGAGACAAAGAAGGACACTATATAATGATCAAGGGATCGATCCAAGAGGAAGGTATAACAATTGTAAATATTTATGCACCCAACATAGGAGCACCTCAATACATAAGGCAAATACTAACAGCCATAAAAGGGGAAATCGACGGCAACACAATCATAGTAGGGGACTTTAACACCCCACTTTCACCAATGGACAGATCATCCAAAATGAAAATAAATAAGGAAACACAAGCTTTAAATGATACATTAAACAAGATGGACTTAATTGATATTTATAGGACATTCCACCCAAAAACAACAGAATACACATTTTTCTCAAGTGCGCATGGAACATTCTCCAGGATAGATCATATCTTGGGTCACAAATCAAGCCTTGGTAAATTTAAGAAAATTGAAATCATATCAAGTATCTTTTCCGACCACAACGCTATGAGACTAGATATCAATTACAGGAAAAGATCTGTAAAAAATACAAACACATGGAGGCTACACAATACACTACTTAATAACGAAGTGATCACTGAAGAAATCAAAGGGGAAATCAAAAAATACCTAGAAACAAATGACAATGGAGATACGACGACCCAAAACCTATGGGACGCAGCAAAAGCAGTGCTAAGAGGGAAGTTTATAGCAATACAAGCCTACCTCAAGAAACAGGAAACATCTCGAATAAACAACCTAACCTTGCACCTAAAGCAATTAGAGAAAGAAGAACAAAAAAACCCCCAAAGCCAGCAGAAGGAAAGAAATCATAAAGATTAGGTCAGAAATAAATGAAAAAGAAATGAAGGAAACAATAGCAAAAATCAATAAAACTAAAAGCTGGTTCTTTGAGAAGATAAACAAAATTGATAAACCATTAGCCAGACTCATCAAGAGAAAAAGGGAGAAGACTCAAATCAATAGAATTAGAAATGAAAAAGGAGAAGTAACCACTGACACTGCAGAAATACAAACGATCATGAGAGATTACTACAAGCAACTCTATGCCAATAAAATGGACAACCTGGAAGAAATGGACAGATTCTTAGAAATGCACAAACTGCCGAGACTGAACCAGGAAGAAATAGAAAATATGAACAGACCAATCACAAGCACTGAAATTGAAACTGTGATTAAAAACCTTCCAACAAACAAAAGCCCAGGACCAGATGGCTTCACAGGTGAATTCTATCAAACATTTAGAGAAGAGCTAACACCTATCCTTCTCAAACTCTTCCAAAATATTGCAGAGGGAGGAACACTCCCCAACTCATTCTACGAGGCCACCATCACGCTGATACCAAACCAGACAAAGATGTCACAAAGAAAGAAAACTACAGGCCAGTATCACTGATGAACATAGATGCAAAAATCCTCAACAAAATACTCGCAAACAGAATCCAACAGCACATTAAAAGGATCATACACCATGATCAAGTGGGGTTTATCCCAGGAATGCAAGGATTCTTCAACATACGCAAATCAATCAATGTGATACACCATATTAACAAATTGAAGGAGAAAAACCATATGATCATCTCAATAGATGCAGAGAAAGCTTTCAACAAAATTCAACACCTATTTATGATAAAAGCCCTGCAGAAAGTAGGCATAGAGGGAACTTTCCTCAACATAATAAAGGCCATATATGACAAACCCACAGCCAACATTGTCCTCAATGGTGAAAAACTGAAACCATTTCCACTAAGATCAGGAACAAGACAAGGTTGCCCACTCTCACCACTATTATTCAACATAGTTTTGGAGGTGTTAGCCACAGCAATCAGAGAAGACAAAGAAATAAAAGGAATCCAAATCGGAAAAGAAGAAGTAAAGCTGTCACTGTTTGCAGATGACATGATACTATACATAGAGAATCCTAAAGATGCTACCAGAAAACTCCTAGAGCTAATCAATGAATTTGGTAAAGTAGCAGGATACAAAATTAATGCACAGAAATCTCTTGCATTTCTATACACTAATGACGAAAAATCTGAAAGTGAAATTAAGAAAACACTCCCGTTTACCATTGCAACAAAAAGAATAAAATATCTAGGAATAAACCTACCTAAGGAGACAAAAGACCTGTATACAGAAAATTATAAGACACTGATGAAAGAAATTAAAGATGATACAAATAGATGGAGAGATATACCATGTTCCTGGATTGGAAGAATCAACATTGTGAAAATGACTCTACTACCCAAAGCAATCTACAGATTCAATGCAATCCCTATCAAACTACCACTGGCATTTTTCACAGAACTAGAACAAAAAATTTCACAATTTGTATGGAAACACAAAAGACCCCGAATAGCCAAAGCAATCTTGAGAATGAAAAATGGAGCTGGGGGAATCAGGCTCCCTGACTTCAGACTATATTACAAAGCTACAGTAATCAAGACAGTTTGGTACTGGCACAAAAACAGAAATATAGATCAATGGAACAGGATAGAAAGCCCAGAGATAAACCCACGCACATATGGTCACCTTATCTTTGATAAAGGAGGCAAGCATATACAGTGGAGAAAAGACAGCCTCTTCAATAAGTGGTGCTGGGAAAATTGGACAGCTACATGTAAAAGTATGAAATTAGAACACTCCCTGACACCATGCACAAAAATAAACTCAAAATGGATTAAAGACCTAAGTGTAAGACCAGACACTATCAAACTCTTAGAGGAAAACATAGGCAGAACACTCTATGACATACATCACAGCAAGATTCTTTTTGACCCAGCTCCCAGAGAAATGGAAATAAGAACACAAATAAACAAATGGGACCTAATGAAACTTAAAAGCTTTTGCACAGCAAAGGAAACCATAAACAAGACCAAAAGACAACCCTCAGAATGGGAGAAAATATTTGCAAATGAAGCAACTGACAAAGGATTAATCTCCAAGATTTACAAGCAGCTCATGCAGCTCAATAACAAAAAAACGAACAACCCAATCCAAAAATGGGCAGAAGACCTAAATAGACATTTCTCCAAAGAAGATATACAGATGGCCTACAGACACATGAAAGAATGCTCAACATCATTAATCATTAGAGAAATGCAAATCAAAACTACAATGAGATATCATCTCACACCGGTCAGAATGGCCATCATCAAAAAATCTAGAAACAATAAATGCTGGAGAGGGTGTGGAGGAAAGGGAACACTCTTGCACTGTTGGTGGGAATGTAAATTGATACAGCCACTATGGAGAACAGTATGGAGGTTCCTTAAAACACTACAAATAGAACTACCATACGACCCAGCAATCCCACTACTGGGCATATACCCTGAGAAAACCATAGTTCAAAAAGAGTCATGTACCAAAATGTTCATTGCAGCTCTATTTACAATAGCCAGGACATGGAAGCAACCTAAATGTCCATCGACAGATGAATGGATAAAGAAGATGTGGCACATATATACAATGGAATATTACTCAGCCATAAAAAGAAATGAAATGGAGGTATTTGTAATGAGGTGGATGGAGTTAGAGTCTGTCATACAGAGTGAAGTAAGTCAGAAAGAGAAAAACAAATACAGTATGCTAACACATATATACGGAATCTAAGGGAAAAAAAAAAAAAAAAAAAGGCCATGAAGAACCTAGTGGCAAGACGGGAATAAAGACACAGACCTACTAGAGAATGGACTTGAGGATATGGGGAGGGGGTGGGGTGAGATGTGACAGGGTGAGAGAGTGTCATGGACATATACACACTACCAAATGTAAAATAGATAGCTAGTGGGAAGCAGCCACATAGCACAGGGAGATCAGCTCGGTGCTTTGTGACCACCTAGAGGGGTGGGATGGGGAGAGTGGGAGGGAGGGAGATGCAAGAGGGAAGAGATATGGGAACATATTGTATATGTATAACTGATTCACTTTTTTATAAAGCAGAAGCTAACACACCATTGTAAGGCAATTATACTTCAATAAAGATGTTTAAAAAAAAAAAAAAGTAAGCTGGTACAAAATTAAAATTTGGTTTTCTCACTGTTAAAAGGACAGTCTTATTGGACTATTGGTCTGTTCTTCATAAGAGATTGTGAAAGGTTTTTCCTTACCTTTTAAAATAATCTGCCTAGAAAACACAGACCTTGAGACTTGTTAAAATAATCTACCTACGTTTCTATGTTGTGTTTGATTACTTAGGTAAAACTAGTCCTCTCAGTAGTAAAAGAGCTAAGTTTTGCTCAGAGTATATCACCTTCTATATTTGCCTGAGAAGTCTTTAATCGTCACTTTGGTTAAGTAGATAACTAAGTATTGTTTCACAGTGACCTTTGATCCTGTTTGACTTAGTGTTTTTAAACCTTTTGTTATTTTTGACAAACTTCCCCAAAATCAAATTCTAAATGAAATCTTTTGACCTCAAACTAACTTTGGGATTTTTTGGTGGGTTCCTGGAACACCTTAAAAAATTTATTCTCTCTCCTTTAAAAAAAGAAAGATGTTAAACTAATTAGGTTTATTTACTATATTAAGTTACATGGGACGCATTGTCAGAAAAGAAGTAATACTAAGCTTTTTAATGTTGCATTTATGTTGGTATGTATTATAAGTGTTCCAGAAATTGCATGAAATTCCTAAAATCTGAGATGTCCTAGTATGTTATCACTTGTAATTCCAGTTATTACCTTAAAATGTTGTGTGTGTCACAGAAATAACCAAATTTCCATGTCAATTGCATTGTAATGAACTCTAATCAGATCTTTAACCATGGCTATTTTAAGTCTTTTGTTATTTACATATAGTTATTGTTTTACTCTGATGCTTTTGCAAAAGCGTTCCTACAAAAGTGTTTCACCTTCAGAGAAATTCATAGAAAGGATTCTGACAGGTACTCTAGAATACAGATTCCTGATAACTTTCAGATCATAACACAAAACTGGGTAAGAATTTTCAGAACTCTAAGGAAAAACTAGGTTCATAAAATTGCTAACAAAAGATCGAGATCAACAATAAGTAGTTACATAGGACTAAATGAACTGATAAAGATCATTATAATTTTTGGTGATGACTTTTTGTTTGAAACGTTGCTGGTTCTCTTATGTTTTGTTTTTCCAGATTTAAGGAAACCTGTTTTCTTTCTCTTGAAGCTATTGACAAGTTAAATCAGTTATACCTTTGTGAACAAAGACGAAACCTTTACTTTTTCTCCCTACCCAATCCCTTCAAATTTCAGAAACTCTTGAGTATTCTTTTCATGCCAATATAGTCTGCTGTTTCAGTAAGTTCAGTAAGAGTCTGTTCTCCTTGTAACAGAACACAATAACATTGGATATATTATCAAAGTTTTTTTATTAATTAATTTACTTATTTATTTTGACTGCGTCAGGTCTTAGTTGCGGCATGCAGGCTTCTTAGTTGCAGAATGTGGACCCTTAGTTGAGGCATGCATGCAGGATCTAGTTCCCCAATCAGGGATCGACAAGTGAGAGAGAGTGAGAAAGGCTGCTGTGGCCAGAGCAGAAAGAGCAGACAAAACCTGGAGTGAAGTGAGGATGGGGCCATCGGCAGGGCCATGCTGCATAGGACCTGGTGAGGACTTTGTCTTTATTTGGAGAGTGTTAGGAAGCCAAGGAAGGGTGAGCCGCAGGGAGGCTCTGCTGAGGAGTGTGCTCTGGAGTCATTGATGTGGAGCGTTTTCGTCGGGCTGTGAGCGCTGGTTAGGTGGCCGGGTGGGGGCAGCAGGCAGACGTAAAGGGACTGCCTGGTGAGCAGGAGGGGAGGAGATAAGACACCAAGAATTTAAACAGTTGTTGAGACTGTTTTTCAGAATTCTTTGGCTATTAACAGCAGAAGCCCATTGATCAGGCTTAAGTCAAGAAGGGGGAGTTTACTTAAAGGAAACAAAGGTGGCAGAAATGGTGCTGGATTTTGCTATCAAACAGGACCAGAAATTGGCAGAATGAAGAATCCAAGACTCTTATTCTTGCTCTCTCTCTGTCTGTCTCTGTCTCTCTGTCTCTCTGTCTCTCTCTCTCTCTCTCTCCCCTCTACTTCTTCATGTGCCTTTTTATTTAATTTTTCACCAAATACATACTGAGCATTGATTGTATGTCAGACACTGGACCAGGCTCTGGGCAGCCCATGTGCACTCTCCATGGTCCCGCCATCATGAAGCTTGACTCCTCTCCTGCATTTTCCCCTCTGGCTGCACTTTGCAAGTGTCTAGCCTGAGGCCAAAAGGCTATTAATTGGGTGAGCCGAGATTTGAAATTAGACAGTGGATTCTGGATTCCATGCTCTTAAGCCCCACTCCATGTTGCCTCTCTTTAGATGTTCAGCTTTGAGATCATTATGTCCACCTGAACAGAGATAAGGCAGCAGAGGCTGAGGAGTATAATCGGCACGTCTGGGATCCAGGACATACTGGTCTAGAGTATCTTCTGCTGCCATGTGTTGACTTTAGAAATTGAGGTTGGAACAGAACACCTCTTTATTGATGGAGGGAAGAGACATGGCTCTTGAATTCTGCTGTCACCTGTGATCTCTGCAGAAAATTGCTGTCTTTGCTGGGTGTAAAACCACCACCTCGGCTGTCCTCATTCACTGCCTGCGCCAGAAGACAGAAGACGAGCTCTTGTAGATAACGCTGAAGATGGTAAGTACATCCACTCTCGTGGCCACACAAGCTCCCCGTCCTGTAAACATGGCCCCAGGCTTCATCATTTCAGCTGTCCCCTTGCCCTGGAAAAACTACCTGGGACAGTTTCTCACCTCTCAAGAGCAGTGTCAGAGCTCTGGATCTGAATGGGGAATTTCCTTCTTTCTTTTTTATTATGGAATATCTCAGATGTTAGCAAAGACAAAAAATAACGTAATGGGGCTTCCCTGGTGGCGCAGTGGTTAAGAATCCGCCTGCCAATGCAGGGGACATGGGTTCAAGCCCTGGTCCAGGAAGATCCCACATGCCACGGAGCAACTAAGCCCATGCACCACAACTACTGAGCCTGCGCTCTAGAGCTCGCGAGCCACAACTACTGAGCCCGCGTGCCACAACTACTGAAGCCCGCATGCCTAGAGCCCATGCTCCGCAGCAAGAGAAGCCACCACAGTGAGAAGCCCGTGCACTGCAAGGAAGAGTAGCCCCTGCTCACAGCAACTAGAGAAAGCCCATGCTCAGCAACGAAGACCCAACGCAGCCAAAAATAAATAAATTTATTTAAAAAATAGTAATAACGTAATGAACAACTGTGTAATAACTCCTCATATCTATCAAAACTTACTTTTTCCAATATTGTTTTCTGATAGCTTTTTTATATATAACTATTTTCTTTATTGTAAATATATATATGTCACATACAATTTACCATTTTAATCATTTTAAGTGTACAATTCAATGGCATTAATTTCATTCATAGTACTGTGCAACCATCACCACTATTTCCAAAAATTTTCATCATCCCAAACAAAAAATCCCTACCTCTTTAAACAGTAACTCTACATTCTCCCCTTCCCCCCAGTCTCTGGAAACCTCTAATGTACTTTCTGTCTATGAATTTGCCCATCCTAGATTCATTCGTATAAGTGGAATCTGATAGATTCTTAAGAAATTAAACATTACACATTCTCAGAGGTAATTACCATCCTGAATTTTGGGAATGGGGTTATTTAGAACAAAGATTTTCAGAAGGGTTGTCACAATTGTCTTGGTTAATTTAGAAACCACCTCAATTATAATCCAGTGGTGGCCCAATTTTCTAGATTTTCTGCATGTCTGCCTCAATAGTGATTCTCACATAATCGTATATCTACCCATTCATCCATCCAACCATCCATCCATCTATTCATCCATCCATTCATTCATCATCTTATTATACATCTGTCCATCCACCAATGAATCCAATTCATCAATATCTTTTCATCAATCTAATACCAATTCATCTATAGCATTCATTCATCTGTTATCAATCATTCATATATCTGTATTTTATCATCCATCTCTCTAAAATCAATGATCCATCCATCACCTAATCTGCTAGCTATCGTCCATCTATCCACTTATCCCCCCAGTTCACCCATACTCCAAGTATGTCACAGAGAAGGTGACATTTCAGGATTGGTGGATGGCTATGGTAGTGGGTCATCACAGGAAGCTACAGCACAACAGATACCCAGAGAATACCACATTTAGAGCCAGTGGGAGCTATTGGAGTAGCCCGAGTGCCTGGCCTCTCTGCCTGGACCCTGGACCCCTGCGGATGCTCCTGGACCCCCAGCAGCCAGCCTCCAGCACTGGACTCTGCTCTGTTTCCATGGGTTAAGTCCAACGTAGCCTTGGATCCTGGTTTCTCAGGCTCAAATAAGGTGACCAATGTGTTCAAAGACAAAAACACAACTGTTTTCTGATGCCTGGAAAGAGGTAAATTTATTTCAGCAATTCTCCATGTGGCACAAGAGACCCAGCTTATAAGGGGAGAGTCGGTAACTTTGGGAGAATCCAGAGAACCTAAGAGCCCATGTCATCCTTCTGAGATCTTCTGAGATCACGTAGAGGTGTTTCCATGATTATCCTCTCTCCCCAATAACACACACGGGCACACGCGCACACACACACACACACACACCTGGATTGCAGGGCCACAACCCATAACGGAGGGACCCTTACTGGGACTTCCTGCATACTGGTCAGGCCTGTTAGCTACAGTGTCACAATAAAATCAGCACAATCTTGGTGAACTGACAACAAAGAGAAGCGTGGGGTGGGGTGAATTTCAGTGAGCTTGTATGAGTCAGGATTTTCTAATGCAGGAGGAGAAAACTCATCGCGAAGTGACTTGAGAAGAGAAAGGGATATGTTGTAACAGAATCTTCAGGTAACTAACTGAAAAGTCCAGGAGTTGATGGCTTCAGGCATGTCCGGATCCAGATGCACATATGATATTATTAAGACTGTGTCTCTATCCCTCAGCTTTTTACCTCTCTGTGTTGGCTTCATTCTCAGGCAGATTTGTCCCCTGGGGAGGTTAGACAACAACAGTATTCTAGACTTACATCCTATCTGCTTAGAAACCCTCTTTCCCAATAATTCCAGCAAAAGTTTTGGGTATACTGTATTGAACTGACATGGGCACATGTCCATCCCTGAAGTAATCCCTGTCTTCAGGGAGATGGTGCACCTCAGGTCACATATAGATGCCTGGAATCGTGGAGTGAGACTGGGGAAGAGGGAGTCCCCCAAAGGAAAATTGGGGTGTTTTTGCCTGGAGGAACAAGAAGGGGAGATGGATGGAGGGCAGGGCAGGCACAAGCAACATTCCTCTCCAGAGCTCCCCTCCCCTGTCCCATACCTACACCCTGTGCTCATGCCCAGGGGAGCTGGTGCCCTGCCCACTTCCTTTCAGCCCAGCCAGTGTGGCACCAGGAGGGAGGACTTGATACCTTTGATGCACAGCTCACAAAGATCAGCTTTTCTCTCAGGAAGCCTTCTCACCCACAACCTCTGCCTTTGTCTTCACAGAAATCTTTCCCTCTTGATTTACATGGAGACCCCAGAGAGGTAAGGACCTTTGGCTTCTTGATTATAGGTTTTAAGTCTTTAAGCTCTAGTTGCATATGAATGAAAGAAATCTCTCTTGTGAAATCATAGTAACTCGTTGCATTTACCCTGCTGAGGCCAAGAGAGGGACAGAGTATTGCCTGGATAGCACAGGGAGGAGGACCAGTCATAGCACACAGAACCTGTTCCCCAGCTCCCAATCCAGTGCTCTCTGTCATCAACTCTGTGTCCCCTAGACCCACCTACCCCCTCATCTTGTTTACATTCCTACAAATGCCCTGTTGGGGGAAGGCTGGACTAGAAACTTCCACTGTGAGGAGTGGAGAGAACTGGACAAGGGGCACTTCAGGAGCCGTCACGAGGAGCTCAGATCTTCTCCTGGGAGGCGGCAGGGGTGACTGGCTGTGCAAATTGCACTATTTGCAGGGCTGTGAGGAAAGGAGTCATGAATCTCAGTCCTGAGGACACTACCCTCCTCCCAGCAACGCAGGAAACTCAAACAGCAGCGTCCCATCTCCTTCCTCCCCTCCCACCTTCCAATGCTTTGCCAGGTTCTGCAACATCTGCAACATCTTACGTCCTGGCCTCTCTGCTCTCTCCCTGGGGAGAGTAACACTTACCTTAAAAGGTGTAGAGAGGATTAAATGAGGTTCATTCAGTCATTCAACAAAGAGTTTTTTTTTTTTTGAAGTATAGTTGATTTACAATATTGTGTTGGTTTCTGGTGTACAGCAAAGTGATTCAGTTATACATACATATACATATTCTTTTTCATATTCTTTTCCATTATGGATATTGAATACAGCTCCCTCTGCTATACCGTAGGACCTTGTTGTTTATCTAGTTTATATATGGTAGTTTGTATCTGCTAATCCCAAACTCCTAGTTTATCCCTCCCCCACCCCTTTTCCCCTTTGGTAACCATAAGTTTGTTTTCTATGTCTGTATTTCTGTTTTGTAAATAAGTTCATCTGTGTTATATTTTAGATTCCACATATAAGTGATATCATATAGTATTTGTCTTTCTCTTTCTGACTTAACTTCACTTAGTATGATAATCTCTGGGTCCATCCATGTTGCTGCAAATGTCATTATTTCATTCTTTTTAATGGCTGAGTAATATTCCATTGTATACATATATATATATATACCACATCTTCTTTATCCATTCCTTTGTCAATGGATATTTAGGTTGCTTCCATGTCTTGGCTGTTGTAAATAGTGCTGCATGAACATTGAGGTGCATGTATCTTTTCAAATTAGAGTATTCTCTGGATATATGCCCAGGAGTGGGATTGCTGGATCATGTGGTGATGCTATTTCTAGTTTTTTAAGGAAATGTTCTCCATAGTAGCTGCACCAATTTACATCCCCACCAACAGTTTTTGTGCCAATACCACACTGTTTTGATTAGAGTAGCTTTGTAGTATTGTCTGAAGTCTGGGGTGGTTATACTCCAGCTTTTCCAACAAAGATTTGTTCTTTTTCCAACAAAGATTTAATTAGCACTTTACTACGTGCCAGGACCTGATTTATAAGCTGAGGATATAGCAGTGGAGGCCATGCAGACACAATCCCCTGCCCCCTTTGAGTGAGGGTGGCAGACAATAGGCAAACAAACAAAATATGTAGTATGTTTGATGATGGTGTGTTTGGTGAAGGGAAATGGGGATAATTTGCCAGTGGTTTGAATTTGCAGAGCAGGGTCAGGGGATAGCTGGATGCAAAGGTGACATTTGAGCCAAGTTCTGGAGTAGGGGAGGAAGCCAGTTGTCAGGAAACTGGAGGAAGAGTGTTCCAGGCAGAGGGAACAGCAAAGGACATGAGACAAGAGGCCAGTGTGGCTGGTGTGAGGGGAGAGAACAGACTTGAGGCTAAAAAAAGAGTGGAAGGTTGGGGTGGTCCTTTAAAGGACTTGGATTTTGATTCCAAGTGAGATGGGAAGTCTTGGGAGGGTTTTGAATAGAGTGAGAGGGTCTTAGATTTTGCGAAGGTCACTTTGCTGTGTTGAGGTTGATGTAGGGAAGGGGCAGGGCAGACACAGGGAGACCAGCTGGGGAACCTCTGTGCTGGAATAATCCAGGCCTGGGATCATGGCAGCTTGGACTAAGGCTGTAGCAGAGGGGGTGGGGAGAAGAGGTTTGGGCCTGGAGATAGATAGATAGATACATAGATAGAGAGATAGATAGATAGATAGATAGATAGATAGATAGATAGATAGATAGATAGATATAGATACAGATATATAGAGATATATTTTATGGAAGTATAGTTGATTTACAATATTGTGTTAGTTTCAGGTATACAGCAAAGTGATTCAGTGATATATATAAATATTCTTTTTCAGATTATTTTCCATTATAGGTAATTACAAGATATTGAATGTAGTTCTCTGTGCTATACAGTAAATCCTTGTTGTATATCTATTTTATATGTAGCAATGTGTATCTGTTAATCCCAAACTCCTAATCCCCCACCCTTTCCCCTTTGGTAACCATAAATTTGTTTTCTATGTCTGTGAGTCTGTTTCTGTTTCGTAAATAAGTTCATTTGTATCATTTTTTAGATTCCACATATAAGCAATATCATATGGTATTTGTCTCTCTCTGTGTGACTTACTTCACTTAGTATGAGAACCTCCAGGTCCATGGATGTTGTTGAAGTAATAGCTGACAGGATGTGCTGATGCACAGTGTGTGGGGCATGAGGAGAAGAGGAGTGAAGCAGGCCCGAGTTTTTTGTTTGTTGGTTTGGTTTGGTTTTGGTTTCAGCCGCGCTGCGCGTCTTGTGGGATCTTAGTTCCCCAACCAGGGATCGAACCCTTGCCCTTGGCAGTGAAAGCGTGGAGTCCCAACCACTGGATCGCCAGGGAATTCCCTCCTCTGGGTTTTTTGACCTGAGCAAGGTGGTACATGAGGCCCACACGGAGCAGCCACTAGCACCCACTCTGGACAGCAGTGTTTACTGTCCCTCTTACTGTTGCTGGTATCAGTCAGTCCCCACTGGACACTGCCCTGGACGCCACCTTGATCAACTTGGACTCTTGTTGTCTCTCTACTGCTCCTCCCCATCCCATGTCCCACGGTCCTGCCAGATTTCCCCTTGTAAACACAGGCCAGAGTATGCCGACCCCGTCTTAAAAGACAGACCTTCCTTACAAGACAAATCCCCTCACTCATGGAGTTATTCATTCAAAATGCATCTGAGTCCCTACTGTGTGCAGGCATGTGCAGAACACGTGCTCCAACATGTGACCATGTCTCTAGTCCACACCCCCAACATTCCTCCAAGCCCAGGACCCTTGGGGTTTGAGGTTCCTGGGATGAGCACTAAAGGGACACCTTTGTCACTTTGCTTATGCTGTTCCCACTCTTTAGAAAACTGTTCATTCCCCAGAGCCCACTGCCAACGGTAGGCACCTCCTCTGTGTGGCCTTCCTGGGTCCTCCTTCCAGAACGAGTTGCTCCTCTTGCTGGCCTCCTGTAGCAGCCCTTCCTGAACTGTGCAGCCTTTGGAAGTGAGCAGTAGTGGCACCCCAGATCCTTCTCCCCTATTTGTCAGCCATAGTGGATTAGGATTCAGGGCCTTGTCCTGCTGCGTCAGAATCATGCGACAGAACCTCTCTTGCTGGCAGCTAGAGCTGGCCTGTCATTCACTGGTCCTTGCAGAGCAGAATCAGGTCCCAGGAGCCAAAGGGTCTCAGAGCCTAGAAATTGTCCACTTCTACCTGCCATCCAGGAGGGGAATGTGCACATGGGGCTGGTGTCCAGTGCGGGATCTGTAACAGCACTGCTAATGAATCATATCTAATGTTATTCAGCCCTTTCCAGGTTCCAGGTACTGTGCTCAGCATTTTGCATGTGTTCAGTAATTTAATCCCCACAACAACCCATCTTATAGCTGAGGAAACTGAGGCACACACAGGTGAAACTACTTTCCCAAGTTACCAGCTAGTAAATGACAAAGACAGATTTCAAATCCAGTCTGGCTCCAAAAACCCCGCTCTTAATGACCACTGTGACCAAATATGAAATATAACTATACCCGAAACCAGCTTCCCAGGTGGTGACATGTGAGTCAGTTGCTACTAATCTGTGGCCATGTCAGTACAGTAGTCCCTCATTATCCTCGAGGAATAAATTCCAAGACCCCCAGTGGATGCCCAAAACCTCAGAGAGTACCAAACCCTATATATCCTATGTTTTGGTTCCTACACATACATACCTATGATAAAGTTTAATTCATAAATTAGGTACCCTAAAAGAATAGCCAAATGCTAACATCACTACTCTTGGACTTTGGAGCCATTATTAAGTAAATAAGTCCTGAACACAAGCCCTGCAATACCATGAGAGTTGATCTGGTAACCGAGAGGGCTACTAAGTGACTAACGGGCAGGAGACCCTGGCAACCATAATGGACATGACGCTGCCCTCTTCCCCAGAGGTTTCCTTTCCTGCCCACCGTGCTTGATGGAGTGCTGCTTCCAAAGACACCCGAAGAGATTCTGGCTGAAAAGAATTTCCACCCCGTTCCCTACATCATGGGAATCAACAAACAGGAGTGTGGCTGGATTCTGCCGATGGTGAGAAAGTGCAGGCCTCTTAGACTCGCCTCCCCTGCCCGTCACATCACCCCTCCCATCTCTGGTCACAGGACCCCTCTTTCTATGCACCCCCCTCTGGGACCTTCTCCATGATGGCCCAGCTGTCACCTAGGTGGTGTGGCCCTGGGGACCACATCCCCACACACTCTCTGCTTGTCCTCCCATCCAAGAGTCCTGAAATGTCAGTGCCAGGAGGGCTGGTAGAGATAATCATTGGGCAGATGAGAAACCCAAGGCCTGGAAAGGGGAAGGGGCTTGGGAGTTAAGGAGAGTGAGGCCTAGGACCTGCAGCCTCTCCCCTGGGCTTGGTGCTTTCATAGTTTCTCCATAAATTCCACCCACCCACACCCCACACTCTCAGTCGTTTAACTGGAAAGATTCAAAGGAGCCTGCTTCCTCCTGAGTTAAAATTGACTTCTAAAAGTTAGGAAGAGCTTTCCCTTCTGCCAAAGATAAACAAAGCCAGACACTAGTTGAAGTGGTAACAGATTTGATTCAGATACACCCTTGCTGTAGGGAAAAGAGCAATTGTGAACTGAACCCAAGGCCGGGGGCGCGGGGAGGATTATCCGTGTAACTGTGCCACCTGGATTTGTTAGCTGGCATTTATCTGGAGAAGAAACAAACTTCTTCTGTCTTTATGACAGGAGGCCGTGGTGTAAGTAGAAGCAAGGCTCCCACTGAAATTAGGCCTTTATCTTCCCACAGCGACTGGAAGAGAGAGCAAGAATTACCCCCTGAATGTTTGCTTTTCATAGAGATGGCTCTCAGGTCCTGAGGAAACAGTTTTGTGTGGTAGATTTACATCTCAAGGGGCAGAGAAAGGATTTATAATAACAAGGTTTTAAAGTAACTGTTCAAAGAATGGGTTCAGGGACCTACCTGCCTATCACCAGGTTTTGGCTAGAGCAAACGGTAAATTTTCCTGGCAGCACAGAGCTTTTTAAGGGGGCCTGGGGTCATCCTGGGGACATGGCCTTAAGCTGCTTGTAGCTATGCTAGAGTTTGGTCAAGTCACTTAGTGCAGAGTTTTGATGGAGTCGTTATGTGCAGAGTTCTGCAGTTCTTCAGAATGATTTCAAAGATTATACCGAAAGACCAAAACCATAATGGCAGGATTTGGGGCTTTCTCAGTTATCTGACACAGGCGGGGTATTTGTGAGGTCTGTGTCATCTGCCCCAGAGGCCTCCACTTCAACACTTGGCTGGCTGAAACCTTCCCTCTCTGTCTTGATGACCACTGTGGAGACTCTAGCCTAAATATATATATATATGCACGCATATACACACACACATATATATATATAGATACATATACATATACACACACACACACACACATATATATATATATACATATATATACATACACACACACACACACACACACACACACAAAGACTGGGACAGCTTCCCTTAACAATTACTTTATCTTCTTTGCATTCCTTGATTTCTAGATATAAAAGTCCATTTGATTCATTGATTTTGCCCAACTCGTCAAAGACCCATGCCCATCAAGACATGACAAAGTGACCTTCAGCCTGCATTGGTTTGGTTTGTTGGTCACTTCGGTTTTTCTTGCCATTACCAGATGATTCACAATTGCTTAACCTTTGTTTTAACAGTTCATGGGCTACTCATTCTCTGAAGGCAAGCTGGACCAGAAGACGGCCACATCACTCATGTGGAAGTCCTACCCCATCCTTGTAAGAGTCTAGGAATCACAGGAACTGGCTGAGCCCTAAAGAGGGGAAGAGTCTTGTCCCCAGTTGCAGAGCAACTAATGGCAGAATGAAGACTGGGGCTGGAGGGTTCTACTCCCATTTTTATGCCTTTCCACCTCACCACCAGGAGTGGGCGGAAGTGGTTGCACAGAACTTGAGAGGTTCACCATTAATGCAAGCCTTCCTCTCTGGCTGGAGAAGCCATGCTGTTCACTAGGGCTTGGTGGTCACTTTCACCCTTGATCTATTTCAGAACATCCATGAGGAACTGACTCCAGTGGCTACTGACAAGTATTTAGGAGGGACAGACGACCCTGCCAAAAAGAAAAACCTGTTCCTGGACTTGATTGCAGATGGGATGTTTGGTGTCCCATCTGTGAATGTGGCCCATCGCCACAGAGGTGAGTCACAGAAAGTGGACAGGAGAAGGACACTGACCGCACCAGCTTCACACTGCATTCTCTCCTAACGCTCAGCATAGAAAGATATGTGGAGGGACTTCCCTGGTGGCGCAGTGGTTAAGAATCCGCCTGCCAATGCAGGGGACATGGGTTCAAGCCTTGGTCCGGGAAAATCCCACATGCCGTGGAGCAACTAAGTCCGTGTGCCATAACTACTGAGCCTGTGCTCTAGAGCCCGTGAGCCACAACTACTGAGCCCACGTGCCACGACTACTGAGGCCCGCGTGCCTAGAGCCCATGCTCCGCAACAGGAAAGGCCACCTCAATGAGAGGCCTGCGCACCACAATGCTCCTGCTTGCCGCAGCTAGAGAAAGCCCACGCGCAGCAGTGAAGACCCAGCGCAGCCAAAAAATAATAAATAAATAAATAAATTTATTAAAAAAAAAAAAAAAGGTATGTGGAAACTCCAAGGTCCATTCTATATGGCTTGGGGACAGTGGGGGGCACTGTCCTATTTTGGTTTCCACCAGGAGCGACTCCAAGGAAAGGATCCAAATACAAATATTTTATTTGGGGGGTGATCCCAGGAAACACCAGTAGAGGAGTGGAGAAGTGACATGAATGGAGAGGAAGCCAGTCCACCCTGCACTGTCAAGAAAGCATCCACTGTGGACAACTGGAGCTGGGGAGCTCTGGGAAAGACATATCTCAGGGTTATCCCAAGAGAGTGGCAAGAGAGCTGGGGTATTTATCCTCCAACTTTGTCAAGACATTGGTTGAAGGCTGTTCCCAAGGGCAGTTAATTCCCTGGTGCTTTGACCTGCTGCACACATGGGCAGAGTGATCTCTGGCTGCCAAAGACCTCAGGCAAAGAGCTGTGGATGCAGGAGGTGGAACTCAGGCTGACATGCCCGGAAGCAGAGGATATGGGGAGGCACCGACAGCATCTGCCACAGGGCTCCTCACCTGAATTGCGGTGGTCTGTGGGGCTAGAGGGGAAATCTTGGAAGATAGGTCTTGGAAGGTTTCCAAGGTCAGAGCTAGTTGCAAACTAGTTTGTTAACCAGTGCAGCTGGGGGTAGAGTGAGGCCAAGAGTAAGACCAGGAGTGTTGTCTGGAACCAAGAAAGCTGAAAGGAGTGAGCAGGAGGAGGTGTAGGGCAGGTGGTCCGGAGAATGTTGATGTCTGCAGCTGGCCTTGTTCCATTCCAGTGTGTGCTGGGTCTATCACAGGATCTTTCAACATTTCCCAAGACTGGGTGGGAGGGGGGATGTAAGGTCAGGGTTGGATGAGCTCACCCGAACAGGAGGTGTCCCTTTGGGGCGCCTTGTTGAGGTCCTCACTGGACCCTTCCTTTTCTAGGAGCTATCCTTCACCTAGTCTGCAAGGCAGGAAATGGTTCTCTGATCCAGACCACTCTCTCTAACTGTGCTAGAAGGGCTTTAGAATTGGGGACTTTAAAAGCATAATAAAAAGTAGCTACAGCTCACCTACCATGTCCCCAAAATTCAGGACAGTCATGTACAGGTGCTGATTACCACTCCCTCCTCCAGAGGGTCCTGACGAAACTCTTCAGCCAGGGGCTGCCTGGGGTCAAATCTGTTCTTTCACAAACTTGGCCTTGTCTCTAGATACATGTGGTTTCCTCTTCCTCACTGTCTGTTGACCCAGCCGTCCTGGACTTGTATTTTATCTGAATCTCATGACTGCATTCAGGATCTTTTTTGCCTGGACTTCGCAGATTTTATCAACATTATTCTTTCCTTTTTAAATTTTTGTACTTGTCTTACTCTTTTTTTTATAGAAAAGAACTTTTCTGAATATAAAATTAACATCTTACAGTTATAGAACATTTTGAAAATATGGAAACACATAAAGAAGAAACTAGATATCACTCATAATTCCTCCATGTAGAAGAATCTGCTATAAATTTTTGACATATTTTCTTCTATTAATCTTTCCATATCTTACATATAATTTAAATATTAATCTTATCTTATGTTTTTGTTCACAGAATCCTATATTGTAAGCATTTCCTCAGTGTCAACAAAAACTCGTAAAAAACATCCATTATTTCACGGAATAATGCATTAAAATTTACTTTAGTCTTCCTGTCCTAGTGGATATTTAGGCAGGGTGCCCATACTTTGATGCTACAAAAACATTATGCTCAGCCTCATGTGCATAAATCTTTAACCAAATCTCTGATGATTTTCTTAGGATTGGTTATTAGAGGTTTAATTACTAGGCTGGGCTGTAGGAGCATTTTAAATTTCTTGATACATATTGTGAAATTGCTTTTCAGTGTATAAGAGTGTGGATTTCTTTTTTAAAATTTATTTATTTTATCTTTATTGGAGTATAATTGCTTTACAATGTTGTGTTAGTTTCTGCTGTACAACAAAGTGAATCATCTATATGTATACATATATCCCCATATCCCCTCCCTCTTGAACCTCCCTCCCACCCTCCCTACCCCACCCCTATATGTCGTCACAGAGCATCGAGCTGATTTCCCTGTGCTATGCAGCACCTTCCCACTAGCCATCCATTTTCCATTTGCTAGTGTATATATGTCAATGCTACTCTCTCACTTCGTCCCAGCTTCCCCTTCCCACGCCCCCGCCGTGTCCTCAAGTCCGTTCTCTACGTCTGTGTCTTTATTTCTGCCCTGCCACTAGGCTCATCAGTACCGTTTTTTCTTAGATTCCATATATGTGCGTTAGCATACGGTATTTGTTTTTCTCTTTCTGACTTACTTCACTCTGTATGACAGACTCTAGGTCTATCCACCTCATTACAAATAACTCAACTTCGTTCCTTTTTATGGCTGAGTAATATTCCATTGTATATATGTGCCACATCTTCTTTATCCATTCATCTGTCGATGGACATTTAGGTTGCTTCCATGTCCTGGCCATTGTAAATAGTGCTGCAATGAGCACTGTGGTACATGACTCTTTTTGAATTATGGTTTTCTCAGGGTATGTGCCCAGTAGTGGAATAGCTGGGTGATATGGTAGTTCTATTTTTAGTCTTTTTTAAAATTTATTTTTATACAGCAGGTTCTTATTAGTCATCAATTTTATACACATCAGTGTATACATGTCAATCCCAATCTCCCAATTCAGCACACCACCACCACCACCCCCCCACAGCTTTACCCCCTTGTTGTCCATATGTTTGTTCTCTACATCTGTGTCTCAATTTCTGCCCTGCAAACCGGTTCATCTGTACCATTTTTCTAGGTTCCACATATATGCGTTAATATACGATATTTGTTTTTCTCTTTCTGACTTACTTCACTCTGTATGACAGTCTCTAGATGCATCCACGTCTCAACAAATGACCCAATTTTGCTCCTTTTTATGGCTGAGTTATATTCCATTGTATATATGTACCACATCTTCTTTATCTATTTGTCTGTCAATGGGCATTTAGGTTGCTTCCATGAACTGGCTATTGTAAATAGTGCTGCAGTGAACATTGGGGTGCATGTGTCTTTTTGAATTGTGGTTTTCTCTGGGTGTATGCCCAGTAGTGGGATTGCTGGATCATATGGTAATTCTATCTTTGGTTTTTTAAGGAACCTCCATACTGTTCTCCATAGTGGCTGTATCAGTTTACATTCCCACCAACAGTGCAGGGGGGTTCCCTTTTCTAAGAGTGTGGATTTCTTAATTCTCTCAGTTGAGATACTCAGATTAAATAATAAAAATAGGGACTTCCCCCGTGGCACAGTGGTTAAGAATCTGCCTGGTAATGCAGGGGACACGGGTTCGAGCCCTGGTCTGGGAAGATCCCACCTGCTGCGGAGCAACTAAGCCCATGCCCCACAACTACTGAGCCTGTGCTCTAGAACCTGCAATCCACAACTCCTGAGCCCACGTGCCACAACTACTGAGGCCCTTGCAACTAGAGCCCATGCTCCGCAACAGGAGAAGCCACCGCAATGAGAAGCCCGTGCACCGCAACGAAGAGTAGCCCCCACTCGCCACAACTAAAGAAAGCCCACACGTAGCAACAAAGACACAATGCAACCAAAAATAAATTAGTTAATTAATTAATTAAAAAAATAAAAAATAAAAATAATGCTGCTAATTTCATAAGCTCCTCCTAACCAAAAAAAAAAAAAGAACATCACACTTTTAATTTGCGTATTTTTGATTGGTAGCTTTCCTTCCCTCTGCTTTTCTTATTGTTCCTAAATGTTATTATTCAATTCTGTGCCTACTTTCTTTTGAAGACTTGTGTTGTAGTTGTAGGAATTTAATAAATCTCAGAGGTTTAAGGCAGAAAGTTTTTTTAAAAAAAAAGAAACAAGGAGAATATATTTTGGGCAGCATGCTGCCATAATTAAGTTCTCTCATTCACAAAAGGTCTTTCCTCTCTGGTTGGGTTGTGAGTTCCATTCTAAAACTTCTGAGTGGCAGAGCCAAGAATAAAACCCCTCCGTACAGCAATTTCTGCCTGACCTTGAAGCAAGTGTTTAATAAGTGGATTATGGGACCACAAAAGGATTGCTTCTTCCAAAAAACACCTCTTGCTAAACCAAAGTGCACTGATGGGGGGTGAGGGAGGCAATTAAATAGATTATTCTACATCCTCCTGTGGGGATGGCATATATTGTTAAGCTACTTTGTGGGCAAATATTTAATGATATGAAGCAATTATTATAGTCATATGAAATAACATATACAATAGTATCCTAATTTTATATACATAAGTCGGATAAGTGCTAAAATATTAACAGAGGTTTCTCTGAGCGGTGGGATTAGATGTGATCTTTTTGTTCTTATTCCTTTTTTCTGCATTTTCCAAATGTGATTCTGTCCCCAGGAAGGGAAAAAGTGTGATATTTCCCCGCCAGTCTGACTTGGGGCCTGACCCTTCCCCGGTGGAGTCACTCGCTCTGGGCATAATGATCAATGCAAAGCACAGAGCTCCCCAGGCGGGTGGCCCGTGAGTTAGCCCTGAAGGAGCAAGATGGGCAACACTGATGAAGCATCAGCAGGAAAACTGACATCTTCTTGGGGCTTAGAGAGGGGGTGGTGAGAGTAGGGGCAGGGGAGAGGGGGAAGGAGGAACTTTACCCTTCCTCGGCCCCTTCTTCCTTCTGCCACCACCTTAGCACTCCCTGGGCCAAGCAGGAAGCAAGACCTGTGAGATGACAGAGAAAAAGGAAACGCTGAATTGTGGTTTCCTGAGACACAAGGAATAGACTCTCCCCTTTCTGCCTAGGCTTGTATTTAAATATCTGCCCTTTCAGACCAGCAACTTGGATTTACTTCACTCCTTTTGGAATACGTGTGAAAAACACCAGAAACGCTCAAAAATGGGCATAATAGAAGACACCTGTCAGGCTGCAGGTATTCTCCAAGGGAATGAAGACTAACCTGTTAGCAATGAAATACAGTAGTGTAAAGTGTGCGCGTATAGACGTCCTTGTGCATGAATGCACCAGAAGGGGCTTATGTGAGTTGACCTAGTGCCCCTATAGTTATTTTGAATGGCTTTACCCAAGGTTTCAACATTAATTCATTCAATCTTCACTTATTCATTCAATAAATACCTGGCTCAAATCCTATTCCACCTCCCCCAACTATGCACCCTTAATCAAGTCACGAAATTTTTCCAAAAATCTTTTTCTCTATTATGCTGATAACCAGGGGCTTCCTGCAGGAACTCACAGGGTCTGGCACACAGTTGGTTCTCACAATAGGCAGCTGCTGTTAATATTGTTGTTGTTCACTCAGAACAAGATGTGCCCCCAATTTCCTGATTGCTCACAGCACTCCTCCCACACACCTCTGGAGCCCTTGATACCATCCAGGTGTGCGTCTGCTGAAGTGAACTGTGCATAATGCATGTCTTCCAGATGCCGGAGGCCCCACTTACATGTATGAGTTCCAGTATCGCCCAAGCTTCTCATCAGCCGTGAAACCCAAGATGGTGATAGGGGACCACGGGGATGAGCTCTTCTCGGTCTTCGGGGCTCCATTTTTGAAAGGTGATGGCCCTTTGGTGGCTACAGACTTGGAGTTAGGGGATCTGTGTTCAGGTCTTGGTTTGGTGGCCTTGGGCAAGTTCCTCCTTCTCTCCAGGTCTTAGTTTCCTGAATTCACCATAACAGTGTTGAAGGACAAAGAGTCCCAACCTTTCTCTTGCTCTAATGTGCATGATGGATAATGTGTATCCTTGTGCCCTCATCCATGGTCACTCTAAGAATCCAGACCTGGGCATCAGTAAGACAGGAGGTGGGTCACCTGCAGGGCCCTGCTCAGGGCTAGAATGCCACCACTCACTTCGCACTCACAAGAGCATATCAGAATGTACGTGAGAGTAAGGTTAGAATTGCTCTTAACCTTGAATCAGGACTAATATGTGTCTGTCTGTCCAACCATCTATCTATCTAAAACTCATATCTTTTAAAATTAAATATGTTTAGGATTATACTATTTTAAAGAATACCTCTCACAGATGTCTCTCATGTCTTAACCCTCAGCAGTTACAGACAACTTGTGTGTGACACAACCCAGGGCTGTTCATGACACCCAGTGCCTCTGGGCATTTTCTGGATGGATGACTATTTGGGGACCTTGCAGCTTGGTTATTTTTCAGATTCTGTGAAAATGTGTGTGGGTGAAGGAGATTGAGAAGAGACCCAAAGGAGAGCATCCTGGGAGGTGGGGTTACTGTAGCAGAAACCCTGGGGTGTGGCCCTGCGACCCTGAGGCTGCAGGGGCAGGAGGGTGGGCACAGAAGACCAAGGCAGCCAGTTTATGGATTGACTACAGCCCTTCACTGAGCCCGACCTAGGTCAGTAACTGTCAAGCTTAAAGTGCACTTGAATTACCCAAGATCTTCTTAAAATGCAGTTTTGACTCAGTAGGTCTGGAGTAAGGGCTCCGTTTCTGAATTTCTAACAAGTTCTCAAGGGCTGCTGCTGCCCCTGAACCACACTTTGAGTAGCAATGGCTTTGTCTCCTCCCCACAGATGGTGCCTCAGAAGAGGAGACCAATCTCAGCAAGATGGTGATGAAATTTTGGGCCAACTTTGCTCGGAACGGGTGAGCTGGTGGCAAAGACGGAGCAGGGTTGGGAAGGGGCAGGGCGTGTCTGCTGGGTGGGAGGAGCTTCCAGTGTGTGATGGTCAAACTCCCCGCCCTGTGACCTCTGACGTGAGAGCTCCCTCAGTGGACAGGCTGCCCAGGAGATGGTCAGCCTCCTGTCTCTGGAGGCATATGAGCCTTTGGCAAAGATGAAGCCGGGGGGTCCCTGACAATCTCTGAGGGTTGTTGGGATCACACAGTAGCTTTGGGGAATTTCTATGTGATTCTGTTCCCAGGAATCCCAACGGGGAGGGGCTTCCCCATTGGCCAGTATATGACCAGAAAGAAGGGTACCTTCAGATTGGCGTCACCACCCAGGCAGCCAAGAAGCTGAAAGACAAGGAAGTGGCTTTCTGGAACGAGCTCCTGCCCAAGGAGGAGACAAAGAAGCCACCTCAGTTAAAACATGCTGAGCTGTGAACGGGAGGCTCAGCTGGCCTTGGGGGCTTGTGGGACCCCAGACACAGGTATTCTGTAGAAGATGTTTTTGGGCCAAAGAGGCATCTTATTGTGGAGGCTGGGGAATTATCTGATGGGAATAGCAGAGGTCAGGGAGGGGGAATTTCTGTTTCTGTGGCCTCAATTTTGGAAATGTTCTTTTGGAGACCAAGTCAGTGTCTTTGTCTTGGGCTGGAATTAAGTCATCCTCATTAGCGAGAGAAGGATGAGAGAGGGCACCACTGGCAGGAAGGTGACTCGGGCAGCTCTGGCTTGGCCTCTGGACAGGAAGAGTCCAGTAGGCTGGGCCCTGGGAGGGGCTGAGGGGGACACTGCATCTGCTCCATGTCTCTGGCCGTCAACAGCTGCAGTAAGTGGATGTGAGGGAACCAGAGTGCAGTGTCCCTCTCCTCCATGTGGAGCCGCCTGTAGACATGGAGGGGGCACAGACCGAGGATGTACCTGGAGTGGGAAAGAGGGGGACTTGCCATGGTGACACTGTGGCACTGTTGTGTGGCCCTTACTGACCCTCCCACAAGTCTACAATTCTTTCTTCAACTTACACAGTATCCTCCCAGGCCCCTCCCTGAGGCCGTCTCTTCCAGCAATTCCTCTGAACCCTTTCTGCAGCCTGGACCACATCAGGTCCAAGCAGTGACCACCTTGAAGTGAGTCCCTGAAGTGTCACCTGAAAACTGACTCTTTCAGAATCCCTGGGGTGACATCTGGCTCCTGGGATATAGAAAGCTCTAAGGAATGCCACTCCCACCTTAATACAAAGAAAAAAATGGATTATCCTCAAAATCATGACTTTCTCTGACTCATTCAAAGATGTTGCAAGGCAAACAATTACCCTGACATCTCGGGGAAGACGGGCACTTTGGAGGAGAGATGGGAAGTGAACACTGGCTTACCGTCTGGCGACAAGTGGAAGATGGAGTCACCATATGTGTGAGTACAAGTACTCTAAAAATTCGAATCAAGGGCTAAAGGCCAAATATAGGTGAGTATGAGAGTATAAAATCGTCAGGAGCCACAGACCCACAGGAGAGTACAGGGCCTCATTACAGGCCCTTCTCCATGGACCTCTATCAGGGACCCGTGAGAAACATTGGGAACAGGTAGTAAGACCAGAGGGTGCAGGCTTGAAGCCCTGCCCAGACACTTCTCCCCCTAAGAAACAAAATCCCTTAACCACTGGGAAAAGGCAGCAAACCCATTCCCGTTTGGGCCCTGGGGAAGACCTATTGAAGCTGAGGGAAAGGAAAATTTAAAAACCCTCTACTACTGGGAAAGGGACAGGAAACTATCCTGGGTCCCAATCATTAAAGGTCTTTTACTGCAGGGGAGGGGAGAATCACTGAGAAAACCCCGTGTCCATGACCAAGGGACAGGGGGCCTGCCTAAGATTGCGGCTGGACCAGGACACAAGAACCCGCCCCTGGATTCCACCACCAAGTTATCAAGCAGCAAGTACTGAGCAGCAGAAATCCACCACTGGGGGAGGAAGAACGTGTGGAGAGAGACTCCCTGAGGGGCAGGTGCACAGGGCAGGCCCAAAACTAAGGGCAAAACAGGAACACTGAGTGAAACCTTTCAGCAAGCCCTCCCCCTCAGCATGACGTAGTACAAAAAGAATTTGAAGCCGGTGGTGCACTTAAGAGAACCATAGCAACAACAAAACCCAAGCTCTGCTCAACTCCTGACTAAATTGCCTCAAGTCCCCCAACACACAGTCACACGCACACACAAACACACACATACACACATACGCCCCAGTCTAGTAGAAGAGGCATGTACATCCCCAGTCATAAACACTATTTACTTCAGTTTCTTCCCCCCTACACAGGGTGTCAAGCATTTCATCTAAAATTATAAACACACACAAGAAAAGGAGAGAGGAAAAAACACACTAAAAGGGCAAAGCAGTCAGTAGTACCAGATTCAGAGATAACCCAGGCATTAGAACTACAAAAGAAGGAATCTAAATAACTCTATGAAAAACTTACAAGAACAGATGGGTAATTTCTGGAGAGAGACAGAAGCTCTAAGAAAGAAGCAAATGGAAATATTAGAAATTAAGAAGAATAGTAAGATATGAAGAATACCTCCAACGGGAACAGATTTGTGGTTGCCAAGGGGGAGGGGCAGTGGGGGAGGGATGGATTGGGAGTTTGGGATTAGCAGATGCAAATTATTATATATATGACAAATAACAAGGTCCTACTGTATAGCACAGGGAACTATATTCAATATCCTGTGACAAACCATAATGCAAAGGAATATGAAAAAGAATATATATATGTATAACTGAGTCATTTTGCTGTACAGCAGAAATTAACACAACATTGTAAATCAACTATACTTTAATAAAATTTTTAAAAATAAATAAATAAAAATAAAAATAGGACTGTCCAAAAAAAACAAAAGAATAACTCCAATGGGTTCCTCAGTAGATTTGAGGCAGTTGAGGGGAGAATGAGTGAACTTTAAGAGGGCCATATAAATTGCCCAAGTTAAATAAGAAGAAAAAGTAGTGGAGAAAAAAACACAACAGTACAGAGGATCCAAGAGATGTGTGACAATATCTCATGTCCAATATATGTGTACCTGGAATCCCAGAAGGAGAAGAGAGAAAAAAATGGATAGAAAAGATATTTGAAAAGAAGATAGCTGAGAATTTTCCAAAATAATGAAAGACAAAGATCCAAGAAGATCAGACAGTCAGGCAGCGATGGGATCTATTTTCCGGTGTCCTCACACAATTCAGTGCTGCAGCATCACTGAGTGATTCCTCCCTGGACAGGAGGCCAGGCTACAGAAAAGTAGAGACCCAGGGAGCCCAGTCTCACTTCATCAGAAGCAGGACTTTGTTGTGTAATCCAAGGTGTCTCAAGCTCGGTACTGACATTTCGGGTCAGATAACTCTTCGTTGTGGGAGCCGTCCTGTGCATTGCAGGGTATTTAGCAGCGTCCCTGGCCGCCACCTACCCTGTGCCAGTAGCACTCCCCTAGTGTGACAACCAAAAATATTTTCAGATATTGCCAAACGTCCCCTGGGGCACAAAATAATCCCCAGTTGAGAACTGGTTCATTTATCTAGTAAGTCCCCGGGGGAAGGGGTTGGGGGGCAGGGGATTGTAGGTACGTTGAAAGCTGCATACGTTTTTTAAAAATCAGCAACATAATTTAGCTATGGTTACCCAGAATTCTAAGTACTCTCCCTCCCAATGCCATAGATCTCAGCTCTTTGGTTCGTATCTGCGAGTCTGAGGACTTTACAGTTTAAAAAGGGATTGACTTTTACTGGATGTCTGCTGCCACCTGGTGGTAATTTAGTTCATTGCACCCTGCGGGAAATCCCAATTTAGTCTTAACTGGTCAACCAACCAGCGCATCAAAAAGTTAAGACAATCAGACTTGCTTTGCTCGGATCTTAGAAAGTAGTTCTAAGTTCACAGATGACAGACAGGCCCTTGGGAAAAGAATTCGGGGTTAGCATGAACTGCTATAAGCAGTGACCCCCCCCCCTTTTTTCTAAAGCCTTAGTTTGAATTTTTAGGACATTGACTTTGTCCCCAATTTCCCTACTACTAAAAGTCCTTTTTGGAATGCATTTATAAGTTATAGTCAGGCACAGTTGAATTCATTTTGTGAAGATGTTTTTGAGAATTTCATAGTACAATTGGAGATAATTAGACATATTTAGGATGCCATAAAATGGGAACATCTTGTATTAAAGCAGTATTTTCCAAATTTGTCTGACAGAAGAAACAAAGCGATACACTAGGCCCAAGGCAGGGCCCTCCAGCGACAGTTAGCAGCAAGGAGGGCTGTGGACCTCAGTGTCAGGAAGCGTCGGAGCTGTTGCTATGGTGACTTTGAAAGCTGGCTGACCTTGAGGATGGTGAATAATCCCAAAACTCGGTTTCCAGGTTTGTGCCATCTCCCTGTCCCTCTGGGCCCAGATAAAATGGTTATTCAGAGCTCAGTCTTGGACAGAAGCCAAGTTCCACAACTGTTATTCATATGAATAATACTTAATGGCAATAACAACAATGTTTCAAGAGGCTTCAAGAGAATTCAAGTGAGTGCAGCTAGAACTTTGGTCTGTTCCTAACACAGCGGCCAGACTCATCCTGGTAGAACATGTCATCTTCTGTTCCAAACCCTCCAATGGCTCACCACTTCTCTTGGAGTAGAAACCAAAGTCCTTATGTCGGCTTACAAGGCCCTACATGACTCCCTCCCACCAGTTCCATTTGCCTAGTCCTGTACCTCAGGACTATCAAAAATTCTGTTCTGCCTCAGGGCCTTTGCACCTCTGGTCCCCTGTGCCTGGGATGCTTTGTCAGTGGCTCCCTCCCTCATCTCCTTCAAGTCTCATCCTCTCCCCCTCAGAAACCTACCCCATCCCCCTTCCCAGCTTTATTTTTTTCCTGAGCACCTGTCATTTTCTAACTTCCCCTAACAGAATGCACATTCCATGGGGCCAGGGACTTAACGGAAAAATCCTTGCTTTCTGCAGATGTTAATTGGCAGGGTGTGTACATGAGAAAGTCAGACAAGCAAACTTGTGAATTAAAGTTCTATCTCTTTGGAAACAGGGACATTATTTGAAGGAAACCATTCATAAGCCATTATATATTTATCATGAAAGATGTCTTATAGTTTAAAATGCATAATTTTTTTACTTAGCCCATGAAGTAATATAATAATCCCCATCTTGGCTTTATAGGTTCAGATGAGATCTGACCTATATTCCCTCATTTCTTCTGCTTGTTACCTTAAGGGTTTATTCGGTCAAGGAAGAACCAAGAACAGTGAAGGGTAGCTGTGAAGTAAATTGCCGTAGACTTTAGAATAACCACATTGGAGAAATTAACTGTGAGTGCTGCGGGGACTCTAACAAAACCACGAATTTAATCACTGATGGGTCTGGGGTCTGAGGATCTGGGGTCAGTATCAGATATGGCATCTGAAGGCTGGGGTCAATCCTTGTCTTCGCCATTTACTGGGCATGTCACTGTGGGCCAATCCCAGTGCCCAGAACAGTGTCTGGCACATAGTAGGTGCTCAGTGGACTTGGCAATGCACCCTTGGAGGCAGGTGGGGGTGGGAGGGGTAGTCAGAAGACCCTTGGAACTCACAGGGGGTCCCAGGTGGGGAGGGAAAGGTGGACATGAAGGATCCTCTCTTCTTCTATTTTGAAGGACTCTGAACAATGTAAGTTCCATCAACACTAATTGATGCCCATGGACCAGGGCTTGGAGTGAAGCCTGCAGGAGGTCAGAGGCCAGCACGGAGGGCCCACCCTGGAGAAGTTCATGGCCAAGCCCACATATCCATCCAAAACGGGGCAATGTAGTCTGCACCATTGCGGGGCTCAGAGAGCAGTGAGTGGGGAGTAAGCTGTTCTGGGGGAAGGGGCTGGGGACCAGGACATCCTGGTGGATCTGGGAGAACGAACTGGAGACAACCAGGAGGAGAAGTTGGGGGCATCATCTAGGGGCAATAACGATACATTTGTTTCTTTTTGCTCCCTTCCTTCCTCCCCCGCCTTGATTGCTGAAGTCATATATTTTCTCTTGGTAGAAAATTTATAAATTATAGAAAAGAACTAAGAAAATCTCACCACCCAGAGATGGTCCTTGGTACCATTTTAGTATATATCCATGTAGACTATTTGGGGCATTATTAATTTTTAATTATGCATAATACACGAATATACTCTTCTTGTAAAAAGAATTAGAACATTACAGATAGGTCTCAAGTCCCCTTAGACAGCCAGCCCCACTCCTGGAGCTGGCTCCAGCCCTTGCCTCCCAGATGACGACTCATCAGGGTAATAAATATCATTCCAGACAGTTCTCTATGTATGTGGAGATGCAGAGACCTGGTTTTCTTTAAGTTAGTGTATATTTTATATCACAAATTCAGCTTTGTGGTTGCATTTTTCTACTTCACATTTGAGTACTTATTTTAATATATGCTTACACATGTACTTCTAGAAAACACATTATTTTTGGGGTTTTTTAATTTGTTTGAACTGTATTTCTCATACTGTTGTGATTTATTGACTTAGGGCAGAGGGGTTGAGAGCACGGGCTCTGGAACCTGATTACATAGGTCTGAATCTTGTCTCTACTGCTTCTTAGCTGTGTGACCTTGGGCAGGTTACTTAACCTCTCAGTGCTTTGATTGTCTCCTTTGTAAAAGGAAGATTTTAGAAGTTAGTATCTCCCTTCCTAAAAGAGTTGTCATGAGGACAAAATGAGATAATACATGTCATCTATTAGAAACAGTGCCTGCCATGTGAAGGGCTGCAACTAATGTTAGGTCTGATAAATTTGTTGATATTTATAGGACCATCTCATCATCAAGTGGTGAAATAGCATAATGACTTAGAGCATGGGCTCTGCAGCCAGGATGACTGCTCCCTGGGTTCAAACCCCAGGATCACCATTGGCCCAATGAACTTTGGGCAAGTTTCTTAATTTTTCTATTCTTTATCTATAAAATGGCTTGATGATAATACCTTCTTTATAGGGTGAGAATTACGTTAATGTGCCTAAGTATTTAGAAGGGTACCTGCACTTAAGTGGTCTGATAATTTTCTTTTTGTCTGCTGCCAAATATTTCAAAGAATGATTATAGTACCTTTTTTTATTAATTAATTTTTATTGGAGTGTAGTTCCTTTACAATGTTGTGTTAGCTTCTACTGCACAGCAAAATGAATCAGCCATACATATACATATATTCCCTCCATTTAGGACACTACAGTGCATTAAGTAGAGTTCCCTGTGCTATACGGTATGTTCCCATCAGTTGTCTACTTTATACGTAGTATCAATAGTGTATGTATGTCAGTCCCAATCTCCCAATTCCTCCCACCCCATCCCTTTCCCCCTTGGTGTCCATACATTTGTTCTCTACATCTGTGTCTTTATTTCTGCTTGGCAGTTAAGGTCATCTATACCATTTTTCTAGATCCCACATATATGTGATAATATACAATATTTGTTTTTCTCTTTCTGACTTACTTCACTCTGTATGACAGTCTCTAGGTTCATCCACGTCTCTACAAATGACCTAATTTCATTCCTTTTTATGGTTTAGTAATATTCCATTGTATATATGTACCACATCTTCTTTATCCATTCCTCTGTTGATGGATATTTAGGTTGCTTCCATGAACTGGCTATTGTAAATAGTGCTGCTGTGAACATTGGGGTGCATTTATCTTTTTGAATTATGGTTTTTCTCTGGGTATATGCCCAGTAGTGGGATTGATGTGTCATATGGTAGTTTTATTTTTAGTTTTTTAAGGAACCTCCATACTGTTTTCCATAGTGGCTCTACCAATTTACATTCCCACCAACAGTGCAGGAGGGTTCCCTTTTCTCTGCACCCTCTCCAGCATTTGTTGCTTGCAGATTTTCTGATGATGCCCATTCTAACTGGTGTGAGGTGATACCTCATTGTAGTTCTGATTTGCATTTCTCTAATAATTAGTGATGTTGAGCAGCTTTTCATGTTGGTTGGCCACCTGTATGTCTTCTTTGGAGAAATGTCTATTTAGGTCTCCATTTTTTGATTGGGTTGTTTGCTTTTATGGTGTTGAACTGCATGAGCTGTTCGTATATTTTGGACATTAATCCTTTGTCAGTTGCTTCGTTTGCAAATATAGTACCATTTTAAAAGCCATTTTTCTATTAATAGACACTTAGGCTGTTTACCCATTTCTTTTCTCATGTGTGTTTCTCTACCCAGAAGTGGAATTGCTGGGTCATTGGGTATGTACATTTCAATTTCTTTTTAAAATATTATTCTCTTAATTATCAATTTCTTAATATTTAAAAATGTATGTATAGATTTATTGTTTTAAATAGTTGGATTAGCAGTTGTAGCCAGTTTTTTTTTCCACTTAACTACATAGTGAATAATTTCCAAGTACAACAGCATTTTCTTTATCCACCTTTTTATAAGCGTTTTATTATGGAAAATTTCAAACATATATAAAAGTAGAGAGTATAGTAAAATGAAATGTACCCATCCCCCAGCTTCAACGAATGTCAACATTTTGCCAGACTCTGTATGACACTGCTAACGATGGCGTAATATGCATTGTAAGTGTGTGCTGTAATTTATCAAGCCTAGTCTCTATTGTTGGACAATTAAGACTTTATTTTTTCACCATGATAATGGGATTTTAGTATCTTGAATTTAGTGATGGGAGTAGAGGGGTTTCTTGCCATCCTGTTTTAGGCATTGCCCTGCTCCTTTCTCAGTCCAGCACTGACCCTCTTCTGCCCACAGGCTTCTCTGATTAAGAGCTGGAGACAAGAATTCTGTGCACGTGACTTTTTGAAGGCAAGAGGGAAGCAGAACAGGGAAGGAGGGGGACCAGCACTGATGTGTTGTCAGGGGCTCTCTGTCCTTGACCTCTCCCCCTGGGGTGCTCTGGGGCAAAGCTCATACCACTGAATTGTCCTGCTATGAGCAAGGAGATGGGCTTTTTTCCCTCACATCTGCCCAGGGGTGGGGTGCAACGTGCCAGGCATCTTAAGGGGAGGCAGAGGCCCCAGGGTCAGGTGGAGGATGGTGACAGTCTGTAGGGGGGTCTGGAACACCCACATGCCCACATCCTGCATCGTGAGACCCCGGCTCACACCTACTGATGAGCAAGGTTTCATGAGAAGCATGTGTGAGGTTAAAGCAAATCTAACCCCCAATACCTCAGAAGGTGATTGTATTTGGAGATAGTCTTCAAAGAGATAATTCAGTTAACATGAAGTCATGAAGGTGGGCCCTCATCCAATATGACCGGTGTCCTTATAAAACAAGATTAGGACACAGACACACACAGAGGAGAAGACAGCCATCTACAAACGAAGGAGAAAGGAGTCAGAAAAAAATCAACCCTGCTGACACCTTGATTTTGGACTTGTGGCCTCCAGAACCGTGAGAAAATAAATGTCTGTTGTTTACGCCAAAAAGAAAAAAATCTCCAGAGCTCTTGGATTAAACTGGAAGACTTGGGGTTGGAGAGGCAGGGGGCAGGAAATGTATGTGGAGATGCAGAGACCTGGTTTTCTTTAAGTTAGTATATAATCTAAACTGCTGCTAAGCTCTCCTCTTTTCATATCTGGCTGCAAAGCCCACAGATGCCCAAGCTCAGGCTGCAGCTAGATATGGAACAAGATGAAAGACTGGGCCACGCGATGGCGCAAATGGAATTTAAGAAAGGAACAAAAAAAAGTATCAGCCAATAAATGGAGCAGGAGGCAGCGGGGGACATGGGGGACAAACTGGGAGGCAGGCAATCCTAAGATTTGGCAGACGTGCGGGCCTTTGGAAAAGCTGGCAGGGGGCAAAGGAGCTGCTGAGGAGGGGGTGTTTAGATTCTGGGATGGAGCTACTGACCGTCAGGAAGGAAGGGTGCACGCAGACAGGAGGGCAGTGTGGGACTCTCCTGGCTGCCTCAGAAAGTTCAGGTTCAGTGTGCAGGGGAGGGTGGGCTTTTAGGGAGTTAAATATCCTCATCCTTAGAAGACCGAGGCCTGACCTTCTGAAGGTCACTGGCCCGCCGTCCATCCTGCTCCAGGAGACCCAGGAGGCAGGGGAGAGCAGATGCTGCAGTCCTCACCCCGGGGCTGCATCACACCCGCACACATTTCACTTGACTGGAATGTGAATGAGAAGGATCAAAATCTTTAAAACTCGGGGACTCCAGCGACCAGTGTTCCTGCATGGCCCCGATGGGACCATCTCAGTAATGGCTGCCCCCTTTAAAGTGGTCGTGCCACCATCCCCACCACTCCCTAATGTGTCAACCTACCCATTTCACTCATTTGCAAGACCTGCCTGGCTCTGCAGCGGCTTGTGGCTTCCCACTCACCAAGGCTTTGAGGAGTCCAACCTCAGTTATCTTTTTCTTTTCCTCAGTCATTTTTTGAGGCTCCATATTTCTACCTCTGACTACAGCAATTTATCTGATGCCCAGGAAAGCAATGATACAGAGGTGGGGTGGGGGGGTCAGTGGAAGGGGGAGACCAGCACGGAGGGTCAGGATGTGAGCCCTCGAACCAGGCTATCTGGGTTCAAATCCTGACTCCCCTGATATCTCAGTTTTCTCATCTATAATATGGGGAAAACAAAATGAATAGATGCATATAAAGCTCTTAGCACTTGTAAAGCGCTCAGTATATCTTAACTATTACTGTGATTCCTAGTGAAACGGTGTCTCTCTAAAACTGAGTTCCTCTGCCGAGTTTATGATTAACCTCTCTATTATTTATTTATTTATTTAAAACTTTATTCCCCTTCTTGTTCCACACCTGTTCCTCCTCAGGATTGAGGAGTAATTTTTCCTCCTCAATTGAGGAAACTGTAACCAAGCAGGACTCTATGGGGCCTTCCTGGGACAGAACCCCCATGTCCTCTACCTGCCTCCTGTTTGTAGAAAAACTTTAGCCTCCTTGGCCTCCCCCGAGCTCCAAAGAATAAATTTAATCAGAGAAGTGAGGAAATGCAGAAACAAAACAAGCAAGACAAAATAATAGCTTAGCCATTAAAGTCAAGGACCTTCAATTCCTCTTCAAGGGCTATAGATAATCTTCTGAGCCAAATCCTTTGAGCTGTTTTGCAGAGACTGAAACCCCCATCAGGTGGGAGAAGTTAACTGTATGCTGCCCACAAGCAGGTAGACCCCAGACCAGCTGGAACCAGAAGATTGATGATGTTGACTCCTGATTACCTCACCACCAACCAATCAGAAGAATGTCCATGAGCTGATCACACACCCCACAACTCCCTCTCCCTCACCCTGTCTTTAAACACCTTTCCCTGAAAGCCATGGGGAGTTTGGGCCTTTTGAGCATTAGCTGCCTGGACTCCTTGATTGGTCCTACAATAAACGCTGCACTTTCCTTCACCACAGCCTGGTGTCAGTAGATGGGCTTTACTGCGTGCAGGTGAGCAGACCCAAGTTTGGTTTGGTAACACTAGCCCTGGGTTGTGCTTCCACTGGCCATCAGCTACAAAGATATTCTCCCAGCTACCCTCACCCCTGACCACAGGCCTCTGTGATGGGGCCCTGCCTGCTCCCCCAGAGCCCCTGCAGTAGGCACCAACGTCCCGAGCATTCTTGCACCTCCCCACCCGAGCGCCCCCCCACCAGGGAACTGTGTGCAGTGGACCCAGGCCCCTCTTCCCACCTCCACCCCACACCTTATGGTCCTCTGGAACTCAGGGAGCCAATCCCTTCCAAGCCACATGGCCTTCATGCCTCCCTCTCCAGTTCCAGAACTCACATCTGTCCTGTCCACCAGCATCAGGACACCCTGAGGAAGGGGGGTGATAAAAATGCCAGTTCCTAAGCTGTAAGGTGTCAATTTCCTAGATCCCACGAATCAAAATCTCTGAGACTAGGGCTGGCAATTCATAAACACAGTCAGTTTTTGAGATTAAATTACATTTACATTCAGTAAAATGAGCAAAACCTCAACTGCAGAGTTTGATGAGTTTTGACAGATGTACAACCCCATGTAACCCACACCCCAGTCAAGACACAGAACATGTACATCACCCTAGCAGTTCCCCGGCCCCCCCAAGTCAATACCTCTCACCCACCCACAACCACTGTTTGATTTTTATCCCATGTTGGTTTCATCTATTCATGAACTTCGTTTAAATGGAGTCCTATAGTGTATATCAGTACTTTGTTCTGGCTTCTTTTACTCAGCCCACTGTTTTTGAAATTCATTCATATTGTTGTGTATATCAATAGTTTATTCCTTCACATCTCTGACTAGTATTCCATTGTATGCATGCCCCACAGTTGGGTTATCCATTCTTCTTTGATGGACATTCAGGTTGTTCCCAGTTTGGGGCTGCTATGAAGAAAGCTGCTATGAGCATTCTTACCTAAGTCTTTTTGTGGACAATATGCTTTCATTTCTCTTGGGTAGATACCTAGCAGTGGAATTGCTGGGTCTTTATTAGAATCTGCCAAACTTTTCTAAAATGGTTGTAGCCTTTAAGATTCCATCCAGCAGAATATGAGAGTTCAGTTGCTTCACATTTCTGTCAACACTTGGTGTTATCAGGCTTTTAAACTGTAGTCGTTCTAGTGGGTATGAAGAAGTGGATCATTGTGGTTTGAATTTAGATTTCCCTGATGACTAAGGATATTGACTATTTTTTCATGTTTATTGGTATTTTTATATGCGCTTTCATGAAGTGCCTATTGAAGTCTTTTGACCATTTAGAAACATTGGATTATCTTTTTAATTATTATTCATAATTATTAATTTTCAGAAGTTCTTTTATATATTCTTGTAGTGTAAGCCCTGACAATTTTTTCTTTTTTGTAACACAGTGCCTGACAAACTTTGATCGCTGAGAAATCTATTTCAAAGAGGCATCCTCGGCTTCCCTGGTGGCGCAGTGGTTAAGAAGCCGCCTGCCAATGCAGGGGACATGGGTTCAAGCCCTGGTCCAGGAAGATCCCACATGCCGCGGAGCAACTAAGCCCGTGCACCACAACTACTGAGCCTGTGCTCTAGAGCCCGCGAGCCACAACTACTGACCCATGTGCCACAACTACTGAAGCCCGTATGCCTAGAGCCCGTGCTCCGCAAACAAGAGAAGCCACCGCAATGAGAAGCCCACGCACCACAACGAAGAGTAGCCCCTGCTCACCGCAACCAGAGAAAAGCCCGTGCACAGCAACGAAGACCCAACACAGCCTAAAATAAAATTAAAAAAAAAAAAAAAAGAGGCATCCTCTTCAAAGGCAACTATTTAGAGTAAACACACTGCCAGCCCCACAGCAAGATAAATGGCCAGGATGCCTCCCCCACCAAGGTGCCTTTATTTTTAGAGATCTTGGTTGATTTCAACAACTGACCTTTGGGTTATGTGTTTTTTTTTTTCTCTTCTTGTGCTTTAAAATTCCCGCCTGCATATTTTAAATTCACCAATAAAGAGTGAGTTCAAGAAAACCTAGATCCTCCCAACCCCCAAGCCCAATAAAAGCAGAACCCCAGGCCCATGCATGCTCTCTCTCTCTCTAACCTTGATCTTAGATGTGCTATGTAATTTCTGTGTGGCCCCAGATGTGCTGTGTAATTTCTAGATCTTGTAAGTAAAAAAACCCTCTTTTTTTCAAAGTTTCCTGACGCTTATAGCTGAAGGGTGTCTTCAGTCATAATAAGAACCATAAGGGCTGGTCCATCCACAACACTGATTATTGATAGTCTGAGACCAGTGCACAATTCTGGACATATGTCCTTTGTCCTAGATAACTATTAAGAAAATTTCCTATCAGTCTATGGCTTGCCTTTTCATTTTCTTATGGAATCTTTTGATGATCAGAAATTTTAATTTTTGATGAAAACCAGTTTGTTTTGTCCTTTTTGATCAGTGCTAGTTTTCTGCCTGAGAATCTTTGCCTTCTGACTATAGTTCTAGCAAGTTTCTCAGGTGATTCTGTTTTGCACTAAAATTTGAGGTCCACTGGTCTCAGATAATGGTACACTGTTGGGTGTTTTCCCCTGCTGGCACCCTTCCTCCTAATACATGCATGCACGTACACACACACACACACACACACACACACACACACACACCTGACACATGGACAAGGAATCTGAAACTTAAGAACCCAAGATATGATGGGTCAGAGACAATGGGTTTGCCCCCAGTATCCACCTTCTTCCTCTTAGTAATAAGAACCCAGCAATTATCTGGGACATGGACATCCAGCTAAGACATTTCCCAGCCTACTTTGCAGCCAGTGATGGCCAGGTAACCAAATTTTGTCCAATGACTGTAAGTGGAAGTGAATATAAAACTGTAGGAATATATCTTTAAAGGGAATGAGGAGCTGCTTCAGGTCCCTGACTTCCTTTCTGCTAGCTGGAACCTGGGCATAACAGCTGGATCTTAAGCAGCCACCTTGAACAGTGAGGCAGGATGCTAAGGATGGTGGAGCAACAGTGTAGAAGGAGCCTGGGTCCTTGATGACTCAGGAGCCACTACCTTGTCTGGATGGGCTCCCTTCAGACTTCTCTTACGTGACAGAGAAATAATGTCTTAGCTTGTTCAGGCCACTAGGTGTTGGTGTTGTTATCATTATTGGCTTTTGTTTGTTTTATGCAGCTGAATTGAATACAAACTTCTACACTTCGCTGTTTTCCTTTGAGGGAGAAGGAACAAATCATCTTTTCATTCTTTGTTAGTGGATGCTGACAAATTAAAAAAAAAAAGCAAAGCAAAACAAAAACAAAAAAAAAGACACGAATTAATTTCTCAGGAACTCACCCTATCACATCTTGTTTGGAAAGAAGTTGAGGAATCTGGAACATTCCTACAGCCTCTAACGTTTTCGAAGCACTTCCATGCACATCTTTCCATGGAGTCTCATCGCATCCTGCCAGGTGGGTTGGACTTAGACAAGCATTATTGATTTCCCCGACACATGATGGGGCTCAGATTCAGAAGGCAAGTGATTTGCCCACCCCCCTCCATGACCCAAACAGGCCACAGGCAGCACTGGGATCCCCTGACTTTTTGCCCAGGGCACTGTGGGAATGTCTGAGAACCATGATGGTACGGGGAGGCCAGGACATGAAGCATCTCAGAGGGCAAGGGTGAAATCCTGTTCCCCCAATGACAGTGGGGTATGCCAGGGCTAGGGCTCGGGTGAGGCAAGGGGGTGCCCACTTCAGGTGCCACAGGCACGACGCTCCATCCCTCTCTTGCCTCCTCTGAGTCCCTGCTGTGGGGTGTGCAGCTCAATTCTTTCTCTCTAAACAGCAACCCCTTGTTCCTCTACAAAGAGAATGGTACAGTGGCAAGACCCTGGGCTGTGGCATTAGACCAACCTGGGTTCAAATCCTTTTCTGGTTCCGTAGCTACATGACCTTGGACAATTTCCTCTGCTCAGCTTCCTGTCTGCTCTAAAACACGAGGATACTTTGAAAGAGTTGTTGGAAGGATTAAATTAAACAGCATAACTCAAGTGTCTGTCATATGAGTTTCTTTCCCCTAACCTTCCCTTTATGATAATAGGGTTCCCCGGCTTCATAGTCCCAGAGAATCGAGAAACTGTTAATTCATTATAATGATAATTGATATCATTATCAATTACACACCTTCTGGGTATAAAGTATGGTGCTAAGATTATTCACCAGGTAGAGATAAAGCAACCCTGATCCAGCTATCAAGTAAGGAGTTTTTTGGTTGTCAAACGCCCATTCCTGGCTTGCTGAATGGAAGACAGAGAACAAAGAGCCCTCTTTGCCAACAGATCCTGATAGATCTTTGCGGGAAAATGAAACAATGTGCTGAGTCCTGCCCGGTCAAATCCACAACACAGAAGTTATCCCGCTTCTTCTCAGGTCATTGTATTTCTTTCATTCACTTGACACATTTACTACGTACTTATTCTATACAAGGCCTTGCATTGAAATGAACATATTTTAATTTTACTTGCAGGAATTAACTTCAGAAAAAAACAAACAGAAACATTGATTCTTGCCAGGATAGATTTTTACAAAAACATCATAGAAATTGATGGATGATTTTAAAAACTGAGACCATATTGGGTAAAAACTCTGCCTTCAAATCTTCCAGTTTAAACTGAACCGTGAAACTGAAGAGCAGCCTTCTCATCATTTAAAATCAAATGTATTACAAAAAGTAAATGCTGTGAAGACACTTACAGATTAAAAAGGTAAACAAACATATTTTCCATTAAAATTACATTATCAGCCAGATGGATAAAGAAAGTTTTGTTCTTCCCTAAATGCCCTCTTCCCTGACTTTTTGAGGACTATTTTTTATTTTCTGCTCTAAAAAAGAATGAGACATCTAAGACAGACTTCAGTCAGGGGCTGTAGCCTGGTGAGTGTGTGAAATGGTTTTCATAAGGGTAAACTCTAGCATTGCTTCACTGAAGTCTAAGTGTTCAGCACTCTTGTGCCTCAAGGCAAGATAAGGTCTGGCCACGTCATTGGTTCAGGAAATGCTTCCAGTGCCCAGGAATGTTACAGAACCACAGACCACCAAGATAGGGCCACAGGTAGGAGCTGGCTCTGCCTCACGATGCCACATACGCCACTGTTAGCCCTAGTTTGGACCAAATGCTGAGGGTGCCAATTCTATTTGAGAAATTCAGACTCTGTGAGTTCCAGCAGAGTTGATCTGTTGCGGGTGCTGGAGCCTCCATTCTGAGAGTCCGGGCTCTGGGGGTCAGGCTGGTCCTTTTTCAACTAACATTCACTGCGCGCCCCCTGGTGGGCATAAAGAGGAACATGCCATGCCGCTGCCCTCGGTGAAAGTTACGGACAGTTGCTATGTCCTGTGATGCGTAACATGGGGTGGGATGGGGTGAGGGCAGAGGGTAGCTTTGTTCTGGTGAGTCGGAGAAACCTCTACTCAATTCTAGAGCATTGTGGCAACAGGCCCTGCCAGAACTAAAAACAGTTAACCTTTATTGAGCTCTTCCTCTATGTAAGACTCTGCTCTAAGCCCTTAACATGTATTAACGAATTTAATCCTTAGAACAACCCTTCACGGTAGATTGTTATTATCCCTATGAGAATAGTCACAATGTGAAAAAAGTGATTCCCCCCAAAGTTAACCTGCATGTTCTTGGGTATAGTTACCAAAGAAAGGAGAAGGTGTGGTGGAAAGCCCCAATGCCACCCAATATCCACTATTGTCCACCATGCTCGTTTGCTGATGTTAATTTACTCCTGGGTTTTCAAAGAAGGATTAAGTCTTCTGATTTCTAGGAGTGGTAATAGCTAGAGGTCTGTTTCTGTTTTCTAGTTCATTCTTGGGGACAATTTTCTTTTGTCATTTAAGGCTTTTTTTCTCCTGAACCTCCATCTGCAAATGCATTTAATAATCAACCACAACAGAGCCCCTGACAGATGGGCCTCAAAGCAGATGGCTCCGTTGAAAGGCAGCAATTGAAAATGGAGGGTAATTTGAACCAATCAAGAAGATGGGGTCTCTAGGAGGCAAAGTTTCTACAGAAACTGTAACCATATCCCCCAAGTTCCTTTGGTGCATTTTTCACCCGCAGATGAGCTTTCCTGGGGGTGGATCCAACTTTTTTTTTTTTTTTTTTTGACATCTGGAACGTTGAAAAGGAAGAGAGAGAAGCCCTGGGGCCTTGTCAATCAAATTCACTTTTCTTTTGGCAAATTCAGCATCAGTGACAAATTGCGCAGTTTGACATAAACAAAGTTGATAGATGTCGGCAAAGCTGTTTTGAAACAGCAGCGATGAAGAGATGTGTAGGTTTTTTTTTTTTTTTCACTCAACAGTCAGTTTGTTTAATAACAAATAAAACAACCAGGTGTTTAAAAAATGCTACCACCTTCACAATGTCATCGGAATGTTAGCTGCTGATTAATGAGAATGTGGGATGTATTCCCTTCCCAATTCAGAAACTTGGCAGGAAAGTCCATTTAATAGTCCAGTGGATAGCTCTTATAGTTCACGAAGTCTTCTAAGTTCACCTCTGAGTCTTTTGTGGACTAGAAAACACTGGCCTTGATATCAGAAGACTTGAGTGTAGGCTCTGGTCTGCCACTACCTCCCTCTGTAACCTTGGATAAATCATTTAACCCTCCTGGAGTTTAGGTTCCCACAGGATGCACGATGATAATCAGCCCTGCCCTGCCCTGGGTTGTTGCAAGGTTCAAGGCCGATATTAGATGTGAATCACATTTTCTGTAATTTGAAAATTGCTAATCTTTTCGTTGAGAGATCATTTCATCTGGTAAAGTGCACAAATCTTAAATGTACAGCTCAATAAATTTTTACATATGTGTACACCTGTATTGCCACTCAGATCAAGATAGGATATTTCTGGCACCCCGAAAAGTTCTCTGTGCCTTTGCCAGTCAATACTTCCAAGGAACAATTACTGTCACCTCTATCACCATAGATTAGCTTTACCTGTTCTTGAACTTAATACAAGTAGAATGGCATAGTATGTATTCTTTTATATCTGGCTTTTAGCTGGCAATGGTTTCTGAGATCCATTTATATCAATTCAGGAATTGTAGTTTCTTCCCTTTTTTTGCTGAATAGTATCCCATTCTACAGCCATACCGCAGGTGTGTCATTCATTGATGGACACATGGGTGGTTTCCAGTTTTGGGTTATTATGAATAAAGCCACTATGAGCATTTTTGTAAAAGTGTTTTTGTATAAATGTTTCCATTTTTCTTGGGTAAATACCTAGGAGTAGCATGGCTGGGTCATAGGGTAGGTGTGTGTTTAACTTTTTTTAGAAATTGTTAGTTTTATAAAGTGGTTGTATAGTTTATATTCCCTCTAACAATGTATGAGAACTCTGGTTGCTTTACATCTTCCCCATGCTTGTCACCTTTAAACTATGGTGCCTTTTACAGGGACGGGGGTGTTATTACTATGAGAGAAGAGGTAAGTGTAGGAATTAATATGGAATATAGAGTCTGGAGTCATGTTTGAATCATTGTTCTGTGCTGGGCTCACCATATGGCCTTGAGTAAGCCACTTAACTCTAGCCTCATTTTCTGCATCTTAAATGAGGCTGTCAATAGCATCTCTCTCAAAGGGTTGCTGCGAGGATTAACTGAGAAAAATCTTGCAGAGACCCTTAGCACAGTTATTGCATACAGCGCTCAGTTAATGATTGCTGTGGTCTTAATTTCCTTTGTTTACTCTTTAACAGATCCCAGTTGTAGAGAATATCTTTCAATGTCCCGTGTCTGTCAGGAGCCCAAGGATTATGAGCCATCTTACAGGGTAAGAACTGTCTATCCTGTTTGATCAGCAACATCTTTACTGCCCCCAAGATGGAGTTCACACCGAGGATGACACAGCAGAGAGATGGAAAGTCCCTGGAGACTGTGAGCTGCTGAATCAACCAGTCAATCTACTGCCAAACTTCCAATTAGATTAATAACACATTTCCTTATTGTTCAGGCCAAATTCAAGTGGTTATTTGGAGCTCAAACATCTTGACTGATACACCAAATGATCTCAGCGTTCCTCCACGGAGCCTGGACCTGCTCTCAGCATCCTTAGCACAGGATTTCTGGATAGACCCAACCAATTGTGAACACACAGGAGCTAGTGTTCTAGTCAAAGCCTGTTTGCCATGTCTGATAATGTCAAGTCACCTTTTGTGCAGCTGAAATTAAATTCATCTGAAGAGCAAAGTAAGAAGCTTCCCTTTTAAGCTTTTAATGACTTTTAAAGAATACTGCTAATCACTCAGCCACAGATCACAAAGCATTATGCAATTTGCTGCCGCCCACTAAGAACCCATCTCTGGCAGCAGCAGCTCAAGATAGGGGGCAATTGTGGAGCTGAATTCTGTCATTTAAGAAATATTTCTAGTTTTCTTTCCATGAACCGCATGCTAGGGATTGTGGGGGAATACCAAAGAAGTAAAACAAGGTTCTAAACTGCAAATAGTTGAGGGAAGGGAAGTGATATGAATTCTGGGTAGCAAAAATATCGAATATTCTACAGTGAAGAGAATATTTTACTTTTTTTTTTACTTTTATTATAGTATAATGAATAATATCTGTGCGGTAAAGTACACACATCTTAAATGTTCAGCTCAGTGAATTTTTAAAAGTGAATATATCCATCCACTCAGCATCCAGATTGAGAAACAGAATATTAACAGACCTCAGAAGACTGTCTCATTTCCCTTCCTAGTCAACAATCCTTCCTCCCTTCAAAATAACTACTGATCTGACAATGTGTCACCATAGATTAGTTTTCTCTCATTTGAACTTTATATAAATGGAGTCATACATTTGGGTCTGGCTTCTTTTGCTTACCATTATGTCTGTGAAATTCATTCATGTTGCTTTATGTGGATGTAGTTCATTCTTTTATTTACTGCAGTATTTTCTTATGTGACCACACCATAATTTATTTATCCATTATTCTTTTAATGGACATTTGGGTAGTTTCCACTTCTGGGCTAGTACAAATAATGGTACTATGAACATTGGTGTGCATGGCTTTGGTGAAAATATGTATACATTTATGCAAGAGATAGATAAAACGTACATACATACATATATACATACATAGAACTGTTGAATCACAGAGTATGTGTATATTTAGCTTTAATATATTTTGCCAGTTTTCCAAAGTGTGTGTTCCTATTTACAACTCCTCTGCACTATATGATGGTCTCAGTTGCTCCACAACCTTAAAAACTTTTTTTTTTAATTTGGGTAATATAGACATAACGTAAAATTAACCATCTTAATTTTCAAGTGTATAGTTCAGTGGTGCTAAATACTATCATAATGTGCAATCATCATTACCATCCATCTCCATAACTCTTTTCACCTTGTGAAACTGAAATTCTGTACCCATTAAAAAATAACTCCATTCCCACCCCAACTCCCCAGCTCCTGGCAACTACCATTCTACTTTATGTCTCTATGATTTTGGCTACTCTAAGTGAAATCATACAGTATTTGTCTTTTTGTTACTGGCTTATTTCATTTAGTAAATGTCCTCAAGGTTCATCCATGTTGTAGTATATGTCATAATTTCCTTCCTTTTTAAAATTTTTAAAAATTTTTTATTTTTTATTTATTTTTATTAGTCATCCACTTTATACACATCAGTGTATACATGTCAATCCCAATCTCCCAATTCATCCCACCACCACCACCCCCCACCCCACTGCTTTCCCCCCTTGTCGTCCATACGTTTGTTCTCTACATCTGTGTCTCAATTTCTGCGCTGCAAACCGGTTCATCTCTACCATTTTCTAGGTTCCACATATATGCGTTAATATCCAATATTTGTTTTTCTCTTTCTGACTTACTTCACTCTGTATGACAGTCTCTAGATGCACCCACGTCTCTACAAATGACCCAGTTTCGTTCCTTTTTATGGCTGAGTAATATTCCATTGTATATATGTACCACAACTTCTTTATCCATTCGTCTGTCGATGGGCATTTAGGTTGCTTCCATGACCTGGCTATTGTAAATAGTGCTGCAATGAACATTGGGGTGCATGTGTCTTTTTGAATTATGGTTTTCTCTGGCTATATGCCCAGTAGTGGGATTGCTGGGTCATAGGGTAATTCTATTTTTAGTGCTTTAAGGAACTTCCATACTGTTCTCCATAGTAGCTGTATCACTTTACATTCCCACCAACAGTGCAAGAGGGTTCCCTTTTCTCCACACCCTCTCCAGCATTTGTTGTTTGTAGATTTTCTGATGATGCCCATTCTAACTGGTGTGAGGTGATACCTCATTCTAGTTTTGATTTGCATTTCTCTAATAATTAGCGATGTTGAGCAGCTTTTCATGTGCTTCTTGGCCATCTGTTATGTCTTCTTTGGAGAAATGTCTATTTACGTCTTCTGCTCATTTTTGGATTGGGTTGTTTGTTTCTTTAATATTGAGCTGCCTGAGCTGTTTATGTATTTTGGAGATTAATCCTTTGTCTGATGATTCATTTGCAAATATCTTCTCCCATCCTGAGGGTTGTCTTTTCGTCTTGTTTATGGTTTCCTTTGCTGTGCAAAAGTTTTACGTTTCATTAGGTCCCATTTGTTTATTTTTGTTTTTATTTCCATTACTCTAGGAGGTGGATCAAAAAAGATCTTGCTGTGATTTATGCCAACGAGTGTTCTTCCTATGTTTTCCTCTAAGAGTTTTATAGTGTCCAGTCTTACATTTAGGTCTCTAATCCATTTTGAGTTTATTTTTGTGTATGGTGTTAGGGAGTGTTCTGATTTCATTCTTTTACATGTAGCTGTCCAGTTTTCCCAGCACCACTTATTGAAGAGACTGTCTTTTCTCCATTGTATATCCTTGCCTCCTTTGTCATAGATTAGTTGACCGTAGGTGCGTGGGTTTATCTCTGGACTTTCTATCCTGTTCCATTGATCTATATTTCTGTTTTTGTGCCAGTACCATATTGTCTTGATTACTGGAGCTTTGTAGTATAGTCTGAAGTCAGGGAGTCTGATTCCTCCAGCTCCGTTTTTTTCCCTCAAGACTGCTTTGGCTATTCGGGGTCTTTTGTGTCTCCATACAAATTTTAAGAGTTGTTCTACTTCTGTAAAAAATGCCATTGGTAATTTGATAGGGATTGCATTGAATCTGTAGATTGCTTTGGGTAGTATAGTCATTTTCACAATATTGATTTTTCCAATCCAAGAACATGGTATATCTCTCCATCTGTTGGTATCATCTTTAATTTCTTTCATCAGTGTCTTATAGTTTTCTGCATACAGGTCTTTTGGTTCCCTAGGTAGGTTTATTCCTAGGTATTTTATTCTTTTGGTTGCAATGGGAAATGGGAGTGTTTCCTTAATTTCTCTTTCAGGTTTTTCATCATTAGTGTATAGGAATGCAAGAGATTTCTGTGCATTAATTTTGTATCCTGCAACTTTACCAAATTCATTGATTAGCTCTAGTAGTTTTCTGGTGGCATCTTTAGGATTCTCTGTGTATAGTATCATGTCATCTGCAAACAGTGACAGTTTTACTTCTTCTTTTACAATCTGTATTCCTTTTATTTCTTCTTCTTCTCTGCTTACCGTGGCTAGGACTTCCAATACTATGTTGAATAATAGTGGTGAGAGTGGACATCCTTGTCTTGTTCCTGATCTTAGAGGAAATGCTTTCAGTTTTTCACCATTGAGAATGATGTTTGCTGTGGGTTTGTTGTATATGGCCTTTATTATGTTGAAGTAGGTTCCCTCTACGCCCATTTTCTGGAGAGTTTTTATCATAAATGGGTGTTGAATTTTGTCAAAAGCTTTTTCTGCATCTATTGAGATGATCATATGGTTTTTATTCTTCAATTTGTTAATATGGTGTATCACATTGATTGATTTACGTATACTGAAGAATCCTTACATCTCTGGGATAAATCCCAGTTGATCATGGTGTATGATCCTTTTAATGTGTTGTTGGATTCTGTTTGCTAGTATTTTGTTGAGGTTTTTTGCATCTATATTCATGAGTGATATTGGTCTGTAATTTTCTTTTTTTGTAGTATCTTTGTCTGGTTTTGGTATCAGGGTGATGGTGGCCTCATAGAATGAGTTTGGGAGTGTTCCTTCCTCTACAATTTTTTGGAAGAGTTTGAGAAGGATGGGTGTTAGCTCTTCTCTAAATGTTTGATAGAATTCACCTGTGAAGCCGTCTGGTCCTGGACTTTTGTTTGTTGGAAGATTTTTAATCACAGTTTCAATTTCATGACTTGTGATTGGTCTGTTCATATTTTCTGTTTCTTCCTGGTTCAGTCTTGGAAGGTTATACCTTTCTAAGAATTTGTCCATTTCTTCCAGGTTGTCCATTTTATTGGCATAGAGTTGCTTGTAGTAGTCTCTTAGGATACTTTGTATTTCTGCGGTGTCTGTTGTAACTTCTCCTTTTTCATTTCTAATTTTATTGATTTGAGTCCTCTCCCTCTTTTTCTTGATGAGTCTGGCTAATGGTTTATCAATTTTGTTTATCTTCTCAAAGAACCAGCTTTTAGTTTTGTTGATCTTTGCTATTGTTTTCTTTGTTTCTATTTCATTTATTTCTGCTCTGATCTTTATGATTTCTTTCCTTGTGCTAACTTTGGGTTTTGTTTGTTCTTCTTTCTCTAGTTCCTTTAGGTGTAACGTTAGATTGTTTATTTGAGATTTTTCTTGTTTCTTGAGGTAGGCTTGTATAGCTATAAACTTCCCTCTTAGAACTGCTTTTGCTGCATCCCATAGGTTTTTAATCATCGTGTTTTCATTGTCATTTGTCTTTAGGTATTTTTTAAATTCCTCTTTGATTTCTTCAGTGATCTCTTGGTTATTTAGTAACGTATTGTTTAGCCTCCATGTGTTTGTGTTTTTTATGTTTTTTTCCCTGTAATTGATTTCTAATCTCATAGCGTTGTGGTCAGAAAAGATGGTTGATATGATTTCAATTTTCTTAAATTTACTGAGGCTTGATTTGTGACCCAAGATGTGATCTATCCTGGAGAATGTTCCATGCGCACTTGAGAAGAAAGTGTAATCTGCTGTTTTTGGATGGAATGTCCTATAAATATCAATTAAATCTATCTGATCTGTTGTGTCATTTAAAGCTTGTGTTTCCTTATTAATTTTCTGTTTGGATGATCTGTCCATTGGTGTAAGTGAGGTGTTAAAGTCCCCCATTTTTAATGTGTTACTGTTAATTTCCTCTTTTAGAACTGTTAGCAGTTGCCTTATGTGTTGAGGTGCTCCTATGTTGAGTGCATATATATTTATAATTGTTATATCTTCTTCTTAGATTGATCCTTTGATCATTACATAGTGTCCTTCCTTGTCTCTTGTAACATTCTTTATTTAAAAGTCTATTTTATCTGATATGAGTATTGCTACTCCAGCTTTCTTTTGATTTCCATTTGCATGGAATATCTTTTTGCATCCCCTCACTTTCAGTCTGTATGTGTCCCTAGGTCTGAAGTGGGTCTCTTGTACACAGCATATATATGGGTCTTGTTTTTGTATCCATTCAGCAAGCCTGTGTCTTTTGGTTGGAGCATTTAATCCATTCACGTTTAACGTAATTATCGATATGTATGTTCCTATGACCATTTGCTTAATTGTTTTGGGTTTGTTTTTGTAGGTCCTTTGCTTCTCTTGTGTTTCCCACTTACAGAGGTTCCTTTAGCATTTGTTGTAGAGCTGGTTTGGTGGTGCTGAATTCTCTTAGCTTTTGCTTGTCTGTAAAGCTTTTGATTTCTCCATCGAATCTGAATGAGATCCTTGCTGGGTAGAGTAATCTTGGTTGTCGGTTCTTCCCTTTCATCACTTTAAGTGTATCATGCCACTCCCTTCTGGCTTGTAGAGTTTCTGCTGAGAAATCAGCTGTTAACCTTATGGGAGTTCCCTTGTATGTTATTTGTCATTTTTCCCTTGCTGCTTTCAATAATTTTTCTTTGTCTTTAATTTTTGCCAGTTTGATTACTATGTGTCTCGGCATGTTTCTCCTTGGGTTTATCCTGTATGGGACTCTCTGCGCTTCCTGGACTTGGGTGGCTATTTCCTTTCCCATGTTAGGGAAGTTTTTTACTATAATCTCTTCAAATATTTTCTCTGGTCCTTTCTCTCTCTCTTCTCCTTCTGGGACCCCTATAATGCGAACGTTGTTGTGTTTAATGTTGTCCCAGAGGTCTCTTAAGCTGTCTTCATTTCTTTTCATTCTTTTTTCTTTATTCTGTTCTGCAGCAGTGAATTCCACCATTCTGTCTTCCAGGTCACTTATCCGTTCTTCTGCCTCAGTTATTCTGCTATTGATTCCTTCTAGTGTAGTTTTCATTTCAGTTATTGTATTGGTCATCTCTGTTTGTTTGTTCTTTAATTCTTCTAGATCTTTGTTAAACATTCCTTGCATCTTCTTGATCTTTGCCTCCATTATTTTCTGAGGTCCTGGATCATCTTCACTATCATTATTCTGAATTTTTTTTCTGGAAGATTGCTTATCTCCATTTCATTTAGCTGTTTTTCTGGGGTTTTATCTTGTTCCTTCATCTGGTACATATCCCTCTGCCTTTTCATCTTGTCTGTCTTTCTGTGAATGTGGTTTTTGTTCCACGGGCTGCAGGATTGTCCTCTTATTCTTAACTTTTACCCTCTAACCACTCTTATTTCTCCTTGATAGGAGCTTGATGTATCTTCTTGTATCTGTAGCTGCTGATTGATTTTGTAAGCAGATAGGGTAGGGGTAGTCCTCAGAGAAAGAGAACCAGGCATGGCTTTCTTGACATCATAATTTCCTTCCTTTTTAAGGCTGAATAGTATTCCATTGTCTGTATATACCAGATTTGCTTATCCATTCATCTATCAATGGACACTTGGATTGCTTCCATGGTTTGGACATTGTAAATAATGCTATGTACATGGGTGTACAAATGTCACTTGGTGACCCTGCTTTCAATTCTTTGGAGTGTGTACCCGGAAGTGGAATTGCTGGATCATACGGAAATTCTATTTTTAGTTTTTGAGGCTCTTCCATAAAGGATGGGTTTTTCTACTTCTGAAAAAATGTCATAAGGATTTTTATAGGGATTGCATTGACTCTGTAGATCTCTTTGAGTAATGTTGACATCTTAACAATATTGTCTTCTAATCCATGAACATGGGATGTGTTTCCTTTTATTTATGTCTTCTTATATTGTTTCAGCTATGTTTTGTAGTCTTCATTGTGCAAGTTTTTCACCTCCTTGGTTAAGTTAATTTCTAAATTATTTTTTCATGCTATTGTAAATGGAGTTGTTTTTGTATTTTCTTTTCAGATTTTTCATTTTTAGTGTATAGAAACGTGACTGATTTTTGTGTGTTGACTTTGTATCCTGCTACTTTGTTGAATACATTTGTTCATTCTAACAGGTTTTTTTGAGTGGAATCTTTAGGATTTTCTACATATAAGATCCTATCATCTGTGAACAGAGATAATTTACTTCTTTCTTTTTTATTTGAATGCCTTTTATTTCTCTTTCTTGACTAATTGCTCTTCCAGTACTATGTTGAAAAGAGGTAGCAAAAGCAGGCATCCCTGCCTTGTTCCTAATCTTAGAGGAAAAGCTTTCAGCTCTTTGCCATTGAGTATGATGTTTGCTGTGGGGTTTTCATATATGGCTTGTATTATGTTGAAGTACTTTCCTTCTGTTCCTAGTTTGTAAAGTGTTTTTATAATGACAGGGTGTTGAATTTTGTCAAATGTATTTATGCATCAATTGAGATGACCATGTGATTTTTCTCCTTCATTCTGTTAATGTGGTGTATTACCTTGATCAATTTTCATATGTTGAACCATCCTTGCATTCCAGAAATAAATCCATTTGGTCATGGTGTATAATCTTTTAAATATGCTGCTGCAGCTGGTTTGCTAGTATTTTGTTGAGAACTTTTACTTGTGGTATCTTTGGCTGGCTTTGGTATCAGGGTAATACTGGCCTCGTAGAATGACTTGGAAAGTATTCCCTCTCCTTCAATTTTTTGGACAAGTTTGAGAAAGATTGGTAGTAGTTCTTTAAATATTCGGTGGAATTTACCAGTGAAGCCATTGGATCCAAAGCTTTTATTTGTTGAGAGATTTTCTATTACTGATTCGAGCTCATTAGTAATTACAGGTCTACTCAGATTTTCTACTTTTTCTTGATTTAGTCTTTGTAGGTTTTATATTTCTAAGAATTTGTCCATTTCATCCCTCATTTTTGGGGGTATAATTGTTCATAGTACTCTTATCCTTATTTCTGTAGATCAGTAGTAGTGTCTCCACTTTCATATCTGACTTTAGTAATTTGATATTTCTCTCTTTTTTCTTAGCATATATAGCTAAAGTTTTGTCAATTTTGTTGCTCTTTTCAATGAATCAGTTTCTGGTTTCATAGATTTTTCTCTATCTTTTTCTATTCTCTATTTTATTTACTCTCTGCTCTAATATTTACCATTTCTTTCCTTCTGCTAATTTTTGATTCTTCTTTTTCTAATTCCTTAACATGTACAGTTAAGTTGTTGATTTGAGATATCACTTGGTTTTTTTAATATAGTATTTATAGGTATAAATTTCCCCTTTACTGCTTTCACTACATCCCATAAGTTTTGGTGTGTTGTGTTTTCATTTTCATTCATCTCTAGAAAATTCAAGTATTTCTAAATTTTCCTTGTAATTTCTTCTTTGATCCATTAGTTGTTCAATAGTGTGTTGTTTAATTTCCACAAACTAAAAAATTTTTTTTAATTTTTCTGTTGTTGATTTCTAATTTCATCCTACTGTGTTTAGAGAAGACACTTTGTATAATATCTATCCCTTAAAATCTTAATCTGTGGCCTAACATGTAGTCTATCCTAGGAAATGTCCCATGGACACTTGAGAAGAATTCTGTTGTTGTTCTGTACATGTCTGTTATATCTAGTTGATCTATTGTGTTAAGTCCTCTGTTTCCTTACTTATCTTCTGTCTTGTTGTACTATCCTTTATTGAGAGTGGGACATCGAAGTCTTCAACTATTATTGTAGAGCTATTTATTTCTCCCTTCATTCTGTCAGTTTTTGTTTCATATATTTTTCTGGTTTGTTATTATGTATGCAAATGTTTGTAATTGTTATATATTCTTGCTATATTGAAACTTTTATTAATATATTAGTGTCCTTCTTTGTCTCTTGTCATCTTTCTTGATTTGAAGTCAATTTTGTCTGATAATAGTATAGCCATTCCCACTCTTTTTTGGTTACTATTTACATGGAATTTTTTTTCCATCTTTTCACTTTCAATCTATTTCTGCTTTTGGATCTAAAGTGAATCTCTTTTAGACGGTATATACTTGGATCCATTCTGCAAATCTCTGTCTTTTGATTGGAGAATTTAATCCATTTCTGTTTAAAGTAATTGCTGGTAAGGAGAGACTTCTGTCATTTTACTATCTGTTTTCTGTATGCCTTACACTTTTTTTTTGTCCCTCATTTCTTACATTACTGTCTTCTTTTGTGTTTAGTTGAATTTCTGTAGTCAAATATTAAAATTCCTTTCTCATTTCCTTTTGTGTATATTCTATGGCAATCTTCTTTGTGGTTACCATGAGGATTGCATTTAACATCCTACAGTTATAATACTCTAATTTAAATTTACACCAGTTTAATTTCAATAGCATACAAAAACTCTGCTCCTTTAGAGCTCCATCCCCACCCATTTCTGTTGTTGATGTCACAGAATTACATCTTTATGTACTGTGGGCCCCAAAAACTAATAATTCTTTTAAATGCATTAGTCTCTTAAATTCTGTAGAAAACAACATGTGGAGTTATAACTCAAAGCTACCATAATGGTAAATTTTAGACTAATAATTTAAAAATATATATTAGTCTCTTAAATCATGTAGAAGACAAAAAGTGGAGTTACATTGTTACAATAATATTTGTTTTTATAAGTGCACATGTATTTACCTTTTGTGATCTTTATTTCTTTATACAACTTCAAGTTACTGTCTATTGTCCTTTTGTTTCACCCTGCAGGGCTCCCTTGAGCTTTTCTTGCAGGGCATGTCTAGTGGTAACAAATTTCCTCGGCTTTTAACCTGGAAATGTCTTAATTTCTCCCTCATTCTTGAAGGACAGTTTCCCAGACATAGTATTCTTGGTCGATGGTTTTTTTTTTTCCTTTTAGCATTTTGAATATATTGGCCTACTGCTTTCTGGCCTCCAAAGCTTCTAATGAGAAATCTGCTGATAATTTTATTGAGGATCCTTTGTATGTGACAAGTTGCTTGTCTCTTGCTGCTCTCAAGATTCTCTCTTTGTCTTTTGAAAGTTTGATTATAATGTACCTTGTTGTGTGTCTCTAACTTCATCTTACTTGGAGTTCATTTAACTTCTTGGATGTTTTTCATACCTTCATCAAATTTGAAAAGTTTTCAGTCCTTATTTCTTCAAATATTCTTGTACCCCTTTCTTTCTTTCTCTTCTCCTTCTCGAATTCCTACAATGCGTATGTTGTTTCGCTTACTCATGTCCCACAGGTACCTTAGGCTCTGCTCACTTTCCTTCAATCTTTTTTTTTTTTTTTCTATTCTTCAGACTCCATAATTTCCATTGTCCTAGGTTCAACCTCACTGATTCTTTCTTCTGCCTCCTCAAATCTACCTTTGAATCCTTCTAGTGAATTTTTCATTTCAGTTATTGTACTTTTCAGAATTTCTGGATTCAGAGCTTCAGAGAAAGCACCAGGATTTCTTTTTGGTTTCTTATAGGTTTTCTGTGTCTTTACTGATATTTCCATTTTGTTCATACATCATTTTTTTGACTTTTCCCACATCTTCCTTTAGTTCTTTGAGTATCTTTAAGACTTTTGTTTTAAAGTCTTTGTCTAGTAGATCTGCCATTAAGTTTTTTTCAGGGGCATTTTCTGTTGGCCTATTTGTTCCTTTGAATGGGCCCTACTTTTCTGTTTCTTTTGTTTGTATGCTTTTTCTTATGAAAACTGGACACTTGAATCTAGTAAGGTAGTAACTCCGGAAATCAGATTCTCTCCCTTCCCAAAGGTTTGCTGGGTTTTTGTTATTTTCTTTGTTTTTATGATTGTTGTAGACTATCTCTGTGCCAAGGGTCAGCCTGAGGTGTGAACTTAAGGTCTTCTCAGGTCTTTTCTGAGCCTATGCTTTTCCTTGGGTGCAGGTGGTCACTTTCTAATTTTACCCATGTATGTAGTTGTTTTTGAATAGTCTTTAACGTCTGAGGAAAAAGAGAAAAATGAAGGGGGGAAATAGGGCACTGGCCCTTCAAATAGGCTGAGAATGACCTCTGCTGGAGTGGAGGGGGAGGGACTTGCAACAATGGGAGAAGGTGTAACAACAATGACTGCCCTTCTCTTTGTCTGCACCTCTGAGATCAGAAGCAACAATCAGTGATCAGAGCACAGATCCCCAAGATTTGGAGGATCTTGGAGGACAGGGCGCTTTTTACCCACGCTGGCTCCTGCAACTGTGTGCAAGCTGCTCCAGGAATATGTGCACAGCTGTCTGTCACATGGCTGGGGGTGGGGGATGGGTATCTGAGCTTAAATAAACTGAAATTAACTTCAATTTACCACCCAAGCCTTCCCCTGGAAGTTGCAAGCTTCAATAGATCCATAGTTCCAAAATAGTTACATCAAACAGATTCTGCCAGTGCAATTGTTGTCCAGGTGTGGACAGATTCCTGATGCTTCCTAGAATCCTCACTTTTCAACCTTTTGAACACTTGGTTTTGTCAATTTTTTAATTTAGCCATTTTCTCAACATTATCAGTAGTCAGAGAAATAAAAATTGAAACTATAATCATATATTCTATACATCTATTAAAGGGGCTCAAATAAAGAAAAATATCTGATAATACCAAGTGTTAGTCAAGTTTGGAGCAACAGGAACTCTTATACATTGCTAGTGGGAATGTAATGTGGTACAACCATTTTGGAAATCATTTTGGCAGTTTCTTATAAAGTTAAACATATAAATACCATACAACCCAGAAATTCCATTTTTAGGTATTTACAGAAGAGAAATGAAAGCATATGTTCACACAAAAACATGTACAGGAATGTTCCTAGCCAAAAACTGGAAAAATATCCAAACGTTTATCAGAATGAATGGATAAATAAAATGGAGTATATCTACGCAGTGAATACTTATCAATTAAAATGAATGAACTACTGATACAGGTATCAACATGGATGACTATAAAAAACATTATGCTGAGCTAAAGAAGCCAGACACAAAAGATATGGCATGATTCTATTTACACGCAGTTCTAGAACAGGCAAAAATAAGTTATAGTGACAGAAAGCAGATAAGTGGTTTCCTGGGATGTGTGTTGGGGGGTAGAGAGGAGGTTGACTGTAAAGGGACAGAAAGAAACTTTTTAGAATGATGGAAATCTTCTATACCTTGATTGTAGTGGTGGTCATACATTTATTAAATACACCTAAGTATACTTTTAAAACAGGTTCATTTTTTGGAAGGAGACTGTACTTCATGAAAAATGTAATCATTCTGGCCTGGTGGTTGTTTAACGGTTATTCATTGCAGATTTAATTTGCATTACCCTATGACTAATTATGTTGAGTACCTTCCATATACTTACTGCTATTTTGATATTTTACTAGTCAGGTTTCTCCACAGAAGGCAAACTAGAGACCCAGGAGAGTCTACAGTAGTTCCAGTTCAGTCCAACAGGCTCAGGCCCAGGAAAAGTCAATGTTTCAGTTTATGTCTGAAGGCAAGAAAAAAACCGGTATCCCAGCTTGAAAGCAGTCACGCAGAAGGAATTCTCTCTTACTCAGCATTTTTGTACTATTTAAGCCTTCAACTGATTGGATGGGGCCCACCCACATTGGGGAGGGCAATCTTCTTTACTCAGTCTACTGATTCAAATGTTAGTCTCTCCAAAAACACCCTCACAGACACACCCAGAATAATAGTTGACCAAATATCTGGGCATCCTGTGGCCCAGTCAAGTTGATACATAAAATTAACCATTATAAATATCCTCTTCTGTAAAATACTTATTCAAGTCTTTTGCCCATTTCTAATTGGGTTATCTGTCTTTTCCTTATTGATTTATAGGAGTTCTTTATATATTCTGGATATAAGTCGTAGTTAGAGAAATGTATTGCAAATTTCTTCCAGTTTCTTCACTCTCTCAGTGGTGTCAAATTTATCAGTCTTTTCCTTGTAGTTAATGATTGTTGTCTGTTATTTAAGAAATGCTTGCCAACCCCAGGTCATGAATTCTACTATCTTATCTTTTAGAAGATTTATTGTGCTTTCTTTCCACATTCAGGTCTATAATCCATGTGAAATTTATTTTGGGTATATGGTGTAATGTAGGGATACATTTTTTTCCCCCCATAGCTAATAGGCTCATACTACTTACTGAAAGCACCATCTTTCCCCCTCTGAGTCACTTTTGCCATAAATGAGGTAACCATATCAGGTCCACTTCTGGACTCTCTGTTTCATTGGTTTATTTATCTATTCTTGTGCCAATTCTTTTAAAATTATTATAGCTTTAAATAAGTCTTGATAATTGAAAGTATAAGTTCCCCTCCCACTTTGTTTATCTTCTTTAAGAATGTCTAGGGACTTCTCTGGTGGCACAGTGGTTAAGAATCCACCTGCCAATGCAGGGGACACGGGTTTGATCCCTGGTCCAGGAAGATCCCACATGCTGAGGAGCAACTAAGCCTGTGCATCACAACTACTGAGCCTGTGCCCTAGAGCCCGTGAGCCACAACTACTGAGCCCACGTGCCACAACTACTGAAGCCCACGCACCTAGAGCCTGTGCTCTGCAACAAGAGAAGCCCCCACTCGCCACAACTAGGGAAAGCCCGTGCGCAGGCTCGAGGACCCAACACAGCCAAAAATAAATTAATTAATTAATTTAAAAAAAAAAGAATGTCTAGAAGGAACATTCTTGGCCTTTTGCATTTTCAGATAAAATTTGCAATCAGCTTGTTAATTTCCTTTAAAATTTTTTCTGGGATTATGACTTGAGGTATTTGAACCTAAATCACTTTGGGGAGAACTGACATCTTTATAATATTGTCTTCAATCCAAAAACATGGTATATCCCTGTGTTTATTTAGGTCTTCTTTTGTTGCTCTCAGCAATGCCGCGTAGTTTTTAGTATCAAGATCTTGCACATTTTTTTTTGCAAAGTTTACTCCTCATTGTATTATTTTTATGCTAATGTAATTTATATCATTAAAATTTTTAATTTTCTATTTATTTTTGCTAATATATAGAAATACAATTAGTTTTTTATATATCAACCTGGTATTTTAAAACCTTGCTAAATCATTGACTAATTTTAATATTGTGATTAATTTTAATATTTTATCTGCATTTTATTTTGGATTTTTTGCTTACGTAATCATATCATCTGTCTGTGATGACAGTTTTATTTTTTCCTTTCCAATTTTTATAACTAGTATTTCTCTTTCCTGTCATACTGCACTGGTTAAGCCTTCCAGTACAATGTCGAATATAAATGGTAACAACTGACATCTTTTTCTCAGGGGAAATATTTATATTTCATCATTAAGTGTGATATTTGAGGAAAGCTTTTTAAACCCAAATTAAGTTCCCATCTATTCCTAGTTTGCTAAAAAAATTTTTTATCATAAATGAGTGTTGTATAAAATGCTTTTTTATGTGTTTATTAAGATACACATTTATTTTTTTCTTATTTATGCTGTTAGTGTGGAGAATTACATTATTTTCTAATGCTAAATTAACCTTGCATTTTTGGCAAAAAAAAATCCCTTTTAATTATGGTGTATTATCTTTTGTTGTATTGCTGTATTTGGTTTTCTAATATTTTATTTTGAATTTTTTGCCGTATGTTTACTTAGGCTGTTGTCCTATTTTTTTTCTTGTAAGGTTTCTGCCAGGTTTTGAATTCAAGGTTATAAAGGTCTCATTTAACAGATTGGAAAGTGTTCTTATTTTTTTCTATTTTCTGGAAGAGTTTGTGTAAGATTAGTGTTAGTTCATCCTTAAATATTTGAAACAATTCACCAGTGAAGTCATCTGGACTTGGAATTTTTTGTTTTGGGTGTGTTTGTTTTATTTCAGTGGAAGTAGAGGGTGTGTATTGAAATCCTATCTGTCCCAGAGACCATGACACTTGCTGGTCCTTCATGTCTCCACATGGCTGCTCCTTCAGTGATTCAGTTCTTTGCTCAAATGCCACCTCCTCAGAGATGTTCTCCATGACTGCCCCAGCTAAAGTAGCACTCACTCCTTTCAGCTACCATTTCCATTTTTTTGTAGACTTGTGTTCCCTAAAATTAACCTTTCCAAAAAATTGTTTATTTACTGTTTTTCTCTCCTGTTAGATTTTGAGCTCTGTGGGGCAGGAACCTTGTCAATCTCGTTCCCCTCTGAATCTTTAGCACTCAGAACATAGCAGTTGCCCAACAAATATTTTTCAAGTGACTAAATGAATAAAAGGAAGCCAGATAGAGATCCTTTCCCCACAAAATCATCAGAAGACAAGAGCAAGGATGAAGATGTTCATCATCAAGTCTTACCTTTTTAACAATAAATATCGCCTAGGGTCTCCATCAGATTTAATACAGAAACAAAAATCTGCTATATAATTCTGTAGTCTCTGCCAACTTATGATGTCATTTTGAAACAAAATGTAATGAACATAAAAATAAGACTTCTTCAGTTTCTTTCTTTGAAAATGGAACTGTTTAATGTTTTTTTTGTTTAATGTTATTTTTTAAATGTATAGAACAAAATGTAACATGATGGTGAAAACATTCTTCTTAACATTGTTGAAAGCACCTCCTTATATAGCATGTGAGGGACAACCACATTCATTTGGGAAAAGCTTACTGAATTCTGGCCTGCTGACCTTGTAACAAGCATGTTAGATGAGCTGCTGCAAGGGTTCAAGTAATCTTGCATCCTTCAGGATTATTTTGATTGTAAGTGACAGAAAACCCAACTGAAAGTGAGCAAAAAGTGGATTTTTTTTTTTCTCATGCAACAGAACACTCCAGGGATAGGATTAGCTTTAGTTTGATCTAGAAGCTCACATAATGTCACTGGATTCTGCCTCTCTCTCCATCACTACATTGTTCTCTTTTGTAATGGCTTCATTCCCAGGTAGGTTCTTCCCTCATAACTAAATAACTAAAGTTATAAAAGCTTAATTTCAGGGAGTGAGGACTCCTATGAAAACTCCTTCACAGTTCCAATTCCAGTGGTAAAGAGAGCAACTGTGTGAGCAGAACATCTTGAGAATGAATTTTCTTGACTCTGTTGAGTCATAGGCCCATCCCTGAACCAGCCATCTAGCCAGGGTAGAGCTCATACTATACTAATAGTCTTCTGCTACTTGTTTTTCACACTTAACATTATGTTTCCAAGATCCGTCCGTGTTGTGTTTGAGGCTATAACACACTCATTTTCACTGCTGAATAATATTCCATTGTTATAATACCCACAATTTATTTATTTATTTATTTTGTTAATGGACATTTGGCTTTTTTCTTTTTCCTGTTATGAACTGTGCTGCTGTGAAGATTCTTGCAAATATCTCCTGGTGCACATGTGTAAGAGTTTTTCTTGGGCATGTATCAAGGAGTGGAATTGCTGGGTTTTACAGTATGGAAGTATTCAGCTCCAAAAGGTAAATGTCCTGATTTTCCGTTTGGCAATGTTTCATGAGTATTTGTCTATGGTATTAAAAATTCTTCTTTACATAATAGAAAAAAGCAAGGTAAAAGGATAAAACATTATTCAGATGCAAGGTGCTGTTATATTTGTGGATATTGTCTGACCACAGCAGGATCTGGTTATATTTAATAGCTTTAAGACAAAGGCCACACCCATATATATTGTCAATCAGCATCAATCATTTATACAGAACCCACAATATGCTGGTGTGAACTGTTAAAGACAAACAAAGCTGGACACTAGTTAAAGTGGTAAGGACATATTTTAATCAGCAATATACTATTGCAGTAGGGAACAGAGTCCAGCATGAATGGAACTCAACTTTGAATTGTACAGAGGTGACTGGGCATTTCAAAGGGAGAATCAGAATAGGGAGGGGGTTGAGCTCTGCTGAGTTAGGGAAAAATTACCAAAAGTGGGAAGGAGGTGTCAGTCCATGTGAAACTCATCTGGATTTGCTAACTGGTGCTCACTGAAGTTAGGCTCCTGCCCTCCCACAGAGGCTGGGAGATAGGGACCCTATCTTCAGGTGTTGGCTGGAAAAAATGGTAAATTCTTTTGGCAGCCTTGAGTTTTCTCTGGCAGGTACTTTAAGAGGGGCTAGGGTCACCTAAGGATGTGGCCCTGAGCTGTTAGAAACTATGTTGGTGTTTTGCTCAAGTTGTTACAGGCTGAGGTTGAGGCCCTAGAAGAGAACAGGGCTCAGAGGAGCCTGGCTAGAGTTCTGCCAAGGAGAGAATCTGTCAGAAGTGAGAGGAAAGGTGTGGTGAGGGTGGGAATAGCACTATTTCTCTCCCCTCTACCTTTGCTTACACCATTCCCTAGGCCAGGAAAAACCTCCTCTCTCTCTCTTTGCCATTCTAAGCCCTATTCATCCTTACGGCTCAGTTAAGGTGCCACTTCCCCTGGGAAGGCCTCCTTGACTTTGAACCCACGAGACCGGGTTAAACACCCTTAGCATCCTTATATAGCTCTGTCATGCACTTAGCACATTACATTGAAATACACTCTGCTTCCTCACCAGATCATAAGGACTGGGTCTCATTCATTTTGGGCATACTGTGAGCACTAATGTATGTTGCATGAGTGGGCACTGTGACAATCCAAGGTCCACTCTCCTTATGTCTTGGACACAGAAATAGCCTCCCAGCTCCTCTCTGCTTTCCTCTTCTCTACCCAGAGGGCTAGAGAGATCGTCTATAAAGGTAAGTCAGCTCATGTCACAGTTCGGCTTCAAATCCTCCGGTGGCTTCCATTTGCATGAGGAATAACTTCAACTTTCTTGCTGTGGCCTGAAGGACCTGCAAAGTCTGGCCCCAGCCAACTGTGAGTCTTATCCCACCTGAGCTGGATCATCCTCTAGCAGTCATACTCCCCTTCTTTCTGTTCTTCAAACACCAGGCTTGTTTCCCTGTGGAGCCTTCAGATTTGTTCCCTCTACTTAGAATGTTCTGCAGCCAAGACTCTGCAAGGCTGACCCTTTCTCATCATTCATGTTTCAGCTCAGCCAGCACCGCCTCAGAGAGGCCCTCCCTGACCACATTCTCTCTCCCATCACACTGCTTTTTTCGTCATTGCCCTCCTTACAAACTGGAGGTGATTTATTATATTTTGTTTCCCCCACCAGCTTGAGAACTCCATTAGGGCAGGGATCTTGTCTGCCGTGGCTGCCACTGTGCCCCCCCAGTACCTAGAATAGCGCCTGGCACTCGGAAGGTGTTCAGTGAACGGTAAGAAATCCGCGCAGGCAATTGTGGGATCGCTTTCTCCGGCAGGAGCCGACTCTAACCACGTGGGAGGGGTGAGGGCGGTGGCTGGGTGCGTGTGGGGAGTGACAGCTCAGTCGAAGGCCCCGCCCAAACCCCGCCCATGTCCGTGTCCTCCTCCTCGGGTCTCCATAAAGTTCATTTGGCGGCGCGTCGCGCGGGGGCTTCTGGGAGGGCCGGTCTCGGCCAATCAGGAAGCGCGGGCGAGCGGCGCGAGACGCGGCCGCCGCGTTCTCTCTCCCGGACCTGAGCGGCTGACGCGGCTGCAGCGCCAGGTAAGGGTGTTTGTGGCCCCGTCCTTCCGACACGGGGCAGGTCCTTGAACCCAAGGCCCAGAGGCTGGGCGGAGCCCGGTCCACGTGCTCGGAGTCGTGCTGCTTACACTTCCCGTTCGTCTCATGGCAGCCGGCACGCCTGACGCCAGCTACACACCGCTCTGTCGAACCGCCCCCCATTATAGCGTCGGGCTGCGCTTCGGGAGTGCTTTCTATCTGCCCTCCTTCTGAATGCGGAGCCTCGGCCCCCTGGCGACCCTCCTGTCCCACTACAGCGCTCTGCCGGCGCGCCACGCCACGCCCCCACGCCCACCCCTGCCCTGCGAGCCCACCCCTGCCCTGCGAGCCCACCCTTGGCTGGATCGGTGCCCCTCCCCGCCACCACACTCCGCCTGATATCTTCCTGACCGCGCCCTGTCAGCTCCCTCGCTCGCTCCTCGGGGATACTATATCGGGAGGCGTTTCCCTCCCGGGAAAGGGACTACCCTGTGAGCCTTGGCCTATCTCCGCTGTCTGCATCCAGCGGAATGCTCCTTCCCGTGCAGGGAGATGCTAGTGATTAGAACCTGGAGGTGGCCCGCACTTTCTCTGGGCCCACAGCACCCCATCCTCTGCAAAGGCAATGCCTGCATTTACTGGGTCTCTTTTTTAAAAATTACGGGGCCGACCGCAGGGGTCTTTGTTCCAAGTTTGGACGACCCATTGACAGAGCTGCTGGTCCAGGTTTGCCCCTCTGTCGGGTGTGAGAAGAGGTTATGATTTGTTTGGACCAAAATGTCTTTCAGCAAGGGTCACCTTTCTGTTCTGTTTGGGGGCTGTGAGAGGGTGCCCTTGGGCATCGTATCTTTTTTTCTTTCTTTCGATTATTCTTCTTTGTGAATTTGTGTTTGGGACATTTTCATTTTTTACTCGTGGTGATCTCACTCGAGGCTCATCGTTCTTAATACCTGTTTATTAGGTTAACAGATCCCACGTGAATATCTCCAGCCTGGGCCTCTCGCTTGACCTATATCCAGCTGCCTACTTTAATATCTCCACTGTGATGATTTGTAGGGAGCTCAACCTGAACATTTCAAGATAGGGCTAGCAAGGTTCTCTCCACCTCTCTTCCCAGACTGCTTTTCTTGCTGTTTTTTTTTTTCTCAGTAATGTAAAAGGCTCTGACCGATAACCTTTAAGTCATCCTTAACTGCTCTCTTTCTTTCTTTCTTCACGTCCAATGCTTGGCATCCTGGGCCAGGTCACCATCACCTCTCTCCTGGATTATTGAAATAGTCTCCCATCTGGTCTCCTGGCTTCTGCCCTGGCACCTATTTTCAGTACAGCAGATAGAAGGACCCTCCAGTGGGTCCCCATCTCATTTAAAGATGAACTCCTTACAGTGAGTTACATGGCTTTACATAATCTGACCCACTGTTACTTTCCCACTTTCGTTTTCTGCTACCCTCTCCTTCCACATGGCAGACATGCTTCGACCTCAGGACCTTTGTGCTTGCGATTCAATATTCATATGGTTCGCTCCCTCACTTCTTTCAGGTTTTTATTCAAGGGTCACCTAGTGAGACATTCCCCACTTCCTATCTTCCTTTATTGCTTTAGTTGTTCTTATATTTTACTCATTTATCTGTGTATTGTTTGTTTTCCCCCTCTAGAACGTTATCTGTTTTGTTCCCTGATGTATCCCCAGCACCTAGACCTGGCACACAGTAGGTGCTCAACAAATAGAAAAGAAATCCATGTTCCTGACACTGTTAGAGGCTTGGGGATCCAGCGGTGACTGAGATAGGCCTGTGCTCACTGAGCTGCTGTTTCTGTGGAGCACATCACCAGCAATAAGCCCGGAGGGATAGCATGTAGTGGCAGGGCCTTTTTAAAAAGAGGACAAGGATATCTGAACAGAGACCTGTTTGAAATCAGAGAGGGGAGTATCTCGGGCAAGAGCATTCCTGGAAGGGGAACAGCAAGTGCAAATACCCTGAGGTGGGAACATTGGAGATGTGGTGAACTTGAGTGTCTAAACCTGCTTCCTGATGGGCTGAAGTAGAAAATAAGGTAGAGAGAAAGGTAGATGTGCCAAGGAGAAGGAGGGGTCAGAGCAAAGACCTGGAGGTGAGGACCTGAGGTATGTTCAGGGAACAGGTCACTTTAATTCAGCAGACATTTATTCAGTAACTTTTTTGTACCAAACTTAGCAGCTGAGGATTCAAAGCTGAGCAGTCTGTGGACCTCACCCTACAGGAATTCTCCATGTAGAGAGAGAAACAGACTTGGGAATAAAATCATCACAACTCTTCCACCTGGCCGGGGAAGAACAGTAATAGATGGTTGGGAATAGTGTGGGAGGGGTTTGAGGTAGGTAGGACTGTCCCAGCTGACTTTGCAAGGTACACAGGTGTTCCCATGTGCCAGGGTATGTTTTGTGTTCTAGCAGAGGGTGCACCTGTATGTGCCAGGGTGTGAAGGGAGGAAACAGCATGAGGCATCCCAAGGAGTAGAGAATTGCTAGGGTATCTTTGCGGGGAGGCAGTAAGAGATGAGGATGGTAAGGGTGGCAGTGCCCATTCTTTGGAGGGTGCCCCTATTGGCCGTGTCAAAGCATGAGCACTTCCTTCTATAGGAGATGGAAGGTGTTCCTGAGGGTATAAAGGCAGGGGAATGTTTCAGAAAGACCTCTCTAGCCAAGGGGAGTGTAGGTTAGAGGAACAAGAAGGCTTAGACTGTTGAGGTAATCAGGAGAAAAGCGTGAGGTTAGGGTGGGGGCAAAAGAGATGAGGGTTCGACTTTCCGAAAGGTTTGGGAGATAGACCTGGAGATTGGATGTTCGGAGAGGAAAGGGAGCCTGAGGTGGTTTCTGGCTGAATTGACTGGGTGCTAATCGTTTTATCAAGAGAGACTGGAAATGCAGGAGGAGGAAGTGGTGCTGGTGGTGGTGGCGGTGGCAGCTAAGAGGGGAGAGAAGTGAAGCGTTTGGGATAATGTGTAGTTTGAGGCATCCACTGGTCAGCCAGCTGTAGATGTCAGATGAACAGTTGGAAATATTGGCCCTGGGAGAGAGCTGGGCTGGACATAAAGATACGGAAGTCACCTTTGTTTTGATAGGTCAGTGTCCTTGCCTGGGCCCAGATGGACCTCCGAGGTCCATGGATGGACTTTCTGGGGAAGGGCAGCATTGAGCCTCCTGGCACTGCCTGCTCAAGAGTGTGTGTGTGGTTCTCTTGGATGCACATGTGTACGTGAACGGATTCAGAGAGGTCTGTAAGCCATCCGGGAGATTAATGGCCGTGGTAGGAATTGTAGTTGAAGTTCAAGTGGATGTTATCCAGAGAAATATATAGTGTGAGAAGAGGAGGTCCAAGGATAGAAGCTCGGCATTTGAGGGGTGGGTAGGTGAAGAAGGCACAGCAGAGGAGGCTGAGAGAGGGAGGAGGAGGAGGAGAACCAGGAGAAGGTGGAGTCTCCACGTCTTGGGAAGAGAGAGTTTCAGGAAGGAAGGAATGGTCAGGGTGTCAAAGGCTGTGAGAAAGGAAGGATTGAAGAGTCCATTGGATTTGGCAGTTGGGTCAGTGGTGACTGCCGGGGAATTCAGGAAATGGGAGGCAGGCAAGCAAAAGTTAGATGGCAGTGGTGATGAATGAATGACGCGTGACAGGGGATGGCCGTCTCTTTATGAAGGGAGTGGGAGCCAGAGGAGGACATGGGGTCGAGGAATTTTTTTAAAGTAAACTTATTTTAGATTTGTTTTAGATTTATAGAACACATGCAGGGTAGTACGGAGTTCTCTGTACCCCTCACCCAGTTTCCCCTACTGATGAGGAATTATTTTAGGGAAGGAGAGACCTAAATCCTAGGAGAAGGAACCAATGACAGTGGAAAAAAAGGACAACCATCACTTCCTGAGCTCTGGCTGTGCGCAGGTCTCTGCCATGGGCTTTACTTCTATAATCTAATGCCATCCTCACGGCAGCCCTGTGATGTCAGGCTTACTCCCTTCCCTGTCTCCCTCATTTCAGTAATTGGCACCTTCATGGTCTGAGTTACTCAGGCTTAAAGCCTTGGCATTGTCCTTGACTTCTTTTCTCCTCTCACACTCTACATCAGCAATTCATGTCTACACTAAATCTATTTTTAAAATATAGTATCCATGAATCAGACCCACTTTTTGTCTCTTCCACCACTATCACCCTGGTCCACGCGGGTCTCAGGTATCACATCTGGGTGATAGAGTAGCCTCCTGACTGGTCTTCCTGTTCTTACTTTGTCCCCTCACGCCCCCTGTCTGTTCTCCACACAGCAGTGGGAATGAGCCTTAGAGAAGGCTCAACCCTTCACTGGCTCCCGTCATAAGTAGGCTGAAATCCAAAGTCCTTGGTGGTGGGAAGCCGACATGATCTGACCCTGTCCCAACCCCTTCTCCCACCACCCTTCCCCATGATTATGTGCTTCAGCCACGTGGCCTCCTGCTCTTCAGCTATGCAAACTACACTTCTGCCTTGCTTCCTTGGCAAGAACATTCTTCCCCCAAATATCTACATAGCTCACCCCCTTACTTCAATTAGGTCTCTGCTCAAAGGTTTCCTTTTAAAAGAAGCTTCTCAGAACACCCCAGCTAAAGCAGTCCCACCATCCACTCTGCCGCATTTCCCTGTTTTACCTCCCTCATAGCACTTATCAATACTTGGCATCATGTGTCTATATGTTTATGCATTTTTATTGTCTGTCTCCTAACAGACATAAGCTTCCTGAGGCTGGGACCTTTGTCTGGTTTTTCCATAGCTCCATCCCCATTGCTTTGAACAAACAGTACCTAGCATGTGGTAGATGCTCAATAAGTATTTGTTAAATGAATGAAGGAAAGCTGCCATATAAATCACCATGGCCTGAGTGGCTTAAACAACAGAAATTTGTTTTTCTACAGTTCTGGAGGCTGGAAGTCCGAGACCATGGTGCCGCATGGCTGGGTTCTGGTGAGGACCCTCTCTCTTTCGGGCTTGTTGGTAGCCACCATCTCGAGTGTGCTCACATGGACGTGGGGCTCTAACTTTGGTGAACTTTACAAGGCAAACACAGGAATTTAGAAAATGAGTCATTAGGCATTTTGGGAAAGGTTTGCTGAAGGTTATTCTGGCAGTTAGTGACTGTATTGAGGATCTAGCTACTGTTTAAGGGCACTGTTGGAGTTATACATTTAAAAAAAAAAAGGTAACGCTACAAAATACTTTAAATTTTAAGCTGTTTGGGGGAAGAAGGAATCTAGGTATTAATAGACGATAACATAAGGCAAATGAGAAGAATGTCAGCAGGGTGGTGGACTAACAGGTCCTAACGCTTTGTCCCCCCATAAAAACAACAAAAACAGCAAATAAACAACTGTATATTGACGAAAATAGCTCTGTGAGAGCTCCAGAGTGAAATAAGGAGGCTGCAGAAACCCTGTGGAGGAACTTCCCCGGTGGCGCAGTGGTTAAGAATCCGCCGGCCAATGCTAGGGGACACGGGTTCGAGCCCTGGTCCGGGAAGATCCCACATGCCGCAAAGCGACTAAACCCATGCACCACAACTACTGAGCCTGCGCTCTAGAGCCCGCGAGCCACAACTACTGAAGCCCGCGCACCTGGAGCCCATGCTCCGCAGCAAGAGAAGCCACTGCAATGAGAAGCCCGCGCACTGCAACGAAGAGTAGCCCCCGCTCACCACAACCAGAGAAAGCCTGTGCACAGCAATGAAGACCCAACGCAGCCAAAAATAAATAAATAAATAAATAAAAATATAAAAAAGAAAAAAGAAACCCTGTGGAGCACAAAAACAGATGGCTGGCCACATAGAAACGTGTAAGGCAAATAAATAAATGGAGTAGAGAGGAATCTAGATGCGGGGAGATTCCTGTGGGATGGGTATTGAGGAAAACCATTTTGGTAAGTAGGACTTGAATTCGTGGTAAAACGATAGCTGATGTTTGAGTGGTTACTGTGTGGCAGGCGAGGAAGGTACATCTATTTTTCCACTTCACAGGTGAGGCCCAGAGGGAGTAATTAACTTGCCCAAGGTCACCCAGCTAGAGGGTACAGTTCCTGGCTGGATCTCAGGGGTGTGGTGGAAGGTGAGTAGATGTTCCTGGCTGTGAAAAATGGCATGAGCACAGAGCAGGGTATGCACAAGGACGGTCAGGGACAGAGTGAATCACATTACTGGTACACAGGGTTTCTCCAAAAACAGTGCCTCCTCTGGATCCCGTGAGTGGAAGGTATTGAAGGCTTTTGTTCAGGAGCAACATAGGGAAAGTGATGGTGGAAAGAGGAACGTGGTCGCGGTGAGCAGAGTGATGTGCAGTGGGAGGCGCTGGAACTTGCATCTAGCAAGAACTTGGGCTTAAAGGGGGGGATGTCTGGCCTTGAGTGACGGTGATGAAGATGGAAACAACAGTTAGACTAACCTTATTGTGGTAATCATTTCACAGTATTGATGTCTATCAAACCACATTGTGTGCCTTAAAATTACACAATATTGTGTGTCAGTTATATCTCAATAAAGCTGGAAAAGGAAAAAAAGCAACAGAAGATGCTGCAAAAATAAAGTATCCCTTGCTCTCTAAATCTGTTTAGGTAATGAGAGATTTGGAAAGTGAGGGATGTCATGTTATCTGAATCTGTAGTATTTGGTTTCCTGAGATTTTGTCAGGGAGAGCAATAGTTTGGATAATGAGGACTACCTACCTGCTTTCTCTCAAAAATGTGTCTGCATCTGTTTTGGTTTCTGAGTCTGGAGAGTGGAGAATAGCTATAAATAAACAGTCCGAGGTCATGCACAGATGCAAGGAGAAGGGTGAGTTAGAACCTGAGAGAGTGCAGCCCAGGTACAGGTGAAGGGGTTTGGGAGGGCGTCTGGTGGCGGCGGTTGTGGTGGGTGGATAACTGCATTTTGAGGTGCACTGGGTGTGGCAGTTGTGGGTTTGAGTGGAAACGCACAGGCAGTGCCTGGAACCTCCTGGTTTGGAGCGTGAGTTCAAGAAGCAGGATGGGAGTGTGGATTTGACATTCATTGCCATCGAGGAGTCAGGGGCAGTGGTGAGGCAAACACTCTGAGGCAGGGAGTTTAGAGCAGTTTTAAAATGAACAAGTTATTAAAAATTAGAAAAGGTCACGTACACTTACGGAAAGGATTCAGGTTGACAGAGGGTTATACAACGAAAAGTAGAAATCTCCCAAATCTTAGCTTTGCTCTCTCTCTGGAGATACTGCGAATAAGTTTCTTGCTATGCTAATGTTATGTTTCTTGCTATTTCTTCTAAATTCTATCTGTGAACAAACCTTAATATATGTATTATATGTATTAACATATACACTTAATATATGTTGAGTGTATAGCTTGATGAATTTTTATATATTTATTCAGTCATATGACCATCACCCATATTGAGATATAGAATATTTCCAATACCCTGGTGTCTTACCTTAGGCTGCCATATAAACCACCATGGCCTGAGTGGCTTAAACCACAGAAGTTTGTTTTTCCACAGTTCTGGAGGAAGTCCGAGACCAGGGTGCCACATGGTTGGGTTCTGGTGAAGACCCTCTGTCTTTCTGGCTCGAAGGTGGCCACCATCTCGAGTGTGCTCACGTACTTTCCTGGGTGAATGTGTGTGTGGAGTTGGGGTGGGCGATAGAGGAAGCAGCTTTCTGGTGTCTCTTCTTAGGAGGGTACTGATCCCATCATGAGGGCCCCCTCTTCAGGACCTCATCTAAACCTCATTACCTCCCAAAGGTCCCTTCTCCAAATGCCTTCACAGTGGGGGTTAGGACTTCAACATACAAATTTTGGAGGGACACGTTTCAGCCTGTAGTACCAGAAAAGTTCTGTTGTGCTTCCTCCCAGTCATTCCCCATCCCCACCCTCACCAACCCCCCAGATAACCAGTGTTCTGGTTTCTAGCACCACAGATTAGTTTTTTCTCTTCTTAAAATCTATATAAATGGAATCATGCAGTGTCTTTTTTTGGTGTCTGGCTGCTTTAGTTCATTTTTATGTCTGTGAAATTTATCCCTATTGTTCCATGTAGCTTTAGTTTGATCTTTTCCATTGCTGTGTGGTATACCGGGGAATGACTACCACCATTAAAAACTCAAATGGTATAATTCTGTATATACAGTGTTGTAAGATTATTTGGGGTCGGGGGGGCGGGCAGGGGACTCAGACTTTAGAATCTGATAACAGCTATAGTGTTTCTCTTATATTTTTTAAAAAATGTATGCATATATTTCCCAGGGTTCCTGGTGCCTGTGATGCTGGTGTCATGGCTCTCAGGACAAGAAGCCTTCCTTAGTTTACAGAAGGGTTTCTCAACCTTGACACAATTGATGTTTTAGGCTGAATAATTCTTTGCTGTGGAGGTTGTGCTGTGCATCATAGGATGTTTAACAGCATCCCTGGCCTCTGCCATCTAGATGTCAGTAGCACGTCGCCTCTCTCTCTCAGTTGTGACAACCAAAAATGCCTCTATATATTGCCAGTGCTCCCTGGGGAGCAAAGCTGCCCCCAACTGAGAACCGTTGGTTTCCAGAGACGAGCCAGAGCCAAAGCCTTTTGGAAGTAGACTTGGTGATCTGCCCCTGTTTATGCCAGCTGTAATATGGGGCCTGTATCATTCCTCAGGTTCTTTGTACAGACACTTTTCATCACCACTAAAATGGGGCTGCTCCTTCCAAGGACACATTCATTAAGTGAGTTTAAGGACTGAATTAAAATATCCCACATCTGTAGATTCTTCACGGCGGGCAGGACCTTAGAAATCACCTGAGCCAACCCCTTCCTCTCACCGGTGGTGAAACTGGGATCCAGAGATGAGGAAGGGCCGGTCCCAGGGTCAGAGAGCTAATGTGGGGCAAAGCCAGGATGGGGTCCACAGTTCTATCCCAGGCCTTCTACTCCAAGAATTTGTCAGAAGGTAGGCTGTGTGGGTACTTTATGTTTCTGTGTGATGCCAGATTGCTTCTCTTTGCTCATTGAAGATGAATAATACAAGTGTTATTTTATGTATCAAGAAAGCTGATACTACACACTCCTTACTGCAAACACTGAGTCATCCAGGCCCATACTTGTACTGAATCACCCAGGTCTTTTAATTTCTCTTCTGTCTAGGGTAATTTATTTTAGTTCTTTGTTTTTCTGTTTTTTTGTTTTTTTAGATTTATTTTATTTTATTTATTTTTTTAAAATTTTTTTCCAACCAATAACATTTATTTACAACATGTTTACAAACAAATATAGAGAACCGCTATTAAGAAAATTTTTTTTTCACACACACACTGTTTTATTTTTACAAGAGATAAATAAACTGACACCAAGCATTGTAAATGGATGACCACAACAAAAGCAGCAATGATTGCATTTACCAAACACGAAACACACTCATACTATGTCATAATATTGACATTCAGTCCAGTAATCCTCCACTGTAACAGCTCCTTTACTTTGCAGTGAAAATTGATTTGTATATTTTTTGCCTCTGAGTCCTTGTGGGATTTTTTTTTTTTATTCAAACAGAAAGTCACAAAAATTATAATCATCCTCATCAGTTCACTCAGTCCCATGTAATTTTTTTTTTCATCTTGATCTTTTGTTAGCACTTTTATGAATTCATCAGTTTTCCATTAGAATTCTGAAAATGCTTATTCATTCAGTTCAGCAGTATAGTCAGTTGCCAGAAACCTGTACTTGTCAGAGTCTTCTATGAATTCCTTGAAGATGAAACCCTTTTATAGGAACATATTTGCAAAAGTAGTTCTTTGTTTTCTCCAGAAGTCTACCTTCTGAATAATGATTAGGTCTAACTCTTTTACTTAGTTTCACAGGACTATAAAGAGTTATCCCACAGCACTTTTTTTTTTTTTTTGGTTAATCATCGTTTTCCTCTTCTAGAGGCATCTGAAACAGTAGTATCTGTTAGGATGTAATTTTCTTTTGGTTGTTGTAATTGACAGCTGACAGATATAGTACAAAGTAGAATGATGCTGTCATTTAACCGTAGTTTATGTATTCAGAAGAAGAGAGGAGAACAGAACCAGTCTTCAGCTTTTGACACCTCCTGTGAGGCTTTCCTCATTAATCTTGGTGTTGGACATTGAACACTCTTCTTGTGTTTTAATCCTGTTACAGTCTAATTAATAATAAGTTTGAGGGCAAGATTTCCACTTGAAATTCAATGCTAAATTTCTTTTGAATCACACCTTCATTGTGGAATTTGGATTTATAATTAAAACCATATTTGATGTGGGAAATGTAAAAATTGTACATTTAAAAATTGCAGGTGTCTCCCAGAAGTTCTTACTGAATGATACGAAGCTGTGATTAAATAAGTCAATTTAGTATCATATATTTGCTAGAAGATTTTTTTGAAGCAGAGACGTTTATAATTGACAATATGTTGCCAAATTGGCAACTTTGGGAAAAAGCTAAAATAGCATTTTACAGTGACATAAATCAGGAGAGTTAATAAAATACTTTCTGTGTATCATCAACCCCTTGAAGGAGATAAGCATTATCATCTCCTCTTTAGAGATGAGGAAATTATGAGGGGAGATTTGGGTTCTTTCCCAGGGGTAAATCAGCTGATTTATTATGAAGGATGAATGGCCAGGTAAAGAGGTACATAGGGCGGGGTCCGGAAGAGTCCTTAGCACAGGAGCTTCTGTCTTTGTGGAACCGGGGTGCACCATTCTCCCAGCGTGTGGATGCATTCACCAGCTCAGAAACTCAACAAATCTCATTGTTCAAGAGTTTTTATAGAGCTTAATCTGCAGCCCTTGCTTCCCCTTCCCAGAGGTTGGTGGGTGAGGCTGAAAGTTCCAACTGTCTAATCACTTGGTCTTTCTGGTGACCAGTCCCATCCTGAGGCCACCTAGCTTAGCCTCTCCAAGTTACCTCATTTGCATAAATTCAGGTGTGCTTAAAAGGGGTTCCTTGTGAGTTACAAAAGACTCAGAACTTCAGGACATTCCGAGGGTTTTAGAAGCTGTGTGCCAGGAACTCGGGGACAAAGACCAAATATATTTCTTATTATACTACACTACTCTTTTTTGGCTTGATTAAATATTTAACATGGTTATATTGGGAATGTGGAAATGACCATATTTTTCATAATTAAGACACATGTTAATAGCAAGTGAACCGAAATTATTTGATGCATTTTTGCTCTGCCCTTTTTTTAAGTCCATTTCATCCTATATGCCATTTGGAGATTTTTTTTTTCTCTTTGTTAAGAATGTTTATGTGCCTGGAAGGGACATTTTTTTGGACACTGAATGACAGGTGAGTGCTGACTAATTTAAGGAAATGGAAGTCTGCCCAGTCCTTGGATTTAGCTCTAGGTGGGAGCTGTCTCTCTAAAGCCATGGGCTTTAATTTTTTCCCCTGGTTAATTTTCTCAGCATCCTCTAGGTGTGGTGAAGAGGTCTGGATCTTGGGAACTTCCCACTAAGAGCATTCACCATTTATATTTATTTATTATTTATTTTTAATTAAAAAAATTTTTTTGGCTATACCGCGGGGCATGTGGGATCTTAGTTCCCAGACCAGGGATCAAATCCGCACCCCCTGCATTGGAAGCACAGAGCCTTAACCACTGGACCGCCAGGGAGGTCCCACCATTTCTAATATAGCAGGGTGTCTGCAACCTCTGAAAAAGCAGTGGGTCATTGTCCTTCATTTTGATGGGGAACTTTTTATTGAAGTGCAATACACAATCAGAAAAGTACATAAATCACAAGTCTAGCTCAATGGATGTTCTCAAAATGAACACACTATTAAGCAGCACCCAGAATAAAAAAATTTACCAGCCCCCCAGAAGCCTCCTTTCTGCCTCCTCCTGTCCCCCCCACCCCGCCACCAAAGGATAACCAGTCTTGCCTTCTAACAGCAGTGATAAGTTTGCCCTTCATTTTAAGGCTTACCCGGGTGTTTGAGGAGGTCTGTGGAGGCTCAGTAGGACTTCTGCCAAGAGGCACGGAGAGCAGTTTGTTGCTTAGGGCCCTGGTACCCTGCCATGCTCTCTGAAGCACCTTTCGGTGTTTCCAGAGGCCTCAACAATCAGGCTCAGAGTCATGCTGACAGAGAGGAGCCTTAGTGCTGTCTGTCCTTGCTGGCCTTTTCGCATCCAGCCCCAGTTTTGCTGCATTGACTGTTCCACATCCCACTTCTGTGGGTTCTCAGTGTGGCTTCTTCCTGGCTCCCTCCTCCACAGCTCCCCAGCGGTGCAGCTGGCATCCAGTCTCTGTGTGTGTCTTGGCCAGATTTTTTTCCCAACACAGAGCTTGGACTTCACTCTCACACCTCCCCTCCCGCTAATCATTCTGGTTCTCACTATTGGACAAAGATAGTGAGGTTATTTTCATGATCAGTTTTCAGTATCGAGTCAAAATTGATATTCGGTTGGTTTAACCCTTATGTTTTGTGGCTAAGTTGATATTTATTTTGCAGAAGGGTTAAAAATTGTCTTTAAATTTGTAAAATTAACCATACGTTTAAAAATTTTAATGAGATGATGACTACATCAAAGTATACATTTGGCAACTTTAATAACTTTTTTGTAACTCAGTTTCCACTGGTTGAGTTATAATGCAGGACAGATCCAGTTTTTCCCAAATATGGTATCATATACATTTCTCTCTTCTCTCAGACAGACATGGAACAAGCTTATTTTCTACTCTAAACTTATATAGCACAGTTCTTCCTGTATGTATATTTGTTCTTTTAGTTTGGAATTTGTTCACCTGAAAACTGGGCTGTTTCTTCTAAAATATCACTGGGTTTTTGTCTGGGTATTTAGAGGGAAAGCACTAGTCTGGACCAAGTGTGATCTGAATTCATGCCATTTATACTGTCTCTGCCTTATGCTGTGCAGCCTCAGAAATGTTAAGTATCAGTTGGTAGTCGGAAGGGAATGTTTTTGCTTTGGTCTCTGCTTGCCAGTGGGTGCTGCTTTGGCAAGAGTGTGTAGGAAGCCTTCAAGAAGAACAGAGTCTCCACAAACGGAAGAATAAAACTCCCATTCATTCAACAGATGAGAACCTACTATGTACCAGGCACTGTTCTAAGAACCTGGGGTACCTCAGTGAACAAAACAGGCAAAAATCCCTATCCTTGTGCAGTTTACATTCTAGCTGGGGGTGGGGGAGAGCGCTGAGGGTGGTTGCAGGTTGCGCTCTTAAATATTTTGTTCTAGGTTGGCATCAGAGGCAAGCTGACAGTTTAGCTGAGAGAGATAGGGAATCAGCCATGAGCATATCTGGGAGAGGTGCGTTCCAGGTAGAGGAAATAAGGAGTACAAAGAAAGCCTCTAGGGCAGGAATGTGCTTGACCCACTGGGGGACCAGCAAGGAGGCCCCAGGGTGGCTGGAGCCCAGGAAAGGAAGGGGGACAGGACTGGAGATGAGTCTAGGAGGTAAGAAGAGATGGCTTGCTTCTGTAGGGCTTCACTCTGTACAAGAAGTTTAAACAGAGGATGGATGTGATCAGACTTTCAAAGGATCACTGGTTGCTGGATTGAGAAGACACTGTAGGAGACAAGGGCTGAAGCCGGGAAGCCAGGAAGAGGTGAGAGTGACTTGGATGGGGGAACGTGGTGGGAAGAGGTGGATTCTGGGTGCATTTTGATGGTAGATTTGAAAAGCTTTGTTGGCTTATTTGGATGTGGGATGTGAGTCAGGGAGGCCCTTAAGGATTTTGGCCCAAGCGACTGACTGGAGCAGGCCAAGGAGCAGGTTTTGTAGATGAAAGGTTAAAGCTCAGTTTGGGGCATATTAAGTTTAGGATGTTTAGAGATTCAGCCTTTATTTTACTATGGTCAAAATAATTCTATTTAGTTAACTTTAAAAAATCATATTTATTGGATTAAAGTAAATCATGACTTTTATTTTCCATTCATTACTTACCCTCAAATCCATCACTTTAAATCTTTGTATGGGCAAGTCATTTGAGAAGTTGAGCATTTCCTTTGTCTGAATTTGTCTGGCGTGGAAATGTTACATGAAATGTTAGATATATTTTTTTCCTTTTTTTTTCTTTTTATAAACATTAAAAAGTTTTGTTTTATTCAGGGAGTTCCAGAATTTTCCTTATGAAGGAAAAAAAGTATTTCCTTCTCCTTGGCTCTGTTAGACAAATTATTTTTAGCTTAGAGTTAAAAAAAAGTGTGGGGGTAAGAGGCAGCATATTTCTTTTTTTTTCCTCTTTCTGGTGAGTGACCATGTTTCTGGTAGTTCATAGAACATCATTGGCCCTATAGGTTTCTGAGGAAAAACATTTCTCCATCAAGCAGGAGCCGTCGTTTAATTATACTCTCTGCTTCTTTCTTCTTCTGTCCCCGAGAATACCCTTCTCATTCTGTGATCCACATTTTCTCACAGGTAGAGGTGGCCAGTTACAGCTTGATTCTATTAGGTAAAAAAAAAAACTGACAATGATTATCTAGAAACTTTAGGTAAAGAGTTATAGTGTATATGACTTTTTGTCTAAAGATTAAAGTCAGCTTGGCACTTCATAAAGAATACCAAAATGTCTTCATGTTTACTCCAGCTGAGCTATTTTTGTTTTAACCTTGTGCCCTTGCCTTTAAAGTTAATGTCCTTTAATGTTCATTTTTAAAAGTCCTTATTCTGCTGCTGTGGATTTATGGTGGAAACCATGCCCTTTTAACATTAACCTGAGCTTCATAGCTGAGATATAATTATATATTACATTAACATTGTAACTACAATTCTAGACCACAGGGATTTCTAAAGTACAATAGAAGCCATGGGTTTAAGACAAAGAGGAAATGTATAATCAACAAGAGCTACTATTTAAAGAATATTGTTCTTTTTTTAATAAATAATAATTTTGTTAACCTTTTAGCAATGTAATTTTTTTAAATGATGTTGATGCTATTTATCTTCTGTTGATTTAAATAGTAGTAGGAGGTAAAAACTCCTCTTAGTTATGAACCTTATACAAGGATGGTACAGTATATAGAAGATTCATAAATGTGTAATATGCATTAAATATCAACATTGTTCACAGAACTTTTCTCAGTTGTTGGAGAAACAGGTGATCTTGCTAATAATAGTCATGGTCTAGAAGCCAGCTGCTACTTAAATTAGTATAATTATTAGTTGCAACAGTATCTCTAAAAGTAGTAGGTATATTAACAAGTCATATTCTGAATGTCATATATAACAAGCAGACATGGATCTCTGCTCTCAGAGATAAAGCTGAAGAACGAGTGAATGGAGACTTGGACATGAATTTAAAAAGACTGTCTTTTATGTTAGCGAAGGAGACTAACAGGGTTAGTCAGAAGACCTGTGTTCTTCTGGTTTCAGTTCAGCCTCATTGCAGCAGAGAGTATTCTAGGCACAGAGCTGAGCTCTGTGGACTGGAGTTGCTTCTCTGTCTTCTCAGGATCCTCATGGAGTTGTTTGGGAATCATATGAGATGAGATGGCCTTATAAATTGCCAGCCGTCTGGGGGTGGAGGTGTTTTTCTGTCTAAGACAGGTGGAGGGAGAGGAAGTTTGAGTGAGGGTTCTTTACGCTTCCCAGAGGTTGCCATCATGGGTTCTGTTGCCTTGTCGGCTTTGAGTCTGAAGTGAGGCAGGAATTCTGATCTGTGCCTTAATATCTTTGCATTTGTTCTGGTGGCAGAAATCAATCTTGGGGCTGTCAGTATGGACAGAAATGATCTATTTCTTCCCAGTCTGACTCATTTTCTCTGTCAGGCCTGTTGTTCTTGGGCTATGTTCAGGAACAAATCCTGCTTGTTGATGAGCTCTCTCCTTGTCTGTTTACAAAAAGTCCTAGTGTTTCGTTAAGCTTATGACAGGTTCAGGCAGTGTTTGAAGCCTATCTTTCCTCTTGATTTGGGTCTCTTCCTTTTTCTCCCCCACCTAGGATCTGCATCTCCAATGGATACTGAGGGGTTTGGTGAGCTACTTCAGCAAGCTGAACAGCTTGCCGCTGAGACCGAGGGCATCTCAGAGCTTCCCCATGTGGAACGGAACCTACAGGAGATCCAGCAGGCAGGCGAGCGCCTGCGTTCCCGTACCCTCACACGCACATCCCAGGAGACAGCAGATGTCAAGGCGTGAGTACTGGTGGGGAGGCAGCACTGGTGCTGGGTGGCTCGGGGGCAGGATCTGCTTCTTCTTTCCTGCCTTGAATTTGGATGTAGTCTGTAAAAGACAGAGACAAGCCAGAGTCTCAGGGATTCAAGAGAGGTTTTATAAACAGGTCAGCAGCCTTGCTTTGTCTCCCTGCCTCCTGGGTTTTCCAGCCTGTCTGCCTGACCAAGCTGCGAGCCCCTATCACAGGCAGAGATGATCAGGGTGAGAAAGGGCGAAGAGCTTTGTCATACAGAAACCGTCCCAGTCATTCCTGCTTGGGTTCACTGACTGTTGGTCATAAATGGCTCACGTAGTATATTGGTAAATGTGGGTCACACAGATAAGTGTTACCCTCCAAGCCAGAGAGGGCCCAGTGATGAGCAGAGTTTTTAAGAGTACTTGGAAGAAACTGATGAGCAGTTAGTGATGAGAAGCCATCCAAGTGAGGAGTGATCCTGTCTGCTTACTGTCAGCGACCCCAGAGGCTGCTTCTAAAAGGCCTTGGAAATGCAGTGCCTGCCAGTTGATTGTAGAAGAGGAAAGTGGGTGAGCCCCAAGAGAGTGCAGCAGGAGAAGAGTGCAGGTTGACTGTCTGGCTAGTGGCTGCTGCTGCCACACAACACGCTTTGGGTTGTTGATTCCACAGACATGTGTTTGGGATCCCCACTGTGCCAGGCCTGGGCTGTCTCTGGGACTACAACCATGAATTAGACATAGTCCTTGCCCTCAAGAAGCTTATTGTTTGGTGAGGCAGGAAAAAATCTCGCCTCTTTCCATAAGAAATGTGATTTACTGATTACTTACTATGCATCAGTAAGATTTTGCTTAATCCTCACAACAAATGGTAGGACTGTGGTCCCTGTATTACAGATGAGCAGCTAAGGCTCAGAAAGGGCAAGTAACTCTCTCAGATCACACAGCTGGTGAGTAGTGAGTCAGGATTCAAACCCAGTGAGGTTTACTCCAGAGTGTATGCTCCTTTAGCCCTGATGGAAGGGTCATGGGAGGATGCAGAGGTGACGTTACTGGTGACCTTTCTGGGTCTGGAAAGTGGCTGAGATTCTCTGTGGGAAATACTGTATGGGAAATCGTCAGTCATCTGCTCAGTCTTCATTCCTTAAACTTGATAAGACCTAAGTGCTGGTGTTAAGGTGGGGACATTGTTTTGGATACATAGTAAATGTCACAGGGGGTGAGTATAAGGGCTACATTTTTTTTTTCCAACTAATCTTGAAAGCTGAATGTTTTGGCTGCTCTGCTGAGTCAGTAAGGATGTTGTAGAAATTCTTATGTAGGTCTCCCCAGAATTTTATTTATTAAAATACTAGTTAGTTTTTGTTCTGTTGGTATTGGTAAAGGCAAATCAGGGGAACCCTGGCAGGGATTTTTCACTATCCAGCCTTGTAGCTAAATGCAGCCAACTGCTCCACTACGCTTTTCCCCAGCACCCCATCCAGCCTTTAGACATTTCTGCTAACTTGCCCTCCCTGCAGGCTCCTACTGCTGCTGCTGCTGGTTGCCTGCAGTTACCCCGGGTCTTTAGCGTGCAGGCTTTTGCTTCTGTGGAAAGGATGCTGCTGGAGCGAAAGGACTGTGATGCCAGCTGAGTTGCTATAGTTATAATTTAATTGCATTAGCTTTACAGCCAATTAAGAGCAAAAAGGGAAAATGTTTTCTTGGGAACAATTATCAGTCATGCTCTCTTTCTTGTAAATTTCCATTCTTCCTCATCTCTTTCTACCTTAAATTCATCATTTTAGGGAGGAGGAAGTTGGAACATTGAAAGAATGGGTATAGGGTGGGGCAGGTGCTCAAAAAGAAACCAAAGGGCTGATGACTGTATTTTTCCATCTCCTTGATAGGCAGAGACATAAAGTGTGATGTGAATATTTCAGTACAGGATGAGGGCAGAGGAGAGAAGTGAATAGAGAAAATTTTCTTACACGAAATAAATTTTGAAAAAAATTTCTGTCTTCAAGATTTTAGTTAAGATTAGCTTGTAGACCTAAGAGTGAATTGTTCTGTGTTGAATTCATTTGTTTAAATAGACTTTGTTGGATTTTTCATTTTAGGGAACAGATTTGCTGGCTTTTTTGCATGTGTGTGATATTTTTAAATTGTAAAATATCTTCACACATAAAGAAGAATATGCATAACATATATAAAGGTATAAATCAGGGGTTGGCTGACTAAGACCCAGGAGCCAAATCCAACCTGCTGCCTGTTAAAGTTTTATTGGAACACAGGCACACTTACTTGTTTATGTATTGTCTATGCTGCTTTTGTGCTACAGTAGCAGAGTTGAGTAGTGATGACAGAGACTGTATGGCCGGCAAAGCCTGAAGCACTTACTGTCTGCCTTTTACAGAATAAGTTTGCTGACTCCTGGTGTAAATAATAGGAAAATGAATGAACACTCCTGTGCACATGGCACAGTTAAGACATGGAATATTATCACTAGCTGTGAAGCCCTCCCTGGGTACACATCGTCAGTTGCATCCTCCCTTTTTCTCATTGGAGATGCCTCATTGGATTTTTCCATTCAGCTCAGAAGCCAAACAACCTAGAGGTGTACAAAGAAAAAGGCAGCAATCATTCTCTCTCCCTAACTTTACCCTCCAAGGTAATCAGTGTTATTAATTTGCTTATTTTTTCACACTTTTCTTCATGTTCAAGCAAAGCATGTATAAACATTTATTTGCCCAAAGTTAAACAGCAGATTATAACTTTACTATGCTCGTACTAACCTACCTTTTAAAGCACTTACTGTTTGTCAGACATTGTGCCAAGTACTTTACATGCATTATATACTTTCCTCTTAAAATAACCCTGTGAAATAAGTGTTACTGTCTCTGTTTTATAATTGAGGAGAGTCAGATAGCAGGTGGTCACACCGGAACTCAAATCCAGCTTGGGCAGTGAGAATCCCTCACGTTTGTAAGGCACTTTCAGTTCCCATAGGCTTATCATAGGTGCTGTCTTGACTGGTCTTCACAAGCCTGAGAGGTGAGAGAGGCAGGGTTTTCCTTCATATGTTAGCAGGAGAAAAAGGAAGCTTGGAAAAGTGATGCACCCAGGATTTTCAGTCAGTAAGTGACTGGTGGGACTAACTCAAACCTCTTGCCTTTTTTTCTGCTCCCCATGTACTGACTGAGAACAGCTTTTGTCCTCCTGTTCTCCTGGGACTGGACTGTTTGACTCCAGCCTCTCTGGCTCTGTGCTCAAGAGAAACTGCCTGGCTTACAAAAATTGGGGCAGGTTGGGGGCAGGGAACCTTTGGATTTTTCCACCCTTAGAAGCTGAAAGTTTCTGGTACAGCCTTTATTTGTAAAACCATCCCTACCCTAGATTCCCTGCCTCCTTCATCATTCCTCCTTCCGCCTCCCCCATCAGGACTTCTGCATATGCGCTGCACAGGCCCACGTACTGCACAGTTCCTCCAGGCACCAGCCACTTGGATGACCTTTCTTTTCTCATAATTCTAATAGCTAATTTTTAAATGCCAAGGTTCCCAGCCCTGGTATGCCTTAAAATCACTGGGCACTGGATACGTTCTCATGTATCTCTGGTGGAGATAGAGTGCCTGAGGCACAGAATTTGGCAATAGCTAGTGCGTTTACTCTTGACCCAGCAATCCCACTTCCAGGGAATCTCTCCCAAAGATACACTGGCAAAAGTACGAAAAGATGTGTGCACAAGGTTATTCTTTGCAGCATTATTTGTAATAGCAAAAGTTGGAAACAACTCTGACATCCGTCAATATGGGACTGGTTGAATATTGGTACATGAGCATAGCTTTTCAGTAGCACAAAGGAATGAGAATATACACCGCTGTGGATGGAGCGACTCCAGGCCATATCGTTAAGTAAAATAAACATGCAAGGTGAAGGAAAGGGTATAGTACTTCATCATTTATTTAAGAAAGCAGGTGAAAGAAAGTCCATATTCATGGATTGGAAGACTTTATATTATTAAGATGGTAACACTCCCCAAATTGATCTATAGTTTACATGCAATTCGTATCAAAATCCCAGCTGGCTTTTTTGCAGCAATTTGTAAATTGATCCTAAAATTCATATGGAAATTCAAGGAACCTAGAATGACCGAAACAATTCTTTTTTTTTTTTTTAATTGAGTATAATTGACCTTCAACACTATGTTAGTTCCAGGTGTACAGCATAGTGATTCGATATTTCTGTACATTACAAAATGATCACCACAATAAGTCTAGTTACCATCTGTCACCGTACAAAGTTATTACAATATTATTGACTGTATTCCCCATGCTGTGCACTTCATTCCAGTGGCGCATTTATTTCGTAGTTAGAAGTTTGTACCTCTTAACCTCCCTCACCTATTTCACTCATTCCCCCCACCTCCCTCCCCTCTGGCAACCACCTGTTTGTTCTTTGAATCTATGAGTCTGTTTTGTTATGTTTGTTCATTTGATTTGGTTTTTAGATTCTACATATAAGTGAAATCATATGGTATTTGTCTTTAAAGCTTTAAAACTTTAAAACTCTTAAAAGAAACTATAGGTTTAAATCTTCCTGACCTTCTTGGATGTGAAACCAAAAGCATAAGTGACAGATTCAAAAATAGATAAACTGAACTTCATGAAAATTAAAAAACTTTTGTGCTTTAAAGGACACTATCAGGAGAGAAAACAACCCACAGAATGGGGAGAAAATATTTGCATATTACAATGTATGTCGAATAAGAGGCTTATATCCAGAACATATTAAAAACTCTTACAACTCAATAATAAAAAGACAACCCAATTTATTTTGAAGTATAGTTGATTTGCAATATTATATTAGTTTCAGGTGTACAGCATTGTGATTCAGTATTTTTACAGATTATAGTCCGTTAAAAGTTGTCACAAGATAATGGCTATAATAATTCCCTGTGCTATACAATATATCCTTGTTGCTTATCTATTTTGTATATAGTAGTTTGTATCTCTTAATCCCATACCCCTAATTTGCCCCTCCCCCTTTCCCTCTCCCCTTTGGTAACCATTAGTTTGTTTTCTATATCTGTGAGTCTGTTTCTGTTTTGCGTATACGTTGGTTTGCATTATTTTTTAGATTCCACATGTAAGTGATATCATACATTATTTGTTTTTCTCTGTCTGACTTATTTCATTAAGCGTAATGTTCTCTCAGCCCATCCACGTTGCTGCAAATGGCAGATTTTCATTCTTTTTTGTTTGTTTTTTGTTTTTGGCTGCATTGGGTCTTCGTTGCTGCACGGGCTTTCTCTACCTGTTGTGAGTGGGGGCTACTCTTCGTTGTGGTGCGTGGGCTTCTAATTTCGGTGGCTTCCCTTATTGCTGAGCACGGGCTCTAGGCACACGGGCTTCAGTAGTTGTGGCGTGCGGGCTCTAGGGCATGCGGGCTTCAGTAGTTGTGGCATGTGGGCTCAGTAGTTGTGGCTCACGGGCTCTAGAGCACAGGCTCAGTAGTTGCGGCGCACGGGCTTAGTTGCTCCGTGGCATGTGGGATCTTCCTGGACCAGGGATCAAACCTGTGTCCCCTGTATTGGCAGGTGGATTCTTAACCACTGTGCCACCAGGGAAGTCCCTCATTCTTTTTTATGGCTAAGTAATAGTCCACTGTATGTGTGTATCACATCTTCTTTATCATCTATGGATGGGCACTTGGGTTGTTTTCATATCTTGGCTATTGTAAATAGTGCTGCTGTGAACATTGGATGCATGTATCTTTTTGGATTAGTGTTTTCATTTTTGCCAAATACATACCCCGGAGTGGAATTGCTGGATCATACAGTAGTTCTATTTTTAGTTTTTTGAGAAACCTCCATATTGTTTTACTTAGTGGCTGGACCAAAAGACAACCCAATTTTAAAATGAGCAAAAGATCTGAATAGGCATTTCTCCAAAGGAGATATATTAATGTCCAATAAGCAAATGAAAAGATGCTCAACATCACTAACCATCAGGGAAATGCAAATCAAAACCACAGTAAGATACCACTTCACCCCCACTATGATGGCTGTAATCAAAAAGACGGATAATAACAAATGTTGGTGAGAATGTGGAAAATATTGAAACCCTCGTAAACTGTCGGTAGGAATGTAAAGTGGTGCAGCCACTTTGGAAAACCGTCCAGCAGTTTCTCAAAAGGTTAAATATAGTGTTACCATATGACTGAGCAGTTCCACTCCCAGGTTTATACCCAGGAGGAATGAAAACGGTTGTTCACACAAAAACCTGTACATGAGCGTTCATAGCAGCATTACTCATAATTGCCAAAAAGTAGAAACAATCAAAATGTCTAACAGCTGATGAATTGATAAATAAAAGTGACATCCATATAATGGAATACTATTTGGCAATAAAAAAGAATGAACTACTAATACATGCTCCAACATGGATGAACCTTGAAAACATTATGCTAAGTGAAAGAAGCCAGTCACAAAAGACTACATATTGTATAGTTCCATTTATAGAAAATGTCCAGAATAGGCAAATCTGTAGAAACAGAAAGTAGATTAGAGGTTGCCAAGGGAGTGGGTAGATTAGGGGACATAGGGAATGACTGCTGGTGGGTAGGGGGATTTCTTTTCTGGGTGATGAAAATATTCTAAAATCGATTGTAGTGGTGCTTGCACAAATCTATGAATATACTAAAACCCACTGAATTATACTTTTTTTTTTTTGAGATTCTTTTTTCCCCCTCTTATTACACTTATTTTTAACACTTTTATTATGGAAATATTAAAACATGCACAGTAGTAGAGAAAACAGTATAATAAACTCCCAGGTACCCATCACCTATCATATCAACATTCTGCCATTTTTTAAAATTCTTTTTAATTTTTATTTTATATTGGAGTATAGTTGATTAACAATGTTGTGTTAGTTTCAGGTGTACAACAAAGTGATTCATTTATACATGTATCTATGAATTATACGTTTTAAATGGGTGATTGTATAGTATGTGAATTATAGCTCAATAAAGCTGTTTTTAAAAAGTAGGTAACAAACTTATATGCCTAACTGCTAATAAAAAAAGAAGGAAGGTGTTTAAAAGTACCTGAGATTTACTATAATCAGGTATGGTAAGACATGCAAACATGGATATGACATGACTGTCATGAAGGAAGAAGTTTCTACTCACATTTTTTTTTTTTTTTTTTGGCTGCGTTGGGTCTTCATGGCTGTGTGCGGGCTTCCTGTAGCTGATGCAAGCGGGGGCTACTCTTCGTCATGGTGCACATGCTTCTCATTGCGGTGGCTACTCTTGTTGCGGAGCTCGGGCTCTAGGCGTGCTGGCTCTAGAGCGCAGGCTCAGTAGTTGTGGCGCATGGGCTTAGTTGCTCCGCGGCATGTGGGATCTTCCCAGACCAGGGATTGAACCCATGTCTCCTGCATTGGCAGGCGGATTCTTAACCACTGCGCCACCAGGGAAGCCCTCTACTCACATTTCTCTGGAAACAGGAGGCAGGGCATGCCATGCAGGACCACTGAGGGAGCACTGAGGTCAGTCAGAGGGCAGAGGAAGCAAGGGGAAAACGTGGGCAAGAGCCTTTACTGTGGTTTCTCTGGGAAGGCAGGGTGAGCAGGCTTAGGATTGGCTAGTTTGAATAGCCTCAGTGGGCTCTAGGGTAAAGGCGCTGTCTCTAGTTGTCTGGTACCTCACCCTGAGATGATTAGGGCAGGGGATAGTGAACCAATGAAGGAGGTGGTTGAGTTATGGGCTCTGGACTGATTAGTGTGCATATGTTATTATATGCACTTACAGGCCTCTAGGAATTAGCTAACTCTGGGAGAGGCAATCGCTCTAGTGCCAGCAAGGCCCCAGATGTCAAAGCAACAAATACAGGAAATAAAAAGGTGTGATTAATATAAATGGTGTAAACAAACAAACAAAGGGTTACCTATAGAAAAAGGGAAAAAATAAGGTGAAGACGGACTTTTTTATAGATTTGACTTTGGAATTGTGTGAATATTTTGCGTAATTATAAAACAAAATTAAATTCCAAGAAAGGAATTCCTAAAGAAGGAAAATAAATGCTCATTCAGTTGGTGACATAATCATTCAGAGAGGAACATTTCCAAGTAATATCTTAATCGGTCTTCAATAATGATATTGTTGGTAGAGGGATTGATACTGCTGTTTTGAGACTATTGTGTGTATAGTGTAGGATAAAGCAAATAAGTAGTTAAGGTGGTGATGCTGAGAACTAGGACTTTGGGTATGAGAGAAAGGAGATACAGATAGAAAATCTATGAGGTTAACCCCAAACTTGATGTTTTTAATTTTGAATTGGAAGTGTCAGTATGAACTCCTGATGTAATTTATCTTAAGGAAACTGAAACAAAAGTTAAAACTCTATTTCTAGCTCTGCCTACTGAAAGGCTTAGAAACAGTGTAGCAATGAGCAATCCTAGTGCCCAGATAGTGGTCTCTAAAAATCCATTTCTTAATAAAAAGTAACTGGGGCTCTTTGGAGAGTTGACCGATTCCAGGTCTGGAGCAAGTCAGTGTAAGATGAACTTGTCTTGTCATACCAGATGGCAAGGAAGTTATGTAGGTCAACTTGAGTCATGTCAAAAGAACTCAGAAACCAACTTGAAAAGGCTTCTACTGGCCAAAGATGAGATGATTTTGAGCATGATAAGGATAATAACTGCAGTGGATTGAAATACATCAAATATGTTTAAATTCATGAGTTCATAATGATACTAAAGCAAAACTCATCAGTCACCTTTGGAGAATGCTAGAGAATCAACTCATTATTCAGAGTAACCACATAGTTGATGAAGAGTGGCTCTGAGGGGAAATATTCCAGCTAATAGAGACAGAATATCACCATTTTACAACCTCTAAGGAATTAATGCAACTAAGCAATGATCATCAGTGTCTGGTAACATTCCAAAAAGAGGTAATCAGACATTACATACCTCTTGATAAAAGTCTGAAGTAATTGAACCAAAAAAAAAAAAATAATGCCACCTGAATCTGATCAAACCATTAGCACTTACTTTCAATTTACAGGAAATTGGATAGGAGAGGTGGGAGGAACATGTTAAATTACATCATGGGGATGCAATCAGTAAAACCTGTTATGTGGGAAACTGCATCCTTGCTACTTTGAGTCTGGTCCATAGAGCAACAGCGTAAGCATCAGCTGTGAGCTATTTAGAAATGGAGACCCTCAGGCCCTATCCCAGACCTACTGAAACAGAATATGCATATTAACAAGCTTCCCAGGTGATTCACATGCACATTTCAAGTTGGAGTAGCACTGTTCTATGGAACAAATAATCTAGAGTCTCCAACAAAGAAATTGTAAGAAAAAAAAAATGAGATGGAGGGGCAACTCAAAGATTAAAAGACATTTGGAGGCATATCAGTTATTTGCAGGTAGAGAACCTACTTGTATTCCATTCAAACAAACACATTTTAAAGTTATGAAATAATTAAGAGAATATTTTGGATTTACTTCGAAATAATCTGGGCGGTAGAGAGAGGAAAGTAGGTAGGGATGTAGATGAAAATAGAGTTTGCTACAACATGCTAGATTTTGAAGCTGGGTGATAGGTACAGGGTTTATTATTTTAATTTCATATTAAGATTTTTTCTATAATAGTTTAAAAAGGAGTTGGCTAAAATGGCTATAATCAAAAAGGTAGTAACAGGTATTGTCAAGAGTGTGGAAGAAATTAGAACCCTTGTACATTGCTCATGGGAATGTAAAATAGTGTAGCTGCTTTGGAAAATAGTCTGGCAGTTCTTCAGAAGGTTAAACAGGGAGTCAATATATAACCTAGCAGTTCCACTCCTAGGTATACACCCAAGAGAAATGAAAACATACGTTCACACAAAAACTTGCACATGAATGTTCATGGCAGCATTTTTTATAATAACCAAAAAGTGGAAACAACCCAAATGTCCTTCAAATGATGATATGTTCATTAATATAAAATATAGCATATCCATATGATGGAGTACTATTCAATAAGAAGAAGAAATGAAGTACTGATACATGCTACAACATGGATGAACCTTGAAAACGTTATGCTCAGTGAAAGAAACCAGTCATGAAAGACTACATATTGTTATGATTCCATTTATAGAAAATGTCCAGAATAGGCAAATTTATAGAGACAGAAAATAAATTAGTGGTTAGGGGGAGATTTGTGGAGATATGAGCATTTTATTGATACATTCCCATGACTGCTGATGGAGTGGGGGAAATTTTGGCAGGGAGGGGTGATGAAAATGTTCTAAAATAGATTGTGGCGATGGTTGTACAACTCTGTGAATATACTAAAACCCATGGAATTCTACACTTTAAATGGGTGAATTGTATGATATGTGAATAATATCTCAGTAAAGCTGTAATAAAAAAGGGAAGGAGAGCCTAATACTGATACCCGTGCTCCAGGCTTCACCCAACACTAATCAGAATCACTGGGAGGAAAGTTGTCTAGATGATTCTAATGTGCAACCAGGACTGGGAACCACTGTATTAGAAAGTTAGCCATCAAGGATTGTTAGAAGAGAGGGGCAAGATTATCTATTTGAAATGATAGCCTGGAGGGGAAGCCTCAGGGATGGCATCATAGCTGACCAGTCTGCACGGAAGAGGCAAAAATCTACAGTGCGGAGCCCTCTGGGTGCACATTATCTATTCCTGTGGTACTAAGTAGAATGGAAATAAGTATGAGAAGTCTTTTCTTTTTTCCAATAAGTCTGTTAGTTCAGAATTGGTCATCTTCAGTGTAACACCCATAGGTAGGTGTTAGGGTTATTTGTGCCGCCAGGTGGTCTAGCTTCTTCTAAGTTACTCAGAATGAGCACAGACTTTGTCGATGGGATTTGGGGGTACTAAATCATAATCCAAAAGCAACAGTCTAAACAATTAATTTCCCTGAGTTTCTTTCTTCCAGAGAGTGTTCTAGATATTAGTGAGAATCTATAATTTTTTTTTTGCTCTCCCATTGTTACATTGCTCCAGATGAGTAGACATAAAGCCAGCTGTAGTGTTCCCATCTCTCTTCAAAAGCATTTATTAGTCAGGTGACAGCTTCCTCTACTGTTGGACTGGGCAGCAGAGAGGGAATTTGAAGATGTACTGCACATGGTGTTTGGCTTTTGAAGAGAAGCTTTGGAGAACTGGCCTTGGATTCTGGTTTCCCTGCCCTTTGCAAGTTATTGATTGCCCTGGACTTTCAGTTTCCTTAATTAATGAATGAAGTTTAGACTAGGTTCTCCTGAAGCTTCTAAAATTTTGTGGTTTACTACATCTATCTTTATAGAGGCTGTAAATATAGGATGGTGGTTAAGAGTTTGTGCTGTGGAGCTTGGTGACCTGGCTCTGCTGTTTCCTGGCTCTGTGACTTTTGATAAGTTGGTTAACCTCTTTGCACATTGTTTCCCCCATCTGTAAAACGGGGATTGAGAATAATATGTACCTCACGATTTTCTTTACTATAAAATGTTTGGAGCAGTCTAGCCTATAATTTTATTGATATGCTAGCAATTTATCCTAGACAGGTCCCTCACTCTAAATTAGGCGTGATCAGAACTCTCTCTTACTACCAAATGCAACGTTGTGTCTGTTATCCCAGGTGGTAGATGTTTTTGGAAAGGTATAAAACAACCATACAAAAGTGTTCGGGCAGTATATAAGAAGTTTTAGTTTCATACTAAAAATATTCTCTAGTATTTTAGGAAGCATATTAGATGTTCTAATTCTACTTTTTTCTCCCTGCCCTATATCCACATATAGGTCAGTTCTCCTTGGGTCTCGGGGACTTGACATATCCCACATCTCCCAGCGATTGGAGAGTCTGAGTGCAGCCACCACCTTTGAGCCTCTTGAGCCTGTGAAGGACACAGACATTCAGGTAAGAGCTGCCAGGTACCAGGACTGGTGCAGGTGCAACCCTGAGCATGCAACCCAGGCTGAAGGCCCTGGCCTTTTGTTCACCAGCTGGTTTAGGAATACCACATTTCTTTGTTAATTCTCTTCTTCCTCAGATATTAAGAGAATGGGAGGCTCAGCTTTGGAGGAACATTGGATTATTTTCAGAGTGCTCTGTAAGACTGAATTTAGGAAAGCATTTCCGACCTGCACTTTTTAAATTATTATAATTATGAGCACAGATTTCTCTTCCTTCTTTGGGCTTAATCAAAGGCACGGAGACATTAGTTGTAAGTTTCTCTTGCTTTCTTTGCTAGATCTCAAATAATTTTACCATTCGTCTTCCACATTTCTTTTCTACATCTTGCTTGTGTGGCTTGGCAAAGAGCTGGGGAAAACAGAGTACTATTTACTGAAACCTACTCATCGATTTCTAGGAAGTATTTGGCTCCATTAGTGGCACCAGGAAATGGTCTAATAGAGCACTCCTGTCTCATTTAACCTAGCATGCCACTGGCACAATTGATTGCTATTTTAATCTAGTCAGAAACTGTTTTTTTTTTGTATGTGTGTGTGTGTGTGTGTTCAAAATTGTTAAGGAAAAATCTTGTGATCCATTTAGTTGTTTGGGTTTTTTTTATATTTGTTTATTCATTTATTCATTCATTCATTCCTTCAGGCTGCACCAGGTCTTAGTTATGGCATGCGGATTCTTTAGATGTGGCACACGGACTCTTAGTTGCGGCATGCATGTGGGATCTAGTTCCCCAACCAGGGATTGAACCCAGTCCCCCTGCATTGGGAGCACAGAGTCTTACCCGCTGGACCACCAGGGAAGTCCCGTGATCCATTTAGTTTTGAGGAATTGGAACACTGACTTGTGTTAGAGTGAAGGGATAGTGGGATACCATTTTTATCATTGATTTACCTTTGAGATGAAAGGATGCAGGTCCTACAAAGGCAAATCCTAGTACAAATGGATCTGTTATTTATTATTTGGGCTCTATTTGAATTAATACTCTTTACCCCACTACCCTTCCGAGAACTGTTTTAATCCATCTACAGTAATGGCCATAATTCTACTGCGTTTATTCCACTTGAGAAACCTAAAACCCTCAACTTTGAGTTGAGAGTTCAGTAACTATAGATATTCATTATTTTCCCTGTTATTGATATGTTCCCAGAGTATGAAAATCCAGTTTTTTTCCAGTTTTATGTACTAAATAATATTTGCCTATCACCTTATAGATGCCTTCTTATTTCCGTGTAATCTTTTTTTTTTTAATTAATATATTTATTTTTAGCTGCATTGGGTCTTCATTTCTGTGCGTGGGCTTTCTCTAGTTGCTGCGAGCGGGAGCTACTCGTCGTTGTGGTGCACGGGCTTCTCACTGGGGTGGGTTCTCTTGTTGCGGAGCACGGAATCTAGGCACGCTGGCTTCAGTAGTTGCAGCACACAGGCTCAGTAGTTGTGGTTCACAGGCTCTGGAGCGCAGGCTCAGTAGTTGTGGTGCATGGGCTTAGTTGCTCCGCGGCACGTGGGATCTTCCCAGACCAGGGCTCGAACCCGTGTCCCCTGCATTGGCAAGCGGGTGATTTTTAACCACTGTGCCACCAGGGAAGCCCTTTCCGTGTAATCTTAAAATGGCATGTATACTTGCCTCTTTTTTTTTTTTTTTTTAAGTTTTAGCTGTTGCTCTCCCCACCTTCTATTTCAACTGCTTGATGCCCTAGAAACAAATACTTACTCCCATAACAGGTGAGTGAATGAGATATAGCTCAAATAATTTGAATAATCACCATATATTTGGGGAAGTATTCCTAATAGTGTGGAAAGAAATGGCACTTGCTGAAAGGTTATTTGTTTGTTTGTTTGAGTTGTTTTTAATGTTTAAAATGCCAAATAAGTTGTTTATTTTAAAAACTGCTTTTTAGATTTTCTTTGGCATATTTGTAATACATATTTGGAATACCCAGCAACATTTAGCGATGCACTTCATGAATTCCAGCTGATGTGGTACAGCATTTTTTGCTTTGAGATATTAATGACAGGTTTATAAATGTATTGAGTCATAATGATCATTTATTCTAACCTTCTACTTTATGCATGAACACTGTCCTTCAATAGCCCCATTAGGTGGCTTCCTAGCAATGCATGCTTGGTCACATCAAAGAGAGTTTCGTAATTTGGAATGAGCACGGCTAAGAGTTTTGGTCCTGCACCACTGGGAAGTCTTTGAACTTTGAGAGGAAGGATGCCTCCATTTCAAAATTTTACCTCTCAGTTGAGCTTTTCTGGAATAGCTTATTCATAGTGAAATAGTGAAATGGTCACTCCAAGGTAAGTTTTGATTAATTGGGAATTGATAATCTAGACCTGAAGTAAAGATTTAAGACTAACTAGTTTCAAAATAAAATCCTCTATTGACTTCATCTTCTTGCCAGCAAAGGCTTAAAGGAGAAAATTTAACTTCTAAAGGGCTGAGTCTTTGGCCTAATCTGAGATAGCTCTAGTGATTGATAGAGATTGGAGTTTTAAGTTGTATTGTGTGGCTCAGCTGATCTATGCCTAAACTTCCTGTACACATAGTAGTATCATGTCCTTCCCTGACTTCCTGCGTAGTAGTCAAATATAGGAGCCAAGCCAGCTTTCACCCTTAGCATGGAGTGGTCCTCCTTTTAATTCTTCTCTTAATGTGTTGTTTGTCCAAGAAGAGTTAATTTGGACATTTTCAATTTTTTGTTTTTAAAAAGGCCAGATATACTTTTTGATGGACATTTTTTTCTCATTTATTTTTACCAGCTTTACTGAAATATAATTCACATACCATAAATCTGATCGATTTTTGTGTATGAGCTTTTGTTTTCCAACCAGTGCAGTTTTTGAGATGAGAACGCACCCTAATCCCACGTACTGAGTATCAGTCAGAGTGAATTTATTATGTCACCTTATAAATTCATAAAAGGAAATGCTGAAGGATCCTTTGACAGGTGCTGTCCAAGACTTTGTACCATCCATTGTTTGCATTACTTATAAGCTTGGAAAGGCATTTTCCCATGAATAGGTTGTCCTTTTCTGTTTGGTAAACATTGATTGTATTTCCTTCTTTTTCTAATGGAGCTTGAAATTAATACAGGTTTTTTGTTGTTTGTCATAAACAGTGATGTTGGCATGCATTGATAATGCATTTTTAAAAGACTGCTGTGGCCAGCAAAGGTAACATATTTAAATAAACCCACTTAAATATATGTATGGCTGATGCTAGTGGAATTTTTTTTTAATGTTTATTGATTTAATTTTTGGAAATGGTCGTAAAGAAGGCCTACACATTTTTGTAATAGAGCTGAAGAGCCATAACTGTTAAGAGGACATGGTACTAAAACAACTGTACTGCTCTATTCTAAGTGACTTTGTGGTGCTTGCAAGTATGGTTCCTCTCACAGAGATCCACTTGCTCACTTCCGTCTTTGGAAAAAAATATAGAGGGCAGACTACACATTTTTACGGTGGTCTGAACAGACCTAATGTACCATGGATGATGTGTATTATACAGTAATAAAGTGCACAGTTACACGGTTCAGTTATATTCTGGGCTTTTTCACTAGGTTACATGTATTTTTCAAAAAGGCTCTGCAGAAATAGCCTGGGTTGGCCATAAAAAATGGGAGCTGCAGTTTCTCGGCGTTAGGCTGTAATATTTCCAAATGGCATTAAACCAAAATATAATAATATTATTGCTGAACTTACTGTATTAGATTCCTATGGCTGCCACAGCAAATTACCACAAACTTAGTGGCCTAAAACATTAGAAATGCATTCTCTCACAGTCTGGAGCTCAGAACTTTGAAATCGGTGTTGGCAGCGCCCTCCGAAGGCACGAGAGGAGACGCCGTCCTCTTTTAGCTTCTGGTGGCTCCTGACATTCCTTGATCTGTGGCAGCATAAGTCCAGTTTGCCTCCATCTTCATAGGTTTTTTGTCAGGTGTGTCAAATCCACTTCTCCCTTCTCTTATAAGGACACCAGCCATTGAATTTAGGGCCCACCCTAACTCCAAGGTGGTCTCATCTTGAGATGCTTACCTTAATTACATTTGCAGAGACCCCATTTCGAAATAAGATCACATTCACTGGTACCAGGAGTTAGGACTTAGACATATCTTTTTGGCAGTACCCACTTCAACCCACTATACTTACAGTGCCAGAACATTTAAAACTGTAAATTAACTGTAATAAATGAAACATCTTCAAATTTAACTTTGTTTCATGGAGGAGTTTCAGGATAAGACATCTATTTCTAGTTGTTCCAGGGACTGCAAACCTCAACCAAGTATCTGATCTCATCCTCAGTACTCTCTTTCAGGCCTTTGGAAAGTGAGGCTGACAACCCTTGTCTGATTCCAGAGTTTAGTCATAGTCATTCTCTCCAAACAGGTTACTGTTCTAGAATGTGTTTAAGAGATTTCTCAAGAGACATTTTCCAACTAGAAGCAGTCTGATTTTTTTTTAAAGTAGTTTTTAGTACTCTAGTTTACAGGGTAAGTATAGGTAGGATTAAATTGGGGCGGGGGGGCGTGTGAGAAAGAGATTTCTACTTCAGCTAACCAGGTTACCAAACTTTTTCATTTTCCTTTTATACTTTAGGCCTTTGCTCACCCCCTTCCTTTAGCGTGGAGTAGCACCTCTGAAAATGTCTGAGCCATAATGTCAGTCTGACCCTCTTAAGGCTTTCCTAGATGCCACCTCTTTCATAGTCTCAGATCTCTCTTCTCATGGCCTCCAAATATAGCATGTCGGCTTTACTGCTTAGGAAAAAACAAAACTTTCTGAATGTTCCCGCACAAAGTAAACAACTTTAGATTATGTTGTTGGAATTGACTTAGCAACCAATTTAAATCTTGGTAAATGAAAATGTAGCCCCTTCTACACACAAAAAAACCCTATATGGAACTAAACGTCTTCATAATATGCTAAATTTCCAGATGGAAATCTGTCCTGTATGAATAAAGAGAAAAAGAAGTCTTAAAAAGAGGATAAATAACTATAAGAAAATGGTGCAATAATAATTGACTTGTTAAAAACTCGTTCTACTTACCACACTATATCTATAATAAAATATTCATTATTTCCTTCCTTTTTCTGTCCTTGGAAATGTAGAGTATACTCAAACCACTCTTAGCTTATCTTTTAAATAATCAGAAGAAGCTAAATGGCTTTGGTAAGCATAAAAATGAATCACTGGTGGTATAATCCCATTATCACCTAAATTGTTATTTTCATGGTTTATCTTTTAATTTTATACCTTCAGAATTAAGGTACTGCTGATTAAATGCAGCTGTGTATTACAGCTAAGAGGAAAAAGTAGTTGTCTTGAGTGCTAATTGTGTGTTTGTAGTACTGGCAAGTTGTTGGTAAGGAATTGGTTCCAGAAATCCTGTGGCAGTTTGTTGAAAAGTTCAGACTTTCTTCGAATGATTAGTATGCTAATAGCAGTTCTTCAGGATTAGTACTAGCAAAGTATTAATATTGAGGGAAAGGTGCACTAAGCTTTCCCTAGCTCAAATTAGTTGAGGGAAGGTGCATTCTGAATGGGTGAACAATATCTTAATTCTGGAATTATTTTTAAAGAAATGTAGTTGTCATTTTCATCTATTCCTAGAAACTGAAACTGCTAAGTGTGTGTACCAAGGAGAGGTCTTACCAAAGCTGCTTTAGTAAATTAAGGAAGAGATGAGGTTCATTCATAAGAGTTGCATCTATTTGCATACTGATAATTTGTATAGCAATTCTGAGAAATGGTTTAAGTAGGCAAAACATACTTATCTTCCTTATTGTTTCTGCTCTTAATATGCTTGAGCAGTCTTTTTTGCAAATAATAGTGATCTAGCCCAAATTGGATGATTAGAAATTTTGAATTGATGGACTCTGAAGGAATAAAACTTTGCTCTTCAAATGTTTTCACATAATATAAAAATGTTGTAAGAGACTGTTGCATGGAATCTAACAGTGTGAAGATTTTTAGTTAAGCATTTGATTTATTGACCTCCTTTGTTATATTCCTCTTGCTCCTAAGAGAGTCAGTGGGAAGTTCATGGTAACCTTTCTTATGAATTTTTAGAGGACTTTAATGGATATTTGAATCTTGCCCTTTCCCAGCTTATAACAGCTGCCTATCCTAGACTTGAAACAATCTATAGGTAATGCTCTTGGGTTCACTAGCAAATGAATCCGGTTCCCACTGGATCCAAAGTCCGTTAGTTAGAGAGAAACCCTTTCCTAGAACAAATACCAGGTACGTTTTAGGCCAGAATTCAGTTGTAGTGGCTGAGGTGTGTGTGGAAAAGACACACATCACACTGTGTCCTGTGTTCTTGTTCAGGGCAGTAGCTGTGCTAGGCTTCGTCTCTTGTGTAAACACTGCGGTGCCCACATCACCCCCACTTAATGAGTACATTTGCTGTTCCTTGTCATTAAACCCTGACCCAGAGTAAATCTCAGAGCTGGTAAAAACCAGTAAACATGTAAAAAGGAAAAAATAGTGTCTTCACAGAGGCAGGTTAATGTGCCATCCTATTTTGTGTTTATAATTAGGTAGTCTAATGGTGATTGCTGTGGTAAGTACTGAAATGATGTAATTTTTCGGCCTGTTTGTGATAAGGGGAAAGGTAGACATTACGGTCTGGTGGCAGAGTACGCAGTTGTATTAAAGTGTCCTCTGAATGGAATTAAAAATGGTAACTTTGGAATAAAAATGGTTGTTAAAGGCATCGTCTGTGGAAAATGTGAAAAACTGCTTTTATGTGAGCCAAGTATATAAGATTTCAGCTTTTTTACTTAACCATTCACACTTACTCCTGAATGCAGGGCTTTCAGAACAAGCAAGTAAATGGATGCTGAATGCATTCTGTGCAGGCAGGAAATGACAGGCTTTTTTGTCTTCTCAGAGGTTTCTTATATCCTGTAGTGAGCAGGGGAATATCAATTACCAACTTAAGAAAGAAGTTGGAATGGTTCTGTAAGAGTATTTTGGAAGAAGCCCACGGCTAAAATATTTATCTAACAATTTAATAGAGCACTTCAAGTATTGGCCAGGCCCTGGTGCCTTTGAACTGGAGTCGAGTCATCCCCTCCCTCTTTACCAGCTTCTCTTAACCTGCCGATATCTATTGATGCCTCGGTACTCCGGAGATGTGGAACGTATATTGTTATCTTCAGTCTGGTATCTTTAAATTGCTTGGTTTCAGGAATCAGAAATGGGCTAAACTGTTTGATTTAAATGGGGGTTAAAACCTTGTCAAATATTGAATGCACTACTGTAGACCAGTCTGTCATTCTCAGATGGCAGCCCTTGACCCTGTGCGCCACTTTGATCTGCTTGCCACAGCGCCCTGTGATCTCTTATTTCTGTTTCGGAGTGTTCAGTCCAAGGCTTTCCGGGCCAGCAGCCTGATGTGGCTCCTTCCATTGGTGGTGGTTACAAAGTGTGGCTCCCTAGTTATAAAACTTTGGGGCCCAGGTTCTCCTTGTCTCCATTAAAAATTCACATTCTGTGAAGGAACTGAGAGAGGGGCTCAGACAGGAGAGACTCTTGGTTTTGCTTTTTTCTGTTTGTTGTTTGGCAGGGACCAGGAAAAGAAGCTGGGAGGTAGGATGGGCAACATTCTCTACTGACAAGACCAGTACTATAATTTCTTTTGCTGCAGAGCTCCCAGAACCAGTGTGTATTGCTTCCTTTTTGAGCATTTTCTTGTCTCGCAAATGGTTGGCTTCCATCTTGCACTTCAGATATGGAGAGGTTGAGTGAGTCCCACGCTCAGAGTGAAGGCAGCTCCTGGTCTGCAACACTAACAATGAGCAGCGGTGCACGCGCTGCTTCAGTTATCCTGGAGGGCGGAAGGGCTAGTCCCCACTTCTCACCATGGAGTGGCTGTGAGGCCGACATGCCATCAGCAAAATCCCGCCTGTGCTTTTCAGTAAACCACAGCGCTTGAAGCACTGCAGCAGAATCTGCTGAGCAGGGCTGGGCGTGACACAGCTTCCAAGAAACTGTACAAAAAGAACCTTTGTCTTATAAAACACATTTACAACTAGAGCCAGGCTATTCGTTTAGTTCATAACACAAACAGGAGGATTAGGTCAGCAGAACGTAAGTGGGAGTGTGGATTCACTGGCTGATTTTTATTACTACCTGATTTGATTTATTTCTTTGAATGACACAAGCACAAGGATATGGGGCAGAGTTTTCTCCATTCCTCCTTTATCTATTTAAAAAACATTGTCTAATTAAAAAAAGCTGTTACTATCTTAGGGACAGGTAGACACAGCCATGGAAGGTTATAATATGCTTGATTTGCTCGAGGTACCAAAATATCATACTTGTATGATATTATCTGGGAGTGCTTTCTCATTTCTTACTTGGTTCTCTGTTATCCACAGTGCATATGAGTCTGTCTCAGCAGAAGCAGTCTCTAAATGAGCAGGGCCTGGTGAATCCTTGAAGGTTTAAGGCATTCACAGTAGCACTTGGCTCTGTGATGAGGCCCCACACTGCCCCACATGTCTTCATGTTGAAGGAATATGGTGATGGGTGTTGTATTCAGAAGGTGCTTACATAATCCGTGCTTCTCAAGTTTCTTTTTTCCCAATTTATCTCAGACTGAGAGATACTTTTATAAAATACAGCAAAAACGAATTACTAGAAAAAAATGAAATAAAAGACATGCAGAATATAAGCCTTAGGTTTTGTTTGTTTTTTGTTTGTTTGTTTGTTTTTGGCCATGCCATGAGGCTTGTGGGATCTTAGTTCACCAACCAGGGATTGATCCTGGGCCCCAACGGTGAAAGCATGGATCCTAACGACTGCCAGGGCCAGGGAATTCCTGTTAGCCTTAGTTTTTTAAATTAAATTCAGTGGACGTAAAATTACTCTGTCAGATTGCTATAAAACTTTCTAAATGCTGATTCTCAGATTTTGTACTTACCTGCTGCAGACTGGGAACAAACTACTTGTGGACGGGTGCTTCTTCAGCTGTACTTTGGGTAGTACTAGTTTCAGTAGCTGTGTGTTCTTCCTTTCTCCTTTCCCCCCCACTTCCTCCCTCCCCTCCTCCCCGCCACTTTCCCTCCTCATCTCTCTCCCCTTCCTTTCCTGTCTCCCTTCCTTTCTTTTGTTTAGTTTACTTGTTGGTACAGTGAAACATGGCACCAAAGACAATTTTGAATTCCGGTTTTCTGTTTTACCCCAGCTAAAATAGGGAAGGCAAAGCTAAGGTTTACTGAACATTTATTGTGTCCAGACACTGTACTGAGCACTTTCTGGGTTTCCTCATTCAGTCCTTCCAGTAACCCTCTGAGGCAGTTACTATTGTTAACTCCATTTCACCAAGGAGGAGCCTAAGGCCTAAAAGGCTATTATGCCAGACTTGAAGTCCCTTCTGTGGGTTTGAGTTCAGTACTGTGCCCTTATTCCCCTAGGTTTTAAATTTCATTGTAGACTAATTTTCAGGTTATATTTGAAGGAGAAAGATGGTAGAAATAGGAAATAGAAGTATAGTTGATCACTCATTTAGAGCAAAATAAAGAGTATAAAGCCCACAGAAAATGGATGTGGTGGGCATTGCTCTTATTTATATAAGCTTAGTAGTAAAATAATGTTGATTGAGGGAGAAGCTGGAATGTGCTTTCTAAACCTTAATACAAACACTGCTGGTTTGGGGGGAAGATGAGTTTTGCAGGAAGGCCAAACCTGCTTCCTCCGTTTATCTCCAGGTGCTGGTTTTTTTGCCATAGTTTTCTGCTTGCTGAGCTGTCAGTTTAATTTACTGTCTAAAGCCCAGCCTATTATTTCTCAGTTTTGCTGCCCTACAGGTACACTGTAAAGGATTTCTGTGAAATCCTGGAGCAGCTTTTAGTTTTGAAATGCCAAGGCTTTGTGCTTGTAAAAATAGGTTGGGTTCAGCTTCTTGCTTTATCATCTTTGTTTTGTTTTGCTTCTGAAGCTGAGCTGGAGTTAGAAGGATGATGCTAGAAGCAATTTAAAGGGCACATCAAATTTTTACTGTAATCCTGAACTATTGATTGTTGACTTATTTGTAGGTTTAATGCAGACCCATTTCCTTACTTAGCGTCTGACTGGCCATTAAGCTCTGGCAGTATGCCGGAATGTTGAAATCTTGCATCTTATAATATGATTTGGCTGCCTATGGGTATTATGTGTGTTTGGCTTTTAAAGACACAGGCAAAGCCCTCAACTTGGTGTGTGCTCCAGAATACAGGAAAGAATTTCTGCACAGCAAAATTACTCACTTCTAGGAGACAGCACAAAAGTGAGGAGTTGACATTCAGCAGAACATTAATACCTGAAGTCATGCAAATTGTTACTCTTTGGACTAACTGGCTCTTAGAAATAAATGCAAACTAACATAACAGAATCTTGAAGAGAAGACCAGCAGGGAACTAACTGGGCAGGGGTGGTGGTGTGCAAAGAGTAGGTCCCAGCTAAGCAAGCATTCCCATGTAAGTGGTCCTCAGCGTGTGCCTGGTGCCACTCTCACAGTGCGAAGTTGAAATTAGAATCTAGCTGAGGGGCAGGTACAGTGTCCTGCTTATGGAGGGAGCTGGGCTCAGAGTGATTGGAAGAGAAGCAGTCATTGCCTATGAAAGACTTTTACCCTCCTTTTCACAACCTGGACACCTCTTGACTGGAATTGAGGGTGAGTGAAGGCTGAGGGAGTTAGATGACAAGAAAACATTAAATTTGGGATTTTAAGGGTGTGAATGAGAACTGAATGGCGTTAGAAGGGAAAATTCACTTTTCCCTCTAATTACAAAAACAAGATGTCCTTAGCTCACAGAACTTGGAAAATGGCTCCATGGTATACTTTCTTGACTGCCACCATTTTGGGAGTGTTGAATTGTTTGGACCAGGTACTTGAAGCTGTAGAACATCTTTGAAATGACAAGGAAAATTGATTTATTTTAACAGGGGAGTGAGGAATTAGTCCATGAAGCATGTGTTAGAGATAGACTATAAGAATGGCCCTCATAGTTCAGAATTGGTCAATTCCTATGAAGTAATATACAGTCTTTTCCTTTATTCTGTAATGGAAAAAACTTCCTAATGTGTGAAAAGGGATCTGAGATGTGCAGATTTCATGAGCAACCATTATGTTATTTCACTCTCCCCCTCAAACCGTTGGGAAAGGACTTCCCTGGTGGCGCAGTGGTTAAGAATTCGCCTGCCAACGCAGGGAACACCGGTTTGATCCCTGGTCCGGGAAGATGCCACATGCCACAGAGCAACTAAGCCCGTGCGCCACAGCTACTGAGCCTGTGCTCTAGAGCCCACGAGCCACAACTGCTGAGCCCGCGCGCCTCAGCTACTGAAGCCGACGCGCCTAGAGCCCGTGCTCTGCAACAAGAAAAGCCACCGCAATGAGAAGCCCTTGCACCGCAATGAAAAGTAGTCCCTGCTCACCACAACTGGAGAAAGCATGCGTGCAGCAACAAAGACCCAACGCAGTCAAAAAAATAAATTAATTAAATAAATAAAATTTTTTAAAATTATTAAAAAAAAAAAACCTGTTGGGAAAAATAGTTATTGAGAAGTTCTATGACTTTGCCCTAATTTAGAAGTTTTAGGGGGGGAAGTAACAGGTTAGTAATTTTATGTGAACTTTGAGGGACACACCATAATAATCTTTCCGTTCGTATAATACTTTGCAGTGGGCTTTGTCCATCACCGTCTTGTTCCTTACTGCAGTGTTTGAGGTGAGGTGAATGGGTGTTAGCATCATCTTTATCTTTATTTAGAAGCAGAAGAAACCGAGATCAAGATAGATTAGTTATTATCAAAGGTGGAACTTGAACCCAGATGCTTCTTAATACCTTGCCCTGTATCCTTATTATCATGCCTTGCTGAGGAAGGCATCAAGGGGTGGACTGGTTGGATAAATTCCTCCTCCTCCTCCTCCTCCTCCTCATCATCATCATCATCATCATCACCATCACCATCGTCACCACCACCACAAAGATGCTAAGCTAGTTCTTTTGCCACTGGTCAAATTTCTTGATGTTTTGGTTCTTTCCCCTTAGACCTTTTCTTACTTGTTTTCTTTGAAGTGACATTTCCATTTATTCCTTTCCATGTGAAAGATTTGCTGGTTAACTAAATCAGTCATAGGTATGAAAATGCTACTTAGAAGGGTAATATTACAGACTGAGTGGGGACAAACCTCACTTTTTCCATCTGAGATATACTTTGGAACAAAAAGTGATACTGAACAAAAGTGTTGCTGCTGCTGATATATTTTACAGGTGTACTTTATGTGAAGGGGCCCAGGGTTTCTTGAGATTTGTCACACTAGAGCCTATCAGCCTTGTTTGTGCTGAGTAGGTCACTGGTGCCAAGCAAATGCAAAGTGGCAAACCAGAACAAATACCATATTTGAAACTTTAGGTGGACTAGACTGTCAGGGTTCAGAGCAGGTTAGGAGGGAGATTTTTTGTTTTTGTTTTTGCCAGTTTTTTGCTTTCTGTTTCACCCTCCCTGATTCTTCCTTCCTTTGGACTATCCTCCCTTCTTTCATTCTTTTCGTCTGTTCTTTTTGTCTTTTCTCCTTTTTTCCATTCATTCTTGCTTTCCTTCTGTCTTTTTCATCCCTCTTTCTTTCCCCCCCGCTGGTCCCCCCCAGCCTTTTAGACTGGCTGGCATCCGGAGCAGCCATTGCTAATGGGAGTATACCTCCTTTTTTGCAATCAAGTGGCAGCTGTGAAATCATGGCTGTTAGAATGGCTTCTGCAGCCAGGCAGCGTGCAGCCACCAGCGCTGTCTTGCTCTGTAGAGTGAGTCTAGGTGTGGGGTTGGGCTGGGCCTGGTGGAGAGGCTGGATCTACAGGAGCCTGGCCTTGTTGGCTGCCAGAGGTGGGCCTCTTCCTCACATGCTCTTGTTACTTGTGTTTTCTGCTTTTGCAAACCCCAAAGAGGTGGAATTTAGTTTATTCATCTGGCTAACCTGCTCATGCTTTGCTCTTTTAATGGGTACCCTGAAGTGCATTTCCTTATTTTTGGCCCTTGCCTAAAGCCTCTGCTAATATTCTACTTTTTTGGTGCCTGACTCAGCTTGATATTGAGGGTATATAAGACTTTTCTGTTATAGTACATAGCTGTTTTGGGTGAGGCTGTTTCAACTTATTTGTTTTTTGAGGATTGATCATACATTAAAGCCAAATCCTAAGTAGAGAAGATGATGGGGAAGAAAATGACCAAGGAAAAGGGCACATTTGATTTTGTTTTTTATGTTTTAGGAATGAAGTTATAAATTAATCTAGCTCTCAACTTCATCTATGTTCTTCACCGTTTGTTAACTATTCATCCTACTAGCTCATATTTTGGGGAAAGGGGGAGTGTTATGGAATAGGGTTTGTTTTGGAGCAGCAAACATTGCAGAGCCCTTCAGGCCTCCAGGTTTTTCTTTGGGGATTAAGAGGGGAAAGGAGCTGCAAATCTCACCTTTGTCTTTGTATTAACTTTCTACTTCAGGTTGGTTTTAATTTCCTTCTCCATTCCTCTCATGCCCTGAATGCATTTGACAACAGGAAAGAAGCTCTTTATCAGTGATTCTAAAGTGTGGTGCACAGATCAGCAGCATCAATATCACCTGGGAGCTTGTTAGAAATGCAAATTCTCAGGCCCCACCTCAAAGCTACAGAATCCAAATCTCTGGAGGTGGGGCCCAGAATGTTTGTTTGAACAAGCCCTCCAGTATGAGGTCCACTGGGTTAAGTTATTACAGAAGTCTAGTTAGTATAAGTAAACCCTTCTTTTCTAGCCATCTCTGCCAACTTTTATACTTAGTCCACCTGTGGACCAACCCTGAACTTTCAGCCTGCAAAACAGTATATTTATCTTCTAAGTGTTTGAGTCCATAAAGAATTTGTAACCACTCATGAAGGACACAGTGGTCAATAAAATATGTTAAAAACTTATATATATTAAAAACCTATGACTTATAATTGGTCATTGATTATTTTTTTACCATGGAGGTATTGACTCTGATACCGAGGCTGTAGCTTAAAATACACTGCCTAAAAAGCAGTCAGAGCCCAGTGGGGAATGAAGAAGAGAGGGGGATGGAGGAAAGGGAAGTAGAGGGATTAATAATCCCATCTTAGTTAATCATCACTTTCCTCTCTAATCACTGTGAGCGGATGTGCTATTGCTTCTGCAAGTGTTAATAATTCATGGATGGACTGTGCCAAAAGAAGGCCTTAAATCTGGTCTCTCAGCAGATTAAATACACCGTCTGCCATCATTAGGAGCCAGGAGAGATGAAAGATGGACTTGTTGTTTTTATTCATTAACCTGATTTTCTCTGCCTTTCTCCTCAGCTCCTCTCATCCTCATTTTGTTTACCTTTTCATTTGCTTCTCTCTGTAACCCCCTCCTGCACTGAGTGAGCGCTAAAGATCTTGGGTCTACTGTTAATGACATTAGATTTTACTTTTCCTTACCTACTAGTAACAACAGATGCCATGAGAGAAAGCAGAGAGGCAGAATAAGTATTTCCTTGGAAATGTCTAAATCAGTCTGAATATTTTAAAAATGTATTAAAATGTGCAGCCTGTGGGTCTTAGAAATCATTTGAAATGGCTTCTCTTTGCTTTGAAGAGTAATTCTGTTGTGTAGGCAGTTGAAGATATACATAGTGTTCTTCATATAGGTGTGGTAGCATTTTCCCATTTTACAGATGAGGAAACTGAGGCATGGTGTGAATAACTTGTGTAGGGTTACCTAGAACCCAGTTCTTTGACTCCCAACTTCAGCATGCTTTCCACTAGGTTTAATTACCTCTTGCCTTTAGAAATCATATGTAGGTAGCTTTACATGGTTTTTCACCGATAAGGCTTAAATAGAACTTAATTAGATTAAGTGTGACTAATATATAGGTAGCTTCACAGGAACACTTCAGGTTAAATTCTGAATGTGAGTTGCCCAGAAGCACCACAGTTGGAGAAGGCTGACGACAAGCTGCAGTTCTGTAGACATTTCTCGAGCATCTGAATAATAATCTTCAACAACTTATAGGTTAATCAATAAATATATTTGAGCACTTAACCCTGTGCATGATGCTTTGTTAAGCACCATAAGTGGATATAATATAGTCCCCATCTTTATTAGATCTTCAGTGTTTTAGGTCTACCGAAGGGGATTCAGCTACTTGAAATGTCCCAGTATCGACTTAAGGATGTGAGATGGCAAAATAGTAGAACTGGAAATGTTTTAATCACCTCAGTAGTTTGCTGGAGGACTTAGTATGTAAGAAGCATGTTAATAAAACTGGACCATTGTTTTTTTAAATGATTTTCACCTGTGTCACTGCTGGAAGGATGATGGAGAGAATGGTGTGGGAAGAGCAGATTTTATTTTATTTTATTTATTTATTTTTTTTAAAATTATTTATTTATTTATTTATTTAGTTTTGGCTGTGTTGGGTCTTCGTTTCTGTGCAAGGGCTTTCTCCAGTTGCGGCAAGTGAGGGCCACTCTTCATCGCGGTGTGCGGGCCTCTCACTATCGCGGCCTCTCTTGTTGCGGAGCACAGGCTCCAGACGCGCAGGCTCAGTAGTTGTGGCTCACGGGCCTAGTCACTCCGTGGCATGTGGGATCTTCCCAGACCAGGGCTCGAACCCATGTCCCCTGCATCGGCAGGCAGATTCTCAACCACTGCGACACCAGGGAAGCCCCAAGAGCAGATTTTAAAATCAGCCTAGTTTTCAAAAAACTGTTTTAGAATTGCAGATCCTCGTGTTCCTGTTGTAGAGATGTGGAGGGTGCAGTACCTCAGTGAATTTGAAAGTCTGACCAGATAATGAAATATATACAGGTTTTCCCTTGTTTAAATTACGTTGAGGATTGAGTAATTTTAGTAATCCTTTTCTACTGAGGAGTCTTTTTTTTTTTTTCTTAATCAATTTCTGGCCTCATCAGGGTTTTCTAGTTAATAACAGAAATAGTAAATAATATGCAGCAAAAAACTTGCATGAAAATTGAGGTTTTAGTGTCTTTTATCTAAAATAATAGTAATAATATGATAGACATTGCTTTAGGAAGCAAATCCAAACTCTGAATATCTGCATTTATTAAAGAAATCGTGGGGCGATATTTAGCTTTAGTATTCCTTCAAATAACAGCTTCCCTACTGAATTTAAAATAGAAGTTGTTTAAAAGAGTTCTATTTACAATCAACCTGGTAAGAAATACATCTGTTGGTGTAAAGTACATTGGTAACAAAACTAGCAAGCCAGAAGCTGTTCTTTTCTATCCACCATCATCCTCCATGTAAGAACTTCAGATTCCATGAAATAGAGTCCATCAAGCACACACCCAGCCAGGTTTTGTTGGTACAGTGTCCCATAGTGCTATGCAGAGAACTCAGGCCCTGAACCCAGGACCTGGACCTGTGAGAATCTGAGTTTCTCTGTGCCTTATTTTCTTAATCTATGCCACAAGGGAAATGAGTCACCTCTGAAATTTTATGGCTACAACAAAAATGAGTCTGTATTTACTGTATTATTTCATTTATTATCATTGAGGTAGAAGTTCTTCATATAGTCGACAAGTTCTTGCCAAAATCTCTTGTTCCCTTTATCTAAATACTAAGGCTTGATTAGATGCTGTGAGTGTGTGTGTGTCTGTGTGTGTGTGTGTGTGTGTGTGTGTGTGTGTGTGTGTGTGTGTGTGTGTGAGAGAGAGAGAGAGAGACAGACCCAGACCCAGACCCAGACTGACAGAGAGCTCTCATTCTGAATTTCTGAAACTTTGGACTGCAGTGAATTGCCCTGGAGGAATATTTGAGGAGAGCTGCTTCCTCCTCCCATTTTAGCCCATTCCCATTAGTAACTGCACTTAACTGAGGAACTACTTCCCAAAAACATGTTTAAAGTGGAAATCTTACTTCTGAAATTACCTTCACCTACCTGCCTTAAAGTTTCTGGCCCACTTCTAAACCGTGTTCCCACCCCTTTTGGCTTATAGGCTTACCAAAGCAGAACCCTGCTCTGGGGCAGCAGGAACTCATCAGCTTCTCAGGCAGAGAGCTTTCTTCTCCCTGTTGTTTCTTGACCCCTGAGCAGACAAGTTTGCATATAGCAACAGAGAGTGGACCTTAATTTGTTTTACTGCTAAAAAAGATGTGCAGACATCCTCTGACTCTTTAGTGACTGCGTAAATCTAGTGGTCCTCACTTAATACTCAAGGTGAAATGTCATTGATAAAATTAGCAGGTTGCTTTTTCATTCTCAGCTGATTTGTCAGGACAGATCAGCTGTGAATACCACACCACTGACTTTGGCTAGGACCATCTCATTTTCCTGGAATCTCCTTGGCTCTAGATGCAACTGAGAAGGAAACCGACTTTGGGAATTGAATACTGTTGGTAATATTGCTTAGTCACAAAGAAGAATTTGGTGCCTCTGCACACTGGCCAAGAACCACCTCAGCATCTGTCTTAATACCTAAGGCTGCAGTTATCTCAAGGAGCTGAAGAGATTTGAAAGAACAAACAATAAGCCAAAGTAATATTTAGCTCCCCTTTAAGTAGATGCTTCCATCTCCCTGGGTGGGGCCTGGTGAACACTAATGAAAATCAATGAAGTGGTTTGTTGCATGCCCATTAAGGACAGCACGATGGTAGGCACTGATGACAATTAGAATAAACATAAATTCTGGATACTGCCCCCTAGAAGCTCCTTGTTTTCTACCTGGAGAGCCCAGACTAACATTCCTATAATAGGGTCAAACTGTCCAAGACAGTGTAAAGTGACTGGCAAAACTGAATGAGAATGACATGAGATTCTACATGCCATACGGAGTTCAGAGGAGAGGAAGGGGGTAATGACGAATGACTTCAAGGGTGATTGGGGATGATCCCCTGGGATAGTTAGGATCCCAATAGGCCTTGAAAGATTAAATGGGCTTAGCCTGCAGGAAGTGAAAGAAGATATGAGAGTAATAACCTGAACAAGGTCAGGGAGGTGAGAATAGAAGTTATGTGCTAAGAAATAAAGTCTGTCAGTGAGGGGGGGATCAAATGTGAAAGGAGTGACTGCCAAGCAGTGGAGTGTAGGCAGTACATGCTGTTAAAAGTTTTGGAGTAGGTAAATGTCAACACGGAAGGAGGGAGGGTGTGGAAACACTTAAGGAAGTTAGCATGGCCAGTGGAAGGATACCTGCTGCGGTGTTGTTCAGAGGCAATTGCAGTAATCCAGGCACAGTGATGATGGCCAGGACCAGGCTGGTGGCCGAGAAAGCGGAGAGGAAAAGATATGTGAGAGACATTTGGAATAAAACATCTGCCGCACTTGGTGCCTGATGGGCTTAAGAAGGTTGTTCAGAAATAACTCAAGGTTTGTGGCAAGAGAAGGATTGGTGCTGTTGGTGAAGCTGAGGAATTACCAAGGTTAACTAGATTGAGAGTTGAGATTTTGTTTCAGTTTTTGATGTTCTGGCAAGACATCACCATGGAAATGCCCCTGAAACACTTAAAGGTAGGATAAGAATCACTGCTCAGAAAATAGCTCCAGACAGAATTTTCCAGAGCCACTGGTCTAGAGGTAAGAGTTGTGGCAGTGCAAATGACTGTACAGGACGGGAAGCGTATAGCATGGGGCAAGGGACCAAGGTCTCAGTAAGGAGAGAGGAGCCAGGAGGAGGTTGGTGATGGAGGCTGGGAAGGGAACTGGGAGCCCGCTGTGCCTCAGAAGACTCGCAAGTAGGGGACAGTGACTGCCCGACCTCACGTGGCCTCTCATTTTTAACTCTTAAAAGCACTTACCCACCAGTGGTATTACTTGATCTTCCCAGCAGCCCAGTGACCCTGGCAGAAGGCAGAACACAGCTAACCAGCGTTCTGTAAAAGTTTGATTTCTGGGTAGAGCCCTGCATATTGTTAATGTACTTTAGAGCTTTACAGTTGTGCACTTGAACTTCACCTAGTGATTTTTTTATTTATTTTATTTTATTTTAGTTAGTTAGTTAGTTTTGGCTGCACCGCGCAGCATGCGGGATCTTAAGTTTCCCGACCAGGGATTGACCCCATGCTCCCTGCGGTGGAAGCATGGATTCTTAACCATTGGACCGCCAGGGAAGTCCCCACCTAGTGATTATTATAATTCTACTTGAACCATAGAATTTCAGTGGCTTCCTTTTTCTATTCTATAATCTTATTTGTTAATGGTAACAGGTTTTTGTTTTTTTTTTAAAGTACTAATGCCACCCCTTAAAAAATGTCTCCTCATCCTTGGTGTGTTTCAAGCATGGGCCTAAGGAAATTGGAACTGTTTCCCCCCCCTCCTTTTTTTTTTCCCTTCTCAGATCTTTCAAACCAGTTAGCTACATGAGGGAGAAAGTCTGAGAGTCTTTGGAACCTGGATATCTTAAGTTGGAGGAAGTGTTCCTACTATTTTCGGAAAATTTTTTCTTTCTGTCTTGGTCCTACACCTGTACTTTGCTAAGAAGTTCTTTAATGGACTAATTGGGAGAATCTGTAGAGAGAAGGAAATAAAAACAACAAACTTGAAACTTCTATTAAAGATTCTCATTACAGTGAATTCTAAGGAACTATCTAAAGGCATACTTTGTTAGAATTTTATATAGAATACTGTTTAAAAATTCAAGCCCTCACCTGAAATTTGGAGATCTTTCAAATACACAAAGACCTAATACACTTTGGTCATTGTGGTAGTAAGATCCATCTGTCTTTACACTTGGGTGTCTACATTTTTTACATAGAGTGTGTGTGTATCTGATGTACAAATTAGCTGCTGTTGTAGTTCAGAAGGGTGCAGTGTACAGAGGATTTTGAAAAGATCGTATCGATCCCCTTTGGTAGAAAGAATCAGACATCATCTTTGCATTTGTATAAGCAGGCGCATTTATGTCCCTTATATTAATAAGTGCTGAGTCCACTACTTGTCTGTCCTTTTCTCTTTGTTTTAGTTTTTGCTTAGGGCTGTATAAAGCCAAAACACAGAATTAAACAGTGGACTACCAAATAGGCATTTAGGAATGGATTAATTCATCTAGTGATAAATCAATTGGAAAAGTACCTCCTTTGTAAGGTGGCTTCTGTCCAGCGTTTTAATGACCTCCACATACTTATTCGGGCTTTGAGTCTGAGGCAGGTTAGTTAACACTTCTCAGTAGTCTCTGCTCCGAGGTCCTTTGCAGCCAGAATATTCTGCAGCTCATCTGGTCTCCTTGGGATATTCATAGATTGGGGAAGACTGAGGCTGAGCTGGTTTATGGTTTATTCTAGCATAAAGATATATCCTCTGAATGTATTTCTTTGGCTATAGTGGCATGGAAAAATGTGGCTCCATGATGTGGGTTTTTTAAGTAATTGAAGGGGGTTTTCTCAGTCCCGTGTAGTGAACTTCAGATGTCTCCCTCAGGAATAGGTTTTAACCGTCAGTGAAGTGGTTTGACTGTAACCACACTGGGGTCTTTGAGTTCTTTTTTTTCTTGGCCCTTCCATCCCCAGGCAGAGACTCCTATTGCTGCATATCCGCTGTGTTCCAATGCTGTATTTATTTGATCAGAAACAAAAGAGTTTGCTTCTTGCACTGGTTCAGAGAGAGGTCCCCCAGGATTGTCTTTTGTTCAGTAATTGGAGCATAAGCTGAGCCTGGTTAATTTCAAAGCTACCCCCAACACGATCCCTCTCTCCCTCCTTGTGCGGTTTTGAGCTGCTAGTTCTATCTTGTATTGGGTCTGGAACAAAAAAGCTTGAATTGTTGAGTGTTAGCTACAACTACTGTGACATCTGCTGTGGCACCAAATAGCACTGTTGGTGCAGTTAATTTTAAGTTAGGAGAAGAAACAAAACTAGAAAGCTCTTCAGCTTTACAGCTCTTGTTAACACATGCACCTCCAAATTATGCATTTGGTGCTATCACAATGAATAAAACAAAGGAAATCATGGGTTGATTTTTATGTTAGTAACATAAGTTCTTTCATTGTTATTCACTGTTCAGACACCAGTGTGTTCTTATGTTCATTCTTTTTCCCTTTAGTTTTATTTTTTTCAGAGCAGAAATGTCTGAAACATCTCAACTATGAACATTTAATTGGCAAAAGTTCTGATGTAAGAAATACAAGTTGATTATATTAGTTATTTATCTTTTAAAGCAGCAAAGTCTGTAACCTGGTTCTGCTTCTTTAAATACCAGAATGATTATTATAGATGAATAAGAACCTTAAGTAGCCAAATTCTAGATACTAAGTAGCCAAGTTAATATTTGTATAAAAATGTGTTTTGATAAAAAAATTAAAAAAAAAAAATGTGTGTTGAAGTTGGCAAATCATGTGTCCTTCAGGTTCCGCAGTATAGGTATTGGTTTTGCAGCCAACACATTGCATAGTAGGGTTTGTGGGTTTTGTTTTTGAAGATGGAAGGGTCTTTTTCTTGATTTTTCTTTTGCAATCTGCACCATAATGACTGTCCACTACCTTACTGGCCTGACTTTAATCATCTGGTGCCTGGTTCTCAGTGCGGTTTCATCTCTGCTTTTGCACAAGCTTTCCTGTAATTGCACAGTTGTTTGCTGCATTGAATTTCTTTTAGTGACAATAAAAAACACATGTTAGTATTTTGATGTAGTCTTTAATTTTCAGGTTATATATTAAAACTCGGAGGAAAAAAAATCCCTTTCTGAGGAACATTTTAAAAAACCATTACGGTAGTATGGGAATATTCATTATTTACACATCATATATTTTTCCCTAAATGTTATACAGAGAAGTGACAGTTGAGCTGAGCATATGTTAATAAAAGGTCTGCATTTTCCTGTGTCACTGACAGTTTCATTGGCTGTATATTCCTGAAATGCAAATAACCTCGGTTCTGTTCAAAGCTGTAATTAATCTGAATAGTTATTTAAACAGTGTCGAAATATTTTAACTACTGAGAGGCCAAACATATAAGATGGTGAATTTACTGTTCTGTTTGAAGGACAGGGCACTTGATGAGGGTACAGTGATCTGAGATGCTTGTGGATGTTGGATCTACAAATTCCGTAGGCTAAAATGGCAGAATCTGCCTGCTGCTGTATAAAATCTTTTAACCACCATTTATTTTAGCATCATGGCATGTGCAAATTCCTGCTGCTCAGTTAAGGGACCAGCTTCACAACTGGTGTTACAATCTGTGGCCACAGCACTGCATCACAATGCAGCAAATGCATTTTCCACATTAACCAAACATGACAGCTGAAGCGATTATTAACCATGCAAGATGTCGGAAGTCATCAAAAATTCACATCAGAGTAATTGCAGTGGCTTGGGTCAAAAAAAAAAAGTATCATAGCATTCCTTGCCTACATGTTGTCTCTCCCCCTCTTAAATCTTAACTTGGTACAGTCCGTTAACAATAAAATACCCTTCTGTAACCTATAAACTGTTACTCCCATCAGTTTGTGCTTTCAAACTGATGGCTGACTTCTCTGAATTTGTGTGGAGCAGCACAAATGATGATGCTGTGCCCAGGGGCTGTGTGCACCCTTTTTAAGGGGTCCCTGCAATCTCATTGTCTAATTAGACTCTTTAGTGCTTCAGTCATATCAGCATTTGCAGGGTGTTCTCTTTTCCTTTTTCTTCTTTCTCTCTCTTCTCTCTCTCTTTCCTCTCTCTCCTCTCCCCTCCTTCCCCCTCTCAATTCTGGCTGTTCGAAGTGGGAAAAACTTGAGCACTGGTTCCAGCAGAGCTCATCCCACACAGAAGGTATGGAAGAGCTGCGTGACCAACAGCGTCGACCGGTCTGTAACTCCTTAAATTTGAGAGCTGCAGGTAGGATTGCCTATGTTTCGTAAAGAAATTCAGATTATTGCGCCCTAGTAAATACATTGATAGCATGTAGTTGCAGTACCTCTGAAAGACAAAGTCTCGGTTTGCTTAAAATTTTGAGATGAATTCAGAAGCATTTAACTCATTCAATAGAAAAAGTACTTGATTCTTCTGAGAATTATTCAGACTTGTGCCCTGTCATGCTACATTTTTCTTTAAAAAAAATCTGTTGGGTGGGGCAGAGAAACATTTGCTTAAAGATTTAAATAGTTGGTTATTTAGGATTTTTGCAGGCTTCATCTTTAAGTAGTAAGTAGTGTGGTCTTTCTTTAGGATTTTTTTGAAAAGATGCATACGAAGTACAGAATTCTTACAAGAGGTAAAATATTAAAATAGAATTTTTCTTTTCTAAAATCAGATCCTTCTTTGGGATTGTAGGTGAGTGTGTGTGTGTGTGCGTAGAATGCTTTACCAAGGAATTCAGTCATTTATGTTTTGTTATAGGGAAAAAGTACTATTTGATATATCTGGAATTACCTCACAAGAAATGCTTTAGCATAAGGCTTTAAAATGTGGATTCTTAAGTATTATCAAATGTAGGTGATTTGAATTAAGATAGTTACTTTTCCTATCCTAAATTCATCCTCAAAAGAGTGTGATATGAATGCTTTAAGTATACTTCCAATTTTTGGTGCAGAGAATGTGATTTGTGTAAGTGAAATGAAAAACTTCCCAAGTCACGTAAGCATTATCTGGAGGGTGGTAAAATTATAAATGTTGCCTATACCACGTTTAATACCTTGATTAATATCAGAGATAAAATACTTTTAATTCAGCATTTAAAAGCAGCTTGATTGTTGTCTTCCCTTAAAAACAAGCCCCCCCCCCAAAAAAAAGACAATGATGTATAGCTTTTACCCCAAGGAATGTATTTGTATCATGGGACCTGTAGGGTCTGGACTTCTTTCCGAAGCATGGACTTGGAAACTGCTCACCTAGTTGAGAGATTTAGCTCCCTTCAGAGGTGTGGGACTTTCTGTACTCTTAACAATAGGAAGACTTGAGGAGCTGTCAAGTGGGGAATAGAAGAGAGCTGCTCAGGGAAGGGAGAGGAACTGTGAGAATTTCACTTGTCTTGGCGTTGGAGGTCTGGATTTACCCATGACTAAGATTCCTTTAAAACTCTGACCCAGTGCAGCATTACAGAGAATTGATTTCTGGGATGAGACAATGAGCTGTGGTTTGCATTTTGTAAAGATGGAGGAAACCTCTAACACTGACCCTGTATGGGAGATGACTCAGTTATCCGTGCCTTGGTACAGTCGCAAATTATTTTCCTTTGTCTGAAGTGGGAGGATGCCAGTGCCTTCATCAGAGCTCCTTAATTTAATGTATGGAAAATGTCTCAGCCACCATTTTTAACAATTAGCTGTATCATGGTTGAGGTGAGCTGGGTTTTGAAGGCAGCTGCAGGGCCATTTCATTTACATTAGGTTCTGTGGCACGAGAGCTTTGTTACTGTAAAACTCAGAAAATGAAATTGCACACTGCATAAAAGAGTTCTGTAGGAGGGTGGAGTGCATTCCCAGAAAGAAAATGGAATCCTTTTGTCTACAGTAAGTATTTCTCATACTCATAAAGTGGTGGGAGGTTGAAAATTTGTCTTTGGTTGAATGGGAAAAATAGACTTTAAAATGAACACTGCAAATATTAAAGGTATAATACAGAGATTGTTAGATGTATTTTTTAATGTATGTGCTAGAAACCAGGTGTGATATATATTGGTGTGTATATATATATATGTATATATACTTGAAATACAGGTTTTGTGAGTGGTTTTAATACATGCTTTTAATTAAATATTCATTGGTAATTTAAGTTAATGAGAGGTATGAATTTATCAGTAGTCAAAGATGAAAATGACACTTGAGAGAAAAAAGAAATCTAAATATGGTATATTTAAGAGAGTCCAGGCTTCTTTTCACTCTTTTATAGTTTATTTTCCATTTATGAAGAAAATTGCTGGATTTTAGGGTTTTTATTGTTTTTGGGTTTTTTTTAAGAAAATGCTTCCATGTTAATGATCTATAATAGCTGATTAAAATATATAAGAAAAATGTTTTAACAAAAGAAGATTTTATCTTAAAAGATCAGTAGATTGAGGGCTTTCACTCTCATTAATGGGTATAATTTTTAGTGCCTTCTGTTTAATTAATAGTTGTGACTTCAAAGCTACTTGTGGAAAACTCTTGTTTGTGATTGTAAGCTTAGAAATCTTGATTCTTAAAATTAATTGGATTTGACTCAGCTTATTCCTTTGTTCCTTTATGCTGTTACTAAGAGGAAACAAGTGGATTTTAACTTTGATTTGTGTGTTTATCTTTTTAAAGGCACTTAACCCTGAGGAATTTATAGTAAGTGTATTTTACAGTAAACTGTACCATGAAGAATTTGCTCAAAATGCTTTAGTAGCTGTTTCAGGAGTTGAATCTTCACAGAACTAGATACCTTTTAACTTGATATCAAATTGATAAAGCCAGCTGTTCTTCCAAGTCTTGTTGCACTAGCTGTTGTTCATCCTGCTCACTGAATGCTGTTTTCTCTAATTAGGAGATGTCTTTGAAACTAGGGGAGAGGAGGATTTTCACATCAGTCTCTTCATTGAAATAAGAAGGCTCAATTTTCCTAAGCCCTGTTTAGAATCCCACAAAGATTCCGTAAATCTTGCATTAATCTTATGCTTGTAGCATAAGAGCCTAGATCTCCATATAATTTTGTTAATCCTGAGAAGGACATTTAATATATTAATTGTTTACTATATAATGGAATGCAGAGGGATTCTTTTCCTTTGGTTTTTACAAGGCTTGCACTTTGAAATAAGACTTTCAGGGCAGCAAATTAGAACTCCCATTTTAACTGCATCTTTGCTTGCATAAATGGTTGGATGACATAAAGGGTTATCACAGAGCCTTCCTTTGAAATTTTTAAAGTAAAACTTGGTTGAAGATTCTGGTCTTATTTTCTTTCTCTGGCTTTCTGTAAGCTGTGTACCAGGTACTCTGAGGACATAGCAGAGACCCAGTTGCTTCCCATATTCTTTGCCCCCATCATGGTCTACTCAAGTTTGGCTACTCGGAAGAGGCTCTCCTTTCTGGTACTTGTAGGGGATTCCTAAACCTCTTCAATCTGGAAATTTTAGCCTGGCTGGTAGTAAAGAGTCAGGGGTTGGTTCTTTTTGCTGCAAAAAATATATTCATACCAAACCTTTGAATGCTCTGGCAGTGCCATAATGTAGATAAGCAAGCCTGTTGGCCAGCCCGCTATGAGACATTCGTGGCACTAAGATGGCAGTGAGGAAGGAGTAAAATGGCGTCACCAGGAACACTGTGATTAAGAGGTGGACCGCATGGGTCATTTTCCTTCAATCAAATTTGAAGATACCTCTAGCAGCACTGCCCTGCCAATTTACAATTACTTTTTATTCTGTTAGAAGATAGAAATTTTGAGATTTTCCTGAACTAAAGACTTAATTAGCACTTATATCTAGATAGCTTCTGATTGTTGCTTTCAAGAAATTGGTGAAAAATATGGATAAAATAAAATTTTAAATAGCTATTTTCTATTAATACTTCTGAATTTCCTTGCTTTGTGCTTTCTTCTTTTTTTAATTGTGAAAATGTACTCCTTTCAATATAGGATGAATTTTCAAAAAACAGGACAGTATGCTTCTCCTTTATGGCAAGATGAAACTAGCATTCCTATGAAAATACTTTGATTCTGATTTTTGTTCTAGCTCTCTGTGGGCTTTGGTTATTTTAAATATTAAATATATGTTGGCTGCCTTCAAAAACAAAGTTTATTTTATTTCTTGGGTGGTTTTAAGGTATGGATTATTTTAGAAGTGAACTATAGTCATGACAATGCTAATTTCTTACCTGTTCCCACCTCTCATGGAGTTGGAATTTCTGGAGCTGGCCTTAGAGTTGATGTAGTGCAGTCAGCTCAGCTTACAGTCAAGTAAAGCAAGGTTTACTGTCATTAAACAGCTTCTCAAGGTCGTACATCTGGAAAGCAGTCAATTTTGCCTAAATCTACGCCATCAGACTCGTAATCTGTGCTGTGCCTCTGCTTGCATTTGACTCTTTCTCTTTGTGGGCTTACTAGTTGGTGATGGATCTAATGGATTGAGCTTACAGCAAAGTCTGTCTTTGCTTTAGCAACCTACTCACAGAGATGTTCCTTCTCAGTCTTACCGGAAATGGCTTATTGAGCTGTGCTTGGAGTCCTCCTGGTCCTTTGTTGTAGATGATATGCATTTATAACCAAACAATTAAAACAAGATATATCCTGCAAGTCAAGCTTTTTAGGTTCACTGTGTTGCTCCACATGAAGGGCGAAGTGCTTGTCTTCCGGGATGGGCACAGGCATTCTGACATGTCCTCCCAGCACGTCACTCCTTTATCTCTAGGTCCCACAGTGCAGGGTTGCCCCTTCTCCTCCTAGTGTGCGTGAGCTGGGTGAAAGGTTTTAGCTCCCTGTAAGTTTGGGGCAATTTGTGTTTGAAAAGTGGTCTTGCCCTCTCCTTTCCTGTTGCTTGTATTTGCCATTTTAGCTAAGCAGTGTTTTATGTTTTCTGTGCCCGTGGTGACAGTGGTAGTGCATCCTGCAGTATTCCCTCAGCTCTGACAAGGCAAAGTCAAAATGCTTCCAAACTTAATTAAGAGAGTGTGAAATCCCAAGTACTGTTAGCAAAGGGGTACCATGACAGATTCCATTTAAGGCAACGGGAAGTTATAAAAGAGAAAGTCTGTTGTTTTAGTGGTCTCCGGACAAATGAATTTTTGAAAAAGAATTTCTGAATAAGAAGAAACTGCAACAAAACCAAAGCTCCGTTTTCTGTGACAGCCATGATGATCAGTGCTCCAATCCCATCAGCATAAACAGTGCTGCAGAGCGGGAGGAGCTGTGATTTTCGACTGCAGTGTAAATGACTGACACCGTGTACCAGCAGGGAATTAACATGACACGTGGTTCCCAAACATTGTCTTGACTAATGGCGTTCCTTATGCTTGCTAAGTAGAACTCAGGCTTAATCCTGAGTGCTGTGGAAACCCGCCTGGCAAAAACCACTCAGCTCCCACCTGACTGCCTCAGAGACACACCCTCTGCTGTCTGTCTTTCTCATAGCCCCCAAATCTTGCTTTTGTCTCCTGTTGCCAAAGGGAAAAGACACTAGATCTGACAAAGCAGGAAACCTGTATTTTTTAAAAATAATACGGGGTTCTTTTAATAAGTTGTTTTAGAGTGGTTTTGGGGGGCAGTGGGAGGGGACTTTGGCCATGATAGAGGCCGTGATTGATGCATTCCCATTTTATATTGCAGTGCGGTTTTAGTACTCAAAGTTCTTTGAACGTGGACTAATCCATCTCCAAGATGGAAATCAGTTTCCCAAAGACATATTAAAACATTTTTATCATCCCTTAGTGTATCCTCCTTATCTTATATTTCCATCACCTAAGAGTGGCTATGGGATTAATATTTTTTAGATCTGTTCATACCTTTGGGTAAGGAGAGGGTTCTTCAGCTGATTTTTGAAGCCACACATACTTTGGCACACTGTTTATTCCATTTGCAAAGCTAGATTGAAAAGTTTTCTCTTTAGAATCCTCCCTGTTCTTGTGTCCCCAAAGGGTGGCTCTAGCAAGTATGCTAGTTTGGGGCAGGGTGGGGCAGGGGTACGGGTTTTGGGGGCAGGGAGAGGAGATAAAATGCTCAGAGTTGCTGTCCTTGCTTTCTCCTGTGGGGCCACCTCAGCATTCTGAGAGCGGTTGGCTGGCTGCTCTCCCTCCCTCTCTTGGTTTCTAATTTTCTTGCTCCTCTGCCCCCCTCCCCAGGAGTGGAGAGAGAGGATGGCCAGCAGAGGTCCAGCGACTGCAGCGTGGCACATCCTGCTGCATCACTAGCGTGCAGGCTCTGGCTAGTTTTCTGGAAGTGGTGAGGTGTCAGTGCTGAGCAAGTCACATCCTCTCCCCAGACCTCTTGTGACCAGCAGGGGAAAGCTGCTTACACAACCCCAAAAGGTTATTGCAGGGCTCTGCTGGATCTGGGAGGAGGGGGCATTTCTGCTGAAAAGCATTTTCCCTCCCTAGCTGACTAAATGACCATCATTTTTTATTTTACTCATTTGTATTATGCCCTTACTACTTGCTCCCCTTCTCCATGGAATCTCCCAATAACTGAGCTGGACAGATGCTTTCCTTTCCTCGATGGCCAGAGATAGATAGCAGGGATGCCCTGGGCCCTCTAAAAGGGACAGAACTGGCTTTGCAGCACAAGAGACTTAAATGGCCCTCACAGGATTGCAGACCTTAACCTTGGCCTTATTCTCCAAGTGCAGCAACCAGATGTGCTAAGCAGCCCCAGCTTGATGCCTTGGTGTAGAACTAGGAAGAGGCATCTAGTAGTTATATGCCTACATTGTGTTGGCAGGGGAGGTGTGCTACACATCCTTGCACCCCTCACCAGTGCCCTACAGGAATGACATGTCCCCATTTTCAAAGGTGACCTTCTCCTTCTGGATCATAGTGAGTCCTACTTCTTATATTCTTTCTTTACCCAGTGATGAAAATCTTGGAAGTTTGGGTGTTTGTTATATGATAGTTACTTCCTCCTCCCCTTCCCTCCCCCTCCTCCTCCTTCCTTTCCCCTTTCTTTCCTCCCCCACCTCCCCTTCTCTTCCTCCCCTTCCTCCTCTTCCTCCTCTTCCTCCTCCTCCTCCATCTCCCCTCCTCCCCCATCTCCCCCCTCTCCCTCTCCTAAGATGGGAAGGCTAATTCTTGAAGCTGTAGGCCTGAGGTCCTTGCTCCTTTTCCTGTCCCAACTCCCCTTCCTCTTCTCTCTCCCTCTCCACTTCCCCCCACCCCCTTCTTTTTGTTCTTTTGTGGGATGGAGAGGATAATAGGGAGGGATCCACAAAGGCTATTAGATGGACTTACATGAGTGGCTCTCTCGAAGGCTTGTGGCTTTTCCAGAAGGCACAGGGGAGATGGAATTTTGTCACAGTTGTGTTGGCATGGCTGCAAGAGATCAGGCAAGCCAGTACACTTGAGTGAGAATGCTGCCGGTAAGGCCCTAGGTGGGCCCAGGAGGAAGCACTGCTCAGAGCTCTGTATTCTTGGGTTTAGAATCTCTCTGCACACGTTGAGTTCTCTTTAGCCTGTGAGAATTTGTAGACCATCTTGTAAACCAATTTGGATTATATGGGAGCAAGTGATTTGCTTTGCCTTAATGGGCCCAAATCCATCATGTAATTGTGTGACCCTTTGTTTAGGCCAGTAGCAGAAACCATGTATGAAATGGGACCCTGCAGCCTAACAGTGACAGATGGCCTGGTGTTCACACAGCACCAAGGTCTGCCACCTGTGACTCCAGAGCTGCCTGTAGGCCGATGGGTCTGCTGAACTGGCAAATGGTGGGACAAACTCCTCAGCCACTCTTGCAGGGTCTGCTGCCACCTGCTGAATGAGGGTGGCTAGGCTTTTGCATAAATGCACAGTGAGAAATCATACAACAGCATTAAAAATGTATTACCAAAAAAAAAAAAAAGTATTACAATTGACAATGTCAAATCTGCCAGCTTAGCACTGCTTTCTGCAGGGGTATTTTTTGAAGATAGATATAGATATATAGATATAGATATAGATATCATTAAATTTTAAAGAGATATATCTTTTAAATTTAATGCAGTCTGAAAAAATATTTTATTTAATGCAATCTGTGAACAAACAATTTAAAATATTAAAATTTTGGTAGAAAACAAGCAGTGGAACTTATTCTGAATATCTGAGTTGGAGAATAAAGCTTGTATTTGCTATTTAGTCTGTATTTCTTACAAAGGGAGATTCAGTCTCTCTTGGGCCTTTTAAGCTGACATTTTATATACTCTTGTTTTAATGCATTAAGTATTGATCTAATAAAATAACCAGGCATGCTATAAAACCATATGAATGTTCCCCAAATTTTGAAAATGCCCCAAATTTTAAATTTCTCTGTTCATCTTTTGGGCTTTCAGTAAAGAATATCTCTTTGCACCTGAAAAATTCCTTGAGGGTTCTCTGTAGGCACCACAAAGGGAGCTAATGAAAAGCACGTCCACACCATCTGATAAGCCCAGCAGCTCGAGTGCTGGCAGGATTTCTGTTGTGCTCATCTGAAAACAGTATCTTGCTTTGTCCTTCCTCACTTTCTCCTTTAGTAGCAGTTTTACCTTTGTAAAAGTTTTACCCAAGAGAAGACTTCAGAAGAGGTCATTCGTTCAGAAATTGGGAAGAAGTTTTGGGAGAGGTTAAGGGAGTGGTATTTTATTCAGAATGAGCTCGAGCAAAATAATGGGTACAGCTCATATTCCTGTCTTGACAGAAAGTGGACACTTCTCCATTTCACTATCTAAAGTTCTAAGAAATACTTGTAGTGCTTATTGGAATTCTTGTTTCATCTTGGAACAGACCCTCTTGATTATTCTGTTTTTTAAGTTTACTTTTTGCCCTGCTTATTTTTCTTTCCTTTTTCATTGCCCTCCTAGCTCTTGCTTGTGTCTTGGCAATGTTTTTTCCAACCACAGTGACCATTAACTACGGTCACTGCTTACTTGTGTTAATGTTACTTGGATTTGGAATGTTGGTTATTGACTTCCTATAAATTTGTATATATTTTATGTATTAAATGAGAGAAGAGACAAGATTTTTTATAGCACTCACCATGTGTTTTTGTCTCGTCAGATACCTTCTGATAGAAAGTCAGGCCTGCTATGGCTGCCTCACTTTAAATTTTGACAGGGTTGATTGCCAGTTGGTCTGTTGAAGGGGAAGAGACCTAGAATGGTCTTTTGTGTTTTGAGGGCCATGTAAAATATAGCTTTTGTTTTGTGGGGCCAACTTAGACTATTTTATCTTTTTTGTTTTATTTTTTAATGGTTAGGAAATCTGTGTGTGCTTCAATTCAAACTGTTTACATAACTGTTCAATAAATCACTTATTTGTTGTTAGTGGAAAGCAAAGAACTGTGAAAGAATCAATGCAGGCTCTTTTTTGCCATCGTACTTTCCTAGCTAAAGTGGATACTAAAATTTTTCTCACAGAGACCCTTCTTTCTTACAGCTTTCACTTTTGGAAAGCAAATAAGTGAAGAGAATTTGGCCATTTGACAAAAACAAACATCCTTTGCCCACTCACTTTTTCTACAGTCATTTATATTCTGAAACCCAGAGTCTTCGTGGTGATTAAAATAAGGCAGTTTTTGGGCTTCCCTGGTGGTGCAGTGGTTGAGAATCCGCCTGCCAATGCAGGGGACACAGGTTCGGGCCCTGGTCTGGGAAGATCCCACATGCCACGGAGCAACTGGGCCCGTGAGCCACAACTACTGAGCCTGCGCGTCTGGAGCCTGTGCTCCGCAACGGGAGAGGCCGCGATAGTGAGAGGCCCGCGCACCGCGATGAGGAGTGGCCCCCGCTCGCCACAACTAGAGAAAGCCCTCGCACAGAAACGAAGACCCAACACAACCAAAAATAAATAAATAAATTTATTTAAAAAAAAAAAAAAAAAAAAAAAAGGCAGTTTTTCATACTTGTCTTTCTCAACCCGAGCCATTTAAAAGCCAGTTTGGCTGCCAGGTCCCTGAGATGTGACTACAGTTTTGATAGGAGACTTGGCTTACCTTGCAGTTACATTCTGGGTTGTTCTCAGACAGCATACTTTGCAAGGCAGCCCACTTGCTCTGTTAAAGATGGAACATGTGGCTGGAGATATTGCTTGTGCAGGTGTACAGTGTTTATTGTTCCACAGCAATAAATAATAATAATATTTTGGAACACTATAGAGTTGGCAGGCTAGAACAGTGATTTCTCCAGCTTTTTTGTCTGTGATCCATAGTAAGAAATACATTTAACACCATGACCCACTTCATACATACAAATAAGTATATATAATTGAAAGAAAGTTTCACAAAACAGTACTTACCCATACCACATATCTCTATTACATTTTATTTCATTTAAAAAATGCTGGTTGATTTCATAACCCAATTATGGGTTCTGGCGCATGTTTTGAAAAACACCATTCTAAAGAAATGCCCCAAACTTGTTTCATTCCTCACCTAACTATGTGAAGTAGGGGAGGAAAGGAATAAATATGCAAGCGTAAAATAGCTGTCTAGCTCATCTTGACTTGCATGGTAGAGTGGAAAAAGGTAGAAAAGGGGTCAGAAAATTTGGATTCTAAGTCTGAACTTGGCTACTTACGAACCAGGTGATCTTAATATGAAACCACAGTGTTTTAGAGTTGATAGAAGCTCTGGAAACCATCTCACACAGCCCTTTCAACTTTTAAACCTATACTAAGAACATACTTTAAAGGATCATCCAGTTAAGTACTATTGAGAGACAGTTTAGCATTGGGTTAAAAGTAAACCAGTGAACCAAATATGTGTAACACACTTAGCACAAAGTAATCACCATATCCATATAAGTGTTAGCTCTTACTAGTACTGATATAAGAATTAGTATTCTCTGAGCCTTCAACTTCATCATCTATAAAGGGGAACTAATAACTGATGAAGAAAACAAATTTAAGGATATTTTGCTCCCCTCCTGGACTCCCATCCTTTTAGAGATAAAAGGAAATTTATCTTTATTTTCTAAATTCAGAAGTTTCCTATTCCTTAAGTATTTCAGAAACAGTTGGTCTTTTTTTTTTCTTCAGTTGGTCTTTTGAGAGTTAGAGCTGTGTTTGAATTCTGCCTCTGCCTCTTCCTGGTCGGAAACCCTTGTCATGTTAGTTGAATGCTGAAATCTGTTTCTTACCTGTAAAATGGGATTGGCGGGGGAGGGAGGAGAATGGAGTGATCATGTCTACTCTTTCATATTGTTAAAAGATTAGCAATAATGTCTTTGAATTGCTTGGAGCAATGTCTGGCCCTTAATTGCTTCTTGAATGGGAGCTATTATATGTTACAGAAAGCTTGAAACCAAAACCCATTCAAGGAGTCAGTTAGAAGAGGGTCTGTTTCCAGGACTCTGGCAGAGAGGAGCAGTATACAGATGGTAAGTCAGGAGTAGTTATCTTACTTAGCAGGCCTGCAGATGTTTATGGAATGTTCTTTATTGAGTGGGCCAGCAGTAGAAGGGCTGGGTGGGAGACTGTGTTGGCAAAAAGAGGGGGTATTAGTAGAAGGGCTGGGTGGGAGCACTTGTTGGCAAAAAGAGGAGATATTAATGATGAGGGTCTCTGAGGGTCTGTTAGATGGCTGGCATCTCCAAGTAGGAAGTGAGCTGTTGGGCCTTCGCTTTGACCAGGAGTCTTCAGTGTGGCAGGGAGCCCCACCCAATGAGTGAGGGCACCTCCTAGTACACTGTTCACACCCCAGCTCACCTCTATAGAAAACCCATTTTCTGATAAACTATAAAAATATATCTCTGAGATGAGGAGCCTGAGAGGTGCCTCACAGGAGGAGCTGGAAGGAAAGGAAACACACACATGAAAAGGGAAGTAGAAGAGATCCGTGGAAAACTTGGGCTGAGGCAGGTATTTTCTTGCCCAACTTATTAGTTCTTTAATTTGTTATTCTTCCTTAAGGTATATATTCTTTACAAGAAACTAACTGCCACTAGATGGCACACGGATCCCAGCACTATTCTGACAATATTATTTAAGATTCTTTTCAAAAGATAGGTCACTAATACGTTGTTTTTAAAAATAAAATATGATAGGAGGGGACTCTTTTACATAGGTTACATAAGGAATAAATGATGAAAGAAGGAATAAAGGATGAAAAATTAAAATTCAAAATCTGTATATTTTGTGGGCTTGGTTTGTGCTATAGAGAAAGCCCAGTTGTAGAGGTGCATAGTGGCTCATGGTCTTTGTTCATATGTAGGTGATGTCTGTAATTTTATTCTCATGCACAAATGCTTCATTTAATTTATTAAGTGAGATTTTTGGAAGGTAGGTTTATAAAGAAGAGAGTAATCTGCCCCCAAAGCAATGCCTTTTTTTCTTCTTTTTCTTTCTTAACCACTACTTGAAATTTCATTTCTTAGAAATTTTGAAATTGTGTTTCTTACAGAGTATTATGTTGCTTTTAAACAAATGTGTCTGATTATTGCTTTGCATTTGTGTTTGAATTGTGTGTATGTGTATATGGGTTATACGCAGACACAGATGCAGTTAAAAGAATGGGATGGGCTGGTCACTGGGATGAGCAGAGAAGCCCAGAGAGGGGGTGGGGCACTTGGCACACTCCCTGCCACCCCAGCCAAAAAGAAAAAAATGAGACCAGGCCTTGTCAGGAACTGGTTATCACCACCACTCTGACCATCAGCAGCAGCCATGAAAAGGTGCAACAAAGCACAATCTATGCCCTTTGTTCAGGAACAGCAGTCGAAGATAATAGTTCTATAGCTTTGTTTATAAACTGTGACACTAAAGCCTTTAGCTTTAGCCATTGAAGACCCGCTCAGAAAAAGGGAAATCACAATAAAGATTTGTTGACTTGATGTAATCATTTGCTGTGAAGGGTATGAACAAGGTCCATTAAAATCCTTCCCATCATTTTGTGTCTGGCTCCCTTGCAATGGCCAGAAACAGACACGTGATGAGAAGCTGCCCCCTTCTGAATGGATTATGTGGGGTCCTAGCTTTATGTGCTCTGGTTTATTGAGGGCATTATATTAGAAGCAAGTGGCTGATGCTTCCCTCCACCCCCGCCCCCCACCACCGAATATCAGTAGAGGTGTTGGGAGCAGCCTCTGTGTCGTGTCCTCAGAGCTGCCTGAGAGCTGCCTCAGGGACTGCCCTGGAGGAGCCGATGAGGGAACTGTTCCCCGAGCTGCTGGCCATTGTCTCTGTCCATTGCAGTGCACTGCCCAGGTTGGGATGTGACAACAGATATGGAGAATCCTGTGAAGATTAGTAATATTTTATTTAAATATATGTCCCCACTCTTATCCAGCCCCCTACCCCTGTTTTGTTTTGTTTTAAGAATCACAGCCTTATATCTGCAACTGTTTGAACAAAATATACTAAAATGTTACAATTGTTGAAATATAAATAAGTGATCAATAAATTAATCAATTAACCATGACAGTAAGTTTTCAAGAAAACTGTCAGATGTTTTAAAATTTAGCATGTCACTTTAAAAACTTGAGGTTAGTTCTACTTTGTATTATATTCCCCCAAAGAGTTCCTAAAACAAAAACATGATTCTGAAAAAACAGATGATTTGGGACATGTATAAATACACCCATAGTGTGCTTGACACGCAGGTACCTTGCATTCCATAGTGTAGGTGGATCTAATCTATAGGGTGACTCAGAATCTTTCATATTACAACCAGGAGTTTGATCTCTACTTAATAGTTAATGGATCATCTTCCTTGTTCCTGCTTGGCCCCCGCATCCCAGGCTGTGGGGAAAAAGCTTCACCCCTGTGTGAAGGGCAAGGCATCGGCATGGAAGCCCACTCTGTCTGCATCTGTCCCTTGCCCTCCTCCCCAGGATCTCAGGTTGAGCAATGAGGACAATGAATAGCAACTAGGAAGTCACCCTGGGCATCTTTCTTTAATGTCGCCAACACATCTAGGTCTAATCAGTCCTAATGCTAGAGCTACATGTATTGAGCCTTGGGCCAAGCACTTGATTACATTGTCTCATTTAATATTCATTTTACATATGAATAAACTAAGGTTTAGAGAATCTGGGTGACTTGTCTAAAATCGTCACCCATGCAAGTAGTAAATAGGGGAACCATGATGTAAAACTAGGTCTGTTGTGTTATCATGAAGTTGCATTTTGCAGACATTTTTAACCCTGTGTGTATTAAGCCAGCCTTGTGGGCCAGTTCCTCTTCACCCCACCAGTATTAAATAAGCAGCAGGTGTCATCAGGCCTGAAATAAGGAGTGCATGTAGCACAACCCCAGAAGAAAAGCATAAATAAATGATTTTTCAGGTATCCCAGCCATTGACAAACAAGTGAAAAACACCCAAACAAAGGGATGGCTGATACCTTCCTCAATGTTAGGAAGAAATTGAAGAATTAACTGAAAACAACAGAGAAATATAGACCGAGGAACAGTTACAGGCACTGTGACTGGCTGCATAGCCAAAGCTGTATCTATAATATGGGCCATATTCAAGTTGAGAGAGTTTTGTGAGGGTGAAGGTAGGCAGGGTAGCAGATATCCTTACGGGTGTTTTTCTTCTTTTTCCTACAGTGTGCTTTTGATTATTTGAAGGTTAATTTTGTTAATTTTAACCTAAATTGTGTCGTTTCTCTCCTCCTTCCTAGGGCTTCCTAAAGAATGAAAAGGACAATGCCCTGCTGTCTGCCATCGAAGAGTCCCGGAAGAGGGTAAGAAATGAACCCAAATGTATATGTATACTGTTGTGAGGGCAGCAGTGTATACTGGGGCGTGGAGGTTCTAGAAGCTGGATTCTGTGTTCCAGGCCCAGCTCTCTTGATAGTTCACCAGAGGGAGTTCTACAGGAACTATTTTTGAGGAAAATACCATGGTCATAACTCTACGTGTATTTAGTGACTGCATCTGAAACACTGGGCTGGTCAGTTAATTATTAAGTTAATCTTAAAATGGAAGGGCCAGACAATTCTTCAGTTTCACTGTTACAGTATAAATGGTATTTTGGTTTCTACTGAATCAGCAGTTCAGAAAAGCAATTATGATATTGATAATTTTCCTCAATTTCTTTTCCTTTTATCACACAATTTGACTTTCTACACCACCTTTTTTTTTTTTTAATAAATTTATTTATTTATTTATTTATTTATTTTTGGCTGTGTTGGGTCTTCGTTTCTGTGCGAGGGCTTTCTCTAGTTGCAGAGAGCGGGGGCCACTCTTCATCGCGGTGTGCGGGCCTCTCACTATCGTGGCCTCTCTTGTTGCGGCGCACAGGCTCCAGACGCACAGGCTTAGTAGTTGTGGCTCACGGGCCCAGTTGCTCCGTGGCATGTGGGATTTTCCCAGACCAGGGCTCGAACCCGTGTCCCCTGCATTGGCAGGCAGATTCTCAACCACTGCGCCACCAGGGAAACCCCTCTACACCAGCTTTTAAATTAACAATTTCTCCAAGCTCTTTGAAACAAACAAACAAAAAACATCTTGATATTCGAGAGGATAGTAAATAAGTCAGCCAGAACAGCCATTATATGTGCAGCAATATTTCGCAACAAGCATTCCCTCAAGATAGTCAAAGATCATTTACTTTACTAACGTGAGTTATCTTCATCTGTTTGACAAGGATTAAAAGATCAAAACCTTTCCAAAACATTCCATTATGGAGTAAGATTTTCAGGCCCCCCGGGGTCTTTTGGGAAGGGGGAGGAAGGTTAGCGATCATGTGGAGTTGGTTCTAAAAATGCAGCTTTTCCCAGGAAGGAGGCTGGAGGGTTCCCATTAGTCTGGAAGCAGTAGCTGTCTCTGCAAGGGAGTAGGGGTGAAGGGAATCTCTGTTTTGCTGTTCACTTATGTAAGCCTTAGATCAAGTGAAATGTATTTGTGTATTATTTATGTGGTTCAAAAAATAAGAAAGTAAAAAAAAAAAAAAATGCTGCTTCTCAGTGTGCTTTATTAAAATATTCCATACAGGTGGAAGTGTCTAAGTAGTGCTGATATGAGTGAGATAGGGCAGCAGCGGGGCTTGCCAGCTCTAATTTATAAGAATATGTTTCAGAGACATTATTTAAATGACTGATATGTTTAATTATCAGAGTAAAATTCCCTAAAATTTAATTAATTATATTTTTGGCAATAGTACTTATTCCTAGAAATAGAGAAATTCACTTGATCCAGATTTGAAAATATTTTTTTTAAGGTTTTTTTTGGTTCACACTTGGAGTGAGTTACTCACCAACATTGATTCTCCTGCTGTAAAGGACCGATGAAATTAAATTAGGATTGTCGAATGCCACCGAGCCTTATTAATCCATTTACCCTGCGGAATGTGTTTCTGAAATTGGCAGTCTCTGAACGTTGTGCCATACTGAGACTAAATGTGCAGCCAGCCAAAACATTTAAGTGACATACCACAGTGCAAAATGTGTGCATATGTGTTTGTGAGGGAGATGTTCCGGTGTCGGGAGCTGGCCCTGGGGGGGGAAACCTTTCACCTATCTGGACACCAGAGGCTGCTGCTGAACAAGAATCATTTTCAAACAAAAAGGTGAGCAGCTTTTTGGCATTATTGGTGGTAATTTCACGTTTGAATAACTTGCCAATATCCTGCTGAAATGCCAAGAAAACAAGCTACAAAACCACAAATGTGTCCTATCTTTTCCCATTTGGTGCATCCCAGCAAAAACAGAACAACATTATCAGAACATATGTAGAGTTTCTAAACGCCAGCAACAGCTCAATAATAAGTGGGTGTGAAGTCAAAGCAGGTTGCCCTCTTCCCTTTATGAAAATGGGGTTCGAGTGCTCCCCACCTGTTCTTAATTCAGTTGCCCAGTTCTTTCCCTGCCTTCCTTTCCTAACTATGTTCAAAGAGATATATTTCCCCACATAACTTGAAAGATTCGGATTTAAATTTTTTTTTTTTTTTTTTTTTTTTTAATATATCTGAGGTCTGCCTGTCTTGGCAATGACAATCTTTTTTTTTTTTTTTTTTTTTTTTTGGTTGCACTGGGTCTTAGTTGTGGTATGCGAACTCTTAGTTGCAGCATGCCTGTGGGATCTAGTTCCCTGACCAGGGATCGAACCGGGGCCCCCTGAATTGGGAGCACAGAGTCTTAACCACTGCACCACCAGGGAAGTCCCTGGATTTAATTTATAATAGTTTCTCCACTGCTTTGTCATTTTCTGTGGTTTGTCTTTCCTTATCCCTGCTATTCCTGTCTCTCACCTTGTCTCAGACCCTCACTGTCCTCCTTTTCTCTTAGTTCTTAGCTCTTTTGAGTAGCTCTGTTGATTCTCTCTCATTAGCTCCTCTAGTTGACATTCTTCTTTGCACCTAATCTGGTGGTTCAGATGTGGGTCTAAAGGGAATAGGCTGGAAGAGGGCAGATGGGTGGCTGATCATCCCTGATTAGCCCACAAATTGGATGTTCCATTATCTCTAATGTAATTAAGATAAGCTGGGGGTGGCATGGTGAAGGGAAGAGAATTTTAATGTTGGGCCATTTATTTTTATTTGAAGCTCCTTATCACACTAATGATGAATGGAACGACAGTGCTGTTTGTTCAGGTTGTGGAGCTGTTTCTAAATGAGTAGCCTGGCATATTTCTCAGATACGTCTGAGGATTTGAGCCCAGAAAGCTGCCAGGTTTCAGAGTATTTCCTGTGTTCTTGAAGCAGGAGTTCTTGGCACACAGGTGGGCAGCTTGATTAACAGGGGATGGTTAATTCCCACTGTTGTCGCCCTGACCCTTATGTGATGCTGGAAGTCTGCCCCTGCCATCCTCATCAACAGTGTCTCTGAGACAGATTGTGTTTTCTTCAATTGCCTTTAGTGCTCTGCCATTCTTTGTCAGCCAGAGGACTTACCCTTAAGAAAAATTCTTGTGACACTGTGGTGTCCTGGGCCAGTGGCAGCGCTTAGTCAGTGCCTCACTTCCTATTGCAAGTTTGGAAAGCTGTATGGTATGCCAGCCCTCCACCTCCTTATTTCAACCCGCCCTGGTCCACCTGCCCCATGGCCCTCTTATTTTCCCTTTCTGGGACAGGTTCAAGGTTAAGGAGGTGGATGCCCACTAAATGGAAGAGTTTTAGAAGAAATGTGGTTCAACATGTGCACTATTTCTGGATAGCTTCTAGGGAAACTACCTCTTCCCCGCCCCTCTACCCCACCTCTCTGTTCCAGCATACTTCTCCCTATTCAAAATGCATAGCTTTCGTGTTTAAGGTCACTAATGTAGCAAGAGAAAATGATTTTTCTCTGGGTATTTTTTTCAATCCAGGCTACTTGGAGTGGTCTGTTCTGCCTGACCTTCAGTGAGAAGAAAACCAGATGAAAGACTGTTTTTAAAGTTTTTGATAGTCATTTCTTTTTTTGTCTTCACAATACATATTAGAAAAGAGATCCATTGATAGATGGACCAAATCAAATTTGCAAGATGTGCCAACCCTCTTCCTAATCATTTTTGTGGGTGTCTGCTCTCTTTTTCACATTTTAATAAATATTGGTCCACACTCAAACATCCCATTTGTAGAAAGAGTATATGATTTTTCTGATAGTTTCCCAGAGCTCATATATATGAATATTATCAGTATAAATTATCTGCATTGCCAAAATAAAGCAGGCATTACTAATACTCATTCCCTTGGTGCTGCCTAATTAGATGCCAATCTGATTGTAAATGAAATGGCTTTTTGAGAAGTGGGCTTAAGCTGATGGGAAACCTGGTCTGCCAATTGAAGAATAATAGGCTAAGAATGGTTATGATTCAGTATGTCTCTGTAAGTTGCTTTAATCTCCTCCTCAGAGGGGTTTTGGTTTTGCTTTTGTTTTTCGGTGTTTTTTTTTCTTTTCTTGTTTTTTGTTTTTTTTTGTGTGTGTGTGTGTGTTTTCTCCCTTCCTCCCTTCTTCCCTTCCTCTTTTCTTTTTTTTTTTTTTAACCACTCTCCTAGATCTTTTTTCTTTTTTAGTTTTAGTTTATTTATTTATTTTTGGCTGCATTGGGTCTTCGTTGCTGCGTGTGGGCTTTCTCTAGTTGTGGTGAGTGGGGTTACTCTTAATTGCGGTGCACGGGCTTCTCACTGCAGTGGCTTCTCTTGTTGTGGAGCACGGGCTCTAGGCACATGGGCTTCAGTAGTTGTGGCATGCAGGCTCAGTAGTTGTGGCTCGCGGGCTCTAGAGTGCAGGCTCAGTAGTTGTGGTGCACAGGCTTAGTTGCTCCTAGGCATGGGAGATCGTCCCGGATCAGCACTTGAACCCATATCCCCTGCACTGGCAGGCAGATTCCTAACCACTGCGCCACCAGGGAAGCCCCCCTTCCTCTTTTCTTTGTTTTCCTTCTTTCTCTTTTTTCTTTTTCTTGTGAGTGCCTTTGTTTTGGCAAGCTGCAGTGTCACCAGCAGATAGAAGTGAGGTTTGCCAGACATTTCAGTAGTGACTTTGAGAAGACTGATAGGAAACCTAATTGCAAAAGGCTGTTTTTTCTTTTACTGATTTGCTTCCTCCTATGAAAATATTACTGTTTCTTAAAAAAATAGACACTGGGAGAATCTTACTTTTTGTCTTATCTTAGAGGCTCGTTAAATCTTAAGATACCATTGACTTTATAATCCATCATTATTTTATGTACTACAAAGAAAAAGTACTTCAATTTAAGCTTTTGACATGCTATGAATTGTAATATGTAGCCTAATTTCAGAGGTTTTAAGATGATATTTATCTTAATAAGCACATGAAAAGATGTTCAACATCACTACTCATTAGAGAAATGCAAATCAAAACCATAAGTTATTACCTCACACCCATTAGCATGGCTACAATCAAAAAAACCCAGAAAATAGTGAGTATTGGAGAGGATGTAGAGAAATTGGAACCTTTGTGCACTGTTGATGAGAATGAAAAATGGTACAGCCTCTTTGGAAGCATTATGCAATCGCTCAAAAAATTAAACATAGGATGACCATCTGATCCAGCAATTCCATTTCTGGGTATGTATCCCAAAGAATTGAAAGCAGGAATTTGAAGAGAGATTTGTACACCCATGTTCACAGTAGCACGACTCACAATTACCAAAAATTGGAAGCAACTCAAGTGTCCATGGATAGATGAATGGATAAACAAAATGTGGTGTGTACATACAGTGGAGTATTATTCAGCCTTAAAAAGGAACGAGACTGCATATGCTATAACATGGATGAATCTTGAGGACATTTTGCTAAGTGAAATAAGCCAGACATAAGAAGACAAATACTGTATGATTGCACTTCCATGAGGTACCTAGAAGTGGTCAAAATCATAGAGACAGAAGTAGAATGGTGGTTACCTGTGACTGGGGGAAGGTGGGAATGAAGTTATTGTTTAATGGGTGCAAAATTTCATTTTTGCATGATGAAAAGAGTTCTGGAGATGTATGGTGGTGACGTTTGCACAGCCGTGTGAATGAACTTAATACCACTGAACTGTACACTTAAAAAGGGTTAACATGGTAAGTTTTATTGTTAAGTGAATTTTGTCACAATTAAAAAAACATTTAACGTGTTAGACTTGATGAAATAGGGCATGTTGCAAACAGTTGTCAGTAAATTCTTAAAGGATAATTTAAAATAGATTGCTTTTGCTCCACTCATGGAAAGATGGCAGATCTGGAGGGCTTTGAATTTCTGATGCGCTTCAAGGGAAACCGTGTTCTTTGTCTTCTCATTTGGGTTGTCTCTCTCTGCTCCTCTCCAACAGACCTTTGGCATGGCTGAGGAGTACCATCGAGAGTCAATGCTGGTTGAGTGGGAGCAAGTGAAACAGCGGATTCTCCACACCCTGCTGGCATCGGGAGAAGATGCCCTTGACTTTACTCAAGAAAGCGAGGTAGGTTGAGTCCAGAAGGTAAACCACGATGAAAACTCGGAGGTCAGAGAATGCTTGTCTGCTTGACTACTGACAGTCCTGGCACGGTTGATCACTGTCTCCCCCTTGAAGCCCTCTCTTCATTGCCTTCCAGACGCCCACATTTGCCTGGATTTCCTCCAACGTGTCTGGCTGCTTCTGCTCAGCCTCTTTTGCTGAATTTTCCTCAAATTCCTTGACCCCTAGGTGTTTGTGTGTCCCAGGGCTCAGTCCTTGACCTGTTCTTGTTTCTTCCTCAGTCACTGCCCCGTTGATCTCATCTGGGCTTGTGGTATTAAATACCATCTATGTACTTGAAGACTTAAACTTACATCACAGCTCCAAACACCCCCAGACTCATTTTTCTAGTGGCCTTCTTGGCTGTACTCAGATATCTCAGAGCCATCAAGCGAAACATGTTTAGAATTGAGTCATGGTAGCAACTGCCCTCAACTCCCTCCTGGCATCAACCTTCTTTTCTCACAGAGTTTATCATCTTTATAAAGGGCAGTTGCCGTTTTTCACTTGCTCAGATCAAACACCTTAAATTCATTTTTGTCCTCCCCTTCTCTCACCTAGACTCTCCCACATGTTGGCAAATCCACTTAACCCTACTCTCAAAATATACCCAGAATCCAACCACTTTTTACCACGTCTGCTGTTAGCACTCTGGACCAAGTCACCATCATCTCTTGTTCACATTATTGGACTAACCTCCTAACTGGTTAGTTCCGTTATCTATTGCTATGTAACCAATCACTCCAAACCGTAGTGGCTGGAAACAATCATTTAGCTTAGCTGTGTTTACCAGAAATAGTTCAGGGTCTCTTGAGGCTGCGGTCAAGATGTTGGCTGAGGCAACACTCATTGCAGGGCTAAATTCGGGGAGGATCCACTCCCAGGCTCACTCACGTGCCTCTTGGCAAGCCTCAGGTCCTCTCTGGCTCTTGGCTAGGGACGTCAGTTCCTTGTCATGTGGGCCTCTCTTGTGTTGCTCACAGCATGGTAGTTTGCTTCCCCTGGAGCAAGAGTGAGGGATCCAAGGAAGAGCTAAAGGGCCCCCAAGACAGAAACCACGGTCTTTCCGTGACTTAATCTTGAAAGTAATATCCTGTCGTTTTACTTTGATCAAGGTAAGTCACTAAATTCAGCCTATGCTCAAGGAGAGAGGATTAAACGAGGGTTCGGATCCCAGGAAGTGGGGATTGTTGGGAGCCATCTTAGAGGTTGTCAACCCCACTGGTCTCCCTGCTTTTGCCCTTGTACAGTCTTTTCAACACAACAGCCAGAGTGACGCTATTAAGACACAGGCTAGATCGTGTCACTCCTCTGTTCGGGATCCTCCAGTGACACCCATCTCGTTTGGAGTGAAAGCCAGAGTCTTTACCATGACCTCCAAGTCCCTACCTGACCTGGTCTTGTTGCCTCTCCCAGCTCAAGTTATTCTGCTCTCCCTGTTGCTCTTGTTGCGCCAGCCAGACAAGCTCATTGCAGGTTCCTGGAACGAACCGGGTAGGCTTGCTCCTGCCTCAGGTCCTCTGGGCTTCCTGTTGCTTGTGCCTAGAAGGCTCTTCCCCCAAGTAACTGCATGGCTGTCTCCCTCACTTTCTTCAAATATTACCCAGTGCCATCGCAGTGAGGCCTTCCAGGGCCTTGATATCTGAAATCCAAACCAACCTTTCCCCATTCAGCACTTTCTATATCCCCTTTTCTTGCTATATTTTTCTTTTTAGCACTTCTTCACTTTAAACCATTGTATATGTATATGTCTTTATATTGCTTACTATCTGTTTCTCACAGTAGAATGTAAGCTCCATGAAGGTAAGGATTTTTGTTTGTTGTGTTTACTCATATCTCCAGTGTCTAGAAGAGTCCCTGGAACATATTAGATGCTCTAGAAATATTTGTTGAATAAATCATTTGGCCTTAGCTAACTTTGTGCTAACCGGAGTATTAGGGATATGTTGAAACAGTGTGATTTTAGAGTGGGTATGTTTAATAGGGTTTATTTTAATTGCCAGTGTTCATTGATTGGTGGTGGTGCTAAGTTGAGGGGTTTCTCCTCTTTAAAATCTAATTTTTTTAAAGGTAATATATTCATATGACTCAAGAACTAAAGTACCCTGTCCACAGAAGCTCATTCCCTCCCCGCTTTGCCTCTCCCTAGAAGTAATCACTATTATTACTTTCTTGTGTAATATTTCCAGAGTCTCTTTATATGAATACAAGGCAATATATTATCTTCCCTCCTTCTTACACAAAAGTTATTTTACTATATGCTCTGTTCTATATCATGCTTTTTTCACTTATTTATCCTGGAGATCTTTCCTGAGAGGGATTTGAGGCTGCATCTTGGGATCAGCAGGAAAGAGTGTCTTGCTTCATTAGTGATGTCTGCCCTTGTGCCAGTGGGAGCTGTGACTTAACCACACATTTACCACGCTGGTGTTGGGGAGAGAACAGCCCTGGGGTTCAGATCCTAGCTTCAGCACTGACTAGTTCTGAGACCTCATCCAAGTTATTTAACCCTGCAGACATTTAATGTCTTCATTGGTAAAATGGGATTATTGGGAAGATTAGTGATAACATAAAGCACCTGACCCAAAATGGGCATCCCTTACTATTGTTTTAAAGTAAGTAGTTTCAGATAATTTGGAGGTGCAGGTTAAAAATTATAATGTCACAAAAATTATAGCATTAGACATTTCAAGTAATATTGCCAGTGCTTCCTGATAAATCTTTTCCCCAGAAGTTGTTTCTTAACTAGCTAGCATTCTTTTCTCATGGGAGATAGGACAACTGAGGCTCAGAGAGATGTGTAATATGCTGGTGAGATCCAGGACTGTTGGCTTCTAGACCATCGTTGTGTTGAAGTCTGGGTCAAAGGTGGGTAGCTTGGCAGTGTGTCATGCCTGCAGGATAACTTCAAACATCCTGTATCTACAAATTGGCTCCTGATTTAAAACCCAGTTTTTCTATTAAATTAGCCCCCAAAATAAATAGATGCTAAAGTCATTTAGGAAATTACTCATTAAAGACCCTGTTACACATTTCTTAGACTCAAAGATTTCAAAGAGGAGTAGAGTCTTTGGGAAAAAAGAGCTAATGTATAAAATCCTTGGCCAGCCTAATGTTTCTTAATTTCTTGTGAGTCTGGGCAGATAAGTAGAACAGCTCATGGTTTTATAAACTTCAGTTTTTAAAATTGTGTTAATAGGTTGTAGTCTGTATTGGGATTTGGAAGTAATTATAAGCTGCTAATGAGATATTCTTTCTTGATTGCTCTTGTCTTAAAAATAGACTAGTCTATTTAGTAGACTCTGCTTCCTTGACCTCGAGTCCTCCCTCTTGGAAGGGAGTTATTGATACTTTTGCTGTTCTCTGTTGTGACACCTAGCAGAGTGGATAGCTTTGCTGAAAAAGCTGGCAAATGATGCAGATGTTTCTTCAGATAATCCAGGGAATTGCCATTTCTGGAACCTTGTAGGTTTTGTTGTTTGTTGCTGTTTTGAACTTTTTTCCTGAAGTATAGCATATATACAGAAAAGTGTGCACTTTTTAAGTATACAGCTCAATGAATTACCAAAAGGGAACACACCCAGATGAAGAAACAACATTGTCGGCACCACAGCATCCCCCGTTCTGTGCCTTTTCATTCACCACCCCTCACCACCACCACCAAGAGAAACACTGTCCTAATTTCTGATGTCATAGATTAATTTTGCCTGTTTTTAAACTCTGTGTAAATGGAGTCATATGGTATGTACTCTTGTTTCTGGCTTCTTTTGCTTAACATTCTGTATATTGTTACATGTAGTTGAAGGCTATTCATTCTCATGGCCGAATAGTATGACTGCAGTCTGTTTATCCATTCTGATGTTGATGGACATTTGGATAGTTACCAATTCTTAGCTTTTATAAAGAGTGCTATTGAGAGCATTCTTGTACCTGTCTTTTGGTGAACATACGTTTGCACATCCATTGGGCACATCTAAGCGGGCAATTGCTGGGGCAGAAGGTACACATATGTTCAGCACTGTTCCAAAACGGTGTCTTAGTGTACCCTCCCACCAGCACTATGAGAATTCTCTTTGTTCCATATCTTTGCCACACTTGGTATTTTTTATCTTTTTCAGTTCAACCATTCTGGTGGATATGTGGAAGAACCATGTGTTTTTACAGGTTTTTTCCATGTAATGTTCTTCAAAATGATGGAAAGGTGGTATTATCTCCATTTGGGCAGGCACCTTCTCTACCCTCTTTATAAGAAACCACAGAGTGTGAAGGCCTGAGACAGGCTTTGGAATTCGGCAGGCCTAAGTTCCCGGGCCTCTCCCGGGAGCCCCCTGTTCTCATCCTCATTGTAAAAGGCCTCTCTTGAAGAACCGTTGGAAGGAACGTAGAACGTGTGTAAGGCGCCTGGCCCAGAGCTGGTGTAGAGTGCACGCTCAACACATCGCAGCACTGTTTATGGTGGTGGCTGGTATTTGGTAAGCTACACACTATTAAGTTCATTTTTATCATTTTAATATGGATCTTTCCCTTTTTAAGTGTCCCTTGACTTATAAAGTCACTAGGAGTGAAAAAAAATCTCAGGACATAAGTAGAAGAAATAATTAAAGTATGACTTGCCATCTAAACCATTCTTTCCTGGGCACTTTATTGTCAAGAATAAGGTTGTTGGAATCCAGAGAGTCATTAGCTAGGAAAGAGGCTTCCAGTCATTTTGAGCTGACCTTATATTTGAAGGAAAATGTCCAAATTTAGCTAATTTAATATAAAGAGAGGCTTGAGGCTTTTATTTTTAAGCAAAAATGAACTAGGAGATGGTGGTTCCTGAAACATTTTTCCCCCAAGCCTTCCAATAACAGAAGAGCAACAACACATTAGTAATGTCTATTACTGGCAAGTTTTAATAAGGGAAATGATGCTTCAGTAGCATAAATTCAAATTGGGAAGTTAATTTCCTTAGGATATCATTGAAGAAAAAGGTATAATTTTTAAAGAAAGGTAGGAATCGAAAGATTGTTATTAACTTTCCAGGTTGTAGTCTGAATAAAAATGATGTACTTTGGGCTTCCCTGGTGGCGCAGTGGTTGAGAATCTGCCTGCCAATGCAGGGGACACGGGTTCGAGCCCTGGTTTGGGAAGATCCCACATGCCGCGGAGCAACTGGGCCCGTGCGCCACAATTACTGAGCCTGCGCGTCTGGAGCCTGTGCTCCGCGACAAGAGAGGCTGCGATAGTGAGAGGCCCGCGCACCGCGATGAAGAGTGGCCCCCGCTTGCCGCAACTAGAGAAAGCCCTTGCACAGAAATGAAGACCCAACACAGCTATAAATTAATTAATTAATTAATTTTAAAAAAAATGATGTGCTTTGAAGCAAGAAAGAGACCCCTGGCTAAGAACTCCCAATGCCCTAGTCCTCGCGTCTGGCCTGTGGGGAAGAACACCCCCAGTCTGCGCTCCTTGCATGACACTACGGGCTTTGAGCATCGTTGAGAATCCTTGATATATCTTAGGCAACATTTAAAAGTAAATTTTTATCTAGCCTCAGTGTGTTGTGGCTGTATTGATATTAGACATAGTCAGTGGATGGTGCTTTAATGTATTGTCTGGAAAATGGCTCAGCCTAGCAAGCAATAGGCTCAGTAGAGAAGTTAAGTTGTAGGTTAATCATTAAAGATAATGATGTGGTGTGTGAACAGTGTGTGTTGAATGTAGTCTCTAATTTTGATCACTGACTTAATACCATATTTCACCAATTCCCAGTTACACATCTTTTCTATATTTTAACATCTCTGAAATCAAGATACGCCTTAAATTCAGTGGTGTGTCAGTTTGTCAGCATTTTTCTTTCCTAATGGTACATAAATAACATGATGCCTTACAGTTGATGGTGTACTAGATTTGATGGAATACAGTAAAAATATAGACTGACAGTATGAGTTTGAAAACCCCAGACTAGATGATTCCAAGCTGTATTTTATGGCTCCCTGGTAGTTTCCTAATTTGTTTCACGTGTTGGAATTTGAGTAGGATTTCAAATATAGAAAGTGCTCAGCTGCTCTTTCAAAAAGAAGTTTAAAGAACCCAACTCAACGGGCCCTTCATTTTGACATCAGGATATATCACATGAACACCTTCTTCTTGCACAGTGTTCTAATGGTAGAGATAGAGAGAGATTGTGAAAATTCAGCTGCTCTCCTCTACCCCCAACCCAAACATAACCTCTGACATTCTGTCCTTCCAATTCCGTCTCAGGTATTTATGTGCACATTTATACATATATGTCCATCTGATCAGTTTATTATCAATTTACTCCATAAATGGCACCATTTTATATAATAAATGCTACTACTTAGCATTATGTTTTGATTTTTTTTAACTTATTTTGGAGCTTTTTCTAGGTTAGTACATGTAGGTGTCTGTCATTTTTTAGTGTCTGTAATAGATTTCATTGTATAAATGACCCAAGTATTCTTCCCGTTTTATCCATGGAGAAGGATGCTCCAGAAAAGTTAGATGTCATTACCCAAGGTCACACAGTTGGGTTGCATTTAGAACCTGGGTCTTCTGGTGCCTCGGTGTTTTTTCTGGTAGTACTGGGCTTCTATGTACAGATACTGTAGCCAACTATTGTACAGTAATTACTTTGGTTCTGTTGTGCTTACATAAAGCCAAAACATTCCACTTGAAAATTAAAAACTCTCTTCCTTCTGTAGTATCATCACATTTTCTTTTTACTCTGTACTTGTTTTGCTAGAAGTGAGTGCTACATTCCTTCTTCCCCACCTAGAATGTGCTCTCCTTGGGAAAAGAGATTTATTCATCCCTGGATATGTTATGTACAAAAGTAGTTGCTTAATAAAAGCTTGCAGTTCCCTCCTGCCACTCTCCACCCACATCCTGCCTGTTCAGGAATGTTCTCTTAAAAATGGCTGTTTGGGGGACACCAGGTACACTGAGAAGACCCTTCTCCTCTCTGTGCTCCCAGAGACTGCTGTTTCTCCACATTATCTCCAGACTCCTGGGTGAGCCCCTTGTTGTTCTCTCTGGCCCTGCCCACCCATCTTCCCTGCCTTTCTGGTCTCTGATTCTGTGCTCCTGTTATCCCCACTGTGCTCCGATCAGGCCCCAGTACAGAGAAAACCTGAAGAGTTTGGAACGTTATTCCCACACAGCATACCGGCGTCTCCTTTCCCAGCCCTCTAGCAGCTCCTGGCTTTGAAATTCCATTGAATGTTTGCTGGTTCCTCTGCTCAGGAATGTGCATGTACACATCCTGTTGATGGATAACTGACTTTGTGTGTGGTGAAATACAGGCTCAGCCAAGGGCAAATGAAGGAAAGGTACGTTTGAAAACAAGGGCATTAGGCAAAATTAATTTAAATGGAAATTTGAAGGCCAAAAAACCAACTACTTTTTAAAATTAGGTTTTTAGTAGTACTGGAAAATATTTCTCAAGGCTGTTTATGTATACTTAGCTGAAACAACTGTGTCCTTGCAGAAGTGTTTAGTGCCATTCCCCCTCTCCTCCCCGTTTATCCCCCCCAGTTAGGTTACTGGAATTAACAGGCTTAGTGCTCTGTTCTTTCAAAAGACTCGGGGATCATCAACTTTCAGAGAGTTCTGTTCCAGAAAGATGGCCACATTATAGAACAGTCCTCAAATGCAGTGTTACTGGGAACACTCAGAATTAGTCCAGAAATAGAAAATGAGCTGGTGGGGGATTCTTTTCCTACAAGGAATGTGTTTTCATTGTAGAGGAGTGAGATGAGAATTTCCAGCCAGCACAAAGAAAATATCTTAGGTTATGTTTCTGTAGTGTCCATATCTATCCACTGTTCAACATCTGATTTAGTCCCGTGTTCATTATGGTTTATTTTTTATTTAAAAAGTGGTAACAGCTAGCATTTACTGGTCAAATGTTGGACAGTGAGCTCTTTCTACTTATTCCTACTTACTCCTTGGGAAGTAAGTACTGTTTTCTTCCCATTTAAGATTATTTTGCAAATCTATGAGGTAGATACCATTGCTGCCCCTGTGTTACAGCTAAAGAAACCCAGGCTCAAAAGAAGCAATATACTCAATCAAGGTCACGTAGCTAGTGAGTAGCGGAGCCAGGATTTCTAACTGCTACTCTCTCTTGTTCTTCAATGGCCATCCTTGGACAGTTGCCCCGGGCTGCCCCGGCTGGCAGTGTGGCCCCAGGCTGTGGGCACAAGCCACGGCTCCACTACTTCCTATTGGAGTGACCTCTGGCAAGGTGCTTTCTGTGCGCTTTTGTGTCTTCATCTGTAAAATTGTTATAATAAAAGTATGTATCTCATAGGGTTGTGGAGTTAAACACAGAAATTAAGACAGTGCTTGGCATATAGTAGTTGCTCAGTAAGTGTGGCTATTGTTACTATAACCTGATGGTTTTCAATCATTTCAAATAGGAATGTTTTCAGCTGTGAGTAACAGAAAACTTGAGTTTCTGTAGGTTGAATAGCGATTTATTTTTCTCACCTAACAAGTCTGCAGGTGTGGAGAGTGTGGGCCTTAATTCAGTAGCTCTGCAGTGCCATCAGAGACACCTCCTTGTCTCTGTATGCCACCATTTTTAGCACGGCCACTTACTTCGGGCTCACAAGCTGATTGCTGCAGCTCTAGACAGCCTGTTTGCGTTCAGGGGAGAAAGCTGAAAGGCCATGCCAGCCTCTTTTTTCTCCCTTTATCAGGAAAAGCAGAAGCTGCACTAAGCCAGAATGTACTACCAGGCTTGTGCTTTCATCCGGTTGGCTAGAACCAGGGTGCATGGCCACTCCTAGCTGCAGTAGAGGCTGGGAAAGGGTAGTGTGTAGGGGTCAGCTCATGAGGACCTATTGTTAGAGTTTCAGGAAATTTGCCGTCTAGTTGATACTACTTGGAATAGCTTGATTTCTGCCACGGTGGGAATATTTACACCAGAAACCAGCAAACACTACAAATCAAGTCCCCTTTCCCAAGCCAGTTGTTAAACATTTACCAGCACACCATTGGATATATTTAACTCCATATGCCAGAGTGGGAAGTGGCAGCGAGTAGAAGTGAGAGGTAGGGATGTGAAATGGTCATTGGGTCAGCCAAGCAGCAGCATCTTCCAAGCTTACCATTGGATGGAGAGAGTTAGATGCCAACATATGGAAAATTTTATTAGTCCGTTTTTTAGAAAGACTAAAGTTAACCTTTAGCTAAGCTTATTCCCTATTATAAACAAGTATGAATCAAAATTAGGTGTATTCTACTAGGTATATTAGTTATATTCTTAAATTTCCAATACATTGGTTTTTACTGTACTGTAGTGAGATCAAATTCGATATTTTGAACAGTAAACTGTTTAAAGCTCTTTTAATACCAATGATTGCAGAAAATCAGAGCTGGGGAGGACCTCTCGAGATTGTCTAGGACAGCCCCTTCATCAGCCAAGGGGAACCTGAGGCTCCAAGGATATGTGCTTTGCCCAGACCCCAAAGCAAGGGAGTGGAGCAGTCCTCCTGGAACCCAGGTGTCCTGACAGTCCAGTGTTCATTCCAGAACCTGAGGGTTTACAACCCACCTTTCTGCTTCCTGCTTCTTCCTATTCCCTGTCCTGCCCCAGTGTATGCTCATGCTGGTATCCCTTTTACCAGCTTTGGTGGTGCTAGGAAGTTTTGCTGCTATCTGCCATGTGTCTCCCAGGGAACCTACTTTAAACTGCTTTGTTTTAGATTTTAGAGAATAGAGCATTGATTTTTTTTTTTTTTTTAATGAGAGAAGCTTGAAGAATTCGATCTTTGCTACAGTACAGTACAAACTAATATTGGAAATTTAAGAATATGCCTAATATACCTAATTGGAACATACCTGATTTTGATCCATATTTTTTTACAGTAGGGAATAAACTTAGCTAAAAATTAAACTTTAGTCTTTCTTAAAAAAGACTAATAATTTTTTCCGTATGTTGGTGTCTAACTCTCCCCATCAGATGGTAAGCTCTTTGGGAACAGCCTCTGTGGGCTGTCTTGTCATCCCTGTGGGGATGGAAGTGTACACACTGTGCATGTGGCAGGCAGGCACTTAGCAGATGTTTGCTGAATAAATGAATGCCCAACTTAGACTGGCTTCATATTTTCAGATGCATAAAGTTCATCAGTAGCTGTTGTCTTAGTGTGGACTCTAGATAGGAAATGTCTGAATCCTGGTGTTGCGACCCTATAAACTCCATTTCCTCAGCTGTCTGATATGAGTGATGGAAACAGGAGACCCACATACACCACAGCCTCACTGGTGTAAAGACATGGAGGGGGAAGATGAGGTGGACTGGGGAATTGAAACCGAATGTTACAAAGAGGTGCCTTTCCAGAAACCATTACTGAGATATCCTTACAGCTTCTCCAACCTCCTGTTATTTTTGAGTTGAGTCCCATGCCTGCTGCCTTCTCATGTGATCATGGTAAGAGAGTTGCCTTCTATTGAAGCCCCTAAAATCATCGTTTTGAGGAAGTCTGAGTAGGAAACAGAAACAGCTTTGTTAAAGACAAACATATGTTTATGGTTTTTTTTTTTTCTTTACATGACTGAATGCTGTTCTGAACCAATTCTGAATGTGTATTTATCTACAGCCAAGTTACATCAGTGATGCGGGACCCCCTGGTCGAAGCTCTCTGGACAGCGTCGAGATGGCCTATGCCCGGCAGGTGAGTGTGTTCCCAAGGAAGATCGAATCCAGGAAAATCCCTGTGAGCCCGCTGGGAAGCAAAGGAGAACACAGACTTCATGCAAAAGTCCAACCCTGAAGACAGGTTGGATTTTCGTTCAGAGGACATGTTAATATTTTACCATCTGGGTCCCTGGAGAAGTCTATCAAATTGGGTAATAGAATGACTCAGGTTTGATTTAGGGAAATTGAAATCTGCCTCACACACTGACCAAGGCATCTCATTTTGCATTTGGCAACAGCCCATGTACGGTAAAGCTTTGAGTAACTGCACTGCTGAGCAAATGGAGTTCTGTATTAACTGATCACCTGGTCGGCGAATGGTATTATCAGAAATGCTTCTTCACTCTGTTGTAGAGAGAAATTTTCTAAATGCTTTTCTGCCTTGGTAAGCAGAGTGTACTCACCATTACCTGATATTACTGTCCTGGAGAAGCTTATGATATTTGGGGGGTTGTGATTCTTGTGGTATATCATGACCATGCAATAGTTTGAGTATGGATTGAGACACTTTGTGGTAAAGCTCAGGGACTCTGTTGACTGAAACTGTGCTTAGGACAGTACATACCTGGAATTGACTTTTTGAATAAAGCAGTGCTGGCCACCTATGTATTTTATTCTAATTTGCCGCTTTGCTGCACAAAGTATCAAGAAGGGAAAACAGTCTTGTTTCTTGAATTGAGGGTGGTGGGCTTCCATCCCCTTTAAATTGTCCTGCACCAGCAGTGACCAAGGAACATCTGTTCTGTCGTGACCAACTCCCGCGATTCTTTTTTTTCTTTATAAATTTATTTATTCATTTGTTTTTTATTTTTTTATTTTGGCTGTGTTGGGTCTTCATTGCTGCACATGGCTTTCTCTAGTTGAGGCAAGCAGGGGCTACTCTTCTTGCGGTGCACGGGCTTCTCATTGTCGTGGCTTCTGTTGTTGCAGAGCACAGGCTCTGGAGCGCAGGCTCAGTAGTTGTGGCGCATGGGCTTAGTTGCTCCACAGCATGTGGGATCTTCCCGGGCCAGGGATCAAACCCATGTCCCCTGCATTGGCAGGTGGATTCTTAACCACTGCACCACCAGGAAAGCCCTCCCACGATTGGTGCCACTGTGGCCCTCAGCATCACCCAATTCCTTTCTTCCGTCCAACCTGGGCTGGGGTGGGGTGGGGTAGGTGGAGACAAAAACACATGGTGGCTATAGAGGTGAACAGGGGGAGGGGAGAACCTGCTAGACCCTGTGCCTTTAACAGAGGGGTGCCTTAACTGAATTATTTGGTGAGCTGATGGTATTATCGGAGATCCTTCTTGTACCCCTTGTTGAGAAAAATGTTCTAGATGCTCTTTTTAAGCCTCGCTCCTTCAGTGTACCACTGCCAGTTCTAACTCTAGGCATCTCAAACCAGCCACATCAGCTTCCCTCACATAAGTCCCCCTCCTTCCAACTCCCTCATGTTTTACTACTGGGCCTTCATTTATTTTTTTCTCCAGTTTTTAGATCTCTCTCTTTCTCCCACACTACATCTACATTTTTTAAAATTTCACTTTCATTATGTGACTGACTTCCATTGCCACAGGCACCGTCAGAATTCAGGCCTAATGAAATTACAAGCTTTTGAGGAGAGAAACCATGTATCTTCTGTGTCTGCGAAGACTAAAACTTCATAAAACTAAGGTTTACTAGCACTCAGGACACTGGAGTGTCATGTATCTGTTTACATGGCTATCCCCTCCAGTGGAGAGCAAATCTTTATATCCCACGTTGAACACAGTACCCCAGGGAAGGCTCCTCATAAATGGCTCCCCATTTCATTTAATCTTTATAACACTCCTGGAGGCTGCATGATACTCTCCCCCATTTAGAGTAGAGGGAGGTAAGGTTCGACAGGGTCCTGACTTGTCTAACGTCACTACCTTGTTCAGTCCTCGGTAGAGCAGGGACTTCAGATGCAAAGAGTAGAACTTACTAGTTTTTACCATCGTTATGTTGGGTTTTTTTAAATAAAATCCAAAGTAATATTGGCTTTTCCATTCGTTGAACGTCACATAGTTCCTTTTTCTTGAGAAAATTTTACTAAGGAGCTGGGATTCTTTCCCGGAGAAACGGGTACTGCAGATGGGCAGCAACTGCTCTTCTAAAACACGTGGAGGGCTGCGACCTGACAGTCCTTACTAAGTCCACAAGCCCTGGGCCTGGGGCCATTCAGTCCTTTTGCCAGAAAGATTACCAAATGTTTCCCTGGGTTCCTAGGAGCAGCAGCAGGAGACCTTCCACTGTCCCATCTTCCACTTTGGTCCTTGCTCTCTGGGACTGATGGTCTGCTGGGCAGAGCAACGCAGAACTGCCCGTGGGACTCCCCCCCAACCCCCGGGACCACCCTGCTCCCACTCCTCAGATGTTAGGAAGGCTGGGCTAGCGACTAGCTTTGGTGGGTGTTGATGCTGCTGTCTGAAGCTCAGGCACAGAACTGGGAAGCTGGCCGGGGGCCTTGCCCTCCAGGCAGTGTGGATAGCTCAGCCACTCTGAGGAAGGAAAGCTTCTGACCATTGGGCAGAAGCTGGTTTCAGAACTGCTTCAAGGGGTTCTAAAAAGAAAAGGTGAAAATAGAATTTGTGCTATTTACTTGGCTTTTCCTTTCAGATTTATATCTATAACGAGAAGATTGTCAACGGACACCTGCAGCCTAACCTTGTGGACCTCTGTGCTTCCGTCACAGAGCTGGATGATAAGGTAGCGCTCAGAGCTGACCTGAGGAGACATGTGGGGTCTGGTGTTCCAATGGGATTAGCAGCTTGCTGACTTGGCAGAAATGTGCTGAAGAGAAACTCTATGCCATGGAAGAAGATGTTAACTGTTCTTCAGAGTTTTACTTTAAATAATTTTGGGATGGTTTTTTGATGATGATCCTATATATATAAATATATGTATCTTTATGCATCTCCAAAAGGCCCAACAAAGCTGTGTTTGCTTTGAAGTCCTGTCAGGCTCCAGCTCCTCCCTGCCAGTTTTCCTCCTTAGACAGACTAACAGGCTCTTTCATGAGATGTGAATTGTAAAGGTGATGCAGTTTTCACACCAGTGAGCCCCTTGAACTTGACTCAGGTGGGGTCTTTAAAAGCCACTGGTTCTGTTCCTCTCTGACTCCCCATCTTTATTCCTGTCCCTCAGTTCTCATCCTTGGCCAATTTTCTCCCGCTGGGGGAAAAAAATTAAAAAGGGGATGGATAGATTGGTAGGTGGCCAGGAGGAAGGGAGAAAGGAGGAAAGGCTATAACGGAAGCAAGCACTTGTACACACTTTTTTTTCCTTCAAAAATGCTTTATTTTTTTTTTAATGGTAAATATAAGGCAATACAAACCAATCTAAAGAAAATAAGAATTTATCTACCATCTGACCACCTAAAAAGGGTCACATTTAGGGTGGATTTTCTACAGTTTTTAATTTTTGAGAGAAACAGTAAAAACAGGATTTTCTCTTTTCCTTTGGAAAAGGTGTAAACCTGCTTTTTCTCTAATCGCTACTGTCTTCCAAGGATTCTTAACTTTATGTTTTGCAAAGGTTCAGGGAACACATTTTTAGGAGAGGTTTACAGCCAGGAGGATTCTGGGAAGAGGGAGTCCAGCTGTGTGGTGGTAACACACAGGAGAGATCACCGGTGCCTTTCCTAGGAGGCCACAGGAAGGCGTCTTTTGAAGGGAGTGAATAGGCAGGAGAAAAGGAGGCTGTGCCACTCACACGGTGGGGTAAGAGCAGTGGCCCCTGGAGAGCCTCTGGGAGGACAAAACCTGTATTATTTAGGTTAAACTCTTATTTTAAGCCTTAAATTCCAATGACCTTGTAAGGACTGAAACGCAGCTACTTGAGTTTAAACTCCTAGAGCTTTGGATGATTATAAATGTATTCACTCTCTCTTAAGGGGTAACCCACTGAGATTCAGTGTTCTTGTTCGTTTTATGTGGTCTTAATTATGTAGGTGGTTATGTCAGACCTGGAATAGTAATTGATCTGAAAACCAGCTCGGGACGGGGGCTGCTCGCAGGGAAGACGGGAGCCTGGCAGCTGGCCGGGAAGAGGTGCGTCTTCTGTACTGGGCTTGAGCCTGAGGGCCTCAGACAGGACGTTAACCTCTTCCCCCTCCATGTCCCGCCTGCCTTTGAGTCAGATTGCCGGGAAGAACCAGGCAATTTCCCTGGCCCCACAGCATTGTCACATGTAGTCTCATTTATGTGCAGAACATCTCTGACATGTGGACCATGGTAAAACAAATGACAGACGTGTTGTTGACACCGGCGACTGATGCCCTGAAGAGCCGCAACAGCGTGGAAGTGCGCATGGAGTTCGTCAGGCAGGCCTTGGGATACCTCGAGCAGAGGTAAGGCAACGGCAGCACAGAGACTGGCTTTAAAATCCCCCGAAGGCAGCCATTCTTGGGTTTCAAGTAGTCCTCAAGCTAAGTGCTCTGTAGCTGGTATCATTTAAACAAGGTTGAGCAAGTCTGAGAGGTGTTAACGCTGTTTTCCGAAACACTTCTCTACCAGCAGTATTTATGCACCGATGTAAAATCATTTTGAGTGGGAGCACTGAGCGCTGTTAGGCTTTTCTTTTTCTCTTTGTCCACTCTCTGTCCCTCAGCACAGAGTCATGGTTATTAGGGCACGATGCCTTGGGTCAGGATCCTTGTCCCTCCTGTGGTTCAGCCATTACTGCTTAGGTTTTTTGGTTTTCTCTAGGCATTTTAATTTTCCCACCCAGCGTTACCACCTTCAAACCTTAGGAAGACCCCTTGATCCTTTGTTTTCCTTCTGGCTCTACTTGGTTAATCCTTGTGAGTCCAGGTCCTTCCCGGCTGCTAATGCCTCTGATTTGTGCCTGGGTTTTTTTTGCCATCTCCTCACTAATTGGAGTTGGTCACCAAGGGGTTTGTGGCTGTGCCCTTGTGCCCTAACTGTTGTCCCCCTTGTTGGTAGGGCCCGTGCCATCCATCCACTCCCTGTGGACACTCCTTGTTCTGAATTGGCCAGCAGGGGTTGTCATGAGCGTGCAACAGACCCTCTTTATTTCAGAGACAGGGTGCTGGGCCTCTCTCTGTTGGCTCGAGAAGAGAAAGCCAAGCTGAATACACTTGCTCAATTGCAGTTCTTTGCTGCTGAGCCCATGTAGCTGCCAATGGCCTTGTAGTGTGGTCACCCTCTGTCAACAAAATAATACTTCATTAGGAAGTCAAGGTAATTCAGACCTGGTACAGCAGAGAGGGAACAGGTTTTTATACCAAATACTAAATTAATTATATAATAGCTACATGAGATGAACACCATCAGACATATTAAACTCACTAGCCTCCATTCTTTTGTTAAGAAAAATCTGGAACTCCAGATTTATTATTGGTTTTTTATTGCTTCTGGCACAGGGCACAAAGAGTTCATGAAGTATTATATCAGGCTTTCACTAAATTTTTGTAATGTAAGTTTCTAAGTCTTCAGCCATAAAGAACCTAATGTATATAGTGGTATTTATTTGCTACAAATCAGCAAAATATGAGTCAGAAGTTCTTACAACATATAAAAAACATTAGGATTTTATGTTTTAATGTGTGTACGTATATGACTGCTCATGACTGCTTTTCTTCAATAAACCTCATCCTTAACGTTGGCGCTCGACTTCACCAGTGGTACCAGGCTGCAATTTTTGGTTTTATATATGTAAGCTATCCCATTTCTTTTATTATTCTTTTCGTTTAGTTTTTTTGGAATTATGTTGTTCCATTAATTCCTTTAGCAGCACTTGGAGCTATTTGGGAGTTTCCTGTGCACAACTATTGTATGCTTATTTTCTTTTTCATTCTAGTAGCATCACTCTCTGATGGCATCCTTTTTAAGATTTGTTGTCCTTTTTGATAAAGGGAATATTTCAGATAATTGTACTCACTAAAAAAAATATTTTTTCTGTTGCTAATCCACTGACAGTGTAACGTACATACAGTATTTCAAGTGATGTAATACACCAGGTGGCAAAGTAGACCTGGTCCCAAATTATTTTTGGGGTATAAGGCTGAAAATGTTGAGAAAATATAGCGTTGGTCTGTTTCCTGCCACATTCCAAATTTGAAGCAAGGTACACATTTCTTAGCTCTCAAGGAATTTAGGCTCTGAGGCCCTTTCCAGCATGTGAGTTGTCTTCATTCAAGTTTGAAGAGACCATAGTGGGCATCTGTTTGTCCTGGTTGCTACAGGACTCTTCTGTAATCTCTTTTCCAACCTCTGCTTTTAAATACTTCCAGTGATGGCGAACTCATTACATTTGCTAAATAGAATTGTGTTCATTTTTCATTATGAAAATACTACATGACTGTTATAGAAATTTTGGAAGATGCCAAAAAGAGGACCTGAAAAAGGGAGCGGTCCCCTTTCCCCTCCCAGAGGCCCCTGGCACCTTGCTGTATTTCCTTACACCCACACCCCCCCCGCCACCTTTTTGGACATGTGAATATTTTGTTTGATATGTATATTTTACACAGCTTATAATCCAAATGTGTACAATATATGGTTTTATATAGTTTGCTTTTAAAATTTTCTGTCAGTATCATTTTTTATGACTACATCAATTTCCATTGAGTCTGTTTTCTGTAATTGACAGTTAGGTGTTTTTCTCTGTGTGTGTCTCTCTCTTTCTCTCTCTGTCTCACTCTCACCCTGTCTCTCTCAGTTGGTTATTATACTTAATGTGGTATAATATTAATATTATTATGTGGTTGAACATATGGAGCACCTGACTTTTTGAGGCAGTCTGTTTTGTTTTGGACAAGAAACATATTTAGAAAGTTCTTCAATGTATTAACCCCATGTTTGGGTATCTATAACTTGAACCATTTAATCTTAATATAAAAGCAATTTTAAAACACTGTAAAGGATTTTAAGAAGCCTGCTAGCAAATAAATAAACAGGAAATGATAGAAAATCATTTGCAACCACCAATGTGACAATGGGTTCAGCAAGGACCACCAGTGGAAACTATTGGGTGAAAGATTATTGGTGAACAGATTATTCACATGATGTCCAAGTATTACCCCATAGAGTACTTATTAATTACAAAAGGGAAAGGAGGTGCTTTTACAGCGGTGAAATCTGGTGGACAACACCTTTAACCAAGTGATCAAATTAAATGTTACCAAGAAGGGCAAAATGGTATTATTACCTGCCTCATTGTGGCAGTACCAGCATCAGCTGTGTAGGTAGGGTTCTTGGCAAAAAAGTTGAACCTGAGTCAAGTCATGAGAAACTATTCAGCTTGTGGGACATTTTACTAGGTAGCTAGTAGCCTGGATTCTTTTTAAAAAGGTCAGTGTCTTTATATAAAAGGTGTTAGAATTACCCTAGATTAAGGGAAATGGAAGTGGTATGACAGCTAAATTTCATGCATTCCCTTGACTGGATCCTGGATTTAAAAAAAAAAAAAAAAACTATGAAGGATGTTATTAAGAAATTTGAATATGTGTTATATTTTAGATAATAACAGTACATTAATGTTAAATTTCGTAGTGTCATGATAGTATTGAGGTTAGGTAGGAGAATGTCCTAACTAGGAGATACATGGTGAAGTATTTACAGATGAGGTAGCCCCTGATTTCTATATTTCTATAACATTTTCAAATGGTTCAGAAAAAAAGTATGTGTGTTTGTGTATGTGTGTATATCTACATATATATAGAGAGAAAAAAACATGCATACAAATATTAACAATTGGTGAATCTAAGTAAAGGGTATATGAGCATTCTTTGGACTATTCATTTTTTGTAGGTTTAAAAATTTTCAAAATGAAAAATTTGAAAAGATCCCACTAGAGCATTAGGCTGTGAGCTGGAGCAATTATTATTCTGCACGTTAGCCCTTAATGCATTTGAAGTCCACTATTATGTTGCTCCAGGGATTCTTTTGAGTATCCGCAGTGATGAGAAATCTTCACAGTGGTCCACTGCCCAATGAATAAATAATGTAGTTTGCTTCATTAAGCATGCACTGTTTACTCTTCTATGTTAGGTTGAAATCCAGGCCCTTCCCTGTGGAGTTCACAGTCTAATGTTGTGGGTATGGACATAGATACGTGTAATATGTGTTTTCAACCTCCCTTTTTTTGCCTTTAAATTTTTTCCAGTTATAAGAATTACACCCTTGTGACTGTCTTTGGCAACTTGCATCAGGCCCAGCTGGGCGGGGTGCCTGGGACTTACCAGTTGGTTCGAAGTTTCCTGAACATTAAACTTCCGGCTCCCTTGCCTGGACTTCAGGTATTGGCATCTTTCTGTATGTGGTCAGTTACTTTCCCAGAGCAGTCTCTCTCAGATAGGCGTTTTCAGTTTAAATGAGGTTATGTGTGGGAACTACTATATGGAGAAGAGACCAGAGGGGGCGGGGAGAGAAGCTAGGAGACCTTGGGAGACTGGTGGTGCAGGAGTCCAGGTGATAATGGTGGTTGCTCAGCTTAGGGTGGAGGAGGGTGCAGGGGGATGATGTCATTGGGTTCTGGACATGTTTTGAAAGTAGACCCAATAGGACTGTGGAAGAACTTGGATGTGGCAGAGTCAGGACTGACTTCTGAGATTGTTGGCTCAAACAGCTGGAAGAACAGAGTTAGATATGGGTCCTAGAATGCGCCTTTCTTCTCAGCTCACAGTCTAGTTACAGCCAGATAGACTCTGTGCAAAGTGCTGAACCGAAACTGTGTACCAAGGGTGGTGGGATGCAGGCTCCTGGCTTCATACAGGAGGTGAGACCCACACTTGTGCTTGAAGAGTAGGGGCTTGCCAGCCAGGGGTCTGGGAAAAGGGTATTCCAGGAGGAGGGAGGAGCGTGAACAAATGCGTGGAGGCAAGAAAGAGTATCTGGCGTATCGGGTGTGTGGTAGGGCTGGACCAGCTTGGGGCCAGCTGGTGACGGCCTTGATCAAGCACCAGGCTAAGCACTTAGGATGTAAATTGCTCAAAGGGGTTTAAGTGAGGAAGTGACACGATCAGATCTGGGCTTAAGAAAGAGTCCTGCCGAGGGAAGGGTGGAGGGGCCAAGAAAGGAAGTCTGAGGTCCACTTTTCTGGAGGAGTTGGGGAGAAGCAGAGAGAGGAGTAACCACAGGGCTGCTGCACAGGCGATGACAAAGCCACTTTTAGGAGAGAGAAGCTCTAGTGCTGGGAGAGTGGGAGCAGAGCTGCTTGCTTAGACTCCCCAGTGCATAACGTAGCACGGTGTCCAAAACAAAGATACTAAGTGAATGAACAACTAACAGGTGAATGGAAGTGCCGGAATCCATTTAGCTAATCATTAATGGTTAACACTTCATAAACGCAAATATGATGATAGTCTCTTATTGGTCAGTGAACGTCCTTAGCCTGAGTGCACGTCTGTAAATGATCACAGAAGAACATGTCACCTGATTGCTGTGGGTACTGGGGTTCCACGGAGAACCCACTGGCTGTCTTTGAATCCTGTGCACACAGTGCTGTAGAGGAAAGGCTCTCGAGCCAGACTGCCGCTTACCAGCGTACCTTGGAAAAATTATTTAACATCCCCATGCCTCAGGTTCCTGGTTTGTAAAACAGAGAGGAGGAGGCCATTCATGGTCCCTGCCTAGTGGAGTTGTGAGATTAAGTGACTTAATACAAGAAGAGGGCTTAGCTGAGGGCCAGCACATCGAAAGTCGTCAGTTAAACCTTTCCTCTTTTAGGATGGAGAGGTGGAAGGCCATCCTGTGTGGGCGTTAATTTATTACTGCCTGCGCTGTGGAGACCTGCTTGCCGCTTCACAGGTGGTCAACCGAGCCCAGCACCAGCTGGGAGAGTTTAAAACTTGGTTCCAGGAGTACATGAACAGCAAGGACAGAAGGTACGGTGAATGAGATGGTGCATCCAGAAGAAGCCACGTGGAATCAGCAGGGTGGCCCCCACTGGCGTTGCTCCCTTGTCCTTGTGCATGGCTCCAAATAAGTTTCTGCTTGGGAGAAAAATGAAGTTTAGAAAGCAAGTAGAACTGTGTAGAATAACAGTTGAAAACATTAAAAGAGCCCCATTCTGATACCATGTGTACACTTACAAAGTCCCAGGCACATCAAGGGTGCTTTATTAAATGAAACTTTGTTGTATTACACTTCACTTGTTCACACTTAGTGCTTTTCTGGTTGACCCAAATGACAATATACACTTCATACTCAAAGGCCAGAGTTAGAAGTTAGCAAACTTGAGATATAATCATTGAATTAGTTCAGTAAGTTTTTTGTTTTTTTTTTTTTTTAGTTCTCTTGCATTAAGGAACTGCTAAGCATTCGTTTTTCTCTGGTTTTTGTTAATGTAATAGGAGTTAAGTTCATATTCGAACCCAGTTTAAATATACATACATGTATGTAGAAGAAATAAGGGTGGTTACCCCAGTTATACATGTGGGAAACCAGGGTTACTTTTTTGGCAGTGTCAATAATGCCATGTCCAGAGATTGTCTTAAACCATAAGCCCTGTCTGGCTCATGTTAGTGTAAAGTAGGGACAGTGTTTTAGGGTTCCCCCAGATGCAGACCCTGAGGCAAGGGTTTGAGTGCACGGAGTTTATTTGGGAGGTGATCTCACAGGGATAAGGGAGTGGAGAAGCCAGAGCGGGGCTAAGGCACTTAAGGGACTGACTCACTCTTGCCCATCACTGCTTGAGGGCTGCTGGGGAGGTGGGTGGAGGATTAGTTCCCCAGACCTTCCCACGTGCCTCTGACAGCCACTGCTTGAGGAAGCCAGTGGGCGGAGACGCAGGTGCTGGTAGCTGCAAGTCTGGTTAAAGTGATGGTGCCCGTGGGTATGGGTGGGACAGTGTTACCCTCCGTGAAGGAAGGCTTCGTGACTCTGCTGTGTGGTTGGGACCTGGGTGCTTTCAGATGCCTGTGAGGATCTTTAGCATATGTGTCTGTGTGTTCCCTTGTGTCTCTAGATTGTCCCCAGCTACGGAGAACAAGCTCCGACTGCATTACCGCAGGGCCCTCAGGAACAACACGGACCCCTACAAACGGGCTGTGTACTGTATCATTGGCAGATGTGACGTCACCGACAACCAGAGCGAGGTGGCCGACAAAACTGAGGACTACCTGTGGCTGAAGGCAGGCGCTGCTTCCCTTGCCCAGTAGGGCATTCTCCCCTTCCCCCTGCTCACACACTGCACACAGATGTTACTGCTTAATGTATAATGCTAATAAGGTGACTGGACTAGTGGATTTCCTGTCTCCTGGCCCATTTTTTTATCGTGTAATATTCGCAACCAGTAACACAGCCATTAGCGTAGCCTCGAGCATGGCTGCTAACCGGCTACAAGTCCCCACCGGGCTCAGGAAGTAGCTTGTACCAATGCCTGTATTTCTCTTGGGGGTTTAGTTGAACCAGGTGTGTTTCGATGACGACGGCACCAGCTCCCCACAAGACAGGCTTACTCTCTCTCAGTTCCAGAAACAGTTGTTGGAAGACTACGGTAAGATACCCTGAACATAACTACCTTCCCTCTCTTGTCCACCTAAGGTCACTGCTTAGCTTTTTTCTGGGAAAATCCTTCATCTCTGAACTCTGTCTCTCCTTCAGAACCCTCTGGATCTTCAAAACACAACACAACAAAACAATGAGTTCAAATTTGGGTAGAGGCCACGCACGTGGCCGTAAACAGAGTATGTGACTTACATGGTCGTTGACAGTACACTCTTTCCGCTAGTTCTTTGAACTGTTCTGGCAGACGCTGGCTCAGGGAGAGACATAAGAGGACTTGGCTACTGCTTCCTCAGAGACCTCGCAGTGACTATATCTGAGCACAAACAAGGGAGAAATAGCTTTTCTTTTTTTCTTTCTCTCACTGTTTAAAAATTTGGGGAAGAAAAGGAGCTTCCAACTAGTGGTCCGCGGTGTTGAACGCAGATATCTGTGAATCTGAGTAAACCGAAGCTTTGAAATCATTCCTGTCCTTATTGAGTGACTTTTATCAGGATAAAGGAGAGAAACAGCCCCTTTTGTATTCCGTTTTAAGGTCCTGAGCTCTGTTTCTCTCCCAACTAACGCAAGCAGTTTGGGTTTTACAACACAGCCCTCGCTCGCCAGTTGTTTTGTGAGGTCCAGAGGCCGTGGAAACAGGCCACGGCTGGAGTGGCGTCCACTGTGTCCAGAGCCCCCGCATCCATTCAGGCTCAGGCTGGTGCTTTTGTCCCGCCCAGCAAGTCCTTTGAGCACACAGGGCTTCTTCTGGGCTCGGGGCTGCCAGCAGAGGCTGGCTCCTTCTGAGTCAGCTTGACCTCCTCTCCCCGCGCAGGCGAGTCCCACTTCACGGTGAACCATCAGCCCTTCCTCTACTTCCAAGTGCTGTTCCTGACCGCGCAGTTCGAAGCTGCCATTGCCTTTCTCTTCCGCATGGAGCGGCTGCGCTGCCATGCTGTCCACGTGGCGCTGGTGCTCTTTGAGCTAAAGCTGCTTTTAAAATCCTCGGGACAGAGCGCTCAGCTCCGTGAGTATTTGTTGGCAGTGGCACATCCATAACATATCTCCCCGTCGGGTGGCAGTGGACACATAGCTGCAGCCAGCAGGGATTTGGGCAAGTGGTACCAATCACTTTAGAGTGTTGTAGATGGTTGGGCTTCTGGGATGATTAGTATGAGGGTTCTTGCCTTTCCCCCCTCCATTAGTATTCTCTGAGGTGTTTAATAGGTAAAATGCTGTGCTAAGTGCTAGTTTTGTGGCCAGTGAGTCAGGTCGCCTGGAGGGTGGTGCAGGAGAAACAGTCCCTAGAGTCATGAGACTGGTTCCCATTAGGGCTCTAACTGGAGACATTGGAAGGCCCAGCCAGCCATCTTGTGTGCCTACCTGCATGGGGTGGGAGTCCGGGGAGGGAGAGAAGATACCTGTGCATGAATGGCTGCAGCTTCCTTAGTAGCACAGCAGGCTCACTCCAGAGCACATGCCGTAATGGTCAGTTGTCACCATCTTTTCATTCAGAGACCAGCATACTAGTGGTTTACTAAAAAAATGCCACTTTCTCCAATCTGTACTTGGGACGAAATTGAGGACAGGGTGGTGAAGGGGACTGGCCTAAGCCCACACTGGCGAACATCGGCTGGGCTGCAGGAGTAGGTGCTGCCACGGGGTCTTTGGACTCAGTTCCCATAGCTCTCGGTTGCGTGGGTCAGAGGGCAGTGTGGTTGTGACCAGTTCTGTCCCCGTCGGTGCAGTCAGCCATGAGCCTGGCGACCCTCCCTGCATGCGGAGGCTGAACTTCGTGCGGCTACTCATTCTCTACACCCGGAAGTTTGAATCCACAGACCCGAGAGAGGCCCTCCAGTACTTCTACTTCCTCAGGTTAGACTGGCTTTTGACCATTTACTTCAGCTGGTTTTGATTTCTGCCACTGTGAGAACGACAATTAGAGACCCTGGGGCCACACCAGAAACCAGGTTGATTTTGTCCCCTTCTAGAGACGAGAAAGACAGTCAAGGAGAAAACATGTTTCTGCGTTGTGTGAGCGAGCTGGTGATAGAAAGTCGAGAGGTATGTCTGTTAACTTCTCTCCACGCCCCCATGATTTCCAGTGTACAAGTTCTCATGCTGATGTGATACTGGATGGTCACCTCAATATGAGTTTGGTGGATGTGGCTGGGGGCAGGGGAGTGTTAGAGTTTTCTTTGGTTTCTGACAATGAAAATGTCGATTCAGTCTCACTGTTCTCTAGTTTGTGCAAGACTTCTCCCACCTCCCCTATTCCTCTCTTGTCTTCAAAGAATTGTGGATTATGTGTATATCCTCGTCCAATAAACTGAGTAAACTTTTTTTTGTCTCTGCAGTTCGATATGATTCTTGGGAAACTAGAGAACGATGGAAGTAGAAAGGTGGGTTAAGTGCACCCCTAGAGGTGTGTTAGTTTGCAGTTGGGGATTTATAATTGTCCAAAGAATACAGTTAGATTTTAGGATTCAAGGTACTGAAGATGCAAATCTGAATGAAGTTGCTTAGTTTTAAAAACAAAGAATGAAAATTACAGGCCCCAAATGATGACCTTAATTTTACATACATTTACATTTCTCCTTAAAATATGTAAATTTGTGGTTAGATAGTTTTTTTATTATGTTCAGAATACTCATCCGTTCACACCGGCCATATTTTCAGCTGAGAAGGCTACATTTCTGCCATTCTGGGCTCAGAAAATATGCAAGAAAGAAATTGGTTACCTACCTGCACCTACTCTCCCCAGAAGGGAAAGTTACAAATGCACTTGACCTCTCTCAAAAGATAGTTTTTGAGGGCTCAGAACTCTACACTGACCCCAGAGATGCAGCTGCTCCCGTGAGCCTTAGCAGTTCCCTAAGACCCATCATGGCTCTTGGGCAGTGTAGAAGGGGCAGAGGCCCTGGTGTCAGACCCCTCCTGACCCACTCGGGCACTCTCCACATGCCTCTCTTAGGGACTCACTTTCCTCATTTGTAAAAATGGGTAGTTTAGAGCCAGCAGTCTCAAGATGACCTCCCACTGCTCACACCATCCAGAAGAAGACCAGTGGCATTCTTCATTCAGAAGAAGACCAGTGGCAGTGCTGGTGACAGTGGCCATGCTTATGGAGCAGTGACAACTGCCAGGCCCCTGTGCTGAATGCTTGACATGTATTTTCTCACCTAATCATCACAAGAACCCAACACAGTGGGAACCGTCATCTGTTTTTCAAGGGAGGAAGTGGAGACAAGAGAGGTTATCTTCCTCAAGATCACACAGCTAGTAAGGAAGTGAGCTGGGATTTGAGCCCAGTCCTTCTTGACCCCAGAGCCCGTGCTCTTCACTGATCTCCTGTGCTGCCAGGGTGGCGGAGCAGGTCACCCAACTTGGTCCAGGGCTGATGGAGAATCAGATGGCCAGTCAGACGTCACACAGTCTGCCTTCTCTCTTCACGGTACCTCAAGCCTCTCTCGTACTTTCTTGACCATTTGGTTGCTGTTGAGTGATGATGCAGATTTTTTTTTTTTTTTTTTTTAGTATCCTGGCACCACTTGCCATATATTTTTTCAGGACTGGATTTCTTTTGCCATCTGTCTTAGAAAACAAATTAAGAATCTTTCAGATACTTTCTCTGAGCCTCCTGGTATTTTCCCCCTAGTGCCTACTCATCAGCAAAATTAAAACCATTGATGATTTCACCGATTCTCTGGGTCATTTTGGAAAATTAGAAAGCACAGTCTTACTGGTGACTCCTCTGTGCTGCCTTTGAGTCTGCCTCTTCATGGGTAGTTTCCTTGGTCCTTTTCATATGTTTAATAGGACCTTATATTTCAAGAAAGCAAGAGTCTAGCTGATGAAATATGTGCATTGCCCAGGGCAAGTATTTTCAGTTAAAGTAGTTTTCGGATCTCAGTTGCTTGTCTGTGTTTAAAATAACAGCTCTGTCCCCCCATTTCTCTCTTCCTCCCCTCCATAATTTGTCTTGTCAGCCTGGAGTCATAGATAAGTTTACTAGTGACACAAAGCCTATTATCAACAAAGTTGCTTCCGTGGCAGAAAATAAAGGACTGTTTGAAGAAGCAGCAAAGCTTTATGACCTTGCCAAGGTAAAATGTGCTCTTTTCTTTGTTCTGCACTTAATAGATCTGTCGTCGGCCTTTTGGCATTAAATGCACAAACATTTCGATGGTGCCATTGTTGTACCCCTCTCCCTGCTGAGGCATTTTCTCCTAGTGCTTAGGCAGTTAATAGTCCAGTCAGGGTGAAATTACCATTTTACAGAATTATTTCTGCCCATAAGGTCTTTCTGGCCAAACAAGAGTGACATATTGAAAGGCTGTCCCGTGGGCACTGAGCAAAGTCTCCCTTGGCAGCAGAGGAAGCGCCCATCACGCTTGGGTGGTGAAGCTGCTGGTGAAGATGCCTGGTGCTCACCCTCCGGGCAGCCGCACACACGCTGTGACCGGTGTGTGTCAGGGAACAAAACCACAGCTGAGGGGTTCTGAGAGAACTGGAGGAAGTAGCTCTTTGTGAGAACAGGCGGGGAATACCGGTGACTGTTAGGGCCTGAAGAAAGAGTACATTCTCTCCTTTTATCAACTGACCAACGTGGGCAAAAAGAGGGTTATAATTCATTTTTCTTTTCATTTAAAAGTGTTTTGATTGAGGTCTAATTAAAAAGTAGAAAGATGTACACATATTCAGTGAACAGCTTGATGGGTTTCCCACAGGTATGTATCTGTGTCATCACCACCCAGATCAAGATACAGAACAAAAGTTCCCTCTTTGGTTTCGGTTATTTAGTTTTTTTCCTCTTATTATTTTTAATTGATTCCTTTCTTAATTTAAAAAACCGAACAGAACGCTGACAAGGTGCTGGAGCTGATGAACAAACTGCTGAGCCCCGTCGTCCCCCAGATCAGTGCCCCGCAGTCCAACAAGGAGAGGCTGAAGAACATGGCGCTCTCCGTCGCGGAGCGGTAAGGCGGGGCTGGCTCCGGGGGGTGCCGGGGCTCCCAGCGCCCGCCCAGATGCACCTTCAGCTTTACCGTAGCATCAGAGAGTTCCCCAGCATGGCTCTACTGACTCACCCTCCCACCAGCACTGACAGTTTGAGAGTTCCTGTTCCCCCACGTCATAACCAACTGTCACTTGGCACTGTCACTTGGTAAACATTCTTGCCAAAAGGAAGGGTATGAAAGGGTATCTCAACATTTTAATCCTGTACATGAGGTTTAATTCTAGGCATTATACTCATCTATATGTCATTAGCAGCCATCTCAAAGGCATTTTGGAACAAAGCTAGTGATGGATGGATGGGGAAATTCTTAGAGGTGTAGTGGCCAATGTTTCAGAAGCTACCTTCCTCCCCATGAGTTCGAGGAGTTATCATACTTTAACCAGTGTAACTCCCAGGCTGGGGCAATAGTTGTCACTTTTTGTGCCCTTTGCAGATAAGCCTAACAAAGTGACCCAGTGAAAACTGGGTTGGAGATGCTTGCTGAGATGGGGCTGAGGCAAGAGAACTGTGCTTCACACAGAACATTTATAGGTGGATTTCTGTCAAACCTGCCATCAAATGCTTGGCCATTTCAAAAGAAACACTATTTTCCACTCCTTAGTTCACTTCATCTAGAGAGTTTAAGAGATTTTGACATTTTTTAGATGCTATCCTCAAGTAATAGATTGCACAGAAATTCCTAATATACCCCCCTTCCTTCTTTTTTGTCCTTCAGGTATAGGGCTCAGGGAATCAGTGCAAATAAATTTGTGGACTCCACGTTCTATCTTCTGTTGGACTTGATCACCTTTTTTGACGAATATCACAGTGGGCATATTGACAGAGCCTTTGATGTAAGTTTCACGAGGGGTGTTTGAAGTGCAGGTTAATGTATGCCCTTGAAAAATCAAAACACTTCGTGAGATTCATTTAAAAGAAAGGAAATGTCACCAGTATGCCTGTTAAGTGAAGAAGGACAAGTATGATCCTGTGAATCTAAAAGGGATTTCTGTGTTGCTCTTTTTTTCCTTTTTCTTTTTTCTCTTCCTTTCTTCTTTAGTCTAAAAACAGAGAGGTTTCTCAGAGTAATTTGAAATCTCTGAATTGTAAAACTGCCTCAGAAAACGAGGACAGGACTTGAGTCAGTCAGCAAGTTAGAATCAAAGCCTTTGAATGAGGGGATTAGCATTTCCTATTAGGAAGCCCACTATGAACGTGTTAGATGCTGACTGTGTGTTTGAGGAGATGAAATGACTGTGATGGTTGTATCATATGGGACCGATGGGTTTTGTTTTAAATAGATAATTGATCGCTTGAAGCTGGTGCCCCTGAATCAGGAAAGTGTGGAAGAGAGAGTGGCTGCCTTCAGAAATTTCAGTGATGAGGTGAGTCCTTTTCTTCCTGAATTATAAAATTCTTTGTTCCCCCACTTCTACTGAAAGCTTTTGTTTTAACGTGCCAATAACTTTAACAGTCCTACTACAGTCACCATCCAGACTGAGTTTTCTAAGACGAGTCCAATTTCAGGTATCCTGGGCTGGTTTTTCTGTGAGTACACATATCCCCATCAGATTATTGTCTGAGTTCCTGACTAAGAAAATACGCTCGCTTTAGAGACCAGACATGTTCTGGGGAGAAATAGGTTTCTTGTTGATCCTGTGGGATCTGGTTTGATTCTTTATTATGCACTTGTTCTAGAGGGTGTGTCAGTGCTTAACTCTGATCTTGTCTGAGTAGTTCCATTGGGTACATGAAATATGCATCATGATTCACGTCCTTCTTTCCCTTCTCTGAACCATTTTGTCTCAAGAAGCAGGTGCAGTGACCATGGACTCAGTTATCAGCCCAAGAGCCCCAGAGCTACTGTCTCTCTGCAGGGTTTCTAGCATGTTGCCACTGCTTGGCCCAAGGGTGCTCAACTGGGCTGCGCACTGGAATTGCTAGGAGACCTTTAAAAAAATCTTTGTGCCCAGGCCCAGAAATTCTGGTTTCCCTGATCTGAGCTGTAGCCCAGAACTTCCCTGGTTATTCCCATGTGCAGCTAGGGTAAGACTCTTCTCTAGAACCACAGGCACTGAGGGCCAGCTGCCTGGTTCCGGGATGTTCCTAACAGTGTTTCAATTTAAAACCATTAGTTAAGCACATTCCTTTTATGAAAGCATGTTTCTGTTCTGGAGGAAGAAGGAAGGCTGGCTTCTGCACGTGTGGTGAGGCGGCTGCCTGCTGTGGTACACACAGTTCAGGAGGTCTTGCCTCTCGCCAGCCTGCCCTTCACACCTGCTGCAGTTCTACCCCTAGCCGCTCCTTCTTCTGTTGTTTCTTGCCCTCCCCTGGTTACATCATTCAGTGTTTCATGGACTGAAGTGTTGTACCAGGGCCTGTCCTCATAGACACTCCCAAGGACTCTGCTCGGGCTGTGCTAGTCCCATGGAGACAGTCTGATGGGTCTGAGACAGTGGGGAGTGGTGGGGACTGGAGAACCAGCGTGTGCGTCCCTGCCTACTGACATTCAAATGCAAGCTTTCGCTAATCACTCTTGCTGGCCACACGTAGTCGGCATGCTTTTTGCTCACTGCCCCTGCCTAGGAGGACTGGCATAAAGAAGGGAGCAGAAGAGTGACCTGCCTGACCTTCTGAGTAGCATCACCTGAGCTTTGCTTTCACGCTTGACATTGCAATGCCATCAGCTCCTTTTTGGTGGCTGTGTGGCGCTCCACCTGGCAGCTGTGGAGATGTGATGTGACCAGGCCTTCCTGGAGCACTGCTCCACCCTCCCCCAACCTGTGGTCGGCCCCAGGGCTTGGTTCTTTCTCCTTACTTCATGTGTGTCCCTCTGTGCAGGTCAGGCACAACCTCTCAGAAGTGCTTCTCGCCACCATGAACATCTTGTTCACACAGTTTAAGAGGCTCAAGGGGACAAGTCCATCGTCGGCATCCAGGCCCCAGCGAGTCATCGAGGACCGTGATTCTGTAAGACCCCAGCCAGATGGTTGGCCAGAACCATCGCTGAGAACCACCTTTCTGGTTTGCTGTCCATTGCACCTCATGAGACCACTGCTCATGACCCTAAATTGCTCGTTTCTTTACTACCTGGCAGCTGGGTAAAGTTTGTGTCGGGGGCTCCCGGAAGAAGTCGAACATTAATGGGGTTGCTACTCTTCTCAAGCTAAAAAATAAAGATGTGCCAAGTCAGTGAATATCACCTTTAAAAAAATCAAAATGCTAATTTATACTGATTCCACAAGAATTCCTGCCCATTTTTAAATAGAAGGTCATTTTATGAGTCTCAGTTCAGCACTTTCATGAAAACCATACTTACTTTTGGTCAACAATTTGGTGCAAACCCTTGTTTCTACTGTCATCTCACAGTGACTCCAGAGAGGTACCTAGGACAGTCGTTATCCCCACTTTACAGTTGAGGGATCTGAGGCCTGGGTCAGGAGGCGTCTTGCTTTTGTGGGCCCCTCAGGTGGTAGGTGAAGGAGCCACGTCTGGAAGCCGGGTCTGTCTGACACCAGGGCCAGTGCCCTTTCCACTGCCTGTGGGGCCTCCGGCATTGCTTGGGTCACGTAGAGTCCAGGTAGATAGAACCCTGGGATTCCAACAGCATATGGTGTACGGTTGATTTGACAAAAGGGGAAAGAAAGGTGTTTGACCCAATTAAACCATTAAAACAGGCAGTGTTTTAGAATTACCTTTCCCTTAACATTTCCATTTAATGTTTGGTGAGTCTCTCAGTATGGTGTACAACAGCCATACCTGATTTTGGCAATCAAGAAACTAGAGCCATGAAAATCTATCTCCCGCCTCCATGGATATCTGAGGGCTCTCTCCGCTATGACCCCTACAGGCATTGTCACTGTCAGAACCTCTGCCTCGTGAGTGATGGTGGGAATTTTCACCTTTAGCAGCATACATAGCAGTGCTCGGAAGTGGTCCTCCGACGTGGTAGGCCCATCCATGTGTGCACGAGAGGCAGCTGCAGGTCTGCCATCTGCCCTTGGACAGGCAAGAGCCTACATAGGAGATGTGCCAGCAGTGGGCTCGCTGTGCTGGGGCCTTGGCAGCAGTGCTGTTGTGAATACAGCTACTGAAGTGGTGGGCGTTTCTGATACTCTCTGTACTGCTTACAAGTCAGAGCAGGGCTTGCTCACAGAGAGCAGAGCTGGTGGCCCGGCAGGTCCATTTTCCACATCTGAAGGGAACTGATTGAAGACCAGCTGGACTCACACACTGTGTGTTTTAGTCTCTCTTTTTTAGGCACTTAGTTTTTACATATGATGGATAAAGCCATTCTCCTGTCTTCCTCTTACCCACTGCTGTCCTTTGTAATGAAAGGAAGGGATGGGTGGAGTCGAGGAAAGACTTATGTGTAAAAGCTGCCTGCCCAAGAAGTGGCCTCATGGTTTAAGGTGCAGTGCTGCCAGGGAGTGGATGGGTCCCTTGGCCTGCATACCCCTAGAGCTTATGTAAAGTAGCTGCAAGTTAGGCAGGAGAGCCCATGCACATTTTTGCACTTTTAAAGAAAATCTGATGGATACTCTCATCATAAAGTAAATTTCTTTTGGTTTGGACATTAATTAGGACCTTTACTTGCCAATTTACTTCACATATCAGGTAAAAGGCACTTACCTTTCAGTTTTCTTCTTGAATGGTCCTTAAGAAGCCTAGTAAGTGACCCTTGAATTTTTCTTAAAAATCTCATTACTGGTCCAAAAGATGTGTGTAGACCCTCCCTTTCTATTCCAGATATGGTTTCCTTTCCTGCTGGTATAAGCATCCAACACACCTCAATGTGGGGCAACCTGAAGCTGTTCGCTTATGTTTCTTTATTCTTTATTCAATAATTTATCCGTTGGAAATTGGAGTGAAGGTTCCTATTTTTGTTGTTGGAAACACCTGAGTTTAAATCTTTTTCCTTCCTGGAGCAATCCAGGAATCTCATAAATATTGTTGCCTGAGAAAAGAGGGCCAAGCACTTTTGTCAGGAAGGAAGGAATGTAAGGAGTGAAAGGAAGGAAAGGGGAAGACGCAGGAGAGGAAAGAGCTGGAATGGGCCTCACTTAGGCATGACTGTTGCCTCTGGTAGTGCAGGTGCTTCATGAGGGTCCTAGAAAGAAACTCAGGACCCCATGGTAACAGTTGGACAGAAACCAGCCAGGAGAGAGAGAGAGGCTCAGAGAAGTAGAGCAGGCAGTCTGAAGCACAGGGCCGTGTCAGCAGCTGGTCAGATGTGTCAGGCGAGGCAGCTTGCCCGGCACACCCATCCATCTTTTGCTAAGCAGAAGGGCTTTGGAACTGAGGCCCCGGCAACCGAGCTTTGCTAACTCTGCACCATGCTGGAGGAACATGATGGTGGAGGGTGAGACTGTCATCCACCCACCGGGAATCTGCCCTGACCCCAAGGGGTAGAAAATGGAAGGCCGGGGTGGTGGTTCCCAGGACAGTGCCCTGACCCGGAAGTTAACTGGATTTCTTCTCTTCTTCCCCTTTCTCTCAGCAACTGCGCAGCCAAGCCCGAGCCCTGATTACCTTTGCTGGGATGATACCCTACCGGACATCTGGGGACACCAACGCGAGGCTGGTGCAGATGGAGGTCCTCATGAATTAAGTGCGATGCTCCAAGGGGCTCCTGGGGCTGCTCGCTGTCAGTACCTCAGGCGTGTGGGCCCGCCAGGGTGGGGGGAGTTTCTGGTTTTGTTTCTGTTGTGTTAGTTTTGTTTTGTTTTTTTGTATTATGTATTTTTGTCAACACCAATAAATTTCTTTGATTTGTATTTCTTTTCACATTCTTTTATTTTCATTGTTTTGGTTTTTTTTTCCTTTGAAATTTTGTTCAAATTTTTATTTGTGTGGGAGGAAATGTCTTCACTAGTGCTTGGGCCAGAAAATGATAGGCTTATATAGGCATCTGTGATTTGGTTCAAGTTGACCTTAAATGATTAAAAATTCACCCAAAATGAGCAAGGAAATGAAGCCTTTGGGAGTTGCTTTTATTAGATACAACATTCCCTGTAGCAGGGTCACAGTTTGTTTTTCACATTTTTATTTGAATGTGAAAGCCAATCTCAGCCTTGGTAAGTTAAGATTTGTGTGTAAAATACCAAGCACTCCATGTCCTCTTCCCTCTTATCTCACCAAGGTGGGCCTTGGCGTCCAGGGGTCCAAGACCATCCTCCAAATTATTTGCTCTGATCCCAGGATTAATCGGTTTGCTGTTCTGTTGAAATCCCACTGGAGATGAAAACATAGGCCTAGGAAACGATAGCCTAGTAAACGAACCTTGTTGGGGTCTCAGCTGGAGCTCGAGGGAGGGCAAACGTGGCCCCTTCTCCCTCTGTAGCTGCAGCACTGCGAGGCGACTGCTTGGCCTTGTGTACTCTCCTCTTCAAGAGGACTTCTAAGCCCCCTTTTCCCTTCTCTGGTGTTTGGTTCTTCTGCTTGGACAGCCTCCCCTCTCCTTCCCTTTCCCACTCATGAAGCCAGTTGGCCGGGCCAGCTCATGGGTCTCATTACATTGGGCATCAGCACTGTGGGGGTGTGGTCCCTGAGCAGAGGTTGTCCCCCATCATTGGCCCTGTTTCTCCCGAAGCTTTGGACTAAACTAGAGAGGACGTGAGGACGAGTGTTTGTTCCTGAATGGACCAGCTGGGGCTACGAGAAATTGGGTATGGTCGGCTCTACTGGTTTTATGGACTGCTCCTGAGGCGGACTCTCCCAGGAGGATGTTAAGATCCCCAGAGTCTCCAAAGGTACTTTTTGCTTCTAGGGAGGAAACTCTCTCTTGTCACAGGGCATGGTTACCCTCACAATCCTCTGGTTGTAAAAATACTAATTGTTGCCTTTCCTTGTAGTAAAGAGCTAATAGATAGATAATGGGGCCATCTGCTGTTCATCAGTTGGATCCCCTTATATCTATCAAGGATGTAGCCTAAGGGGCTGTCTCCCTCCTCTAGTCCCATCTATTCACCTTCAATTGGGCTTTACTAAGAAAGTCTCAGAAGGCAGGCACTGCAGGGGACTTGATTTAGCAAGTTGTGCCCAATTTATATGTGTTGATTATATTGTAAACAAAGCAAACAATTTGCTTTAACAGTGCCTTAAAAAGATTATTCTGAGGACTTTTCATAAAGTGTGACTTAGGGTTCTGTTTTTTTTTTTTGATACTAGATCTTGTAGATAGAAATATAACAGTGCCATAAAGGAGAGAAGGCTCAAGGTGTTTAAATATGTATTTGCTCCCTGGCTCACCTCTTGTTCATCATTCTCACTGTGAGAATTAATTGTGAATTTGCCTTTCCTTGCGTCATGCAGTTCTGCCAGCTCCAAATAGGAGAGCTGCACGTGAGCCCTGCATAGGGGGATGAGGTCCTCTACCCTTGGACAGAAGGGAGAGGAAAGCTGCCCTGAAGGGGGAGCTGGGTGGAGTTGAGAGGAATGCAGTCCCTGGTTGGCATTTGAGAACTTGCGTAGCGAGAGACATTTATAGGAGAAATAAGGTAACTCAGTTCATACCAGAAGGGCTGGGGCAGGCTCATGGAGCAAACCCAGGGCTTGTCCTGTCGGCGGATTCTGTGGTAAAGCAAGGCCTGCTGGGTGCAGAGATGCAGGAGACATGAGGCCGAGTTTAGAAGGCCACAGCATCAACAGGTTCCCGTGTACCCATGGTTACAGCTTGTGCCCAGAAATCATGGTCCTGTGATAGCTTATTAGGTTAAAAGTCATCCTTAGCTCACTCAGTCAGGGAGCTAAATCCTTTCCCTTGATACTAGTCCATGATTTCACCATTTACCCAGAGAAACAGAGAGAAAGTGGCCCTGGGAGTCTTTCATCTTCCCAGGACGAGATTCCAATCTTTCTAACAAAATCAAGGGTACTTGGAGGCTGACAGGGTCAGTGCGTGCCTCTGAGTGGCTCATAATAAACTCACTGAGACACTCAGAGGGACGTACTGACTTGATCTGAGTCCCTTTCAGGGGCCTAGGGATTTGATTGCATGGACTCTGTTCCTTTGATTTTTTTTTTTTTTTCTTTTTTAAACAACCGTGGCCGCCTAACTTCTAAGGGAAAACAAGTGGAACTAGTGAGCTCTAAGAGCGAATCCTTTGATTTTATCACTCCTGAGCTGGACGCGTTCATCAAAGAGCAGGAGATGCCCATGCACACTGAAGCCAGAATGTAGGCCCTGCTCCTGCCCTCCAAGAACTTACAGTCTAATTAGGGACTTGTAATGGCAGTAGAGCAGCCACTATTGTTACTCTTTTGATGAATCATTTAAATTCTAGGGTTTAGGTTACTTGAAGAACAGTACTATAGACTTTCCCACAGAATCCCGCACTTGCTGATATAGAGGGAAAAAAAATGGAGGAGCATTTACTCTTTGGATTCTCACCCCTGCCCACTCTGTTTGAGTGAACTGTTTTGGCCAAAGCTTTAATACTCAATTTAACCATAACGTGCAGATGTGCCAACGTCCTACTGCTTTACACTGATCCCCACAATCATTGTTTCTCCATTAGGCATCTGAACCTTTGTCTAGCTCATTAGGTAGTTCACATCACTGCCACATTTCCATCATGCCACTCAGGAAGTGACTCGGGCATGCCGAACGCTGAATAAAACCCCAAGCTGGGGCATTGTCCCAGGCCCACCAGAGTGCTGGCAGGCCCCAGCCTGCCTGGACTCTCACTTAGCCTCAGTCAGTCATAGAGATTGACTGAGCCCTGTGTCCAGCAAATTGGGAGAAAACGTTATAAAATTCCTAATGGAGATGTGCACTTTATGGTATTGTTCAAGATGCTCATTTTATATCAGTAAAAAAAGGCTTTTGTGCCTGCATTTCAGGAATATCAGGAAGAAGTCAGCAACTCATTAAACGGAAATTGTGTAGCTCCCTGCAGGAAAATGAGGCTGTTTTGAGGTCCTGGATGGTCCCCCGTTCTTCATTCTTTGTAGGTTGAATTCAGAAGTCACCTATCTCCGGCCTATCTTTTGCCATCTTCATAGTATACTAGTATCCCTCACAGGACAGGGACACTAGGGAAATAAATGTCTTGCCACTTGTTTCTAACTAAAAAGGTTGGTGGAAAAAAGCTGAAAACCACTAACTAAAATGTTTCCAAAATTATTTTCAAATGATCTGTGCTTCTCCTTGCCTTGTTATACGTGTAACTGTTGTGACTGGCTGTAGCTCAGGGAGGGCCTGCCTAAACAGGCCTGGTGTGTTGATGTGTCAGCCTAAGTTCAGTTCAGCAGCTACAGTCCTGCATGTGCTGGGCTGTGCTAGGGAGCTGGGGATAGCCAGGGTCACCAAGTCCCCATCCCAGAGTTGTTCAGAAGTCTAAGTGGGCTCTTTCTTTCCTTTTTTTGCCAGGATCATCTAAGTGGAAATACTGTTGGTTCTAAGTGGCTAACCCAGGAAGGGAGGAAAATTTTTTGTCCTAATCTTGATTTTTGAAATAGCTTCAGTGTGCCCTCTCCTAGGTATCTAGCCCACGATGGCTTGCTCAGCAAAGGTTTGAATGAGCAGATTCTTTGCTTCGGCCTCCTGTGCCAGGCCCCTCCCCACATCCTCTGTACCAGCTCCACATGCCTGGATTCAGACTTAGGGGCCTTTAACAGGCATTCAGTCTGAAAGAAGGTAGAGGGGAGTGTCTCCTGGGGTTAGATAAAACAGGACTGATCCTTCAAAGAAGGAAACTTGCAGAGCTGCACGGTCTGCAGGGAAACATTGAGAAGAAGGGGATGGACATTTGATTTACTGTTAACAATGATAAAGGCCAGATCTTTAAAAAAAAATAAAAGGTTGAGGGGCTGGCAGAAACCCAGCATTGCATATTGGCATACTCTATATGCCCTGTTGCCTTTGCCCTTGGGGTCCTTGAGAATCTGTTTCTTAGGATGGGGAGGGCAAAAGAGTTTGCCTCAGACAGTGGCTTCTGTTTGAACAGGAAAGAGGGGAGCCCGTGATCCCAGAGGGGACTTCTAACAGAGAAGCAGACATACTGTAGCCTCTTGGCTGGCCCCAGCAGAGCGGGCCTAGGCAGGCTCTCAGGTGGCATCCAGGGCTGCACGGCCTGCAACTAAGGCCCCTTCATCTGCCCCAGATTTAGCAAATAAAAATACAGGACACCTGGTTAAATTTGAATTTCAGATAAACAGTGAATAAGTTCTTAGTGTAAGTTTGTCCCAGTTTTTTCTGGCTGCCTTATTCAGGCTGGCCTCTGCTGGCATCTGCTGCGTAGAGGCTTCCAGGCTTGACACAGGCTGCCAGGAGCTCTCCAGCTACATTGGATTACCCTGATTTGTTGCACTGTCTGTGCCTCTGTGGGCAGCGGAAATGACAGTGAGATATGAAGTCACTGGAGAGAGGGCAGTAAGGGGAATTCAGTTCTGAAGAGCCAGGCAGGCTGACTGAGTTGGATGAGTGTGGGCCCCCGTTGTCCTCAGCTGCTAGCTTCTACTGGGTATTTTTCCGTCAGGAATTTCAAATGTGTATTTTATAAAGAGAGCAACGAAGCAAAGTGCAGGCTTTTCTCACTTGATCAGTAACTTTGATTAGAGATGTAGCGGGGGAGAATTCTTTGCTTTGTTTGGTTGACTGATTATTTTCCTTTCATCTTTGCTTTGCTGACGTTGTCGCTCTGTGTGCTATTTGTGGGGAGAAGGGACAGGGTGGGAGAGAGTTGGTATATGTGTTCTCACCTTCCTTCCTGTACAGTAACTTCTGCATTTACTCTGTTTAGGATGGTTCCTTCACCACCACCCCTGTCTGTAGCCAGTAAATTTCCGGAATGTTCTCCCTAAGTGTCACGTGCCCCCTTTGTTCAGTCCTTCAGTGGAGCAGAAACCTCTCTCAGGCCTCCTTTCCTGGGAATGTCCTTAACTGAGTCACAGCCTGGGGCTCCTCGGAAGGCAGCAGAAGTGCCTCTTCCCAGCCTCTGGGGGTGACTGGGCCTGGCCCCTTCTCCACTCCCTGCAAGGAAGGCTAAGGCCTGCTGGGCCCCTGGGTCCTCGAAGTCCCCACAGGTTTCTGTAAGTACAGGACTCCCACCCCAGCTCTGAAGTCTTGCTCTCCCCTCACCAGCCTCAGAGTTCAGTCCCCTGGCTAGGGATCTGAGGGAGGTCGGTCTGGCTGGAGGTGTGGTGGGACAATAGATCCAGAGCATTTTGATGGTGACCCAGCATGTGGCATGCATTCTGGGGCTAGGAGCTGTTGGAGCTCTGTGACCATTGACGCTGGGCTCTCAGTGGAAAGCATTTTAAATGGGGGTCAATAGCCAGTTATTGGCCTTGGGAAGGGGATGCAAGATTGTTTCGATGGTGAGAGAGACTTGGGCCTGGTCACAGGACAGATGTCCCCTGCTCTCCTGGGCAGTATCTGCCTGTGTTTCTGACCAGGAAGGGTTTTCAGGGTCTGGGGTTTGGGCTTCTGCCTGGGGATGTGCAAATGGCTGAGGAGGGAGGGGGTCTTCATTTCTCTCCACCTGGGAGACCTGGCCCTAACGAGAAGCTCGGGAGAGACAGGCTCCAGCTGCCTGGTGGCAGGAGTACTCTCTCCTTGAAGGAGCCACATGGAAGAGCTTCAGCCCATTTGCTTTGCCTGGGGGCCCTCAGCTTGTTTTGGCCTCTGCGACCTGTGCGAGGCCACTTCCTGATGAATCACCTGGAAATCTGGGCCTCAGACAAGTGCCCATGTAGGGCCCACCCCATGTAGGGCTTAGTGGTCTCTTCCACGCCCTGCAGCACCTCCTGGAGCAGGGGCTGGCAAGAGCCGGTGGCTGGAGAGGGGAAGCTGTCGCGGGGCTGGGGGCAGGTGGAGAGCTGGCTGCTGCAGTAAAGCGTAGCCCCGTTTACCCAGATCTCAGAGCTAGAGGCTTTTCAGCGGAGTCCTAGTTAAAACCTTTAAAATGCCACCCACAAGGAAAGAGGACAAGGTTAGGACCACTGGTCACCCCAAATGAGGGGTGCTTTAGCCATTCCCTTGGAACAGCCAGATTTCCATAGAAGCCCCGGGAAGCACACAGCCACAGAGAAGTATGAGGACTGATGGTGGGCAGTGAGGCCCCAGAGCCCAGGAGAGCTGCATGCTGGCGGTGCTGTTGCTGGGGTAAGACGTTTTCCTCGGGGAGGTCGGCTGGAGAGCCCCTCTGCCCAGTTGCTGCAAAGGCCTCCCACCAAACAGTGCCGGCCCGGAGGCATCACCCTCACCACCCGGCTGACCCTCTTGCACTCAGAGTGGGTCCCTGGGTGAGCTTTCATACTGGTCAGCCACACACATCAGCTGGCTTGTATTTTTAGGAAAATTAAACCAAACCCAAAAGGGCATTTTGATTCCCTAAATATGAATGTTTGGGATGTGGCCCTCTGGTGGCCGGCAGCGATTATTAGCTTTAGAAAGCACAAAAGGCCTAAGAAAGATTTCGAGACTTCTTTGAAAACTAAATTCTGAAAGGAAAGAGCTCAGCAACAGTGGGGGTCGGGGGGAGGAAAAGGAAATGAATATTGGAGGACCAGCCCAAGACTGAAGGCTCTCCAAGCACAGAGCCCTGAATGAAACAAGCCCACCAGGCCTCAGGGCCTGGCATTTTCAAGAGACACCACAAGCCTTGGAGCTGGCCTGAAAGTTGGGCTAAAATCCCCATTTCACCATCTGGTAATCATGTGACTGAGGGCAAGTCGTTTGACTGCTTAGAACTAGATTGCTCAGGTGTAAAGCAGGGATACCAATCATATTCCATCAGGCTAATGGGAATATGAAGTTAATTTATAGAGATCACCTACCTATTGCCTGACATACTGTGGGCCCTCAATAAAGGTTAATTTTGGCCACCCTACTCCCAGCGTTGTTTAGACAGGTCTCTAGGGCTATAGGTATGTCCTCTACCATTTGGCTTCTGCACTTCACAACAGGTTTTTCACATGGGTGCAGGGTGGACTAAGTTACCCCCACCCCAGGGATGGCAATCTTTTTGTTTTTTGCAAGAGACAAATTTAGGTTAAAATCAGTAAGCCAAAAATTTGCTACAAGGGGACCAACCTTGGCATGTCAAGTTCAAGTTGTGATTCCTGTTGATTCAGTGACCGCTGAATGAAGAATGCAGTTCAACAAATGTTTGAGCATCTATCCTGTGCCAGGCATTGTTCTAGGACACAGTGGTGAAATGAACTGACATCCCCGCCTTCAAGAAGCTTACCTTTTACTGAGGTGAGACCAACAGCAAAGGGCCTCTTCCTAGGTGAGACTGAGTTGCAGTTCCTGCTTTCGTAAGCTCATGGTGTGGTGTGGTCGGCGGGGAGAAGAGATAAGCAGGTGTGTGCGTGTGTGCGTGCGCACAGACACTATAATAAAATAGGAAGCCTTAGGAGATGCCACAAGAAAGGGCTTGATAAAGAAGATCAGAGGCAGGATTTCCTGTGGCTGGGGGATGCAGGAGCCATCTGCTCTTGACCAGGATCCAGACCGCAGACGGGTGGGTGGGGTGGGGGGCCCCAGCCAGCCCAGAATGATACAGTGAGCTCCACTCCAGCTCCCCACTCGGCCCCAGCAGTCTCATGCAGCTGTTAATCTCTCCTATGACCTTGAAGCTGGGGAAACAGCAGGACTCAGGTGAGTTGAGGGGCCCTGGAGCCAGGTGGAGAACTGCCAGAGGTCACAGGCCTCATGTGCAGCCCTTCCTGGCTGAGCAGAAACCTGATTGTGGGGCATCCACCTTGTCCAAGAGGTGAGTATGTGGGGTTTGCACCTGGGGTGTGTGGTCCATCAGGCAGAGTGACGAGGGGTGGTCTCATCTGGGGACACACACTTGTCTTACAAATCAATAACTGTAAAGCTGTCTGTTGGCCTTAGGCAGTGAATTCAAGCAAAGGGCTGATGGCCTGCTTATGTATTCATGAGTCTACCCAGAATTAAAAAACTCTTTAAAATCCTTTTACAACATGAAAGATTATTTTTAAGAAACCCTAAATCAGCATTACCTTTATCAAGAAAAGCCAGATTTTGTGCTGTGCACAGCCTTAGTCACATCTTTCTCAAGCTTATAGCCCCAGCTCTGCCATTCTCAACCCTGGATACCGATTAGGATCACCTGGGGAGCTCTTAAAAATACTGGCTTCCAAGCCCCTGCCCCCTGAGTTTCTGACTTAATTGGTCTGGGGAGGGGCCTAGGCGCTGACTGGTTTTTTCAAGTTCCCCAGGTGATTTTCATGTCCTGGGTCAAGAACAGGGTCAAGACCATTGTTCTGACTGGAAGCAGGGAGTGAAGTAGGCCCCTCTAAACGTGGACTACCCCCACCCTCCTCAACACGGGCTTTCAATAAATCATAGATTGTCAGAGATGCACTAAATAGGAAGATGAAAATTCTAACTAGTTAGGAAAAATATGTGCCATACCTAGTGCCCATTGGGTCAACTTGCCCTTTGTGTACCCACCAAGGTCAAAGCTAGTTGTCTAGGATGGTTTTTGATGTTGATGGTTAATCAGTTAAAATGGCACCAGTTGAAATGCATTACTGTGGGGGTGGTGAGGGGGTGGCAGGGACGGCAGTGTCCATTTCCCAGGAAATCACAAGTGAATGACCATCTGACAACTCTGGCCGAATCCCTGGGCCCTCATCAGGGGTGTTCTTTCCTAGTGTCCACCTGCCCCCAGCCTTCCCGCGTCCACCTTTGGCAGGTACAGGCCTTGCTGGGCTTGTCCTGAGCCTCTCCAGCACTCAGTGCTGCTGCTAACGAAGCTCCCTGGGAGTGAGGACTCGATTCCCGCTCCACGCAAAGCCCCTCGGACTTCCTGCTGTAGGGCTCCATACCCTGGGAACTCGCACCCAGCCAGAGGGACCCCGTCTGGAGGGCAGACTCCCTTTGGATCCAGCCCCTTCCCCACTTTAGCACAAATGCATTCCGGATGGCAAGTGTCATCTTGCAGCTGAACCCTGGGTGACCACCGGCAGAAGATCCTTTGGGATATATATTAAGGAGGTCAGCTTATTTCAAGTGTCTGGTAAAGGAGCAACAAGGTGATGGGGGAGACCCTCTCTCTGGGCTTCTGGGATCCTCTGGACGTTTGCCCTATCGAAGCCCGAGTTGTGATGAATGCAAATGACCAAATCCAACTCTCTCTGGGTTTCCACCTTCTGATCCTGAGCAACCCTTCCCCGCAACTCCTCCTAATGCCCTAACTTTTTGGTTTGTTTGTTAATAAATTTTAGTGCCTGCCGTTACTAAAAAGTATTGCCTTAAATAGTCAAGGATGAGTTGGTTTCTTCCCCCACCCCTACCTTTCTTTTCTGGTAGCTAAAGAGCTGGGGGAAGGGTGGGGGGCGGAATATATATATACACACACACACATATATATTTGCAGAGCAATATTAATGTCCTCTGAAATGCTTCTTTCACAAGTTCCCTCTCTCGATCATCAAAACACTCATTGAGAAGAATTATCCATTTGGCAGATGATGAAACTAAGGCACACAGGCCTGAGGTCATGAGGTAGGTGGTGCAGAGCCAGGTCCAGGCCTCCTTTGACTCTTATCCTTCCCACTCCCTCCATGTGTCTAGGGCTGGACCCAATTTGGGGGATGGGGTGGGGGAAGCTGAGCTTTTAAAGCAGTTCCATGATTCTAGGACCCCTGGTCCCAGGTCGAGTATCAGGTCAGAGGCTCCTGAGCTCCAAAAGATGCCATTAAGGAGTATTCTGATTAAGAATGCACTGTGGAGTTCAAAATCAAGCAGAATGACCATGTTTCTCCTCTACTTTTTTCAAGAAAGACAAGAAGGTTTACAGGAAAGTTAGAAAAACTGAAGGTGTATTTAAAAGTGAAAAGCTGGGGGTAGGAGAAACAATGGGTTTGGCTCCTTGGTCTCTTGGAGAGCACATAGGCTGAGTCATCAGGGTGAAGAGCACATGGTCATGCCTGTGACTACAGGACTGAATTTCTGTTAGAATCACTGCTTCAGTTTGTGTTGATGCAGCAGAAATGAGCTCAAGCCACCCTCGTTTTGGAATCTTTTCCAAGCTTGGATGGAGGGATCAAGGGTTGACGGAGATTTATTTTCTTTATGAGAAGAGGATGAGGGGGAAAAAAGTGAAATCTCACTCTTTTTATCAGATAGTGACTACTGATTATAATTCTACTTTTTGCCTTGGCTGCCAGGAAGCTCCAAGCTAACACATGGCACTCTCCTGCCTTAAATGTTTGTTTATCTCTTTTTGCCTTTATTCTAACTGTGCTACTTCATACATCCCACTCCATCATTACCCCAGCCAGAGGAAGTCATCCCTTCTCTGAACCCTTGTAGCATTTTATCCAGGGATTTCTGCCTTTGGGCCTTGGGTTGTGGCTGTTGTGGCCGTTACCTCCTCTGAGGAACTATATGCTACTTGAGGACAGTGATCGTGCCCTGTCCTTCTGTGTATCCTCCAAAACAGCCAGGCTGTGTCTAATCCATTATTAATACCTACAATTACTTGTGGAATGAATGTTGGCTAAAAAGACTTTTTTCAAAAAGCAAGTCTAACCGTGAAGTAAAAGGAACCAGGAGTTGTTCCTTTAACAATGAAAATATCTTAATCATCAAACATGTTTCCATTTTGCTTTAGCTGCCAGTAGCTTCAGGGTACTTCAGTGTTCAACTCCTGTAACACTGGCGGGATAGAAGGACCAGGATTGCAATAGACACACTTATGTGGTTTGCAAGGCTCAAGAGAAATCTCAGTTTTCTTGGTCCTGGTCGCTTGCAGAGGTTGCAGTCAGCCTCTGGCTTCCCAGACCTTTCCAGTGCCAGACACCTCCATTGTTGCCCTTCCCCCTATACTGTATACAGGGTTTTGTGTCTGCTCCCCACTTCCTCGCTACCATCAAGTCTGTGCGCCCCCCTGTGGGCAGGGACCCAGCCTCCATCATTTGCAGCCCTGGGCCTCTGCATGGCGCTGGCCCAGGGCAGCCATCGGTCCGGGAGGATGTTTGCCCAGGCTTGTCATCACTGCCTCAGACCCTCGGAGCCACGTCCAGAGGAGGAAGCTCGCCGAGTTCTGGTATCGTTGCTGCAGCTGGTGTTGTGAATCAGGCCGACGAGCAGCGCATCCTCTTACCCGGCTATTTCACGACACCAGGGTTGCATCATACCCATCCTCTCCAGGCGAGCCTCGTGGGACCGGGGCGGATGTGGACGTGGGGATGGGGCGGGGGTTGGTGTGGGGGTGGGCAGTCTGCGTGTGAAAGATTGTTCTCTTTAGCCCACTGGGTCTCAGCCTGACCGCCCCTCAGTTCCACCTGGGGAGATTTCTAAGAATACTGATGCCGGCCCCTCACCCCCTTTTCGGCCCCAGGCCCATAGCATCCCCAGCGGGGGAGTCAGCATTTGTCAGAGGCTCCAGTGAGATGGTTGAGTGTTGTGAGCAGTCAGGGGTGAGCCCTAGGGCTCAGAGCTGTGCAGTTGTCTGTTCTGCCTGACTGTCACTGGAGCCCCTCCCGGCCCTCCCTGGCCCTGTGCTTTCTTCCTGGCACTGCTCACCACCCCACTATGCCCCCCACCAGCTTTCCAGAAACAGATGAGATCTGATTCCCCAGGACAAAGGCCAGTCTCCTACCCTGGCATTCAAGGCCCTCCTTGCCAGGTGTCCCTACTCAGAAATGACACCACATTTCCCCCATAGAGTCTTCCCTGTTCCCCTCTCTCTCCAACTCCTGCCCTACACAAATCCGTGTGCTGGTTCTATCAGCTCTGCCTTCAGAATATATCTCAACTCCCAACACTTCTCACGACCCTGCCATCCACATCTACTCCCCGGCCCGGCCACCACCTTCATGCACCCACAGTGGCCCCACTAGTCTTGCTTTGCCCTTGCCTCCCTCCATACAATCTCCACACAATGACCAAAGTGAACTTTGAAAAATATAAATCTGACCATCACATAATAGAACATGGAACTTCTAACCCTGGCTTATAAGGCCTGGTGTCCCCCCTTCCATGTCTCAAACCCATCTCCTCAGTCCCTCGGCTCCTGCCATCCTGGCCTCCTTGCCATGTTGAAGCCCCAACCACACTCCTACCCCAGAGCCTTTCACATGCTCTCTCCTCTTTCTGGAACCCCTGTGCTCACACCTGCTCACTTATGGGTGTCTCCTCCTTATTGTTGGATCTCAGCTCAAATTTCTCATTCTCAGAGAGGGCTAAATGCCCCTCCTTTAAAAAAAAAAAAAAAGCTTTGTTTTCTTCATAGCACTTATCACTGAATGTACCATGATGCTTGCTTATTTACTGCTTGTCTGTCTCTTCCACTAGAATGTGAGCTCCAGGAGGGCAGGGCCTTTGTCTTGTTCTCCGTGGTGCCTTCCTTGCCTAGCATGGGGTATGGTATGCAGTAGGCACTCAATAAATGTGAGTGACTGAAGAAACAGTCGGACCCCTTTCAGCCTCTTCTCCCACCATTTCTTCCCTCCCCCGCCCACCACGGCACCGTGAGCTCCAGTCCCACCACCTGGTCCCTCCCACTGACCGCACCTTCCCAAGCCCCATGCCCCAGACCCCCTCCATCCTTGCCTACGTCTCCCCTCGAGGCTCCCCCTCCTCCAGGGCAGCCTCCCTCCTCTGCTAGCCAGTTGCTGCGACCTCCTTGCTGGTTAGTCTGCCAGGCTAGGCTGTGAGTTCCAGTCCTGGTGCATAAGAGCTTAGGTGCCTCGGTGGCTGTGAAGACAGCAGGCCCTTCTGTCCTCACCATTTCAGCCCCCTGTGCCTGGGGTTTTCCCTTCCAGGGAGTTTCCTGAGTCTTTCTGTTCCTTTACCACCCCATTCTTCCTCCTCCGAGAACCGGGAGAGGCCAGGGGCCCTAAGTCACCCAGCCAGGGGCCCTTGAGTGAGTGAGAGCCAGCGCTGGTGTAGGTGTCATTTCCATTCGGCTGCTAAGTGGGGGCTGAGGGGGCTGAGGGGACGACTTGCTCAGAGCCCTGGGGAAACTGACAACTGAGATGGGAGCCTGACAGCCCCTGAGGCCAAATCCCAGGGCTTCACTCAGGGTTCCTCCAACTTCCACTCCTGGTCTCAGACCTGACAGGCTCTGGGCAACCTGGCAGCTGAAGCCCTGGAAGGCAGGAGTCGTGTGTGACCCACATGGTGCCCCCATCAAGAAGAGTGCCTCTGTGAGCATTTCTCAAAGGGATGGACTTCCATCCAAGGGTAGAAAACCCCTTTCTTTGGCGTCTGTGCTTTGGGACAAGGAGTTCCAACAGTCCCTTCAACTGTCCTATTGATAAGCCTTTTGAGGGGTCCTGCTTAAATCCCCCCACCCAGAGACATACAGGTATGGGGGGCGCAGGAAAGGCTTCTCGAAAAAGCAAATGCTCCCCTCCAGGGCTGGGAGGGACCTTGGAGCTGACCCAGGCCTGGGAATTGTGGAGGGCGAGGAAGTGGCTTGCTCAAGGTCATCCAGCAAAGCTGTGGGCCCTCACTCTGCCGGGGCCCCAGTGCTGCTGGAAACCAGCCTTGGTCCCTCTGGCCACTTTCTCTCCTAAGATCTTAATCACGAATTTTCCACAGCTGCTCGGGGGACAGGGTGTGTAGGGACGGCGTAAGGGGGTGTTGGGCAGCTGTGATTTTCACCAGTCAAGTGGCAGTTAAAGATGGAGAGGGCGATAAGGTCTGTAAGCTCTACCCTGAGGCCCCGTGGGAGGGAAGGAGTAATTGGCAGATGGGGCGGGGCGCTGCAGGGAAGGTGGAAGACTGACCACGGCTGGGGTCCTGGCTGTGGAGTCCTCACCTTGGAGCCTTCCCCCCTGCTGGCAGCTGGCTTGGGGGTTGGGGACACCCTCCTGCAGAAACCTCTCTGAGGAGGGGCCAGAGGTCCTGGAGAGGGAGTAGGCAAGTCTGGGGGTCTGGGGAGCCCCGAGAAGAGTCTTTTAAAGAAGTGAACACATAGTAAATATATCAACTTTGCAAAACAGTGCACAGTGATCATAGACTTTTGGGTTTGTCCTCGAGGACCAGCCGTCAGCTCACCTCTGTGCCTGGTTGAGCTGGGAGGACCCGAGGACCTACCCTTTGTCCCCACCCCCACCCCCGGGGTGGTTCTGTCAGCCAAGGGTTTCTATGGCAGCCTCTCTTTGGTTCTGGCTTCCCTTCGTTACTCATTCAACAAGCGTTTAATGAGGACCTGCTCTGTGCTGTTCTAACTGCTTGGGAATGTCAGTGAACAAGATGGGCCCAGATCCCTGCCTCCGTGGGCTGGTCTTCTAGCAAGTTGGATGAACTTTATGCCCCCCTTTCCAGAAAAATGCACTTAGGTATGAAAACTTGTCTACAGATTTGTGGGGCTCCTGGACCCCCGTTGAAGCACCCTCATCTTAGAGGGGTGATTCCCTAACACAGCTTGCTACCCTAACACAGTCTGAGCATTTCCTCCTGTCCTGGGCCCCTCTGGACCAGGAGTGAGGGGGCAACAGAAGCCAGCCAGGCCCCCCGCAAGTTCTCAGTCCACTGGGGCTGACTTGCTGATGGACGTCATGGAGCCCTGGGGGGCTCTGAGCATCTCAGAGCTGGTCTCTGGGGACGTAGGTGAGCTTTGAGAGCCCAGCCCAGGTCTGAGAGGCAGGGCAGGGAGGTAGAGAAAGTGTGCCCTCACGAGGAGGGCCAGAGCCTGGGCATAAGTCAAGCTTAGAAGCCTGTGGCTGGTGGTGGCCTTGAGTCCTCCATCCATCCCCTGCCTTCAGAAGAGCAGCTTGTCCTCCAAGACTCCGGTCGGGGGTCTGTCCTGTCCCTGGTTGTCCCCACCCTGACCCTCCTCCATGTGCATCTCTCCCATCGCCGCCCTCTTCACACAGCGGGGCTGGTCTCTTTCCAGGTCCGTTTCCCCCACTAACTCAGCAGCCCTGTGAACGTAGGCCTGTGCCCGCCGTCTGTGTTCCTGCCTCCTGTCTCCACCCATGACATGGTCGATGGTCAATAAGGTTTGTTAGTTGAATGGCTGAAAGATGCAAAACCCAGCAGGGATAACAAAGAAATGAGTGGTTTTCCTGTGAGCTTTAGGCAACCCACCCCCAGGAAGCAGACTCTGAGACAAAGGTGAGCCTGCAGGGCACTCACCAGTAGAGCTCTTGGGGTCAGTACCTCTGGGGAGAAGAGAAGGAAGCAGGACAGGACAGAGGGAGGAGTGGGCTGCTGTGTAGACAAAGCCTCAGCTGACCCTGGGGACTTCCGGACATGGGGTGGCTCCTCAGATCTGGGGGCAGGGCATCAGGCCTTGCATCCCACACCTATCATTGGATGAGAGCTCCATGGGGGAACTAGGCCATAGGCAAGGCCATTGCCATAGGAGCTGACACTGAGACCCCTCGCAGCAGCTGGGGGTTGTCCTTCTTTTCTGGCGGCACATCAGGTGGCCACCACACTAACTTTCTCATAGTCAGAGAGACTAACCTTTTATATATATATATGTGTCTGTGTGTGTGTGTGTATCTTTTTAAATGTCATACCGTTCATCTATTTGAACATACTAAATAAACAAAATATAAAACTAAATACCATATACTGAAACAAGAGGTTTTTGAACCTGCGTGGAGTGGGTCCTCTGGCCATCAGGCTGTCTCTGGGGACCCTCGTAGGGTCCCTAAGGATCCTCTTGGTGAGTACTCCTTCCTAGGGTCCAGCTTCTGATGTCCACTGCTCCCAAACTCAGAAGAGCCTCTCTAGGGCCCAGGGGCTGGGCATGCCCCCCTTCTCTGCTGACCCAGTCCTGGCTCCCAGTCCAAGGCCATGTTGCTATCTCCGAGATCAGATGGTGGGCAGGACAGCATCAGGCACGTGCTGTGCCTCCCACCCTGTCCAGGGACCTTGCTCGCCAGCTGTGGGCGGTTTGGGCCAACCTCTCCGCCTCCTCCCTGCTGTGGCCCCAGCCTATAAAGCCACCCTGCATGTCCCCGCCGACCCTGGCCCCCTCCCCCGACACCCAGAGCCACAATGGCAGAGCTGCCGGTGTTGGAGACGCCCAGGGACCCTGCTCTGTGCAGTGGGCGCTTCACCATCAGCACGTTGCTGGGGGGCGATGAGCCCCCGCCACCGGCCGCCTATGACAGCAGCCACCCCAGCCACCTGACCCACGGCAGCACCTTCTACATGCGCACCTTTGGCTACAACACTGTCGATGTGGTGCCTGCCTACGAGCACTATGCCAACAGCACCCTGCCCGGCGAGCCCCGAAAAGTCCGGCCCACGCTGGCCGACCTGCACTCCTTCCTCAAGGTAAACACCGTCCCAGAGGAGTGGCCCCTCCTGCTGTGTGACCTTGACCAGTTACCTAACCTCTCTGAGCCTTGGCTCTGTCATCTGTGTCATGGGGACAAACAGGTGTCTTCCTCGTGGGTTGAGAGGCCCACGTGGAATGCAGGTATGGGAGCTGTAAAGCTCTGGGCACATGTAATATTCATTGCCCAGTCATTGGCGACCCAATCAAGCAATCTAGGGTTGCCCAGAGAGGTAATGAGCTCCCAGTCAGTGGAAGTTTACAGAGTTTACACTCACCTAAAGGAGATGGGGAGAGGAGGGTAAGAAAGCTCTGCAGCAGAGACGGGGCTTGCTGGTTTGCTACTTGGTAGGCTGGACGGTGGAGGGTGGGGAGGTGGGGGAGCTGGATTGTCATGACCCCTGCCTGCCTGACCCGCGGTCTCTGCGCTCCCAGCAGGAAGGCAGCCACCTGCATGCCCTGGCCTTTGACAGCCGGCCCAGCCATGAGATGACCGATGGGCTGGTGGAGGATGAGACAGGTACCAACGGCGAGAAGAACTCTGAGGAGCCTGTGCGCTTTGGCTGGGTCAAGGGGGTGATGGTGAGTGGGGCGTGGATGGGATGTCCAGGGATAGGGGTAGGGAGACAGAGCTCCATTCAGGCTCAGCTTGGACTCTCGGGCCTTAGTAGTCAAGGCAGACCCAAGACTCAGCCCGGGCCTCAGTTTCCCCATCTGCATAATGACCTCAAATTTTCTCTGCTTTTGTACTTCCTGACCTCCGTTTATCCCCCAGACTGAGACCTAGCCCTGGGGAAGATCTCTGTTTGTCTGCTCAGTCATCATGTGACTTTGGACAAGTTACTTAACCTGTCTATGCCTCACTTTCCTCGTCTATGAAATGATGAGCATTCAATGAATTAATAGATGTAAAGCGCTTGGATGAATGCCTACCTTGGAGTTATTGAGAGAAACTGTGTTTCCCCAAAGAGCCACCAGAGGGCAGCACTAAACACAAATCCACAACATTGTTTTCTCATTCTCCATGATGGGAAGGAGAAGGTTTGCTGTTTTAGGCCCCGAGATAGCAAACAATCTAATGTACTTGGCTTTGGAAGACATTATGGCACTTTACAGAGGGGATCGCATGAGATCTAGGAGAAAGCTTCCTGCTCTGGGAGGCAGGAAGCCTGGGTTCTGACCTTAACTCTGCCAACTGCCTGCTTGGCTGTGCCTCTTTCTCCATCTGAACGGTCAACCCCCCTCTAGCACCAGAGGCCCGTAATCCGGAGTCTGGGTCTCCCTCCTTCACTGTGGTGGCCAGAGCCTGGTGTGGGCCCAGAGCCTCAGAGCATACGGAGGGCCTTAGAAATTTCCCAGGCCTCAAATTTCGAATCACTATGTTATACACCTGAAGCTAATATAATATTGTAAATCAACTATACCTCAATTTTTTAAAAAATAAATTAAATTCAAAAAATTTTTAAAGACTAAAAAAAAAAAGAAAAGATAGAAAGAAAAAAGAAATCCCCCTGGGCTTGTAAATGCCACATGTCCCCCACCACAAGACGTGGCTGGGGCCAAAGACCACACCAGCCCCTCCCACATGGGATTCCAGCCTCAGCTGTGGCGTCTGGCTTTGCTTTAAATTCGGAAGCTGAAGTCACAGCCACCTGAGCCCTGATTTCTGCTTGTATGTAGGGCATTGGCTCAGCTGGCATTTGCTGAGTTCCCCCTGAATGCCAGGCTCTGGACCAACAGCTGGCCACTGGGCCATGACTGGGGCTGGCAGACACAGGACCCTGGGCTTGGAGCAGGGTGAGGGGTGATAATGCTTGCAGCCCATCCTCAGGCCTCAATGGAAGGAGGGTAGGAGAGTGGTGGGAGGGACAGGTGGGTCTCTGGGTACCCCTCCCCTCCCTGCCGCACAGAACCAGAGAGGCACTGAAGTGGGCACTCACTAAAGTGGGTGAAGCAAAGAAAGAGCCCAGGTGTCCCCTAGGTGCCCGATGCCATGCCAAGACTGGGGACAGGGACTTATGTGCTTGACCTTGGGGTACTCAGCCCCACCCAGGTGGCCTCTGACCCCCCTCTCCTCCCAGATCCGTTGCATGCTCAATATCTGGGGTGTGATCCTCTATCTGCGGCTCCCCTGGATTACCGCCCAGGCAGGCATTGGTGAGTGCTGCCTCTGGGGGGCAGGGGGAAGGTGCGCCCGGGTCCTGGTCCTCCCAGGCTCCACGGGAGCAATCTTGAACTTGGGTTACAGAGCCCACGGGTTACAGAGGTCAGGGCAGTGTGGCCAAGGAGCACTGGACGTGGAGTCAGCAGGCCTGGGGGCTCTCCCTGGCTCAGTTTGCCCTCAGTAAGTCACTTAACCTCTTGGAGCCAAATTTCTTCTGCAGAGCATCTGGGTTAGGAACTCACACTGTGGACAGACCAGCTGCTAGCTCTGTACCATGCTGTGTGACCTTGGACAAGTTTTTTTTTTGTTTTTTTTTTTTAAGTTGCTTTCTTAATTATTATTTATTTATTTATTTATTTTTGGCTGTGTTGGGTCTTCGTTTCTGTGCGAGGGCTTTCTCCAGTTGCGGCAAGCGGGAGCCACTCTTCATCGCGGTGCGCGGGCCTCTCACTATCGCGGCCTCTCTTGTTGCGGAGCACAGGCTCCAGACGCGCAGGCTCAGTAGCTGTGGCTCACGGGCCTAGTTGCTCTGCGGCATGTGGGATCTTCCCAGACCAGGGCTCGAACCCATGTCCCCTGCATTGGCAGGCAGATTCTCAACCACTGCGTCACCAGGGAAGCCCTTGGACAAGTTTTTAACCTCTCCGAGCCTTGGTTTCCTCATCAGTTAATGGGGGCAATAACTGTCCCCACCTCACAGATCTATTGTGGGATTCCTCTGATGCACATAAAACAGCACAGGGTTTGGCACCCAGAGGTGCTCATCAAGTGGTAACTATTACTTTATTTTTTATTATTAAGAGAGGATACCTACCCTTCCATATGTAATGATCCTTTACATGTTGGCTTATCAGCTCCCTGGCTATTTAGAATATACCAGGAGGTAGACAGAGACCCATTTTTCAGATGAGAAAAGTGAGGCTCAGAGAAGGAAAGTGACTTAAGTCACATGGTGAATCAGTTGGCTGATTCAGGTTCCTCAAATGGCTCCTTCTGAGAAATGCCCTGACTTTTTGGGGTGATCACCTCCCCGCCCACCCCCACAGTCCTGACCTGGATCATCATCCTGCTCTCGGTCACGGTGACCTCCATCACGGGCCTCTCCATCTCGGCCATCTCCACCAACGGCAAGGTCAAGTCAGGTGGGCCCCCACCCCAGCCCCAAGGTCCTCCTCGTGTAGGTCTCCGAGTCTTCACCCCAGGAATGGGTCTCTGAACCACTCCCTACCCTCCACCCCCACCCAGACGGGGACACCCCAGGCTGCCCCTGTTGATTCCAGATGTAGGCTTTGCACACCTATGGGATGGGATGGCCTTGGTTGTCTCCTCCACCATGAACCCCCTGGGCCCCATGCTCACCCCCTCCCAGCCTCAGCTCTGCCTGCCCCAAGTCCACCCCAGCCAGCTGACTCCTCTGGTTTCATGGCTCCTGGTTCTGTCCCCAATAGGTGGCACCTACTTCCTCATCTCCCGGAGTCTTGGCCCAGAGCTAGGGGGCTCCATCGGCCTCATCTTTGCTTTCGCCAATGCTGTGGGTGTGGCCATGCACACTGTGGGCTTCGCAGAGACCGTGCAGGACTTGCTCCAGGTGAGGTAGGGGCTGGACCCCGGGCAGACAGAGCCCTGGCCGCCTGCTGCATTCTCCTCCACACCTTCTGGGCCGGGCCTTCCTGCCCCTCTACCCAATTTGGCCTTTAGGGACCAAAGCCACAGTCCGATCATTGTGGGTGACTCTGATGATCTCTTCAAATAAAGACCGTCCCCAGAAGTCTCCTTCAGGGGTGCGTGTTGCCTTTAGGGCCAAATTGTCCAGACCCATGCAGTAGGTGCTTTGGAGGACTTGTGGGCAGGGGAGGGGTTTGAGTTTGTGTTTTCCTATGAGAGGGCAACCATAAATGAGGTAAATCAAGGTGGAGGAGCTTGGGGGGGTGGGCTGTTCAGAGGAAGCACACAGCCTGGCCTGTCATCTCCCCCAGGAGTACGGCTCGCCCATCGTGGACCCCACCAATGACATCCGCATCATTGGCGTGGTCACCGTCACTGTGCTGCTGGCCATCTCCCTGGCTGGCATGGAGTGGGAGTCCAAGGTGAGGACAGGATGTTGGGGAGGGATGTGGGCACGGTCGAGTGTGGAAGCGGGAATCACGGGACCTGGTCCCGGTCTTGGTTCCGCCTCTTGTGTGTGTCAGATGAGCTTTAAGTTCTGCTGCTGTGACAGAGACCCTAAGGAAGGGGGCCTTAAGCCAGAATCGTTCATTTCTCTCTCATGGGACAGTCCAGGTGTGTGTGGCCCCTGGGGACCAGGTATTCAGGCACCTTCCATCCTGTGGCCTCTCCACCCCTGGGGTGTGGCCCTCATCCACCTGGCCCATGACGGCCCCCACCTCCATGTCCCCAGCCCAGTCAGCAGGAAGGGGAAAGAGGGTGGAAAGGAGAGAATCCCCCTCCCCTTTCCTTTTCTGCCCCAGCCTGGAAGTTGTACATAGTCCTTCTGCTCACTTCCCGTTGGCCGGAACGTGGTCCATGGCCACACCTCACTGTAAGGGGGGCTGGGGAAACGTGGTCTTCATCTGAACCTATCCCAAGCCCCGAGTCAGAGGTTCAGCATGAAATAAGGGAAGAGATGTTGGGCCGAAGCTGGCAGCCTTGACCAGCACAGCCCTGGTCCCAGCCGCCCCTCCTCTCGCCCCCTGGCTCTGACCTCCAGCTCCACCACCTCCCCACTGTTCCTTGAACGCACCAAGCTTATGCCCCCATCATTCTGATGCTCCATTATCCTCCTCCTTTAGGACCCTTGAAGACACCTTCTCAGGCCACCCTGCTAAAGTAGCCTCAACCCAGTCCCCGGGACACCCCCTGTTCTTACTCTAGATTCATCCTCCTTATTTATCAGCAAGACAGGAGCCTTGCTATGTCGCCAGCTCCTAGGACAGAGCCTGTGGAGTAATGGGTGTTGAATGAATGAATGAATGAATGAATGGGAGAGTAAGGGACCTGGGGCAAGCTCTTCCCTGCTGGGGCTCCCTGAACAGGCGGAGCCACACCGTCTGACCTCCAGGCTCCCTTCCTCCCAGGCCCAGGTGCTCTTCTTCCTCGTCATCACGGTCTCTTTTGCCAACTACCTGGTGGGGACACTGATCCCCCCCTCTGAGGACAAGGCCTCCAAAGGCTTCTTCAGCTACCGGGGTACGTGCGGGTTGGGGCCACTGCCCGTGGCTCTGGGGACAGGGACAGTCTGCCCACCAATCTGGCCCATTATGTGGGCACCGGTGTTACCGAACCAAACTTGGGTCCGCTTACCCGTGCGCAGTAAAGCCAATCTACCGACACTGGGTTGTGGTGAAGGAAAGCGCAGCGTTTATTTCAGGGTCAAGCAAGGAGTCCAGGGCAGCGAGTGCTTAAAAGACCCAAACTCCCTGAAACCTTTCAGGGAAAGGTTTATGAAGATAGAGTGAGGGAGGGGGGTGTGGGGTGTGTGATCAGCTGGTGGACATTCTTCTGATTGGCTGGTGGTGAGGTAATCGGGAGTCAACATCATCAGCCTTCTGGTTCCAGCTGGTCTGAGGTCTACGTGCTTGTGGGCAGCACGCAGTTAACTTCTCCCACCTGATGGGGGTTTCAGTAGCTGCAAAACAGCTCAAAGGATTTGGCTCAGAATATTATCTATAGCCCTTGAGGAGGAACTAAAAGTCCTTGACTTTGTTTAATGGCTAAGCTACTATTATTTTGTCTTGCTTGACTGTTTTCTTCCTGCATGTTCTCACTTCTCTGATTAAATGTATTCTTTAAAGTTTATCTACAGACAAAAGGCAGGCAGAGGACATGGGTGGGGGTCAATTCTGGGAAGGCCCCATAGGGTCCTGCTCGGTTACATGCGGAGGCTGGCACCCCCGACCCCCACAGCCAGGAGCTGCCATGGGAGCCTCCTGCCTGCCCGGCTGGGCCCAGAGAGGGGGCCCAGGCCTTCCAGGAGGCCCTGACTCAGGCCTTGTTTTTCCAGCGGACATTTTTGCCCAGAACTTGGTGCCTGACTGGCGGGGCGTGGACGGCAGCTTCTTCGGGATGTTTTCCATCTTCTTCCCCTCAGCCACAGGCATCCTGGCGGGAGCCAACATCTCCGGGGACCTCAAGGTGAGCAAGATGCCCAGCCCTCCTGCTTCCTGGCCCTGTCCTACCAGGATGTCCCACTGGGCACTGAGCGGAGCCTTGAGACCCCAGGGCCAGAGCTTCTAAACTTCCGTCCAACTCAATCCAAGCCAACCCATATCCATCCCATTCATCCCACTCCATTCTGAGGTTGTTGATTGGCACCACTGCACTCTAGGCCTTGAGGGCCGCCCCCAAATGGGCTAGTCTCCTCCCTCGATCCTGGGACTCCCAGCCTAAGGGGAAGACTGACCCAGCTTGACCTTCCACTCAGACGGGATCGGGCATATCCTCCCAGGGCTCTCCATCGTCTTGATGCGGGCAGGCTCCTTGGCTCGGTGTGTGAGGCCCCAGCCCCACGGGAACTGTTGCTGTTCCCATGACCCCTGACCCGGCCCTGAGGATCTACTGCTTTGCCCCTGTTGCCCTGTCCCTCCTCCACGTCTTTGCCTCTGCTGTGCTCTCTACCTGGGACTTGCTATCCTCATTTCTTTACCTTGCAAAGTTCTGTTCCTCCTGCAAATTAAAGCCTCCATCCTTACACCTCTCCCAGCCCTTTTGTCAGAGTCTTGGTTCCCCTAATTTAGTGATGTCAGGCCACTTATGTCTCTGACCCGCCGCATCTGGAGAACTGGGGCCTACCTCTATGTCCCTATTCCCAGCTCAGGGTCTGACGCGTCCTAGGTGCTTGGTGCCTGTGTGTTGAGTGAACAGTGGTGGGATGTGGCAAATGGGAAGTGTTAGAGCAGAAGTACAATGCGCACAAGCGGGGGAGAAGTGCAGACTGAGGTGGCAGGGGCTCCAGCAAAACTTCTGGCTGGAGGTGGGGCTGGAGCTGGGCTCTGAGAGACAAGAAAGCCAGTGGAATCTTTGCCGGAGGGAGGTTATCAAAGGAGCTGGTACACAAGTGGGGATGAACAGTGAGGAGCCTGGCTCTGTGCTGGGGACCTTCACCCTCCATCTCCAGTCCCGCTCGAAAGGTGCTGCTTGATGCATTTTCTTAAATGAATTAAGAATTGTGCACTGGAGGCAATCTCGAATTGCAGCGTGGCTCTAGCAGGACCTGGAAATCAGAGGGAGGCCGTGTTTGCCCGGCTCCTCTCCCTTCTCTGGGGAGTGGCCCGCAGGGGCCTGGTCTGCCTGCCCCGAGTTCTCTGCAGAGCTCGGGCTTGTGCTCAGGTGGCCTGGTACCCCTCCCAGCCCCGTTATAGATCATCATAGCCTGGGGATTTATCTAGATGCTTTATCAAGCTTCTTAGGTTACCAACTGGCCCAGTGTGCAGGCATCAGGGCCAAGCAGCTGTCTCGGAGCTGGGGGCGGGGGCAGACACCTTCTTCTGTCTTAAATGCCCTCAAGCCCTAAAGGGACACTTTTCTCCTAGATCTGGCCCCTTGCCCATCCAGTGGGACAGTAAGTCCTCAGCGAAGAGCAGCTCCCGTTCATGGGGACTTTATGCAAGTCCCTTAAAGCCTCTCTGGACCTCAGCTTCCCCAGCTGTAAACTGGGACTCACGCAGCCCCGGCTTCCCAGGGCACAGGGCAAGGATTCAACGCGCTAATTTACATAAAGTGCTTAGAACAGTGCCCAGCCCAGAGGAAGTGCTAAAGGCTGGTTGTCAAGGTCAATGTGATTTTTACCATGTGGCCGGCACGGTGCCTCCTTCTTTAAAAATAATATCTGTGGGACAGCTGAAAGCTTCTACCATCATCACCCCCATGTTACAGAGGAGCAAACCAAGCTCAGAGAGGGTCAGGGGCTTGCCCAGGGTCCCACACACAGGTGTCAGAGGATCTGGAATGCAAGTTTCTAAAACAAAGAGACCTCAACTTTATCACAACAACTCCATCATTCAACCAATATTTTTTGAGCACCTGCTTTGATGCCAGTGTCTTGTGGATGCAGCAGTAAACAAAAGAGACACAAATTCCTGCCCTCATGGAGCTGACATGCTAGTGAGAGAGACAATCAACAAATAAATAAGTAAAATCTGTAGTTTGCCTGACGGTGGTTGAGCGATGGGGAGAAAAATCAAGCAGGGAAGCGGGAAGGCAATCCCTGGGTCAGGGGTGCAGAAGCATGGTGTGAGTTTACACAAGGTGGCCAGAGACTCCTGAGAAGGTGACATGTGAGCCGAGACCTAAAGGGGTGATGACAAAGTTGTCATTGTCACTGTTAATCCTTTACGTCCCCCAACCCTTTAGTGCTTACAGAGCAGTCTCGTGACCATGATCTCATGTTGGTTTAATCTTCACAAACACCCTGTGCTAAGGCCAAGGAAAGCATTATTAACTCAATTTGCTGATGGGGGGATGGGTGCTCAGAGACAAGGGACTTCCTAGTGACTGCCGTGGGATCTGTGCCAGGCTGGTGTTGTCCCAGGTTGTGTTGCAATACAGTCCCCACCCCTAACCGCTCACATTTACAGACGCTTGCTACATGCCAGGCTACTTTCTTATTTCACAGATAGCGGGGGAGAGACGCTGAGGCTCAGAGAGGTTAAAGGGTTTGTTCCAAGGCGCACAGCCAGGAAGAGATAAGCAAGATGTGGACCCAGATATGCCTGATTTGTGAGCTGGGCTCTGAGATTTCACACCAAGACGTGAGGGTAGGATGGAAACCTGGTGTATTCATTTCCTGTGGCTGCTATAACACGTTACCACAAACTTGGTGGCTGAAGACAACGGAAATTTATTCTCACACAGTTCTAGAAGCCAAAAGTCCAAAAAAAGGTGTCATTAGAGCCATGCTCCCTCTGAAGGCTCTAGGGAAGAATCCTTCCTTGCCTCTTCCAGCTTCTGGTAGCTTCCAACAATCCTGAGCATTCCTTGGCTTGTAGCTTCATCCCTCCAATCTCTACCTCTGTCTTCATGTGGCCTTCTTTCCTCTATGTGTCTCTGTGTGTCCTCTCCTCTCCAAGGACACCAGTGATTGGATTTAGGGCCCACCTAATCCAGTATGACCTCATCTTAACTAATTACATTTGCAAAGATGCTATTCCCAAATAAGGTCATATTCTGAGGTTCTAGATAAATGTGAATTTTTGGAGACACTATTCCACCCACCATAGGTGAGCTGGGAGGTTGACCTGGTCTGTTGGCCTTGGGACCAGGGACTCAGGGCAGGGCTGGCTGGCCCATGGCTGCAGGGCCCCCAGAGCAGAGACCTCAGCAGCCCGGGGTGCTCCAGAGCCTCCAGCCTCCCTCCAGCTCTGCTCCCACTTCTCTCTGACCCGCCGCGCCCTTCCTCCCACCCCAGTGCCTTCAGAGCCATGTAAATCGTCCCCTCCACCCTGAGGCCTTCCAGGGTTCCTGGCAGTGTCTCCCCCACCTTGTTCCCCAGTGCACTGTGATCCTCTCTGTTGGCAGGATCCCACCTGTACCTCCTCCACTTGGGCCAGGGCTCCTTAAGGGCAGGGTCAGGGCCTGGTCATCACAGATTGACCATGGGCTCCAGCGCAGGCCTCTGAGTATCTGAGGCAGAGAGCTGGACCATGGCCAGCTTTGCTTCGACTTGCCAATGAATTTGAACAGTGTCATGGTCCCTCCAAGCTCTGTCACCTGTGATTCTTCCTGCCAGCTGAGCGGTGAGCAGAATGGCCCAGAAAATGCTGGCAGGTTTACGAATTTACTTCCTGTGGCTGACGTGACCTTCCCCTCCAAGCTAGGGTCTATGCCTGGATGGGAAACTTGCCATAAAAATCCCAGCCTGCGTTACTCCACCCAGGATCAGCACGCCCGGGGGGGCCTGAGGCTGTGGACCTCGGCATAGTTAGGACTGAGTCGCTGGGGCTCAGTGAGCTGGCCCTTGCTCACAGCTCCCTGGCCTCAGTTTCGCCACCAGCCACTTCTCAGGAAGCTATGTTTGAGAAAGTGCCTGGAAGAGTGAAACACATGACGTGGGTGTGAAGGTCTGCTACTACTGCCAGGAAAGCACCAGCAGAGTTCTTTCTCGAAGAGGAAGGAGAGAGTTTGGGGCTTGTCTATATATTGATTGCTGTGGAACCAGACAAATCAACTGGTGCATAATAGTGACTGCACGCAGTGAGCCCAGCTGGTGAGCTGGGCCCTGGTCTAGGAGCTTGACAAGGATTAATTGGTTTCACCAGCATCCCTGGGAGGCTGGAGGGGCCGAAGCATGGAAGGACATGCACGCTGCCCGGCGATCACCTGGATTTGACCCCAGGCAGGCCGACTCGGGAGCCCTCCACCTCACCCCACCCTTCACAGCCCCCAGAGCAAGCGTCAGCCAGGTGTCCTCGGGGAACAGGCCTGGGGCTGCTTGGAGTTCCTCTCTCTGCCTTGGGCTCCCAGGGCCCTGAATGTGGTCTCAGCCGTCCCCTTGGTTCCGTCCTGTCCCGCTCTGTGGGTCCTCAATCTCGAGGTGCCTTCCTCTCAGCATCCCGGGGAAGGGGGTTCTGGGGGACCAAGGTCAGTGTTTGCTGACCCACCCTCAGCCTGACAAGGACAGGGCCTGGGAGGAGGCCCAGGGGCTGCCTGATGCCCTCTCTCCCTCCCTCCTCCAGGACCCTGCTATAGCCATCCCCAAGGGAACGCTCATGGCCATTTTCTGGACCACCATTTCCTACCTAGCCATCTCGGCCACCATTGGTAAGCTGCCGACCCAGACGGCTGGAGGGGTCACAGGGTGCCGTCTGGCCCTCTAACAAGGATGGCTGGGCCGGGAGGACATGGCAACCCCAGGAAGTGGAGCCTCGAACTTTATTTTGGGGGGCACCTTGGGGGGTAGTTTGTGGTGGAGATGGGGGATCACCCCAGGCTCCTCTGGTCCCTTCAAACCTCAGGTTACAGATTCTATGGTATGAAAATCCTATAGGAAAAGTCATGTTCCAACTCCAGGAATAATGATCAAATCAATGATGAGGAGGAGGAGGAGGAAGATGATTCTAGCAACTGACTTACTACCACGTGCCCAGCCCTTTACATGCCTTATTACATTTAATCTGGGCACTATCATTTCTGCCTTTTGACAGAGGAGAAAACAAGGGCTTAGAGAGGTTAAGTGACCTGCCCAAGGTCACAGAGCCTGAGTGGTAGAGGTGGGCATTGGACCCAGGCCTGGGCCATTGATACTTGCCTGTCACTGAGATCCTCACACATGCTCTCGCTCCCAGTAACCACATCGTGAGATGAGCTGCTCACAGACGGCCAAGGGACACGGCCCAGGTCATAGCCACGTAGGGCCTGAGATCCAGTTCTCCACTTTAAGGAGGACACTGTGACCTTAGGTCACTTAAGCTCCCTGTGCCTCTGTAGAACGGCAATGACAATAAAAGTAATAGTAATACCTGTTTCCCCAGAGTGTTTAAAGTCCTTGACGCAGGGCCTGGCACATCGGAGGTGCTCCTGCATGGTAGCTAAAATCATCGTCATCGTCATCATCATCATTATTATTATTATCATCATAAAGTAAAGGAAGAGCTGGCCCATCAGCAGGGTGTCGCCCTCTGCACAAGTGTCTGGTGTTTTCGGGGTGGGAGGGGAGGAGAGAGGAGGGAAAGGAGGCCTCCCCACGCCCTCCTTCCTCCTCAGGCTCCTGTGTGGTTCGAGATGCCTCCGGGATCCTGAATGACACGGTGACCCCCGGCTCAGGCGCCTGCGAGGGGCTGGCCTGTGGATACGGCTGGAACTTTACCGAGTGCGCCCAGCAGCACAGCTGCCGCTACGGCCTCATCAACCACTACCAGGTACGCGCGGCCCTGCCAGATGCAGGGAGGGCCGGGTGGAGGCTGGACTGGGCTGGGGTAGACAAGGTTTGGGGGGCTGGCCCCAGGCTTGGGAAAAGAGCTTCAGGTAGGGGCCTGGGCCCAGTTCCTGACCTGGTGAGCACTGGGTCCCCAGTGAGGGTTGCAGACTCAGGTGGCAGCTCCCAGACTCAGCCCCTGCCTGCAGCGGGGACTGGGGTGCCCTGGGTGGGGGCTCTGGGCCCCACCCCTCACCATGGGGGCCCGAACCCCATGTCCTTGCAGACCATGAGCATGGTGTCGGGCTTCGCACCCCTGATCACGGCCGGCATCTTTGGGGCCACCCTCTCCTCAGCCCTGGCCTGTCTCGTCTCTGCCGCCAAAGTTTTCCAGGTGAGGCTGCAGAGGGGGCGGGAGTGTCTAGGAGGCCAGGTGCAGGAGGCCCCAGGTGACTGCCACAAAGGCCTGGAGGAGTCATGTGACCCGGTGTCTAGACTGAAGGAAAAGGAGCTAGTAAAGCAAACGCTTGCAGGAAGCAGCCCCTTCCTGTGCCGAGCTTTGAAGAGCAGCTGCCTTTCCCACCCCTCACTCCCTCCCAGTGGTGCAGCCTGGCACCCCGTTTGCAGCCCCCCTCCCAGTTTCCCTCTGATGTGATCAGCCCCTTTTTGCCCTTTCAGTCTTCGTGGTGAGGTGGGGAGGGCAGGAGATCAGTCCCCTTTCAAAAGACAGAAGCCGAGACCCAGTTCAGGAAGTGCCCTGCTGAGGTCATGGAGAGAGCAAGCAGGGCCTGGGGTCCAGGTGACCACAGGGGAGGGGATGGGGCAGGTGCCAGCCAGGGGGTGAGCCTGTCGTCCTGTGCCCACAGTGCCTGTGCATAGACCAGCTGTACCCACTGATCGGCTTCTTCGGCAAAGGCTATGGCAAGAACAATGAGCCACTGCGCAGCTACCTGCTGGCCTATGCCATTGCTGTGGCCTTCATCATCATCGGTGAGTGGCCGCAGGGTACGCAGGGCTGCCACCTCTCCCGGCCAGCCGTGAGGGCCATGGGGACAGGGCCCGACATGCTTTCCCTGGTTCTGCATTCCTGTGTCCTGGCAGCTGGGACCTCCCTCCCCAGGTCTGAACTAGCCCCCAGGAGCACGTTGGGAGCACAGGACAAGCTGACTGATTCCTCCTTGGGAGCTGGTACAAACAGCTGGATCACTATCTCTGTAGGTGTAGAACCTAGACCAACCTCATTTCTCAGATCTTGAGCTGCTGGATCCCTTGGGCTCCAAGGTAGGGGATGCCTTAGGAGAAAGATTCCAGTTAATCAGTTAATTAGATTGACTTTCTATCCTGGCTTTGCCATATGCCAATTGTGTGACCTTGGAAAAAATCACTTCACCTCCTAGAGCCTCAGTTTCCTCATCTGAAAAATGAGAGTAATAATGCATAGAGGGTGTGTCACGGATGGGCAGGAAGAGACCATGTGTGTATATCACACACACACACACACACACACATACACATGCATTCATATACGCACACACATGTGTGCACACTCCCCAGTACTTCCTGATTTACTTAGCCAATGAGGCGGAACTTGCTAGGAGAGAGGTTGCCCTACTAAGCAAGGGCAATCACCGTGCCTTGGCATGATGACCCCTGGTCCCTGCTCCCTATACAGGAATGGGGTCAGGATCAGCTGTTGGTGAACCTCCCCAGGCTGGGGGGTACCTTCCTGCCACAGCTGAATCCCTGCTATAATACTTAGGCTGGCATCACCAAGCCATGAGACATAACCCAATGGTCTAGCCACTTCCACTCAAGGGAACCTTTCTGGACACTAGATACTGCTGGATCCTGCACCAGATGAAGAGACAGCAGGGCCACAAGCAGGGAATGGAAACACCTAGTCAGGCCTGGCATTCCCAGATGTTCCTGGATGTTTTCTGCTCACCCTGCCGTCCACCCCTGCCTCGGGTTTGATGTCGTTTTATCTGGGTGGTTCTGACTGTACCTCAGATGGAGGATCACGATCTCAAATGCTCTGGGGCAAGGCTCTTGTGTTAATTCAATGGACTCATGTACAGAAGGCCTGGCACATAAGAGTTGTTTGTCTTGTTTTGGGATCCACAGAAGCAGGCCCTGAGACAAGGATTCACATGCAAAAGTGTGTCTAGGGGTGCCAGGGGTTGCAGCAGGGCAGGGGCTCGTGAGACAGGGAAGGGAAGGAGCCGGTTCTTGAGTGGGTTTCCATTGTGGGTGGAACTGCGATACAGTCTCAAGGTTTCAGAGAATAGAGAACATGTGTCTTGGGTCACACTGTAAAATGTATTTCTTACTGTAATTTGTGGTCACACAAAGAAGTGTGATAGTCACTGTTCTTGGCCATCCCGTAGCCTGATGGGATCTACCCTCACACTGCTCTCCATCCTCTTTAGAGCCGGCAGTTTACAGTTTACAAAACACTGGACTTTGAGATTCACAAAATGATGGACCCATTTCACAGATGAGGAAGTTGAGACTCACTGAGCCTCGGTGGCCCATCTGGGGTCCCCTTATCCTGAGAGGGAGGGTACCAAGGACTCCTTGGTGGAGTTGCCCAGTAGACTGTTTCCTCTCTCCCTTGGGTCCCTGAAGCTGAGCTCAACACCATCGCCCCCATCATCTCCAACTTCTTCCTGTGCTCCTACGCCCTCATCAATTTCAGCTGTTTCCATGCCTCCATCACCAACTCACCCGGTAAGTAAGACCCTCCCCCCTCATGGGAGGAGGCACCTGGGGCTGGGGTATGGAGCAGGGAGTGGAAGGCATGGATGCAGGTGGGCAGACCAAGGTCACCTCTCAAATTGAAATCAATTAAAGGGACCGTTCATATAATAACAATAATAACAGCTATCCTTTGTCAAGCACTTACAATGTACACTATACATGGATTCATGCACTGTTTAAAGTGTGCAGAGACTTTTCTAGTACCTTCCTCCACCAGTTTTAAGGGAGTCAGGAGTCTGACTCCCCAGAGAGGGAACAGAATCGTCAGTCACAGACAGGGTGGCTGCAGGTTGCACGTTGCCCAACTCCAGGGGGCGCCACTCATAGATGTTATAGATTTGTATGTTTATTACGAAAATTTTCTGGCAGATGGCAGTAAAGAGTCTCAAGGAAGACTTTTTCTAATTAGCCCCAAATCGCCGGTGGGCTGGTCCCGGGGCCACCTTTTCCCTAGACCATGGACCACAGTGCCCTGGAGTTGTGCCGTGGAGCGGCTGTCACTAGTGGCGGCCCTGGCATGGCCTGCAGGTGTGAGGCTAGGCAGAGTCATGTCCTTCCCCTCCATCTCACACCCTCGGCTCTGTGCGAGCCCCGGAAACCAGCACTGCTGTGACGTTGGATGTCCTGTGGCCGTATTTGGCCGGAGCTGGACACCTCCCCCTTGGTGTAGCCTGTTCACACGGCAGGATGCCAGTCAAGGCAGGTGTGTGGCCCTACCAGAGCCTCCAAGCCCAGCCCCAGGAAGCAGGGTGGGTGGGCGGGCACAGACTGGGACCCCAGCCCTGGGCACTGCGGGCATTGCCACCCAGGCCCTGCCCAGCTATGCTGGCCCAGGAGGAGGCTCCGGAGTGCTGAGCGTACGTCCTGCCCTGTGCCCCCCGCCCAGGGTGGAGACCCTCATTCCGTTACTACAGCAAGTGGGCGGCGCTGTTTGGGGCGATCATCTCCGTGGTCATCATGTTCCTTCTCACCTGGTGGGCGGCCCTCATCGCCATCGGTGTGGTCCTCTTCCTCCTGCTCTATGTGATCTACAAGAAGCCAGGTGTGCGGTCGCAGGCTGCCCAGGGGGTCAGGCGTCCCTTCTTGCCCTGAGGCTGCCAAGCTGTCCTGCCTGTCAGCTCAGCCGGAGGGCCTGCCTCAGGCACTGTGCTCTCAAGGGGCCCCCTCTGGTCCTCCAGCCTCATCCCTTCCCAAGGGTTGAGGAGCCCCCGGAAGTGTGCCCACTCAGAGCCCACACCTCTACTACTAGACCACCACCCCGGACACGCAGGACCTGACATTGCCTGCCCAGGTCCATCCTCCTGAGAGTGGCCGGCCCACTGGTGGGCACACCAGACCGAGGGCTGCCTGACTGAAGGGCAGCCAGTCAAAGCCTGGACGTGTGGGCAGGGATGTCTACACGCATGCAGGCAAGGATCCCAGGGTGACAGCAATGTGGGGGTGGGATGCAGAATGCCAGGAAAGCCTAGCACTCTAAAGTAGAACCTGGTCTTCCAGGTCATTGTGAAGATCTTTTCGTCAAGGGAGGAGAATATTTTGTAGAGTCAATAGCTTGATGTATAACTTTTAAATGCGTAGCCATATTGCATGTGCGAACGTTAGGAACAGATCTACAGGCTATCTACCTGCTCCCACGGTGCTCGGTTCCTGAAGAAGGTCAACATATGTATGTCTGGTTTCTCTCATGACTTCTAACCTTGCACACACCCCTCAGAGGTGAACTGGGGCTCCTCGGTACAGGCTGGCTCCTACAACCTGGCCCTGAGCTACTCGGTGGGTCTCAGCGAGGTGGAGGACCACATCAAGAACTATCGGTGAGTGCAGCCTTGGGGTTGCCTGGGATGCAGGATTGGCCGTGACCCTGCTCTGGGAGCCTCCAGGCCAAGGCCTGTCACCTGACCGGTAGACTCATGGTGGGCACGGTCCCCTCGCAGAGAGGAAACAGGGTGGAGGAGCACTGCCCAGCAGGTCAGGAGACCAGGGTTGACACTGCCCAATGGGGACCAAACAAGTCCAGTGACTTCTCTGTACCTAAGTTTCCACAGCGGAATATGCTCTGGGCAATACAAATACAAAGGGCAATACAGTCGTCCCTCAGTATCTGCGGGGAATTGGTTCCAGCCCCTCCCCCCAACCCCCATCCCCCAGATACCAGTATCCTCAGATGCTGAAGTCCCTTATATAAAAAGCCTAGCATAGTTGGCCCTCGGTATCCGTGGTTCCACATCCACAGATTCGACCACCACCCTTGGTTGAATCTGTGGATGCGGATACACAGGGCCACCTGTGTTGGTGAGGGTGCTCTGGTGTTGTGATCATGAGACTGACTGAGAAGAGCCTCTCCCGAGTACTCTTCGAAGCTGATTCCCCTCTTTAGTGAGGAAAAGTGTGCACCCAGGACCCCCTTCCCAACAGATCACCATGTTAATAATCAGACGTATCTATGTTGCATTACCACTCAAAGTGCCTTACATAGCCTCACCACAACCCTCTGAGGTATATGAAGTTACTAACCACATTCACAGATGAGAACACTGAGGCCCAGAGAGGTTAAATAACTGGTGCCAGGTCACACAGCTGGTGAGTGGCCAATTTTGTCCGGCTCCAACTGAGTCTGGTCGTGGCCCTTGACCATGGCCCTTGGCTGCCTCTTGACCCAGAGGCTGACTCACCCACCCAGTGACACAGTGATCTCATAAGTGATGGGCCTCCCCACTCCCAGTCTTTATTCTTTTCACACCCTGCTGGGCTGGGCAGGGCAGGAGCACCAGATGGAGCAGCAAGAGGGTGGTTTGCCCACATGCAGCATTTGGTGGCCTGAGCAGGAAGGAAAAGGGACACCCAGTGTGGTGGCCACCAAGAGAGCTGGAAAGGAATCATAGATGGGAAGACCACGGGGTGGTTCACCTGTCCTAGGAAGGGAGTCCTGGGAGGTGGTGGAACTCCGGGGGCACCTGTATTTGGCATCCAGACCCCCAGCTCTGTCCTGACGGCTCACACCCTTTTCCCTTCCCCTCCTCAGCCCCCAGTGCCTGGTGCTCACGGGGCCCCCCAACTTCCGCCCGGCCCTGGTGGACTTTGTGGGCACCTTCACCCGGAATCTCAGCTTGATGATCTGCGGCCACGTGCTCATTGTGAGTGCCCCCTGCAGGGGGGCGGGGCTGTACTCCTGGAGGAGCCCCTGGGCACCAGGTCCACCCCCGGGGGCAGCAGGAGGGGCTGTGGTGCCCAGGGCAGGTTCTCTCCCTCCCCCATCCCTCTCCCTGGCTTGCCCACACTGTCCTGCCTCTCACCTGCTCCCTCCATCTTCCTTCCACCCCTCCCTCTCCCTCCTCCTCTGCTTTTCCTCCCCTAATTCCATAAAGGAGAACCAGCAATGAGCTCAGGGGACAGCCTCCAGGGCAGGAGAGGGGCTGAGTCTCAGGTCAGAGGGTGAAGGCCATCCCTGACGTCACCTGCCCCTGTCACCCACAGGGACCCCGCAAACAGAGGATGCCTGAGCTCCGGCTCATCGCCAGCGGGCACACCAAGTGGCTGAACAAGAGGAAGATCAAGGCCTTCTACTCCGACGTTATCGCTGAGGACCTCCGCAGTGGTGTCCAGATTCTCATGCAGGTGCGCAGGCCCGGGGCTTCCTCACAGGACTTACTAGTTGGTGTGACAACCTGGAAAGCGGGATGCCGTGAGGGGCTAGTTGAAGCCCCTTTTGCTGCAACAGGAGTCCCGCCTTTCTTGCCTTTCCAGATGTGCTGATTCAGGGCACTTTCTCAAAGTGCCCAGGGCCTGGGGAAACTGCCTTGGAGGCCTGTGGGATCTGATGACACATTTTGTGATTTTGGTTTTTTTGAGATATAATTAATACACAGCAAACTGAAATAGTGTATAGTTTGATAAATGTTTACATATGCAGACACTGCTCAGTGCTGTGAAACCACCAGTCAGATCAAGTTCTAGAACATTCCACTGGGCAATTCATTTTACTGTTCAGTTTTCTCATTTGTAAAATGGGATGCATGAATAAAATAACAGTTGTTAATTCTGAGTCAACATAGGGGAATCCTTTTCAATATTTCTCAAAATTAAAAAAAAAGAGCATGCGAGGTCTCCTTTTGGGATTATAAAAATATTTGGAGAGTAGGTAGAAGTTATGATGGCATAATATTTTAAGTATACTAAGCACCACTGAATTATACACTTCTAAATGGTTGATTTTCTGTTATGTAAGTTTCACCTCAAAAAGTAAAAAAAAAATTTAACATGAAAAAAAGGAGAAATATAAAAGATGTAAGGATTAGATGACCCAGGAATACTCCAAGCTTGACATCCAAATTCAAGTCCCTTGTTATAAGAAATAATTTACTAGAGAAGCTGGAGCTGGGATAATCCAGAACTTATGGGACAGTCCAGCCGCCGGCTTGGAGAGGCCACAGGGGAATAACTCTGGCTGTAGCTTCACCTTTCTCATGGGTGTGTCCAGGCGGACAGGACCCTGAACTGGCGGATGTGTTTCCTAAGCCCCCATGACATGGCAGAGAGGGCAGCTGGGGCTGAGGCAGAGCCCCACCCTAGTCACAGAACAGAGCCCCGTGGGGCCTGCGGCCTGGTTCCTCACCTCATCCCCTTCCCCTCTCCCCCCTCCCCCACCGGCAGGCTGCAGGTCTCGGGAGGTTGAAGCCCAACATTCTGGTGGTCGGGTTCAAGAAGAACTGGCAGTCGGCTCAACCGGCCACAGTGGAAGACTACATTGGCATCCTGCAGTGAGTGAGGGCATGAGGGAGGCAGAGCCTGTGGTCTCTCAATTTGGGCCTTTGGAGTTTCCTGGGCCTTGGGAAGTAGAGCGGGAAGCAGTGGGTACTGTAAGAAGCTGAGTCCCCTGGTTCGAAGCTGAGGAAGAAAAAGACAGTCTGAGGGTTCCCCACTCTGACCTGTGAGTCATAGACACCAAGATCAGCAGAAACAGGCAGGTAACACAGTGAAGTGGGCCCAGAGTGGGTATTAGGGAGCAGTGGGGATTGTGGCAAACTGGAGAGAACAGCTGCTACTTGGCTCCAGCTAATCGTGCCCAGGCAGAAATGTGGGCCCGGTGTTGCTAGATGTAGTTTTTCAGAGAAGATGAAAATGTGGGTTTTTAGGTGAAAATCTTGTGTCCACCTGGGGACTGCAGAAGACCTGCAGATGGCCAGCTCTTGAGCTGTGAGGTGGTACCTCTGAAACCAGGCCTCCGAGGAGGCGACAAGCTTGGGAGATGGGACCAGGGGGATAAATGCCCTAGGGATTTTAGGGTTAACTCCAAACTCTTTCTCCTTCAGCTCTTGCTGTGCAAGGTCCAGAAAATGCCTACCTGAGTTGTTTTCTGCATTGACGTGGTACAGAGAGGCAGTGTGCAGGAGCATTTAAAGAACACGAGGCTGAGTGTTGGGGACCTGGGCCCTGCTTCCAGGTCTGCTGTGAACCAGCTGTATGACTCTGAGCAGTGCATCTCACTGCCTCTAACAAAATTACAACAGGAGGCAGTGTATACCTGCTTTTCAGGAACCCCCAGCTTCAACATGCCGAAACTCCAAATTGCTGGGGCCTGAAAGGCCCCTGTCCCAGAGATGTGTAATTAAAGGAGTCCAGAGAGGGCAGTGCTTAGCCTATTAGATTAGCCCTAGTGGTGGGCTCTTGGGCACTGTGTCAAACAGGCAGTAAATATACTTGTGGGGTAGGAACCTTATAGACATTTATATAGACAACCTATTGATGTCTTCATGAGCGAGGCCAGTCTTGTGTGCATACCTGTCCTCAGGGTTTCCAGCCTCAGCTATTTAATTCTAATCCCAGTTGGCCACTTCCTTAGTTGTGTGTCATGGGCAAGTTACTCCCTAAAACTCAGGTTTTGCATCTGTCAAATGGAGAGAGTAATTCCCATCCCCACCTCTGTTGGCAGAGTTGTGAGGAGCAGCCGCATGTATCAGGAGGACAGGGCCTGGCCCTAAGACTGGCCTGACTCAGTTTTCCCCAAGTACAGGGTCTGTAGGATCCATAGTGCCACAGACGGTAGAGCTAGAGGGGTCCTGGGGGCCTTTCCAGTCCTGCCTGCACATTATACAGATGGGGAGACTGAGGCCCAGAGAGGAGGAAGGGTATGGGGGGAGGCAGGGTCAGCTCTAGACACCTGGCCTCCTGGGGGCTGGGGGCTGGGGGCTGGGGTCAAGGGGAGGCTGACCCCACCTCCTCTCTTTCCAGCGACGCTTTTGATTTCAACTACAGTGTGTGTGTCATGAGGATGCGTGAGGGGCTCAACATCTCGAAGGTGATGCAGGCGCACAGTGAGTCCACACCCCACCTTCTTGACACCCCGTCAAAAACAGAGCAGGATATCAGGAAGTTCTAGAACCCATTTTTTTAAAGTGGTACAGGGAAGACAGGGGGAAATTAGTAAATAAAAGGTCACAGACTCCTAGAAAGTCAGCTTTTGATGGAGATCATCAGGTTTCTAAATGGAGAAACCGAGGTCCGGAAAGGGGATGTGACGAGCTCAAGGTCTTGCTTCCAGCTGGGGCCAGAACCAGAACTGGACCTCAGAGGTCCCCGAATCATGATGAGAACTTTTGTAACCAGGTGGTATAAAGAGGATCTAATAGCCAGGAAAAAGGAAAAGAGGGGTGAGAGAGGGTCACGTAAAGGCAACAGAGTATGAAAACACACCCAGAAAGGCCATGAAAACTGGGTGTTTTGGTCTCCAGGACCAAGATTGGGGCACTGAGTAGGGATGTGTGTTACATTTAAAGTCACATGTAAACAGGCAGATCTGAATGAGTAATTTTTAGAGGTGTGAAAGAAAGAACGCATATGAAGACAAATGGGGAGGCGGTGCTGAGGGAACCGAGAGGTGTGAACGCCACAGGCTGGCCTGGGTCTTGTTCATCCGGGTCACCGAGGGCATGCCTGGCACCCAGCAGCAGTTCACTGAATATTTATGCAACCAGAATTTACAGAGCAGTGGCCACACTCCTGACCGGGGCTGCTCTAGGCGCTGGGCGTGCAGCAGGGAACAAAACAGAGTCTGCCCTTGAGGAGCTGACATTCAGGCGGGAAACGCACGGACCCAGGACTCACTTCAGGCAGCGATAGCGTCCTGAGGAGGCCAACACAGGGCATGCGGGCAGGAGGGCCTCTCTGAGGAGGGGGCTTGTGGCTAGAAGGGGAGGGCTGGGGAAAGAGGGCTCCCGGCCCAGGGGCCACTCACCGCGCCACCCACCACTGAGGCCTGGTGGGAAGGAGCGTAGCCTGTCTGAGCAGCAGAAGGAAGCCGGGGTGGGGCCGAAGCGTGAAAGGAGGCAGAGGGCAGATCTGTGGAAGCTGAGAGTCAGGACCTTCTTCCCAGGGTAAGGGGGAGCCCGGAAGGGCCCCAGGCAGGAGAGCCTGGGAACAGAGCTCCCCCTTTTTTGCAGTTAACCCCGTGTTTGACCCAGTGGAGGATGGCAAGGAAGCCAGAGCCAGTGGAGCCAGGCCGTCTGTCTCCGGCACGGGTCAGTCCCACCGACTCAGAGGCTCAGGGAGCGCTCACCCTGGGAGCAGCTAGCGATGGGCCGCCGGGGAACTTGGGCAAGGGCAGGAGGTTTTTGCTCGTGACAGTGGCGCCTGAGACCCCTGGGATTAAGCAAAAGGGCGTCGGGGGGTGGGAGGGGAGCAGGATAAAGACTGCCAGCCCTGCTGGAGAATTCAGTGTCCAGGCATCGTGGGACCCCCACCCAGTGGGCTCTGGGGCCCAAGTCCCAACCCCTCCGAGGCCCCCCTGGCCAGGCTCCAACCGGGAGGGGCAGCGATTCTCTGGCAGGCAGGGGAACCTGCAGTGCAGGAGCTGGGGGCATCCTGTGCGCATCTGTGAGGGGCACAGTGGAGTTTTTAAGAGAATAGCTCCAACCCCCCAGTGCCAACCAGAATCCCAGGAGAGAGAAGCTGGGAGCAGGGGAGGGGCGCATCCCAGCCCTGCCCATCCCGGGTCCCTGCTCCCGGAGTCTCGGCATCAGGAGGGCCCATTGGCGGTGCTCCAGGCCAGTCCCCCAGTGCATGCCTGCAGCAGGGGCTTCCGGCCACCGCGTGCACAGCCCCGGTGACGGCAAGCCCACCTCCCAGGGCAGCTCGCTCTGTTTCCAGACACACTCGGGTATTTGGATGGGCTGTGCTCCCACGTGACCTGCCCCTCTGCTCCTGCAGTGGACCCCGAGGCCCTGGTGCAGGAGGAGCAGGCCAGCACCATCTTCCAGTCGGAGCAGGGAAAGAAGACCATCGACATCTACTGGCTATTCGACGATGGAGGTCAGCGCCCCCAGGACACCGGCTCCCCGCCGGCCGTCTCCCCTCTATGGCTTACTCTTTCAGCATGCCCTTCCTGGTCACTCTCGACAAGGTTTCTGGTGGGACCTTGGAGCCCAGCAAAGGGAAATAGGGGCCCCTGGGCCCACCACTGGGCTCACAGGAGCCTGGCTGGGCCCCTCTCTTGGCCCCATGCTTTTCAACTATAACATGGGAGACTTAGGGGAGCAGCTGAGGTCAACATGAGGTGGAACCTTCAGACTGGACAGGCCCTTGGGGTCACAGGCACATGACATAAATGGGAGAGATGGCCTGGTGCACAGGAAAGCTGTAGGGATATTCTTCACTTCCCAAAGAAAAACACTCTCTCCCATTTTTCTTAAAGCATATCATTCTCAGCTTTATTGTTCCCACCCTTGATTGAGTCCTAGATACAGAGAAAATGTTCTGTTCCTGTAAGATATATCCTATTATATATAGGATGTGATAGATAGTATTGAATGGGCACTTACTGTATGCTTGACACTAAGTGCTTGCATGGGTTAACCTAATGCAATCCCCAGGTAGGAACGATTATTAACCCCCTTTACAAATAAGGAAACTGAGGCACAGAGTAGTGAGGTCATTTGTGTATTACACAGTGATAAGTGACAGCGATCTAGATTTACGTGTGAAATATCCCAATTATTAAATGCCAGCTCACTTATTTAAAAGCATCGTGCAGGCCAAATAAACCCCAGCCCACAGAGCCCAGTGTTTCACCCCTGGTTTAGTCTGGCACACTCATTACAGAGGTGGGTACACTGAGGTCCAGAGAGGGGAAGGGGTTTGCTAGTGGCAGAGCGGGGTGGGAACTCAGAGAGGGCTGGATCCTGAGAGCATTTTCCTCTTGACTCATGAGACCCTACTTGCCAGGCCTCACCCTCCTCATACCCTATCTCCTCGGCCGCAAGAAGAGATGGAATAAATGCAGGACCCGCGTGTTCGTGGGGGGCCAGATCAACAGGCTGGACCAGGAGAGAAAGGCGTAAGTGAGGGGCACTGTGTGGGTCACGCGGGACCGGTAGGTGTCATCCCAGCGCTACCCCAGCCTGCCCCCGCATGCCCCCCTGCCCCGCCCTCCTCCACTGCCGCCGGGGGCTTGCCCCTCTCAGGTCACAGCCGTGGTGAGGAAGCTGTGGGCAGGAGCAGGTTTCTCCCCATTTCAGAGGTGGTTTTGGTGTCCTGTCCCCCTTTAATAAGATGCACATGCCCTAGTCCCGGCCATGACAGGGAGAGCTGTTAAATTTTAAACCCACAAACCTCAAGATTTGTGTGAAATGAAGGATGGAGAAGGCCCCTCCTCCTCAGGAATGAGGAGGGGCTTAGAATCTTTCAGGGCAACGTCCCCCCAAGCTTGGGTTGCTGCCCGTGGTGAGACCAGAGGTGACTTCAGTGGCCAGGATAAGGGGCAGCAAATCCTGAAGAATCTCTTGGTGAGAAGTGACTTAATTCTCCAATTCTGTGGCTGATTCTCTGTCTAAACAAGAGGAAGCAGGCCTGGCTGGAGTGCTTGGCAGGAAATGGCATCCACCAGAATTTAGTGACGTTGGTTTACTGGCTTTATTGGTCACGTCTTTCTGGCAAGAGACGCTGGTGTTCTGTTTAAATTGTGATGACAATTTCCTTTCAAGATGTATCTAAGTAAGGATGTGAGTTGACTTAAGCTGAGAAGGAAGTAATTAGTAGGCAGGTACACAGGTGTGGAGGTGGCAGGAATTGGGCAGGTGGCACATGTGTGCCTAGATTTGGGCACCTGCTGCTTTAGAGCAAGGTCAAGTGAGGTCTAAGGTCGTAGGATGGAGGACTGCTGGAGGGTGCAGCCGGGCTGGGAAGGATGGGGTGGGTGGCTTGCCTCAAATCATGCAGTTAATTAACCAGAGAGAAAACCCTGCCCAGCCTTTAGTGCCTGCCATGACGCCCCAGGGTCAGGACCCCGTGGCTTGTGCCACTTTAGTCCTATGCCAGGACCACATCCCCACGACCCCTTCTGAATCACCCACTGCATGAGTTAAGGGCGACCAGCAATCCCATCTCGTCCTCACCCCCCACTGAGGACCTCTCTACCGGAGGGCCCTTCTCAGCAATGCAGAGGGGAGCATTGCCTGGGAGACGCAGCATCCGCTTCCCTGTGCTCTCCAAAAGGTAAACACACCTCAAAGGCTGCTTTGCCCTCTCGGCTTCCTGTTCCAGCTCCGACTGAAAGCTGGGTTCAGCAGGTTTAGTTTAGTTCAAGGCTGCAGCACTGTGGGGTCACAGGATGTCTTTCAAGCAAAGGGTGTGAAATCTCCTCTGCCTCCCAGCTGACTCTGGACCAGGCCACGTCCTCTGCCTTCTTCATGACTGCCTCCACCCAGGCCCTGCCCAGGCCTGCCAACCAGCACTGCACACCAAGATGTTTGCCCACAGCTCTGCTTTCCTGAGTTCACTCCCAAGTTTAGGGACCAGCAGTGGCTTGACAGCTGGGCCCCAGCCTGCTCCTTCGGGCTTGTCTCCTTTTTGTCCCCTAGCGTGCTCCACACCACCCCAGGCAGCCCCTCACTGCTCCCATTCCATCCCCTGCACCCCCATGTCTTTGGTCATTTGGACTCCCCTCCTGGGGTGCTCACTCCCCACCAACTAGTCCTGGGGCATCACCAACGCTGTGTCCTGCCCCGGGATTCTGATGCAATGGGCGGGCTAGGGCCGAGGCACGTGTACTATTTAGAAGGCTCCTTGGGTGATTCCAGTGTGGACACCCTCTTTGGCCTATAACAGTCTTACCCAGCATTCAGCATCCAGCCAGATCACCAACTCCTCTGTGAAGCCTTCCCTGACTGCCGCAAACCACAGTTGGCGTCTCCTCCCTGTGGATGCAAAGTCAGGGCCCTCTGGCTTGCTGCTCCAGGTTCTGTACTTAGTTCATGTGTGTTATCTGTTTCCTCAGCCACCCTGAGGAGTTTCCTGCATTTGGCCTCCCGTCCCTTAGACCCTTCCTTCTCAAAGTGTGGCCAGTGAACCAGCAGCCTCACATAACCTGGGAGCTGGTTAGAGATGCAGAATCCCAGGTCCCAGCCCAGACCAGCTGGATCAGAATCTGCGCTGTAACACAGTCCCCAGCAGGTGCTCAGACATTAAAATGTGAGGCGCCCTAGTCCGGAGGTGGCCACCAGATACTTAGGACAATTCCTTTCCCATGTCACTTATCATCACCTGACCTGCTTTATCAATATTCATTTATTGTCTGCCCTCCTCCCAGGTTAGAATGTAAACTCCCCGAGGGCAGGGTTTTTTTTGCTTGCTGCTATATCCTCCACAGGAGCTCAATAAAAACTCATTGAATGAATGAATACATTAAAAAAAAAAAAATCTCCATCTCCCAGGATCATTTCTCTGCTGAGCAAGTTCCGGCTGGGATTCCACGAAGTTCACATCCTTCCCGACATCAACCAGAAGCCGCGGGCTGAGCAGTGAGTCTTCTGTGTTGGGGGTTCCAGGCAGAAGGGTCGGCCCTTTCTGGTGAGCCAAGGGCAAGGACATGGTCCTTCCTGCCCCCACCTAGACTGGGCTCATGGAAAGAAAGAGGAAGGGTCGAGTGTGCAGCCGTTAATTTCTGTTCGTGTTTCTTCCCCCTGCCTGCTGGTCCTTTGCATATCAGAGCTGTGGTCTTTGCCAGAAACACACCTGGGCGGGAGGCCGAAGAATGTTCACATTTATGCTTTTCACACACCAAGTGTTTTTGAAGCTCTTACTGGTGCACATCATGGCTATTCTGCCCCTCGAGCAGAAGCCGGTGTTTCATCTGCCAGGGACCCCCCCACCTACCCCACAGACCTGGGGGCTGAGGGAGTCTCCAGCTTCACACTTCAGGAGCCCAGGCTGCTTGCTATTCACAGAAGGCTGATTTTACCTACACTGGTTTTCTTCAGTTTTCTCCAACCCCTGGATTGTTTTCATAAAGCAGTGGTGCTCAAACATCAGCATCACCTGGAGGGTTTGTGAAAACACAGCTTGGGGGTCCTACCCCCAAGATTCTGAGTTAGTAAGTCTGGGGTAAGGCCTGAGAATGTGCAATTATAACAAGCTCTCCGGTGCTGGTGCAGGCACCTCACTTTGAAAACCACTGTCTTAGACAATCTGTGTAACATGCTTAACTCGGCGCCCAGCCCAGAGTCGATGATCAATCAATGCTGGATTTGTGGCTTCTCCCTGCTTGTAGCTTCTGAGCTCTTTCTGCATCTCGACCTTTCCCTGCAGTCCCAATCCGCTACAAGCTGCCTCCTTCCTTCTCTGGGCATTGCTTAATTTAAGTGCCTGAAAAAGCGACTGTGACTGGCCCAGCTCATCCCTTCCTGCCAAGCTAAGGTAAAGGCCACTGGAAGGCCTATTTCTTGGCTACCTTTGGTCCAGTTGGCAGTGGCCAGGAATGGCAGAATCATATGCGCTGAAATACACAGCTAGAGGGTAGCTCCTTCTGCAGGGGCCATGGCAGAGGCACGTCCCCTCCACGGGGCTGAGGGGTGCTGGAGCAAACAGAACAGAAAGTGCAAAGGCCCTGAGGCAGAAATATGGCAGCTGTGGCCCCTGATGTTATATTAACCCACTGGCACTTGGAAGGGGGAAGATATCGAATGGTCTGAGGGACCACTCCCCCTGCCCGCCCATGCAATGGCAAGTGAGCGGACTTTAAGCAAATTCCTGTGTGAATTTGTATCAGGGCTCAATTGTGGGGCCAGAAGGGATGATTTACTTTCCTAATGATTCAATTTTATATTCTTAAAAGAAGACATTTACAATAGGATTGCTTTATGTCAATCTGTCTACGTGAGGTTTTCCAGGACTCTACCTTCTCCATAAAGTAAGGTCTGTCCTGACCTCTTTAGCCCTTGTTTACCTGGAGAGGGAAGGAAATCAAGAAGAAAGGAACTATTTAATAGTGATGGATATCCTGACTCTCCCATTCTCTCAGGGCTGTGCTTGAGCTGCAGGGGCAGAGGTGAGTACATTGCAGCCCTACCCTGCAGGGTTTACCCCGGCTTAGGTGTAGGGAGGACATCAAGAGCCATCAGAATGCTGCAGACAGGGACCAGAATGCACAGGAGGAAAGGTCGTCTCTGCTGGTGGAGGAGCAGAGCCTTGAGAAAGGCTGTGAACAGAGATGGGGGAAGACCTTCCTCAGTGGAGAGGATAGCGCAAGCCAGCATGCAGACCCCATCCAGCACATATTATCTTTAAACCCCCCTTTGCCCCTGCATCTGCCTCCACCTCCTGGACCATTTCTCTCCTCCCTTGCACAGCCAACCTTCTCCAAAGTGATGCTACACTCTTTGTGGCTGCTTCCTCCCCATCCCTCATTCTCCAGCTCACTCCAGTCTGGCTGCCCTCCCACTGCTCCACTGAAATCACTCTCTCCAGCCTCGGCCGTGACCTCCGCACCACCAGATCCGCAGAGCCCACTGCTGTCCTCATCTTTCTCTGCCTCTCAGCGGCATTTGGCACAGCGATCCTTCTTGAAACACTCCTTCTTTTGGCTTCTAAGATGCCACCCTCTCCTGGTTCCCACCTACCTCTGTGGTCCTTCTTTCAGCATCCTTTGCTGGCTCTTTCTCCTTTACCTGACTTACACTTGTTGGCATCCCATTCTCCCCTGCACTTGCCTTGCTCTGGACACACGGGCTCCTTCGCTGCTCCTCAAACAGCCCAAGCATGCTTCTGCCTCAGGGCCTTTGCACCTTCAGTTCTGTTTGCTCCAGCAGCCCCTGCCCTGTGCATAGCTGGCTTCAGAAGGACGGGCATCCTTGGGTCCAGGGAGGTCTTCCTGCCCAATTAGTCCCCATCCCGGTACTCAGTTTGTGCCTTCATAATACTTCCAATCTGTATTTATTTGCTTATTTGTCGCCCAGCAGACCGTGAGCTCTGTGAGGATGGGGTATGTTGTCTGGTTTGTTCACTGTTGTGTAGCACAGAGCCTGGCACAGAATAGTGCTCAGTAAATACCTGGGGGACGGACAGGTGCGTGGAGGTGGATCACAGGTTGGTCTTCGTGGACGACTTGCGGAAGTTCTGTTGAAAGTCAGACCCACCCGTCAGCGCTGAATTCAACACAGAGGCTGCTTTGATGTAAAAGGCAGCGTCAGAATGGGTTTCAGCCTGAAATGTATGTCCCCGTGGCACCCACTTCCATCTGCCTCTGAGGACCTGGTTCCCCTGGAAACGGGCATCTCACCCGGTCTCACTTGCTCTCTCTGTCCCCAGCACCAAGCGGTTTGAGGACATGATTGCGCCCTTCCGCCTGAATGATGGTTTCAAAGACGAGGCCACGGTCACCGAGATGAGGCGGGACTGCCCCTGGAAGATCTCGGATGAGGAGATTAACAAGAATAGAATCAAGGTGCAGGAGAGAGAAGGGCCTTGCTGGGGTGGGGTGGGGGTCCAGGGGCTCCCAGGCATCAGCACCTGTGCCCCATCTGTCCTGGGCTTCCTTAACCCCCTCCCCGACCCTCGATTCTACTCTCCCCGCCCCAAGCCTCTGAGGTGTCCTCAAGCCATACATGCTCGGGCTGACGGGTGACCCTGTGGTTGATCTCGGAGCCTCCTTGGCGTGGGAACCTGGTCCCCCTGCCCATTTTGAGTCACCCCCCACCCCCACCTCCCGGCCGTGGCAATGGACTGCCCGGAGTCCTTCTCCCTCCCCTCCCCTGTTCCTCCATGTGTGCAGGAAGGGATGCATAAGGCAGGTGGTCAAGGCAAAATTTGTCCTGTGGGCCAACAAAGCTGGCTGATCTTCTCCCCTTGGCTGCAGACCCCGCCCCGCTTCCCAGGCAGCATCTTCAGGACTCTGACAGGGCCTAAGGGAGAGTGGTGGCTGCCAAGGCCATTTTTAGGTGGGATGAGCAGTTGGGGGCCTGGGGACCACAGTTCTGCTCCCCGTGTGCTCTGGGGCAGTGGTTCTGAGGGGCAGTGTGACATTTGGTGACTTCTGGAGACATTTTTGGCTGTCACCTCCAGGGGCGGGGGGCGGGATTGCTACTGTCATTTAGCGAGTAGAGGCCTGGGATGCTGCTAAACACCCCACCGGACAGGTCCACAGCAAAGAGTGATTCCACCCAAAATGCCAACCGTGTGACATTTAGGTGAACCCACTTCCCCTCGGTTTTCCATTCTCTCACATGGGGTGTCCGTCCACTATGAGACCCTGAGTGTCAGTCGTTTCTGAACAATTTGGAGACAGGCCTTGGGGTGGGAGGGAGCCCCACACAACCCAGCGCCCCCCCAGCTTTGGGGAATTCCCTGACCCAGCAGCCCTGAGGCCCCAGACCCTCCCACAGCTGCCCAGCTCCTTGGAAAACGCTGAGTAAAGCGTCGTGTCCGCAGAAGGCTCTTGCCCACTCTGTGACGGGAGAGGTGGAGCCATCCACCCCTGCTCCAAGTCCGCCTTATCAAGTGCTTCCCCTCGGCCTGGAGCTTTTGCATAGATCATCTCCCTCAGGCCTCCCCACATTCCCCGGGAGAGGGCACTGCTGTACCCATTGCTCAGCTGTGGACAGTGGCGCTCAGGGAGGCGAGGTACCTGCTCAGGCTCTCTGCCAGGGACTGTCAGGGCTGAGATTTGAACCCAGCTTTCCCAGCCATGTGAGGTGCTCTTCCCTGCCATGATCCGCTGCTCATGGTAATAAAGTCAGGAAGGAAACACCCAGGGGCTTCTCCAGGAGGTGAGCTTGACATTCACTTACCTCCTCGGGGGTGGGAGAGTCTATAATAATTTAGGGGCAACAATTCACACCCCTGGTTTGAGATGGTCACAGAGGCCCCTGGGCTTGGCCGGGACCGCTCATCGGACATGGGAAGTGACCACGTGGCTTTTCCTCGCCCAGTCCCTTCGGCAGGTGAGGCTGAACGAGATTCTGCTGGATTACTCCCGGGATGCCGCTCTGGTCATCATGTAAGTAGCGCCCTGCGGAAGGAGAAGCCTGTCGCCGAGCCCAAAGGCGTCAGCTCTGCAGGGGTGGCCACTGGCTGAGGACCCAAGCCTTCCCCTATGAGGATGCAGGGCCCCAGGCTCCTGTAAACACAGCCCGGGTGTCTCCTCACCATGCGGCCAGGCCTGCATCTGCCCCATGCCCCTCGCCTGAGCGCCAGCTGGCAGAGGTCTTGGGGCCCCAGTTTCCCAGGTCTCACCGACTCCCCTCATCACCGCTTTCCCCTTATCCACTGCTTTGTCCTGCCAAACTTGGCTTGACAAAGGGGACCCAGCTCATTCCAGAAGAAAATCGATTCCTAGTTGTTTGGGAACCACCCAGCCCTCCTTGGCCACTGGCCACCCCCAGTTGATGTTGGTGCCAGGTCTAGGCATTGGAAGCAGAGCCCGGCCCCAGCCCTGGCTATTCCAGGCTCCGTGCCTGTCAGCCCCTCAGGCTTCCGTTGCTGCTGCTTGTGTCTGGTTAGGAGCTGCCTCGCTAGGGCAGGTATTGGCTGAGGCTGAGTGGAAGATGAGGGGAAGGTGACAGTGGCACAGGGAGTTTCAGGGTGGCAGAACATGGCTGGGAAAGGCCCAGCTCAAGAGGCAATGTGGGCATTTGCCAAGCGGAGTACCTGACATTTCCTGGGGTGAGCCACCTGCGGATTCCGGATTCCGCAGGACAGCCGTGAAGCCTGCGGAACCTGTTTGTTCATACCCGGAAATCAAGATGGAGCACACGATTTCCAGGGCCCCGCGCACAATGAAAAGGTGGGGCCCCTTGTTCAAAAGTGATTAAGAATGTCAAGATAGTGACAGCAGAGCATGAAGCCCAGCCTGGGGCCTTTCTCAGTGGGGGGCTTTGTGAATGCACAGGTGGCTGCCCACGAAGATGGCTCTATGAAGCCACGCTTCCTGGAGCTTTTAGGAAGATCATTTTTTGTACAAAGAAAGTGCTTCATGTTGCCTTTGATGTGGGGACTGTGGTATAAGGAAAGTGGGTTTATCTCCAAGCCTCTGGCTAACATCTTGCAGAAAATGTTTCTAGGGCCGGGTTAGCCTGGCTGTAGACTGGGTCAGACGGCAAGACGGTGGCAATGGCTTCACCCTGGGATGGCTCCCCGACTTTCCCTGGGTGTGGCACCTGTTGTGTGCCAGCCAGGGGGTGTGGGCGTGCCAAACCACCTCTTCCTGAGTGCCACCTCCAAAACAGATTTACGTTTTGTCTCTGCCATTGGCCAGCCCACTGTGTGGCCTTGGGCAGGTAACCCTCCTTCTCTGAGACTCAGTTTCCCTGATTATAGAGAAGAGTTAAACTAAATTATTTCCAAGACTCTTTTTCACGCTAACATGCTATGATTCTAAGTTTATTTGCCACTAAAATGAGTCAGTCTCTCAAGCAGTAAGATGAGGAATTTCATCCAGGGAGGTGACTACCTGCTGGCACCTCTCCCTTCCCACTCCTCCACCCCCTGGATCTCACAGGGAAAACCAATCCCCCACCCACCGGTCTTTGTGGGATTGGCCGATACAAATAATCAGGAGTCCAGTCACCTTAGAGGAGAGGCCTGCACACAGCGTCCCACCCCATGGTGGCGGCCGCAGCTGTTGCCCAAAGGGGCCCTGGCTGCCAAGCCAGCTCCACTGGGAGGGCGCAGCAGCTGCGCTGCTCAGTCTCCAACCCAGAGACGTGCCCGTAAAAAGTTCACTCTGAGGGTCACCTTCATCAGAACCACCGGGAGACCGTGGAGAACGGCAAATTCCTCAATTCCTTCCAGATCAGGGCCTGGGGTGGGGCCCAGGAGCCTGCATTTCCCAGAAATTCTAAGGATGAAAAAACCCTCCCAAGCCTCCATGAAATGACAAAAATAACATTTTTCCAGCACGTCAGAGAGCGCACTTGGACTCTTGTTTTCTAGAGCAGCTTTGAGGCAGAACTGGCTCGTTTGCCGTCTGCTAATCAGCGGTTTATCTGATTAACGGCCCACAGTTGAGCTCAGCTTAACCTGCACTGCTGAAAAACCAGCCTTGCAACCAGCCCAGCAACCTTTGACCACACTAACAACCTACTTCTGGCATAACTTTTGGGTCTAGACCCCTCTTTCTTCTATAAAGGCTCCCTCCTCAAAGCCAAATAGTAGTAGTCAAAATAATAGTAATCAACATTGCATTTTATCGATTGAGCCTCTATGACACTCAAGGCATCGGGCCTTATTAATTTTATTTTTTTATTTTTAAACAATTATTTTGAAGTATAGCTGATTTACAATGTTGTGTTAATTTCTGCTCTATAGCAAAGTGAGTCCGTGTTATATATATATATATATATATATATATATATATATATATATACACATTTTTAAAAAATATTTATTTATTTATTTTATTTATGGCTGTGTTGGGTCTTCGTTTCTGTGCGAGGGCTTTCTCCAGTTGCAGCAAACGGGGGCCACTCTTCATCGCGGTGCACGGGCCTCTCACTGTCGCGGCCTCTCTTGTTGTGGAGCACAGGCTCCAGACGCGCAGGCTCAGCAATTGTGGCTCACGGGCCTAGTTGCTCCGCGGCATGTGGGATCCTCCCAGACCAGGGCTCGAACCCGTGTCCCCTGCATTGGCAGGCAGACTCTCAACCACTGCGCCACCAGGGAAGCCCCCACATTCTTTTTCATATTCTTTTCCATTATGGTTTATCATAGGCTATTTTTTTTAAGGTTTTTTTTTTTGTTGTTGTGGACCACTTTTAAAGTCTTTATTGAATTTGTTACAGTATTGCTTCTGTTTTATGTTTTGCTTTTTGGCCACGGGACATGTGGGATCTTAGCTCCCCGACCAGAGATCGAACCCACACCCCCTTCACTGGAAGGCGAAGCCTTAACCACTGGACCGCCAGGGAAGTTCCTATCACCGGATATTGAATATAGTTCCCTGTGCTATATACAGTAGGACCTTGTTGTTTATCCATTCTACATATAACAGTTTGCATCTGCTAATCCCAAAATCCCAACCCCCTGGGCCTTATTAATTTTCAAAACTCTATGAGGTGGTTCTATTTTACCCCCATCCCCTCCGCAGCACACACACTTAGGAGATGAGGAAACTGAGTCTCAGAGAAATTCAGCACCTGCCGGGATCTCACAGCTGTCAAGTGGCAACTGGGTTTTGAAGCCTGAGATGCTGATTCTGAAGCATGGTTATCTTTCCGCATCTAGGTTTGATCCAAGGTTGCCTTTCTTTGTGGCTAAGAGATGCAGTTCTAAACAAAAAGCTCCTTTGTTCTGGAACAGCTTTATTTCTAAAGATTAGTAGCTTACAGCACACACATCCTGTGAACATAAATAGAGCGTGTCATTGGCTGGCACTGGGGGAGATTGCCGAGGGCATCAGTCGCATGGACAGGAGAACAGGGTCCGCCCGGGGAGGGAAAGGCCACAGCAGGAGCTATGGGAGTCCCCTGCCCTGGATAACGCAGCCACCACTCCCCTCGTGGTCTTTGAAGTTTCTGAATTCAGTCCCGGAAAATGATGTAGAAGTTCCCGGAAGGCATTTCCAGCCTTTAGCGTAACTATTAAATCAGGAAAGTTTGCTTTCCATATTCCCACTTCCCTTTTCCCTGGAAAGGCACCACACAATCCCAAACACAGTCTACTAACTAAAGTGACAATGGCTTAATGGAATGTCCTTGTTGCCACCGGGTTCCCCAATCCTGGAGACCTTGCTTTTTAAGGGAGGATAGTGTTTGTGGCAAGTGAAGCTTTGAGGATGGAATTTTAAAGAAGGGACAGCTGTTTAGGGACCTCAGTTCACCTTCTCAGTGGAGGCGGGAGTTGCAGTGAGCAGGGGCCGCTGGGATGGAAAGATCCCAGGACCTCGTGTCAAGTCCCAGCTCTGCCACTCACTGGCGGGTCATCTCGAGCTGGTAAATAGTAATACGTGGTGACAGTACTGCCGACACCGTGAAGTGCTTACTCCGTGCGAGCGTTTTTGTGCAGCACCTTCCTGAGCTGGGTTTTCGTTAGAGCTTACAAGCGTCCATGAAGGAGGCATGTGTGTTCTCACTTCGGGGAAGAGAAAACCGAGGCTCAGGGCCAGTGAGCCATTTGTCAAAGCCACGTGGCTGAGGAAGTGGCAAAGCCGGGACTCCTACAGCTTCTCTGACCCCAGAGCCAGGCTCTGAAGCGCACTGTCGCACAGCACCCTCCTTTCTGCCCAGTTCCCTCAGCTGTTCCCCAGGGTGGTTCTGAGGTTCAGATGAAATAGTACCTGTGGATGTACTTTGGGAAAACAAAGTGCAGTCCCATGTAAGGTGCTGGTGCCCCAGCTTCACGTAACGCCAGCTGGCAGCTGCAATGCTGCCACGTCCAAGAGCCAAGAGCAGGACATCCGCGGGCGTCACCACGCGTCTTTGGAATCTCAGTGTGGTGGAAAAGTCACTTCCCAACATAGCCGTGAAAATGTGGCTGAAGAGCATTCCCAGGGCATGTTGTTATTTGCACAGCGTTGCAGTTCGGACAAGGGGCCCTCCCCAGGCGACAACGGAGTCCTGCTCCCAGGGCCTTACCTACGGGGCAGGGGGCAGGACCAGGCCGCTCAGCTGAAACACGTGAACATATCACTTTGTTGTGGCCCCAGGCAGGTGTGTAGCTGGAGAGGCGAGGCTGGCATGACCTGAGCGGCCGGGTGAGTGGCATACAGCCTCACTGTGTCAGACTGTGTTCTAGACACAGGCGGATAAGACAGACCCAGCCTGCTCGTGAGTGAACATACATTCTAGTGGGGGGAGACAAACAACACACAAATAAATAAAAATAGGATTTGAGAGTGTGAAGTGCTATGAAGATAATGAAACAGGGTGACATGATAAAGAGGGATGGGAAGATGGGATCGAAGAGGGTGATCAGAGAAGGAGGTGCGCTTGAGCCAAGACCTGAGGGAATCGAAGGAGCCAACCCGGTGAAGAGCTGGGGACACTGCCTTCTGGGTGGAAAGAACGTCACATGCCAAGGCCCTGGGGCAGGAGCAAGCTTGCCATTTTTTTCAGGAGTGGAAAGGAAGCTTCTGTGACTGCAGTGGTGTGAGCAAGGCTGCGGGTGGTGGGAGGTGAGGTTGTGGAGGCTGGTGGGGACCAGATCATGGGGACCTTACAGGACATGGCTTTGTTTAGATATGCGTTGTGGGAGTTCCCTGGTGGTCCAGTGGTTAGGACTCAGCGCTTTCACTGCCAGGGCTCAGGTTCGATATCTGGTCATGGAATTAAGATCCTACAAGCTGCGGGGCGCGGCCAAAAAAAAAAGGAAAAGAAATGCTTTGCGGCTGAAGGTACATTTCAGTTCATGCTTTCAAGGAGAGCAGCAGGTCATTCTTAGGGTGGCTGGGAAGAAAGAGCTCTGAAGGGGCCAATAAACGGAGATGCTGTTCAGAAAGCAAACCAGGAACTGGGCCGTGTGGGGAAGGCCCCTTGGTAATTCCCCATCTGCTGCTTCTTCCTGCCCCACAGCACCTTGCCCATAGGGAGGAAGGGGAAGTGCCCGAGCTCGCTCTACATGGCCTGGCTGGAGACGCTGTCCCAGGACCTCAGACCTCCGGTCGTCCTGATCCGAGGAAACCAGGAAAACGTGCTCACCTTTTACTGCCAGTAACTCTGGGCTCGGCTGCGCCTGCCCAAAGCCAGGGTGCAGGGGGCGCCCACCTGTCCACGGGGACAGGACACATGCCCCATCGCACTTTAAGGGGTGGCATCTGATGATCTGATGGAAGAAGCTGGTACATTTCCAAATTTCAGCTAGACCCCACTCCCATCAGACAAGTCCTCTGGGCTTTGTTTTTCTGGGCTGGAGAAGTAGCAGGTGGAGCTGTCTGGAAAACTCTCTGGTGGATTCATATTCCTTTTAAGTTTTCTTTTGCTCTTGATTACAACAAATTAAGATTTCAATCTTTGATTTGTATACAAATTTGAGTCAGAGTGCTGAGTGTGTGAATTTTGGCAGTTTCTACAGACTTCTCCTGGGAGCACCCCCTAAACACACCTCCCCCCTCCAATGTCAGGAAAGTGGGCAGCACCCCACCTACAGCCCTTAACAGGGGGAATACGGGGCTCGTTGAGCCTCCATAACAATGCAAATTTATTTAACCACCTCTCACTTCCTTCGCTTTCAATAGCACATCTTCAGTGTTGTGGTTGGTTCTTTGGTAGACCGGGACTTTCAAACTTTTCAGACTGCAACCCACAGTAAGAAATCTATTTTACATTGAGGTTTGGAACAAACACAGTGAAACTGAAGTGTCACAAAGCAATCCTTATCCGTACTATGAGTGATGCACTTTGGTATTTTCTATTCTTTCTATTTCTTGTTCTCCTTTTAATGTTGGTTGCAATCCACTAAAATGAGTTTGGGATCCACTAATGGGTGCTGACTCATGATTTGAAAAATACAGCTTAGACTTTCCTCTGTGCCCTGTGTTGTTCTACACAACAGGGAGTTCATCTAGTTGGAGAAAGGCCATGGTGGGCATCCCTGCCATTTCCCCAGCTCATCCCACAGGGAAAGAAAGGGAACCAACAAAAACACCAGGAGGAGGGGTATGGATGGTGGGTGTGTCAGGAAAGAGCTTCAAAGGAGGGGCATGGTTTAGGGAGTCTCGTGGAGGAGTGTTAAATTTCAGGTTTGGTTGGGGGTGCAGGTTTGGTGGGTCAGGAATGGGGAAGCAGAGAGGTGGGTGTAAAGATGGCAACATTGGGCAAAGAATCAGAAAGGTCCAAACCCAGCCCAAGGCTGGGTGGAAGGACAGGGAGGAGGAACCACCAGTAAGAGATGGAAACAAAGTAGCAGAGGGGGCTGCAGTGCGGGGAATGTAAGATGGGGCTCAGAGAAGAGAGAACCTGGGGGAGACGAACCTTGCTCAGGTAAGTGTGTTCAGGTTACTGTGAATGGAACCCCCCCAGAGTGTTTGCACCACCACCTGGGATGCAGGAGCAGAATGTACATTAAGGTATGTCCAATGCTGGGGGGTGAGGCTCTCTGAAAGGGCATTTCAGCTCAGACGTACCCAAGCAGCATAAGGGTGAGCTGTTGGGGGATTCCACTGGCTGAGCCTTCTTCCAATAGCACTGGGGTGGCCAAGGAACCAGGCATCTTGGGGTCTGGTTGACCCCCTCCAAGTGCACTGAAGCACCCACTTAGTCATAAAGGCGAAAATCTCTTTCTTGGGGTTGGGACTCAAAGGACTTTAGTGTTCGTCCCACTGCAGAGACCAAGGCCCTGGGTTCCCAGGCTGTGATAAGCCCCACTGTCCTGTTACTACATCAGGCCTTTGCTGAGGGAGCCGGAGCGCCTGGCTGAGCTCCTGAAGGACGGAGAGGGGGCTGCCTCTGAGCCGTTCAATGGACCTGGACCAACTCCAACTCCAGATAAGGCAAAGGCTCCATCAGGGAATGCTTGCCTTTCTAGAGCCTCATGGAATACCATTTCCTGGCAAACAGGTGCTCCCTCCTCTGACCTCAGGGAGACACTGATTCAAGAACAGAGAATGCTTTGCCTTTGGGAATTAAAAAAAAAAAAGTTCACCATGTTGGAAACCAAATGTTGAACAATGATAATAGCTTTGTTTAAAAAAAAAAAAGGCTTTGGGGACTTCCCTGGTGGTGCAGTGGTTAAGAATCCGCCTGCCCATGCAGGGAACATGGGTTTGATGCCTGGTCCAGGAAGATCCCACATGCCGCAGAGCAACTAAGCCTGTGAGCTACAACTACTGAGCCTGCGTGCCACAACTACTGAAGCCCGTGAGCCTAGAGCCCGTGCTCCGCAACAAGAGAAGCCACCGCAACGAGAAGCCCATGCACCACAGTGAAGAGTAGCCCCCCACTCTCCACAATTAGAGAAAAGCGCACACACAGCAACGAAAACCCAATGCAGCCAAAAATAAATTAATTAATTAATTAATTTTTTTAAAAAAGCCTTGGACTTCCCTGGTGGCACAGTGGTTAAGAATCCGCCTGCCAATGCAGGGAACGTGGGTTTGAGCCCTGGTCTGGGAAGATCCCACATGTCGCAGAGCAATTAAGCCTGTGCGCCACAACTACCGAGCCTGTGCTCTAGAGCCCATGAGCCACAACTACTGAAGCCCGCGTGCCACAACTACTGAAGCCCGCACGCCTAAAGCCCGTGCTCCACAACAAGAGAAGCCACTGCAATGAGAAGCCCATGCACCACAATGAAGAGTAGCCCCCTCTCGCCACAACTAGAGAAAGCCCACGTGCAGCAACAAAGACCCAACGCAGCCAAAAATAAATTTAAGTGATTAATTAAAAAAATTTTTTTTAAAGCCTTGAGTTAACAGTAAGGTGAAAAACAATGAAATGAATAAAAATACGTTTACTCAGTCAACAGAATTTATTTGTTTTGGAACACACTGTGTTTCAACTATGCTGAGTGTTATGAAAAAACTGTTGTTTTTTCAACCCTGGATTGAACTTTGTGCTGAGCTTCCACTGGTTCTGTAGGTCATATTGCCAGATTTCCACATGGACATTTACAGGAGCCACTTGTTTTCCCTTTGCTTCTCTTACATGTGTTTGCAGACACACAGGGAACCTGTTTTCTTCAGTCTTTTTTTTTTTTTTTGGTGGCCGTGCCGTGCGGCATGCGGGATCTTAGTTCCCCAACCAGGGATTGAACCCGTGACCCCTGCAGTGGGAGCACAGAGTCTTAATCACTGGACCACCAGGGAAGTCCCTTTAGTCTTTTTAAAAGTCTCCCAGAATTTTCAATCTTGCCTCAAACCGAGGGGTGGAGAGATTGAGTGGAAAGAGCCACAGCGTGGCCACCAAGGAACCTGGACTTGAGTTTCTGTCTCCCCCCAGAACTGGCTTGTGACCTCAGCTTTGCCCCCTTAACCTCTCTGAGCTTCGGTCTGTGAAATGAGAGAATTGGACCAAAGCATGTGTCACCAGCCAGCTGGCCTGCTGCTGGCTGTGGTTTGGCCCACGCGTGGTTGATCAAAGTTGTGGAAGTGAGGGGAGGGGTCGGGGGGAGGACACATTCTTCAGCCCCCCCCCACTTGGCCCACCACTTCCTGTTGCCCTACTGTGTGCTCAGAGGCTCTGAGGGCCCTCCAAGTCATTGTTGGGCATAGTGGGCCCTGAGAGGGTACGAGATTTTGGTCTACAGTGTGTGTGTGTCTTTCTCTGCTTTTGGACGAGTAGATACTCCACGTCAGTGAGTAGTCCACCCTTGCACTGTGCATGGAAAGCCACAGAGAGCTGGGTCATCAGAGCTGGGGCCCAGCCCCCACCAGCAGCCACAACGGCCACTGCAGAAGGGACTCCTCATTTATCTCCCCCAGGATCCACTGCTCAGATAGCTCCAGATTTTCCCCTTGGCATTTCAGCCTCCGGATTTCACATCCTCTTTCAGTTCCTGCCCAGACTTGTCATGGCTTTGACGTAAGTACAGCAGTGCCTGTTTTCCACCAGATAGGCTCTCTGAGCTCCGCCTCCCAGGCAGAGAGCCGCGGGTCTCATTAGAGCATGGAGAGCCCCATTTGGACTGAATTCCCTTTTACACACCTGCCTGGCCTCTCGTGTGGCTAGGAGGGAGAGGTGGGTTTCACAGGGAAGAGATAGCTGGAATTTTCCAGAAAAACCACCTGGCTGGAAGGCCCCCAAGCACATGCAAAACAGCCAGGTTTCACTTGTAGATGTGTATAGCTCAGGATGTCAGAAAATACATACTGCCCACTTCAAAAGTGTTTACAGAAACGGGGCCCAGGAAAGCCCAGCCACCGGCTTCATTGTTAATTGCCCACTTGAAGTGAGGGTCAACCTTATGACTAAAAATACAAGCATGACATGAGCGCCCCTTCCTGAAAGGGAGCCACAACAAACTCAGTTTCTAAAAATATCACGTGGTAGAGCGTTAAGGAGAACCACCTGGCTGGGAGGCCGAAGAGCAGAACGTCATACGGATGAAAGATGGTGGCAAGAAAGGACGAGTGGTTTTCATTTTCTCATAGGAGAGTTACAAAATAAAACACTCTAAGGATGCAAAAGAGGGAGCAAACACTAAGGTCAAGGGAATTAAGAAACTCTCTCTAGAGAAAATGATATTTAAAATAGGTTTGAACAGTCGGTAGGATTCTATAGACAGAAATGGGAGCTGGGATGGGAAAAGGTAACCCAAGTGGCAGGATGCCTTGAGCAAGGACCAGAGTAAGAACAGCTTACTAGGTATGTTTGGAGAACAAGAAATAAACCCGTCTTCCTGGTGTATGAGGGATGCGTACCCGGGGAAAATAAGATTGAGAAGGTTATAATGTGCAAGGCCCCCACTGAGAGGCTGAGGCGCTCAGAACTGACTCAGGGGCACTGGAGAGCCACTGAAGGTGAAGGGGCGGTGTGAGCCTGAGGAAGCTTGGCCAGACAGGAGATGGAGGAGGCTGGAGGAGAAAAGGCAGGGCACCCAGAGAGGAGGCTGTGCAGAATTGCAAAGGCAAGTCAGCAAGTCTCAACACTCTAAGAGTGGCGGAGAGCAGGGAAAAGAGGAGGAAGGATAGTATCTTCCAGAACTGGGAATTGCCTGGATGTATGTGTGGAAGGAAAAGGGACCCAGGAGTTGAGCCTGGGCAGCTGTAAGAATGAACAAACCATGTAATATGGAGGGCGAGGTAATAGGCTTTCTGCTGGAGAAAATGAGCAAGTAGGTGGGTTTGGTTTTGGACACTTTAAGTATGAAGACATCCCAGTGGTCAGAATTGTGGTCCCGGAGCTCAGGAAGAGCTCAGGGTGTCCACTGTTAGCCTGACACTGTAAGAACAGAGACCATCGTAGATTTGGGAGTCAACACTAAAAGACAGGAAATCGAAGTCATACCTTGGGTGAGATGACCAAGAAAGAAAGTAAAGAGAATGGAGAGGGCTGGAGGCTGGACCTTGGGAAGGGCTACATTTAGGGGTAGGAGGAAGAAGAGGCAGCCAGCAAAGCAGCCTAGAAAAGATCATTGGTGAGGCAGGAGGAAAACCCAGGTAACCAAGGGCCTTAGAAGGTACCAGAGAAGAGATCGAAAAAGCACAGTATCGTCGACCCTCATGGCAGCCAACTGCAGAAGTAAAGCCGCTGCTGAATTGCAGTTCTGGGAATCACTGGGAGCCTTACAGAGAATAATTTGGTAAGGTGGTGGTTCAGGTACCAGAGATTGAGGAATAATTGGTGGAGGGGAAAGGAAAGCAGTCGGCATGCACATTGACCTGTGCTTCAGTAACCCAGCAATGGAGAGAAAAATAAGGAAAATAAGGGGAGAAAAAATTAGGTGGAAACTTGGAGGAGACTCCAAGGGAAAGGAGACTCCAGGGAAAGCATTTTGATTGTTGTTATATCAGGGGGTGTATCAGTCAGGATCATGGTAGGCTCTGCTGCAGTAATAAATTACCCACTAAATGTTAGTGGCTTACATGACAAAGACTGATTTCTCTCCTACAAATATTCCTATGCTGGGTAAGCCCTCTTCTCCACCTCAAGACTCAATGATCCAAACTATTCCCGTCTTGGGAGGCTATCACCTCAGTCAGTAGCTTCTAACTCACTGAGGAAGGGAAAAGAGAGTAGGAGGGTCATGCCCTGGCTTTCAAATGCCTCAGCTCAGAAGTTACCTGTTACTTCCACTCAAAGTCCATTAGCCAAGTAAGTCACGTGGCACCACCTCCCTGCAAGAGTCTGGAAAACTGGGGGTAACATGTGAGTATTCATCGAGCAATCAATGTCTCTGTTACAGGTGGGAGTGATAAAGAGAGATCTGGGTGTATTTATAGGTCTGAGGGGAAAGATTTAAGAGCCAATGAAGAGAATAACTGATGAAGAGGTAGTAATGGTGAAACAATAAAATGTGGCGGAAACTTTGCCAAGCAGCAGGGAAGGCATAGCTTATCTCTGCTAGTCCAAGGGTGCAAAATTCTCAGGACATCTGCCCTTGTGTCTTTCTCTGGCAGGTCTCCCGAGCACCAGGTCAGAAAGCAAATGTGTAGAATGCAGGGGACACGTTCCCCAGTGATGGGGCTGGCCAAGCAAGAAGGATGGAAGGCCAAGGCACGAGGAATTCAAGGAGAATGACCAAAGTACATGAAAATGGCTGACCACGAGCTCCAAGATGGGTGGAGACGCTGGAAGTGAGCTGCAAGAGTTGAGAAGACTTGAGGGGCTGGTAGCAGGAGGACGAAAAGGCTGCTCAGTGGGAATGGGAGAGAGGGAGACAGAGAAGAATACAGGGTAGTTTGTGGTCAGTATGTGTGCATTTCAAAGTTTGAGATTCTGCAGGAGGTAAACTTTATTTTATTTTGGGCTGCATTGGGTCTTCGTTGCTGTGCACAGGCTTTCTCTAGTTGTGGCGAGCGGGGGCTTTTCTTCGTTGCGGTGCACGGGCTTCTCATTGTGGTGGCTTCTCGTTGTGGAGCGTGGGCTGTAGGCGCGCGGGCTTCAGTAGTTGCCACGCGGGTTCAGTAGTTGTGGCCCGCAAGCTCTAGAGCACAGGCTCAGTAGTTGTGGCGCATGGGCTTAGTTGCTCCGTGCCATGTGGGATCTTCCCAGACCAGGGCTCCAACCTGTGTCCCCTGCATTGGCAGGCGGATTCTTAACCGCTGCGCCACCAGGGAAGTCCCAGGAGGTAAACATTTTTGAGCAAAATCTAGGGTGTCTATCATTTGACTGTGAGCTCTATGAAGGTGGCAGTTGGGATGAAACTTTTAGTTACTGGATGGTAGGAAGACCTGGAGGTCTCAGGGCCGAGGCAGCTGGATGGTATTCACGGCATGTTTACCAGCTGGCATGGTGGTATTTCAATATCTTAACTGCTGAAATGGCTGAGTGAGTGCATATCAGCCCTGATTGTGACCACATCGACTCATCTTTGCACCCCAGCACCCATCACAGGGCTTAGCACGGAGTAGGCCCTCAATAAATGTTTGTCGAATGAATGAATGAATGGCAAAGGAATGGATTATGCCAATAAGCAGTGGGAGCAGAGCAGAGATAAATGTAAGTAGAACTGAATGAAAAGGAGTATGATCTGGAAGCTGGAATTATTAAGATGGGGAAGGGATGGGAGGGAAGCTTGTGATCTTGGAAGAGAGCCCTAGAGGTCAAGAGATTATACTTGCAGTCAGGTAAGCCTTCCGGTGAGAAGTGGCTGCTGAGATGCACACCAGCCTAGAAGCAACAATGGGGAGGAGGAGGGGGAGACAGGGCTGCCTTCAACGGGAGATGTTCAAGGGTCCTGTCTTGGAGAAAGGTAGGGTTGGTTAACATAAGGAGGTTTGGGGAATAGGGCAAGGTGCAGGGGGAGGGGGCCAGAGCTTGTTTACAAAGAACCAGACCCGCAGGTGAAATCTTGCTGACCTGAGTGATTGATGTAGGCCTGGGGCAGGGAAAGCTGAGGGAACCAGGGCAGAGATAAGAGGGGAATGAGTGGAGATGTTTGTTATGGGCTGGGAAAGGAAAAGTCCAGAGTTGAATGGGAGGGCTGAGCAAGGGAATTCATGGAGGAAAGTAACAAGTCCCACCATTTTAACAAGAATATTGCTATATTGCTATAGCTATCTCTGTAGTCTTATGCATCTTTGCCTAAGTGCTAGGTCTAGTCTGAAACCAGCTTGGGGAAGCTGAGGGTTTTGCTAGACAAAAAAGAAAGAAACTAACACACAGTCAAAATTTTACTTAGAGTACAGGAAAGATTCTGTATTTATGAAAAGGTACTATAAAACTTAAGATGAATAAATATGGGTTTTTTCTTTTCTTTTTAAAGTAAAATGCTGGGCTACAATCAGAATATTTAGAAGAGGGCTGGACTGGCATCCGTGATGGGGAAGTGCGGGCTTTTGAGGTTTCCTGGGCCTCAGAGTTCAGCCATGATCCTGCCCAGGATGCAGACCTGGAGGGCAGGGCCCACCTGAGTGGTGTTTGCCCTGGAACCAAACCCAAGCAGCCAGGAGAGTCATAAACCTGGAGCTGGCTGCACCTACAGTCTAGAGAAGAGCCAAGCATGTGCTCTGTGAGAGAGATTATTGAATCAAGCAGACACCACCCATTCATCTACCCCGTCCTTTTTGCGGTAATCAGAAGGATTTTTGTTGTCTGGTGGCGGTTATTTTATTTGAGTTCCTCCCTCCATTGGAGGAAAGGCTGTGAGATAGCATTCAACAGGAAAGAGGGAACCAAGTAGGACTTCTGATTTTTTCAATTGTATAATATAAAATTCACCTCATAGTATCAATTGCACTATTTACAATAGCCAAGACATGGAAGCAACCTAAATGTTCGTCGACAGATGAATGGATAAAGAAGATGTGGCAAACATATACAGTGGGGGAGTTCCCTGGTGGTCCAGTGGTTAGGACTCCGCTCTCACTGCTGAGGACCCGGGTTTAATCCCTGGTTGGGGAACTAAGATCCCACAAGCTGTGCGGTGTGGCTAAAAAAAAAGAAACATATACAATGGAATATTACTTAGCCATAAAAAAGAATGAAATAATGCCACTTGCAGTAACATAGATGGACCTAGAGATTATCATACTAAATGATAAAAAAGAATATATATACACACATATATACGTACATATATATAGTAGGTATAACTGAATCATTTTGCTATATACCTTGTAAATCAAGGTATATATACATTGTAAATCAACTATACTTCAATTAAAACGTAAAAGGAATTAATGTCTACTCCAAATATATGTGTGTATGTGTGTGTGTGTGTATATATATATATATATATATATAAAATTCACCATGTTAACTATTTTAAAGTGTGTAATTCAGTGACATTTAGCACATTCACAATGTTGTGTGACCATCACCACTATCTAGCTCCAAAATATTTCCATCATCCCATAAGGAAATCATGGACCCATTAAGCAATCACCCTCCATTAACCCCTGGCAACCACTAATCTGCTTTATGTCTCTATGGATTTGCTTATTCTAGATATTTCATATGAATAAAAACCATACAATATGTGGCCTTTTGGGTCTGCCTTCTTTCACTTAGTACAATGTTTTCAATGTTCATCCATGTTATAGCAAGTATCAGTACTTCATTCCTTTCCATGGCTGAATAATATTCCATTGCATGGATAGACCACATTTTGTTTATCCATTCATCAGTTCTTGGACATTTCAGTTATTTCTACCTTTTGGCTATTGTGAATGTTGCCACTGTGAATATTCATAGACAAGTTTTTGTTTAAATTCCTGATTTCAATTCCTTTAGATATAACCCTAGGAGTAGACTTGCTGGGTCATATGATAATTCTGTTTAGCTTATCAAGTAAATGAACCCCAGGTACATTTTTAAACCTTATAAGGGCTGAGTTTAGAAGTGCACCATGCATGGACTTCCCTGGTGGCGCAGTGGTTAAGAATTCACCTGCCAATGCAGGGGACACGGGTTTGATCCTTGGTCCAGGAAGATACCACATGCCGCAGAGCAACTAAGCCCGTGCGCCACAACTACTGAGCCTGCCCTCTAGAGCCCGTGAGCCACAACTACTGAAGCCCACGTGCCTAGAGCCCGTGCTCCACAACAAGAGAAGCCACTGCAATGAGAAGCACGTGCACCGCAACGAAGAGTAGCCCCCGCTTGCCGCAACAAGAGAGAGCCCGCGAGCAGCAACGAAGACCCAACGCAGCCAAAAATAAATAAATAAAAATAAATAAATCGATTTTTAAAAATTATTTAAAAAAAAGAAGTGCACCGTGCAGTTAACTACCAGGCCCACTGTTGCCCCCAGTGGTCAGTCTTGACTGGCCAGACCCCTCAGTGTCTCCCATTCAAGAGATACTTGGGGTTCTCAAAGCCAAATCAGTTTTCATTCTCTTTGATTATACAAATGTATGTAACATGCACTTTTAAGAAACAGATATCAGAAAGTAACAGGGAAGTGGGTGTCACACTCGAAGTCTGGGCATCCCAGTCCGAGATACCTCCTTCCTTTATCGAACAAAAACACTTCCCGATCACTGACTACATTGTTTGGGAGGACTTACTGTGGGCGCTGCTTCTGGTGAGGAAAGAAAGCTGCTTCCGGCTTAGCGTGGGCATGGGTCACCATGGGATGGATTTCATGAGTATAGAACAGGATGTCCATTTCCTGGCCTAAAGAAGATGGCTCGTGTGTGTGGCCAAATTAGGATTTCAGAAATGACCATAAAAGGCAAGGTTTCTGGTTGGAGCTTGAATTATTTGGGAGAATCTCTAGAAACCAAGTAAAAACAAGAATTCCAGGAACAAAGTACAGAAGTTCAGCAGGGCCTAAGACACCAGATTGTTTGAAATAAAGCACATGCACTGTCAGTGACCTTTTGCCTGCTCAGGTTCTGCAAAGGCTTCTAGACCCTCACAGCCTGAGTATAAAATAAAACAGGTCTCAGCTCCTTCCCTCTCCCCACCTCAGAATTTAAAGATGAATTAGGTCACAGCAGAGACATAGCACCACAGAGGTGCTTCTAACCATCAAGTTTTTAAATTTCCATAGTCTTTCATTTCCACATTTCCAGAAATCTCACTTAAGAATATGGATTTTCCGAGACTTCCCTGGCTGTCCAGGGATTAAGACTCTGCGCTTCCACTGCAGAGGGCATGGGTTCTGTCCCTGGTGGGGGAAATAAAGATCCTACATGTCGCATGGCGCAGCCAAAAAAGGAAAAAAAAAAAAAGAGTTTGGATTTTCCTTGAACTCACTATCTTTCTTTCCCTGAGCCGCTTGACTTTCTATTCTTGAGAGGCACAAAGGAATGTATGTTGTATGATTTCACTTATATGAACTTCTAGAACAGGCCTGACCAAACTGGAGAGACAGAAAGCAGACCAGTAATGTCTGGGACCAGGATTGGTGGGGAGGCGAGCAGGTTGGCTGGGAAGGGGCACTAGGGAACTCTCTAGAATGATAGGAATGTATCTGGAATGATAGGAATTCACAGAGGTGAATACACCTACCAAAACTCTTTGAACTGTACATTTAAGATCCATGTATTTTACTATATGTATATTATACCTCAGTACCAGTTAATTAAAAAATAAAAATTTCATAGAGTTACTAGCTCTGTAGCCGAGTTACTTAAACTCCCCGTGCCTCAGTTTCCCCAGCTGTGAGACGGCAATAATAAAAGCATCCTACTTCAAAGGTTGCTGTGAGGATTAAATGCAAGTTTCTTGAAGTTGTGTGTCTGGCACGTGGTAAGCACTCCCCCATGTTAGCCATTAGCTCTGTTCCTGAACCCATCTTTGTTCCCAGGCCTCTTTCCCTCCTGCTTTATTTCTGCGATGCCTTTTTCTTTTTCCAATTTTTTTTTCACATTTCCTTTTTTGCTCAACTCAAAAACCTTATTGCCCACAAAATAAAGCCAACTCTCAAGGGTGAGCACGCAAAGTCTTCCCTGAACTGGTCCCAAGAATTCTTTCCAGTCTTACCTCTCGCTGACATCATCATATTTTTTTTTAATTTTACTTTATTTTATTTATTTATTTATATATTTTTGGCTGCTCGGCATGGCATGCGGGATCTTAGTTCCCCCACCAGGGATCGAACCCACGTCCCCGGCACTGGGAGCTCGGAGTCCTAACCACTGGACTGCCAGAGAAGTCCAGACATCATCATTATAAGTATTTTAAAATAAACTCTGTCCTTACTGCCACACTTGACCAGTGGTTTCCAAAGCTGGCCCTTGAATCAGTACCGACTTAGATGCCTCAGGTCCCATTTGGTAGGCCTGACATGGGACCAGATACCCATCCTATTGTTTTTACGTGTTTAGTTGTGGGCATAATGTCCATGCAGTGAAATGCACATATCTTAAGTATACAGCTAGATCCATTTTGAAAAATGTCTGTGCCTGCCTACCCCACACCCTACCAAGACAGAACTTTTCACCACCCTAGAAATTTCCTGAATACACAGTGGTGTATTAGTAGAGGTGAACAACTGCTTCCCCGGGGGAAAAAGGCTCTGCTTTATTGCGTTTCCTGATCTCTGTGGTGTGAATATTCCTACCATGGCCAATTTCAGGCTGTCAGTGTGATGACACTGAAAGCAGAGTCAGGAAGACAAGCTCACATTCGGTTCTTGAAAACCAGCACCAGCCGACTTCAGCACAGGCCCTTCCAAGTCAATCTCTGCCACCCCATCCCCAGGCAACCATGCATCTGTTCTCTGTCACCATAGGTTCATTTTGCTTATTCTAGAGTTTCATATGAATGGAAGCATTTAATAGGTAGTCCTTTTGTCTGGTTCTTTCACTCAGCCCGGTTTTGAGAGTCATCCATGTTGCTACATGTATGGTAGTTCATTTCTTTTTATTACTGAGTAGCATTCCATTGTATGGGTATACAGTAGTGTTTATCTGGTCTCCTGGTGATGGACACCTCGACTGTTCCCAGTGTTTGATGCTATGGATAAAGCTGCCATCAACATTCTTGTGCAAGTCTTTAATTTCTTTTGGGTAAATCCCTGTGAGTGTAATAGCTGGGTTGTAAGTTAGGTGTATGTTTAACTTTATGAAAACTACCAGACTGATTTCCACAGTGGTTGTACAATTTTATACTCCTACCAGCCAAGTATGAGAGTCCTCATTGCTCCATATCTTTGTCAATACTTGGTGTTGTAAGACTTCACTTTAAAAAAAAAGAAAAAGGGTTCCTCAGGTGATTCTGTTTCACCGCCAGGCTTGGGAACCTGTGGACTGGACTCCTTGCAGTTTCCTAAATATTAATGGCTAATATTAATTGAGCACTTGCTAAGTGTCTGGCTCGTCCCCAAGACCTTTAACAATGCTATATCATTTAAATATCACAACAACCCCGTGAAATAGACATGATTATTCTTCCTATTTTACAGATGAGGACAATTAGGTACAGAGAGTTTGAGTAACTTGCCTAAGGTCACGCTCATAAGTGACACAAGTTGGCTTAGAAACAGGCACTCTGGCTCTGGGCCCATCAGTTAAACCACTGAACTATACTTGCCCATACAAATTGTGTATACAGGTCCCCTGTTGGGCTTATCAATAATTGCTGCCATTATTATTTTCATTCAAATCCTACTCATCCTTCAAAGTTCAGCTCAAATTCCACCTCTTCCATCCAGTTTTCTCTGTCTCCCCCTCTCCTGCCTCTGTGTAATTCCTCAATGTAATCATAAGCCCTTCAGAAATGTATGAGACTTTTGGGTTGTCTTTTATTTCTGTTTTTGACTGTCTTATCATGCTCGCTGTATTTGTAAGATCACTGAGAACAGGGTCACTCCGTGTTTATCTCTCTATTCCTGGCATGCTGACCTGAATTTAATGTTTTTATAAATATGGTTGGCCCTCTATATCCACGGGTACCACATCCACGTATTCAACCAACCACAATGGAAAATATTCTGAAGGAAAAAATTCCAGAAAGTTCCAAAAAGCAAAACTTAAATTTGCCCCACTCTGGAAACTTTAGTGTTTACATTGTATTTACAATTATTTACATAACATTTACATTGTATTTAGTATTATAAGTAATCTAGAGATGATTTAAAGTAGATGGGAGAATGGGACTTCCCTGGCCGTCCAGTGGTTAAGAAAGACTCCACGTGTCCACTGCAGGGGGCGCGGGTTCAATCCCTGGTCAGGGAACTAGGATCGCACATGCTGTGCAGCGCGGCCAAAAAGTTAAAAAAATATATATATATGGGAGGATGTTGCATTGGTTATATGCAAATACTACGCCATTTTATAGAAGGGACTTGCGCATCCAAGGATTTTTCTATGGGGGAGGGGGTGGCGGGGGGAGTCCTGGACCCAATCCCCCATGCATACGAGGACCAATTCTGTACTATAGGCAGAATCACAGAAGTCCTTTACAAGGAGCTGTCTCGTTGAGAGATAACTCAAGAGGGAATCACAGAAATTGGATTGCCTTTTCCCTAGGGAAAAGCACACCCCTTTACCTTCTTACTACTGAGTGAAAATGGATGTGCTGTTTTAAGGGGACCTGACGCTTGTCACAGCAGGCTACAGGAAACCATGTTATGTGGCCTCCTTAATTACCCAGTGAAGCTGTTATCTCCTGCCTGGCTGCCTGCTCTAAGGCTTCTGCTTGTTTTATCTGGCCTGGCTCCACTGGTTAGCTTCTAGCTAGTTGGAAGACTACCAGATTGTAATCAGTCATTTCTTCCATCCTGATGTATAAAAAACAGGACCAGCTACATAATTTGTGAGACCTGGTGAAAAATGAAAATGCAGGACTTCTTGTTGAAAATTTATTAAGAATTTTCAGAAGAGCATTATACGAAGAGTAGGGCCCCAGAGGTGCCACACCCATGAAGCCAGCCCGGATGAAAAGGGACTGAGGCCTTCTCAGCCGACAAAAACCAATCACAGAAAGCTGAGCATGGGGACAATTATCTCCAAAGCGCTTCACCTCTAGTACAAAGACTGCTGAAAAGGAAACCATCCGTGTTCTGCGTTATATTAAGGCTGATTGTTATGGATTGAACTGTGTCCTCCAAAAAGATGAATTCTTAAACCCCCAGTACCTGTGTACGTGACAGTATTTGGAAATGGGGTCTTTGCAGATGATCAAGTTAAGATGAGGTCATTAGGGTAAAACCCTAATCCAATATGACTGGCGTCCTTATAAAAAAAGGGGGGTGGGGAATTGGGACACAAAGACAGGCATGCACAGAGAAAATGATGTGAAGGCACGCACACAGGGGGAACACACTGTGACCATGAAGGCAGAGATGGGGGTGACGCAGCTACACACCAAGGAATGCCAAAGATTGCCAGCATGGAACAGATTCTCCCTCATAGCCCTCAGAAGGAACCAACCATGCCTGACACCTTGATCTTGAAACCAAGCGGGGCCCTGTGGGGCTCCCGGACACAGAGTCCTTTTTGTCCCCCATTTCTTGTAGGCAAGACTCCAGCCTCCATGGTCTTCCCTGAGTTCCAAAGGGCAGATTCGAACAGTTGCTAATCAAGGGGGGAGCAGCCACGAAGCCACCTGAGGCAAGATTAAAGGGACTAGAGAAGCTCCTCAAGATTAGGAGACCCTGCACACACCCTAATCTTGTCAGCACCCCCACCCTTCTGAAACTCTGCAGAAGAAAGAAGAATGTAAGACTATTACCGCCTTGATCCTCATTGAATACCCCTGACCACAAGCCCCGAATATGAGACCTCTCCCTATTCCCCAGGGAGGGGGGCACAGTTCTTGAGGTGCTGGCCTGCTGTGTTCCCTCTTTGTCTGACAAAGAATAAAGCCACCCTTTCTTTCTCCTCCAAAACTCTGTCTCTGTATCTCATTTTGGCATCGGTGTACAGGGAGCCAATATTTTGGTATCAATCTCAGACTTCCAGCCTCTAGAGCTGTGAGACAATACATCTCTGTCCTTTAAGCCACCCAGTCTGTGGTACTACACCCACCAACCAGACCAGGGTCCTCCTGTTACTCTCCTTAAATTTGCCCCACTCTGGAAACTATTTACATAGTGTTTTACATTGTATGTACAACTGCCAAGGTCCTGACACACCTGGCAAAACAGATGTCCCAACAGGATTAGAACAAGGAGGAGCCAGCACAATGTCAGTTTTGTTTTTCAAGACCTTTTTTCCTACAGAGGGAGGGAGTGTCTACATCAGCCAGGCCTCCGTGGTCACATTTTAGGAAAACCAAGAAACCTGCCTTCCGTGTTTCAGCCCCAATTTCAAGGAAGTATGTGTTAGTATCCTATAAAATGAGGCCTTTTTCGAGCGTCTCCCAGCCTAAGCTGGACTGTGGCCTGCTTGCCACTCATTAGGATGACGTCCCACAGTTGGCGGTATAACGTTCAAGTCTGAGGTCACAGATGAAGTGGCAACATTGGCTCGGATTCCTGCATCCTGAACCCCAGGAAGAATCTCCCTTCTTCCTGGCCCTTCTAAGGCGCATCGGGGGCGCCCTTCCACGTGGGCTCGCAAACGGGGCTCCCCCAGCAGTTCTTTGAGCTGAGGCCGGGGTGGGGGTGGGGAGACCTCCCCTGGAGGGCCTGACGTCCCGGGCCACCCGGGGAAGGAAAAGGGGAAATGGGGCTGGTGTCAAAAGGGCGGAGCTGCTGCTTTGTGAGGAAACAATTTGCAGAGGCTGCCAAACCGGAGAGTCGGCAGGGTCGGCCCTCCCTAAAGTGCCGTGAGCAACCCGAGCCAGGGAGCAAGCCAGTGTCTCAGGGCCGAGGGGCCCCGCGTGGGCCGCGCGAACCCCAGCACGGCCACCGGACTGAGGCACCCAGGCCGCAGCCGCGACTGACGGTGACGCCACGGCGGCGGGTTGCATCAGTCTGCGCCCACGTGCTCCGCCCGCCCTTCCGCCCACGGAGCCGGGCGCCGATTGGGCCACGTTGGGGCAGTGCTCTCCGCCCCAGCCAATGGGTGGCAGCCACAGAGGGTTCTGTCCGCAGAGTCCGGGCGCGGGGTGCCTATAAAAGGTGCCCGAGACGGGCGCGCGCGATCCAGAGAGGCGAACCGTTTTTGTGGGGGTTGGGGGCGGCAGCGACACTTCCTGCCTGGCGTCTGGGAGCGCCGCCGAGCCTACAGCGCCGTCGACATGGAGCCCGAGCCCGTCACGCTCCTGGTGAAGAGCCCCAACCAGCGCCACCGCGACTTGGAGCTGAGCGGCGACCGCAGCTGGAGCGTGAGCCGCCTCAAGGCCCATCTGAGCCGCGTCTACCCGGAGCGCCCGGTGAGAGGAGCCCCCGGCTCCAGCTGCCAGCACTCCCCTAACCCCGGCTGTCATCCTCGCAGCCCTCCTCGCGTCCCCCTTGGGATGCCACGTCCTCCTCCCCTTTCCCTGTAACTTCTCGCTTCGCCGGCCTTCCCCTGACGGCTGGTGCTCCCCAGGTCCCCTCTCCCAGGCCTGTGGTCTCCCCCTTTCTGCCCTGCCGCCGTAGGCGCCCTCTGACGTGGTCCAGTGGCTGTCACTTCCTCGTTCTAGGCCGCCATCGTCCCGCGTTCCTGACGGGCCGCCTTCCCCTGTCACCTCGCGTCCTAGGTCCCCAAACTCTAACGGCTGTCGCACTCCTGCCATACCTCTTCAGACCCCTTCCCAGCCCCCTAGATCTGGCTTCCAGCCTTAGCCAAGCCGCTGAAACAGCAGTTTGACCTTGAGTGAGTCATTTCACCCTCCAAGCCTCAATTTCCCCAAAACGGCGGAGTGACTAGGTGTTCCTCGTTAGGATTGCATCCGATGGGTAGGAATAAGGAAACAGAAGTGCTTCGAAACGAGTTTTCTGAATGTAGCCTCTCATTGCAGAGAGGTGAGGGCAGGGGCCAAGCAAGCCCAGCCAGTGGCTGGAGAAGCACGGTGAGCGCCCGGGCAGCGTGTGCTTAAGGCCCCACACCCGCGAACAGGACGTGGCGCTTCCCCTCCCAGTCCGCCTTCTGCCCTGGTCCCCACCCTGTGAGCTGGATTCCACAGCCTGTGCTTAGTCCCAGGGAGGAGCCCGGTGCGCTTTCCGGTAAAAAGTGATTTAGAAGGAAAATAGGTGGAAGGAATCTCCTGGAGTCTGGGTTTTAAGACTCTGGTCCCTCAATTGGCAGAGACTTCCTCGCTTTGTTTTGGTTGACACATCTGTCAGCATCACCCTTAGGGCCACCCTCCCTCCCCAGCACGTGACGGAGGCTATGAGCTGGACCTTCCTGTATTTACTTTCTACTCTAATATTATGTAAGTGTCAACAGTGTTCTTCACTGCCCACAACTGTAATTCTCCATCAAACAGGAGAGGGCATCAGGGCAGGACAAGATTGTGAAATTGTTCTTTCTTATCTGAAGTGTTGCAACGTGTCAGGGTGTAGCTTATGGGTCAGGTTGTTTTTGTTCCATATTGTCAAGAACGTGGAAGTGAGTTTCCCTCCTGAGTCGTTCTTTTGAAATGTGCGTATTTATTTAATAAGCTCCCATTCCTCTAGCATTCGCCTTGGCACTATTTGCAATTTCACCATAGCTGCTCCCAAGAAACAGGTGGCAGTGCTGCTGCGAGAATGGCTGTTAGGTACACAAATTGGCGAAGCAGGTGTAGCCTCTAGTTGCGTCATTTGGTAAAAGGCGGTGTTTTGGAGGAGGGCTTTCCTTTAGGGCTTCCTTGGGTGAGGAACATCACTCCTGTTAAGTCCGAGGACCCAAAGTTGTAAATAAAAGGTCTCTCAGGTCTGTATATTTGTGTTTAAAAAGTTTGGCTGGAGCACATTCGTCATTTGCTTTCTAATGTGAGAAGCCTTACTTTATAATGGTTGTTTGCTTAATATATATATTTTTAAATCAGCCTTCTGGATAAAGACGCAGAGTGTCAGTTCAGGCCTTTAACAGGCCTCAAATCACGGGCACCCGTGGTTTTCAAACTTCTTCTAGTGTGAAACTCTTTAATATAATGCAGGACCTCACCTGTACAGTAACATTTACAAGTCCAGGTTTATAGCATTTACATATGAAGTTCAATCAGTGAGAACAATGATGAACACAGCATCCAATATATTTCTGCAGTTTGTTATAGTTGCCCAGTGTCCAAAAAACAAAAATCCTGATTTATGCAGGTAAATAGGTATGGTTATTTTTTTGTTTGTTTTAAACAGCTTGCTTTATAATCTTGGACTACTTGGCAGGAGCAGCTTTATTCCAAACTTTGCATAATTGGTTATTTTGGCGAGAGTAGATTGAGAAGTTGCTGGTGAGCTCCGGTGTACTGACTTTGGTATATATCACTTGAAGCCATTATTTAAGTCCAGTTTTAAATTTTATTTATTTATGTTTGGCTGCGTTGGGTCTTTGTTGCTGTGCGCAGGCTTTCTCTAGTTGCGGCGAGCGGGGCCTACTCTTCGTTGCGGTGCGCGGGCTTCTCATTGTGGTGGCTTCTCTTGTTGCGGAGCACAGGCTCTAGGCACACGGGCTTCAGTAGTTGTGGCGCACAGGCTTAGCTGCTCCGCGGCATGTGGGATCTTCCCGGACCAGGGCTCGAACCCGTGTCCCCTGCATTGGCAGACGGATTCTGAACCACTGTACCACCAGGGAAGTCCCTTAAGTCTAGTTTTTAAGGGAATTAAAAATGGATTTTAAAAGTGAGATTTGTATAAAAGTGTGTGGCACGACTGTGGATTTAAAATCACTAGAATGGAGTAGAGTGTTTGGAATCTTGACTCTTTAGCAGCAGGTGACCTTGGACAAGTGAATCTTAGATTTTCCCCCTTACAATAGGCATACTAAATATCTCATAGGGTTGTGGTGTGGAATTTTACCACACACCGTCTCCTCTTTAGCTGCATTTGTATGTTGGGAAAAGTCTCTTTGAGGGCTTAAGTTTAGAATTGCTTCATGTTATCTTGGGACAGTGCTAGGTGGTTTTAGGGAAGGCTGACTTTGAGTTTTCTCTGAGACCAAACTTTGAGTTTTGAAGTTCGTTGCTGTAGGAGCCCCATATTTGTGCTTTTTGTGGCAGAAAGCAATTTCCCTGGGAGTTAAGAAGTCAGGTAGCTTGCCATAGGTTTTGTGGACTGGAGGTAGTTTGCCATCCTAAATTTGTTTGCATGTTAAAGATCAGTTTAAAGTTAAGTACTTCCTAAGTAAAAGTTTTGTATATGGGGCCTTCGGAAAAATGTTTTCCTGTGATGCTGGGAAAAACACACACGTTTAAATTATTTGTATAAAACAGTTTCTTCTGTGTTTGGGAACTTGAGGGGGCTAAGTGCTGACCTGTGCTGCTCTTTCTTTCCATAAGCGTCCAGAGGACCAGAGGTTAATTTATTCTGGGAAGCTGTTGTTGGATCACCAGTGTCTCAGGGACTTGCTTCCAAAGGTATCACTAAATATATTAACTTTTGAATGTTTTTGAGCACTAATAAGGTTGAATTCAGGTCCTAAAGTACCTCCTTATTACTTTCAGCAGGAAAACCGGCATGTTTTGCATCTGGTGTGCAGTGTGAAGAGTCCTTGCAAAATGCCAGAAGCCAGCACAAAGGTATGTCTGCCTTTTCATGATGATAACAATTCATGTCATTCAGACTCTCAAGGTCGAAGTAAAGGAAGTTGGATAAAACTCTTAAGTCTTTTTATCATATAATATTTTGTCTCTTCCCCAGTGAGAATCAGGAATAAGAAACTGTTATCAATACAAGTGAGAGTTTACTATAATAGTAGTAGACTTCCATTAGTGTTGTAGTGGAAAAGTGGAGTTCTGCAGTACACACTTTTCTGGGATTTGATTTGATCTATAGTGGCTGTGTATCCAGATCACCGAACTAGCAAGGCAGTCATGAATTTAGCACATAATAAATTTCTTCTAAGGAACCATTGATTTTTTTTTTTAAATTATTTTATTTTATTTATTATTCATTATTTTTGGCTGCGTTGGGTCTTCATTGCTGCGCGCGGGCGCTCTCCAGCTGCAGTGAGCGGAGGCTACTCTTCGTTGTGGTGTGCAGGCCTCAGTAGTTGTGGCTCGCAGGCTCCAGAGCGCAGGCTCAGTAGTTGTGGCATGCGGGCCCAGCCGCTCCGCGGCATGCGGGATCCTCTTGGACCAGGGCTCGAACCCGTGTCCCCTGCATTGGCAGGCGGACTCCCAACCACTGCGCCACCAGGGAAGTCCCTGATTTTTATAAAGAGTAAAACATGACTATGTTTACTTTGGAAATTTTCATTGTGATTATTTGTTTGGATAGGAAAAGGCCTCAGTCTTTATCAAGTGATCTCTAAAGACTTGCTTATGTTAGATGGTCAAAATCCCTCATTTTTCATTTCACAGTGTTAGTTCAAATATACGGTATTAAGGGACTTCCCCGGTGGCACAGTGGTTAAGAATCCACCTGCCAATGCAGGGGACATGGGTTCAATCCCTGGTCCGGGAAGATCCCACATACCGTGGAGCAACTAAGCCCCCGTGCCACAACTACTGAGCCTGTGCTCTAGAACCCGAGAGCCACAACTACTGAAGCCCTCCCATCTAGAGCCGGTGCTCCGCAACAAGAGAAGCCCACACACTGCAAAGAAGAGCAGCCCCTGCTTTCCTCAACTAGAGAAAGCCCACACGCAGCAATAAAGATCCAATGCAGCCAAAATTAAAAATAAATAAATAAATAAATTTATTTTTAAAAAATATATACAGTGTTAATATTCTAATGTGGTGATACACTCTAAATTTGCATTACAACTGTACATCCTGAAACATCTGAGTATAGTGTAAGAAATTCTTTAGGTTGCTGGCTGGGTTGTGTTTATAAATCTTATTGGTCAAATTTAATTTCTTCGTAAATTTAACACCATAAGATGTATAGAAAAAAAAAGATGTATAGAGCATTAACAGGAAGCTTTCTCACCAATGATAACTTCATTGGGAGATTTTAGTGAAACTACAGCATAGCTACTCTAGGAAAAAATACGGATTTTTTTTTAGTATCTGTATTGATACTGTGTTGAACAAATTTTAGAATATTCTTTATGTAACATTGCATCTGTTCGATTTTGTCAAGTTCAGAGGTCAGGGTTGGGGACATAAGCCATTCACAGAGAAAGAATCCTTGAAGCTTGATTTCACACCGTTGCATCAGGCCTTTTGTTCTCATGTTCATGTTACGCTTATCTAGGTTGCTGAATCCATAGAGCAGCCCGCTGGTCTTAATCAGGGACAGTCTCCTGGGGATTCCTCAAGTGACGGTTTAAGGCAAAGGGAGGTTGTTCGGAACCCTTCTCCCTCTGGATGGGAGAATATCTCGAGGTGAGTGTTGTAATAAAGAAGCAGGTTGTACAACGTGAATGTGCATCATTTGCGTCAACTTAAGAATAAGCTGTGTTTATACTATATAGTCATAGAATTTTTAAATGGACAAAATTTTGCTTTATAAGGGCTTCACTTTAAAGATCTCGTCTGTATTTAACTTTTCTTAATACATAGCCTTTTAGGAAGATCTAAAAAGTGGAGATGCATGTCCTGAAAATCTGGGCATTTCTCCTCCTACGTGGGTGTGCTTCACATTGCGCTGACCTCATGATAGGGAATTAGTGCTGGTGCAGAAAAGCAGCTGTTGTAAGCACTGTGCAGCTGCTTTGCCGAGTGGCTTTGTGCTTTGTCTGTCATAACAGTGGGTGACAAAAGGTGAAGGGATTGTTTGAGAAATGCTCTGCCAAGTACCGTGTCGGTGGTGCTAGGAGAAAAGGAGCAATTAGAGCTTTTCTTTAGCGCAAAAGCCAGAAGCGACTAAATGCTGTGATGTTCGGATTTCACAGCTCTTGGAACACCTTACTATGAAAGATCCTTTGGGAAAAAACAGTTTATTAACTACAAGTTGAAACTCTGTTACTCCCTGAGTCCCCTGCCCACCGTTTCCTAGTAGTTTTTAATATCTGATTGTTGGTAAAGTCAGGTGTTTGAGGAATGAAGAGTTGTTTTTTTTCTTAATGGAGGTTTCCAAATATACACAGAAGTAGAGGGAACTGTATAATGAATCTCCATATAATGATCAATTTTTGCCATACTTGCTTTATCTATTCCTGCTTCCCATTTTTTCCTGAAGTATTTAAAAGTAATTCCCAGACATTGTCAGTTCAGTTCTACATAGTTCAGGATATAACTCTAAAAACCTTTCAGTTATCTTGCGTATCTGCAGTGTCATCATCTTCAGAGCTAACAAAAGCACTTTGTTATTTTCTCATTTCCATGTACTGTATCTTTTTTAAATGATCAAAAACAGTATCATACCAAGACCTATTTGTATTAGAATACAACTTTAGAAATACTCTGGGTATGGAATTTGGTTAAGTTCCATACCTAGCATATAAAGTGGATAATTGAATTCATTATTGGATAGAAACACTTAAAACTGCTTCCCTTTTTCTGACTATACGATTTGAGAATTGAGGCTCATATCTGACTATGAATTTTACCATAATAAAACTTGATTTCATCCAACAAATATTTATTGGACAGCCAGTGCATATAACTTTGTTTAAGGATATGAATTGACCAGCAGAGATGGCCACGTAACAACTCCTGACCTTTCTGCAGTTCTGTTAGTTTGAATTTTGTGAAGTGATGCCAAAGGAGTTCACTGTGTAGGGCTCACAAAACCAGAGATGACTCCCACACACACCCTGCCCCAGGCTGCGCTGGATGATAGAAGCATGAGTTTGGTGTCAAACAGGTCTCAAATCCAGCCCTACTACTTACAGGTTCAGTGACCTCGTGCAGATCCTTTGTCTTCCCTGAGCTGCACTCGGGCTCCCCTCTGTAAAATGGCAGGGTGGAGAGCTGCCTCCCCACAAGGTTGTTGGGGATCCCGTGAGATAACAGCCCGGCAGCCTTACAGGGCACAAGTGGTCAGTAAGCATGCATGGGTGGTGCCACACATAACTCTGCTCCCCGTATAGTTCAGATCTAGGGGTGAGGGAGAAATGGGTATTGGGAGGAAAGGAGTATTTCCTGCAGAAGAGACTTTGGGAGAGGTGTGACTTTTTAGAGCTGCTCCCTAAAGAATGAATAGTGGGGTTTAGACCTTCAGTGAGACTCAGCAAGTCTAAAATAAGGGTGGGGATCCACTTAGACTGAAAAGGTCCAGCTTGTTTGTACATCATGGTGATGACATCATGAGACCCCAGTGCTGGGCAGAGGGCTCTTGTTTTCCCATGGGATCCAGACCATGGGAGGGGGGCTTTGTCAGTACTTTCTGTGATTGTATTACACAGGTGCATCACCCAGAAATCTACATGTAACTGTCATAAAGCTCAATCTTCTGTCCCTTTGTTTTGAATTCCTGATTGTAATTTAAACTTAATTTTCACTTATTCATACTAAACCAACTCAAAAAAAGCATTTTTTGAAATCTTTCGTAGGCCTGAAGCTGTCCAGCCGGCGTTCCAAGGCCTGGGGCCTGGTTTCTCAGGCTACACAACCTATGGGTGGCTGCAGCTCTCCTGGTTCCAGCAGATATATGCACGGCAGTACTACATGCAGTAGTGAGTCTTTACTCACGACACTGGGTGTGGCCAGGGCTCCCAGAAATGGAGGGAACTCCCATCCATGTTACCCACAAAGTTAGGGAGGGCGGGATGAGTGTGTCAGAGTCCTGCTCTGTGGGTGGGATAGAGGATAAATGGTAACTACTAATCTGTGTATTGATGGGTAGTTGGCTGACTGATCCATAGTTTGATGACTTTATTTAGAATATGTTATTTCCTTTTTTTTTCTTTTCAATTTGTGATATCTTTAACATTTTATGAAAATTTTAATTTGCTACTGCACCATGTTTTCATGGTGGCCTTGATGTTTAATTCCAGATGAAATTTACCAAGCGGCTTCTGTTAGGAGTAGAAAAGGCATTTATAGATATGACTGTTAGTAAAGAAGTTCTTCACTAAGTTAAAGAAAAATCAAGTTTGTATATGCCTACTTAATAGTAAAAGATCCCTGCGTAAATGAGGTTATGAGAACCAGTCTTCATGGTGCCTTGCTCTCAACAGTATTTGCCTCTGTCATTTTTATCTTAGCTTAGCAGCCACTGCTGCGTCAAGGGCTTTTGTCCCCTCGCCAAGTGCACAAGAGATACCTGTGGTCTCTGCGCCTGCTCCAGCCCCTATCCACAACCAGTTTCCAGCTGAAAACCAGCCCGCCAATCAGAATGCTGCTCCTCAAGTGGTTGTTAACCCTGGGGCCAATCAGAACTTGCGGATGAATGCACAGGGTGGCCCTATTGTGGAAGAAGATGATGAGATAAATCGAGATTGGTTGGATTGGACCTATTCAGCAGCTACGTTTTCCGTCTTTCTTAGTATCCTCTACTTCTACTCTTCCCTGAGCAGATTCCTCATGGTCATGGGGGCCACCGTTGTTATGTACCTGTAAGCAGATGATTTCGCTTTCCCTTTTTTCCCTTTACTACAGATTACGCTATGTGGTGACCCAAACCAAGTACAGATTTTCCTCTTTTTTGAGCAGTCTCAGTCAATATTTAAGGAGGTGTATTTAAGTAGTACGTCATTCTAGGATTTTCAATGGAAAGAATTGATGGCTTGGTTGCACATTGCCAAAAACACAATTAATTCTCTGTTAATACAGGAACAACATTCTCTTCTTTTCCTCTAGTTAGGTTACCTGCCAGGCTCATGAACCACAATAAAACAGCCATACTGAGGCATGGAAAGGAAAATTGTATTTGTGTTGAATAAGAACATATTTATCTTTTATCAGGCTACAGCTGCCTTCTAGGATAAAGGGCAGGCAATGGCTGTGGCATAGTCCTGAAGGGCCAGAGATCCATCACAGACCTGGCATTTGGCTTTATCCATGGCTTAGAGCAGTGGTTCTCAACCAGGATAGTTTTGCATCTGCCCTCTACCCCCGCCCCCAAGACGTTTGGCGGTGTTTGGAGACATTTTTGACTGTCACAGCGAGGGGGGTGGTCCTGCTGGCATCTGGTTGGTAGCTGTTAAACATCCTGTGGTGCCCAGGGCAGCCCCACAGTAAATATCCAGCCCAGTATGTCAGCAGTACCAAAGTTCAAAAACCCTGGCCTAGAGTGATATGTCCTTGTATGTGGCAAAAACTGACAGAAGAAATTTTTCCTCCATAGGAAAATGGATTTTTATTTTAGTTTTTAAAAATCTTAAAAAAGAAATATTTAGAATAATGCATTAAGTACTTATATCCAGTATTAATCATTGTTATATTTTGTCATATTTGCTTCAAGACTTGGGTTTAATTGGATTTTTCAGATGCAACTTTTAGTTAATTCTTTAAATTCTATAGTCTCTAGAATCATATATGTAGGTGACCAAATCTAGGTCTTATTAGTATGTTATTACATATATTATAGTCACAGCTGTGTGTGTATTTCCCCTTCCCCCTCTGTTCAGGTTTTCATGTGTAAGGTTTAGGTCAGATGAAGAAGTATTTATTGAGCACATACTATGTGTCAGGTGCTGTTTATGTTGCTGGGCACATGATAATGAATAAAGCCTAGTTTCCATAGTGCCTGTCAAGAACCTGACAGGCCAGTGAGAAAGTCTAGGAGCCGGTGTGGTGGAATGTCTCTGCAGATGGGCCTGGCTGCGAGCTTCTAATCAGGTTCTGCTCTGATGAGAGGAGGGGAGCAAGGGGGACCTCATCTCATTGAGAGGACCCTTAAATTCTTGAGTACATGTCACTCTGATGTTCACTAAGGTGGACTTTATATGCTTCCTTTGAAGGCATCATGTCGGGTGGTTTCCATTCCGACAGAGGCCAGTTCAGAACTTCCCGAATGATGGTCCTCCTCAGGAAGCTGCAAATCAGGACCCCAACAATAACTTCCAGGTATGGAGTTTCTGCTGGAGCCCAGCGATCTTGGTGTGAAACACCGGGCTCTTGAGTCCTTAATCTTTAGATACCTTGTGGTGTACCATTTTATTAAGCTCAATATTTCAAGATTTTTTTCAAATTTATTCTTATAGCATTAGCTATTTTTAAAACATTGTGTCATAAAATCCATCAGGTATTTTTGTCATGTGGCAATTTGCATTTTGGCATATATAAGTAATGTTTTTTTTAAACTCACTATTTTTAGTGTTCATTCTCAGTAACGATATGTTATACCATGGAAACTGCTAATGGAGAGTTATTCTAATTAAGGATTAGGAACATAAGCCTGTCTCACAGAATAGATTTTCTGGAAAATAACAGAAATAGAATTTTTAGGGACTTCCCTGGTGGTCCAGTGGCTAAGACTCTGTGCTCCCAGTAGAGGGGGCCCGGGTTCTATCCCCCATCAGGGAACTAGATCCCACGTGCCGCAACTAAAATATCCCGCATGCAGCAACGAAGATCGAAGATCCCTTGTGCTGCAACTAACACCCATCACTGCCAAATAAATAAATATTTTAAAAAAGAAATAGAATTTTTATAAGGCAGTTTAATGCATAATCCTAAAGGGATAGTCTTTTTAATATAAAGTGTCACCCTTGAATCTGTTTTTAGAATCCTGTGTTTCGAGTTTTGTTGTTTTTTTTTTTAACTCGGGACACTGCCAAAATTAGAAAAATATCCACATTTAATGAAGTGGCTAACTTAATTACTAGTTTAATAATAGTTGAAGATCTAGTTACAGTACTTCATTTGATCTGATACTTGCTGCCAGGAATATTGAAAACTATGAGAATGTTCCAGCACAGTTGTGCTACGGAGGCTGGAGAAGGAGCTCCGTCCAGCCGGGGATGTCGTCCCCAGGGTCCTGCCTGCCTGGCTTGGCTTATGGGGCAAGGGGCCAGGGAGCCACTCTGCCCTTTCCTGACATTATTGGGTGCTTCTCACGGTCCTCTCTTCTCCTTGTATTTTATTACCTGTAGGAAGACCCTGATCCTGAAATTGCAGACCCCAACCGCCTCCCTCCAGACAGGGACGTAGTGGATGACGAGCAGACCAGCCCTTCATTTATGAGCACAGCCTGGCTCGTCTTCAAGACTTTCTTTGCCTCTCTTCTTCCGGAAGGCCCCCCAGCCATAGCAAACTGATGGTGTTTGCTGTCTGGCTGCTAGAGGCTTTGGCAGGCGTGGACTGGATCATCGGGTTCCGGCTAGATTTCCTTACCTGGACGTGGCGATGGCACAGAATTAGTAAAAGAATCAACAAAGAGGATGATACGCTTTTGTGATTCTGCAGAAGCAGAAAGTAAGACGTGAAGCCATGATACAAATTGATGAACAAAAAATGCCTAAGGCTTCTCATGTCTTTATTCTGAAGAGCTTTAATATATATTGTTGTAGTTTAATAGACATTGTAAGTAGAAGGCATTAGTGTCGCATGTTTATGCCTGAGGAACTTTTCCAGATGTGTGTGTCTGCATGTGTGTGTGTACATAGATGTCATAGATGCAGAAATGGTTCTGCTGGTACGATTTGATTCCTGTTGGAATGTTTAAATTACACTAAGTGTACTACTTTATATAATCAATGAAATTGCTAGACATGTTTTAGCAGGACTTTTCTAGGAAAGACTTATGTATAATTGCTTTTTAAAATGCAGTGCTTTACTTTAAACCAAGAGGAGCTTTGCAGAGGTGAAAACCTTTGCTGGGTTTTCTGTTCAATAAAGTTTTACTATGAATGACCCTGGCGGAGACTCCTGTCATCTTAGCAGTTTACTCCGTGTCCATCATCTCTGGATGGTCAACAGCTGAGTTGCTGATTTTTGAGTAACCTGAATATTTTGCTTCTTTTTATTAAAGGATTGTTTGTACTGATGAAGAAGATAAGGCCACGAAAGTTTTAATTTACTAAGATTATGCTTGTGTTTGCCCCCCATTTCCTGATTTAAACAGTACTGACTTATGTTGTAACCCATCAGAGTTAAATTCCCCGGATTTAAAGTTAGTGGCATTAAGTACCTTTCACCTGCTCACATGTCATGCTTAGCTTACTTTTGGACTTTAATCCTTCTTTTAAGTATTATTTTTGAGACTAATCTGAAAAGTAAAGTGCTGTGTACTTTTTAACATGAGTGATGCTGTAAGTAGAATGCTAAAGGCCTGGGAGTGTTGTTTTGGGCAAAGTATAATCAGCTTCTTGTGTCATGGTCGTGATCATTTAAATGAATTGTGACTGGACACATTGACATCAAATAAACATTCACTGAACAATTCATAGCCAGATGCTGGGTAGATACAAAGCTGTATTATGTATGGTCGTGCTTTAAAAAGCCAACTAAGATAATTATGTAAGGAGTGAAATGACATAGAGTTTCAAATAACACCAGACCTCCAGAACAGGAATGGTCGGTCAGGAGGCAGTGATTATTGATGAGTTATGAAGGCAGTGTTTGCTTGAAGGAAGAAGTGACTTGAGACTGGAGGTTTTATAGTTTTACGAGTGAGGAAGTAGGTGACAGAAAAAAGCCTGAGGAGCTGGAGAGAAGGGTCACAGCAGAAGCAAGAGTGCAGAGATGAGACTTCCCTCCTGCCATGAAGCTGGATTGATGAAAGTGGTCATTAAGAGTTGATACGAAGGTCATTTAAAACTATTGGGTGGAAAATCCTATCGTTCTGCAGAGCAAGGGGCATCATCGTGTGGAAGAGGGGCCCGGAGCCCCAGGCAGCTGGCGGTGCCCAGCTCCCGTTTCTGAAGGAGTGGGGCCTCTCTCCCTGTGGTGTCGGGTTGCATCGATTAAACTCCAGATTCCACCAGCCCAAAATAGTTCCAGGATGGTGCTCCTGAGGGCAGCTGACAAGGGTTCAGATTGTCCAAAGCCCCACCAATACAAGAGAAGAACCTTCAGACAGGAGCCAAGGCTTAAGAGCGCTGTTGGGTGGGAGACGTGGCAGAAATAACAGTGCTTCCACAACAGTTACTAAATATAGCATAAGGATGTACTACATACCACTGTTAATACTTAGGAAATTATTGGTTTGGTTCTTTGTTGTTAAGTAGCAATTAAAAAGCTAAAAGCACAAACCAAAAAATTTCCAAATGTTAGCTCAAGCCATAGTAGCTTTTTAAGTTTGCATTTTCCAAGGTGTGTTTTCTTGAATCCTAGTTCTATAGAAGAAACACTCCAGACAATGAGCTCATGGTCAAGTAAATTTGGAAACCAGGTTGATTCCAGTTGGTGGGTTTCTTCACTGCAGGATTCCTGGGGCCTTTAATATGCTGATGTACTTTTGAAGGAGGGTGTGTGGTCTGCGGCCCCTCTGTTCTGTGAACCTGCCCATGACTGAACGGAGTGCCACGGTTGGGGAAACGCAGTTGTTACTATTAATCAGCACCTTGTTTGGCATTCTAAGCAGCAAACAGATGCCTGGTGAGAAGTGACGGCATACATCCATAATGAACAATGGAGTTAAATATTCTTTATATGGCCAGGGAGGGGATCAGAAGCCATGCGGATCTAGAGTCTGACTGAGAGGGAGAGGTTACAGGTCATCTTTGTCACAAGGAGCTCTTTTACCCATTTCTAAGGAAGTTAACCCTTTGTCAGAAGGGTGGCCTTCCCTGGGTAGTTACCTTGAGAGATGCTGCTGATTCTTCTCAGGACCTATGCCCACCCCGCCTCTCTTTGCTTCTAGACCTATAACCAGACTCAAGTCCCAGCAGGCCTCAAGGAGTGAACAGCTTTTTGCTACACCCCGGAAGAGCCGTATGATTTTTTCAATTTATACAGACAGATCTGGGGAGGTACGTGGGAGTGGATATTAATGGGTGTGGGTTAGTGGTGGAAGCAACATTGAGTTGGATCAGGCTGAGTTTATTAACATGGACGCAGTAAGCAGAGATTCTGCATTTACTGTTTTTAGTGTGAAGAGTGAGGAAGGACTCTAATAGTTTAGTTGGCTGAAGCAGTCTAACAGGTGGCCTACACTCAATGAAGTTGAATTGCCAGGATTGCTTTAGGGAACTGTAGCGGAAGGTATTCAGAATCTTAGGGAGATTGGAATGTTAGAGTGGATTTTTTTTTTTAATATTTATTTATTTATTTTGGCTGCGCCGGTTCTTAGTCGCGGCACGTGGGATCTTCATTGCAACACGCGGGATCTTTTAGTTGCAGCATGAGGACTTCTTACTTGCGGCATGCCTGCGGGATCTAGATCCCCCACCAGGGATCGAACCCAGGCCCCCTGCATTGGTAGCACGGCGTCTTACCCACTGGACCACTCGGGAAGTCCATTAGAGTGGATTTATCATGTGAGGCCAGCTCACCCACCCTGGGAGGGTCCAGAGGACACACCTTTCACCAAGCCTGTGAGAAATAAATTTGTGAGGGGAGCCCAGCGTCATTGCAGAGCTCTGTGGTCACTTTTCTCTGTAGGTCAGAAATTATAGTGGGAACCACAGCTACTGAACTAGGATCCTTAAATACAATAGGGATAATCGGATTCCAGGGTGGCAGGGGCCAAGTGGTAGAACTTAAATCACCAGAGATAAGGTGGCTGTGGATACCATTATGGTACCAGCAGAGTCTAAAAAGAACTCAGAATCGTTGGACTTGCAGAGACCTAGGGTATTGGCCAGTTGATCATGGTATCCCTTGGAAAGAAAGAAATGGGCAGGCTAACTGAATTCTTGATCTGTGTAAACAAGTGAACAGAAGTCTCAGTTGAATCACCCAAACAGAATTAGCTTCTCCATCAATTCCCGGACTTGAGACAGTTTCCAGACCCAGAAACCCTTGAATGAAGGGGGGCAAGTCTCCCTGAGGAAGGACCCTGCAACACTTAAAAATATTTACACTGTTTCGCCCAGCCTCCCCCTAAAGGAACCTGTAGCTTTTTATCAAGGTGACTGTGCATTGGGGAAAAGGAAATAATCAGACTTTGGGGGGGATGGCTGGACACAGCCTCTAAACTAAAACTAATTCAAGGAGACCCAAAACGTGACTGCTCCGCCAGTCAAGAGTAGAAACTTATGGGGCTTCCCTGGTGGCGCAGTGGTTAAGAATCCACCTGCCAATGTAGGGGAACGTGGGCTTGAGCCCTGGTCCAGGAGGATCCCACATGCCACAGAGCAACTAAGCCCGTGCGCCACAACTACTGAGCCTGCGCTCTAGAGCCCATGAGCCACAACTACTGAAGCCCTCCCACCTAGAACCCGTGCTCCGCAACAAGAGAAGCCACCGCAATGAGAAGCCCGCGCACCACAACGAAGAGTAGCCCCTGCTCACCGCAACTAGAGAAAGCCCGTGCGCAGTAACAAAGACCCAAGGGGGCCAAAAATAAATAAAATAAAATTTTTAAAAAATGCTCAATTTAAGAAAAAAAAAGAGTAGAAACTTATGGAGATCAGGTCCATCTCACAGTAGGTCCAGTGGGTCCCTGAACCCATCTTGTGGTTATGTCCCCAGTTCCAGAATGTATAGTTGAAATAGACATACAGGCACATCTTGTTTTACTGTGCTTCACTTTATTGTGCTTCGCAGATAACTGTTTTTTTTTTTTTTTTTGCAGATTGAAGGTTTGTGGTGACTGCTGCGCTGAGCAAGTCTATCAGGACCATTCTTCCAGCAGCATTTGCTCACTTCGTGTCTCTGTGTCAGATGTTGGTGATTCTCTCAATATTTCAAATCCTCCACCAGCAAAAAGGTGATGCCTCGCTGAAGGCTCAGATGGCGATGAGCGTTCTTTAGCAACACAGTATTTTTAAATTAAGGTACGTACATTGTTTGATTAGGCATAATGTTATTCCACACTTAATAGACTACAGTATAGTGTAAACATAACTTTTACAGGCACTGGGAAACCAAAAAAAGTTCATATGACTCACTTTATTGCGATATTCGCTTTATTGCAGTGGCCTGGAACCGAACCCACGGTATCTCCGAGGTGTGCCTGTACTTAGCAACGGGCAGAATCCCCACATTGGTTCCCTCACGTGTGGAGTGAGGCCTATTATGGTAGGAAAACCAAGTGGAAGTCTCGAGAACTGCCTCTACCTAGGAAAATGGTAAATGAAAAACAATACTGCATCCCTGGAGGGGCTACAGAGATCATTGCCACCATCAAGGACTAGAGAGATGCAGGGGTGGTGACTCCCACGTCTCCAACCCCCATTCTGTCTGTGCAGAAGACAGATGGATGACAGTGGATGATCATAAACTGACGACTGGAGGTGGTGGCTCCAATTGCAGCTGCTCTTCCAGATGTGGTTTCATTACTTGAGCAAATTAACACATCCCCTGGTTCCTGGTTAGCAGCTACTGATCTGGCAAGTGCTCTTTTCTCAATACCTGTTAGTAAAGACCACGAAAAGCAGTTTGCTTTCAGCTGGCCAGACCAGCAATACACCTTCACTGTCCTGCCTCGGGTAGATCAACTCTCCAGCCTGATGTCATTATAATTTGGTCTGCAGGTATCTTGATCACTTTTCCCTTCCACAAAATATCCCACAGGTTTAACATCGATGATATATGCGGATTCCATCTAGAGAACAAGAAGTAGTAACTATAGATATACTGGTAAGACATTTGCATTGTCGATGGTGGGAAATAAATTTCACCAAAAGTCAGGGGCCTTCCACCTCAGTGAAATTTCTAGCGATGCCCTGGTTGGGTGCGTGTCAAGATATCTGTTTTTTCAGCGAAGGATAAGTGATTACATCTGGCCCCTCCTACAGCCAAAAAACCAGGCACAACACCTAGTTGGCCTCTCTGGATATTGGACCTCTCTGGGTGTGTCACTCTGGCCCATTTACCAAGTGACCTGAAAAGCTGCTTGTTTTGAGTGGGGCCCAGAACAAGAGAAAGATTTGCACCAGGTCCAGGCTGCTGTGTGTGCTGCTCTGCCACTTGGGCCACAGGATCCAGCAGATCTCCTGGTGCTTGAAGAGACGGGGGCAGGCAGGGATGCTGTCTGGAGCTTGCGGCAGGTCCCTACGGGTGAATCACAGTGGAGGCCCTTAGGATTCGGGGGCAAAGTCCTGCCATCCTCTGCAGATAATCCCTTTCCTTCTGAGTAACTACTGAGCCATTGGATTTACATCTGCAAAGACTCTATTTCCAAATAAGGTCACATTCCAGGGTTCTGGATGGACGTGAACCAGGGGGGACGCAATTCACCCCACAAGAGGGAGAAGTGCTTTCCGGAGACACAACATTGATGTCATTGAACTGGAAGTTCAGACAGCTACCGGCCACTTTGGGCTCCTCAAGCCTCCAAGTCATCAGGCAGAGAAGGGAGTTATCCTATTGGCTGGGGTGACTGACCCTGACTACCAAGAGAAAATCGGGCTGCTACTATACAATTAAGGAAGAAGATGTGCGGAATACAGGAGATCCCTAAGGCTACCCTGCCTTAAAATTGATGGAAAATGCAATTAAGGCAGGACTACTAATGGCCCTGACTCTTCAGGAATGAAGGTTTGGGTCACCCCAGCAACCATGACCAGCTGAGGTGCTTGCTGAGGGTGTGGAATGGGTAGTGGAAGAAAGTAGTTGTAAAGACCAGCTACATCTATGTGACCAGTTGCAGAAATGAGGCCTGTAATTATCATGAATTATCTTGTAATTTTCATGTAATTCATCTTGTTGTGCTGTTTGTATCTTCGTACACAAACTCGTATAGATATATAGTAAGTATAAAGTAAATCTTTTTGTCTTCTTCCCTTATCTCCTTATCATGTAACATAAGATGAATGAATAATAGTTAACTTTACATAACAGGATCTTTCTTCTTTGGCCATGCAGCCTGCGGGATCTTAGTTCCCCGACCAGAGATCGAACCCGTGCCGCCTGCAGTGGAAGCACAGAGTCTTAACCACTGGACCGCCAGGGAAGTCCCTACATCACAGGATTTAAGTTACAGGATCTCATAGAGAAGAGTAACTGTCACCCAAGGACTTGGCATCCTCTCCTGGGGAAAGGATCTGTGTGTTTTGGGTTATAGGCAAGATAGTTGCATCACATTCGATGGAAGCAAGGCTTTGTTATTTTCTTTATCCGGAGATTAAGTGTGGTTTAAGGACGTGTGCGTGGGTAGCAAGTTGATAAAAGGTGAACTGGGCTAGGCCTAGTCATTCAATCAAACACTAATCTAGGTGTTGCTGGGAGGTTATTTTGCAGATGTGATTAACATCTACAATCGGTAGACTTTAAGTAAAGGAGATTATCCTCTGCATCTGAGTTGGCCTCATCCAACTAGCTGAAAGATCTGAAGAGACAAATTGAGGTTTCCAGAGGACGAAGCCGTCAAGGCCGCGGGCGGCAGTATCAGCTTCTTCTCAAGAGTTCCCAGCCTGCCAGCCTGTCCTGCAATGTCAGACTCACCTAGCCAGCCTCTACAATCATGTAAGCCCATTTTTTTGAAAGACAGAAACAAGCAAATAATCTCCTATGGGTTCTGTTTCTCTGCTAGAACCCTGAGTGATAAAGGGTCCCAGCTCTGGAGGTTAGGAGTCCTGCCTGGTGCACCATACTGACCAGTGGGGTTGCTGCCAGGCAGGCTGTGTCCCTTGTTCAGAATCAGGTGCCCCCCGGCTCTGCTTGAGACCAAAGGCATATGGGGGCGGCTCCAGAGAAGGTACAAGGCTTTGCTCTGTGCCTCACAAAGAAGGTTTCCCGTTCCAGAAGTGGGCTGGGCAGCCTTGGGGAAGTGGGAAGAGGCGGCCTCCGCTGGAAGCACATCCTTAGGGTGGAAGGGGTGGGATATAAACAGTGCAGGGAGCACGAAGTGAGGTGGGGCTAGCTGTCTCCGACGTGACACATCCAAGAGTGGCTTTGCCCGCAGTGGTACCCAGGGGCCCGGCAGCAGCCAACTTGGACGCTCTGATGCCTGTTGTACTCAGGCAAGCCTGAGTGCGCAGGAGCTTGTGTTCCCTGCCACACAGCTGGCTGAAGAGCACGCAGGCAGGCACGTGTCATGGGGTCAACACTCACAATTATGCACTCAGGACCTTCCTGGTGCCAGGTGTTCCTGCCCTCATGGAGCTTACATCCTGGCAGGATGACAGAGACTAAAGAAGGAAACAAGTGGACATAAAATGACAAGTACTGGGGAAAAAACAGAAAGAAAAGAGAACAAGGGGATGGGGGACATTCTAGATAGCCGTGGGTTTGGGGGAGGACAAGTGGTTAGACAGTGGTCAGGGAAGGCCTCTGAGGAGGCGACACCTGAATGATGAGCTGGAGCAAACCAAGCAAAGATTTGGGGAAGAGTCTTCCAAGTAGAAAGAGAGGCGAGTGCAAAGGTCCTGAGGTAGGAACAAGGTCAGCATAGCCAATGCCTTAGAAGGTGGCAGGCGACTGAAGTTGAGCGAAGGGATCCAAAAGTGGGGGGACAGATCATATAGGGCCTTCTAGGCCATCGTAAGGAATGTGGGTTCTAGTCAAAGTGAGATGGGATCCATTGGAGGAGTCATAAGGGAGCGAACAGTATGGTCTGATGGATTATAGTTCAAGGAGCTGGAGTTTTACGGGGGCAGAGAGGGAGGAGAAACGATTTACACACAAGGGGTATAGGAGGGAGGACTGCTCACTGAGAACCTGTGGGGAAGGCCTTAAATCCAGGGTCAGAGCAAGGAGCTGAGGGCATGGAGGAGAGTGCCAGTGACTACAGAAGGCAGGTGGGAGGATTTGGGGTCAGGGAGGACTAGGGGGTGGGTTGGCTGAGGGCTGCAGGGAGCTGCAAAGGGTAAGAGTCCTGGTGTGGGCTGACTGGGAGACCCGCATCTAGGTGGTGCTGGAGACAGACAGGGAGGCGTTGGCGGGTTGAGGCCAGAGAGGTCGGCCCTAGGGAAGGGCAGAGGGTGCAAGGGCAGGAGAGCTGGTTTGAGCCCTGGGGCCTCTCCAGGCTGAGCCCCTGCTCCCTCATCCAAAACACAGGCCCCTAGGATATACAAAACTGCTCTGTCCACCCCACAGGGGCCATGAGGCTCAAAATAACGCAGTGTTCTCCAAAGGCAGCAAACGTGCCCTGGGATGGGTGTGCAGAACCAAATCTAGAGGGTCTGTCCCTTATTTTAATAATAACTGTGTTACTTTTCAATGTATTAGATAAGTGTATTTTTCTACTTAAAGTGGAGATATGAAGTTCCCTTTTAAAATACATTTAAGTAAAAAAAGCGAGTCAGTTTAAAAGGTTAAGTAAGTAACAGTCTAAAGCATGTGCAGAGAAGGCAGAAATCACGGCAGTAGTTTTTGAATGATGGAAGTCAGGAAACACTAAAAGCTTTGTGAACATATAGCCCATGAAAATGTTTAAAAACAAAAAAGACACTAATCTCATCGCGATCGTTTGTGTTTGGGTGGGTCTCATGGGTGCATGTGCACATGTGTGGGCGTGGGCGTCTCATAGGCAGATGTAGCTGGGTTGGTGTGTATCAGCCTGTGTGTAGGGAGCCCACATGTGTACGTGGGATGTGCACATCCGTGCACATGTGCACGCAAGTTTATCTGCATGTACACACGGATTGCTTTATCTGGGCAGGGGTGTGGGTACGGGTACACCAGGTATGCGAGCATCTTGAGTTACAGCCGCCTCCCCCCTCCCCAGCCCTCAGTGCTACCCAGTGGCACTGGGCTGGGCCGGAAGCCTGGGGCCAGCTGGTCTCCAGCCACCAGGGGGCAGCAGAGGCCGAGCAGGGCCTTCTTCAGGACGGGTCTCCTCTGAGTTTGGCATGCGAGGCCCTCTGAAGTCTCCCTCTGTCCTGTCCCCACTTCCCCTGATCGCCCCAGGCCTCTGCCAGATTAGCCAGTGGCCCCTGGCTGAGGCTTGCTGGAAGACCTAGGACTCAGAAAGTGGACCTGTGGTCGTAAGTGGTTTGGGTCTCCTGGGGTCATGGGGGAAGGGACCCGGGTCCCTGAGGCACTGGCATCTGGAATTCCGGGGGGGGTGTACAGCTGGCCGGCCACTTCTGGCTCTTCTGCAGGCTGGGCTGTGGGTCTCTTCTCAGGGGTGCTCTGTAGCTGTCTGTCTCGTCTACTCTCAGCCCCAAGCCTGTTCAGAATACAGCTGAACCCTTGGGCTCACCCCTGGCTTGTGGGGAGTAGGCCCCTCCGAGGCTCCCAGGTTGGCATCGCAGGGGCAACTGGATCCTAGAGCCCTTCGGCTCTGTCCCCGCATCCAGGGCCACCACCCGCACTAGCAGGGAGGAGAACCCCCAGGTCAGCCCAGTGGCGGCAGCGACTAAACAAATCCCGGAAGCTCCTCACCGTCTTTCCATCCACAAATACGTAATGAGGTCCTACTGTGTGCCGGGCACTGCTGCAGAAACTCACCTTCTAGTGATGGGCGACTTCTTCCCTGCCAGCCTTGAGGACCGAGGCCTCGCTAGAGCAGAGTATATTAACACCCAGCAGCTTTCCTCCCAGCCTGGAGAAGAGGATGAGCCATGATGATAAGGCAGCCGACTGTGGGCCAGGCAAGCAATACCTCCTTTAATTCTCCCACCAACCCTAGGAGATGCGTAAAATGCGCCCATTTTATGCTTGAAGAAACTGAGGCTCTGAGAGGTTAAGTGGCTTACCCAAGTCGCACAGCCGGTGAGTGGCCCACGCTGGGAGCCACATGTAGCCTGCTCACATTCAGAAGTTCTCTTTCTTTAGAGACCCCTGGGCACAGCGTAGACACAGCCGCCTACGCTTTGTTGTGACTGAATATGAAGGAGCAAGTCAGTCCCCCGGGGACTCAAGGGTGACTTTATCTCCCCCATCCTTGCCCTCACCCCCCACCTCAGGTGACCAAGTTAACAATCTAGTGTGCGTCCTTCCAAATAATCCGATATGGACCTACATATACATAATCAGGGTCTGGGGCTGTCATCATTATCTGCTTTAGAGACATTTTTCTCCCTCCGTGAAACTGTGGTAAACTGAACAATGACCCCCTCCCCCCTCCCCCCACTAAAAAGATATCCCCGCCCTAATCCCTAGCTGACTTTTTGCACTTTTACAATCATCATGATGTAGGATTCCATTTATACAAAAGGTCCAGAGCAGATTTGTTGTTGCCAGGGGCTGGGGGCTTGGGAGGAGTGACTGCTTATTGGGTATGGAGTTTCCCTTTAGGGTGAAGAAGATGTTCTGGAATTTGACGCTTGCACACAACATTGTGAATGTACTAAATGTCACTGAACTGTACCTTTTAAAATGGTAAATTTTAAGGTATGTGTATTTTACCATGATAAAAGTAAATAACAGAGGATTAAATGAGATAATGTAAACAGCATATAGCTCAAAAATATAGCTGATATGATGATGATTATTAAGTTTTAAGAATTTAAGATGCAGGGTTCTAAGTTTGAAGGGATAGATTTTTTTTAATTGAAATATAGTTGATTTACAATGTTGTATTAGTTTCTGGTGTACAGCAAAGTGATTGTTATATATATATATATATATATATATATATATATATGTATATATATGTGTATATATATATATATATATTCTTTTTCAGATTCTTTTCCCATACAGGTTATTATAAAATATTGAGTATAGTTCCCTGTGCTATACAGTAGGTCCTTGTTGGTTATCTGTTTTATATATAGTAATGTGTATCTGTTAATCCCAGCCTCTTAACTTATCCCTCCCGGCCAGGGATAGATTTTTTTTTTTGGTTTTGGTTTTTGGTTTTTGGTTTTGGTAGGTTGCTTGGTTGGTTCTATTTGTTTTATTTTGCTTTTTAAACCTTTTTTTTTAAATAAATTTATTTTATTTATTTATTTTTGGCTGTGTTGGTTCTTCGTTGCTGCGTGCGGGCTTTCTCTAGTTGCAGTGAGCAGGGGCTACGCTTCGTTGCAGTACGCGGGCCTCTCATTGTCGTGGCTTCTCTTTGTTGCAGAGCACAGGCTCTAGGCATGCGGGCTTCAGTAGTTGTGGCGTACAGGCTTCAGTAGTTGTGGCCCACGGACTCAGTAGTTGTGGCGCACGGGCTCAGTAGTTGTGGCGCACGGGCTCAGTAGTTGTGGCTTGCGGGCTGTAGAGCGCAGGCTCAGTAGTTGTGGCGCATGGGCTTAGTTGCTCCACGGCGTGTGGGATCTTCCCAGACCAGGGCTCGAACCCAGGTTCCCTGCATTGGCAGGTGGATTCTTAACCACTGTGCCACCAGCGAAGCCCTTATTTTGCTTTTTAATCCATTACCCCCTGGGCCTCTCACACTCCCATGCCAGGCCCCCCAGCAGCCAGCTGCACTAAAGGATGGGCATGCCTCCCTCTGCTGTGGGTACAGCCGCGACCGCCAGAACCCTGGCCGGGGCACCCTCAGTCACAGCCCTCCATGACCCCAGGATTGGAACATGAAAGCAGCCAGGAGGACAATAGCCCGCCAGGGAGTCTTCCGGTTCCTGGGAAATGGAGCCCATTAACGAGGCTCCCGAGCCCCAGCCCGTGGATGGGTGTGTTGGGGATTCCTGGGCGGAATCTCTGGCCTCCAGCCCCCACCCTGGTGAGGCCAGTGGGCACATGCCTGCTCATCATACCCTCGCGATGACTGTGGGTATGTACCCACCAGGGGCTGGGTGCCCAGGGGAAATAGGCCCCCCCTAGCTGGGCCTTGGGAATCAGTGAGGCTCACCCAGCTCTGTGAGTGGGTGTATCACATGGGGCGAGGGAGGGACCTGCCCGAGAGCGGGCTGGGCAAGCCCTCCCTTTGTGGATAGCATCCTGTCACATCCTTGCCGCCCTGGCACCCTGCCTGAGGACTCTTGAGAAGGAGGAATCGGCTGTTTGGTCTCAGTTGCTAAGGGGAATTCTTGGCCCCAGCTGTGAGTAAAACACTGTATGTTATAGTTTTTGAAAAATAACACATTCATGTGACCCAAAATTCAAAAGGCATGGAATTCCCCCACCCCTTTCTCCCAGACACCCAGTTCCTCCCAGAGGCAGCCCATGTTTTCAGCATCTTGTGTACCCACCCAGAGATACTTTGGGCCGATCAAGCAAAAGCCTATATGTAGGACTCATTTTTTTTTATTGGAGTATAATTGCTTTACAATGTTGTGTTAGCTTCTGCTGTACAACGAAGTGAATCAGCTATATGTATACATATTGGGTCCACTGCCTTTATCTCCTTGGATGCAAAGGGCAACGGTCAACATTTTCCCATTTTACAGATGAGGCAAGTGAGGTTGAGAGAGAGCCAGTGACCAATCCATGGTGACACAGTGAGTGAGTCAGGGGCCAACTAGACCCGATCCCTGACTCCCAGTGTGTGCTTCTACCCCACCCCCCACTCGGGGCTCGGGGACTTGTGAAAGCCCTCTGCACAGAATACAGACCTTATAGTTTAAGTCCTCCTTCTAATGTCCATCAGCTTCATCATCTAGAATATGTTAGTGCACCTCTCTGAGCTCAGATCCCTCACCTATAAAATGAAGATAATAATTGATAGCTCCTTATGAGTTTATCATAAGAACCAAATAAGATAAAGCATGTAAGGAGCTCAGCACAGCACCTGGCTTTTCTACACCATTCAACAAGCTTTTATTGCGGGCCTACTATGTGCTGAGCACCTACTATGCGAGGATCCAGTGCAGCCACGATCCTGGCTCAGGGAGCTCACGGCCTAGCAGGCTCACAACAAGAGCTCAGTGAACGGTGGATGTTATTATTCAGCAAATAGTCATCTTGCCGCCTGGTTCTGGGAAGTGGAGGTGAGACCACCGTACCTGAGTCTCCACCCAAGTCTAGAATGTGGGACCGTGAGAGGAGGGGCCGGCATCTTGTTCCCCAGCCTCTGTGTCCCTGACTAGGGTCACATTAGTTGAGTAGGTGCTCAGTAAATATTTGTGGAATGAATGTGCAGAGGCAAAAACCTTCGTGGAGGAAAGCCCCTCACCCGCCCCCCCGCCACACACACACACGCACGCACGCACGCACACACACACAGATTGCTCCAGGATGGGAGGACTGACAAGTGACTTGATTTCCTTTTCTCTGTGACTTTTGACTATGCAGATACCAGTGTTATATTTTAAAACTCGATTAATATTTAAAAATGGAATGGCACAAGAGCTCATCCATGGTGAACCATGCTGTGTGTCCAGTGACTGGTACTGAAGAGAATTCAGAATGGGAGGGGATGGCAAGGACGAGGTACGTACTCCAGGAAGGCGTCCTATAGAGGGTGGCCACAGAGACTGAGACCGTGGCACTGGGAGCCATGATCATTGTCAGCCTGGCTCCTGTTACCATCTTAGGACGTGGGGTTAAGTTCAGTGTGGCAGAACGCCATTCTCGCGGTGTGTCCCCAGGCCTCCTGCCCCGTTGGACCTAGGCTTCCCAGACCTCCGGATCTGCAACTGTGAGGTGCCAGGTGAGTGCCAACACCTCCGTCCGTGTGTTCGCCTGTCGGTAGAGCTCCCGGCGGCGCGGGAGGGGGACACTGACGGTGAGTGCGCTGCTGGGCCTGCGTGTGGCAGGCGTTCACTCAGAGTTGTTCCCTTCCTACCTCTCAATCCTCTGGAAGCCAAGGACATGGGAACCCAGCTGGCAGGAGTGGTCCCGACACCCCCAAAATTCTGATTCCAGGCTACTGTAATCGCAAAGAGAACTTGAAGCGTTCCAGCATGGGGCAGGGGGTGTACTCCAAGATAGCCCCTGGCCTCATTCTGCCCCAGAGACAGGCTGTCGGTGATGCAGGGGGTTTGGGAAGCTCCAAGGAGGGCAAAAGCTCTGGGGAGACAGCAGGTCAGTGGGGGCAAAGAAAGAGCCCAAGGTGGGGAGGCCCTCTCACTGACTGCTGTGTGGCCTCAAGCAGCTCGCTTCCTGTCTCTGGGCCTCAGCCTCTTGCACAGTTCAATAAGGGAGGCTAAGTGCAATGATCTCTAAACCAGAATACCGAAGTGTGAGGCACGTGCCCCTGGGGGCGTGCAAGATGATACTGCATGGCACACAGATGCGGCATTAAGTGCCCTGGTACCAAATTCCAGCGAGGGAGAACCCACAAGGCTGTCTCCCTTTTTGAACTGAGTTTTGATTTACATGCAGCAGCGTGCCTCAAACTTAGGGTCACTGTCAAGCGAGAGTATCTGGCAACAATGAAATGTCTTCATTTTATTGTCATTATATGTTAGCCTCTTTCTATTTATGGCAAAAGAGATAACGTTTATTTTTACATACGTTTGTTTAAGTAAAAAAAAGGAATAAATTTTGTTTTAAGTATTAAGCAATTATCCAGATACATAGGAGAGGGCAAACATGGTGCCAGGTGGTAGAGGGGAGACGAGCAGAAGGTGGGAATCCTGGCTGGATGCCTGGCTCTGAACCTGAGAGAAGGCCGGAGGGGCAGCGAATTAGGCAAGACCCTCTGCCCCGGAAGTGCCTCAGGTCCCGTGAGAGCTGTGCAGACATGAGTTCCAGGTGGGCCCGCCCACGGCTGCCCGAGAACCACGCTCGCTGCCTCTCTCCTGCCCCCAGCCCTGCTGGGCAGTGACCACGCCTGCCCCAAAGGCATTTTGTACCAGGCGTTGTGTACCGACTTACCAAGACTGCCCTTCTGGGGTGTAAGTACCACCACCACTGCTCTGTGCATGCATCTGTCTGTCCACCCATTTGTCTGTCGGTCCAGGGTTCCTTTGGGGGGCACCCACTGAGAAGGAGACTCCCTGGCCAGAAGCCAGCTCTGATGCAGGGGCTGCCACACTGCAGCCCAGAGAGAGGACAGCCCTGGGCTGAGTGGAGTAATCCTCACTCTCTCCTGTCCTCACCTTCAAGTCAAGCTCTTTGGTGAGAAGGTCCCTGAGGGGCTGCAAACAGGCTGATGTGGGAGTTTGTGGTTTTCCTGGGACCCAGGATCATTCTGGGGTTCGAGTTAAGTTTCAGAGCAGAGCCAGGTTGAGGGTCAGGTTAGAAGGTGAAGGTTAGGAGGTCCGTGTGTATTTGGTGTTGGGGATCCTTCCATGGCTGAAGTCAGGGGTTAGCATGAGCCCAGGATGGGGAGGCTCTGTCACTCACTCACTGCTGTGTGACCTTGGTCAGCTCCCCTACCTTCTCTGGGCCCCAGCCTCTTAAAATAAGGGCATAGGGAGGCTAAACACAATGATCTCTAAAATGGAGGATCTCAAAGTTTGAGTCCCAGGACTACACACTCAGTTTGTATTTGGGGGAGGGGGTGTCCCGGCACAGTCTCGGTGACGCTGGGCTTAGTGTGTGGCTGGGTTCAGAGGCTGCCATTTGACTAGGATCATGGGGTTCCTGTGTGTTGGGATCCAGAGGCTAGGGTATGACTGGGATCTCTGGCCATGGTCAGGGGTCAGAGCTCTCTCTATATGCCCTGAGCGTAGCCATCTAACTTATGCCAGAGTGAGGCCAAGTCCAACCCCTCATCCCAAAGAGGCTGAGCCACAGCTGAGGCCAGGGGACAGGACACTGGTCCTGGGCCTGCAGCCCCTCACCACTGCCCTCCCTTCTCATGAGCCAGGAGACCACCAAGGTGATCCAGACAGCCTCCAGCGATATCAAGGGCAAAGGGCCATGGTGATCCTTGGCCAAGTGAAGTAAGGTCTGCACAAGTGAGTCAGGCCTGGGGTGTGAACAGTTGGGGATTGGTGGGGAGTAGCCTGAAACTTGCCCCCAGCCCCCAGAGAGGAAGGGCAGCCAGGAGAACTCAGACCCCCCCACCTGACTTGGTACCAGGGGCAGAAGCCTGGTATTGCACAACCTGCCCCCACCGTGCTTCTTCAACCCACTCACCCGTCCCCCAGTGCCCCTGTGGGGATTTATTGGAATGTGTCAGTCTCTCCAACAGCCCCAGTAAGATTTGGGCCTTAGAACGGCCCTTTCTCTCCCCTACTGATGGGGTCTTTTTTGGGTAGAGGGAGGCAGGGTAGTAAGATCTCTTGGCAAACTGAGTCTCCTGACTTTACCTGGGCTGAGGCTGTGCTATAGGCCAGGCACCTTTACAAACAATACCTCATTTTACCTTCAGCACATCCCTCTACTGGCCCTGCTTACTGAACAAGGAAACAGGAGCTCAGAGAGGCTAAGCAGCTTGGAGGTCACACAGCGAGGCTAGCAGCGGCAAGCTCAGGTTCCAACCCAGGTCTAAGCACTAGGCTTGGCCCCTGCAACACAACACATCCACCTTCTGGGCCCCTCAGGCTGTAAGGGAACAGGTTCCATGTCTGTATGTCTGTGTGAGGCCTCAGGGATGGGGAAGACACTGTTCAGGGACCTTATCTTTGTCCTAAAACTAACCTCATCTTCCCCAACCGCCCCCCCCCCCGCCAGCCCCCCGCAAGGACAAGCTCAATAAAGGTAGACTCGGATTTGCACAGGTAACCAACCTGGTGCTGGAGTCAGTGTAAACACTTTACTACCACTAGGGGGCGCTGGCGATGCTGAATGCCACTGTTACCTCTCGGGAGGAAAGCACCTGCCACCAGCAGCTGGAGTGGGGGTGTCCCAGGTCTAGTGGGGCGTCCAACGGGGCTGCCCCAGCCCCGCACTCTCTGTGTAACATTAGGCTTCCGTTTCCCTTCTGTAAAATGAGGATAAAGCCATCTTAGACCTACATCACAAGAGGTCAGAGATGGCAAAGTTGCCTGGAGAAGTTAAAAGAGATATTACCCTGAACAAATCATCAACAATTCAATAAGACCAGACTTCCATAGAATAAATTTCATTGATACATAACTTATCCAAAATAAACATGGGTGGAGTAGAGATTAAATGTGATTGACCATGACTGATATTAGGTGAAGCTGGACTCAGCTCCAGGAGGATAGGACAGGACTTTGCCCACTGTATCCCTGGGCAGCGCAGGATGACAAGAAGTGGAGATGTGACAAAAACACCCCCTTGCCTCTTCCCAGGCCCCTGACGCCCTTCCTTATTTCCCTTTGTTCTCCCAGTGTCCAGATCAGCCACCTGTCCGTCGCCAGCAGCCAGGTAGAGTTGGTGGAAGACAAGTCCACCAATGTCTCCATTCAGAATGCATCTGTGATCTTCAAGGGGACCCTGGGGCGCCTGGAGATAAGCATTCCCACTCAGCTGACATGCCTCTCCCTGGCCCTCTCTGGGCTGAGGGCGGAAAGAGGGTCTTGGGCCGTGGCCTCCTTGCAGGTTGAGGGTTGATCAGTCTGTCGACTTTGAAATCGACTCTACTGACCTTCAGATCAACACACATAGCTGAATATGTGTCCTACTCCCTCTGGGGAGGCAGGGAGGCTGGACTCCAGGAATCGGCCTCAGTGGAGAGGGAAGGCTAGGCAGACCGAGGATTCTGAGGCTGCCAAAGACGGTCCAGCCTGGGAAGTTTGCTGGCTGGGGGAGCCCAAACCTAGCCTAGCTCCTGGCTGGCCTGGGCAGCACATGGGTTCTGCCTGGAGGCCGAGGCTGCCCTGATGTGGTGTCAGGGGACTCTGCAGCCTGTGATTCTGGCAGTGTGTGGACCAACGCCCCTGAATGCTACCCATCTTTCCACAGGCTGCTCCTGCATCTCCAAGGGGAGTGCAAGTAAGTATGCTGCCTCTGTGGCCCCCATTTCTACTTGTGCCCCATCCTGTTAGCATGAGCCCCAGGAGTATGGAAGGGTGGTGTGTCCACTGCCCCCCCGAGGGTCAACCCCAGACCATGCCTGTGGCAGCCAAACCTGGGGGATCAATCTTTTCAGTGGGGTCATTACCTACCTCTCCCCATCAACGCCCCCTTAAAGGCTGGAAAAAAATAATCACTAACAGTTACTTGCTATGAGCCAAACACTTTTCCAAGCCATTTGCATGGATTAGTTAATTATATCCTCACAGCCCAACCCTGGAAGGTAGATTGTGTTATTAACCCCATTCTTACATATGGGGAAACTGAGGCACAGAGAGCTTAGGAAGGAAAGAAAAACTCATATCTGCTGGCATCCCAGGCATCACACAAGTTCGTAGCTACAATTCCTAGCCAAGCTAAGTAACTGGCTGAGGACACACAGCTCGCCACTAGGCGGTGGGGGCAGGATTTGAACCCAGCAGTCCCCCTGACTCTGGAACCTGAGATCCTGAGTACTCTACTCAGATCTTTGTCTTGGCCAACCCTCTGTCAAATTGCTGTGAGCAGCCTTGATTCAGGCCCCTCTCTGCCCGTGGAGCAGATGGACACATGTGTGAATCTGGATTCAGGCATATCCATGTGTGTGAGTGTAACAGGTATGAACATCACGGGCAGTGGGGCCTCCCGAGGGACTCTGGGCTGGTTAACACTCAGGTCTGAGGCTCCTTCTGAGGCTCAGTGTTCTTAGCTGTGAAATGGGGTTATAGCTGGGTTATAGGAGGATTCCAAGGCTGGCAGAGCCCTGAGCAGTGCCTGGCACACAGTAGGCGCTCAATGGATGCACAGGACTGGATCACCGCAGCACTTGCTCCCTTCAGGCCCAGGTGGACCAAGCAGCTGTTTGCAGACTTCATCTCCTTCACCCTGAAGCTGGTCCTAAAGGGACAGGTGAGTGGGGCTCGCCTACCCCGCTGGCCCAACCACTAATTGTGGGGAGCAGTCCAGGGTTATGCCCCAAGGCTGGGTCCTCCTCCCCCCATTGCCCTTCCCTGAGAAACGGCCACCACTTCCCAGTGTGGTCAGTCCCCTGTGCCTGTTCCCAGCACTGCCACCCCCACGTGGCCCTGCCCCTCTTCTGGTCTCCTTTCCAGCCTGGTGAGCCGCCTGCCCTGTCCGCCCCAGATCTGCAAAGAGATCTGCGTCATCTCCAACATCATAGCCAACTTAGTCCCGACAAGGGCTGGTGAGTGTGCTTTGGTCTGCATGCCTTTGAAGGCAGTGGTGGGAACCAGGAGGCCACCTTTGGTCACTGTGCAACCTTGGGACAGTCATTGCCCCTATCTGGGTCTCACAGCCCCTGTGTGGCTCTACCGTTTGGTGATTAGTTATGGTCAGGCTATGGCAAGTCGCTTCCCCTCAGGGCTGCAGCCTGTCAGGCTGTGACCTTGGGCAAGTCACGTAACCTCTCTGAACCTCAGTTTTCTCATCTGCAAGATGGGGGTGATAATAGCAACTACCCCATAAGGCAGCTGTGAGAATTGAGTGGAAAAAAATGTATATAAAATGCTTAAGATGGTACCCGGCCCAGTTGGTCCCTATTATTACTACTGCTATTACTAGCCTGGTACCCCCAGCATGAGCATACTGTCAAGTACTTCTCAAGCAGCAGTAAACAACGGGTGAAAGCTAAGAGGAAGAAAGTGGTTTGGAGATCTAAGACTCCCCTGCCCTTCCCTGAGTCTCTTCCCTCCCTTCCCATACAGCCTTGGGCTAAGGGGAAACTCCCACAAGGCTGTGCAGTGAAGAAAAAACTACTCAGGACTCAGTTTTCTCATCTGTCCAATGGGGACATCACTGGGCCATTGAGAGGGACCCAGGACAAGAGGAGAAGGTGAGCTGAGAGGTAGGAAGCACTGTCCTGTCCCAGTCCTAACACGAATACAAGCCAACGTTTGCAGAACATGCTACCGACCAACTACTTGACTTAGATTAACTGTGGAATGCTCACAATCACCCAGCAAGGAAGGTAGTGCTAACATCCCATTTTATGGATGGAGAAACTGAAATTTAGGGAGTCGAGGGGACCACCCCCCCCCAGGCTGGGAAGCAGAAGAGCAGAATTTGAGCCTGGGCCATCTAAAAATTCCGAGTCCCTGTTCTTACTACGTCATAACTTCTCCCACTGTGGTTGGCCAGCAGAGGGGGAGGTGGCCAGGCTGAGGGATGCACCCGGCTCTTTGGACCCTGGCACGTAGTAGGTACTCAGTGAACAGAGGCAATAAAGGACAGTGAAACCCCACTGGGTAGACCCTCTGGGCTCCTGTGGGGGCCTTAGGAGGGGAGAACCCTGGTGGCACCAGGTCCGGGGCAGTGTGGGCTGGCAGTGTAGGGGTGGAAGAGGGGGTGGCGTGAGCGTAATTCTGTCTTCCTGAGTGCTAGATCCTCCCCCCGACCCCACTCCCATCACTGCCCAAACCTGGAACAGGAACCTTGCTCGTCTCTCTGGGAACACCACGCCAGGGGCTGTGCCATCAGAGTGCATGTAGCAAAGCTAACGCGAGGGTGAGGCCAGCCTCCCCGGACAGGCCCAAGCAGCTGCCAGAGCACAGACAGGGCCAGGGGGCCAGGGGGCCTCACCAAGGGCATGGCTCTTGATGCAGTACTACTACACTCCCCCGCCACCCTCCAGCCCTCGTGCTGGTTCTGCACCAGCAGTTGGAAACTACCTCCCGAGGGCCGAGTTCGTCCTGCTGTCTGCTTTTACAAATAAAGTTTTATTGGCTCATGGCCACGCCCACTCATGTAGATGCTCTTGCCCGTGACTGCTTTTGCCCTGCAGTAGCAAAGTGGAGTCGTTGCACAGAGACTGCGTGGCTCGCAAAGCCTAAGATATTTACTATGTGGCCCTTTACAGATAAAGTTTGCTGACTCCTGGTCTGGCCTGTTGAACTCCATGACACAGACCATTGCTGGGGGTGGGGGTGATCTCCAGGTTTCTTTTGGGAGAAGATTAGGAGGAAAATTAGAGTAGCTCATGTTACTGGGCGCTCTCCCACTTTTACCAGATTGTTCCATTAAATACATAGCTCTGAGGTGGATGCTGTCATTGGAGACGAGGACACGGAGGATGCTGGGGGTGAGGCTCGGTCCCTGCCCACGGATCACCCAGCAGTAGAGGGCTGGGATTACACCCCACGTCTCCGACTCAGAGTCCCACACTCTGAACCACTCTTCTAAAAGGGCTCCTGCAGGGCAGGGCCACCCAGACAGACAGAAGTTGAGAAGAGAGAGAATGGCAAAGTGCACCCTGTGCACCCCAGGACCCATTTTACAGATGGGAGCCCTGAGGCTGGAGGCACCTGTGAGTGTTGGGCAGGGGCAGGAGGAGCAGGTGAATCAGGGCAGGCCCCCCATCCTGAGGCTCCACCCTGATCTCTCCCTCCCCACAGCCGACATCCCCTCGGTTGGAGACATCGGGTGGACGTTTCCCTGACAGGATTGCCTGTCATCAAAACCACCCACCTAGGGTCCCATCACGAGGTGGGAGTGGTGGGAGGGCAGCTTCCACGCCCTCTCCAGCATCTGTTATTTGTAGACTTTTTAAAGATGGCCATTCTGACCGGTGTGAGGTGGTACCTCATTGTAGTTTTTTTTTTTTTTAATAAATGTATTTAATTATTTTTGGCTGTATTGGGTCCTTGTTGCTGTGCGTGGGCTTTCTCTAGTTGCAGCGAGCAGACGCTACTCTTCGTTGCAGTGTGCGGGCTTCTCATTGCCATGGCCTCTCTTGCTGCGGAGCACAGGCTCTAGGCACGCGGGCTTCAGCAGCTGTGGCACGCGGGCTCAGGAGTTGTGGCTCGCGGGCTCTAGAGCTCAGGCTCAGTAGTTGTGGAGCACAAGCTTAGTTGCTCTGCGGCATGTGGGATCCCCCCAGGCCAGGGCTCGAACCTGTGTCCCCTGCATTGGCAGGCAGATTCTCAACCACTGTGCCACCAGGGAAGCCCCTCATTGTAGTTTTGATTTGCATTTCTCTAATAATTAGCGATGTTGAGCATATTTTCATGTGTCTATGGGCCATCTGTTTGTCTTCTTTGGAGAAATGTCTGTTTAGGTCTTTGCAGCTCAGAATCTTAAGCTTGCCTTTGACCTGCTCTTCTCATCATCCCCATTACTGAGTCCCTATTATGTCCTCAGTATTTCTGGAGCCTGTCCACTTTTCTCTGTTTCCATCTCCACCTGGGACAGGCTACCATTATCACTTGTGGGGACCCATCTACAGCCTCCTGCGTCCTGACATCTCCTGAATCTGTTCCCCACAGTAGCCTCCAGAAGCAAAGCTGATTGTTCACTTGTCTGCTTAAAACTCATCAAGAATAAAAGTCTTAGGATAAAAGCAAAATTCTCTGACATGGGCTCCAGGGTCATGTATTTTCTGGCCCCTGTTTACCTCTCAATCTAGTTGTTTTGGACTCAGCATAAGCATTCAGTTTAAGGGATGGTGTCTTTCGTCAGCTTTGGAAATTTCTCAGCCACTCTCTCTCCAATTATTGTCTCTCCTCTATTGTTTCTATTCTTAACGTCTTGAATTTCCACTAGATGTATGTTGGGCCTTCTCATTTCATTCTATGTCTCTTAGTTGCTCTGTCATAGTTTCCATCTCTTTCTATCTCTATGCTAAATTCTGAATCATTTCTTCAATTATCTCTTTCAATTCACTCATTCTTTTTATAGCTGTGTCTAATCCGTTTACTCATTCACTGAGTTTTTCATTTTAAAATTAATAATTTTCATTTCTAGAAATTCTATTAAGTTCATTTTTTAAAATTGAAGTATAACTGACCTTCAACACTATGTTAGTTCCAGGTGCACGACATAGCGATTCAGTATTTCTATAAATTACAGAATGATCACCATGATAAGTCTAAGTACCATCTATCACCTGAGTTATTACAATATTATTGACTATATTCCCCATGCTGTACATTTCATTCCTGTGACTCATTTATTTGATTTTATTTTTAAAATTTTATTTATTTATTTATTTTTGGCTGCGTTAGGTCTTCGTTGCTGAGCACAGGCTTTCTCTGGTTGTGTTGAGCAGGGGTTACTCTTCATTGTGGTGCGTGGGCTTCTCATTGCAGTGGCTTCTCGTTTCAGACCACGGGCTCTAGGCACACGAGCTTCAGTAGTTGTAGCCCACGGGCTTAGTTGCTCCGCAGCATGTGGGATCCTCCCAGACCAGGGCTTGAACCCGTGTCCCCTGCATTGGCAGGCGGATTCTTAACCACTGCGCCACCAGGGAAGTCCCCATTTATTTTATAACTGGAAGTTTGTACCTCAGTCTCCCTCACCTATTTCATTCATCCCTCCAGCCCCCTGCCCTCTGGCGACCACCTGTTTGTTCTGGGTATCTACGAGTCTGTTTCTGTTTTGTTATGTTTGTTTTTTAGATTCCACGTGTAAGTGAAATCATACGGTATTCGCCTTTCTCTGTCTGACTTATTTCACTTAGCACAGTACCCTCTGGGTCCATCTATGTTGTTGCACATGGCAAGATTTCACTATTTTTCATGGCTGAGTAATATTTGTTATACCACATCTTCTTTATCCATTCAACTATTGATGGACACTTAGGTTGCTTCCATATCTTGGCTTTTGCAAATAATGCTGCAGTGCACGTGGGGGTGCATGTCTTTTTGAATCAGTGTTTTTGTTTTCTTTGGAAAGATACCCAGAGGTGGGATTGCTGGATCATATGGTAGTTCTATTTTTAATTTTTGAGGAACCTCCATGCTGTCTTCCGTAGTGGCTGCATCAATACGCATTCCCACCAACAGTGCACAAGGGTTCCCTTTTCTCCACATCTTCCTGAGTTTATTTTCAAGTTTTCCTTTTCAAATCTATCTTTTGTTTTTCCCCCCTGGAGTCCTATGCTTTCATTATGGCTCTGTTTCTTTAATCATGGAAAAATTCGTTCCTTTGTAGTTTCTTCCATGTTCTATTACGTCACAGCCTTGGGGTGCTCATCCTCTTGTTGGCTGTGTTTGCTAGCTCCCTCTCGTGGTTTCCTTGTGTGGCTTGTAATATTTATTTTCTTAGAAGCTCACCTTTAGCGGAATTTGGTTTTTCTGTGGACAGACTCTGCTCCCTGAATCACCCACATTTTCCTTAGAGAATGATTTTGCACTTATTCCTGCCAGGGACCCCAAAGGTTACATCATTCATTCCTTCCTGTTTTTGTAGGTCCATTTCTCAGTTCAGGAAGTCCTGCACCATGCTGGCAGTATAAATACTTACATAATTCAGAGCTGCACATCTGAATTATGCTGAACCCGAGCTGCAGGCTCGGGTTCTCAAGTTATACCCTCCCAGACCCACCTTGACGTTTCTTGTGGCTTCCTTTGGTGGGTGAAGTCATTTGGTCTCCTTTTCACTGAGAGGAGGTATTTCCATCCCCCCTCCTCATCTCACTTCTCTCCCTCTGACAGTGTTAAAACCCCATGCTAGTGTGGTCTGAACCCACATCCAGTGCTTGTGTCTCTGGGCCACCTTACTTACGGTTTTAGCTCTCGTTTCCCTCTTTATCTTTAGTACCTGGGATTGTCCCTTTCTTTTGTTTGAGCTCAGCTGTGTATTAAATAAAACTTTTTGTTGCAAGGTACCTATTGGTTCAATTTTTTGATGGGGAGAGGTCTCCCTGAGCCCAGCCCAACAGTCTGCAAATCGGAGGTCCTGCCCACCTGCCCACCTGCCCAGGCCACCTCGAGCCATACTTCCCAGCCCTTGGCTGCCTGTGCATTCTGTGCATTGACCATGTTCCCCACCCACCACAGGGCTTTTGCACATGCTGTGCCCCCCTGCCCAGAGGCGTCCCCTCTTCCTTGCCCCATCTCATTCCTCCTTATCCTCAGGGAGGGCCTCCCCATTCCCTAACTAGGTGAGATTTGCTCTCCAGGGCTCTCAAACCACAGCCCGGTGCATCCGTCCTTTAAGACGCTCCTCAGGTGCCATTTTACATTTAGTTCTGGGATTATCTGATAAACGTTGAGCCTCCTGAAGGTAGAGACCAGGTCTATTGAGCTCTGCACTGTCCCCCATATCCTCACCCAGGGCTGAAGCATAGTCAGCATTTCATGAATATTGTTACACAAAAGCAATGGCAGCTTCTTTTGGAGGGTGACCATGCGCAGGTCCTTCTGCAAGTTCTTTATGTTGATTCTCTCATTTAACCCTTGCAACAACCCTCGGAGGTAGGTACTATTATTATCCCCATTTTACAGATGAAGAAAGTGAGGCACAGAAGGCCTTTCCACACACTAAGAGGTGGGCAGGGCAAGGGATTACTTCACTATCACAAAGGTGAGAAAACCAAGGGCCAGAGAGGGCAAGAGTAATGACTAGATCACTGGCAAATTAGTGATGGGGTGTCGTGGGCCCCAGCCACTGCCCTAGCTGCTTCCTTTTTTTCTCAGCCCTGGGAACCCCGAGTCAGCTTTGTCCCTTGTGTCTCCAGAGGCAGTGGCCACAGCTGTTCTGATGGGCCCCAGTCCTAGCCATGGGACCCCCTCTGTGTCTCCCACTGCTTTCCCATAGCTTCCCCGCCAACCAGGCCCAGGTAACTGTCTACAGCCTCAAGATGTCCAAGCTCTTGTGTCAGAACAAGGGTGTCATGGTTCTTCAATGATGGTGTAATTCCCCTCCCTACGCCCAGGCAGGCAACTTTTTGTGGCTTACACATTTTTTTTTTTTTGGCCGCATCAGCAGCATGTGGGATCTTAGTTCCCCGACCCGGGATCGAACCCACGCCCCCTGCATTGGAAGCACGGATTCTTAAGCACTGGACCACCAGGGAAGTCCCTGCGGCTTACACTTGAAGAGGTGAAGTGGGTACAGACAGAGGAAGGCAAGGAGATGGGGAGGCCGGTAGTTGGCAACCCCTCCACAGATGGACCTTTGAAACCTCCAAGTTCTTCTCACTGCTTCTGCTGTGATTGGTTGTTTCTAAAACATGGCTGTCCTCCTGATCATCAAAATCACACGATACAAGTTATGAATGGGGTACATATGGGGGTTTTGACAGTTTTAGTAATATCTTATTTCTTAACCTGGGTGGTGGGACGTGGGTGCTTGTAACATAGGTCCCCAAACCACTGTCCATCTCCATTAGGGCCACATGACTTTCCAAATCCAGAATTTTGTGTATTTTAGAAGGTAGTACAGGTACATGCACACTGGATATATTGCAGGACACCCCCATGGGATCTGGGGTGGCACCCCACAATCAAGTCCATTGATATTTCTCTGCATATGAATTTTCACATAAAGCAAGGTAAGTACTATAAACAGCCTTCCATCCAAATGGCCAGGTTTGCTGACAAACTTAAGAAAAAAACTTGTAGTCTTCAGAGCTTGTTTGATTTTGTCATTGTAGGTAAGGAACTGATGATCAGTACTACTCCTAATGCCCCTCTGCATGTCTTCAATATTTCTTCATACATGAAAACGACAGACGAAAGTAATGTAGGCACATAGTGGAAAACAGAGAAAAGTATAAAGAAAAAAAACCACCACGGTCATTCACAACTATGGCACATTTGTCATAACTTAAGAGGTTAATGCTGGTATATTGGTATTAACCAAACTCCAGACTTTGTTTGGATTTCACCAGTTTTTCCACTGATATACTTTTTCTGTCCCAGGATCCAATCCAGGTTAGCACATTGCATTTAGGTTGTTTTTTTTTAATCTTTTAAAATTTTGTATTATTTACTTTTTTTAAAATCTAGGAATCTGAAAAGTTTAGAGTACTCTTAACACCCAGCTGTAAACTCCACCTCCCAGAATATCCCATTTCATTTCCCCTCCCCTGACTTTTCTCAGAGTGCCCTCTTGTTTCTGGCTCCTGAGGACTTCCCTTCTTGCTTCTGAGTCTGACTGTGGACATGCATGCTTTTCAGGAATCTGTTAACCAAGACTTCCATGTGCTGGAGTGCTTCCAGAAGGCAGTTTGAACTGGCTCTTAAGGGGCAGGGAGAGAGCCAAGCGCAGGTGTCCTGGCTGGGGAAGAGCAGTGACAGGACCAGAGGGAGGACGGAATCCCAGTGTGGCTGAGGGAAGGGTGGTTTGTGGGTAAAGGAGTTGCAGATCAGGCCAGGAGTTAGGTTGAGATCATGTCAAAGGGACTTAAAGGCCAGAAGGTAGCAGTAGAAGCTCCAGAAGGCTTTGGGGTGGGGTGTGGGAGGAGACGCCTTGGTTGGCGCTGGTGCGGGATGGCTGGATTGGGGAGGCGTCAAACTGAGTCTCTGCTAAAATGGTAGAGAGCGGCGTGGCCCTCAAGGGTCAGCTGGACTCACCCCTTCGCTGTACAAAGGGAGTTCCAGAGGCTGAGAACTAGAAGGACGTTTGTTCAGGGTCACATGTCACATTCATATCAGAGTCAAGAGTTTCTGTGGCCCCAGCATTTTTATGTATGGATGGATGTATTTTCAACAATATCTGTTGAGTTCTTACTCTGAGCCAGGCCCATATGGTTCATGACTTTGTGAAGCTTATAGTCTAGGGGACATAGGCGGAGATAGATGATAACTAGCCAAACAAGACTATATAACCACTAATTGTGCCCGGAGCTATGAAGAAAAAAGGGGTGGGTGGTTGGGTGCTTATACAACTCATAACCCCAAATCAAGAGGCTATTTGAAAGTTATCTAGTGCTATGGGTCTCAAACTTTGGCCTGTTATCAGAATCACCTGCAGGGGTTGTTAAAACACAGATTCCTGGGCTCATTCTGAGTTTCTGGTTTGGTGAGCCTGGGGTAGAGCCTGAGAGTCTGCATTTCTAACAAGCTCTCTCCCAGGTGGTAAAGCTAATGCACCTGGTTGAGGATCCGTACTTGGTCTCTGGAGTGTAAAAATGCAGCTCAATCCAACTGCCAGCAGATGAAGTGTCACCTTGTTTTGCTGTTGGTTTCATTTTAGAGGTGGAGGAAGTGAGCCATGCGGGAAAGTCCTGGTGCCGGTTCAAACCAGGAAGAAGCTGTTGGGAATGTGGATGAGTGAGAATCCAGGAGAGGACGTGCCACATAATCCCCAAGCGGCAGGTCCTGGGGAACTCCCTTTTGTTTGTAGAATATCAGTGCTAGGCTGACCCCAAGAGTCCCCAGGGTCCACCTCTCCCCACACCTCTCCCATCACTCAGCATAGAGAGTTGAGGGTCCTGGGCTTGGGGGTTGCTCTCTGCTCTGAGGAGGGCCCCTGCTCACAGTGAACCTGGTTTCTCTCCCCAGGATACCACCTGTTGGGCTGCAGTCTGCAGGCCTGCGAGCCTTGTAGTTGCCCAGCCTCAAGACCATCGGGGATCTTGGACAGAGGATCTTAAGCAAAAGGTCCTGGAGCGACACCTCACCGGTTATGGCCGGACAGGGCGGGGGTGGGGCGGGGAGAAGGAGGCTACCATTCATAGGGTAATTGACATCAGGTGGGGTCATCAGTTACCAGGGAAACCAGCAGCTGGGGCGTGTCCCTCACAGGCCCTCAGGTTAACCACCATCAGGAGGGCAGTTGTTTCACTTTAATAAACTAGCAGGTGAAGCCACTCTGGCCTAAGGATTAAAACAAGCACTAGCGGGCCGTGGGGGGCAAACGCGTTAACGTGAGTGCGGTGGAGGTGAAGCGGGGACTGGTCGAGCACGGGATGTACAAAGAGAACTTCTCTAGTGGCCTGGCCACACACCATCACTACCATGCAGGCCTCCTACTCCAGGAAGGAGATCTTCTTAAGCCTCTTGGATTCCCAGTATGTCTGCAGAGAGGGGGTGAGTGGTTGACTCAGCAAATCCCTCCCTTGTCCCTCTGATGTCAGGCACAGGATACTGGTGGGGAAATATGGCTCCTTCCCTCCAGGACTTAGGACCTGACTTCTGGGGGGAGAAGACTCCTACCTAGAGTCTTAATTCAGAGGAAGAGGCACCATGAAGGATGGAGGGAGGGCATAGCCAGAGGAAGGGCCTGCCCGCGCAAAGTCCTGGTGGCTGGAATGGCAAATCTCATGAGAGAGCCCAAAAGGGCTCTCTATGGAGGGCCCTAAATATAGACTGAAGCACTTGGAATAATTCCTAGAGTTTCTTTTCTGGGGGATTGGGAGCACAATGGAGGGCCAAGTTCTCATCTTTTTGACTTCAGGATTAAACTGACTTTTTCCACGTTGACCAAGGTAGGTGGTCTTGGGTGCACCTGGAGAAATAAGCGCCACAGAGGGACTTCCCAGGCGGGCCAGTGGTCAAGGCTCCGCATTTCCACTGTATGGGGCAAGGGTTCCCGGGGGAACTAAGCTCTCGCATTCCTTGAGGTGCGGCAAAAAAAAAAAACAAAACAAAAAACCCATGTACCTCATGTGCTTAAAGAAAGCGGACACAGAGTCCTAAAGGAAATCAGGCAACGGGACCAGATGATCCCTCCCTTATCTTGTGACCCTTCTTGCTGTGTGTCTGTTGGGAAGACACTGAGATTGCAGAGATGGAACCCTGGTGGTGTGGATTAAGCGGGTGGGGAGGGCAGGAGAGCACTGGCCAGCTGGCCGCTCCCCGGGCCTTGGTTCCTTGGACGGGATGCAGTCACAGCCCTCCCCAGGGCGTAGGAGGGACCACGCGGGAGAGGTACCATTTTGGGGGTGGGGACAGGAGGAGAGGGTGGGTTGAGATGTAGTTTTTCATGGGCATATGGATGAATGCCCTGCAGGCTGTGGGGCCGTCTGCCTCGTGGGTCACCTCTGTGCCCCAGGGAGCGCCCACAGTGGGCTTGTGATCTGAGGAGCAGTGTTGAGCCCACCCAGGACCTCCTGTGGACCAGGATCACCACAGTGGGCACCCCTGAGGTCATGTCTCGAAAGTCTGGGCTGGAGGAGGCTTTGGGGACACATGCCTGACAGGGAGGCTCTCATTCATCTTCTAGGCCCTTCCCAGGCGGAGCTGCAAGTGCCCCTGGTTCTCCAGTCATCGAAGCTTAGCAGTCCTGGGTCCCCTTCCCTCCAGGTGCCTCCTCCTGTGGGTGGCAATGCACACCCGTGACTTGGCCAGAGCGTGGATCCCTGTTCCTGCTTCACTGGAGAATATTGTCTCTGCCACCCCACGGATAGCTCAACCCCCCTTAAGGGCATGGGTCTCCTAATGGCACCTGATGTGGCAGGAAGAGCCCTGGGCTGGGAGGCTCGTTCATGCCCGGCCCCAAGCCTCAGTTTCCCTTCCTATAAAATGAGAGAGTTAGACTTGATGATCCCCAAATTCCCTTTCCATGCTGACCTTATAGGATATTTGTCCACATGAGATGACTCTAATGGTGGAATCTCAGGCTCCATTACTGGGGCGTGCAGGGGGTATTTGGAGAAGGCCCTGCCAGAGCTTTCTGTTTCCCCACAGGATACGTTGAGCTGACCCTGCTGTCTTTTTGAATATCTGCCTGTGCGTGTGGCTTTGGTAGAGAGAGAGGGAGCAGGAGCCGTCTGGGTCTTTTTTTTTTTTTTTTTAAGGAGAGGTTATTAATTTATTCATTTATTCGTTCATTTGTTCATTCATTCATTCATTTATCATTTATTTATGGTTGTGCTGGGTCTTCGTTGCTGCGCGTGGGCTTTCTCTAGTTGCGGCGAACGGGGGCTACTCCTCGTTGCGGTGTGTGGGCTTCTCATCGCAGTGGCTTCTCTCGTTGTGGAGCACGGGCTCTAGGCACGCGGGCTTCAGTAGTTGTGGCGCACGGGCTTAGTTGCTCCGCGGCATGTGGGATCTTCCCGGACCAGGGCTCGAACCCGTGTCCCCTGCATTGGCAGGTGGATTCTTAACCACTGCGCCACCAGGGAAGCCCTGGCTGGGTTTCTTAGCCTCCCCATCGGTCAGCAGAAAGCATCTCTCAGACCATCTCTCTTCCCTCCCCCACAGCACTGGGCCCTTTCACCCTCTTCCCCACCCACCCACCGAGGTCCCATCTCCTGTTCTGACCAGCTTTCTGCATGAGGTGTCACTCATTCTGTGTTCCACGTGGCTCCAGTGCTGGATAGGAAATATGGCACCAAAGGGGCTTCAGATCCGGAGGATGGCAGGGAGGGTAGGGGGCCCTCACAGAGGTCTGGTTTCTGGTAGAAGAGGAGGAGGATGGAGCCTCTAAAAAGCAAATCAGACTTTAACATGGAAGAGAAACCTCTTATGAGCACCAGCCAGACCACCTTATGATGCTCAAAGCGTGTCTTCTTCCCACTCAGGCTAGAATACAAAAGGTTTCTTTCTGCCATCTCAGTCTTGGGAGGTACCAGGCTCCAGGGAGGGTGTGTGAAGAAAATCCCTCGCTGCCACACTGGCCAAATGGAAGGGGGAAAAGCATAGGAAGACACTGGCATGTGCAAAGTCCCTAGGAGGAACCATGAGAGAGTCAGGAAACTTAAAGGAGGCCGGAGTAGCACAGAGAGCAAAGAGGAGAGGGAGGGAGAGGAGGTCAGGGCCCACATCATGAAGGTGCAGAGGGGGCCTGGCCTTTATTTTGGCGGGCAGGAGAGACGGCCAGGAGGCAAGATCTGGGGTGGAGCTTCGCAGAGGGACACCTCTTCAGGTTTGGGAAGACTTGAGGGGAAGGCACCATCTTCTGAGCCCGGTTCCTTCCTCCTTGGTCCCCTCTAAATGCTCTCTTGGGCCTGTTTCTCTTCCTCCCTCAGGGTCCAAAGCAAGGGTCTGACCCACTAAGCTGACCAGGTGTGCTCCTGGGGGCTGGAAGGCAGGGCCCCTGGCACAAAGAGTCAAAGTGGTTTCACCAGTCCCCAAGTCCTGAGTCCAACATGGAAATTCCAGGCCTTGGGATGTAAGCCTTCAGGATAGTGACACCAGTTGGGAGACTCACTCTACCCAAGAGATAACCCCCGAGGGGGTTGGGAAGCCCAGGCCCCCAACTTGATGCCCCAAGAACAGTATCAGGATGACCTGGCAGCCCTGGGCAGCTCCTTCCCCAAAATGAAAACTTTCACCATCACAAGGGGCAGACCGAGAGCTTGCTTGGAGTCTTGCTCCTTGTGGACTCCAGTCCAGCTGGGACCCTGGAAGGCCCTGGGGCTCATTTCTGCTCCAGAAAGGTGCAGCCCCTCAGCTTCCTTTGCCGCCCCAGGCGCAGGAGAGTGTCTCAGCCAGGTCTGCGCAGGAGGACTTACAGACGTGGAACCCCAGAGCTTGCCAGGACAGCACCAACCTGCTGGACCCCTCCCAGTCCTGGCCCTTCCATCCAAGCCCAGAAACTCAGACCTAGGCCTACGACAAAAGACCGGGAAGTCCCCCAGCATGGGTGGGGGCATTTGCTGCTTCCTCCAGGGAGGAAACAAGGGCTGCCCAAGGCCAGGTCCTGTGGAAGCACATCCTGCCACCTGGGCTGCTGACCCAGGACAGGATAGGCCCCTGGTATTCGGGACCAGCCCTGGGCAATGGGGAACGCAGAGGGAAGGCTTGGCCTTCAAACCTGGGTCCAAATCCCAGTATCCTGAAATACTAATTTTGGGTCCCTCTGTGCCTCAGTTTCCTCATCTGTTAAATGGGATGATAATAGTACCTTCCACATAGGGTTCTGGTAAGGACTGGGTTGGCCTAGAGGGAGTATCACATGGTGACCAAGAGCAGGGGTTCTGGAGCTGCCCTGCCTGGGTCCAAATCCAGGCTCCTGCGCTGCTAGCTGTGTAATCTCGGCATGTTACCCTCTCTGTCTCTGTTTCACCTGTAAAAATGGAGATAAAAGGGCTGCCGTGAGGAGCCCATGTACCCGGAACACATGTCCTAAGTGCTCACAAGTGCCGCCTATTGGTTACACTGCACGGAGATGGTACTTGGCACACAGAGGTGCCCAGCAAATGTGGGCTCCATCCTCTGGTCCCCCTGACTCTCACATCTTGTGTTTCCTACCCCCAAATCCAAACACCCAAGACTCCCTTGGATCTCCCACCAATAAAATCTTATTAGCTTGTTCACACTCAAGCGTAAATGATGGACGGCCATTTAATTTATACCAGGGGAGCATATGCACACCTTCAGCCAAAGGAGCAATGTGCTGATGGTGGACTCCAGGCCACAGGCCAGGCTGGGGGTAGGGGGCATTTGGGAAGGTAGCTCTCCCAGAGTCCTTCAATGATAACCTCCTCAGCAGGCCAGGTATCTCCAGGCTGGAAAGGGTATTGGGTTTAAGACCCAGCTCTGCTCCTGATTGCTGTGTGACTTTCAGCAACTCACTTGACCTGTCTGAATCTCAGCTTCCTCATCTGCCTAATGGGATAACTTGTCTTCTGCCATCCTCAAGGGGCTGTCCAAAATTAAATGCATCTGAAAATGGTCTGCGTTTGTCTCTCAGGATTGTGGTTATTTGTCCACGTGTCCATCTGCTCTTCCCAGCCTGGATAGGGAGCAGGTGTTCAGGCCAATAACACAGCAGGTGTTCAGTGAACATGAGCTGAACTGCACATCCTGATCTTGGGGCATAATCCCTCCCATGCACCCAGTCACAGCCACATTCGCATTCTCATCCATTCCCCACCATGCCCCGCAGTGGCCTGGGGAAGCTTGGAATACCCCATTTAGCAGATGAGGAAACTGAGGCCTGGGGAAGTCAGGGCATTTGCCTGAAGTGGAGGAGCTGGGAATCACCCACAAGCACTTGACTGCAAAATCCATGCTGTCATGTGATTTCTGGATATCAGAGTTGGTGCCGGAAGGGGAGCAGTTTCCCTTCTCACAGGGATGTGGGACCGGCAGAAGGAGACAAAAATACAAGGACACCTACTGGCTTCAGGCACAGGCTACATTAGCCTGAACTTTAGGTCATCAGATTCTCGTGAGCTTTCTGCGTGGAGGGGTTCTTATCCTACAGATGGCAAACTTCAGGCTCAGCGAAGTAAAGGCATTTGGCCAGTAAGTTGAAGAGGAGGACTTGAAGCCAGGGGTGTCTGACACTGATAGTTGTGCCTGTGGCCATTACCATGCAGTGCCCTCACCCACACCCACACACACCCGGCTGGCTTGAGGGGCAGGGGGATAGAAGATCTGGGAGTGAACGCTGCTGCACCGTGGGGATGTCACGGGAAGGTGGGCGGATGATTTTCCTGGAGGGCAGACCTGTCCACGGGGATGGATGTATCCTCTGCAGGACAGGAGCTCCTGTCCCCGGAGGAATGCAAAAAGCCAGGGAGGTTGTAGTCAACTCTGAAAGGGTAGCGGACTAGTGGCCACTCAGGGCTGCCGCTGACCCCCGCCTGGGGGAGGCTTCTCACCCTCTTTCTGCTCCTCCTTTCCTCTTTGTCCCATCTCTTCCTCATCTCTGCCTGTGTCCCTTGTGTGACTTGGACAAGTTCCTTCACCTCTCTCCTAAATTCATAGCGTTTAACACCGTCCAGAGGGCCAAGGGCTCAGTAAGGGCAATTATGGTCGTTTTTCTTTTCTCCCCTCCCTTCATCCTGGCGAGCACTGAAGAAAAGGAGGCTGGACCCCCTGGGTTCTAAGTCTCCTCCTGCACAGGGAGCATCTCCTTCCTATCCTGTCCCATTCCTTCTTAGTCTCCAGGGAGGCAGGGAGAGCCGAACTCAGCCCGGGGTCTACTGGCGCGACCCGGGTATGCCAACCCTCATCCCTTCGCCTCAGTATCGCGTCCACGAAAGGGGCGAGCGCTCCCCGCGTCCCTTGGTGCCATCTCTGGGTGTCCTCCGCACAGGTGGCTGAGCTCCAAGAGGCGCTGGACGCGGGCCCTGCAGGAGCGCGTGTGCTGCCCCCGCCCATCCTGCGCTCGCGCCCGCGCCGGGGCACCGAGAACCCACGTGATTTCCCGGCAGAGGCAGCCGGCTCCCCGCACCCGCCGCCAGGCTGCTCTCCGCGCCTACTTTCAGTTTCGTGCGGAGCGCGGCGAAGCCGGGAGCGCAGCTGGGAGCGCAGCCGGTGAGTGCCCACCACTTCGCGGGGCAGTGGGACCCGGCTGGGGCGAGCGGCGCAGGGAGGTTCGGGGTGCAGACGCCGCGCGGAGCGGGGAGGAGGGGATGCCAGAGGACTCTGGAGCTGGACGTACCCATGGCCAGGTAGCTGACCTGATGGATGGTCGGGGCCACGGACGGCTGGACTGATGACCGGGTGGGCAGATGGGGCGCCGGTGGCGGGGCAGCGCTCAGCCTGCCACCCTGCAGAGTTTGGGGGATGAGTTTCGAGCCGCAGAGGAAAGCAAGTCTGGGTCACCCGGGTTGGGTTTCGGGACCCGGCTGCGTTCCCGCTCCCTCCCGTTCCTCCCCACCTTCGCACCGCTCCTGTCACCTCCTGGAGCTTCAACTTCTAATTGCCTTTTAAAGAATTCAAGTCCCGCTGCTCACTGCGTGGGACTTTTTAGCCTAAAAGAGCTTTTTGTGATGGACAATTCCAAACAGGTGCAAAAGTAGACGGAATAGGGGCTCCCTGGAGGCAGCAGTGGTTAAGAATCCGCCTGCCAGTTCAGGGCACACGGGTTGGAGTCCTGGTCGGGGAGGATCCCACATGCGGCGGAGCAACTAAGCCCGTGCGCCACAGCTACTGAAGCCCACGCGCCTAGAGCCCGTGCTCCGCAACAAGAGCAGCCACCGCAATGAGGAGCCCGCGCACCGCAACAAAGAGTAGCTCCCGCTCGCTGCAACTAGAGAAAGCCCGCGCGCAGCAACAAACGCAGCCTAAATAAATAAATAAATAAAAATAATAAATAAAAGTAGAAGGAATAGAATTAGGTTGAGCTGTACAAATATGTCAGTTTTGATATAACCAAGCCCCACGTAACCGCCACTTAGGCTTCAACAGTCATCACCCCAGACCAGCCCAGTTTCGTCCCAACCACACTTCATTTTGAAACAAATGGCAAACAGACGTAACAGCATCTCAACCGAACTTTCCCACAATGTACTAAAATAAGGAGTTTTTAAAAAGACATAACCACAGTACCATCAGCATAACTTTAAACATTTTAACAGTAATTCCTTAATGTCAGATCTCCACAGACTATTCCTGATGAACGTTTTAACCTCATAAGTAATAGGTGAATACAAGGGTGCCCTTTTGTTTACATGGGTGTCGTTTTGCTACTTGCTTTTTGCGTTTCCAAGTCGTTTTCAGCCATTTTCTCACCCGGGGGGCGAGGACCTGGAGTTTGCTGGGACAGCCATTGGGGAGGTTCAGGGAGGCCCCCCACCTTCAGCACCATTTGCATCCATTCTATACGTTGGGATTCTTATGTTTCCTTTTTAAGAGGTAGGGGGTTCTGCAGGCTTCAGAAGCAGTTTGAAAAGCAGCACTTCCCAGCCTCCCAGACCTGCGGACGGCAGGAGGTCGGGTGTACCCGGGGCCAGTACATAGAGCCTCATCCCTCCAAATTGCTTTTCTTTCTAAGAAGCAGTAAGCTCAGAAAACACTAGGCTTGGTCTCTTACCAGAGAACAGAGGCGGGGTAAATCTGATGATTTCATGGTGCATGCAGGCCCCCCATCCAGCGTGCTTTCCTCAAAACTTACCGATAGCACCGACTGGTCATTGATTATGCCCACCTGCCTCCCCTCCAAAGCACAGCACCGGGACTTCCCTGGTGGCACAGTGGTTAAGAATCCGCCTGCCAATGCAGGGGACACGGGTTCGACCCCTGGTCCGGGAAGATCCCACATGCCGCGGAGCAACTAAGCCCGTGCGCCACAGCTACTGAGCCTGTGCTCTAGAGCTCATGCTCCGCAACGAGAGAAGCCACCACAGTGAGAAGTCCACGCACCCCAATGAAGAGTAGCCCCCGCTCTCCGCAACTAGAGAAAGCCTGCACAGCAACGAAGACCCAACGCAGCCAAAAACAGAAACAAAAACAAAAAAACAAAGCACAGCACCAGCTTGATTGGAGCCTGGCATGGGAGGCAGAAGGACCAGGGCTCTCAGCACCTTGAATTTGCTTGGTGACCATGGACTATTTTATCTCTCAGAACCTCGGTTTCTCATCTGTAAAATGGGGATGATAACATGTCCTTCAAAGTGTGTTTCATGGGTTGGATGAGATGAGGTATCCCTGTGCATGGGCAACCTCAAGATACTGCACCAGCATGAGGAGTGATGGGTCCTTGATGAAAGCAGACAAGCGGAAGGGAAAGTTCTTTGGAAGAGTTTCCCAATATGCTTAGCCTTATTCCTCCACCAGATGCAGAGGTGCCTGGATGTTTGTAGGGCCAAGTCAGTCTCCTTACGCCCAACACATATACCCACCTCCCCTCTGAGAAAAATTCAGCCAAATTACTTAGTATGTCTTCCCCTGTCTGTTATGGATTGAATTGTGTCCCTGAAAAAGATACGTTGAAGTCCTAACCCCTCTACCTCAGAATGTGGCTTTATTTCGAAAAAAGGTCGTAGCAGATGTAATTAATTAAGATGAGGTCATACTACAGTAAGTGGGTCCTTAATTCAGTATGAATGGTGTCCTTATAAGAGAGGAGGCCAGCATAGGAAAATAGAGACACACGGGGAGAAGACAGCCATGTGACACAGGCAGGGATTGGAATGAGGTATCTACAAACTAAGGAGGTCCAACGACTGCCCAGAAACCACCAGAAGCCAAAAGAGGCATGGCAGGGCCCACCCCTAGAGGCTTCAGAGGGAGCATGGCCCTGCCCACACCTTGGTTTCAGGCTTCTGGCCTCCAGAACTGTGAGAGTATAAATTTCTTACATTTTAATCCACCCAGTTTGTGGTTCTTTGTAGCAAAGCTAGGAAGCTAATTTGCCATCCCAGAATCTCTCCTCTGCTTTCCACACAGAGTCCCACTAAGGATTAAGCAAATTAAATACAGGTGCAAATACTTTGTAAAAACTTTTTGGAGGCCTTCTAAGGATGTAAACTACGGGTTTTCTTTACCGGATCTATTTTTTGAGTGTTGCTGGTAGCCCAAAGTCTATCTTGGATGAAACTCAGTCTGCAAGGCAAACACCCAAATGATTTGAGAAACAAACAAACAAAAAGTCTGAAAAATCGATCAGTCTGACGGTTAGTGCAGGCTGTCTGGAGAAGGGAAGGCTTTTGGTCCCTCAGACCACCCTGAAGATCATATCTCTGCCATCCACTGCCCTTAAAACCAGGAGGAAGTGGTGAGGCAGGCAAGCACTTGGTTATATGTGGGACTTGTTACCCATAAAATAAGCATGCTTATGTAACCTGTATGCCATCTGGGGTTTCCTAGATCCTTGAGATCCGGGTGAAATTGTCATGAACCCCCATTATGCTCCTTTGGGAGGCCCTAAGTATTCTCAAGCTCTCTGTGGATCTGGAAGGTGGAGATGAATGTCAGCGTAGTTCTTCTGGCCACCTCTGACCCCAGACTCTTCTGCTCTGCAGTCATCCTCTCTCACTAGTAGAGCAGGGCATGAAGCCAGTAGGTTTCCTGGGGTGAAAAGATGGGAGACCTGGGGAAACCTGAGTTCACTCGTTTACCCTGCCTGTTTCAACCCTGATTCTCTGTGATGGGACTCCTGCTACATCCTGTGAGTCACTCCAAAGTCTTCTGATAAATTCCCAGACACAGGAGTCTTTCCCAGAAAGGTTTTTAGCAGCCCTTCCGGCTGGGATGCCTCTGACATTTGGCAAAGGAGAACCTCAACGAACTTGAGGGAATGTTGAGTTCACACTCAGATGACCTCTATTCTCAGTTTGGTTTTCTTCCTTCCAGACTTTTTTTCTATGTGTGTATATTCCTATCTTTTTTAATGGACTCATAACATAAAAACCAAAATGGAATTACACTTTTTAAACTAAATAACATGGAATTATGTATTAAAGGAAGATTAAATGCTATGATATCCTTTTTTTTAATTGTTTAGTTTTTAGTAGGTAGTACATTCACATAGTACAATAATATAAAACATGTATGGAAATATGTATGGAAATATGTTAATATAAATGTTTCAGACATTACATGAAATTTCTAAAAATCTTAAAAAAAAAAAAATAATAATATAAAACAAATAAAAAGGTATGTAATGAAAAGTAAGTCTCCCTCCCTCCCCAGTCTCCTGGCCACCTGATAACCCTTCCTGAAAACAACCAATGTTATCAGGTTCTTATGTCTCCTTCCAAAGACAGTCCAGGTGGGCACATGGAGATAGATATATATATATATATATATATATATATATATATATATATATGTATATACATATATATGTGTATGTATATACATATATATGTGTATATACATATATATATACACACACACACACATATATATGTATCCCCTTCTCACAAATGGTAGTATACTGTATATAGTGTTTTTTATCTTGTTTTTTTAAATTTAATGTAATTTGGAAATCTTTCCACATCAAAACAAAACAAATCTGCCTTTTTTCTTTTTCTTTTTAACAGCTACATAGTATTTCAGTGCATGGTTGTTCCATAACTGATATAACTGTTGTTGGGCATTTAGGTTGTTTCTTATCTCTTGTTATTTCAATCAGTGCTGTAACAAATATCCTTGTTCAAGCATCATTTTTGCCTACGTGAGAATAAATCTTTAGGGAAAACATCCAGGAGTGTGTTTGCAAGGTCAATGGGAAAATATGCAGTTTGAGCTTTGATAAATCTGGCAAATTACCCTCCTTAAGTGTTGTACTAATTTTCACTCCCACCAGCATGTATGAGGAGGCCAGCTTCCCACCCCTTCCCCAACACGTGTTATCAAACTTCTCCATATTTGCAGATCTGGTAGACAAGTAATGGTGTCCTATTTTTTTTTCATTTCTCTTATTATGAATGATTTTGGGCATCCTTTCAAATATTTAAGGCTCACTTATAGTTCCTTTTCCATAAACTGTTCATATCCTTTGCCTACTTTTCCATTGAGTTGTTGGTCTTTTTCCTGTTGAGCTGTAAAAGCACTTTACATATTAAGGAAATTAGCTCTTTGTAGTATGAGTATACTGTCATCTTAAGTGGCTGCATAGTTGTCCAAAGAATGGCTGAACCGTAATCTTTGTTAAACATTAAATTGGATCTTGTTTTCTCCTACTACATATGGACTGTTTCCTCTGTTTTATATAAAAAAAACAAGAGGTGACATTTTAATTCTTTCCATAGCCCTTCCCAGAATTCCTCTCAGGGAAGGAAGTATTTCTGGAAAAATACCTTGATAGGATTGGGGTGGGTGGGGCCTGTGTGCAAAGAGGTCAGCAGGGACCAGGACATGGGGGTCGGGGCAGACTCGCGGCATGGAGCATGTGTATGGGCTGGGAGTGCAATATTTGCTCCTGAAAAGAAGGAAGAAGGAGAGAGGAGAGAAGGGCGGATGAGGAGAAGGTGGAGAGAAGGTAGGCCACACAGGAAGAAGACCCCCAGAAACTTCTTGGGGGTAGGATAGCCAAAGGGCATTTTCGCTAGGGTGATGCCCCTACTTCCCACGAGGTGGGTAACTGACAGCACAGACTCCAGCACGGGCTCCGCTCTGCAATCATTAACCCGCTCAGCACACATTTGCTGAGTTTCTACATGCCAGGCCCTGCACTAGATACTGGGCTACAGCTAGGAGTACGACAGAGTCCCTGCCGCGGGGAGCTGATGTGCCAGCAGAAACAGACAGTACACAAGTACAAAAAGATGTGTGGTAGACCTCAGGTAGTGGCGACTATGGTGCAGGAAGACAAGGCAAGCAAAGGGGCAGGCATGCTGGGGGCAGAGGGAGGGTTGCGTTTGGAACAGAGAGGCCAGGCATGACCTTTTCATAAGGGGCTTTTGGGACAATTGAGGGGAGTGAGGCAGGGACTCATGAACCATGATGGTGCCTGGAGTGGAGAAGGGAGGGGAGGAGGGAAGGGAGGGGGAGCAGGAGGAAGGGAAGGAGGAGTTGATAAACTCACAGTTGTTAAAGCCTCTTATGAGTGAATTTTTTACCTGTAACTTAACAAAGGGCTGGACCTGGAGCAGGAGCCCTCTGTTAGAGGAGCTCTGCCGGTGGGGAGGCTGTAAGCTTCCCCAGGCCATGGTATTTCAGGTGGCTGTCTGAGCCAGGTCATCTGTAGCAGGAAAGATGGCGCTGCCCAGGGTGACATCCAGCCTTGCGATGAACATCCTGGTGACCAGAGCTCTGCTCACAGTCTGGATGGTTTCCTTCAGCTCCGTTCCCAATGTGGACTTCTAAAGCGATATATGGACTTTATTTTTATTTTTAATTTTTTTATTGTGTTAAAATACACATAAAATTTCCTATCGTCACCATTTTTAAGTGTACTGCAGTTCAGTGCTTTTAAAGACATTTACGTTGTTGTGAATCCATCACCACCATCCATGCCCATGACTCTTTTCATCTTGTAAAACTGAAATCCTATGCGCATTACCCAGTAACTCCCCATTCTTCCCTCCCCCCAGCCCCTAGCAACCAACATTCTACTATCTATCTCTATGGATTTGACTACTCTAAGTCTCTCCTCTAGGTGGAATCATACATTATTTGTCTTTTGGGGACTGGTTTATTTCACTTAGCTTACATGTCCTCAAGGTTCATCTATACTGCAGAATTTCCTTCCTTTGAAAGGCTGAATAATATTCCATTGTGTGTATAATCACATTTTGCTTATTCATTCACCCATCAATGGACACTGGGTTGCTTCCATGTTTTACGTATTATGATCAATGCTGCTATGAACATGGATGTACAAATATCTCTTCCAGACCCTGCTTTTAATTCTCTTGAATATATATCCAGGATCCAGGGTTGTAGGGGAATTCTATTTTGAATTTTTTGAAGCACCTCCATACTGTTTTCCACAGCAGCTACACCATTTTACATTCCTACGAAAAGTGCACAAGGGTTCCAGTTTCTCCACATCCTCACCAACACCTTTTGTTTTCTGTTTTTTAGATAGTTGCCATCCTAATGGATGTGAGGTGGTATCTCGTAGTTTTGATTAGCATTTCCCTGATGATTAGTGATGTTGAGCGTCTTTTCATGTGCTTATTGGCCATCTGTATATCTTTGGAGAAATGTCTGTTCAAGTCCTTTTCCCATTTTTGAATTAGATTGTTTTGCTGTTGTTGAGTTTTAGTTCTCTCTATATTCTGGATATTAATTCTTATCAGATATATGTTTTGCAAATATTTTCTCCCATTCTATGGGTTGCCTTTTTACTCTGTGGGTAGAATCTTTTGATGTATGATTTTTTAAATTTTCATGAAGTCCAATTTTTCTGTTTATTCTTTTGATGTCTATGCCTTTGGTGTCATCTCCAAGAAATCACTGCCAAACCCAGTGTCACATCTTTCATCCTATGTTTGCTTCTAATAGTTTTATTATTTTAAGTCTTAGGTTTAGGGCCTTGATCCATTTTTGGGTTTTTTTGTTTGTTTGTTTGTTTAAATTTTATTTATTTATTTATTTTTGGTGGCGTTGGGTCTTCATTGCTGCACGTGGGCTTTCTCTAGTTGCAGTGAGCGGGCTTCTCATTGTGGTGGCTTCTCTTGTTGTGGAGCCCGCCTTCTCTAGGTGCGTGGGCTTCAGTAGTTGTGGCTCGTGGGCTCTAGAACACAGGTTCAGTAGTTGTGGCGTGTGGGCTTTGTTGCTCTGCAGCATGTGGGATCTTCCCAGACCAGGGATTGAACCCGTGTCCCCTGCATTGAAAGGCAGATTCTTAACCACTGTGCCAACCGGGGAAGTCCCCCTTGATCCATTTTGATTTAGTTTTTATATATGGTGTTAGGTAAGGGTCCAACTTCATTCCTTTGCATGTGGATATCCAGTTTTCCCAGTACCATTTGTTGAAAAGACTGTCCTTTCCCCATTGAATGGTCTTGGCATTCTTGTCAAAAATCATTTGATTATATATGTGAGGGTTTATTTCTGGGCTCCCTATTCTGTTCCATTGGTCTGTATGTCTGCCTTTATGCCAATACCACACTGTTTTGATTACTATAGCAAGTTTTGAAATCAGGAAATGTGAGTCCTCCAGTTTTGGTTGTTTTTTTTTTTTTTTTTCACGATTGTTTTGACTATTTGGGGTCCCTTGAGATTCCATATGAATTTTAGGATGTGTTCTTTAATCTCTGCAAAAAAGAAGTCATTGGGATTTTGATAGGGATTGCATTGAATCTGTAGATCACTTTGGGTAATATTGACTTTTTTTTTTTAAGGAAAATACTTTTTTATTTTTAGTTTTAGTTTTTTAATATTTACTTATTTATTTGGTTGCTCCGGGTGTTAGTTGCAGCTCACCAGCTCCTTAGTTGTGGCACGTGGGCTCCTTAGTTGCTGCTCACCAGCTCCTTAGTTGCAGCTCGCCAGCTCCTTAGTTGCAGTACGCGGACTCCTTAGTTGTGGCATACGAACTCTCAGTTGTGGCATGCGTGTGGGATCTAGTTCCCTGACCAGGGATTGAACCTGGGCCCCCTGCATTGGGAGCATGGAGTCTTAACCACTGCGGCCACCAGGGAAGTCCCAGTATTGACATTTTAACAATAGTGAGTCTTCCAATCCATAAACATGGGATGTGTTTCCATTTATTTATGTCTTATTTAATTTCTTTCAGCAACATTTTGTAGTTACATTGTACAGATCTTTCACCTCCTTGGTTAAGTTAACTTCTAAGTATTTTATTCTTTTTGATGCTATTATAAATGGAATTGTTTTGGTAATTTCCTTTTCAGATTGTTATCTTTCATATTTAGAAACACAACTGATTTGTTTGTGTTGACTTTGTATCCTGCTGCCTTGCTGAATTCATTTATTAGTCCTAACAGGTTTTTTGTGGAGTCTTTAGGGTTTTCTACATAGAAGATCCTGTCATCTGCAAACAGATTATTTTACTTCTTCCTTTGCAATTTGGATGTCTTTTATTTCTTTTTCTTGCCTAATCGATCTGGCTAGAACTGCCAGTTCTGTGTTGAATAGAAGTGGTGAAAGCAGGCATCCTTGCCTTTTCCTGATCTTAAAGCAAAAGCTTTCAGTCTTTCACCATTGAGTATGATGTTTGCTATGGGTTTTTCATATATGACTTTTATTATGTGGAGTAGTTTCCTTCTATTCCTGGTTTGTTGAATTTTTTTTATCGTAAAAGCGTGTTTAATTTTGTCCAATGTTTTCTTCTGCATCAATTGAAATGATTGTGTGGTTTTTTTTCCCTTCATTTTGTTGATGTGGCATATTACATTGATCAATTTTCATATGTTGAACCATCCTTGCATTCCAGGAATAAATCTCACTTGGTCATGGTGTATAATCTTTTTAATTTGATGTGCTGAATTTGGTTTGCTAGTATTTTGTTGGGGATATTTGCATCATTGTTCATAAGGGATATTAGTCTCTAGTTTTCTTGTAGTGTCTTTGTCTGGCTTTGGTATCAGGGCAGTGCTGGCCTCCTAGAATGAGTTAGGAAGTGTTCTTCCTCTTCAGTTTTTGGGAAAAGTTTGAGAAGGATTGGTATTAGTTCTTTTCTAACTTTCTGGTAGAATTCACCAGTGAAGCCGTCAGCTCCAAGACTTTTCTTTGTTGGGAGATTTTTTTTATTGCTGATATATCTCCTTACTAGTTATAGGTCTATTCAGATTTTCTACTTCTTTGTGATTTAATGTTGGAAGGTTTTGTGTTCCTAGGAATTTGTCCATTTCATCTAGGTTATCCAGTTTGTTGGCATACAACTGTTCATAGTATTCTCTTACAATTCTCTTTATTTCTTTAGAATTGGTAGTGATGTCCCCACTTTCTGATTTTGGTAATTTGAGTCTTCTTTTTTCCTTAGTCCAAAAGGCTTGTCAATTTAGTTGAAGTTTTTGAAGAACCAACTTTTGGTTTTATTGATTTTCTCTATTATTTTTCAGTTCTCCTGTTCCTTTATCTACACTCTAATTGTTAATCATTTCCTTTCTTCTGCTAGCTTTGAGTTTAATTTGCTTTTCTTTTCTAGTTCCTTAGGTTGTAAAGTTAGGTTGTTGATTTGAGATCTCTCTTGTTTTTTAATGTAACATTTATAGCTATAGTATTTCCCCTTAGCACTGCTTTTGCTGTGTCCCATAAGGTTTGGTATGTTGTGTTTTTGTTTTCATTCATCTCTAAGCATTTTCTAATTTCCGTTGTGATTTCTTCTTTGATCCATTGGTTGTTTAAATGTGGGCTGTTTTGTTTCCACGATTTTGTGAATTTTCCAGTTTTCTTTATGTTATTGATTTCTAACACCATTGTGGTCAGAGACTATACTTTGTATGATATCTATTTTTAAAATCTATTGAGATTTAATTTGTGCCCTACATATGGTCTATCCTGGGAAATATCCCATGTGCAATCAAGAATGTGTATTCTGTTGTCGTTGGGTGGAGTATTCTGTATATATCTGTCAGATCTTATTGATTTATTGTATTGTTTAAGTCCTCTATTTCCTCACTTATCTTCTGCTTGATTATTCTATCCATTATTGTGAGTGGGTATTAAAGTCTCCAACTATTTTTGTAAAACTGCCTATTTCTCCCTTCAGTTCTGTCAGTTTTTGCCTTGTATGTTTTGGTGGTCTGTCATTAGGTATGTAAATGTTTATAACTGGTATATCTTCTTGCTGAATTTAACTTTTTATTAACATATAAAGTCCTTCTTTGCCTCTTGTAACCTTTTTTTGATTTAAAGCCTACTTTATCTTATATTAGTACAACCACTCCTGCTCTCCTTTGGTTACTATTTTCATAGAATATCTTTTTCCATCCCCTTACTTTCAGTCTGTTTTTGTCCTTGAATCTCAGCTAAGTCTCTTGTAGACAGCATATAGTTAGATCATGTGTTTTTATCCAGCCAGTCTCTGTCTTTAGATTGGAGAGTTTAATCCATTTACATTTAGGTTATTACTGATAAGGAGAGACTTATTTCTGTCATTTTGCTGTTTGTTTTTTATATGCCCTATAGCTTTTTGGTGCCTTATTTTTTGCATTCCTCTCTTTTTGTGTGTTTAGTTAACTTTTTGTAGTGAAATGTTTAAATTCTTTCTTAATTTTCTTTCGTGTATATTCTATAGCTATTTTCTTTGTGGTTAACATGGGGATTACATTTAACATCCTAAAGTTATAACACTCTGCTTTGAATATAGTGGCTTAACTTCAATAACATACAAAAACTCTGCTACTTTACAGCTCCATCCCCACTGCTTTCTGTTGTTGATGTTACAAAATTATATCTTTATACATTATGTGCCCCAAATATAAAATAATAATTTTTAAAAAACACATTAGTCTCCCAGTTTATGAAGAAAACAAGATTTGGAATTACAAACCAAAGTTACAGTACTGTATACTAGCCTTTACACTAATAATTGTTTTTCTTTATATGTAATAGTCTCTTAAATCCTGTAAAAAACCAAAAGTACAGTTACAAACTATTGCTACAATTATACTAGCTTTTATAATTGTCCATATACTTACCTTTATTGATATCTTTATTTTTCCTTATGACAGTGAGGTACTGTCTAGTGTCCTTTCATTTCACCCTGCAGGACTCCCTTGAGCATTTCTTGCTGGGCACATCTAGTGGTCATGAATTCCCTCAGCTTTTGTTTATCTGGGAATGTCTTGATTTCTCCCTTACCTTTTTGTTTTTTTTTTTGTTTGTTTTTTGGCTGCATCAGGTCTTAGTCGCGGCACGCGGGATCTTCGTTGAGGCATGCGGCATCTTTTGTTGTGGTGAGCAGGCTCTTCGTTGCAGCGTGTGGGCTTCTCTCTAGTTGTGGTGTGCAGGTTTGTTTTTTTCTCCTCTCTGGTTGTGGCACACAGGTTCCAGGGCGTGTGGGCTCTGTAGTTGTGGCGCGCAGGTTCAAGAGTGGGTGGGCTCTGTAGTTTGCAGCACGCGGGCTCTAGTTGAGGCGCACGAGCTCAGTAGTTGTGGAATGCGGGCTTAGTTGCCCCACGGCACGTGGGATCTTAGTTCCCTGACCAGGGATCGAACCCATGTCCCCTGCATTGTAAGGTGGATTCTTTTCCACTGGACCACCAGGGAATTCCCTCTCCCTTACTTTTGAAGGACAGTTTTGCTGGGTATAGCATTCTTGGTTGTCAGTTATTTTCTTTTTGCACTTTGAATGTATGGGCCTACTGTCCTCAGGCCTCCAAAGTTTCTGAGGAGAAATTTGCAGATAATCTTATTGAGGAGCGCTTGTATTTGATGATTCATTTCCCTCTTGCTGCTTTCAAAACTCACCCATTGTCTGTGGTTTTTGAAAGTCTGCTTATAATGTGTCTTGGTGTGGGTCTCTTTTAGTTAATTTTACTTGCAATTTATTGAGCTTCTTGAATGTTTGTATTCAGCTTTTTCATCAAATTTGGGAAGTTTTTAGCCATTATTTCTTCAATTTTTCTCTCTATCCTTTTCTCTCTCTTCTTCTGGGGCTCCCATAATGTGTATGGTGGTCCACTTAATCATGTCTCACACATCCCTTAAGCTCTGTTCACTTTTCTTCATTCCTTTTCTTTCTGTTTCTCAGCCTCGATAATTTCCTTTGTCCTATCCTGAAGTTCCCTGTTTCTTTCTTCTGCCTGCTTAAATCTGCCTTTGAATCCCTCTATGAATTTTTCATTTTAGATACTGCATTTTTTCAGCTCCAGAATCTCTTTTTGGTTTCTTTTTAGGTTTTCTATCTCTTTATTGATATTTCCATTTTGTTAACACATCATTTTTTTGACTTTCTTAGTTCTTTAGGCATCTTTAAGGCAGTTGTTTCAAAGTCTTTGTCTAATATATCTGTCATTAAATTTTTTTCAGACAGTCTTTTGAATTGATTTTTTCCTTTCAGTGGGCCATTGTTTCTTTTGTATGCTTTGTGATTTTTCTGTTGTTGTTGCTGAACACTGGACATTTGAATCTAATAATGTGGTAACTCTGGAAATCAGATTCTCCCCCTTGCCAGGGTTGCTGTTCTTTGGTTTTTGTTTTCTGTTTACCGTTTTTGGTTTTTTGTATCATTGTGAACTGTCTCTGTGCCCAGGATCAACCTGAGGTGTTAATGCCTTCTTATGTCTTTTCATCTTCTTATGTCTTTGCTGAGCCTTTCCTTGGGCATGTGCAGTCACTTTGTAATGTTCCCCATATGTGCAGTTGTTTCTGAATGTCCTAGTCTTTAATGTCTGGCTTCCAAAAGGGGAAAAGCAAAATTGAAGGAGAGAACAAAAGGCACAGGCCTTTTAAATCTCCCGGAGGTCAGTTCAGCTGGAGGGGGAGGGGCTTGCCACCACGGAGCTGGTGGTGGAGTGACAACAATGGCTGCCTGCTTCTGTCTGCACCTCTGAGATCAGAAACAGCAGTCAACAATTATGGCACAAATCTCCAGTATCTGGAGGACAGGGTCCTTTTTACCCACCCTCGCTCCTGCAAACTGCGTGCAAGCTGCTTCAGGAACATGTGCACAGCTGCCTGCCACAAGACCTAGGGGTGGGGGTTGGCTACCTACTACTGTACTAAGAGCTGAAATTGACCAAAATGAACCAAAAAAAATTTTTTTATTGGAGTAAAATTGCTTTACAATGTTGTGTTAGTTTCTGCTGTACAATGAAGTGAATCAGCTATATGTGTACCTATATCCCCTCCCTCTTGGACCTCCCTCCCTTCCCCATCCCACCCATCTAGGTCATCACAGAGCACCAAGCTGAGCTCCCTGTGCTATACACTAGCTGTCTATTTTACACATGGTATTGTATTTATGTCAAACCTAATCTCCCAATTTAAAATTAACCAAAATTTAAGAGTCCAGATTAACCCTGGAAGCTGTAAGCTTTCAACAGACTCCAGAGTTCCAAAACAGTTATACCAGATTCTGCTCGTACAATCTTTGTCTAAGTGAGGAGACAGATTCCTGGTGCTTCCCACTCTGCCATCTTCCCCGAATCCTCACTGGAACCATTATTTTCAAAATGTTTGAGACCGTGTTGCTAAATTTCTCTCCTAGAAGACTGTGTGGATATAGAGGTTGCAGGCAGCTGGAAAACTGCCTGATCCCTCAACATCCATCTCCTGGCGGGAGGGATGGAGCTTGTACCATCACGAAACCCCAAACCCCCATCAACCCCTTGCCTGGGAGGTTCCTTCTGCCCCTCATGCCAAATGGAGGGAGGACTCAAATCATGGTGAGCTGGTACTCTGAGGTATTCAGATCTTGTCACTGCATCTTGTTTGAAGAGAGAAATAGCTTGCCGTTTTATTGGTCTCACAGTAGTCTTTTCCCTAAGTTCTTGAAGGTGTCCTGTGCATTTCTCAGCCTCAGAATTCTCTTCTTGAAATGGGCAGGTGAAGGTTTGCCTCGTTAGAGACTTACACGGTAGAGTCAGCAGGATGACGTTTAGGAGGTGCATGGACGAGGCGCTGGCTGAATCATAAAGTGAGAGCAGCTGTCCTCTTTTCACTTCTCTTTAATCCTTCCTGTTTAGTCAAGGAGAAAGTCTCAGTTGGCTGCTAATGTCTGTAAGGCCTCTTACACTCCTGATCACCTTTTCCTCAATGCGAGGCCAGGCCTCAGGCCTCAGGCAGCAACGCCCAGGTCCCGTTCAACGGGCATCATTTTGGTTTTGTTTCCCTTGGGTTTCTTTTAGGGGTTACCTTCCATGCAGGACAAATGATACTTTAGAAAATCAAGTTCAAGGTGAAATGATTTCTAGAAAATTTTTAAGGAAACGCTACTCTGATTCTCAGATAAGGCAAAAATGTCCTCCAACATGGGTAAAAAAGTCTTGGAAATTGTAATTCTATCCCTAAAGGGTAAGATTGTGGGAAAGTTCACGTTCTATATTTCCGCAATGTTTAGAACTTTTCATATGAGCGCAGATTATGTTTTATAGCAGAAAAATAATCAAGAGCTATGGGAATGATCATTTCATTTGGAAAGAAGATCATTGGTTGAAGGCAGTATGGTGCTTCAGTTAGGAAAGCGCCTCTGGGTTCAGCAGAGGTTTTAAATCCACTCTTTGCTTCTTGACTTCCCAGAGTCCATTTCTTCCCCTGTACAATGAAGGCAATATCTGCCTTGAAAGGTTGATTGAGGATCCACTGAGGAAATGCAGGTGGAATACTGTAGCATGATGCCCCACCTGTGCTGAGAACCCAATATATGAGATTAGCATCAACTAGCATCAGCTGTAGATGGGCAGTCCCCTCATTGTGCTGTAATCTTTATATGAATTATTGTCCCCCATCCTCAGAATGACCCTGTGAAGTAGATGCAAAATCATCACCGCATTTGCCGGTGAGGAACATGTGGTACAGGGAGGTTAGGAAACTTGCCCTAGGTTGCGCAACACAACATGTTGAAATCAGGATTTGCACCCAAGCCTCCTGACCCCAAAGGCTCTTTTATCAGCTCCACAGATCCCTGTGAGATGGGCTGATATTAACCCTGCTTGACATACAAGCGAGCCATGGTCCAGAGAGGGCAGGGACTTGCCTGGTGTCACCTAACAAGTCAGTTTGGGGCAGTGGGGCTCAGAACTGAGGCTCCAACCAACCAATCCCCTAACCCCCAGTCCCAGCCCCAAGCCTTTCTTCTACCCGTGTTTTGCGTGTCTGGGCACTGTCGGCTGGCGTGGGAGAACGTCGGTCAGATGATGCATCCCGGAAGCAGAATTCCTCTTCTAACTTCAAAGAGTCCAGCTTTCTGGTCACTGATCTTCGGTCTTCTTTCACTTTCAAAAAAATGTATTCTGTTTAAACCATACAGGTAACACATGACTAAATTCTCTTTTCAGAAAGCTAAACACCTTATACATCAGGCTGAAATCCCCATTACTCACTGCTTCCCGCCCCAGGTCTGTCCTCTCCCAGTTTGAGGTAACTAGTTGGGTGTGTTGCCTTCCAGAACTTTATCTAAGCCTTCGCATTAAAAAAAACAAGCAAGGGAATTCCCTGGCGGTCCAGTGGTTAGGACTCTGCGCTCTCACTGCCGTCGGGGAACTAAGATCCCACAAGCTGTGCTGCACGGCCAGAAAAAAAACCCAAAACAAAACAAAGAAACAACAACAAAAAAACCCCAAAACACTTAAATTGGGCTCACTCACTGCGAGGCCCTGTCTTAAGTGCTTTACGTGTATTAACTCATTCACAACCCTGTGAGGAAGGTACTGTTATTATCCTTGTTTGATAGATGAGAACATTGCGGCTCAGAGAGGCTATACAACCTGCCTGAAGCCTCACAGCCTGAAAATGGTGAAAAGTTTAGTCCCAAACCTAGACAGCCTGGCTCCAAAATTCATGCTCTTACCCTCTAAGTTATAAAAACATGTTATTATAGAACTGGAATATTGGTGTTTTGTTTTATATGTATTCTTCAGACAAATGATGTCATATTATACGTGTGTCTTGTCTATTCAGTAATACATATGGAGGATCCAGCCGCATCAGTGGCCTTCATGCCCATAACCCAGAGGTGTGGTAAACCAAACTATATTAGGTTATGAGTTATTCAAACGCAGCTGCAGGATTTTCTTATCTAGTGCACTCTGTGCCTTGTGGGCCGTGTGGCTCTCCCTGTAGCTTTCTGCCAAGGAGTTTGGTTGTAGAGTCAAAGGGCGGACACATTTTTTTTTTTTTTTTTGTGGCCGCGTTGGGTCTTTGTTGCTGCGCAGGGGCTTTCTCTAGTTGCGGTGAGCGGGGGCTACTCTTCGTTGCAGTGTGCGGGCTTCTCATTGGCTGGCTTCTCTTTTTGCGGAGCACAGGCTCAAGGCTTGTGGGCTTCAGTAGTTGTGGCTCACAGGCTGAGTAGTTGTGGCACGCGGGCTTCAGTAGTTGTGGCACACAGGCTTGGTTGCTCCGCGGCATGTGGGATCTTCCCGGACCAGGGCTCGAACCCGTGTCCCCTGCATTGGCAGGCGGATTCTTAACCACTGCGCCACCAGGGAAGCCCAAAGGCTGGACACATTTTAAGTTTTAGAAATCATTGCCAATTTGCCTTTGAAAGCGGGCAGACCAATTTCCAGGCTGTGAATTCGAACCTCAGGATCTAACTTCTCTCCTTTACATCCCGAGCCTTCATCCCCTAAATTCCAAAACCAGCACAAGATTCCTCCGGCATCCTCACTGACCGCATGGCTGGAGATGAAGGGGGATCTCCAGACCTTGGCTCCATTTTCAGTTTGGTGTGGGCACGAGAGGAGGTGGCAGAGCCACCGAGCTGGGGCCTGATGGGAAGTGCAGGAGGAGTGTTAGTTATGAGCAGAGACCCTTAGGGTCTCACCTAAATATGGCCACCTCGGTGACCTTCCCATCCCCAGCCTCTTAGAAGGCAAGAATCATTCGGCTCTGGTTTGCTGGGGAAGCAAGACACCGGGTACAAGGGAGCAAGGAGCCACTCTCCCCACTGGGAGCGGAGAGCTGGGTGACAGCGTGGCCTGGAACAGTAGTCCCCAAGCTCACCTGGGCTGCTTCCAAAAGTGCTGATGCCTGTGTTCTGCCCTCAGAGATTGTGCTGTGATTGACCAGGAGTGTGGCCCATTGGCAGTTTTAAAACCCCGGATGATTCCAACATGCAGACAAGTTTGGGACCCACTGCCCAGGACTGTGCTGGGCAGGACCCTTCTCACGGGGGCCTCACCGGCCACTTCCTGTGGGTTCTGGGCCCAAACTTCCAGGGCTGAGCGGGAGAGGCAAGGCCACTACCTGGCCACCTGCTGTCTGAGCCAGGCCAGGGCTGCCTGTGGACACCCCGGTTTCGGGAGCGGGGGCAGGGTACATCCAGAAACCCTAGGGGGTCTTTTGGTGGAGAGTCTGAGCCTTCCAAGCAGGAAGGTAGCTGGAGTAAAGGAGATGGTTTCAATTCCAGTGATGGGGGCTGGGACCCAGCTTCCTGGTTTCCAGTGACAAGGAGAGAGAAGCCTTGCTGGATTTGGAACAGGGACCGCCCAGGCCTGAGGCCCGGAGTGCAGGCTTGTGCCACCTTCACAAGGGCTTTGAGGCAAGAAGATGTTTGTTCAACTCCCAGCTCTGGGACTGTCTAGCTAGTGACCTAGGGAGGTCCCCTCACTGCTGGGAGCCTCGGTTTGGGCTTTGGTAAAGCGTGTGACTGCATTTTAAGTCCTGCAGGACCCTGTCATTGTGAGGGACAATAAAGATGATTGTTTTCAAAGGAACAGTACGTTCAGAACAATCTCCTACGTCATCATCCGCCCACGGAAATGTGCTGGGTCAAGGACCCCTCTTGCCCGCTATGACAGCTTTTGTGGGTGAGGGAGGAGATGGCCGCTGATGTCCCCCTGAAGGTAACTCCCGTGGGGCCCCATGAGAAGAGGGTGATTCCTGGGGTGGGGCTGCATCGGTGCCCCAGAAAGAGCCCACTGGGTCAGTCTGGTCCCACTTCTGCTTCTTATTTGCCGTGAGTGTCAGCAAGGCCTTCCTTTCTCGGGACCTCTGTTTCCCAATCTGTAAAATGGGCCTGGCATGGACCCCACTGCCAGGATTCTTCCAGCTCTCTTCCCCTTTGCATCTGGGCTCAGGCATCCTCTGAAGCCTCGGACTGTGATCAGCCACCCTGGAGGAAGCAGAGGCCCTGGGTTCCCGGTCGGCAGCCCTGTAGGGCTTGGCATGGAGGATCCCCAGAGGGCTTGAGGGCCTCTGTGGACTCTGGTCCACCCTGGGGTCCCCAGGCCTGACCTGTCCACTCAGTCCTGAGAAACCAGCTTCAGCAGCACTTTCTTTTCTCAATTTCGGTGATATTTTGGTCCAAATGTCTCGAGTGGCTGTCATGGCCGGGGGTACTGACCCCACCAACCACATCCTTCCTGATCCTGAGGTTAGCATTGGCAGCCTTCTTATTTCTGTCCCTCTCTTCCCGCTGCCTGGCCTCAGTCACCCCCTTCTGTCCTCTTTTCTCCCACCCGGGCCCAGGAGCTGGGGCAGAACCCCGGGGTCTGCCAGTGCCCGGGGGGGACAGGGCTTCCAGCCTCCCACAGACCCTGATCCTCGGCCTGACCCTCCCAGACAGCCCCGGGAACAGGGACAGCAGGTGGTGTCCCCCTTGTAGAGATGGGGAAACATATCCCAGCAAGTGGGAGGGGTGCTGCCAGCACCTGTTACTCCTGAGCCCCAGCCTCAAGCGGGCTTCCTCTCCATCCAAGCAGGAAGAGGGAAGAAGCAAAAGAACAACAGCCAGAAGCATGTGACTCAAACCATATCCTCTCCTCCCTGCCTTCCTTCCTTCTACCCTGTGCTAGGGGCTGGGGCTACATAGGAAACAACAAGAACAGCAGCACTGGTAATAATAGCTAATGGGCCAGATGCCATGTCAGGGGTGTTGCCTGCTTCATCTCCCAGCGACCTGGCCAGGTAGCTCTTATTACCCCCAAGGCTGACCCAGCTGGTGCTCCCTCTCCCCAGTCTACTGGACGCCCTCCTAGGCCAGTCCCCCTCCCCCCATCCATTGTGGGTGTAGGCCCACCAACACCTGCGCCCTGCCCTGAAGGATTGCCCTTGGCTGATAGAATGCCCCTCCTCCACCCCATAGGCATGGCCCGTAGCCAATGAGTGACAGATGTGGCAGATATGGGCAAGGGAACAGCGCAGCCCCCTTGCCTCTTGGCAGGACAAACTCTGGAGTGTTGTTCACATCCCAGAGTTCCCTGTGGTCAGGCTAAAGCTGGACTGCTCCTGAAACCACATCTTTGCCTAACTTCTTCCCCCACCCCATCCTGCTTCCCTTCCCACCTTAATAAATAACTTTGACAGACAGCCCTGTCTTGGGCTCTGCTTTTAGCAGCCTGACCTAGAACATCCCCATTTTACAGATGAGGATGCTGAGGTACCAAGCCATGGAGTAACCAGACCATAGCCACACAGCTGGTAACTGTGTAGTAGAGACTCAAATCCAGGGCCCTGATGCCAAGGTATTTGCCCTTATCCAGAATCAGGCAGTGTCCCTGCCCTGGAGGTGTACCCAGCTGCTGAAGGAAGGGCGGGCCAAGAGGAAATGATGATGCAGAGTGACAAGCCCTGCTGTGGAGGAGAAAGGAGAGATTGCTGGGGAGGGAAGCCCAATATTGGGGGTGCCACTCGGTCTGGGAAGGCAGCTGGGAAGACTTCCCTGAGAAGGGAGCAAAAGTCGATTGGAGCTAGGTCCAGAAGGATAAGGAAGAGTTTGCAAGATGGAAAAAAAGGGCAGGGCATTCAAGGCAGAGCAGGGCATGTGTGCAAGGCAGGGAGTTGTGAAAGAGGATGGCAGGGAGTTGTGAAAGAGGATGGCGGGGTGGGCATGGGAAGATCACACCCATGGAAGCATGGTCACATGGCAGGGCAGCAGGGGTGGTGTGAGGGGGCCCGGAGATGGCCAGGACCCAGACGGTGAAGGACCATTTGTTTATTCATCCTTTGAGCCTTTCTTCGGCACCTGACGTGGACCTGCTTTGTGGAAGTCATGCTAACGTGGTGCCACTTCGTCTTGCAGGTGGTGGGAAACTATAAGAGGTTTAGACAGAAATGAGGCCAGACCAGAGCTGAGTTTTAGAGACAACTATGGCCAGAGGCGTGTGTGCTGGCGTGCGTGCACGTGTGCATGCATGTGGACTGGAGGTGGGGGGTGTCTCCAGGCGCAGGGAGCAGCGAGGGCAAAGGCCCTGGGACTGGGGCAAAGGAACTGGCTGTGATTTCTCCACTCCACCCCCTAACCTCCACGGCAGTGGCGTTCCCAGGATGGCAGGAGAGATTCCCCAAGAGCACAGCGATGAGGGCAACGGAAGGGGCTGTCTGCTTAAAATTGAAGCCAGGATGGAGTGATCCTTCCATGCCCACCCCTCAGTGAGACTAGCACCCCAGCAAGGCCCTTTTCCCTCTTGCTGTCTGGACCTCGAGTGGCAGGAGCACCGGACTGCAAACCCACATGCCTGGGTTCCCTTGGCATGCTGACTGTTTCTGATTGTGTGATGCTGGGCGTTTCACTGCCTCTCTCTGAGCCCCATGTTTGATCGCCCTATCCCAGGGATGCATTGGTGATTCTTAGAAGTAACACTGTTTTGGTTTTTTTTAAAATAAATTTATTTATTTTATTTTTTATTTATTTTATTTTTGGCTGCGTTGGGTCTTTGCTGCTGCACGCAGGCTTTCTCCAGTTGCGGCGAGCGGGGGCCACTCTTTGTTGCGGTGCGCGGGCTTCTCGTTGTGGAGGCTTCTCTTGTTGCGGAGCACAGGCTCCAGGCGTGCGGGCTTCAGTAGCTGCAGCACACGGGCTCAGTGGTTGTGGCTCACGGGCTCTAGAGTGCAGGCTCAGTAGTGTGGCACACGGGCCCAGCCGCTCCGTTGCATGTGGGATCCTCCCGGACCAAGGCTCAAACCCGTGTCCCCTGCATTGGCAGGCGGACTTGCAACCACTGCGCCACCAGGGAAGCCCGTAACACTGTTTTTTAGCCGGAGATCCCGGTGCTAAAATGCAAATATGAAGGCTTGAGAGTTTATAGAGGTTTATTTTCTTTGTTCTATTAGCAGCGCTCTGCTATCTTGCTTTCTGTAGAACAGTAATAAAATTTTATGCATTTGGGTAACATGAACCCATAAACTTAACATCATTTAAAATTTGTTATTTAAATTTAAAAACTGCTAGCCATGCATGGAGAAACTGATAGAAGCACAATGACTAAGACTGTCTCTCTCATTCTTTGATGGCTACCCCAAACCACATAAATACCAACATAGGAGATTTGAATGACTACCAGTATAGGTGAGGTAATAGATATACTCGATTTTTTAAAAACTAATCTTGTTTAGGTAATACATGCATACAACATAAAATTCTAAAAGTTCCCCTCCCTGGGGACAATTACTATTATGTGTTTCTTCCAGAAATATTCATGTATTTAGAAACATACACATTTTTTTTTCTTTACACAAATGCGACATAGGTACCCTATTCTGCCCTTGACCTTTTTTAAAATGTGATATATCTTGTTCCATATCATTCCACATAGTTCTGCCTCTTTCTTTTTAATGGCTGCATAAGATTTCACTGCATGGATGTGCCATAATTTTTTTTTTTTTGGCCACTTGGCCTGCGGGATCTTAGTTCCCCGACCAGGGATTGAACCTGTGCTCTCAGCAGTGAAAACGTGGAGTCCTAACCACTGGACCCCCAAGGAATTCCCAGGACCTTGTTGTTTATCTGTTCTTCTAGTACTTTCATGGTTTAACTTTTTACATTTAAATTTTGACTCCATCTAGACTTTATTTTGGTATAATTTGTGAGACAGAAATCCAACTTCATCGATAAAGAGTATCTTTTAAATGCTCAAGGAATATTTTTAAACTTCTCATATACCAAGCCAAAAAGGGAACTCTCAACCTATTCCCGATAGCAGAAATTATGTAGGATTTATTCTTTGTACAGTATAGTAAAGCAAAAAATTAATGACAAAGATTTTTAAAAGAACTCACCCCTCTATTAAATGACTCAGTTCAAAATTATAATCTACTAGTAATCCAATATAAATTTGCTATAAACAATATAAATTTACGGAAATTGGCCAAAAGTTCTTTTAAAAGGAAAGAACTCAAAATGGCCTAAGGCGTAAAGTTCAGAAGTTTAAAGAATAACAGTCTCAGTAAATCAGGGGAAAGAAATAAGAAAATAAAAACAAAAATTATAAAACTAGAGAAGGGAAAATTCTACAGAATTGATAAAAGAAAACAAAAGTTTGTTTTTAAACATAAGAGATACCAACTGCTGGCAAATTTAATAAGGAAAGAAAGACAAAGTAAGGGAAACTAAATTAAGTACAAAAATGTGAAATTTAAAAGTACAAGAGGGAATTCCCTGTTGGTCCAGCGGTTAGGGCTCCGCGCTTTCGCTGCCGATGGCTGGGTTCAGTCCCTGGTCGGGGAACTGAGATCCTGCAAGCTGTGTGGTTCGACCAAAAAAAAAAGTACAAGAAAAATATTATACACAACTGTGTGCTGCATACTAAGTTTGAACATTCTTGACGAACTAAGCAAATTTCTCAGAAAAAAACCCATAAATTGCCAAAAGTTAATTTAAAAATAAGTGGAAAACAACCAACACAGTAAGGGGAATGTTAAAGTTATCACATTTGATTTTTCTTTTAACTGTTCAAACCACTTGATGGTGTTGAGAAGAACTTTGGCTTTTCCTCAGGGTGCGATAGGAAGGGGCAAATGTATGTGGCATGGGCCAAGTTTTAACTTGACCATCTGGCTCCCTGTGGAGGATGTTGGTGGTAGGCCTCCTGGCGCAGGAATCCAGGTAAGAAATGATGGTGCCAGGTCTAGGTAGCAGTGGGGGAAGTAAGATTCTGTGATATGCTTGGAAAACTTAAGCCACCTTTGGCCTGAGCTTGAGGAAGCTTGAGGCGGCCCTTCACTGAAATGGGGAAGGGACAGTTTGGGAGTGGAGGTCAGGAGCTCAGCTTTGGACCGGGAAATTTTTTTTTTTTTTTTTTTGGCCACACCCCACAGTATGGCATGCAGGATCTTAGCTCCCCGACCAGGGATCGAACCTGTGCCCCCTGCAGATGAAGCATGGAGTCTTAACCACTGGACGGCCAGAGAAGTCCCCGGAAATTTTTAAATGCATAGGAGGCATCCAAGAGGAGTAGCTGTGAGAATTAAAATAGATACAGCCTAAAGGCACTTGCCTGGCATTTAGCAAATATTCATTACATTATCTGTTCAACTTTTTCAACACTTTCCCAGTGAAAATGTAGTTTTGTCCCTATAACACACACAGAAACATTAAACAAAAAGTAGAATAAAGTATTTCCTCGGTGTGTATGAATTACTTTTTAATTTGAATTTTCAGTCTCTGTCATACTTAATGCAGATATTTATCCTCACTTATTGCCTTCCTAATTCTGTTTTCGTTTTAGTGTTTCACATCATGTAGGGAACTTCCATTCATGTGAGAAGCGCTGATAGTTTCTTGTGCTTACTCAGCATTGTGAATTTCTCTTCCTTACACATTGAGGAAATGTCTATTCTAGTTTTTAATGTGAACATTTTATGGCTTTGAAAAAAAAATTGAAATGCACCTGTTGAAAAGTTTTAATGGTACAAAGTGGTCCAGAAGGGAATGGTGGTCCTTCCGTATCCCTATCCTCGGTTGCTCAAGTCCCTTACATAAAACGGCGTAGTACAGTTGGCCCTCCGTATCCGCGGGTTCCACATTTGAGGATTCAAATCCACAGATGCAGAACCCACAGATACAGAGAGCGAACTGTACAGTGTAAAGGGCTCTCCTTTGCCTGCGTCCCCCAGGTTCCCTCCCTAGACACAATCCTGTCACCAGTTACTTGTGTAACCCTAGAGTTGGTCTCTAAGTACGCAAATGCACACAGCACATTTAAAACATCCATGTGCCATAGCTTTCAAAAGTTGAATTCACTTACTAGTATACTTTGGAGCTTTTTTCACTTAGCATGTTTTTGCTGTTCATCCATGTTGCAGTATGTATTGTTACTTTGTTCCTTTTTATTCCTAAAGAATATTCTATTGTATAGATAGATATACCATATTTTGCTTATTCATTTGTGAGTTTTTGGACATTTGGACTGTTTTCACTTTTTAGCTATTAGGGATGACAAACATTTGTGTACATGTTTTCGTGTAGATGTATATTTTCATTTCTCTTGGGTATAAACCTAGGAGTAGAAAATTGCTGGGTTATAACTCTCTGTTTAACATTTTAAGGAATTGCCAAACTTTTTCAAAGTGGCTGCACCATTTTGCATTCCCACCAGCAGTATATAAGAGTTCCTGTTTCTCCACATCCTCATCAACACTTGTATTATCTTCTCTTTCATTACAGACATTCGATGGGGGTGTGAAATGGTATCTGGTTGTGGTTTTAATTTGCCCATACAGAAAAATTTAATTTAATTACGTAACTAAAAAATAATTCTTAAAAAAAAAAAGGAAATCCCCTGGCAGTCTAGTGGTTAGGACTCCGCACTCTCACTGCCGAGGACCCAGGTTCAATCCCTGGTCAGGGAACTAAGATCGCACAAGGGGTGCAGCATGGCCTATAACAATAATAATAATAATTCTTTCCATTTAAAATACTTGTATTGCTATGTATTTTTTATATAGTTGATTTACATACAATGTTGTGTTAGTTTCAGGTGTACAGCAACATGATTCAGTTACACATACATATATATACATATATATATTCTTTTTTTTAATAATCTCTTCCATTATACCATTATAGGTTATATATGTGCTGTGTTTTGTTTGTTTGTTTGTTTTTGGCTACATTGGATCTTCGTTACTGTGTGCAGGCTTTCTCTATTTGTGGCGAGTGGGGCTACTCTTCGTTGTGGTGCGTGGACTTTTTATTGTGGTGGCTTCTCGTTGCGGAGCACAGGCTATAGGCACGCGGGCTTCAGTAGTTGCCACACGCGGGCTCAGTAGTTGTGGCATGCGGGCCCTAAAGTGCGCGGGCTTCAGTAGTTGCGGTGCGTGGGCTCAGTAGTTGCGGTGCGCGGGCTCTAGGGCACACGAGCTCAGTAGTTGTGGCACACAGGCTTAGTTGCTCTGCGGCATGTGGGATCTTCCCGGACCAGGGCTTGAACCCATGTCCCCTGCATTGGCAGGTGGATTCTTAACCACTGCGCCACCAGGGAAGTGCCTGGTACCATAAAGTTTTAATGACAGTTACTTTATAAAATGCCTTTGTTTGGAAGCCTCTCCATTATTGCCTGCCTCTCCTAATGAATAGTCTTTGATATAATTGCCTTCGTTTTTTTTATTTTTATCTAATTCTAATTCAAAATGTTTATTATGAAATAGTTAATACATACAAACACTTGTCATTATCTGCCATTTTTTGTCTAAAAGACCATTATTATAATTTTACCAAGTTCTCAGAAGTATCCTACTGTAATATATTTAAGGCATTGCCTTAAGTATGTCTATTAACTTAGAGGGCTTTTTCCTTTCACTTTCTGTAGTCACAGGCAGGCTTGTCTTAGTCTGTTATAGCCGTCATAACAATACCATAGACTGGGTGGCTTACACAACACACATTTATTTCTCACAGTTCTGGAGGCTGGGAAGTCCAAGATCAAGGTGCCAGCAGATCCGGTGCCCAGTGAGGACCCTCTTCCTGATTTGCAGATGGCTGCCTCCTCCCTTTATCCTCCTCACGTGGCAGTGAGCAGAGAGAGGAAGCACATCTCTCCTGCCTTTTCTTATAAGGGCACTAAACCCATCATGAGGGCTGCATCCTCATGACCTAATTACCTCCCAAAGGCTCCATCTCCAAATACCATCACACTGCAGATTTAAGCTTCGTCATGTAAGTCTGGGGGGAACACAAACATTCAGTCCATAGCAAGACTTTATTTCAATTTGCTCATGCTTCTCTCCATTTCTTCTGTTAGAATTTGACAGTTTTCTTTTTAAAAAAACCATTATTACCTCAGTAGCCCTTCAACAGGCCGTGTTTTTTTTTTTGCTTGTTTCTAACTACAGTACTTATCTCTGTTATATTAGAATATGCTCTCCTTTTTAAAAATTTATTTTATGAAGTGTAGTTGATTTACAATGTTGTGTTAATTTCTGCTATATGGCAAAGTGATTCAGTTATACATATATATATATGGTCTTTTTCCTATACTTTTCCATTATGGTTTATTATAGGATATTGAATATAATTCCCTGTGCTACACAGTAGGACCTTGTTGTTTATCCACTCTATACGTAATAGTTTGCATCTGCTAACCCCAAACTCCCAGTCCATCCCTCCCCCCACCGCCCCTCCCCCTTGGCAACCACAAGTCTGTTCTCTGTGAGTCTGTTTTGTAGATAAGTTCATTTGAGTCATATTTTAGATTCCACATATAAGTGATATCATATGGTATTTGTCTTCCTCTTTCTGACCTACTTCACTTAGTATGATAATCTCTAGTTCCATTCATGTTGCTGCAAATGGCACCGTTTCATTCTCTTTTATGGCTGTGTAGTATTCCATTGTGTGTGTGTGTATATATACATATATACATATATATACGTGTGTATGTATATATATATATATATACACACACCACATCTTCTTTATCCATTCATCTGTTGATGGACATTTAGGTTGCTTCCATGTCTTGGCTATTGTGAATAGTGCTGCTATGAACATAGGGGTGCATGTATCTTTTCGAATTATAGTTTTGTCTGGGTATATGCCTAGGAGTGGGATTGCCGGATCATATGGCAATTCTATTTTTAGTTTTTTGAGGAACCTCCATATTGTTCTCCATAGTGGCTGCACCAGTTTACAACAGGTTCCCTTTTCTCCACACCCTCTCCAGCATTTATAGACTTTTTAAGGCCGGCCATGCTGACCGATGTGAGGTGGTACTTTATTGTAGTTTTGATTTGCATTTCTCTAATAATTAACAATGTTGAGCATCTTTTCATGTGCCTATTGGCCATCTGTGTATCTTATTTGGAGAAATGTCTATTTAGGTCTTCTGCCCATTTTTTGATTGGGTTTTTTGTTTTTTTTGTTATTGAGTTGTATGAGTTATTTGTATATTTTGGAAATTAAGCCCTTGTCCGTCACATTATTTGCAAATATTTTCTCCCAGTCCATAGGTTGTGTTTTCATTTTGTTTATGGTTTCCTTTGCAGTACAAAAGCTTGCAAATTTGATTAGGTCCCATTTGTTTATTTTTTGCTCTTATTTCTATTGCCTTGGGAGACTGACCTAAGAACATTGGTACGATTTATGTCAGAGAATGTTCTGCCTATGTTTTCTTCTAAGAGTTTTATAGTGTCATGTCTTATATTTAAGTCTTTAAGCCACTGAGTTTATTGTTGTGTATGGTGTGAGGGTGTGTTCTAACTTCATTGATTTACATGCAGCTGTCCAACTTTCCCAGCACCACTTGCTGAAGAGACTGTCTTTTCCCCATTGTATATTCTTGCCTCCTTTGTCAAAGATTAATTGACCACAGGTGTGTGGGTTTATTTCTGGGCTCTCTATAGAATGTGCCCTCTTGATGTGGATTGATCTAAAGTCTGGAACTTTGTTGTTACATTTGTCATACTTCGGAGATAATCAGCGCACACTACTCTGATCTTTTGCCTTTCTTCCGTTCTTCCATGTACTTTTTAGCCATCTTTTTCCTTCTCTATTCCTTATTGTTAGACAAGATCTCTAAAGCTGTATTACGTAGGCATTTGTGCCAGAGCGTCATTTTATTTTATTTTTTATTGAGATATAGTTGATGTACAATATTATGTAAGTTACATGTGTACAACATAATGATTCACAATTTTTAAAGGTTATACTCCATTTATAGTTACTATAAAATATCAGAGCATCATTTTATTGTCCTCTTGGTGAGATAGTGATCGATGCCTCTGGGTTTTCTCATTAAGAAGGATGTTTGCTCTTGATTATTTAAAAACTTCATGATGTATTAAGAGAGAAGACTGCACATTCTAACCTCTTTGGAGTTTTTTTTAATTTTTTTTTTTTTAATTTTTATTTATTTATTTTTGGCTGCGTTGGTCTTCGTTGCTGCACACGGGCTTTCCCTAGTTGCGGCGAGTGGGGGCTACTCTTCTCTGTGGTGCGAAGGCTACTCTTCTTTGTGGTGCAAGGGCTTCTCACTGCAGCGGCCTCCCCCGTCGCGGAGCACAGGCTCCAGGTGCGCGGGCTGAGCAGTTGTGTCTCACAGGCTCTAGAGCGCAGGTTCAGCAGTTCTGGCACACGGGCTTACCCGCTCCGTGGCATGTGGGATCTTCCCGGACCAGGGCCCGAACCCGTATCCCCCGCATTGGCAGGCGGATTCCCAACCACTGCGCCACCAGGGAAGTCCTGGAGTTTTATTAGGAAAGGAAACTGACACCTGTGGTAAGGATTATTCCATTTTCATCCAATACATTAGCTGTAATAAGTCTGCTGAATTTGAGGGGCCTGCAGTGACGTCACAAGTCACTGTAAGGGGAATGTGCAAGTTGGAAGAGGAAGAGGGGCATCCTCTGGGCCAGATACGGTGGGAGGTGACACCAGGGAGGGCTGGGCTGTGAACAGTCCAGGGACAAAAAGAATCTTTGTTGGGGAAGAACAAGATCTGTACCTGAAGACGAGGATACTGTTTCTGGGTCGATGTCCTCAGCGGTGTCAGGGGCAGGGGTCAGCGCCTTCTTTACAGAATTCCTCTTGGAACTTGGAATAATGATGGGGAGAGTGCACTGTCTCCTCTCTCTTAGGGGCCTGTCCTGTGGAAAGAACCTGAAAATGCAGCTCAGGGACTTGGCCCAGGAACCCATGAGACCCTCTCTGTGGACATCCTAGAACATCTATGATGAACCAGGAAGCCAGGTAGGTGATCATTCCCCTTTGCCTCCTCTCCTTCCCTCCCATCCACTCCTTCATCCCCCACCCTCCTACTGCCAAGACTGCTCCCTACTGCTCCCTGGACTGCCCCCAATGTAGCAAAGTTACCCTTAGTCACCCTTCAGCGTGAGAGTGAGAATCATCAGACACAGAACATCAGCAAGGGCCTGCGTCAGCATCTACCCTTTTCATGGATGGTGTGACCAAGGGCCTGACAGAGAAGAGATTTGCTCATATTAAGAGTGTATCAGGGGCTTCCCTGGTGGCGCAGTGGTTGAGAGTCTGCCTGCTAATGCAGGGGACATGGGTTCGAGCCCTGGTCTGGGAAGATCCCACATGCCGCGGAGCAACTAGGCCCGTGAGCCACAACTACTGAGCCTGCGCGTCTGGAGCCTGTGCTCCGCAACAAGAGAGGCCGCGATAGTGAGAGGCCCGCGCACCGCGATGAAGAGTGGCCCCCACTTGCCGCAACTAGAGAAAGCCCTCGCACAGAAACGAAGACCCAACACAACAATAAATAAATAAATAAATAAATAAATAAATGAATGAATGAATGAATGAATGAATGAATGAATGAGTGTATCAGTTAAGATAGGCTACTGTATGCTGCAGTAACAAACAACCTCCAAAGTCCCCGTGGCTTCTTATGACAACAAAAGTTATTTCCTGGTCTCAGTTCTCGTCTAATATGAATCGACTGGGGCCCCTAGTCCGCATTATCCTCTTTCCCGGACCCAGGCTAAAGGAACAGCCAAGATCTGGAATACTGCTGGCCACTGTGTTAGAGGAAAAGAGAGAACAAGGTGAATCACACGTTGGCTTTTAAAACTTCTGCACAGACATGACGTGGGTCATTCTTTAGCATATTTCATTGCCAAAGCAAGTTTCGTGGCCATACCCAATTTCAAAGGGGCAGGGAGATGCAATCCAACCAAAGGCCTAGAAAGAGAGTATCTGTGAACAGCCCTGATTCTGTGAACAGAGAATTAGTTACAGAGCTGGGACAGGCACACCCGTCTCCTAACTCTGGGTCTGAGGCTCTTTCTACTTTAAACCTCTGTCTCCAAGGCTATTTCCCACAGATTTTCACAATGACCAGTAATAATGTAATGTGCTTTTTCTTCCAGGGATGGTTATTTTTAAAGAGCTTAAGGTCTTACCCCCAGGGGATAGAGCGCTCATGGTGGAAACAACGGCATCATGTTAGACTGGCTGGAGGGGAAATTTGAATTTGAAGGACTTTCCCAGAAATTATACCATCCAGGCACTCCTCACTTCCACCTGGCACCTTGCTGCCCTGGATGATTTCTTTATGGGCCACATGATTTTGGACATTATAGCCCAGAAAAGAAGCTGTGCCCTAGGCCATGGTCACATCCTTGTGCCAAGATCACACAAAGGGCAGGGATTAGCCCTTGTCTGCTGCCACCTAGGGATCCCAAGCCTTGGACATTTACTGGCCTGAGAGGTAAGAAATCTCAGTTCTGAGCCTGGCTCTGCCATGGACTTGTATGATGACCTTGGGCATGTCCTTTACCCTTCCTTGGCTTAGTCTTTCCATCTCTTCAGTGGGGATGGTGATCCCTGCCCACGCCGTAGATGTGAGCATGTTTCATGAATTCTAAAGCCCTGTGTCTGAGCAAGGAGTTGTTGCTATTAGTTTAGTTGGGGAAGGGTGACCAGAGGGAGCTGGGGACATGTGCCCAGTAGGCCTCTGCCGAGGGTCAAGGGAGAAGCTGGGGTCTGAACCCCAGGACACATGGTCTTTGCCCCAGCCTCTGGGAGTTGGTAAGGCTGGCCCCTGGGCAGGCCTCCTACCTTTTTCAGAGTTAGAAGTGGAGTCTCTGGAGTTGTGATGATTAGATGACACACATAAAGCACGTAAAACAGTGCCTAACACGTAGTAAGTGCTTTCTGAGTGTTTGCTTCTATTATTAAGGAAATAGTACCAGAAAGTACATTTGGAAATGTTATAGTATATTCCACTATATTATGGATAACCAGTTAGTTAATCTCCCACTGTTGGATATTTAGGTTGCTTCCAATTTTTAACTCTTAAAAATAATCTTGCAATGCACAGCTTTGTAACTAAAAATTCTGTGTACCTCCATGATTGTTTCCTAAGGCTAGAGTGTGAGAAATGGAATTGCTGAGTCAAAGGGCCTACAGACTTTTTAGGCTTTCACTACATGTGTCCCTTGCCTTATATTAGTACTCCTACCAGCAGGTTGTTTGAGAGTTCCAGTTTAGAAGGGGAGAATTTGCTTAGAGAGAGAGAAGAGACGGTCTGTATTAGCTAGGATTATATTTCACTGTGAATAGCAGAAAGGCCCAAGCAACAGGGGTTTACACAGAATAGAAATGTATTTCCTTGTCATGTAATAGAAATTCAAAGTCAGAGAGTCCAGGGCAGGAAAGCTTTACCCTCCATCTCCCTCAGTACTGGCTTCTACCTCATAATCCAACATGGCTGCCCAAGTTTCAGCCATCACATCGGCATTCCAGCCAACAGGAAGAAGCAAAGAATGATATAGAACATTTCCGCCTACATCCCATTGGCCAAAATTTAATTACATGGATACATCTAACTGCAAGGGAGGCTGAGAAATATAGTCTATTCCAGATGACCAGGGAATATTCAGGGGTTCTAGTACTAAGGAAGAAGGGAAGAACAGATTTTGGGAGACAACTAGTTGTCTCTGCCATGAGCTTAGCTCAGACAGAGAGCAGCACAAATGGGTCCATGGAAACAAGAATGAGTAAAGCATCGTCAGGGCATTATCCACGGGGGATGAACTAGACCATTCCAGAGCCAATACATAGGCACAGATTAATTTTGCAAAGGATGCAGAAGAAGGAGATTAATTTCTGGGACCGAGCTCTGGGCAATGGCATTGAGACTCCACGGAGAGGCCACTTCTTTGTCTTCTGTGTCTGTCTCTTCTCTTCCCCTCAGATGTAGGGGGTGGTTTTTGACTGCCCCTCTTGGCTTCCCCCCAGCTGAGTTGTCCCCCAGCTCACCTGCCTCCCAGCTCACCTGCCTACCTGGTCCCTGCAGGGCCGGGCTGCTCATGGACCCCATTAGCCTCCAGCTGGGCACCGAGAACCTGTGTGGATGTCTCGTGAGGCTGCTCAGCAAAGACCCAGAATGGCTGAGCGCCAAGGTGAAGTTCTTCCTCCCCAACATGGACCTGGGCTCTGGGGACCAATCCCCAGACCCCACACAGAGGGTCATCCAACAACTCAACAAACTGCACACCCAGGGTCAGACCACCTGGCAGGAGTTCATCCACTGCGTGTGCATGGAGCTGGACGTACCACTGGAACTGGAGGTGCCGTTGCTGAGCACTTGGGGCCACGGAGACGGTAAGAGTGGCTGTGAGAAGTGCAACGCCGCCAGCTAGCCCCGGGGCGTGGGGAGCCAGAGAGGCCCAGGCGAGTCCGGGACCTGTCTGGCTCAGAGACAGTATGGCCAAACCAGGAACAAAATTCCATGTTTCTGCGCACCTCCCGGAGCAAATGCCCTAACACCACCAAATCCACTGGGGACCTGGAGGACTCCTCCTTCCACCTTGTACCACCCCAGTTGCCCAGAAAGGCAGGGTGCACAGAGAGAAAGGACCAGGTGACTTCTTCCTGCCAGGAAATTCCAAATAGCCTGTAACGCCCAAGAGGTTTCTTTTCGCAATGCAGTCAGAAACAGTCATAGGGAGAGCCCTCTGACTACTGCTTCTGCGCAGGCTGATTGAACTCTGTTCTGTCCAGCGAACGTTTCTTGGGCTCCTTCTATTTACACAGCACCGTGAGGAAGCCCAGAACACTGAGGGGTGGCGGTGTCCTTGGAGAGAAAGTGAGAACTCACTCGAGAACTCTACAAGGCAGAGTGCAGGGCAGGTGGGGAGGCACAGTGTACACACGCGCGGATACACACGTACGTGCATGCGCACAAGCAGGCACAGACGTGTGTGCGTGCACACGCATACCTGTACGTGCACAAACCTTTAGATACGCACATGTGTCTGCCCCCAGCTGCCTTCAAGGCTCACCACCAGCTGTGCCCTCCACAGATCGCTGAGTGTAGATTTCTCCCTTGCTGGGAACCTACCCTGAGGGATGAGCCCCGAGCCAGACATGGGGCCAGAGCTGGTCCCAGGGCATCCTAGCACATGCCCATAGCATATTATCTCCTCCTCTCTTCCAGGCTTCCCCAGGCAGCCTGAAGTTGGCGAGGAAAGCCAACCAGACTCTCAGCTCCACCCTGGTAAGGCCTGGGGTTGGGGAGTGGGAGTGGGGGTGAGCATGCTAAGTCCTCACCTCAAACCCAGAGCAGGCGGGTGGTGGCTGGTCACAGCCGTTTCCCATAAACCAGCCTCCTCATCCTTGGACCCATTTGCACGCTTCCCAGGTCCCTCACCACGACTCCCAGCCTCACCTGCACCCCCTCTCTGCCCCTCAAGGCTTTGGCCTGTCCTGATACATGTTCCCAGGGCTCTAACCTGGAGCCTCCTGGGAGAGTCTGAAGTTGTCAGCCCTTGACCACTGCCAGAATCACCTCTCTGGTTTCACTAGGGGAAGCCCGTTCTCACTTCCCTGTCCCCAAGCCTCAGGGCCTCGTGCTCCAGCCCCACAGACTCAGGCCCCTCACCATTCAGACACCCGCAGGCCTGACACTAACCCACAGACTGCCGTCCACACCCAGGGAGCCCCTGACTGATTTTCTGATGGAGCGCAGAGAGGTCAGCGATCAGATGGCCCACCTCACTGATTCAAAGGCCGCACTCTATTCAGAATCTTTCTTTCTTTTTTTTTTTTTTCTGTGGTAAATTACATGGCATCAAATTTACCATCGTAACTACTTTTGAGTATACAGTTCAGTGTATTAAATACACTCACATTGTCGTGCCACCACCACCATCCATCTCCATAATTCTTTTCATCTTGTAAAGCAAACTCTACCCATTAAACAGTAACTCCCCATTCATCCCTCCCCCAGCCCCTGGTAACCACCATTTACTTTCTCTCTCTCTGACTTTAACTACTCTAAGTACGTTGTATAAGTGGAATCGTACAATATTTGTCCTTTTTGACGGGCTTCTTTCACTTAGCATAATGTCCTTAAGGCTCATCCATGTTGTAGCAGGTGTCAGAATTTCCTTCCTTTTTAAGGCTAATATTCCACTGTATGTGTAAATCACATTTTGTTTAGCCTTCGGTGGACTCTTGGGTTGTTTCCATATTTTAGCTATTGTGAATAATGCTGCTATGAATATGGATAAACAAATAACTCTTCAAGACCCTGCTTCAATTCTTTTGAGTATATATCCAGGATCCAGGGTCATATGGCAACTCTATTTTTAATTTTTTGAGACACCTCCACAGTGTTTTCCACAGAAGCTTCACCATTTTACATTCCTACCAACAGTGCACAAGGGTTCCAGTTTCTCCACATCCTCACCAACACTTTTTATTTTCTGTTTTTTTGATAGTTGCCATCCTAATGGGTGTGAGGTGGTATCTCATTGTAGTTTTGTGTGTGTGTGTGTGTGTGTGTGTGTGTGTGTATAATAGCATTAATTTTTTTTTCTAAATATTTTCTCAAGCTATAGAGATTGTTTCTACTATAGTAATTGTTCTAAAGTTACATAAGGCAGGTTTCTGTACATAAAAGAACAGATATTTATGCCAAGTCAAAACATTGAACAAACTTAATAGTATATGTATACATATATATCATATAAACATTTGGCAGAGATGCTCAAGTGCAGAGCCTTACATAGGGTAGACAGTTTGAATAAATTATATGGGCAGGCCCTGCTAATGCTGGACCTGTAGGCTGTGTTGGGAATTTTCTTCCTTTCACCCCCAAATTTATTAATTCATTGAGAAAACATTTATTGCCATCCACTGGGCTAGACTCTGGACCCAGGTCCTCAAGGGAAAAAAGGCCAGGAATAAAGATTCCTCAGCCTCTTCCCTGAGCCAGAGGAAGTGAGGTAGTATGGAGATGTCAATTTTAGGGACTATGTTATACAGTCTACAAATAAGGAGTTGTATTTGCGGGGCTCAAAGGCAGAAGTACTTCAGGTACTACTTGCCTGAAAGTCGGTATGCTGTCTCACAGGAATCCATATTCTACCCCCCAACGAATGTCTCAAAGTACTTTGTCTACCCCTTCTAGTCACCCTGACGATGATCTCCTCCTTGAATAACTATTCTGAAAACAACAATAGTTTATTAGTTCAATTCAAGCTTTACTTAGTTTTCCTGCCATTTCACTAGAGAAGGGTATGGGAAGTAGATCATAGGCACAATTTGCACTTTCTTCTTATATGTGAACATTTTTCACAGGCATGATTATTATACAGTTATGATTAAAGCCAAATGTAGCAGTGATGACAAATTAAAGATTTGTGGTATCACTGCCTAACTATTTCTACCAGTTACCTTGGGATTCTGGAACAAAGCATGCTACGCCCCTTTTTCATTATCTGAAAAGTGCCTTTTAGACTTCTCTATAATCCCTTCACTTCTCATTGTAGTTTTGATTAGCATTTCCCTAATGATTAGTGATTTTTAAAATTTATTTATTTATTTATTTATTTATTTATGTTGCACTGGGTCTTAGTTGCGGTATGCGGGATCTTTAGTTGCAGCGCGCGGGGTCTTTAGTTGTGGTGTGCAGACTCTTAGTTGTGGCATGCGAGACCTAGTTCCCCGACCAGGGATCGAACCCAGGCTCCCTGCATTGGGAGTACGGAGTCTTACCCACTGGCCCACCAGGGAAGTCCCGATGATTAGTGATGTTGAGTGCCTTTTCATGTGCTTATTGGCCGTTCATATATCTTTTTTGGAGAAATGTCTGTTCAAGTCCTTTGCCCATTTTGAATTGGCTTCTTTATTTGTTGTTGAGTTTTAAGAGTTCTGTCTATATTATGGATATTAATCCCTTATCAGATATATGTTTTGCAAATATTTTCTTCTATTCTGTGGGTTGCCTTTTTACTCTGTGGGTAGGGTCTTCTGATGTATGATTTTAAAAATTTTTATGAAGTCCAATTTTTCTATTTATTCTTTTGATGTCTGTGCCTTCGGTGTCATCTCCAAGAAATCATTGCCAGTCCCGGTGTCGTAAGCTTTCATCTTATGTTTGCTTCTAAGAGTTTTATTGTTTTAGGTCTTACATTTAGGCCCTTGATCCACTTGGAGTTAGGTTTTGTATTTGGTGTTAGGTAAGAGTCCAACTTTATTCCTTTGCATGTGGATATCCAGTTTTCCCAGCATCATTTGTTTAAAAGACTGTCCTTTCCCCCATTGAATGGTCTTGGCACCCTTGTCAAAAATCACTTGACCATATATGTGAGGGTTTATTTCTGGGCTGTCTATTCTATTCCGTTGGTCTTTATGTCTGTCTTTATGCCAATACCACACTGTTTTTGATTACTGTAGCTTTGTAGTAAGTTTTGAAATCAGGAAGTGTGAATCCTCCAGTTTTGTTCTTTTTCAGGATTGTTTTGACCATTTGGGGTCCCTTGAGATTCCACATGAATTTTAGAATGGACTTCTCTATTTCTGCAAAAAAAGGCATTGGGATTGTAATAGAGATTGCATTGAATCTATAGATCACTTTGGGTAATATTGAAATTTTCAACATTAGTAAGTCTTCCAATCCACGAACATGTGTTTCATTTATTTATGTCTTTAATTTCTTTCAGCAACATTCTGTAGTTTTCATTGTACAAATCTTTCACGTCCTTGGTTAAGTTAATTCCTAAGTATTTTGTTCTTTTTGATACTACTGTAGATGGAATTATTTTGTTCATTTTCTTTTCAGATTGTTCATTGTTCATGTATAGAAATGTAACTGACTTTTGTGTGTTGACTTTATATCCTGCTACTTTGCTGAATTCATTTATTAGTTCTAACAGCTTTTTTGTGGTTGTCTTTGGGGTTTTCTGCATACAAGATCTGATCATCTGCAAACAGAGATAAGTTTACTTCTTTTTTCCAATTTGGATGCCTTTTATTTCTTTTTCTGGCATAATTGCTCTGGCTAGAACTGCCAGTTCTATGTTGAGTAGAAGTGGTGAATGCAGGCATCCTTGCCTTGTTCCTGATCTTAGAGGAAAAGCTTTCAGTCTTTGACCATTAAGTATGATGTTTGCTGTGGTTTCAGAACCTTTATTTCTATAGAAATATCGACTTTTACTTATAGCTGTGCACGGCTGTAACAGAAAACATCCATCCCGTAATCCTAGCTCCCCAATAAATCAAAACTGTTTGATACCTGGTCCCTCTGTCCCTTATCACTGAGCTGGAATACTTGTCACCTGGCTGTGACCAGGCCTGGTTGATATTTAGCTAGTGAGTCCGTTACTAGTAAAAGACTCGTTAAAATATTGAAATACGAGGGAATTCCTTGGTGTTCCAGTGGTTAGGACTCGGTGCTGTCACTGCTGAGGGCCCAGGTCCAATCCCTGGTCGGGGAACTAAGATCCTGCAAGCCGCTCAGCGCGGCCAAATATATCTTACACCGATTCCAGCCCCTCTTCGGGACCCCTGGGTTTCCCTGCAGACCAGCATCTAAAAATTTAACACCTGGCAGGGCAAGGGGCCTGCTCCAGTGGCCATTCTGATTAATCACCAGTGCCTGGCTGTAGGAGTGTCCTGCTTTACTTCTTAAAATTCTTCCATAGTCCTCTTTCTTTCTTCCTCCCCTCCTTTCTGTCTCCCCTTCCTTCTTGTTCTCCTTCTTCCTTTCCCAACCTCTTCAGAAAGGTATTAAAGCGACTCTTGAAAATCCATGCAACCAGACAAGAACTCAGGAAACTAGTAAGAGAAGTGAGGAAATTTGGAAGATGTGAAATAAGGGGGATAAAACACACTGGTACAGGAGGGAGGGCACAGGCCTGACCAAGCCTCGTGGAAGCTCCACTTTTCCAACCAGCAATGCCCTCGACAGAGCTGGGTGCTTTCCAAGCCATTTAGTGCTTGAGGCTGTTGGCTGTGGGCCTTGCTTCCTGCATTCTGGGCTGGGAGATCCCCAGGCCCAGAGCCTCCAGCCCTCTCACTTGGGCCTGGGACCCCTCTGCAAACAGGAGCTGATGCTGATTCAGCCTTTGCCTGCTGCCTGCCTTCACTCAGTCCCTGAGTGTGGATATACTTGTCCGGCTGCTGCCTGTCTGTGGAATGGAGCTCCCTGAAGGTGCCGGCTACCCCCTCAGCCCAGGCCCCCAAACCTCACCCCTTACTCCTTCCTTCATTCTTTCCAGGCCTCAAGCGGCCTCATCAGAGCTGTGGGTCCTCACCTCGCCCAAAGCAGTGCAAGAAGCATCAGCAAGGTGGGTACCAAGGTGGGGAGGGACCCGAACACTGGGTTGGATTGCCTTGGGGCAAGGACACAGATCCTGGACTCTGTCCCCTGATAACAGGCTTCCAGTCACGGGCCCCCTGACTCTTGTCTTTCAAGCTCCCAGGAGGGAAGAAGAGGAGGTCCTGGGTGGGCAGAGGAGAGAGCTAGGTCTGGCAAGGAAGCACCTTGCCCAGTGGGTCACAGCGGGGCTTCTCCAGAGATGGCTCAGCTGAAGGAGCTCAAAGCATCCCAGCAGGTCGCAGCTTCACCATCCAGGCTTTTCCGGGGATACTCCCACATCCTCAGGGTTGAGGGAGCTCCAGGGATGTGACCAGCATGACCTCAGAACTGGGCTCCCATTGGCCAGTTTAGGGCTGAGCTGGATAGCAAGGCAGAAAGAAGCCTTGAGGGCCCCTGGGAAGACATGGGGGCTGCTGAGGACCGGTCAGGCCGGGACAGAAACTTCTGTCATTCTCCACCGGTTGTCCCACCAGCTGGGAAACCCAGCCCCATGGGGCATAGCCAGAGGATTCACAGCTGGTCAGAGGATTCATATCTGTATAAAATAGGACAGACACTATGTCAGGCGCCCCCCCCAGCAGGGGTATCCAGTGTCCCCCAACAGTGGCCCCGGGCCCTCCCCTGGGCCACCCAAGATCTCCCAAATGACCCAGCAATTAAAGTCAACAGCCGGCAATGTAGGTATTGACTATTGACCAGCTTCCGCAGTTCTGATTGTTCGGTGTCTGGGCCCACAGGGTGTTCGTGCTCATTGTGGGCATCGCACAGCTGAAATACTGTGGGCATGGGGGCCGCAGGCAGGTTACTTCGATCTCACAGTAAAAGCTTGTTCCAATTTGATATTGCAAAGAAAGTGCCCCCTTTCCCCTCCCCCATCTCACTGAAAACTTTACACCACTTACATTGTTGCAAAACAAATAGAGCCGTGGTCCACACTTCCCCATTCCTCCTTCCCTGTGTAAATGGCCGCCAGAGTCTGTGCTTCTGTAGAACCAATTAATTCTAGGAATTTGGGGGGCACAAGAGCACCTGTGTGCTCTTGCCACCCCCCACCCCCATACGTACACGGCCAAGGCTACAGGCTCCCAACAACCCGATACTGTGGTGAGCTGCGCGGGGAGGCCCCCCGCTCTCATGCAATCTCCCTGTCCCCTGCAGAGCTGGCCAAGAGGTACCTGCAGCTGCTTAGAACTTCTGCCCAGCAGCGCTATGCCGACAGGACCCCCTGGCCAGGGCAGCCGCTTGCCTTCCCCCAAGCCTACATCCCTCCAATCTTGCAATGGAGCCGGGCCTCAGCACCCTTCAACACTCAGGAGGGGGCCATTACAGGGGACCCCAAGGCAGAAGATGGCACCGACGTGAACATTCAGGACCTCTTCAGTACCAAGGCCAACAGGGGCCCAAGAGTGACGGTGCTTCTGGGGAAGGCGGGCATGGGCAAGACCACGCTGGCCCACCGGCTCTGCCAGAAGTGGGCTGATGGTCAGCTGGACCGCTTCCAGGCCCTGTTCCTTTTTGAATTCCGCCAGCTCAACCTGATCACGGGTTTCTTGACGCTCCCCCAGCTCCTCTTTGATCTGTACCTGAGGCCTGAGGCTGGCCCCGAGGCTGTCTTCCAGTACCTGGAGGAGAATGCTAACGGAATCCTGCTCATCTTTGATGGGCTGGATGAGGTCTTCCACCCCTGCTCCAGCAAGGAGACTGCAGGCCCTGAGGACCCAGCATCAGCCCTCACCCTCTTCTCCCGCCTCTGCCGTGGGACCCTCCTGCCTGGCTGCTGGGTAATGGCCACCTCCCGTCCAGGGAAGCTGCCCGCCTGCCTGCCCACCGAGGCGGCCACGGTCCACATGTGGGGCTTTGACGGACCGCGGGTGGAGGAGTACGTGAGCCGCTTCTTCAGCGACCAGCCATCCCAGGAGGCAGCCGTAGCAGAGTTGCGGACAAACAGACGTCTCTGGAGCATGTGTGCCGTGCCCGCTCTGTGCCGAGTCGCCTGCCTCTGCCTCTACCGTCTGCTCCCGGGCAGCTCTCCGGGCCAGTCTGCGGCCCTCCTGCCCACCATGACCCAGAACTACGTGCAGATGGTGCTAACCCTCAGCCCCCGAGGGTTCCTGCCTGCCGAGTCCCTGCTGGGCCTCGGGGAGGTGGCCCTGAGGGGCCTGGAGACAGGGAAGGTCATCTTCTCTGCAGGTGACATCCCTCCACCCGTGATGGCCTTCGGGGCTGCCCTCGGCCTGATGACCTCCTTCTGTGTGTGCACGGGACCCGGGCACCAGGAGACAGGCTATGCCTTCACCCACCTCAGCCTGCAGGAGTTTTTTGCTGCCCTGCACCTGATGGCCAGCCCCCAGGTGGACAAAGATACACTCTCCCAACATGTCACCCTCACTTCTCGCTGGGTGCAGCGAACCAAAGCTAGACTGGGCCTCTTAGACCACCTTCCCATCTTTCTGGCTGGCCTGGCATCCTGTGCCTGCCGCCCCTTCCTCAGCCTCCTGGCACAGCAGGACGAGGCCTGGGTGGGTACCAAGCAGGCAGCAGTGGTGCAGGCACTGAGGAAGTTGGCCACCCGCAGGCTCACGGGACCAAAGGTTGTAGAGCTGTGTCACTGTGTGGGTGAGACACAGGCGCCTGAGCTGGCTGGCTTCACAGCCCAGAGCCTCCCCCATCAAATGCCCTTCCACAACTTCCTGCTGACCTACGCCGACCTGGCCGCCCTGACCAACATCCTAGGGCACAGGGATGCCCCCATCCACCTGGATTTTGAGGGCTGCCCCCTGGAGCCCCGCTGCCCCGAAGCCCTGGCCGGCTGTGGGCAGGTAGAGAATCTCAGGTGAGAGTAAGGACAGGGGAGCTCTGGGGAGGACCTGGGAACATCCCTGGGAGAGAGCTGGACTTTCGGGAGAGCGGAGGCCAGCCAGTCTCGGCAGAACCCTGCTGAGGAAGACTGAGGAAGAATCTTGAATATCAGAACAGAAAGGTCCCTCCTTACTGCCCCTTAGCCTGTGACACAGTGAGGAAGCTCCTTGCCTCTCCAGGAACTCTGGGGTCCAGTTAGATCTCCTCTAGTCATGGTTTCTGGATTCAGTCTTTCCCTCTCTTTCTCGCAGTCATGGGCTGGAGCATCTGACCCAGGCTGTGCTATTAGAGCCTCTTTGCTTTGGACAGGGTATTTAACCTCTCAGCCTGAGTTTCTTTACCCCTAAAATTAATCAGTAATAATACCTACTTCACAGGGTTGTTGGGAGAATGAGATGAAATAATGCATGAAAAACACTTCGTGGCACAGTTCCTGGCACAGAGTAGAGGCTCGATATGTGTAGTAGCTAGAGAAAAGTTTAGGCTGCAATAACAAAGAATCCCTCCCCCACATAGACGGTGGATTCAATAATGTAGTTGTTTTTGTTGTGTTTTTTTTTCACTCTTATGGAAGACTCAGAAGTAAGTGGTCCAGGTCAGTGGGATGGCTCAGCTCCACATGGCCATGAAGAGACCCAGGTCCCTTCCATGGTTGCAGCATAATCTCCTTGGGCATCTTGATCTGCATGGTCAAAGCTGGGTCACAGACACATCTGTGCTCTGGCTTGGGGGAAAGTAAAGAGAGAACACGGATTAGACATGCCCAATGTGTTAAAGCTCAGTCCTGGAAATAGAGCACATCCTTTCCACTCACATTCCAGGGGTGACAGCACAGTCGGAGTCGTATGGTCACACTGAGCTGCAGGGGAGGCTGGGAAACACCACCTCTGGCTGGGAAACCATGTTCCCAGTTATAGCTACAGTGGAGAATGGGTTTTGGTAGACGATTAGCAGTGTCTGCCATGATATGTATTTGTCACTACTACAATAATTACAGCAACAACCACTACTATTGCCATTACTGGATTAAATTCCATCTCTCAGAGGAGGGAATGGATGATGAACTCTAAGTCCTGCCCACCATTGATCTTCTGCCACTTCACCTCTTCCTGTGGCAGCTTTAAGAGCAGGAAGTGTGGGGACGCCTTTGCCGAAGCCCTCTCCAGGAGCTTGCCGACAATGGGGAGCCTGAAGAAGCTGGGGTGAGTCAGGGCTTGGAACCAAGATGGATCCTCAGCCGGCGATGCTTGGAACTCTCCTCCCGCCCCTCAACCCTACACAGGGCAGATTCCTGGTCTATCCCCTTTCCCATCCCCATTCTTCCCACTATCTTTGCTTACCCTGTAGGTTAGCAGGAAGTAAGATCACTGCTCAAGGCATCAGCCACCTGGTGCAGGCTTTGCCCCTCTGTCCACAGCTGGAAGAGATCAGGTGAGTGATCTCCAGGAGGGCTCGCTGGCTGAGGGGAGGATTCACTGTCCAGGTCCCAGGGCCCCCCCTTGAGCCTGGACTGGGTCCTGTATATTGCATTAGGGTCTGGCCACTACTTTTTCAGTGAGACCCAGAGAGGAGAGGCATCAGTCCAAGAACTGGGTGGGACTGGATCCAAACACAAGGCTCCCAGAGACCCCAGAGAAGTGCTAATTATTTTGGGACATCTTGAAGGAGCTTTAGTTTTGAGGGTCCCTCCCTTCTTTCTGTGACCCTGAGAGAAGGGATGGCGTTGTGTAGGCAGGTGCTGTGCGGGTACACATAAAGGCATGAAACACACACATACATCCACATTCATGCACATATGTGCACACACACTTGCACTTGCCTGCTCACTTAAGTATATGCCACACATACATGCACATGTGCAGCACGCACATGCCTGCACACTTAGATCCACATACACATCTAAGCACGTATGTATGAATATACTCCTGCCCTATGTCTGTGATGAGTGGCCTGAGAAGGGTGGGACCAGGGATCCTCCTCAGCAGCTCTCTGGCAGGACCACTGCTACCTAATATGGCACCTTTATGAGATTTAGAAAAGACACTCTTTCATCCAAGCAGATGCAGCCCAGCACTAGGGTGCACTGCTTGTTGAGTGGAGCATTAGCTGGTCCAGAGCTCTGCTCTGTCCCCTCTGCTGGGTGTCTTTGTTCATGATCACTCTGGGTGATGGGGGAAAAGATTAAGGTCACTCACGGACTTCCCTGGTGGCGCAGTGGTTAAGAATCCGCCTGCCAATGCGGGGGACACGGGTTCGAGCCCTGGTCCGGGAAGATCCCACATGCCGCGGAGCAACTAAGCCCGTGCACCACAACTACTGAGCCTACATTCTAGATCCTGTGAGCCACAACTACGGAGCCTGCGTGCCACAACTACTGAAGCCTGCGCTCCTAGAGCCCGTGCTCCACAACAAGAGAAGCCACAACAATGAGAAGCCCGGGCACCACAATGAAGAGTAGCCCCCGCTCACCGCAACTAGAGAAAGCACGCGCACAGCAAGAAAGACCCAACACAGCCTAAATAAATAAATAAATAAATTTATAAAAAAAAAAAGATTAAGGTCACTCTCAATAATTAAGAAAGAAAAGTAAATGTCAACAAGTTCACTATTTCTGATCCTTTGTCCTGACCAAGTGATTACACACAGAGGCACCCTTATACTCTTCAGCTGTTTTGTCCCTCTAGCTAGGAACCCAGGCAGGTTTGTTTGTGGACCCCATTTGCCAGGTGGGGAATGTGAGGTCAGAAAGGAAAGCGCTTGGCCTATGGCTTTGGGTGAATCAGGGCCAGAGATGAGGCTGGAAGCAGCTTCTCCTGCATCCCAGTCTGCTCATCACCTGGGAACCAAGAGGCCCTGCTGAACTCAGGCCTCAGGCACATCCCAGACAGAGCCTAGAGAGCAGGGCGCTGGGTCCCCTCATCCCACCTCATGAGGCTTTCACAGTCCATCATCTGGATCCCTTGGGCCACCAGGCAGAAACGCTCCCAGAAGGACTGAACTGGGATGGAAGTGAGGCCATCAGAGGGCCTTTCCTCCTAGCTGGGCCTGCTGGATACCACGAACTTCTCGTGGGCCCCTATCTTGTGTCTCCTGCATGAGGATGGCCACGCCTGTCACCTGCCACCTGGGGCTCCCAAGTCTCCCAACCCCAGAGCTGAGGGACTGGGCCTCGGTCTCCCTGCAGCTTTCGGGACAACCAACTCAAGGACTGGGAGGTGCTGAACGTCGTGGAGGTGCTCCCTTGCCTGCCGCGGCTCCGGAAGCTTGAGTAAGCTGTCTTTCCACCACCCCCGCCCGAGTCACCTACCCCTCCTCCCTTGGAGAGCAAAGAGAGTCTGGGGTGGATGGGATGGGGGATTCACTCCTGACGCCTTTGCCACAATCATGCAGGCTGAGCCTCAGCAATGTCTCCGCGTCAACCCTACTCTCCTTGACGAATGTGGCGGTCACGTGCCCTACCGTCAGGATGCTGCAGGTCAGGTGAGCAGGAGTGGGGTCCTGGCCTTCAGGGTCTTGAGAAAAGGGGAGGAGAAAGTGGGGATGGGAAAAGGAGGAGGCCACTGGTCTGTAAGACCTACGTGTGCATGCATGAGTCTGTTTTACTCACATCAGTATCTCCAGAGCCTAGCTCAGGCCTGGCACCTCGTACTCAATAAACAGTGAATGAGTGGAAAGATAAATGGATAGACGGATGGATGGGTGGTTGAGGGAATGAATCAACAAATCTAGGAACAATAGGCAGAGTGGAAGGAATCCTGAGTCCCATGTCGCTCTCCGTGGTGCTGAACTAGCCAGTTGGGGTCACGGGGTAGATGACGTGTCATGCCTCTTAATCCCAACACTGTGGCTCCTATAAAAACTCTCAGCATTCCTAACTTTTATAATTTTTGTAGCAAAAATTGTTTTCCTGACTTTTTAAAACTCTCAGGATTCATCTAGCAACGACATAGTCACAATTTTACATGTCTGATATTGAGCACTTTTGCCAGTTCTGTTGTTTCTCTGTCGATTACAAAATCAGCTTTCTCTGGATGTTTGGGGCAACACAGGGTGCACAGGTAGGGGGTGATGTACTGGTTTCACGGCTCAGTGTCTGACCCTGCAGGAAGGCGGACCTCATCTTCCTTCTCTCCCCACCCACAGAGACGGCTACAGAGCTACAAGGGTAAGAAGCTAGGGATGGGGTGGGTTTGGGCTCATTCTGAGAAGCAGTCTGGGCTTAGGTAGTTGTGGGGAAAAGTGGCAAAAAGAGCTTAGGAAGAGCTGGAATGCGGGGATTTTTCTTTCCTCTGGGAAATGACTTCCTTCTCAGAGTTGGCCAAAGGCTTAGCTTCCTCTAGTGTCTCTGGACCACATCCAGCTCCTGTGATGAGCGGGTATCATCAGAAGTCTCAGAGTGAATCAGACCCTTAGGGAGGACATGAAGATATGGTGAGACTGGTGATACTATGCAGGGAAAACTCTTCCAATTAAAAAAGGAGGAAGGCAATTATGGTACCAACATCTTAGACTTGTTCTGAGAATTAAATGAATTAACACATTTAAAGTGCCTAGAGCACTGCTGGCATCCAGTTGCCATTCAAGCGCTAGCTGTTCCAGCTGTGAATGGATTCCAGCTTGGCCAGTCCTTACTGGGCAGAAACAGGGAAGTTGCCTTCCCATGAAAGAACTTTCTGTGTTTCCCTCACACCCCTCCCTGTGAGACTCAGAGACACATGAAGTTGTATGTCCTCATGCAAGTCCTTTCCCTGCTCTGAGCCTCAATTTCCTCACCCATACAGGGATCTGGGAGGACCAATGTCTTTTTACCCTCTGACTGCATAGAACTATGATGCCCAATACGGTAGCTACTAGCCCACGTGGCTATTTAATTTTATATTAATTAAAATTAAATAAAATGAACATTTCAGTTCATCAGCCACTTTAGCCACATTTCAAGTGCTCAATGGCCACAGGTGGCTAGCGGCTCCCATAGTGGATGGAACAAATAGAAAACATTTCCATCATTGCAGAGAGTTCTTTTGGACAGCACTGATCTAGAAGTCTATGGAAATCCATGATGTTCCAGCATCCCTGCAGCCCCAGTCCTCCCCTGGCCCAGTTGGAGAGAACACTTGGCGGTGCCTCGGCTTCCCACAGCCTGCACCCACATGCAGGCCATGCTCCTGGACTTCTGAATCACAGATGGTACATCTACAAATGGAGACTGTGGCATCTTAGACAATAGCAGCTTCTTTTCACTAAGCTTGCACTTTGCGCCTATGCTGGGCACTTGACCATACATCGTCTCATTCAATCCTTCCATCACTCTATGTGTTGGATGTTGTCATCCCACTTTAGAAAAGAGAAAACTGGGGCTCAGATGGGTGAAGTGACTTACCCAAGACCATACAGCTATATATGGCAGAGCCAGAATTTGAATAAAGGTCCCAACTGACCTTAAACCTTTTTCCCTGCTGCTTCGCTGAAGCACCTTTAGTACCTTCAGGCAACCATCTTTGTTATTCATTCACTGTGGGTCATGCTATAGGGTCTTCAGTTCCTAGAAACCAAGGGAAGAGGTTTGGTCCATCAGGCCCTGGACTCCTGAGCCCAGGCCACTGTTGGATTTGTTCTTGCCAGAGACCCAGACCTACAGGGAAATGCCAACCAGAGGAAAGAGGCTCAGAGGAGAAGCCTGGCACTCAGGTACCTCAGTGGGATGGGATCCATTGCTTTGAGGGGAGGGATATGATATGGGGGGAGGGTCCCTACCCAGAGGAGGCATGGCAGGGGCAGGGAGGATAAAGGGAAAAGCAGATGTGGAGCAGGGAAAGGACATGAGTAACCCATCCCGGCCTGAACAAGGAGCACTTGTCATAACAACAATAATAGCTGTAATTTAATGGGCCCTTGCTTTGTGCTTGGCACTGTAGTATTTTATATCCATTACCTCATTGTGATTCTTTTGAAAACCCTGCAAAGTACACATTATTAGTCCCATTTGATAGAGGAGAAAACTGAGTCTCAGATAGGTTAGGTGCCTTATCCCAGGTCACCCAGCTACTGAAAAACAAGGCCAAGATTAGACCCAGGCCTGCCGGCCTCCTGGCTCCTCCAGCTCCTTCCTGGTAGCTGCACTCAGAGCTACAGGAGGCATAGTGTAGCTTCTTACCTTGAGCCTCTCGTCCCTACCCCCGCCGCAGGCTCCAGAAGTGTCAGCTCGGGGTCCATGATGTGGAAGTACTCATAGCCCAGCTCCGGGAAGGTCCACACCTGGATGAAGTGGAGTGAGTATCATGGGGAGCGCTGGGACAGGAGACAGAAAGGGAGGGCAGGGCAGCGTAGGCAAGGCCTCAGCTTTGGGTGGACGGTGTGGGGAAGGGCATGCTGCTTCATTAAGAATTTGGGGGAATCAGATCATCCTAACAGCTACCATTATTTAACACCCGTCCTGTCCCAGGTGCTTTTACATACATCCTCTCATTTAATCCTTATATCTCTATGATGTAAGTACTGTTACTATGTGCATTTTATACTGGAGGAAATTAAGCCACGGAAAGGTAAATTTGCTCAAGGTCACAAGGCTAGGAAGAGTCTAGGCCAGGGTTCAGGCTCAGACAGTCTGGCTCCTGGCCTCATCCTCACTGAGATCTGCGAAGCAGAACCCTCATCACATGTAGGTCTTATCTTCTAGCCCACAGCCCTCAGGGTCCCCTCACCCTGTCTTCCTCCCAGAGTAGCATGAGATGACCTTCTCTTTTTGGACTGGAGAAATTCCCATGATGTCCAGCTCCTGAGCAGAGCCTTTGAGAGTGGGGTTTGGGGATTGGTGGAGGTCCTGTCATGTCACTGGGAAGGGACCCCTGCCACGATCATCCCAGGAAATCAAATGGGCATGAAGGTGGGGTGATGGAATGCCATCATGTATTTTGAGTGGCCCCACCCTAGGGCAAGATGGAAGGGGTGAGGGCTGCCTTGATGACCAAAGCTTGAGCCTCGACCTTGTCCCATGGGGAGAACCAAGACAGGATTAGAAGGTGGTGTTTACCCAACTCACATACTTCCACCCACCTCGCCACCACCAAGCCTGTCCCTCCCCCAGTTTTCTCACCTGCAGGTGTGCCCCGTCACCCAGCTGGTCACACAGACCAGATGCCTCTCAGCTCCCTTGCCCTCCTCCTATAGCCAGTCATCCTGAGTCGACCTACCCCCTATATAGTTCTCAAAACCGTTCTCTTGGGGACTTCCCTGGCAGTCCAGTGGTTAAGACTCTGCCCTTCCACTGGAGGGGACATGGGTTCGATCCCTGGTCAGGGAACTAAGACCCCGCATGGTTTGGGACTAAGATCCTACATGCTGTGCAGCGCTGCAAAAAGAAAAAAAAAAGTTCTCTTTTCTGCATCCTCTTCATCCACCTCCCTAGTCCAGACCACTCTCATCTTTCACTTGGATACCTCCGCACTAGGCTCCCTGCTTCCACCCTGGCCACCTCCACCTGGCAGTGAACTGCCTTTTACTGCCTGCCCCCTTCCCAGTGCTCAGGATAAACCCAAATCCTAAAATCCTGTGTGATCCAGAACCGTGCCCCCAACCCCACAAGCCCCATCTGACCCCACCCTCCCACTCCATCTTGAATGCAGACATACCGGCTCTTTTTCAAGTCCTCTAATATGCTATGCCATGGGATTTTTGACTGTACTGTTCCTACTGCCAGGAACACCCTTCCCCCATCTCTCTCCCACCCCTTACCTAATGAACTCCTAGTTTTTCTAGCAAGTAGCTCAAACATCAGGCAAGCCTTTCCTGGTCCCCAGACTAGATCAGATTTCCCTATAAGCGTGGAGCTCATCACAAGAAGTCATTATGTAGGTTGCAGCATAAAGAAACAATTGAGGATGGGGTCTTGAAGTCAGGCTGCCGGAGTTCAAATCCCAGGCCCAACTTTGAGCAAGTGTTTTAACCATCGGTTAACTCATCAGTAAAATGAGGATAATAATAGTGCCTACTTCGTAGGGTTGTTATGAGGATTAAATATCCAATAATTGTAAAAGCATCCAGGACAGTGCCAGGCATGTGGTACGCAATCTTTCAATGTTCATTATAATTGAGTCTCATTTGTTGGAGGGATGCTTTGACTGTGTGAACGCTGAGGGTTGAGGGGCAGCACAGGACATCAGACCCCTCTGTCTCAGCCTCTCAGGGAACCGGCTGGAAGATGAAGGCTGTCAACTGATGGCGGAGGCTGCACCCCAGCTGCACATCACCGGGAAGCTGGAGTGAGTGGCCCACCCCACTGTCGGCTACCAGGGAGGGCCCAGGAGAGCCCCAGCTGGTCTCTGCCACCCCTGGTCCCCGTGCCCACAGTCACCAGAAACAGGGCTGCTCCACCGACCAGCTCTGCTTTTTCCCCCAACTCCAGCGTAGTTGGAGTGGTTCAACCATGCCTTGCCTTTGCCTCTGGCATGAACCGCTTTGTTCCAGTTATTAAAATCCCTTGAACATGTAGAACGTGTTCACTGTACATCAGTAGCTTGTATTCCAGTTTGTCCTGACAACAGCCCCGGGTGGGGCGGGGTGCAGAGTTGCACTGGGGCAGCGCTAGGGTATTGGGTGGATGGGTGCTGGGCTGTTGGAGTGGGAAGTGGTGCAGTGGGATATGGTTTTGGGGTGAAGGGGTGGGTGGTGGAATGAGAAGAAAGGATAGTAGGCTATTGGACGTGCTGTGGTGTAGCACGTTGTGTGCTAGGGGTGCTATTTGGGGGGGTGGGATGTGTTGGGGTCTTAGCATCAAGTGGGAGTGGGAGTGGGGGAGTGTTGAGGTTAGGGTGTCAGTGGTTTGGAGTCTTGGCTTTGCATTTAGACCCTGGCTCTGTCACTCAGTAGCTTTGTAACCCTGGGAAGGTAGCTTCATATCTCTTGGCCTCAGGTTCCCCATTGGTAAAATGGGATTTAAATGGTGGTTATTTTTCAGAAAACTGAGTATCAGAGAAGCAAAAACAGCGAGTCAGCTCCTACTGCTCCAGATGGAGAACTTTATTCTCTGTGTGGGGCAGGAGGTCATATGCCTCATGGCTCACCCTTTAAGACCCCCCTGGTTGAGGACCCAGGACATTCCACGAGTAACAGCCAGCCAGCTGCTGAGCCAGGAGGAGGCGGCTGGAGCTGTGTGGGGCTGGGGACTCCAGCCGCCCGCTAATGGCCGTCTCCCTCCTCCTCTCCGCAGCCTCAGCAGCAATGGGCTTTCTCTGGCCGGGGTGTGCCGTGTGCTGAGTGCAGTGAGCACGTGCCGGACGCTGGCAGAGTTCCACGTCAGGTAGGGACTCCCAGTGGACCACCATCACCCACTCTCACCTCTAGCGTGGAGCTCTTGGGCTCTCCTGTCATTCTCTCTAAGTCCTTGGGATTCTTTCTGGCCCCAGGCCTGTGAGACCTGTAGAAGATGCTGCTAGTGCCCCGCCCAGAGCCCCTTTACAGCTGGGCGCCCGTTCCCAGCTGCTGTGGGTGTTGGCTGCGCACAGGTTAGACCTCCTCCAGAGAAATGCCCTGGGCCGATAAGAGCCAGGGATGCCTGGGAGGTTACACACCCCCTTATCCTCCCAACCAGGAGTGGCCAATGACAGAGGCAGAGGTATAACCCTCCGGCCCCCTTACCTCCGGTGGGACAAACTTTTAGTGCTATTGACGTTACCAAGTCCAAGCTCGCTCTGCTTGCCGCACGACAGGCCAATGAATTGGAGACGAGGTGCTGAGGCAAGGAAGGCGACTTTATTCGGAAAGCCGGCAGACCGAGAAGATGGCAGACTAGGGTCTCCGAGAAACCATCTTATCGGGGTTTGGATGCCAGTTTCTTTTATAGAACAGAGAGGGGGAGGAGATGAGGAAGTAAAAAGGCCATAAGTTTTGCAAATATCCCCTGGAATGGCCAGCCTTGGGGAGGGGATGTGTTAATTTCTTCTTTCCTGCAGCCAGCCACAGGTGGGCGGGGTCAGGATGCTTCCCTGAACAAAGGCACTTTGGTTTAACATTCAGGCAGAGGGGCAGGGTTCTCCAAGGCAGGCCATTATGTACAGACAGTATCCTTTTGGCGAACAAAAGCAACGGGAAGCAAAGGTTAAAGTAAAAGAAACAGATCCAACAGGTAGTCAGATTTGGCTCTTCTGTTTTACATTCATGCTCCCTGTGGGATCAGGCTGAGGACCTGCCCTGTTCTGCTTCCCTCGGTCCCTTACTGGTTTCTCCTGAGATCAGGCCCTCAGTACATCATGTACACAGTGACCAAGTGACTGTGCTTCTAAGGGAACCCGACCTCAGACAGGGCCCAACCTTATTTCTGTAAGTCTCCGCATTCAGTCTGGGCAGCTGAGGACAGATGCTAATTAATGTCAACACAGTCCCCACCCATAGGGGCTCTCCTGCTTTCAACACCCCTTAAAGGAGGAAAGGGAGACCAGATTCACCCACGAGGTGGTACTAGGGGCCTTGGTTCACTGTATATAATGATTCAGTAAAGGCCCCTAGGGCGTTCCAAATGACACTCCATTCACTTCTAGAAATTTATAATGAAGAAATCACCGTGACTGTGCAAACACTTTGACCTGCAGGGATGTTCACCTCAGTATTGATTATAATAGGAAAAAAATGAAAATAACTTAAATCTTTAACAGTAAGATATTAGTGATACTAGTTAAGTAAACTAAGTTGCCTCCAGAGAGAAGAACTGATGGAACCATGATATAGCTGCAGCTTTAGTGTGGAGGGATGACTCTGGCATATTAAGTAGACATAAAAATTTTAATTCATCAGGGGGAATTCCCTGGTGGGCCAGTGGTTAGGACTCGGTGCTTTCACTGCCGTGGCCCAGGTTCGATCAGATCCCACAAGCCACGCGGCGTGGCTAAAAAAAAAAACAAAAACAAAAACTTAAAAAAACATTTTGTTTAATTCCTCGTTTTTATTATAAAGCTTTTCAATCAAACTGAAAGCTAGAGAGAATGGTATAATGAACTCCCCAGCTCCCACCAATAATTATCAACATCATGTAACCCTTGCTTCATCTGTCCTTTGACATATTAATTTTTAAAAGGGAATCTGTAAATTTAATCCCATCTTTGAAGAAAGAAAAGGAAAGAGTATTAACTGCATTAAGAAGACAGAAGACTTGAAGGACCCACTTCACATGTTATCGTCAGTGATAATTGATATGTGGAAGAGATTGTGGGTGATTTTTCTTTATTTTCTTCTTATTTTACTATATTTTCTAAGTTCTCCAGAGGGAAAAAGAATAACTTTTGTCATAGGAAATATATATATAACATTCACTTGGAAAGGCGAGGTTAGGGATGTTCTGGACTCTGTGTCTGTCCCGACCTGGCAGTGGCCTCACCGTGCAGGGGTGAGTACCCTCAGGCGAGAGAAGACATCAGGGCAAAGTCAGAGGAAGTGCCGCAGCTAGAGGCAGGGGGATGGCACCTTAGAGGTCCCTGGAGGCCAGGCTAAAAATATGACGCAGCAGCAGCTGGGCCCCCCAGCAGCTGCCTCCTCTCTCCCCTCCTCTCTGCAGCCTGCTGCACAAAACTGTGGTCCTCAAGTTTGCCCCAGAGCCGGAGGAGCAGGAGGTGACCCAGAAAAGGTAGGGCCAGGACCGTCCCCTCCTTGACCACCACAGCTGGACAGTGTAACTCAACAGCCGGGGGGCCTTGACAAATTCACGAAGGCACAAGAAGCCAGCAGGCTTGGCTGGGGATGAAGCCCTGAGGGGAGGCTCAGAGGACAAACTGCCTCCCCATTTCCCAAGTGGTACCTGAAGAGGGCCCTGGGATGCCAGATGCAGACGGTGGACTGGGGCAGGGGTGGGGTAGCCAGAGAGCTACGCGTGGGAGATGGAGGCCCTTCAGCCTAAACCCAGAGGATCGCCTGGCCTGTAGCTCTGATTCTGGTCAGAACTTCTGGCTCCCTTTGGCACAAGGACCCTTTAGAGGGTGTTTGCCTCCACCAGGGTTCCTTCCTGGATTGCCCCAGGCCAGCACCTGAGCAGAGACTCAGCTCTTTGCTACTCAGTGTGCACCTACAATCTCTTCTGTAGGGTCTGAGCTTTAGAAGGCTTGCTTGTAGCTGAGGCTGACATCTTTGAAGGCATTGCTGGTGATGAGATTAATGATCCTAAGAGCCAAGGTTAACTGAGCACTTACTATGCACCAAGCAGCAAACTCAGGCAATTCACCTATGTTCTCCCAGTACCAGGCTAAGTGATTTGTCCCAGGTCACACAGCTAGGAAGCCGAGAAGCCCAGCTGGAACCAAGGTCTGACTGTCCCCAGGTCTCATATAGGGATTGAATGGTGGGAAGTGAGGCTAAGGCTGGAGTGTGAGGCAGTGGATGAGTTGTCTGCTCAGCATGGCCTTTGTGTGTGTCCCTCCAGGGCTGCGTTTCCTGACAGCCTTACGTTCCAGACGCCCTCTGATCCGCCCCTGTGCCCCCCAAGGATCAGGTACCATGATGGCCTGCAGGCCCCAAGCATGGTTCCCGCCTCCCCGCTTCCTGGGCACAGAGCCTGTCCCCGGGTCCCCAGTGCCAGGTGCTCCCCGGAGGACACAACCTGCTGTCATGTCCTGGTTTTCCTGCCTCCCGTCTCCCCCGCCCAGCCCACCCCAGAAGGGGCTCACACGGCAGGCCCCCAGTCACCTTCCCTGCCCACGGTTCCCACCCCCCTTAGCTCCCCCGACCTCCAGTAGCTGAGGGCTTGTGGGAACTCTGGACAGAGAAAATGGGGAGCATGCGGCCCCTTCGTTCCCGATCCTGCGGCCTAGGCCTGGGGACTCAGCTCGGCCCCCCCCAGGGCTCCCATCACAACTCTTCCAGCCTCCTCTCTGATTCTGTGTCCATCTGAATCCCCCTCCCTGTCTGTCTGTCCTCCTCTGGCACTCAATTTCTCTCTCAGTCTCTTTCTGTGTCTGTCTCCTTCCCTCCCTCTCTTATCTCGGTGTCTCTCCATCTTGGTCTCTCTCTGTGTCTCTGACTCTCTCTGGCTCTTCTCTGCCCATGTGACATCTCACGTGTGCTGTGTGTCGGTCCCTCTTTGCCTGTCCGGGTGCCCAATGCGTCCCAGTCCCCTTTCCACAAGCCTCTCTGCCTGTGTATCTGGGGGTGGGGGGCCCCGCTCGCCTCTGTTGAGCGGGGCAGGCACTGCAGGGCTGTGGTCCTACCCTCCCTAGGCTGACACACTGTGCCCTGCAAGCCCAGCACCTAGAGCACCTCTGCAAAGCACTGGGAGGAAGTTGCTGCCTCTGTCACCTCGAGTGAGTGGTTGCTGGAAGGCGGGTGGTGGGGCCCATTAGTGGGTAGGTGTTAGTGTGTTGCGTTTTGTTCTGTGTTTTAAGATTTAGGGTCATCTATTCTTTCCCCGCTGCAATCAGGAACCCCTTAGAGAACCTGGTGAAAGTTGTGACTCTTCCCTCTAAAATACAGGTTCCCCCATATTTGACACTCTCTGAAGCCCAAGCCTAACCCCTCAGGGGTCACAAACCTGAGGATAAGAACCCGAGGGGAGGGACTTCCCTGGAGGTCCAGTGGTTAAGACTCCACGCTTCCAATGCAGGGGGCGCGGGTTGGATCCCTGATCGGGGAACTAAGATCCCACATCCACATGCTGGGAGACCGCAGCTGACCCCGTGCCATGTGCTGAGATCCGGCCTGGCAGCCCAGGACCGTATCCGTTTCAGGAGAAGCTGAGTGACTGGGGTGGAGGGCGAGCTCCTGCTGTCTCCACCCCCGGCCCTCCGCTGACCTGTCCTCCGCCCTTGCCCCTCCCAGCTTATCAGGCAATGCTCTCGGGGACAAAGGTGCGGCCCTGCTGGCTCAGCTGCTTCCGGGGCTGGGCGCTCTGCAGTCCTTGAAGTGAGTAGCCCTGTGGGCAAAGCCTCTGAGGTTTGATCTCATCGGGATGAGAGGAGGTGTGTGGGAAGGGGGGGATGGAGATGACGGGGTGGGGGGGTGTCCCATCTCCCTCCCTCCCGGGGTTATCGTAAAGGTTACATCAGACGATGCACGTCAGCCACCCGGGCCAGTCCCTGACGCGTGGCAAGTGCCCAGGAGAGGGTAGTTACTACTGCGTTTCTCACTAAGATAGACGCTGGTCTCTGTGACTCAGCGATCCAGCTTCTGAGTTAGGCCTTCATTTCTCAAACCTGTCTCCCTGTCTCTGCGCAGGCTCTCTGGGAGGCCCAGGCAGGCAGGGCTGGGAAGTATTACCTGATTAATATAACAGCTGGCAGCCATTCTGGCCCTGGGGGGCGGGGAGGGGCCGTTTGACCGGGGGGTGGGGGGTGGGGGCCCTGGCCAGGTAGGCAGGGAGGGTTTGGACTAGAGAAGGGTGTCCCAGGAAGGGTGTCCGGGGAGACTTGAGAGCCCTGAGCACCTGGCAGAGAGGGGGGAGATGTTCGCTACGGGAGGGAGGCCCTGGAAGGAGGCCGTGAACCCCCAGACTTTGCCTGCAGCCAACCAGAGCTTCTAGGCCCTTAAAGGTCCCTGAGTTCCTGGCTCACATGCCCCCTCCTCCTCCTCCCTGGCTCTTCTGGGCCCAAGGAAGAGGCTTCCTGGCCGCAGGAACCTGGTCACAGACCCTAGGTTCCCAGTGTCCCTGGACAAATTACATCACCTTCTCTGAGCCCCTGGTTCCCAGTCAGTTAGCACAGAAACTCTGGAGGCGGTGGCTATGGTTTTCGCTGTAACCAGTGCTGTGGCCTGCGGGCACTGCCTGCTCAGGCCGCCTTTCGTTGGGAAGCTGGGACCAGAGGAGGTTGCCTCTGTTCCCGTCAGGGCCTGCGGTGGGGTGGGGGGGTGGGGGAGGCCTCGCCGCCATTGCAGGCAAATTTTATGCAAATTGGAGCTTTCGGGCAAATCCCCCGTGACCTTCTCAATACTGAGAATGCCTGGTGTGATCCCGGCCTGTGAGGTCTGCGCTCGCCTGCCAGTCTCCCAGTGCCCGAGGAGTGCAGCGTTAAGTGGCAAATATAAACCACCAGGACAGACTGACCACGAAAGAAAGGGAAAGCTCTGTCCCTGCTCCTTGAACAAGAGGCCCCACATTTTCACTTTGCACTGGGCACTGCCCCTCCTTGATCAGGTGGGGAAACAGGCACAAGTCTGGCTCATAGGCGGAGGGAACCACTGAGTTCCAATCTCAGCTCTGTCACCAACATGTCTCATAATCTTGGGCAAAACCTTGCTGCTCTCTGGACCTCAGTTTCCCCATCTGTGCAATGGGGAGTTGGCAGAGGTGCTCTGACCATCCGGGGTTCAGTGTGTTCCATCATCTGGAACAGGGAGGGACAGCCCTCCCCTGCCCTGTGCTCTGACCACAAAGAGGGTGTTTTTGAGTCCTGAGTGACCTCTGTCAGCATCGTCCCTCTGATTCTCCAGCCTCAGTGAGAACGGTTTGTCCCTGGATGCTGTGTTCAGTTTGACCCAGTGCTTCTCTACTCTGCCGTGGCTTTTGCACTTGGACTTCAGGTGAGAGTGTCCCTGGGACCCCACTCTTCCCCTCATCTGTCCCATTCACGATATAGCATCCTCAGGGCCCTGGTATGATACCAGGTCCAGTGAACATGCAATGCGTGTCTGTGAAATGAATGAATAGACGAATGAGTGAAATATAGCTCCAGGGACACTCAAATTTCTCCAAATTCACCACGGGGCACAATCCATCGACTCTCCCGTACTTACTCTCTGGATTGTTCTGGGGGACTTTTAAGGAAACTGGGAGCTCCCTGGTGGGAGCTTGAGTTCTCAGGGACCCGCCTGAATTGTGAGGTTTCTGGAGCTGATGAGAGTGTAGAAGGGAAGGCACCTAGCCAAGCGGCCCCGGGGAAGGCAAAGCAGATCATCCATGGTTTCAGGTGAAGTCCATCTATTCCTCCCCTCCCCCTTCCAAGAATGGGTGTTACGGTAGCAGACAGACCAGGTTCAAATACAGGCTTACCACTTACCTGCTGTGCCGCTTTGAGCAGGTCACTGCACCTCTTGATACCTCAGTTTCCTCATCTGTGAAGCAGGGGTAAGAACACTTCCTGAAAACCATAAACAAGAGGAAAAGACAACCCTCAGAATGGGAGAAAATATTTGCAAACGAAGCAACTGACAAAGGATTAACCTCCAAAATTTACAAGCAGCTCATGCAGCTCAATATCAAAAAAACAAACAACCCAATCCAAAAATGGGCAGAAGACCTAAATAGACATTTCTCCAAAGAAGATATACAGATTGCCAACAAACGTATGAAAGAATGCTCAACATCACTAATTATTAGATAAATGCAAATCAAAACTACAATGAGGTATCACCTCACACTGGTCAGAATGGCCATCATCAAAAAATCTACGAACAATAAGTGCTGGAGAGGGTGTGGAGAAAAGGGAACCCTCTTGCACTGTTGGTGGGAATGTAAATTGATACAGCCACTATGGAGAACAGTATGGAGGTTCCTTAAAAAACTAAAAATAGAACTACCACATGACCCAGCAATCCCACTACTGGGCATATACCCTGAGAAAACCATAATTCAAAAAGAGTCCTGTACCACAATGTTCATTGCAGCTCTATTTACAGTAGCCAGGACATGGAAGCAACGTAAGTGTCCATCGACAGATGAATGGATAAAGAAGATGTGGTACATATATACAATGGAATATTACTCAGCCATAAAAAGGAACGAAACTGAGTTATTTGTAGTGAGGTGGATGGACCTAGAGTCTGTCATACAGAGTGAAGTAAGTCAGAAAGAGAAAAACAGATACCATATGCTAACACATATATATGGAATCTTAAAAAAAAAAAAGTTCTGAAGAACCTAGGGGCAGGACAGGAATAAAGACGCAGATGTAGAGAATGGACTTGAGGACACGGGGAGGGGGAAGGGTAAGCTGGGACGAAGTGAGAGAGTGGCATGGACATATACACACTACCAAATGTAAAACAGATAGCTAGTGGGAAGCAGCCGCGTAGCACAGGGAGATCAGCTCGGTGCTTTGTGACCACCTAGAGGGGTGGGAGAGGAAGGGCGGGAGGGAGACGCAAGAGGGAGGAGATATGGGGATGCATGTATACATATAGCTGATTCACTTTGTTATACAGCGGGAACTAACACACCATTGTAAAGCAATTATACTCCAATAAGGATGTTAAAAAACAAAACACTTCCTTACCTCACAATTTTATTGTGAGAATCAAAGGAAATCATATCGGTGGTGTGCTTTGTATGTATATTTACTGTCCTATTTGCTGAGAAAACAGGCCACCATCCAGGTCTTCCTTGACCCAGCCTGTCTGGTCTCTTGCCGCTGCCTCGGAAGGGGGCCCTTGGCCCTTTCTCAGGCTGCCGCCTCCTCTCTGCCTGCAGCTCTGAGAGCCAACGCGTCATCCTGAGAGGTGATGGAAGAGACAGGTAAGGAGGGAAAGCTCTGAGGTTGGGGGGCCTCCCCTCTCTCTCTCTGGTCCCCATTTCCTATAGGTGCCCCCAACCCGCAGGCCCATGCTGACTGTTAGCCCAGGACTGGCAGGCTGGAATTAATCACTTCTGTAACCCCCTCCCCCATAGAAATATGCAGTAATCAGCTGCTTTCAATCTTTTCTAAGAAGGAGTGCACATGGGAGGGTGGGGCTGACGGGAGATGCTGCAGCAGAGCAGGTGTTAGGAGAGCGGATGTGTGGGAGGGTAGAGGGGCGCCGCTGTGTTTCTGCCACTGAGGACCTTTGCAGCACTTTGCAGCGTCCTGACTTCATACGAATCCCTGCCCTTTCACACTCTGAGTATCACATTAGAGAAGCCAAGAACCGTTGGTGCTCTGAAAAAGTTTCCACATCTTTGCAGTAAACAAGTTATTTCTCCGCAGGTGTTCCCGGCTGCCCCCTAGTGGAGCCCGGCACCCTGGTCTCACATGGGCAAAAGCACAGGGCTCCTAAAGCGGGGCCAGCTGGGCAGACTGCATTTCCAGCTAATGTGTTAGAGAAAAACACTGCCGTAGCAGGTGGGCTGCCTGAAGCCGGGGTGGTATTGCTTGCCGAGCTAGGGTCTCCATTTCTGGGAACTCTCTGGGTTCTTGAAGCCAAAAGAATTGAGGCACAGAGAGGTGGATGATACCTACAGCAGTGGTCAGAAAGAGGAGGGCTCTGTCCTAGCTCCCCTCGACCTGCTCAGGTGCTGCCCACCCGGACGGGTAGAAGCTGCTGGCGTCCTCACTCTGGCTTCCCTTCCCTGGGCCTCAGTTGCCCCATCCGTACAGGGAGGGGCTTGACTGTCCCGAGGGCCCCTTCCAGCCCCGACTAATGAGACTAGTCTTCCAATGTGGATGCTTTGAACTTTCCTTTCAAAATGATTTCCCCACTCAGGGATCTGCTGGCTGCTGGATCTTTGCCAGAGTTCCAAGCTGGAGCCCAGTTCTTGGGGTTCGGTCAGCGCCGCATCTCCAGGAGCTTCTGGTACCATCTTACCCACTTCTTGTTTAGGGGTAACCACAATGGGGTAAGGGGTGAGGGAGTGGAGAGCCTGGGGGTTGGGAGAGAGGGGAAAGAGAGTTTGAGAGAAGGGGGAAGAAAGACGGGCAAGTGTGAGCGCTGGTGATGGGGCTGCTGGCTCCAGCGTTCCCTGTAGAGAAGATTCTGCATTGTTTTCTCCGAAGACTTCCCAGCTCTGCCATGAGGGGCTGCGAGACCCTGGCTGGGCTCCTCCCCTCTCTGGGGCTTGATTTCCTCACCTAAGAAGAGAGACACGTTAGCTGGGGCCTGAACAGGGTTCTCTGGGGACGGCGTGGGCGGGATCCCAGGCAGGCGGGACAGCTCGTGCAGAGGCCCAGGGGAGTGAAGCCTTGGCTCTGGGGAAGCATTTCTGTGTGGCTAGAGCTTATTATACGGGGAGAGTGGAGGCGAGTGAAGACATGGGAAAGGCGTTTTGCTTTTAGCCTAAAGATAATGGGGAGCCACAGAGGGTTTTCAGCACAGGAGAGGCTGGCCAGATTTGTATTTGTTAAAGATAAGACGCTGGCAGGGTGGAGGATTGCAGGGTAGCAAGAGGGGGAGCCCAGGGGGTGTTCAAGTGGCCCAGGCGAGTGACAGCGATGGCCTGGATGTAGGCAGGGGCAGTGGGGAGGACTTGGGACTGGACGAGGGCAGCTGGGCCCTCAGGGGGCCTTGACTGTTTCTGTCGGAGAGGGGGGCCACTGGGGGCTGTGAGAGGTGGAGAGTGTGCCCTGTTGGCACTGCAGGGGCTGGCGGCCTGCAGGTTGGGGAGGGGAGTTGTTGGGAGAAGCGGAGAGCCCTTGGGGCTGGACACGGACCCTGAGCCCTCCCTGACCCCCTCGCCCTGCCCACTGCCCCTTTTCAGCCTCAGGGAATGTCAGCTGGAGCCCCTGAGCCTCTCCCGCCTCTGTGAGACTCTGGAGAAGTGCCCGGGGCCTCTGGAAGTCAAGTAAGTATGGAAGGCACAGCCCCAGGGGCACAACGTGGGCACCTGCCCGGTGACCTGGGGTGGGGTGTCCTCGTTAGAGACCAGGTGAGTCCCTCCTGGTCCCTTCCTGCCAGACCCCGTAGCCCTACCCCATGGGAGTTCCCTAACCCATTGGTGGAAGGCTCCTTGCCTCCCAATGGCCCCAGCTTCAGGCACCTTGTCCCTCCCACTGAGAGAGGCCGTGCCGGGCCGGGCCCAGGGCTTCATCTCCCCATCGGCTCAACTCAGGGCACCTGGGGGCCCCAGTCTGCCCCCCTCCACCTCTGGAGCCCCACCCTGGCATCCAGCTGGGCCTGCCTCTGTGGCTGGAGCCTGTCATTCTGAAGGCTCCTCCTCAGGGCATCTCCCAGCCCGGCTTACCAGCTCACCCCAGAACACCTGGGTCTGTGACCAGAGACTGGGCTTAGAATCAGGAGTCCTGGCTCAGCCACCAACAAGCTGGGTTACTTTGGGCAAATGGCTTTAACCCCTCAGGCCTCAGCTTTGTCATCTGCAAAGTGGTTGGTCAGACTTTCCTTCCCTCATCATTGTTGTAATTTTATTACAATAATTACCTTAAAATAAAGAAACCCAAGACAAACCTCCCTCATCTAAATAACCCCGTCCCTCATCAACTCAGTGTTGTCATTTGTCCTGGTGACCTTCTCCATTTGCATATACAAGTTTTTTCCTGTTCGAAATCACAGGCCAGCTGCGTTCTGCGGTTTCACTTTACATCGCCCCATATGTGTTTTTCCATTTTGCTACAGGTTTTTTTTTTTTTCTTGCTTTCTGGCTCCGGTCTCAAATGCCCTCTGGCCCTTGCAACAAGCTCATTATCCATGTTGACACCCGGGGTGTGTCCTTCCATACCTCTCTCCATGTTCAAACACTTATGGATACGGAGGAAGGGGGTTTTGATGTTAACAGATACAGGATCTTAACAAGATTTGCAGTGAACTTTTGTCTCATAACAGAACATTGTGGCTTTCCTGGAATATCAGGATGTGTGGAACCAATGAATTTTCAAATAAACCATTTATTTTAGAATAGTTTAAGGCTTGCGTTACAGAAAAGTTGCAAAACTAGTGCAGAGAGTTCCCCCCACACTTGCCCCTGGTTGTTAGTATCCCTCATCACGATGGTACGTGATGTGTACATTTTGGCATTCCACATGCCAAAATAAAGGTAAAGGTTCTGTTGCTTAAAAAAAAAAGCAAAAACAGTGTGTAAACCCCACATTGACCCCAAGCAGAGGCCGTAGCACTGTGTGTATTTGGGGTCCAGTGGAAAGCCACCGGTGTTTGTGGTCAGACCACCCCTCAGTGAACGCCTCTGCTCTGCCTGTGCTCAGAGCCCCAGGCCCAGTCCCGGGACAGAGCAGGTAGAGCTGAGCCTACAGCCTGGGCCCTGGCAGAGGCTCCTCGCTTCCAGTTCCAGAACCACAGGTGGCCCCTTCTACTGTTCCCCCCAAGGTGAAGCTGGGTCCCCCTTCAGCCAGACAGTAATGCGATGGAGATGGGCCAGGCTCCTGGCAGCCCCAGTGAGGGGAAAGGGCAGCCTGCAGGGGACAAAGAAACAGGGACAGAGAGAAGGGGCAGCAAAAGGGGAGAAGGCAGAAGGAAAATACAGTCCAAACGCCTCTGGGGGTCAGGACGTGGCTCCAGACTCCCAGGGAGGGCTGTATATAAACCCCAAGGTGCTTAGAAACTCTGGTTGACCCAGTCCTCCAGCCAGAGCAGAGACCAAAGGATGGGTATCAGGAGTTTCTCCTAAGTGGACTGGCTTCTGATGAATTCTCGGGTCAGGGACCCGAGCTACCCTGCATCTCTCCTTTGCTGACCTGTTACGTGCCTGAATTGCCACCATTATGTTCACTACTTTGGGTTAAGGCGGCATTCTCTTCTTAACAGGTGTGTTCTGCAGGGTACCAGTCTTCATGGCCCTCAAAATGATAATCGTACTAGTCCATGCCTTTTGGGGGAAAAGTGTCTACTATAGCCCCTCAGAAATTCACAATGCACAAGGGCAGATTAAAGGCTCTGAGAAGTCCTGCAGCAAAGAAAACTAATGGGGCTTAACCCAGCATTTTCCAAGCATATATGACCTTCCTTTTCCTCCAGCCTCAATGATACCTCAAGGATCCCAGTGTTCAGAGGGGCTGTTTTGGGCAATCCTGGCTTAGGACCCATCTAGCTTTTCCCAAGATTTCCCCACCTCATTCAGATGCTTTGTTTCACAGATTGTCTTGCAATGTCCTGAGTGACCAGAGCCTGGAGACCCTGCTGCACCACCTACCCCGGCTCCCTGAGCTAAGCCTGCTGCAGTAAGACTGGTTTCCCCATTTCACTGTGCAGGGCTGAGGCTCTTGCATTGCAAAGCCATCCCCTTCTGCCCCCTCCCCGCTTCTCTTGGGCTGTTTCATCATTTTACCTGGCACAACTGGGAGCTCAAGTCTGCTTCCAGCTCTTCCCTAATACCTTATCAACCTCAGGGGGGAGTTATTTGACCCCTCTAAGCCTCAGTTGCCTCATCTGACAAACGGGACTAATATTCTTCAACCCTTCCCCCAGGGTTGGGATTCAAACAAGATAGTTGCTCTAAAAGCACCTTGAAGAATGGAAGGCCTGTGACAAATGGGCCATCATTCTTCTCTCCACCCACAGAAAGGTCACCTACTCCTATAAAGAGACTTTATAGCTGTAGGTCATGTATATATCACACACCAGTTTTTTTTTTTAATTTATGTATTTTTTTTTTTTAATTTATTTTTGGCTGCATTGGGTCTTCGTTGCTGGGCTTTCTCTAGTTGCGGCGAGCGGGGGACTGCTCTTCATTGGGGTGCACGGGCTTCTCATTGTGGTGGCTTCCCTCGTTGCGGAGCATGGGCTCTAGGCGCGCGGGCTTCAGTAGTCGTGGCTCGCAGGCCCTAGAGCGCAGGCTCAGTAGTTGTGGAACACGGGATTAGTTGCTCCGCAGCATGTGGGACCTTCCCAGACCAGGGATCGAACCCGTGTCCCCTGCATTGGCAGGCAGATTCTTAGCCACTGCGCCACCAGGGAAGTCCCCACACACCAGTTTTTAAAGGTCACCATCTAATTCTGTAAAAGGGGAATTTAAGCAGCATCCCCCAAAGTATTTAAAACTCTATTTTCTAATTTCAGCTCAGACTGGTTAGAATTTAAAAAGGATTTACTTTAAATATTTTTCCAACAGGGGGCAAGAGCAGCTACAGCTGATATGGAAAAATACAACAGAAAATTAAATCACACCATTAAAAACATCAGTATAAATACTCCTGCTAAGGATCTCCGGGACACCTGAGACAGCTGACATCACATCCAGGATCTCACTTATCCCTGAGTCCTTTTGGGAGGGGAGGGAGGAGATGTGTGACTTCCCAGAGGTGGGCAAGTGTGGCAGAGCCCATGTCAAACTACAGCACCCACTATGGTCCCAGCCTGACAGGAAAGGATGGATCAGGAAGGGTTCCTTTGGACACAGAAGTTGTGGGCTAACATGAATAGATAGGAAACCTCAGACCAGAGAGGGACTTCTCTATGCCCAAGTCACACAGCATCAGCCCCCAACTCCTCATCTGTCTTTGGAATGAGGTAGCCAGCCTGATCCTCACCAGTGCTTAAGCTTTGTATTGGGTTGGCCAAAAAATTCATTCGGGTTTTTCTGTAGTATCTTACTGAAAAACCCAAACAAACTTTTTGGCCAACCCAGTATTATTCAGTCCATACTGCTTGTGCACTGCTGTGGACCAGGCACTGCTTGGGGTGCTGGAGACACAGCTGAGAGAGAAAAAAAAAAAAAGACGAGGTCCTTATCTTCTTGGAGCTTACCTTGTAGTAGAGGGAGCTGGTCAACAAGCAAAGTGAAAGCAAATAAGATGAATTCAGAAGTATTTTTCTAGAGAATGTGGTAAAGAGCGATTGTGGAGGTGATTTAGACAATGGCGGGGGTGGTCAGGGAACGCCTCCTAGGAGGGACGCTGGGGTGCTACCTGAAGGAAGAGAGGGAGCCAGCCTTTTGAAAAGCAGGGAACAGCATTCCAAGGAGGTGGAACAGCATGCATGAGGCCCTGAAGCAGGACTGAACTCAATGGGCTCAAGGAACAGGCAGAAGGCCAGTGTGGCCAGAGCACAGTGTCCGGCGGAGTTGTAGGAGAGAAGGTAGAGAAATGAACCTGGGCCGGGTCACACAGGGCCTGGTAGCTGTGGGGAGGAGTTTGGGATTTTGCCCAAGGCAGAGGAAAGATTTGTGTTTTCAAAAGCTTAGTCTGGCTGCTGGGTAGAGAAGGGACCCAGGACAAGCGTGGAAGTAAGAGCAGGGAGGGGGCTGTACAGCCAGGGTAAGAGATGGTGGGGGCTGGGAATTGGTGAGGAGAGAGGGAAGTAGGTAGATTCAGGGTGGATCTTGGGGGTGTAACTAACAAGACAAGCTGATGGAGGGTTTATGGAGCGAGGGAAATGGAGACACCAAGGATGCCTCCAAGGGCAAGATGGAAGCATCTCACTTTCTCGAAGGCAGTGGTTCACAGCAGGGGGGTGATTTTGCCCTTCAGGAGACATTTGGCAATGGAGACATTTTTGTTATCATGATGGCAGAGGGGGTGGGAGGTCATGCTACTGCTGGCATCTAGTGAGTAGAGGTCTGGGATGCTGTTAAACTTCCTACAGGACAGCCCCCAAATCCAAAGAATTATCTCTGTAATGCTGAGCTTGAGAAACTCTAAGGACCTAAAGCTTCCCGCTCCTTGTCAGCAAGGACTCACTTATGAGTGCTTGGGATAAAAACAATATAATAATAACAACAAGCGTGGGTATCATGCTAGGCAGTGCACAAGCTTGATATGATTCAGTCCTCATGACACCCTAGAGGAAGGTGTGTAAGTAGTTCTGTTTTTCAGGTAAGGAAACTGAGGTTCAGAGAGGTTAAGTCACTTATCCAAGGACACACAGCCAGTAAGCAGAACTAGGACTCAAACCTCAGTCCACTTGACCTCAAGCTCCTATTTTTCCCTCCTGAGTTCCTGTCTCCTTCCTTAATGCCTGGCTGACCCACCAGTCCCCCATCCTTTTCATTTGCCTCCAGCCTGTCCAGGTTTCTTGCCCACTGATCTTGCTTGGTTCCAACTTGCTCACATAGGGCTCCGCCCCTTTCCTTCTCAGGCTGACCCAGATGGAACTGTCCCCGAGGAGCCCCCTCCTGCTGGCTGACATCTTCAGCCTGTGCCCGCGGGTTCAGAAGGTGGATCTCAGGTGAGCGTTGCCCTGGGACAACCGGAACCTAGGAGGGTGGTGCCTGGAGTCTGCTGGATGTGAGGGGCTAGGATGGAGATAGTGGGACCCAAGTCAGAGACTCAGCTGCTGGAGGAGGGGGGCCTGCCCCCGGGGGGCATGTTGAGGCTGTGGTCAAGGGTGGCTGACGCAGGTGCTGTCTGCTCCAGGTCCCTGCATCACGCGACCCTGCACTTCAGGTCTAGCGAGGAGCAGGAAGGCGGGTGCTGTGGGTAAGTCCCCCGGAACCGTGCCCGAGCAGCCAGTGGGGATTGAGGACGAGCAGACTTGCCTCCTGGATGTCCAGAGCAGAGGACAGACTGAGAGGGCCGGGCTCCATCACGGGCAAACTAGGAGTCCACAGCAGACTGGATTAGAGCTCAGGGGCCTGGTCTGAGGAAAAGGACTCCACAACCTGCCCCCCGAGCTTTAAATCCCCACCCCGCAAGGGCCTGGCACCTTGAGCAAGTTCCTTAACCTCTCCGATCCGCAGCTTCCACAGCTGGAGAAGGGAGACGCTATATTGCAGGCCGCTGGCAAAGAGGAATTGAGGCAATGTGTAAAGCACGAGAGGCACTCACAGATATGAGTGTCCCCCTGCGCCACACCGCTGACTCTTGGACCAGTGCTCTGTGGTTGCCTTGGTGAGAGGGGAGCCAGCATTGCACAGGATAATGGGGCCAGAGAATAACCTCTAAGTACAGAGATGATATTTCTGGTAGCTATTTGATGCCACTGGCTCACCGAGTGACCTTGGACCAGACCCTTCTCTCTGCGTCTCAGCCTCCTCAGCTGCGAAATAACAATAAATAAAGAGCTGATGTTTGCTGAGCATCTGTAGGGCACCATTCTAAGAGCCTCATGCAGATTACGTCCTATAAGCCGCACAGCTGTGGTCATGCAGCAGGAAGGGGTACAGCTGGGACTTGAATCCAGGGAGTCTTATAGCACTTCTGGCCCAGGGGCAGGCAAACATTTTCTGTAAAGGGTTAGACTGTAAATATTTGGGGTTTTCCAGGCCATAGGGTCTCTATCACAGCTATTCAACCCTGCCGTTTTAGCCTGAAAGCAACACAGATAATATGTAAATGAAGGCGTGTGTCTGTGTGCCAGTAAAACTGGAGTTATGGACACTGAGACTTGAATTTCATGTAATGTTTATGTGTCATGAAATGTTACTCTCCTTTTGATTTTTTTCTCAACTGTTTGAAAATGGAAAGACTATTCTTAGTGTGCAGGTCTTATAAAGCAGGCGGTCTTGGGCTGTAGACTTTCCAATTCCTGTCTTAACCCAACACTATCGTGACTTCTAGAATACCTTCATAGTTTCCCAGTCTGTGATTTCCAAAATGTAGGAAAAGACCAGGATGGGATGATTTTTAGGAGGTTGGGCCGATAGTAGAGTACTTCAGCTTCATTGAATTCCTCCCTTTTCAATTCTCTGATTAAGGCCAAGAGGAAGCCTCAGTTGGGTGTTAGCGTGTCTATAACACCTCTTAACGTTTGCTAAGCTCCCTTTTAAATAAAGAGAGAGCTCTCAGCAGGTGCCAATGTCTGGCTTGAATTTAATGATGATATTTTGCTCTCATTTCCTGTTTCCTTATGCTTATGGTCTGTTTGGGGCAGGCAATGCCAGTTTTCCATTGGAGTGAGTGATCCAGGGTTTCCTTTTCCAGTAAATGCATTAAATAAAAAGAATGAGCTGATTTAAAAATAGGAAGTAAAAAAAATAAAAAAATTAAAAAAAAATGAAAAAATAAAAAAATAAAAATAGGAAGTAAACAGTAGTGTAATAGGGAATTTAGGACTATGGAAAAAATCATGAAGGAGAGTAACAATGATAAAAATTTTAGATACTGGTTTTAGGTACTTTCTCATTTTAAGATTTTTTTTTTTTTTAAGTTGCTGGCTGGCTATAAGCTGTTCATTTACCTTATCGTGTAGTCTCGGTGTAGGCCTCTCAAAGACACTCACTATTACTTTTGATTCCAGCATCAATAACCCTCTGCAGGAGCAGACCTCACCCTTAGTCTCCTCCCCTCCACCCTCATGTCTGTCCATTAAAGTGACCCCCAAGAGCTGTAGTTCACCTTGAATCAGAATCAGTCTGGAGAGCCTTGTTCCTAGAGCTTTTAATTCAGCGCGTTTGGGTTGCGTTCCCAGAATATGCCTCTTACCAAGTTCCCAAGGGATGCTGGTGGGGCTGGTCGGGGACTACACTTTGAGAACCACCTCCCCAGAGGGAGAATGTTGGTGGGATCTGCTGTGGAGGGAGGTGGGAGTGGTGGATGCTGGATGTTTCCAGAGAATCCAAGCTTGGGTGAGGCCCCGCTGAAACTCAGAAGCCACACCCAGGACTAGCCAGGGCAGAGGGTCTGAGTGGCCCCATCCCCGGTTTGCACCCCTTCCTGCAGCAGATTCACAGGCTGCGGCCTCAGCCAGGAGCACGTGGAGCCGCTCTGCTGGTTGCTGAGCAAGTGTGAAGACCTCAGCCAGCTGGAGTAAGTCGGGCCGGAGGAGGGAGAGGAGCCCAGGAGCGTGTGCCTGGGTGGCACCGAAGGGGTGTGTGTGCATGCGTGCGTGTGTGCACTCAGCACCTCTCAGGACCAGCTAACAAGGCATGGGATGCCGGGAAGCAGTCACGTCCACATGGTTTCTCTGTCCCCATTTTATCCCTACCATTCCCCACTGCCACCATGGTGGAGCTAATTCAGGGTATGCCCTTGATCTAATTTGAGGAGCCCTTCACAAAGGGCCACAGGAGCCCCTTGGCCTCATGTTGATCAGGGCACTGGAGCTCTGCTGGCTGGTGGGGCCTGAACGAAGGGATCTGTTGGTTTGCCTGGCAGGTGGTTAAGAGCAACAAATGCCTCAGCCTGCGGAGGGCCCCGGAGGGTGGGGATTTGTGGGCTCTCGTATTGATGAGAAGTGGTATCTGTGTGGCCTGTCTTGGGTGCCCAAATAGTGCAGCCCGCATGGGTAGGTGAAAAAAAGCTAATACCTATTGAGTAGTTTCTCCACTGTCCTAAGTGCTTTACATATTCTTTTTATCCTTCCAACAACCCTAAGTACTATTGTCCCCATTTTATAGATGAGAGAACTGAGATACAGAGAGTTTAAGAACCTGCCCTAAGTCACACAACTAGTACGATGCAGTCTTTGCTCAAAACTGTTAGGAGTCCAGCTTAGGACAAGCAGGATGTAAAGAGAGCTGTCTACCCGAAAAACCACAATTTAAGTTCCTGTTGTGATGTAGCCAAGGAGAGAAATGTGGCTGATGAAAATCATGTATTTTAAAGAAAGATGAATAAGCAAGATGTCTTTAAGTTTTTCTGTTTTTTCATCATAGAGGGAACTTCTGCTTATTTTAAAGATGACTTTAGTAAGTGGCTTCCTGAGACAAACTAGTTTTTCATTTTTTAAATTTCTCAGGAAAAGACAAAATAAACAAGGCTTAAAAGTGTCATAATCAGGGGCAAAATGAGTTCAAAGATGCAGGACAAAAATCAGATATTCCCGGGCACGCTGATTATATTGTTTCTGAAACTGTAGCTAAAACCATAGAATGCTACAATGAAGGGAAATAAGAAAGTCTTCCAGTGCAATTTCAGATATTGCATTCTCAAATTAAAAGAAGAAATCTGATGGGTAAATGCATCCTCCAAATATCTTTCTTTTCCCTGAATTTACTCTTGTTCAAAAATTATGGCTCGCAACGGATGCAGGCCAAGTGCATATTAAAAGCTAATTGGTTTTTCTCTAACCCCTGAAAGCCTGCTGGAGGCACATGAGTCCTGGGAATGGTTACCAGATACTGAAGGGGAAGATGAGGCCTGGTTAACTGTGGTGCTGGTGAGGGGGGTGGTGGTGATAATTCTAGTGGTGATGGAGGTGGTGATGCCGAGTAGCAGCGACGGGATGGTGCTGGTGGTGATGACGGTGCTGTTGGGACAGAAGTAGTGCGCAGTGGTGGAGGGGATAATGGCGGTGCTGTTGGGACAGAAGTAGTGCGCAGTGGTGGAGGGGATAATGGCGGTGCTGTTGGGACAGAAGTAGTGCGCAGTGGTGGAGGGGATAATGGCGGTGCTGTTGGGACAGAAGTAGTGCGCAGTGGTGGAGGGGATAATGGCGGTGCTGTTGGGACAGAAGTAGTGCGCAGTGGTGGAGGGGATAATGGCGGTGCTGTTGGGACAGAAGTAGTGCGCAGTGGTGGAGGGGATAATGGCGGTGCTGGGTGGGTAGAGTAGCAGTGATGGTAACTGAAGAGAAGGCACGTCTGAGCACCAACAACCTCTTCGTACCTCTTGCAGCCTCTCAGCAAACCTGCTGGGTGATGCCGGGCTCAGGTGCCTCCTGGAATGTCTCCCTCAGGTGCCCATCTCCGGTTCACTTGAGTAAGTGACGAGCAGCCTCAAGGACAGCAAGGGGGAAGACTCCCCAGGGCCAAGACCATTAGTGGGCTTCTTTTGAGGCATCCCTAGAGAACTGCAGAGGACAAGGGCTGGGGAGGGGAAAGGGCTGATTCTTACCTTGACCCCTGCCTACCTTGGGTCCTTTCTTCCTTCCCTCATTGCCCACTATGGGCAGAGCTCCCACCAGACACCCAGGAGAGGCTGTGACTAAAGCTTGGTGACCCAAGTTGACTCCGGGTAGGAAGCAACAGTTCATCCCTAACCAGCTTTAGGATCTCAGTTGTCCTGGCTTTTGGTCCATCCCATCCCTGAAGCTCCTCTGACCAAATCTATGGGACACGGATTTGGGGATGTTGCCACAGCAGGGAGGGTCCCTAGGAAGTCATCCTCACTCACTCAGTCTCCCCAGTGACCTGGGAGACTGGCGGCCACAGCCAGGATACAACCCGTTGCTAGGCAACTGGGCTTTGTGCTCTGGGCATCCCTGACCCCTGTGGGGCTGGAGTTGCCAGCCTGGCCTCATCATCACCCGGTCTCAGACCACAGGGGCAGCTCTCAAAGACTCATAGTCTGGTGCCTGACCTGCCCCGTGTGGGGATAGCGCCCCTCTGGCCTCTCTCTGGACCTCAGTGTCTCCACCTGGAGAACGGACACTCAGACATTGCGGACGCTCCTCTGGGAGATGACAGCTGGAAGGGAAGAGACGAGGGGGGCTGAGCAGGGCTCCACTGAGGTGCTTCCCCCCACCCCGAACCTCTTTTCTCTTCTAGTCTAAGTCACAACGGTATCTCTCAGGAAAGTGTCCTGTGCCTGGTGGAGACTCTCCCCTCCTGCCCACGTGTCCGGGAGGCCTCAGTGAAGTAAGGAGATGTCGGTGCCACTTGCTGATGGTGGGGAGGCAAGACTCGCACACTCAGTGGCCCCCCATCTGTGTGACTTGGGCAACCTCCGCCCCTCTCTGAGTCTCAGGATTCACTGAACGTGGGATCATAGTTTCCATCCTCTGAGGCCCGTGTGCCACAGGGCCTAGGGAGGCCACGGGTTAGGGAACACCAGGTTTGGGGTCCTTGTAGAAGGAGGTGGGAGTCTCCTCGGGTCGGCACGGGTCTCTCCTCTGGTCGGCAAGGGTCTCTCTCGTGGCTTCCACCCGCCCTTGCCCCTGCAGACCCAGCCCCCTTCCCTCCTTCACCCCCTGATGCCTGGGTCCCAAGGATGCCGGCGAAGCTGGGCCCTCGGCTTCCATACACCCCTCTCTCTGCAGCCTGGGCTCCAAGCAGAGCTTCTGGATTCACTTCTCCCGACAGGAGGAGGCTAGGAAGACACTGAGGTAATTTCTGGTCTGGGGTGACGGGAAGGGGGGACGGGGGAGAGGAGGCTGACCCTGCGGTGGCCTCCATGCCTCCTTCCTCTCTGGGTCCTCTCCTCCTTCACACACCCTGCTTCAAGCTACTGCCTGGGTTTGCCTCTCCCCCACATCTGCCCCCAATCTCCCCATACCTCCAGCCCCTGGGCTGGGCCTTTGAGTGGTATTTGTGCCCCTTAGCCACATCCTAACTATAAGTCTGGAGGCTTCTGAGTTAAGAGATCAGACTCTGGAGCCACTTGGGATAAATCTTAGTTCTACCACTTACCAGCTGTGTGACCTTGGACAAGTGACTTAACCTCTCTGTGTTTCAATTCCTCATCTGTAAAATGGGAATAATAGTGAGACCTACCCTTTAGGGTTATTGTGAGGATTAAATGAGTTAATATATATACAGTGCTTGGAAAGGCCCTGGCTTATTTGAGTGTTGCATCAGTTGTTTATTATTACTGTTATTATTATTCCCTCTGGTAGCCTTGAGCTCTGTCTCTCTCTCTCAGCCTTGGGTTAGTTCCTCTACATGTCTTACTTCACCTTTGGTCGTGGCCTCTGAATCGGTCCACTGCCTCTGGCTAGGCCTCCTCCAATCATCCCACAGCACCTGGAGGGATCTTCCCAACACACACATCTGACTGTGGTACTCCATTGCTCTAAGCCCTTCGGTGGCTCCCAGTGGCCCTCAGGATAAAGTCCAAATTCCTTAACCTGGCCTTCTCCCTCAGAGTCTGATCTGGCTGTCACCTCCCGCCGTGTTCTTCCTCACTCCCCCCCACTCCACACACACACCACCCTCACACCAAGTATATACACACCACATACCACCCCCACACACACACACAGCACATGTGCGCACAAATTCAGCCACAAGGGATCTTTGTTCACCAAACACGCACTGCCTGATGAAGCTTCCCTGCTTCTGGGTACTCAGCCTGACGTTCTCTTCCCTACCTTTTCTGAGATCAAATTCTCCTAATCCTTTAAGACCCAGCTCAAATGTCAGCCCCTCCTGGACACCTCTGGTGGCCCCTGTCCTATGAGAGGGAGCGGCCCCGTGGTGCTGTGCTGGGCCCTCTTCTCAGCCTGTCTGTCTGTGAGACAGTGTTCCGAGGCCTGTCTGCCGGCCACACGGGGCCGGGCAGCGGGAGGGCAGGGCCACAGCCAGAACCCCAGTCCCTCCTGCCCCTGAGGGAGCCTGGACTAGGGTGGTACTGGAGACGAGGGAAGCGGTCATGGGTTTGGGGTGTGGAGCCAGGCTGACCTGGATTGAAACCCGAATCTGTCCCTACTTCTTACCAGCTGTGTGTCCTTGGGTTGGTCACTTTCTCCGTCTGTAGGTGATGCTCTTGGGGTTCGGTGAGATACTGCACGTAATACAGGCACTCCTGCGTGCTCACATGGTGCACCCAGAGGCTGGCACAGGGCCTGCCTTAGAGTCAGGGCTCAGTAAATGACTGACTCCTCGCACTTCCTTGGGAGGTGGTCTCTCCAAAGAGAAGAGAAGGGCAGGGGTTGCGTCTTTGGCCTTTTCTCAGGCCTTTGGTCCAGGGCTTCGCCCTCAGAGGAGGCTTCCCCATGGGTCCTGGCAGCAGGACGGCAGTCCCAACAGGCCTCGCCCAAGCTCTGTCCCTTGCCCTCTGCCCTCAGGCTGAGCGAGTGCAGCTTCGAGCCAGAGCACGTGCCCAGACTGGCCACTGGCCTGAGCCAGGCCCTGTGGCTGACGGAGCTCACGTGAGTGACCAGGCCCAGCCCGTGGGGGCAGCTGAGGGGTGGAGAGTCCCTGCCAGAACCTCTCTGGTAACTGACCTCTGTCTGCAGGCTGACCCAGTGCTTCGTGGGCCTGGAGCAGCTAACCATCCTCCTGGGTCTGCTAAAGTGCCCGGAAGGACTGCTCACTCTGAGGTATCGCCTGCCCGTGACCCTGGGAGGGGGCCGTGGTGGGAATGGGGGGCAGAGGTGGGCTCTGAAGTATGGGTCCCCCCGAGGTCATGGTCTTAGCCGTTTCCTGCATCCAGAGCCCTGCCACCTGGATGTAGACCCACCCTGCCCATTAGTCCCAGAAACCCCCTCAGGCTCAGAGAAGCCTCCCTCCCCAAGGTGGGGCCTATATTTGGGGACTTCAGAAAAAGAGGAAACTGAAAAGGACACCGAGCTGAGGTCAGAAATAACATGTAACAAATATCATGTTTGTATGTTCACTGCGATCATTTTAAAACTTTCAGAAAAACAGAGAAGTTTCCAAAAAATAGAAAAACAATTTTGAAAACTCATATTCTCATCACCTAGTTTTGACAGTTGTTCATGTTTTTCCACATTTGCCTCGTATTTTTACTTTTTAGCTGAAGTGTCTTAAAGTAAGTTATAGATCTCATAAAATATCACTCCAAAATATTTCACCACAAGTCTTTAAAAAATAAGGACATTTTCTACATAATCACAGTTGAATTAGGACACCTACAAAAATCAGTAGCAATTCCTTAGTGTCAGGTATTACCCAGTCCAATCTAAAATTTCCCACTCTCCCCAGATGGGACGGCTGGCTCTTTGGATCCAGGATCCGGTCAAGGTCCACATTTGCATGGAGTGGTGATGGCTCCTCGGACTCTTAATGGGTGAACCGTTGACAAAACCGGTCCCCTGTGCTGTAGACCGTCCCACTTTCTGGCTCTGTCTGGTGCTTCCTTGTGATGTCATTGAGTTTGTTCCTCTAACCCCTGACTTTCCTGGAACTGGAAAGGCTCCATGGGATTTGTGTCGAAAAATACGTACTTCATGGCCAATGCTGTGCACTTCTCAACTCAGCCCGTGATGAGGCATATAGAGTCTGGTTGTTCCCCAACATGACATTTTTAAAAATTGTGTTAGAATACACATAACATAAGATTTACCATCTTAACCATTTTTAAGTGCACAGTTCAGTAGTGTTAAGTACATTCACATTGCTGTGTAACCGAAACTTTTCATGCAAAACTGAAACTCAGTACCCATTACCCCCCCCAGTTTCCCCTCCCCCCAGCCCCTGGCTTTCTACTCACCTTTCTACTCTGTTTCTGTGGATCTCAGTCCTCTAGGTGCATCATACAAGTGGAATCATACAGTATTTGTCTTTTTGTGATGGGCTTATTTCACTCAGCATAATATTCTCAGGGTTCATCCTTGTTGTACCATATTATAGAATTTCCCTTCCTACTTAAGGCTGAATGATATGCCACTGTGTGTACACACCACATTTTCTTTAGCCATTCATCCATCAGTGGACATTTGGGTTGCTTCCACCTTTTGGCTATTGTGAATAATGCTGCTACGAACATAGGTGTACAAATATCTCTATATCTCTGCTTTCAATTCTTTGGCGTAGAATCGCTAGATCACCCCAAATAGCATTTTAAAATAAAACTTGTCTTACTCTAAAAATAATGTGTACTCCTCGTAGAAATTTGTGGAAAACCCAGAAGAACGTAAGAAGAAAATAGTACTTTGAAAAAAAAATTCAACATAACTTTAGAAGCAGCAATGTTTTAAACAACTCTCTTTTTCCTGCTTCTAAATTAATGCATACAGGGACTTCCCTGGTAGTCCAGTGGTTAAGACTTCGCCTTCCAATGCATGGGTGTGGGTTCGTATCCCTGGTCGGGGAGCTAAGATCCCACATGCCTTGTGGCCAAAAAACAAAACATAAACAGAAGCAATATTGTAACAAATTCAATAAAGACTTTAAAATAATGGTTCACATCAAAAAAAATCTTTAAATTAATGCATACACATTGTAGAAAGTTCAGAAAGTATTGAAAACTAAAGAAGAAATAAAATAAAAACCCTTCAGGAGAATTCTACAATTGAAACAATCACCATTAACATTTAATATATTTTTCTCATAGCTCTGTCTCCCTGTTCCTCACCATATGTGTTTTTCCCTTTCCATATATATTTTTCCTTTTTTTAAATACAAAATTGGGATCATGTTTCATATACAGTTTTATTTCCTTATCTTTGCAATGTGACGTTATGTAGACCTTTTCTTAAACCTAAAAATATTGTTTAAAAAAATAACATTTTCCCTTTGGATGGTTGCATAACTGTTAGAACAAGGATGATGTTAATTTTCTGTTTTATGCTTATGCCTAATTTTAAATTTTATTGTTTTAAAAATCAGCAAAACCCAAAAAGCCTCTAGGCAGCCCCCTTGTCACTTTCCTCCCCACCCCCACTAACCCTAGGCGACCTCTGTCTGTGTCCACTTCTGTGACAGGGTGGAGGAGCCGTGGGTGGGCAAAGCCAGGGTGCTCACGCTGCTAGAAGTCTGTGCCCAAGCCTCAGGCAACGTCACTGAAATAAGGTAAGTCCAGGGAGGAGGCCCCTCAAGTTCTTCATCTTTTCATGACCATTGGGACCATCCGTCATCTAGACATTGGTCTCTTGTCCTGTGGGGTAATAGCTGAATCCCTAGTGAGTTCTCTGGGTCCCCAAGATGGCAGAAGCTCCTGGGGCATATGTGAGGGGCTACACATACTTGTTGGGACTTGTGCGGTAGGCAAGCCGCAGGGCCAGAGAGAGGAAGGCAGCCCCGGGTTCAAGACAAAGGGCTGTTAGATCCCAGACAGACACTGCTGGAAGTCCCTGCTGGTTGTCTGGAAGGGGCCCCTGGTGACAGTAACACACACCATGGCTCTGTGACCAGAGGTGCCAGAATCCCATGGACTAGCTAAAAGCAAAGGCGCTGGTGTCTCATTGACCTTGTCCAGGTCCCCAGTGGGTCTGGGAGCTCAGTCGGCTGAGCAGCCCCAGTCCCAGCACAGCCTATACGGGAAAGCTGCTGTGGGCCTCACGCTGGCTACCCCTTCCCTCCTCAGCATCTCCGAGACCCAGCAGCAGCTCTGTATCCAGCTGGAATTTCCCCATCAGGAGAACCCAGAAGCCGTGGCCCTCAGGTGGGACCCAGTACCTGGGGCCCCAAGAGAGAGGCTGGTGATGGAGGGAGGGGGAGAGAGGGGTACTGCTGCTTCTGACCAGTAATTCTCATGCCCCTGCTCAGAGTCCTTTGATACCCAAAGTCTCTACATGGCCTGTGAGATCTGGCCCAACCTACCTCTTCATGCTGTCTATCCCTACCCCAAACCCTAGTCTAGGCTCCAGCTAAGCTTCCAGTACCTTAAACACCACCTTGCTCTCTTTGACCTCAGGACCTTTGCACAGGCTGTTTCTTGCCCAGAATATTCTCTCCTCCCTTTCCTTCTTCATCCTTCTTCACCTGGCTAACTCGACCTCATCCTTCAGGTCTCAGCTTAAATGCCACCATCTCAGGGAGGCCCCTCCAACCCCCCCAGACTTAGTCAAGTCCTCCCATCATCCATTCTTACAGAGGCCTGGGTTCACAGCTCCTCTAATCCATATAGCAAGTTTTTGGAAATTAAAATGTCACCTCTTTGGGGGAATGCAGCCCTGCAAGTATACATTGTGAGGACTAGACCATACCTGGATCTCAGCCCCAACTCACTTCCTTGGCTGGGTCTCCTTGTGCAGTGAACAACCTGCACAGCCATACCAGGTGCCCCATCCTGACCTCTCCTTCATAGTACTTCCCATGATTGATTAGTAAATTGGGGGACTTTATTTGATTAGCATTTATTTACCACCGTAAGAAACGCTCCTTGCAGGTAGGGACTGAGTCCCCAGTACTGAGCCGGGTGTTCAGAAGCTGCTGCCTCCCTCTCCACCTCCAGGCTGGCTCACTGTGACCTTGGGACCCACCACAGCCTTCTTGCCAGGCAGCTGATGGAGACCTGCGCCCGGCTGCGGCAGCTCAGGTCAGCACCCCGAAACCCTGTCTGGGGCCCTGAGTTCTCTGATTGACCCCAGTGCCCGCTCCAGGCCATAGGTGAGAGGCTGGCCAGTGCAGGATGGGGATGAGCAGAGCCTGGGGCTGTGCTAGCATTCTTGCTTCCCTCTGCAGGAAAGACTCACACCTGGCCAGTGGGGGAGAGCCCCAGGGTGGCAGAGGGGAGCCCTGCCCCACTAGGAGCTCTTGGGTGGGCCTTGCCCCTCTCTTGGCCTCCCCATCTCTATGTGATGTTTGATCCCTGAGGTGTGTCCAGCCTGAAATCCTCTGGAATATGCTTGGGCCTTTTCAGCTTGTCCCAGGTGAACCTCTGCGAAGCCAGTGCTCTGCTGCTACAAAGCCTCCTGTTGTCCCTCTCTGAGCTCAAGAACTTCCGGTATGCAGACAAGACTTTCACTCAGGGCCTCCCCCGCCCGCCCCCTGCAGCTCAGCCCCGCCCCCACACTTCCTGTTCTCCCCAACCCTGCACTCAAAGGAGCTCTGTGTCCCCATCCCATGGGCTGGGACCACACATGACCCTGGAGATGATGCCAGGGTTCATGGTCATCTACATGGCCACGTGGCACGAAGGTGATTCCCTTTTGAATGCTCTTTCTTTTTCTTTTCTTTATTATTTGGAAATAATTGCAAACTAATAGAAAAGTTGCGAGAAGACTGAGAAGAACCTCCATATGCCATTTTCCCAGATTAACCCTTTGTCATTATTTTTTCACATTTGCTCTTTTCTTCCCTTCTTCCTTCCTCACCCCTCCCCTCTCTTCTCCACCCCCCCCCCCTTTCTTGTTCTGAACCATTTGAAAGTTGCATAATTATGCCCCTTCGCCCCTTAATATTCCAGTGAATTTCCTAAGAACAAGAACATTCTCTCCCCTAATCCAGTAAAAGTATGAAATTCAGGCAATTTAACATTGATATCCTACTATTATCTAAACTACAGTTTATATTCCAATTTTGCCAATTGTCCCAATAATGTTTATTGCTTTTTTTTTCAGGCCTGGATTCCATCCAGGATCACACACTGTGTTTAGCTGTCATCTCTCTTTTGTCTCCTTCAATTTGGAATGTGTCCTCAGCCCTTCTTTGTGTTTCATACTGTCATGACATTTACATGCCAGTTACTTTGTAGAATGTCCTTCTGCTTGGGTTTCTCTGCTGTTTCCTCATGCTTAGATTTAGGTTCTGCATTTGGGGCAGGAATATCACAGAGGTGCTGCTGTGTTCTTCTCAGTGTGTCACATCGGGAGGCACATGATGCCTATTTGTCCCCTTACTGGTGATGTTAACTGTTATCACCTGGTTAAGGTGGTGTCTGCCAGGTTTCTTCACTTGCAAAGCTACTGTTTTTCCCTTTGTAATTAACCAGTTATCTGGTAGGAAGATACTTTAAGATGATGTAAATATCCTGGTCTTCCTCAAACTTTCACCCACGAATTTTAGCATCCATTGATAATGCTTGCCTGAATCAAATATCAAGGATGATGGTTGCAAAGTGGAGCTTTTGTAACTCTCAGTTCTCTTTTAATTCAACCGATCGCATCGGGGAGAAGGTCTCCTTTTGGTACCAATATATCTTTAACACCCTCTCCAATACTTGCTACGTTTTTTGTTTAAATAAAGATGCAGAGCTCATGGTAAACGACAGTAACTAGCTAGACTTTACAGTGATGCCTGATTATGGCAGACATTGTGAAGTTGCTACCTGAATGATTGTGGTGTAAAGAAGTATTCAACTAGTCCACGTGCCTGCCTCCAAGCTATATCTTGACTTAAAGATTCCCTGATGGGAGAGATTTATGAAGGGAAGGAAGGTCCCCTCCCACTGCCCGCCAGGAACCATTCCCCACCCCACCTCCTTGCCCTCTGCCACCAGCATCCAGAGCTCCCAAGACCCAGAGCTCCTACCTGACTTGCCTCCCTTTGACCCCCACCAGGCTGACCTCCAGCTGTGTGAGCTCCAATGGGCTAGCCCACCTGACATCTGGTCTAAGCCACTGTCACCACCTGGAGGAGCTGGAGTGAGTTGTGGGGTGGAAGGGTCCGGGAAGGGATGGCCCAGCTAAAGGCAAGGGGTGGGGAGGACAGTTGTGCCTTTGGTTAAAGTGGGTGGTGGGACTTCAGCCTGTCGCTTTTCTCCCTGATGAAGCCCGGCAACTCTGGGTGTGGCTTGGGGAAGGCTGAGCACTGGATTCTTGGTCCCGACTTTATCACTCACTCAGAGTGACCTTGGGCGAATAACTGTGCCTCTCTAGACTTGGACAGCCTAATCTGTAAAATGGGGCTTATCATCCTTCTCTGCCTAGAGCGGCTCTGGGTGTTGGGTAGAGAGAGAGCTAAGGGGCAGAAGGGATCATTGCACGTGTGTGTGTGGTGTGTGTCACTTGTCCCTGGCTTCCTCTGGTGCAGCCCTCATTCCAGGGCATCCTTGCTCAGCTGGGTCAGCTGTGACTGCAGTGCCCACCTCCTCGGGGACCCCAGAGCCTGACCCTTGGGGCCAGGAATGTCCCTGTGGAGCCCGGATAGGAAGGGTGGTCTGGGATCCGTGGACCCAGAGCCAGCCTCCTGGGGGGACTGAGGTGGTAAGGGGGGCTGATTTGACAGCTCAGCTCCAGGGGCTGGGGAGGCTTGTCTAACCCTCACCTCATGCTTGGTCCCCTCCAGCTTGTCTAACAATCAACTTGGCGAGGAGGGCACCAAGGTGCTGACGCGGGCCCTTGAGGGCAAGTGCTGGCTGAAGAGGCTTGAGTAAGTGGTGGTGGTTAAAGGGGGTGAGAGCGGGGGAGTTGGGAGCATGTCTAAGAACCTTTGCATCTCTAGTGAACACCACTGTCAATCTCCTGGATGGACCCAGGTGAGCTGAATGCCCTCCCTTTTCCTTCCTTACCTGGCTCTGGGTGTTATCAAAATGCTTCATCATAAGAAACAGAATACTCAGTCAAAGCAACCCGACCCAGAAATGTGTTAACTCATGTCACAGAAAATAACAAGGCAACTGATTTCAGGCTTGGTTGGATCCAGGTTCTCTATTTGTTCCCCCTCCTCCCTCCCTCCCTCTCTCTCCCTCCCCACCCCCCATCTCTTGACTTCATCCTCAGGCAGGCTGTCCCTGCAGCTGCAGGTTCACTTCCTACCAGCCAAGTGGAAAGGGAGCACCTTTTTCCCTGTACCTACAACACAAGTCCCTAGAATGAGTCTCACTGGACTAGCCCAGGTCACATGCCCACCCCTAAACCAATCACTGTGGCTCTAAGCACACGATAATCTGATTGGCCAGATCTGGGTCACATGCCCATCCAATTATCTGGACTGAGTCAGGGGTGGTATTTCAGGGGACTATTAACACAAGACAGGGAAACAAACTCTGGGCAGAAAAAAAACCCATAGATGACCACTGCCATTTGCCTACAATCGTTTCCTTAGTAACTGGCAACTTTTACTCTCACCTATAATTTGGAGTCACCAAATTCTTAGAAACGCTGGAAACAGCCTCAGTCTAAAGGACAGGTCCCCATCCTGCACAGACATGACAGTATCGAGACAGAACACTTGACAAGGCATCTTCTGCTTTTAATCTCTAGGTTTATCCGTTGACCAAAAATACACATGAATTATAAAAAGTTCCATCATCATAGAAATATGTAACAATGAACATGAAATCCCTGGCAATGACACCCCCTGGGAAAACTTCTGTAAATGAGCAGTTTGTGAGTTTTCCTCCAGATTTTTTTGGACACATTTTTGAATACAGTTTAAAAGCAGCTCTCTGACTTTTTGCCCCTTAACAATGAATGAAATTCTTCCACTTTGTCCCTCTTTGCATATCCTGGCAGGGGTCAGGGGGTGGTATTAGGGAGACCTTTGACCAGAGGGTCCAACTGTCTTCCCACTGAGATGTTTCTTTGGCTTCCCCCCATGTGCCTGCACCTCTGCTCAGCCTCCCATTCTTCTGGAAGCTTTTATTTGGGGTGGAGTTGGAGGCCCAGTGAGGTCATTCATTGGCTCATTCATGCGTTTAACATATATGTGTGTTCACCTGGGCACCCGGGCCAGAGCCAGGAGCTGGAAGTGCTTCAGAGGACAGGACATGCGGGATCTTAGTTCCCTGACCAGGGATCGAACCCCTGCCCCCTGCGTTGGGAGCGCGGAGTCTTAACCACTGGACCGCCAGGGAAGTCCCAATGATTCCCTCAGATCCAGCCAACTTTTCCCACCTGTCCATCAGGGTGAAATGGTTAGGGGTGTAGGTGCTAGTTAACAGCCACACCACCTGGCACAGTGACCAACTGTCCCAGTTTAGCTGGGACTGAAAGTCCCGCATCCTGGAAAACTCCTCAGTTCTGGGCAAACCAGGATGGTTGTCACCTCTCGGTTCCACCTCTTCGTGTGTGAGCTTAGGCAAGGTACTTAACCTCTCTCTGTTTTCTTCCTCATCTTAACTCTGGGGATAATAGCTGGACCTACCCCCTCAGTGATTGTGAGGATTAAATGAGATCACACCCATGAAGCACTCAGAGCCTGGCACAGAATTCACACTCTACAAGTATTGGCTGCTATTATTATTATCATTATTATTATTACTGTTATTATTATTATTCCTCTCTCCTGCCCAAGGTGGGGGCCGTAAGGAGCATGATCCATGGGTGACACATGGTTGGGCCCAGGAATGGGAATCCTACAGCCTTGGGTTCTGTTCCTGATGCTGCCACTTTCTGTGTGTGACTGCTGGGCCTCAGTGTGCCTCATCTGTAAAATGGGGATAACTGTATATCACATCATCTCTAAATGGCCCTTAGTATGCGCTTGGTATGTGGTCGCTATGATTACTGATCAGTAGTCTGGGTCTAGTGTGATTCAGAATATAGAACTGCTGCCTGGATGACTGTAATAATTCTTACAGAGAAAACAGCATTTGGATTTCCCAGTGCAGTTTTGTCTGTACAGTTTTGGGTTTTTTTTTACACTGTGTGGATGTAAGTGGCTGTCTTGGAGATCACTGGGCATTGCTGAGCACTCAAGGTCTGCGTCAGGGACCCAAGCCCAGCATGCCAAGTCCTCCTGTGGCCTCCTCTCCTCCAGCCTCAGCCACCTCCCACTGGGCGGCTCTACCCTGGCTGCACTCACTCAAGGACTAAGCCACATGACCCTCCTGCAGAGCCTCCGGTGAGTGACCAAGTGACCCCATGGGAGTGAGTAGGAGGAGGTACTTCCGAGTTCTGCTGGGACCACCCATCTAGGGAAACACTGGGGCCCCTCTCTGAGAACCCTCTGTGGCTCCTGTCCTCGGCACATTCCTATAACCCTCCCAGGTCAGTGTCACAGCTCTTGCCTTTTACTGTCACCAGCTTCCTCTGCGCTACAAAAGTGACCTGAAGGGGCTGAGCACAAGTCCTAGCACAACCCTTCATGTGCACAAATTCATCCTCTGTTCTTGTTCATGTTTCTGATTCACGGATGTGGGTTGCCTAGATTCTGCATTTCAAGCTCCCAGGTGATGCCAGTTCTGGGGGCCACAGACCACACTTTGAGTAGCGATGGTCTAGCCTCAGAGCTGATGACCTTGATATTCTGCCCTTGTGCCCCTGGCCACTTTGAGAAACAAATAGCACGTGTTCTTTTCATGTGATTTTTCAAAATATGAAATATTGTGACTCTAAACAAACCCAAGCAATGACACAAAGCACTGTTTTGTTTTTATCCAAGTCCCCGCCCCCCACTCTGGCAGGGTAGAGCGTGTAGGAGATGAGCTCAGAGTTTGGGGGACCAGGTCATTTCACCCAAATTAATTTACCGAAAGGCAGTTCCCTAAAAATTAATTTGCAAAACAAAAGACAACAAAACAAACAACCCTCAGACTAATACTTCTGCATCAGCTGTTTTGTTCCGTTTGTTTTTTCCCCCCATTCACAGAGGCAGGGTGTGGTCAAGTGCAGAGAAGACCATAAATAGACTGGGTTTAAGGAAAAGCCCACTATTTTTATAGATTAGAACAGGATGAGCTGTGAGAGACACGTGAAACTGACATTCAGCCGGGCTGGCCTGAAGATCCCTGACATAGGGGCTGAGGCAAAGCCTGGCCAAACCAAAAAAATGTGGCCACTGCTCCAGGCCAATGGCTCTGGCCTTTCATTTCCACCTTGCCTGTGAGGCCCTGGGAGTCTTTGGCCCATCACGGCTCCTCCCTGGGCCTCCAAATTCTCCTCTGGATATTGGGTACAGTCTGCCCACCTTGCCCATCCCCCTTCCTCGGAAGTTTTGTGACTGACATATGAGTTCCTGGATATGTAAAGGCTTTGCAAACTGTAGAGTTCTTCGCACTGCACTTGCAAATGCCTTTACTCCTGACTAAGGCTTCTTGGCCCTGCTTCTCCAGTCTGAGCAGGAGTGATATCGGTGACGTCGGCTGCTGCCACCTTTCGAAGGCTCTCAGAGCTGCCACCAGCTTGGAGGAGCTAGGGTGAGTTGCCTGTCCCTCCCCCAGACCCAAGACAACTTTGACAGGGGAAGATGACAGAAGCAAGGGGCTCCTTGAGGACACTCTTCACTTCTGAGTCTCGTCACCTTCATCCACTTATATACTGCATCACCCCAGACCCAGAACCTCGGGAAACCCAAAGATAGGATATGAGAGTGTTGATTGCAGCAAGAGGGATTTAGGTCAGACACCAGGGAGAACATCCTAAACAGAAGACAAGAGTTTGGAGTCCTCACCCAACATAGGGTGAGGGGACTTTATCACTGTGGCTGAGGCCTTTCTCTAGACGTCGGCCTCCTCTTCTGGGATGAGGACACGGACAGGATGAGATGGGTGGCAGGCTGATGGTTGCAATTCCCCTGCTGTTCTCTCCCCAAGCTTGAGCCACAACCAGATTGGAGACACCGGTGCCCAGAACTTAGCTGCTGTCCTGCCGGGACTGCCTGAGCTCAGGAAGATAGAGTGAGTGGCCAGCCCTCCTGACAGGGGTCCTCAGCAGCTACACCATGGTCCGGGGAGACTCTGGCTTCCCCCCCATAACCTCAGTGTCCAGGCCCTGGGGCTGGTTACCTCCTGGAACTGTTGATCTGGGGACCTTGAGCCAGCCCAGCCCCTGCTCCTCCCTGGGCCTCTCTGTCCCATCAGGCTGGGACAGTGTGTGGTGAGAGTGCTGTCTCTTAGGGCCCTAGCAGATGTGGTGGGGTTGGCGGGGGACGGGGGAATCAAGGGTCTGACGTCTGCCCCTCCTCAGCCTCTCGGCGAATGGCATCGGCCCGGCAGGGGGAGCGCGGTTGGCGGAGTGTCTCCCGCTTTGTAGGCACCTAGAGGAGCTGATGTGAGTGTCTGCCCGGGTGGGCTGCCCTCTGTGTCCCCGCAGGCCACCTGGCCCTTGGGTCCCCCAGTGGGCACAGGGCAGGGGTCTGGGGCAGGCCAGCCTGGTGCTCAGTTTCATCCCCTCTCCTCTTCCAGGCTCGGCTGCAACGCCCTGGGAGACCCCACAGCCCTGGGGCTGGCCAGGGGGCTGCCCCGGCACCTGAGGGTCCTGCAGTGAGTGGCCCCCTGCCCGCGGTGTGTGCAGGGTTAGCGGGAGGGGTTCCCCGAGGAGCACTAGGGGATCAAGGCCCCCATCGGCTGAGCTGCCCTGCCTTAGGGGAAACTGTGGCGTGTGCTGGGGCTGGCTGCCCCTCCCCCGCCTGCTTCTCCCCTGCCTCTGGAGTCTGGGGCAGGGAAATCAGGAGACCCAGCCTCGTCCTGGCTCTGCCACCAGCCCCCTGTGGGCCCTTGGCCGAGCCCCTGCCCCTTCTGAGTCTCAGTTTCCTCATAGCTCAGCGTACCCTGTGAGCCAGTCTCTGAGGGTGAGTGAGGAAGTGTCAGCAAAGGGCTATGCAGGAGAAAAGCGCCCTGCCACTCTAGAGTTTATGTCCATGGTCTCATTAGAGCCCTGTGAGGCCGGGATTTCTACTTGCTCCATTTTCCAGGCAAGGGAACTAAAGCCCGGAGAGGTGTGGAAAGCTTACCCTATTAATACGTGAAGGAGCCAGGCCTTGAACTTGGGATCTCAGACCCCAAACCCAGGGCCCTTGATACCCACCCAGGTCCTGTGTGGGTGGGGAGAGGGGTTAGGGTGGCAGTTACCCAGAGACTGTCTAAGGTCTGGCAGTGCAGCCTGAGACAAGGCTCAGGCTGGGGGGATCTAGCCCCCCAGTTCCCATACCTGGTCCCCCAGGCTCCCCTCACCCCTTCCCTTTCCTCAGCCTTCCATCCAGCCATCTTGGCCCAGAGGGGGCGCTGAGCCTGGGCCAGGCCCTGGATGGATGTCCACACATGGAAGAGATTAGGTGAGTAGGGGCCGCGGAGCCTGGGCAGGGGGCCGGTGTGGGGGGGGGGGGCGCGGTCTGGCGCTTCCTCTCACGGGTGTCTCCCCTGCCCTGCAGCTTGGCAGAGAACAGCCTGGCCGGAGGGGTCCCACATTTCCGTCTGGGGCTCCCACTGCTCCGGCAGATCGAGTAAGTAGCCTCCTCTGACTACCGGGGAGCTGGGGTGCAGTAGGGGCAGTTCTTCTCTGGCTGAGCCTGACACCTGGGAAGGCTTTTGAAGTGACAGAGGCCTCAGGTATGGGGGGAGCCTGGAACTTAAAAAAAAGGGGGCACTTTCCTAAGACTCCCAGCGTGCCCCAGATGCTGGCCACTCTGCTCCCTCCTGCTGTGATTGCAGGGTGGGGAGAGGGGCACTAGGCTGAGGGTGCCCCTGACTCAGATACCTCCATCCCATCCCCTTCTCCGTCTCCAGCCTGGTGTCGTGTGAGATTGACAACCAGACTGCCAAGCCCCTCACTGCCAGCTTCGTGCTCTGCCCGGCCCTGGAGGAAATCATGTGAGTGCTTGGGAGAGCCCTGAGCTGGGCAAAGCGGGCACCTGGGGGCCTGGTTCCTTCCTCCCTGGAGGTCTTCCCATCTTGTACAGGGAAGGTCATTCTTGCTCAAAGCTCCTCTCGAGGAAGTTTTAACACTTGAGCTTCGAGTGTTGTTTGTCTAAGCCGTTCAGCCTTTCCTGCCTGTTTCCCCACCTGTGGAGGGTGAGAGGGGCAGTGGACCAGATGGAAATGGTTAGGACCATTTCCCGATTGTCCCTTTGGGAAGCATCTGGATAGACTACCTCACCGGGTTTATGGAGCCTTGATTTACAAACCACCTGTTGGTAGTGAGGAGTGGCTGAAACCAGCAGGCCCCCCGACCTTCCCACTGGCCATGCCCACCTCCCCCTTGGCCGTCAGAGGTGCTCGGACCTTGGGGCCTGGGAGTACTGCTTCAGGGATAAACTAGATTGCCAGGACTAGCCTGGGACCCTGAGCATGGTGGAAGAAAATGGGATTTCCTTAAGTACAGGACACAAGGGATTACAAGATTTTAGGTTTGCATCCTAAAGATTTTAATTCTTCCCATTACTTTACACCAAAGAGAAAGTCTCAGATCAGGGCTAACTCACCAAACACTGGTGATTATCCCTTTTTAGCCAGCAGGGGGCAGACCACAGGGTTAGCACCTTAGGAAGGACGCAGGTTCCTGCTAGAAGTTAATACCATTGTTTGCACTGTATTTATCCTTGTAACTACCTTCTACTTAGGGTCCTTAACACAAGTCTTTCATTGATAGTAGTTATAAATGTTTCCTAAGATCAGTTTCTTAAAGTGAAAAAGAAAAAGAGGGGACGGAGGACTGATTTAAAGAAAAATATGAAACAAATAATATAGGTGGTACATGGATGTAGCAAAGTCAGGAGGGAGGCACATGCACGGTGGAAGTTTGGATCATGATGTTTCCACAGACCTTGTGTTCTGAACTCTCAGGACAGCCAGCTCCTAAGCTGTCTGGGTTCCGAGGGATGACCAGCTCGGGAATGGGGTTGGGAGGTCGGAAGGAGCCTCCTGTGCCTTGTAAAGTCTTCAGGGAGGGCACGCAGGACCCCGTGGCACTCCCCCATCCCCGTGGCCCCCAGCCCTCCCCACCTGCCCCCTGTCTCTACCCTCACTGCTCTCCTGCCACTGACATTGGCACCCCTACCCTGCAGGCTGTCCTGGAATCTGCTCGGGGATGAGGCAGCTGCTGAGCTGGCCCGGGTCCTGCCGCGGATGGGCCGGCTGAAGAGAGTGGAGTATGAGGGGCACATCCGGGGAAGCCAGAAGGGGGTGGGGAGGGCCAAAGGGGGACCTGTGTCCTGGGGAAAGCCAAGAGGCCACTGGCTCAGGCCCCCGACTCCCAGGAAGCCCTCCTGGACTTGCTCACTCCTGTCCACTCCAAGCCCCTGTCAAGCTTAGCTCTCCCTGGGTCCCAGCCTTCAGCCTTCCCGCTGCACTGTTGAATGTTGAGTTCTCTAAGCACATGCATGGGGAGCCTTTGTCCCCACCCCCAACCTTGGCACAGGGAAGGGACACAGGGAATCACCCCTCCGGCCGCCTCCTCCCCATCTCACCATCTCACATCAGTCTCTTTCCCCTTCCTCCGCCGTCCATCGGGAAGCCTGGAGAAGAATCGGATCACAGCTGATGGAGCCTGGCTCCTGGCTGAAGGGCTGGCGCAGGGGTCTGGCATCCAAGTCATTCGGTAACAGGACTTGCAGGGGCAGGGATGGCTGGGGCTGGGGTGAGCACACCAACCTCTACAATGTAAAGGCACCTCCTGTAGGAGAAGGCAGGACCTGGGTCGGGAATTATCAAAGGAGACTTGGATCACACCATCAGGGATTTGGCAGCAAGCAGACCTGGATCAAATCCCAGCCCTGCCTGTTGCCGATTGCGTAACTTTGCGTCAGTAACTCAACCTCTCTGAACCTCAGTTTCCTCCTTTGTAAAATGGAGGTAGTGATAGTATCTACCTCAGAGAGGTGCTCGGCAGAGTAAATGATTATATGAAGCACTGAGTGCAATGCCGGGCACGTAGTAAGCACTTAAAATGGTAGCTATCATCAGGGCCACCACGTACAGTTGTATAGGTGGTGCACTGAACTTCAGGGTATTGCATCTAAGGGACACCACTTACATAGTAGACGTCTAGTACACTACTAGAGTAGTAGTGAAGTGCCTCGCTCTATAAAACTCAATATATTATGACAATCTCAGACGATGGACGTAAAGTGTCTTAAAGAAGGGGAGCTTTTTCCTTATTTGTCCAATGTGTCATATGAGCATGGCCTGGGGAAGAAGCTAGCTCCCGGGGAAGATGATTGAGTGAAGGGGACTTCCCTGGCGATCCAGTGGTTAAGACTCCACGCTTCCTCTGCAGGGGGCATGGGTTCGATCCCTGGTCAGGGAACTAAGATCCCGCATGCCGTGCGTCGCAGCCAAAAAAAAAAAAAAGATTGAGTGGAAGAAGTCCGGGTGGGCATGGGGGATACCATCTCCCTAAGGTAGCCATGTTGGCCCAATACCTGCTCCTGCCTGCCAGGTAACTCTGGAAACAGCTCTTCCCCTTTGGGGCCTTGGTTTCCCCATCTGTAGGTAGGACGGAGGGCAGAGACAAGACAGTAGGTGAGCAGCTCCCAGTGCTGAGTGTCTGTCTCTGTGCCCCACAGCCTCTGGAATAACCCCATCCCCCCGGACATGGCCCAGCGTCTGCAGAGCCAGGAGCCCAGGCTGGACTTTGCTTTCTTCGACAACCAGCCACAGGTCCCTCAGGGCACTTGATGGCTCCCTCGAGACCTTTCGAATCCAGCCGAGTGATGCCAGCTTCCACCCACCAGGATAGAGGACTCAGGAAAAGAGCCTCAGCTGGCTGTCCCTGTACCCTGCCCCACGAGGGAGAGACACGTTTTTCCTGCAACAGTCTTCGGGGAGGACTTTTTTGGCAACAAAGAGCCTAGTATAGCCAATAGACTACCCTACATCCCATGGGACATGCATGACCAGTCAGAAACATGTAACACAATGAGCATGTCATGGTGTGATGCGTGACATAGAAGGTCACACGTGACAGCATTCCATGTGACATTGCATGAAACCTGCAGTGTGGCCTGTGGGTTAATGTCATGGGTCTTAGCACTACATGTGATTGGTGGTCCATATATAAGACATGACAGATGTCCATGTCATGTGCCATGTGGCTGGCCAGATGCCCTCAGGCTGGTCCAAGATCTAATTTATTACTTTTTTAAACCAAGTATGTATTTATAAATTGCATTTCCAGAGCAGCTAAGCCAGAAAATGTCTTCCGCCCAGAATGGGATGGGGAGAGCATCCAAGCACTGACCAGCCCAGTGGCCCGAGGGCCAAGGCCCTGGGCCAAGCCAGGGATTTAGCCATGAGGCTTCCAGATGAGTATCCTCCTGCCTCAAGCCTCAGTTTTCCCATCTGTGAACTGGATCACCCACTCTCACTTAGTTTCCAAGGACTTTAGGCCCAGGTCCAGGTAGAGCCAGCCTGACCTTGGACAGGCCCAGTCCGTGCTGTGTAAGGGACGAAGCTAGGCCTAAGGGTGCAGGGGGTGGGGACTGCCAAAATATTCAGGTAAGGCCACTGGATCAAGCCACTACCTCAGCAGAATCTGAGTGAGCTCCCAGGGGCTGCATGTGTTACACAGTGTTCTCATTACTTCCAAGAGGGCCAAAGGGTGGCCCTGCTACACTGTAAGCCAAGTTTGACCAATAAATGTGGGTGATCTTCCAGCCTCTAGCCTGAGTCTGATGTGTCCCACCACCTCACCAAAGTCAGAAGTGGTTCACCCCCTGCCCTGGGGACTGGAGAGCAGGGCAGACTACAGAGAGAGATGCTGAGAGGAACACTGGCCTGGGAGTCAGGAGGCATGGAGTCAAGTCCAGACTCTGTCTCTATATGTGGTCATGTGATCGTAGGCAAGTGACCTCCTCTCTCCAGAGCTCACCTGCACCATGAGGGTATTGTAGAAGCTCATAGTGTTAGAAACAGTCTTTGTTTGGCTTGCATTATATTTACACTCTTTTCTGATTTAACTGTCAGTATTTTAAGTTGAGAACTTTGACCCAAAATTCAGATTTTCAGCTTCTCGTAGGTGCTAGTCCAGCATTCCCACTCAAGAGTAATCTGCTGGGGATGTATGACTGTGTCCTTTAGATGTGGCACACATCCCTCAGTTCGCTGCAGTCCCCACCACTCCCCAGTGTATCCCCCCTCACTATTGCTGCTTGCCTGGTCCTTGTGAGAGCCTGGGAACTCCTGGCTAAAGGATTTCCACAGGCAGGTGGTACATCAAGAACATGGCTTTGGAAGTCAGACGGGCACAGAATGGAATGTGACTTGACCCCTTGCTGCCTGTCTTCAGGGCCAGGAACTGTTTCTGTACATGTTCGTAACACCCCCTGGCCCCCAGGACTTTCAGAGGGGTCAGGGAAGCAAAGTGTGCAAAGTCCCTAGTATGAAGAAGTAGGTACTGGTTATATGCTCGTTCTCTTCCCTTTTAGGGCTGAATGTCGTGTGAAGTGAAGAGGTGTTTGAAATGGCAGGAGAACAGCACCGCCTCTCCATCACCTACCTGTGGGTTGAACCAAGTCCATATCTGGGGAGCCTTCCTCCAGAGCTGCACTCCACTGTGAAAAGTGGAGCAGGGAGGGTGCAGTTACTACTGAGCACCACTGGAGGGCAGGCTGGCCCACTGGCGAGTCCTGAGATAACTTCACCACTGTACCCAGAATGAAGTTAGGAAGTGATGCTAGAGGCTGTTCCCACCTGGCTTGGGAACCTGGGATGTCCCAGCTGGCTTGTGGTTCACCTAGATGGCTTGGCCCTGACCACTGCCACCCTCCATGTTGTCCTCGGTCCCCCGCCAAGCATGAGGAGAAAGTCCTCCAGCCAAGTGCCAAGTCCCCACACCCCACACAGGGACACTCTTATCGGGCCAGGATCAGGGCACACCTGGCATCAAGTGGGGCCATCAGCCTGGTCCTGGGGGAGGGGATGGGCAGGTAGAGGATCCAAGAAGTTTACCTGGAAACCTTGAGCCCCAATTCAGTCTTTCCCTTCCGGGAAATGATGCCGAGGCCATCAGGGTGCACCTTCACGCCAAGGGGGTTGTACTGCTTCCTCCCCTTGCCTAAGACTGGAGTATGAATTCCACAAAGCCTGAGGAGCCTTTGACCGGGGAGGTCACAGACGAGGAAGGAACAGAGCACCGACCAGAAGCTCCAGCCCAGGTGAACCGCACACCAAACAGAGCCCAGAGCTCAGAGACACTTCATTTGCTGCTTATTTGTTTTCCTTTTCCCTTCTTCTTTCCTCTTTAGCTCTGCCCAAGTTCTAAACTCCAAGAAACTTGCAGCAGCTGCCCTGAAATAAACCACAGTACTGTCGGCACTGCAGAGCCGCCTGGGCCCAAGTCAGGTGCGGTCACCATGCTCATTTCATTAAGAAACTTCCTCTCCTGCCACCTACTTGTTTGGAGGCCTGGACTATTTTTCTACCCCATGTTGATGAGGTCTCCCTGCCCCTTTCCTCCCCAAAGTAAGCTCAGTTTAAACAGATCTATGAAAACAGATAAAATTCAAAGAAAAGTAAGGCTCTGGACCAGTAAGCAGTGTAATCAAAATGGTGCTCCCCGTTTCTGCGCGTGACTCTTCCCACTAAGAAGGTAATCGGGCTGGTAAGTTCCCATGTCTAACTGCCAGGCTGGGATCAGCTCATTTTGCTGCTTTGTCACTTGGCTTCCATCCTATGGTTTTACAGATTGAATATCCACTTTTCTGATGGGAGTCACAGAATCTTCCTTCCCACTCCCTCCGGTCTCAAATCCTGCCAAATTGCCCCCTCTGTCCTTCCCCTAAACATACACGTGTCTGAAATCCACTGTTCAGGCCAGTACCTCTCGAACTGAAAAATCATAGTTACAGACACTGCAGCGTGCATTGAATCATCTGTGGATCTCGTTAATTTGCAAATTCTGATTCAGCGGGTCTGGGGCGGGGCCTGGGATTCTGAATTTCTAAGAAGCCCCCAAGTAATGCTGCTGGCCCACACTTAGTGAAACTGCAGACCGGTGAGTAGATCTCAATCCTGACTGCACATTAGAATCACCTGGGGAGCTTTTTAAGCTGCCTGTCTAAGACTAGAGTGGTATTTAGAAAGCTCTGCAGGTGGTTCTGATGTGCAGCCAGCGTTGGAGACCCACTGGTCTGGAGTATACTGCCCCTCAGAGAGGCGAGGTAAGCCTTTGCACCTACCTTCCTTATTTTTTGTCCTGGTAGATCCTGGTGACCCTCCTTTCCCAGATGAGGACACCGAGACCCAGAGATTTTTCCTAACTTGCCCAAAGGTAAGCTAGTAAGTATAGTAAGTGAAAGCTAGTAAGTGGTAGCACCAGGAATTGAACCTGGGTCTTCACAACCTTTTTTTTAAACTTTTTTTTCTTTCCAGTTTTATTGAGATATAATTGACATACAGCACTGTATAAGTTTAAGGTGTGTGATATAATGACTTGATTTACATATATTGTGAAATGATTACCGTGATAAGTTTATTAACATCCATCATCTCCTATAAGATACAAATAAAAGAAAAAAAAATGTTTTTTCCTTGAGATGAGAACTCTTAGGATCTACTCTCTTAACAGCTTTCAAATTTTGTGACTCTTAATCCCACAGGTGCTGCCCCAGTTTCCTCACCTGTATGGTGAGGGCACAAGCAAAATGAGTCAGAGCACAAGGACCTACTTTCTCCAGCTGCAAAGATGACCTTGTGCTTCATCTCTACACTCCCTCAGGTGGGATCTGAATCCTCTGTCGCCTGCCTCACCTGGTTACGGTTCTGTAGGGCTTCACCCTCTGGGACCTCCTCTAGACCCATAGCCACAACCTCAATAACAATGTCCTCCATTTTACAAATAAGGCCCAGAGAGGAACAAGATTTGCCCAAGATCCCACAGCAAGCATTCAGTGGAGCTCAGATTCCAACTCTGGAACACTAAGGGAGGGAGGGCGTTGGGGTGACCCTGGCTGGGGACTTAACTGGTCTGTGGGTCTGTATGTTCAAAGAGAAGGGTCCCCAGGAAGGCGAGAGGGCCATATGACCTTCCTGACCTTGCCTCTGCCCCCCAGCCCCTCCCTTGCCTGGCCAAGGCCAGGCCTGAGGGCGGTGGCCCCAGCCAGAGCTGTGTATGCCCTCTGGACACATCCGGAGCGTCCTAGAAAAGACCTTGCAGTGGCTGGTTTGGTACAGATCCTCCCAGGACTGGGCCCAGGGACAGCTGGTCTTCCTCCCACCCCCAGCCACGCCAGTACAGCACCCCACCACCCCAGTGTGTCTCGAAGCCCCCCAGAGCTGGAGTCCTCCCTCCCCTTCAGCCCTTGGAAGCCACACCTTATTGCTCATCCCACACAAGCCCCGGCCCTGCCCTGGCTGCCCAGAAATCAACTTTTGCCCTGAGGAGGAGGTGACAGAAGAGGAACTTTCGCAAGAGAACAGAGGCCAACTGGGGTCCCCAGGTTGAGTCCCCTAAGCCAGAAGTTATCAGTCTGCCGGGCTGTGCCCATAGGCCCCGCCCCCCCCCCCCACATGCATAGTATAGTGCAAGACTGGGGCTGATGGAAATGTCTGGGGCTGACTGGAGGGCCTGGGGAGGTGGAGGGAGGCATGGACATCCTGACCCTGGAAGGGGATATCCCTGCATTAGAGTGACCACAACCCTGGATCTTAAAAGTAGCAATAACAACATGCTAGCCCTGGGGTCTAGGCATGCGTGGTATCAGGCTAGACACCAGATACTAAATCGATCCTTACATTTTACACAGGAGGAAACTGAGGCCCAGAGCACTGAGTGATGTCACCCAGGCAGTAACTGGACAGGCTGAGATTCAAACCTGGGGCCATGACTCTACGCCTGAGATGTAGGAGTGCCGTGAGCCACACCCACCTCTCTCCGAGAGATCCCTGAGGGGATGTCTCCATCGCTGATGTGTCTCCACATCAACCCCCTTTGTGGGCAGATGGTATTTTCCAAAGATGGCCACTATAATCTCTCCCCGCCCACATGCTCTTCCTACAAATGACAATGACACTCCTCTCACCTAGGGGCGGGGTCTATGGAGAGAGCCAGTGACTACAGCAGAAGTGACATTATATGAATTCCAAAGCCGAGTCCAATAAAAGATAATAAGGCTTCCACCTGGTTCCCTTGGGATACTCACTCTTGGAACCCAGCCACCATGCTACCAGGAAGCCCAGGCCACATGGAACGGTCACGGTAGGTGTTCCAACTGAGGTCCCAGCTGACAGCCAGCGTCAATTGCCAGGCAAATGTGTGCGAAAGCCTTCTAGGTAACTCCAGGCCCTGTCATGGTCTGACTGCAACTGTTTGAGAAATCCTGAAGAAGAACTGCCCTAGCTGAGCCCAGAGGCCCCCCAGAGCCATGAGAGATGATAATGCTTGGGGTGATTTGAGATGTAGCATAGATAACTGGGACACCCTCCATCCTCTCCCCGCTCACATACACCTGAGTCCAGCCAGGGCCTGCTACGCAGGTGGTGCTATTTCAAGTCACTTTAATTCACAAGCCATACGTGCATGCGTGCACATACCCTAATATCAGCCTATTTAGGGAAATTGAGGCCTCCCAGTTGTGCACAGAGAAGTCTCTACCAGGGAAAGGAAAGACTTCAACATTTTGTAGTAACAGCCTTTTATTGTGTGTGGATTAAAGACAGACTGCAGAATCAACCCATGATGGACACTTGGCCTTAAACAACTGACCTCTGGGCTCTCCTGATCCCTGACATTTTTAAAAAAAGCTTTATTGAGATATAATTCACATACTACAGCATTCACCTCTTTAAAGTATACAATCAATGGTTTTATCTACAGTTGTGTAACTATCACTATAATTTTAAAACATTTAAAATCATTGCCTTCTTTCTCTATGGCTCTGTCTAGTCTGGACATGTCATATAAATGGAACCATACAATATGTGGTCTTTTGTGACTGGAGTCTTTCACTTAACACAGTGTTCTCAAAGTTCATCCATATTGTATATACGTCATACCTTTCTGTGGCTGAATAATATTCTGTTGTATGGATAGACCACATTTTGTTTATCATTCATCAGTTGATGGACCTTTGGGTTGTTTCCACTTTTTGGCTATTCTGAATCATGTTGCAATGAACATTCATGTACAAGTTTTTGTATGGATGTATGTTTTCATTTCCCTTTCCTAGGAGTGGAATTGCTGTGACCTGTGGCCTTTGTACTCCATCCCCTTGGCCAGGGATCAGGTATCTTTTTCCCCCTCAGCAGGCCCAACTACCTCATCCTTCAGGTCTCCGAGAGGAAGCCTCGCTGACTCCTCTGGCTGAGTCGGGTCTTCTGAACAATCCTGCCTCAAACCTTTGCGCTTTTCATACAGTAATATGATTGCCTGGGCCATGGTCTTGCCCCTGAGAGGTGAGCAGCTTGAGGGGAGGCACTCTCTGCTTGGGTTCACCACTATCCATCCCAGTGCCTGGCTCTCCTGCTCTGGAGCCAGGAGAGGAGAGGGATTCTGGGGGCCAGATCAATCAGAAAAGGCTTCCTGGAGGAAGAGGGGCTGCAGCTGGGTCTAAGAACACCTCGATTGGTTTGCCCCACAGCTGGGCTGAGGGCTTTGAGGACTTTAGTTGGAAGAAAGATGAGAGTTTGGAGAAAAGAAGGATGGATGGAGGTCGGGGTTGGGGTGGCGGGGGGAGGCAGGCAGAGAACAAAGCCCAGAGCCCTGGGGCTGTTTAGCAGCCGCCCTCTAAGGCTACAAAGTGCCTGTGACTCAGACGTGGAGGGAGGTTCGCAGGCTGCAGCGTGAGTCTCCCAGTTAACCCTCACCTGCCTAGAATGGAAACCCCACAACCCAGGTGCTCTGCGTTAACTCCCAGATGCCCAGTCCGTGAGCCCCGGGGCCAAGGGCTTTCTTTGGACGTGGTCTTGAGATCCCTGAGCCAGCTCTGTCCCCCACAATCCGGTTAAATGAGGCTCCTCTGTCTGAGGCACTGGATAGGGAAGAGGGGCGGGGGGAGCGAGCACATAAACACTGCCGAGTGGCCTGCAGCACGAGCGCCCAGCGACAGACGAATTTCTTAAGAATTGGTGCCTCTTCTAGGGAAAAGAAGGCCACCGCCGAAGGGCGGACTCGGCGCTAGGGTCTCAAGGACCCGCTAGACGCCCTCCCGCTGACTAGCCCCAGGCACTGTTGGAACTGTGTTTATCTTATCGTCTCCGTCAGAGAAATAACGCTTGTGTCATCTTCCCAGTCCCTGGCGGTAACAAGAAAACGCCGAGCTCTTTTACTATCGAAAGAAAAAAAAGGAAGAAAACACAGCGATCGTAGTGCTGCCCAATACAGCCCAGAACCAAACCCCGTGGTGTATCCCCCGAGGGCGCAGCGTTGAGCCGAACAGCCCTTGGGGTCGAGGCTGCAGGCGGCGCCCTAGGGCCTGGCAGGCCCGGGCCGACCCCACCCCTCGGATCCCGCGTCGGCAGCCCTGAGCGCACAGTGCGGACAACTCGGAGGTGCCAGCGGCTCGGGCGAGGCCGGCCTGGGGCGAGTGCGAACCAGCGGCGTTCCGATCCGCGGAGTCCTAGCCTGGAACGTTCAGACCCTCGGATCCCGGCCTCGAACATTCGGGGCCCCGAGGCACTGACAACCCGGAGTGCCTGGACGCGCCAGCCGCGGGCGGCGGGCGGGCGGGATATCATCCCCGCTCCGCCCGTGGGAGCGCTCGCCCCTCCAGGAAGCGCCCGCCTCGCCTCCCACTTCCCGCCCCACGCCCGCCCCCGCCCCCGGCCGAGGGAGGAGCCCGAACAGCCGCCGCCGCCGCCGCCGCAGCCACCGCCCGCCCGGCCGGGGAGGAGGACCGGACCTCGAGCAGCTGCGAGCGCACGCGAGCTGGCCATGGCCGCGGGGGCAGCGCCCTGAGCCTGTCCCGCGCCCGCGGGCCCAGCCGAGCAGGGGAGCTCCCGGGGATGCCCCGGTGGCCCGGAGTGCGGGGAGCGGCAGCCGCGCGGTGAGGGTAGCGGGACCCGGGGTGAGTGGGGCCCCGGCGGGGAAAGGGGCGGGCGGGGCGCCCTGGCGCGAGGGCTCAAGTTCGGCCTTGGGGCTCGGCTTCTGGTGCCAGTGGCGGCTTGGAAGGAAGCTGGGTTCCGCTTCGGGGGACTGCGGAACCCCAAGCCCCCTCCACCCGCGCTCACCCAGACTCCGGCGTTTGGGTGACTGAGCTCCGACCCGGCCACGCGGGGGCGCTCCGGCTTCGCCCCGACCGCGGGGGAACAGAGGGCAGGGTGCCGGGAGGACGGTGGCGCCGCCCGGGGTCCGAGCCCAGCGGTTTAGGGACCCTCCTACCTCCCCGGAGGCGCCTGGGGGCGTCAGGAAGGTGGCGTCCCGCCACCATCGCAGCTGCGGAAGTGCTGAGTTCGGGCTGGCTCCGGGCAGGCGCGGGGCCCGCTTCTCGCCCCCGTGCCTTACTCCCACCCCCCCAACACCCCTCCATCCCCGGCCCCAGAGAACTGCTAGAGAGTCAACTCCCTGCGGGGGAAGGGGGAGCAAAGAGAGGGAGTGGAAATGGGCAGCTTCCCAGAAGTCAGTGTGTTTGCAAACTAGTTTTTTCTCAAAAGCTGTCTGGCACCTGTGTGTTTGGGGAGGGGGGAGCATGGAGAAAGAGAGAGCAAGGCCCTTTCTTCCTTCCCGTTCCTCGTTCCCCCGCAGCGCTGCTTCTCTGAAAAATAGAAGGTTCTTACTTTCCTCTTCCCATTTCATCCCCCAGCCTTGTTGGACAAGCCCCTTTGGGGAAGGGGCTGTGATTTGCCCAAGCTGACAGGTGGTGCTGGAACCCAGGACTCTGTTAGCCAGTTGGAAGTTCTTCTTACTGTCTGGGACTCCCCCTGCCCTGTTATGTACTGGGTGAAGTGACAAGGGCAAAGGATCTGGGAGAATTAGCTGAGTGACCCTTTGTTTGTCTGCCCTTAGTTTTTGCTCCCCTAGGGGTGTGGGCTGTCACTGAGGGATGGGGGGCTTTTTCTGTTTCTTGGAGCACCCACAGCTTCAGTAATTGAGGAGAGGAGCCAAGCTGTAACCTTCGGCAGCTGCACAGCCCTAATGGAGAGCTTGGGAGACCTGGGTCTGAACGCCTACCCAGCAGTGGGCCCCTGGCCTAGACCTTCCTCCCCTCTGAGCCTCCAGGTCCTCATCTGTAAAATGGGCTAATCGTCCAGGGCCTGTGCATATGGAGGCTGGGTGCAAACATAAAAAGTGGTTTTATTGCAGTTCCTCTGGCATGGAGCCCAGTGAGTGCTGGGACTGTCCCAGGCATGTGACATAGCTGGCCTGAGTGGGAGGGGTCACCCAGGCAGTTTTCTCCATGGAAAGAACTATGGGCTAAGAACGTGGCACTTGAGTTCTCCTGGCCCTCTGCCGTGTCCTGTTTGGGTGCCTTGTCACTCCTAGGGCTTAAGGGCGTTTCCATTGGTGAAATGAAGCAAAATATGACACAATCCGGTTTACAGGGCTGCTGGGAGACTAGAACCTGGGCCAGGGGGCACGTGTTCTGCAAAGTTGGGTGCACTGGTGGTCATGGGACCTCCCTCCCAGAGGCCACGAGAATTAAAACTCCAGGGACATAAGAAGAGGGTCGGAGCTAGAGCCTCAGTTTCTGTACCTGTAAAGTAGTGAGAGCAGTACTCTGTCCATCTTTATAATCTTTTAGGGTAGTTGTGTAGTTCTTTAAAGGTAGTTGTGAGGATTAAATTAGACAACAAAGGGCTTGTGCACCAGCGCTGTGACTGGTGCCCGATAAGCGCTCAGTTTATGTTAACCATCGTTATCATTATTCATGGGAATATTAGTAAGCCCAATGTGGGTTACTGATTTAGGATTCCTTCTGGGATTTCCTCAGGCCACCTCGCTCCTCTCTCTCCCACTTCCTTCCTGGAGAGAGGAGCCTCAGAATCCAAATGTTGGACGTCTGGGCTGTTCCAGGGCCAGGGTCCTGAACAGGAAGGTGCCACTAGGCTGAAGAGAACACCATGGGGGATGGTAGATCCAGTGGGGTGGTCCCGTTTCCCCCACCTTGGGCTGGCCTCACAGGGCTCTAAGGGGTGATGGAAAACAGAAGAGCATTCTCTAGGAATTCCCACAGGAGCAAGGTTGTCAGGCAAGGTCCCCTACTGTGAAGCCCTCAGCCAGGGCCGGAGTCCCATCTGCCTGATGCTCTCCTCTCCTCTAACCCTTGCAGGGGCTGCTGAGTCAGGGCAGTCACTTCAGGAATCCGTCTCCCTCCAGCTGGGAGAATATGGCCTCAGAGAGGGGGCAGGATTCCTCCCGTCCTTCCCGGTCCCCTGCAGGACACAGGGTGGGCTCCTTGGAAGCCAGGAGGCCAGGTCACCCTAGGGTCTTGGCAGGCAGCAACTGGAGAAGACGATCATGTCCCACCCGTGCTGTCCAGAAAGAGGGTATGGAGTCCCAAGGGGATTCATGGCTTCCTGAGGTCCTACAGGGCCTGAGAGATGAGCGGGGGTCCAAGGCACCTCCTGGGTCCCAGCCAGGTGTCCTCTCCCTTCCTTGGGCCACCCGGCCTCTGCTCTGTGGTGGCGTCAAGAGGGCTGTGCTGGCCCATGTCCTGGAGTGTTTCTCCACTAGCCCCGTCCACACGTGCCTCCAGAGCCTGAGATGAAACTAGACTAGATGCTGATCCCTCGCTCGCTATCACATCACCTTGCTTAATTTTTCTCGAGGCATTAGCCACTCTCTCCCGTCATCTGATTCATTCAAGTGTGTGTCAGTTTGTTCTCTGCCCTCCTCCCCAGGGGGTCAGCTCCAGGAATGGCAAGGGCATCCTGTGTGCATCTTGTTCAGGGCTCTTTCCCTGCACTTACTGGCTTAATGGCTGAGTCCGCCCCTCCTTGTAGCCTCCTGTTGAATGGGTCTGTGATGTTGGGTGATGGAGCCTAGAAGCATCATGAGCTCACCCTTTGGGGTTTCTGGAGGAATCTCTGTCTCACCATACTGAGTGCTGGGGCACTGTCAGAGGGCAATGGTCTCAACGATGGAGGAGGGGCAAGTGCTGGCCTGGGGGAAGGGAAAGTCGTGAGTCTGGGCGAAGGTGGGATTCTCCCGGCACTGAAGGTCTGGGAGAGGTGGGCATGGCGGCTGCTGACCTGGGTGGGGTGTCACCTGCTGCCGTTGCCTGCAGAACCAGAGGTCTGGGGTGTGCTGGGGAGAGTTACCCATCCCCCAGGTGACCTGAGTCAAGTCTCTTAACCTCTCGGACCTCGGTTTCTTCATCTAGAAAATGGGGAGCTTTAGACCAGGAGCTAGCTGTTCCCTTGCTTTCTTCATGTGGTCCTTTTTCTTTTTTCTTTTTTTTAATTTATTTTTATTTATTTATTTTTGGCTGAGTTGGGTCTTCGTTGCTGCTCGCGGGCTTTCTCTAGTTGCCGTGAGCGGGGGCTACTCTTCGTTGCGGTGCGTGGGCTTCTCGTTGCCATGGCTTCTCTTGTTGCGGAGCACGGGCTCTAGGCACGCGGGCTTCAGTAGTTGTGACACATGGACTCAGTAGTTGTGGCTCACGGGCTCTAGAGCGCAGGCTCAGTAGTTGTGGCTCACGGGCTTAGTTGCTCCGCGGCATGTGGGATCTTCCCGGACCAGGGCTCAAACCCGTGTCCCCTGCAGGCAGATTCTTAACCACTGCGCCACCAGGGAAGCCCCTTTCATGTGGTTCTTAAGGCAGCTGTGAAAGGGCTTGTAAACCAAAGAGGGCTTTGCCCAGTTGGCGTGATTCCTCTTCCACCTGTGGCTTCGGGTCCCTGCCTTCCAGAAAGGCTTCCCTCACCATGCAGCCATCTATTCGTCACTCAACAAATGTGTTGTGTTTTGTTTTAATAGCGTAATATATCAAGGGTTTATTTACTGTTTTAGGTAGAGCCACAGATTTGTTTATTCATAGACTTTAAAATTTTTTATTTTATATTAGAGTATAGTTGATTTACAGTTTGTGTTAGTTTCAGGTGTATAGCAAAATGATTCAGTTATACGTATACAAATATCCATTCTATTTTTTTTAGTAAATTTATTTATTTATTTATTTTTGGCTGTGTTGGGTCTTTGTTGCTGCGTGCGGGCTTTCTCTAGTTACGGTGAGCAGGGGCTGCTCTGTTGCAGTGCGCATGCTTCTCATTGCGGTGGCTTCTCTTGTTGTGGAGCACGGGCTCTAGGCATGCGGGCTTCAGTAGTTGTGGCATGTGGGCTCAGTAGTTGTGGCTCACAGGCTCTAGAGTGCAGGCTCAGTAGTTGTGGCACAGGGGCTTAGTTGCTCCGCGGCATGTGGGATCTTCCCGGACCAGGGCTCGAACCTGTGTCCCCTGCATTGGCAGGCGGATTCTCAACCACTGCGCCACCAGGGCAGTCCCATGTATCCATTCTTTCTCAGATTCTTTTCTCATATAGATTATTACAGAATATTGAGTTCCCTGTGCTATACAGTAGGTCCTTGTTGATTATCTGTTTTATATATAGTACTGTATATATAACCATAACTTTGGTAACCCTAAGTTTGATTTCAAAGTCTGTTTCTGTTTTGTAAATAAGTGAGTCTGTTTCTGTTTTGTAAATAAGTTCATTTGTATCATTTTTTTATATTCCACATATAAGTGGTATCATATAGTACTTGTCTTTCTCTGTTTGACTTACTTCATTTAGTATGATAATCTCTAGGTCCATCCATGTTGCTGCAAATGGCATTATTTCATTCTGTTTTATGGCTCAGTAATATTCCATTGTATATATGTACCACATCTTCTTAATCCATTCCTCTGTTGATGGACAATTAGGTTGCTTCCATGTCTTGGCTGTTGTAAATAGTGCTGCAATTAACACTGGGGTGCATGTATCTTTTCAAAGTATGGTTTTCTCTGGTTATATGCCCAGGAGTGGGATTGCTGGATCATATGGGCTCTAGAGCGCAAGCTCAGTAGTTGTGGCACATGGGCGGCTTAGTTGCTTCATGGCATGTGGGATCTCCCTGGACCAGGGCTTGAACCCCTGTCCCCTGCATTGGCAGGAGGATTCTAAACCACTGCGCTACCAGGGAAGCCCAGCACCACTTATTGAAGAGACTGTCTTTTCCCCATTATGTATTCTTGCCTCCTTTGTTGTAGATTAATTGACCATAACTGCATGGGTTTATTTCTGGGCTTTCCATCCTTTTCCATTGATCTATAAGTCTGTCTTTGTGCCAGTAACACACTGTTTTGTTTTTTTTTAAATATTTATTTATTTATTTGGCTGCGCCAGGTCTTAGTTGTGTCACGCGGGATCTTTTAGTTGTGGCATGCGGGATCTTTAGTTGCAGCATGCGGGATCTTTTTAGATGCGGCATGAGGGATCTTTTAGTTGTGGCATGTGAACTCTTAGTTGCAGCATGTGGGATCTAGTTCCCTGACCAGGGATCGAACCCAGGCCCCCTGCACTGGGAGCATGGAGTCTTAGCCACTGGACCACCGGGGAAGTCCCAGTAATATACTGTTTTGCTTACTGTAGCTTTATGGTATAGTCTGAAGTCAGGGAGCCTGGTTGCTCCAGCGCTATTTTTCTTAAGATTGCTTTGGCTATTCAGGGTCTTTCGTGTTTCCATAGAAAATTTAAGATTTTTTGTTTTAGATCTGCAAAAAATGCCATTGGTAATTTGATAGGGATTATATTGAATCTGTAGATTACCTTGGGCAGTATAGTCATTTTGATAGTATTGATTCTTCCAATCCAAGAACATGGTATATTTTTCCACCTGTTTGTGTCATCTTTGATTTTTTTCATCAGCATCTTATGGTTTTTGGAGTACAGGTCTTTTGCCTCCTTAGGTAGGTTTATTCCTAGGTATTTTATTCTTTGACGCGATGGTAAATGAGATTGTCTCCTTAATTTCTCTTTCTGATCTTTCATTGTTAGTGTATAGAAATGGAACAGATTTCTGTGTATTAATTTTGTATCCTGCAACTTTACTGAATTCATTGATGAGCTCTAGTAGTTTTCTGGTAGCTTCTTTAGGATTTTCTATGTATAGTATCATGTCATCTGCAAACAGTGACAGTTTTACTTCTTCTTTTCCAATTTGGATTCCTTTTCTTTCTTTTTCTTCTCTGATTACCATGGCTAGGACTTCCAAAACTATGTTCAGTAAAAGTGGCGAGAGTGGAATCCTTGTCCTGTTCCTGATCTTAGAGGAAATGCTTTCAGCTTTTCATCATTGAGTATGATGTTAGCTGTGAGTTTGTCATATATGACCTTTATTATGTTGAAGTATGTTCTCTCTATGCCCACTTTCTGGAGAGTTTTTATTTTTTATCATAAACGGGTGTTGAATTTTGTCAAAAGCTTTTTCTGCATCTATTGAGATGATCATATGATTTTTATTCTTCAGTTTGTTAATGTGGTGTATCACACTGATTGATTTGCAGATATTGAAAAATCCTTGCATCCCTGAGATAAATCCCACTTGATCATGGTGTATGGTCCTTTTAATGTATTGTTGGATTTGGTTTGCTAGTATCTTGTTGAGGATTTTTGTGTCTATCTTCATCAGTGATATTGGCCTGTAATTTTCTTTTTTTGTGGTATCTTTGTCTGATTTTGGTATTAGGGTTGTAGCGGCCTCATAGAATGAGTTTGGGAGTGTTCTTTCCTCTGCAATTTTTTGAAATAGTTTCAGAAGGATAGGTGTTAACTCTTCGCTAAATGTTTGATAGAATTTGCCTGTGAAGCCATCTGGCCCTGGACTTGTTTGTTGGGAGTTTTTAAATCATAGTTTCAATTTAAGTACCTGTGATTGGTCTGTTCATATTTTCTATTTCTTCCTGGTTCAGTTTTGGGAAATTGTACCTTTCTAAGAATTTGTCCATTTCTTCTAGGCTGTCCATTTTATTGGCATATAGTTGCTTGTAGTAGTCTCTTATGATCCTTTGTATTTCTTTGGCATCGGTTGTAACTTCCCCTTTTTCATTTCGAATTTTATTGATTTGAGCCCTCTCCCTTTTTCTTCTTAATGAGTCTGGCTAAAGGTTTTTCAATTTTGTTTATCTTTTCAAAGAACCAGCTTTTAGTTTCACTGATCTTTTCTATTGTTTTCTTCATCTCTATTTCATTTATTTCTGCTCTGATCTTTGTGATTTCTTTCTTTCTGCTAACTTTGGGTTTTGCTTGTTCTTCTTTCTGTAGTTGCTTTAGATATAAGTTTAGGTTGGTTATTTGGAATTTTTCTTGTTTCCTGAGGTAAGATTGTATTGCTATAAAATTCCCTCTTAGAACTGCTTTTGCTGAGTCCCATAGGTTTTGTATCATTGTGTTTTTGTTTTCATTTGTCTCTAGCTATTTTTTTATTTCCTCTTTGATTTCTTCAGTGATCCATTGGTTGTTTAGTAGCATATTGTTTAGCCTCCACGTCTGTGTTTTTTACAGATTTTTTCTTATAATTGATTTTTTTAAAAAATAAATTTATTTATTTATTTAATTTTTGGCTGCGTTGGGTCTTCGTTGCTGAGCGGGGGCTACTCTTTGTTGTCATGCACGGGCTTCTCACTGCGGTGGCTTCTCTTGTTGCGGAGCATGGGCTCTAGGTGTGCGGGCTTCAGTGGTTGTGGCATGCGGGCTCAGTAGTTGTGGCTCGTGGGCTCTAGAGTGCAGGCTCAGTAGTTGTGGTGCACAGGCTTAGTTGCTCCACGGCATGTGGGATCTTCCCGGACCAGGGCTCGAACCCGTGTCCCCTGCATTGGCAGGCGGATTCTTAACCACTGAGCCACCAGGGAAGCCCCTGGGATTGTTTTTGTAGGTCTTTTTTCTTCCCTTCCTCTTTTGTTCTCTTGTGATTTGATGACTATCTTTAGTGTTGTGTTTGGATTTCTTTTTCTTTTTTGTATGTATATCTACTGTAGATTTTTGGTTTGTGGTTACCATGAGGTGTGTGTTTTTTTGTGTTTTTTTTTTTTACCATGAGGTTTTGATATAGCTGTCTGTATATATACAAGATTATTTTAAGTTGGTGGTCTCTTAATTTAAAATGCATTTCCAGTATCCTGCGTTTGTATTCTCCTCTTCTCATGATTGCTGGTTTTGATATCATATTTGTGTGTGGATGATTTCCTACCTTTACTGTATGTTTACCTTTACCAGTGAGCCTTCCCATTCATAATTTTCTTGTTGCTAGTTGTGGGCTTTTCTTTTCTGCCTAGAATTGTTGTAAAGCTGGTTTGGTGGTGCTGAATTCTCTTAGCTTTTGCTTGTCTATAAAGCTTTTGATTTCTCCATCAAATCTGAATGAGAGACTTGTTGGGTAGAGCCTTGCTTGGCTGTAGGTTTTTCCCTTTCGTCACTTTAAATATATCATGCCACTCTGTTCTGGCCTACAGAGAAAAATCAGCCGATAACTTTATGGGTATTCCCTTGTATGTTATTTGTTGCTTTTCCCTTGTTGCTTTTAATATTTTCTCTTTGTCTTTCATTTTTGTCAGTTTGATTAATGTGTGTCTCAGCATGTTCCTCCTTGGGTTTATCCTGTATGGTACTCTCTGCACATCCCAGACTTGGGTGACTGTTTCCTTTCCCATGTGAGGGACGTTTTCAGCTATTACCTCTTCAAATATTTTCTCAAGCTGTTTCTCTCTCTCTTCTCCTTCTGGGACCCCTATAATGCGAATGTTGGTGCTTTTAATGTTGTCTCAGAGGTCTCTTAAACTGTCCTCATTTCTTTTCATTCTTTTTTCTTTATTCTGTTCCACAGAAGTGATTTCCACCATTCTGTCTTCCAGCTCACTTATCCATTCTTCTGCCTTATTTATTCTGCTATTGATTCCTGCTAGTGTTGTTGTTGTTTTTTAATTTATTTATTTATTTTTGGCTGTGTTGGGTCTTCATTGCTGCATGCGGACTTTCTCTAGTTGCAGTGAGTGGGGGCTACTCTTTGTTGTGGTGCGTGGGCTTCTCATTGCGGTGGCTTCTCTTGTTGCGGAGCATGGGCTCTAGGGTGCAGGCTCAGTAGCTGTGGCACACAGGCTTAGTTGCTCCATGGCATGTGGGATCTTCCCGGACCAGGGCTCGAACCCGTGTCCCCTGCATTGGCAGGCGGATTCTTAACCACTGTGCCACCAGGGAAGCCCCCTGCTAGTGTATTTTTAATTTCAGTTATTGTATTGTTCATCTCTGTTTGTTTGTTCTTTAAATTTTCTAGCTCTTTGTTAAACATTTCTTGTATCTTCTTGGTCTGTGCCTCCATTCTTTTTCCACGATCTTGGATATCTTCACTGTCATTACTCTGAATTCTTTTTCATGTAGATTGCCTATCTCCACTTCACAGAGTTGTTCTTCTGGGCTTCTATCTTGTTCCTTCATCTGGAACATATTCCTCTGCCATCTCATTTTGTCTAACTTTCTGTGTTTGCAGTCCCACAGGCTGCAGGATTATAGTTCCTCCTGCTTCTGGTGTCTGCCCCCATCTCATTGTGGCTTCTTCTTTGTCTTTGGAAGTAGAATATCTTTTGGTAGGTTCCGGTCCCTTTTTGTCAGTGGTTGTTCAGCAGCTGGTTGTGATTTTGGTGTTTTCATGAGAGGAGATGAGCTCAGGTCCTTATGCTCCACCATCTTGCCGGGCAGGCTCCTCAGCACATGTTTTTTGAACAGCTTCTCTATGGACTGTGCCAAAGCTGGGGTACAATTGCAGAGCTCTGAATGGAGTTGGGGGGATAGAGTGAGGCAAGCAAATGACAAAGAGACAGGAAAACTTAAGATGGTGGAAAATGCCATAAAAAGAATGAAGCAGGGTGAAGTGATTGAGATTGGCGGGGTTGGGTGGGGGACATCAGGGAGACTTCTGGAGGAGGAAGTGTGACATTTAAGCTGAGATGTTAATCTATGGCATGACATTCATGGCTGTATCCCAGCTTACCTAGTTCCCAGCAGGAACTAGGATACTTCCTGGATATGCTCCATGGATATTTTTGAATGAATGAAGGAGGGAGGAGTGCCCAAAGCAGAGGAAGGAACACATACAAAGGCCCTGAGGTGGGAACATGCTCAGTGTATTCCAAGAGCCCTTTCTCTCCACCACGCAGCTCTCTGTCTCCTTTGGTGGCTCTTGTGTCTCGTCAGGAGCTAGGGGCATCTGGCCTGCCTTCTGTGCTCTGGCTGTACCTGCCCCATGACGCAGGAGAGTGCATGCTCAGCTCCCAGCAGATGATGCTATCCAACCTCTCCCTCCTTTGGGCCCCCAACAATCTTTCCGAGTCTAAGTCACATCCTGTGGCTCCCCTGAGGACTGTGCTGGGCAAGAGCACAGTGGACCCCATCTCATTTCAAACCCTGGTTTGCCACTGACTAGCTAAGTGACCTTGGGCAGTGTGTTAGTTTCCAAGGGCTGCTGTGAAGCCACCACAAACTGGGTGGCTTCAAGCTACAGAAATGTATTCTCTCACAGTTCTGGAGGCTAGAAGTCCACATTCAAGGTTTTGGCAGGGCCATGCTCCTTCTGAAGCTTCTAGGGGAGGCTGCCTTCTTACCTCGTCCAGCTCCTGGTAGCTGCAGGTATCCCTTGCCTTGTGGTGACGTCACTCCAGTCTCTGCCTTCTTCCCATGGCTGCCTTCCCTCTGTGTCTTAACATTGTCCTCCCTTAAGGACCTCAGTCATGTGGGAATAAGGGCCCACCGTACTCCAGCATGTCCTCATCTTAACTCTTTACATCTGCAGCTACCCTCTTTCCAAATAAGATCACATGCTGATCTTAGGGGTTAGGATTTCAACACCTCTTCTGGGGGGACACAGTTCAACCTCTAATAGGCAGGTTACATAACCTCTTTGTGCCTCAGTTCTCTGTTCTATGAAATGGGGTGGTAATAATAGGGCTCATCTGCTGGGGTTGCAGGATGGCCTACACAGAATGGTGGGAACCTCCGGACAGGGCCAGGCACACAGGAAGCACTCAGTCAATGCTGTTATTTCCATCTTCTCAGTGAAGGTTTCCTGGGAGCTGGGACCAGGGCTGAGGAGCAGATGGCAATGTCCTTGGCCGGGAGGACTTGCTGAGGAGGGCCTGGGGCTGGGCTGTGGGCCTCTTGCCTGGGATGCGGAGGCTCAGAGAGGCCCCTCCCCACTGTCTGGAGGAGAAGGGGCAGGCGGGCGCCTCTTCAGTGTGGCGGGGTGAAAGCCATTAACAGAAGGTGGGGAGCTCAGTCTGCAGAGGGATGTGAACAGAGGGTACCCAGCCACTGTAGGCGCCCACGAGGGGATTCGGGTACTGAGTAAGCCCAGGTGACCTTTCAGGCCCAATCAGCCTGGAGTTCCTGGGCAGGAGCTTGGGGCTAGAATCCCAGAGCAGCCCAGCAAAGACTGAGGGACATATGTAGACTCCCCACAGCCGGAAGGGGCCTGAACCCTGACAGGCAGGGAAACTGAGGCAGAGAGAGGCAGGGACTTGTGGGGAGTTCACAGAGAGAGTTGGGAGCCCCTGTCTCCTAGTCTCCCCATGGTAGGCCCCTGGGTGGGTGTGGATGCCATGGGGTAGGGCCCCAGGGCTGGGTCCCAGTCCCTGAGGCTGCCCCACAGTCCCCTTCACACGAAGCTACTTCGGAATGACTTCGGCTGGTGGTCATTGTCACCATGCCCTCCTCCCTCCGTTAGCTCGGTCCCCCCTCTCTGAGCCTGGCCAGATTCACCCCGAGGTCCCCAAAGTACTTCCTGCATCCCAGAGTCCATCCACGCCCGTCCCATGTAGCACTTGCTGGGAGGCGAGAGGGCAGGGCGTCGCCAGCCCCACTTTGCAGATGAAGGAGCTGAGACCTAGAGGGAAGGGGTAGCAGAAGCGGCCAGAACCCAGTGCCTGGACTCCTTGGGCAGTAGTGTGGAGGCTGGACCAGCCCCTGAGGCAACAGGCTGGAGATACCCCGGGATCAAGCCCTTCAGAACAAGGCTCAGCTGAACCAAGGTCCTGGGGATCCGGAGGAGGCCCCCTTCCCCGGAGTCCAGAGCTTAGTGATTTGGTGGTGGCTACAGAGAATAGCCTCCCTCTGGGTGTGGTCTGGCCACAGCTGGGGCCTCAGGGGAGCTGGGGGGGCGTCAGGGCTGACCCCTGCAGCAGCCTCCTCCCCATGCTGTCTGTATCTATATTTATCCCCATGTTGGCCTGGCTGCCTGTTGGGAGTGCAGCATCTTCAGAGCTCAGCAGCTTTAGCTAAGGTAGGGAAGTGATTTGTGTCAAGATGCTGCCCGCCCCCCACCTTGACGGGAGAACCGGTCTGCTCTCTGAGGGGCTGTGCACCACCCGGCAGGAGCCAGTGCAGCAGTGGGTGTGCAGGGAGGGCCCCAGGGAGTATGAGCTGCTTGGGGATGGACCCCCCCCCACCCCACTTCAGAGAACCAGGGCTGTAGGACATTGGGGTGGTAGGGCTGCGGCTAGAAGGTGGTACCAGATAAACCGTAAAGCCTTTCAGCTCAGAGGTTCAGAGAACTCCTGATTTCTGAAATCCTAGAATTCCCAAACCCTGGGATTCTGTGAATCTGTGAATCTGTAGGCTTCTGCAATTCCAAGATGCCACAGATCCTCTTTCCTTCACCTTCACTCTTCCTTCAACTTTCAGCAAACGTTTGTCGAGCTCCCGTTCTATGCCTCTCTGCGCTGGAAACAACAGAGATGAAAATAAGATCTGGTCCCATCTTTAAGCTCAAGTGAGGGTGACATTTTCTAAGCCAGTGGTTGCAATATTGTAACAATGTAAGTGCTTCCCTCTCCAGGGCCAGGGGCTCAGGGGGCACTTTGTAGAGCAGTCCCCAAGTTGTGTGTTTTTTTTTTAAACGTTTTCTTGAAGTATAATATACAAAATAGAGCAGACTTCCTGCTCAATGACTGTTCACAAACCAAAAACATCCGTGTTAGCAGCCCCTAGACTGAGAAACAAACGTGACCCTCGCTGAAGCCCCCTGGTAACCCCGTCCGGTTACTCACACCCTCCCCCACTATCTTGCAATGCCCCCTCCAGCAGCGTAGACTTGTTTTGCCTGGGTTTAACTTCATGTAATGAGATTATACAGGATGACATGCTCCCTTGCGTCCGGCTTCCTGCATTCAATATGTTCATAAGACCTATTCATATTGTTGCTGTCCTTGTGCTTTCTTCATGCTTGTGGCAGTGTAGTCCGCTGTGTGCACGTTCACCATTTATTTATCCCTTTTCCAGATGATAGGTATTTAGGGGACTCCCGGCCTGGGGCTGTTACAAATAGTGCTGCTCTGAAAGTTCTCCAGTGTGTCTTTTGGTGAACATATTGCATGTTTCTGCTGGGCGTTGCTGGGTCATCATAAGGGATGCATTGAGTTAGCTTTGTAGTCACTGCCAAACATTTCTCCAAACCGGTTGTACCAATCCACACTCCTGTTGGTGACATGTGAGAGTTCCAGTTGCTCCACATCCTTGTCAACACTTGGTATTGACAGCTTTTAAAATTTTATCCTGGGGGTGGGGGCAGGAGGGCATAGTGGCGTTGATTTCATTTGGTTTTGCTGAGCTGAGTTTGAAGAATGACAGAGCTAAGTGAAGAAGAGGGAAGGGCATTCCAGGCAGATGGAACAGCATGTACAAAATTACGGAGGCATGAAAAAGTACTGTTGGAACTCTGTAGTAAACAGCATAGCTAGAGCCAGAAATGTGTTGAGGCAGTGGGGGGGTGGGCGCGGGGCGGCGGCTATCAGGGTGTTTGGACATTGTCCTGAGAACAGTAGGGAGTCCCAGAGAGGATTTTCTCATTTGAGCGAGTACCTACAGTGTGTCAGGCATTTTGTAATTTACATTTGATGGATAAGAAAACTAAACTGAGACTCAGAAAGACCACATGACTTGTCCTGAGTCATATTAGCAGAGGCTCTGGAATGCAAATCCTTCCAAGCCTCAGTTTGCTCTTCTGGAGAATGGGAGCGGTGATAACACCTCGCTCAAGGATGTTGTGAAGCTATAGAAGTTAAAGTCCATAACACACTGGGCACAGGGCCTGGGGCAGGCGTTATTATTACTCTCATTTTATATCATGTCTCCATCACCACAGCCATACCACCCCCTCTCTTCCCTGCCAGCTGACAGGGTGGGAGTGGGCTCTCCTAGCTCCCACAGTTAGGAAGGGCTGGCAGAGAACTCTAGCCTCAGCACCCTATTTTCCTGCCCCACGGCAGGTCTTCTAGGACCTGAAGGTTGCTACGATGGTTAATCTTTTTTTTTTAAAACTGTAGTACTTGTAGGCGTGTGAAACCAGGAATGGGGAAACTGGAAACCATGGCTTTTTTTTTTTTTTTTTTTTTTTTTTTGGCTGTGTTGGGTCTTCGTTTCTGTGCATGGGCTTTCTCTAGTTGCGGCAAGCGGGGGCCACTCTTCATCGCGGTGCGCGGGCCTCTCACTATCACGGCCTCTCTTGTTGGGAGCACAGGATCCAGACGCGCAGGCTCAGTAGTTGTGGCTCACGGGCCTAGTTGCTCCGTGGCATGTGGGATCTTCCCAGACCAGGGCTCGAACCCGCGTCCCCTGCATTGGCAGGCAGATTCTCAACCACTGCGCCACCAGGGAAGCCCCGATGGTTAATCTTATGTATCACCTTGGCTAGGCTATCGTGACCAGTTGTTCAGTTAAACACTAGTCTGATGTTGCTGTGTAGGTATTTTTTAGATGTGATTAACATTTAAATCAGTGGACTTTTATTAAAGCAGATTATCCTCCATTACGTGGGTGGGCCACATCTAATCAATCAAAGGCCTTAAAAGCAAAGACTAAGGTTTCTCCCAGAAGAAGGAATTCAGCCCCAAGACTGCAACATAGAAACCTTGCCTAGTTTCCAACCTGCTTGTCTTGCCCTGTGGATTTCGGACTGAAGACTGCAATATCAACTCTAACCTGAATTTCCAGCCTTCAGTTTTGCCCCACAGATTTCAGACTTGTCTGCCCCAACAAGCTCATGAGTCAGCTCCTTAAAAGAAATCTCTCTCTATATATGTAGATATCCTATTGGTTCTGTTTTTTCTGGAGAACCCTAATACAGTTGCCATTTGTCTTCCTGGATCTTTCTCATCTGGGAGATGGGGTGAAGGAGGCAACTTAGATCTGGATGTGTTCAAGGCAAGTTCTGACCCTGTAAGTTCAGTAAATGCAGCCATCAGGGCCAGTGGGGACCAGGCATCTGGTTAGCCAAGGGTTCCAGTTACCAGAGTGTCACCATCTAGACCAGAGGCTGCAAACTCAGACATCTGCCGAGACCTCGCGGGAACTCAGCCTGTGAAGTTGGCAGGGCTTGTATGGGGACCAAGTATGACATCTGCCTAATTAGGCCAAGAGCGGGCTAAACCAGAGCCATCGCTGGGGTATGGTCAGCCACTGGTGGGCCGTGTAGCAGCCTCCCGCCTAGGAGCTTGGTGTTCAAAGTGTGGTCTCAGATGGGCCGCCTCAGCAACGCCTGGAAGCTTGTTAGAATTGCAGACTCTCAGGTCCTTCCCCAGACCTGCTGCATCAGAATATGCCCCACCTACCCACCCCTCTGGGATTTGTGTGTTACGAGGAGGGCTTGTTAAAACACAAAGGCCATTCTGGGGACTCTGAGCAGGTCTGTTTGGGGCCCAGGAACCTGCCTTTCTAACAAGCTCCCAGGAGATGCTGAGGAGGCCCATCCGGGAACCACCCTTGGAGCGGAGAGAGCCTGAGGCCACCCCAGGATCCTCTGTTGTCACCGATTAGGCCCCACTGAGCAGGATTTGCTGCATGATGAAGACCCAGGAGCCCTCAGCCCGGGAGAGTAGCACCTTGAAGGGCGTGTGGGTGTGGGGTCTGAGTCTGTTATTCCCTCCCTGGCCCCCTATCTACCACCTTGGTGTCCCTTGGCATCTCTGAGCTGTGTCTTCCAGCTGAGAAAGGGAGCCTAGAACCATATGCTCAACGAGTTTTCACTCCTGGCCCCCTGTACGTACACCATAAACTTCACACACCTCTCCCCCTGCCCCCAGCCATCAAGAATCACTAATAGCACAAGCTGCATAGTGTCATTCTAAATGCTTTACCTCATTTAATCCTCGACATCAATACCTGATGAAAGCACTTTTATTGTTCCTGTTTTTATAGAAGGGGAACAAAGACCAGAGAGGTTAAGTAACTTGCCTGAGATCACACAGCAGGTAAATGACAACCAGGGATTCAAACCCAGCAGTCTGAGTCCAGAGTCAGTGCTCTTACCCTCAGCACAGTACCGACCAGAGGACCGCACCCCTGTCCTCATAACTGCTGCCAGCAAGACTGGAGCGTTACTTGTTGCAGTTGGCACTGAAAACAGAATTTCATTTCTCAGATATCAGGTTGAGCATGCTTTTTCAGAGGGCACACGATGCCCCCCAGTTCTGACAGGCCATCCCGCTGTTGCACTTGCCCCTGCAGTGAGGGGCACCTCGGCCCTGCCCTGCCCCTCCCATCCCCCTCTTCCCCATCTGGGTCTCCAGGTCTCCACCTCAGCTGCTGCCTCCCCCGCCCCCTACCGGCTCTCTCCCTGCACCTGCCTCTCTTGGTGTCTCCTGTCACTGCCCGTCTCTGAACTGGGGCGCCTGCAGGCCACCTCGGCGTCTCTTCCCCACAGTGGGTGGGGTGCACAGCCCGGCTCCTGGGTCCTGAGCTGCTGGGGCCAGTGATGGGCGGGGAAGTTGGAGTAGGGCAGCCCTAGCTCTTAGCCTCAGCACCATTCTTCCATGGCTTAGAAGCACCACTGCCCCCTTCTTGGGCCTTGATTTCCACCTCTGTGAAATGGGACGTGAACCCCTCTAGTGCTGGCCTCTTGGAGCAGTTATGATGGTCCCGGGACTGAGAAGGGGCTTTGTGATCTCTCAAGTGCTGTGTGTAGTGGGGAGGTGGTTGTGATTGCTCTGGGGCTGCAGATTAAAGAGCCTGCCTGAGGGGCTCCCTTCCTCATTCATTTGCCACCGTGTAGGTGCTGCTCTAGGTGTTGGGGAAACGGTGATCCCTCCCTTGTGGAACTTACATTCCAGACAGTGCACAAGGCAAATAGACAAATTAGTAAAAATGGCTGTAGATTGCATTGATCTGTGAAGGAACCAGTGTGGGGCTGAGATTGCATTAGCTTGGGTGACCAAGGAAGGCTTCTGAGGAGGTGACATGAAGCTGACAACTAAGACCTGTCATGTGATGGGACTTCCCTGGTGGTTCAGTGGTTGAGAATCCACCTTCCAGTGCAGGGGACATGGGTTCGATCCCTGGTCAGGGAGCTAAGATCCCACATGACGTGGGGAAACTAAGCCCGCGTGCCGCAACTTGAGAGAAGCCCGCGTGCTGTGACGAAAGATCCTGCATGCTGCAACTAAGACCCGATGCAGCCAAATAAATCAATTAAAAAAAAAAAAAAAAAAAGACCTGCCATGTGAAGAAAAGCATTTCTGGCAGGGGAAAGAGCAAGTGCAAAGGCCCTGAGGCAGGAGAGAGGTTAGCATATTTGCAGAGCAGAAGGAGGCCAGTGCAGCTGGGGCACAGGGAGCGAGGGAGAGTGTGGCATAAGGTGGGGTCAGGTCAGGCCCTGTTGGCCTGGGGAGGATCTGGATTGTGTGACAAGGAAGGGCAGCCACTGGGAGATTTTCAGGAAGAGCTGTGGTAGCATCTGATTTGCATGTTTAAAGACTCCCTCTGGCTCGGGCGGGCGTGGAAAAGAGAGAGTCTGGGGGCTGGGGTTGCTCAGGGAGACCTGACATGGGCCAGGGAAGTGGAAGCGGGGAGATGGGGACGATGCTGGACGCATCTTGGCGGTGGAACCGACAGCAGTAGCGGGATATGGGGGGTGAAGGAAAGAGAGAGGTCAAGGAGGATGGGTTCCTAGGCTTCTGGCTAAAACTGGAATGTTCTAGACCTGTGACTCAGCACTAGAATCTCCAAATCCTGTTCTTCGGCCTAAAGGGTAAGATGTCCACCTGCCCATCCAAAGGGGGCAGCCAATGTTGCCATGTGGGAATGAGGGCCCGAGATGGCCAAGTCTTCTAATTTTTCATTAGAAACTTGAAATCTAGGCATTTCAGTAAAACCTCCCAATATGCAGGTAAATGATTAAAAAAATTTTAAACACTTGCAAGTCAATGCTAGAAAGCCAAACAAAACCTGTCTGGAGGCTAGATTTGTTCCACAGACTGTTGTTTTGTGATCTCTGACACCACACCATGTAATGCATTATATAGCAATGCATTAATAATTGGCTGACATTCTTAACAGCTGAATCACACGGCCAGGACAACTAAGGTTGTGCCTATCCGAAATGCCCAGATCCTTTATATGCAAACAGCTGTCAAGCCAGGCACGCCCCACACTGAACTCAGAACTGAACACAGGCTTACAGTTATCTCTATCAAATTGCATCTTGTCATTTGTCAGAAACATTTGTCCCTGGATTGGCTCCACTCTTCCTCCAAATTCTACTGAATTTGCACTCCCTTCCAGCTTTGTATCACACGCAGTTTTAATAAGCCCATCCAAAGCCGTCTACAAAGCTAAAGTCAACCTGTGTGTATAGTTCAGTAGAGTTCAATGGATTTCAATGGGTAGGTTAGGCTTGTCTCCTGCTAGACGTCTATAGCTGTTCAGCTATAACTTCAACCTACCTTCTGGGTTCATCCACCTCATATTTACCCGTCTTCCTCCTTGAAGCCACCATACATCGCATATAGGCCTAATCCACTAGTTTTGTGGTGACAGGAATGCCACCTCCTTACACCTGTATATGGAGTACTTTATGGTTTTTATAGCATGTTCCCATAATTTCCTGACTTGATCTTTATCACCCATCACAACCTTTAAAAATCCTATCAACCTCACATTAAGACATTGATCTAAAAATCTGCCAGTGGTCTATTTGTTTGTTTATAATCCACTAATAATCTATCTGGTGATTTCCAGATTAAATAGAGCAAGGGCAACTATTGATAATTTAGCTTCTTACCTTCCCACTTCACCATCTCACCAAAAAAGAGTTCCCCAAACCACCACCATTCCAGCAATAACCTATGGGGACAGAAACGATATTTAAGAGGAAGAATGTTCTAACCATGAGAGTTGACAGAAAGTGGAATGCATCAGCTTGTGAAGAAATGACATTTTGATGCTAGAACTTTTCAAATAGGAGCTAGGGTTTTGCAGAAGGGATTCCAACATAGATAGGGAGTTGGGCAGAGTGATCTTTCATTCACGTATTTCTGTCCACGTGAGGAAACTCCTCCATGCTCAGCTCTTGGCTGAGCTCTTGGAAGTGTCTTACCAGTTCTTGCAGTGATAACCTCTGAAGGTTAAAAACATACACTTGGCAAGTGTGACAGTTTTTATGCTTTGTACATTTTAAAATTCCCTTTAAAAAGCAGTTTTCAGCAAATGTTTTTAAAATGCCAACCTTTTCTCCATTGTTCAAAATTGGGAAGAATCCATACAGTGGAATATTATTCAGCCATAAAAAAAGAAATGAAGCACCGATACAAGGTAGGACGTGGATGAATCTTGAAAACATTAGGGTAACTGAAAGAAGCCAGTCACAAAAGACCACATATTATATGATTCCATTCATATGAAAGTCCAGAATAGGTAAATGTACAGACAGAAAGTAGATTAGTGGTTATTTAGGGGTCGGGTGGGGTGATAGCTAAAGGATACAGGATTTCCTATTGAGTTGATGAAAATGTTCTAAAATTGACTGTGGTGATGGTTGCACATATCTGTGAATGTACTAAAATCCGTTGAATTGTACATTTTAAATGGGTGAATTGTAGGGTACATGAATTGTATCTTGATAACCTGTTTTAAAAAAAAAATAAAGGGTAAGATGTCTTAGGAGCCCGGGCCAGCGGACCCTGTGGGAGCTGAAGCCTCAGTCTTGTTCATTGTTGAAGCCCGAGAATGCTCAAGGAATGTTTGTTGAATGAATGAATGGGAATTCCCAAGCCCTGCCCGCTCTTGGCCTCAGTTAACCCATCTGTAAAAGGGACTGCTAGGGTTTTTGTTGTTGTCGTTGTTTTTAATCTTTTTTTAAATTATTATTTATTTATTTATCCTTAGCTGTGCTGGGTCTTCGTTTCTGTGCAAGGGCTTTCTCTAGTTTGCGGCAAGCAGGGGCCACTCTTCATCGCGGTGTGCGGGCCTCTCACTATCGCGGCCTCTCTTGTTGCGGAGCACAGGCTCCAGACGCACAGGCTCAGTAGTTGTGGCTCAGGGGCCTAGTTGCTCCGCGGCATGTGGGATCCTCCCAAACCAGGGCTCGAACCCGTGTCCCCTGCATTGGCAGGCAGATTCTCAACCACTGCGCCACCAGGGAAGCCCGGGACTGCTAGTTTTGTATCCCCGCCTTCCAATTCCTTCCCCGGGGCTCTGGTCACCCCAGAAGGCCTGTGTCCATCTGGGCCAGGAGTCAGGACCATCCACGAGCAGGCCCCAGCTCCCCAGGCCACCTCTCCAGCCTGAAACCTCAAATTACCTGTGCGGCGGTGCTGCACCAGGGAGCGTTTCCATCTTGCCCAGATGCGCATGGCAGGCCCAACCCTCCCTTAATGACACCTTGCCTGCCTGCCCTCCTGCTGGAGTAGGAGGGGAGGGGGCCCGGCCCAGCCTAAGCCATGGTTTCTTTTTCCATTGCGTCAGGCCTCAGGGTCTGGCCTGCCTGCCTGCTGCTGGCTGGCACAGAGGGGCCCACTCTGACCCCCGCCTGCCCCAACTCCAGACATCATGTGCTCCCCGTTTCGGGGATCCAGAAGCTTCCAAGCAGAGGGTGAGTTGGGGATGGGGGACCTGCCCCTAGCTGGGGGAGGAGTGCCCCCTTCCCCGCCCACTCATCACTCACTCTCTCTGGGGCCTGCAAGCTGATCCAGGTGGGGCCACAGTGGGCTCTGAGGAGCCCTGACAGCCCAACCGTCCCCTGGACCTGGCCCTCCTGGCCACACCCTCAGCCAGGCTGGAGCCAGTGTGGGGTAGGAGGACAGTGCAGTAACCTAGGCGACGGATGATGGTAGCTCAGACCAGGGGGAGGGCGGGGGAGAAGTGGCCCCAGAGTGTTCATATAAGCGCTTGCCTTTGCATCTGTTAGTCTGCGGGCGTGTGCGTGCGTGTGTATCAGTGTGACGTGCACAAGGAAATGTGTGAACCTGGGTGTGTGTACCTGATACCCCTCAGGTACAGGATGAAAACAGAGGTCTCTGACTTGGCAGCCGGGGGGATGTTGGCCCAAATGGCATCTAGCATGTCATGAAGGGGGCCTGTGAGGTGGAGAGGAGGTGGGTGAGCTGGAATCCACCCCATTAGTGATGATGGGAGAGACAGGGGTGCAGACAGGGTAACCCCAGAGGAACTGGTGACCTTGGGGGCTCCGGGGTCTTCTTAGCCTCAGGCTCCCTTTGGCCTGGCTGACTCCCCAGATGCCCCCACCTGGTTCTAGGTCCCCACCATGCCCAGCAGTCCCCTGGCCCTGGCCAGAAGGCCGTACGTTGGCCTGGGAGTCTGGAAAATTGGTTCACAGCCTGCCTCTGTTTCCTGACTGTGTGACATTGTACAGGTGACTTCTGCTCTGAGCCTCAGTTTCCTTATCTGCAAAATGGGGGTGACTTGTGCCCCCCCCCCGACCCCAGGTAGTTGTAAGCATAATCAGGTGTTCTCTCAGCCTCTGTGTAGACGAGTCCAGCCCCCAAACAGTTACCCACGAGGGCCAGGTTCCAACTCCTTGACTAATATCTTATCCCCTGACTGTCGAGTGGGTAACTGGCCCTGCACTGCCCCAGAGGAGGGAGGTGAGAGGAGGCCATTCCTTCTGAGAGCACGAACCCACCTGACCACGCTGACCAGCACTGACTACAAGCTGAGCACGTCACCCGCAAGATGTCTCTAATCCTTATTCACTCTGGCGGGGCAGGTCCTAAAATCGCCTCACCCTCCAGACGGGGACACTGAGGCTCGTTCATTCACTCTAGAGTGTTTGCTGAGTGTCTGCCAAGTCGCGAGAACTGTGCCAGAGCTGGAATCCTGCGGTAAGAAGACTACCCAGCTCCAGCCCTCTAGGACCTCATGTTCCAGTCTGGCTGAGAGCGTGCGGAGGGCAGCCAGGTCCTGCGGCTGCAGGCTCCCGGAGGGAGCTGGGACTTTATTCAGAGAGTGATGGAAGTCTTGGAGGGTTTTAAGCAGAGAGGTGACATGGTCCAATTTGTGTTTTTAAAAGCTCACTCCAGCCCCTGTGGGGACAAGGGGAGGTTAGACTAAGGAGAGGCAGCAGGGAGGCTGGTGAGGAGGTGGCTCTCATCCATGCGGGAAGGACCGAGCCACGGTGGCAGCGCTGGGCCCGCTTCCTGAGCGCCAGCCTCTCGCTGGGCACGCGAAGCGCCGGTCTGCAGGAGGCCTGCGCGAGCGTGGTCCCCTCTTCCGCTCCAGACACAGCGCCCTGGGCATACCTGGCAGGGAGAGGATCTGGACAGTGACAAAGCCCGTGCTCAGCCTGCTCCCTCCCACCGTCTGTCCCTAGAACAGAACCTCATCACAGTCACACGAGCCCAGAGCATCAGCACAGCACTGCAGTTTGCCTGCAGTATTTATTCTTGTCGTGTGAAAACTAGTTTCCATCGGAGGGGCTGGAGAGCTGCGTGTGTGCCGCAGGGTGGCCATGCCAAGTCAGGGAGGGATGAGCGAATCCGTGACCCGGCGAGGGGAACGGGGAATAGGGAATGTCCAAAATGGACATCTTGCCGGGTGGCTGATGCTGGAAGGCGGGCCTGGGTGAACTTCAGATGTGCCAGTGGAAATAAGATCTGACCACACCTTGTAGGACTGTGTCATGATGTGTCGTGAGCACATGAGGAAACTGAGGCACAGAGAGCTGAGGATAAGGACCAACTCAGGCAAGATCTGAGCGATATGGAGCGTTTGTCTGTTCGTTGATTTATACACTTACCTTTTTTTTTATCCAACAAATATAAACTGAGAGCCTCCTATGGACCGGTCACTGTGCTTAGGCTGGTGATACAGGATGAACAAGACAGATAATGAACAAAGTCAAGTTTTGGATAAGTGACCAGAAGGTAGCTTCCTAGTGGCCAAAGCAGTGAGGGAAACCTGAGCAATTACAAGCTCCATTGTAGCCGCAAGATGCCGATATGTCAATTGCTCAGGAGAAGCCCAGGTTTTCCTGGCGAAATGAATGGGATGCCTGTGTCCACTGTGATTTGTTGCTGATCCGACAGGAGCAGCTTGGACCTGTGTGTATCTCACAGGTAAATATAGACCAAAGCAGAGAATGACTTCAAAGACAAACTAAACACACCTACAAGAGACTCCTTTTTCACACATTTCCTGCATTCTTTTTTTTTTTTAATTTAATTTTATTTTATTTGTTTATTATTTTTGGCTGCGTTGGGTCTTCGTTGCTATACGCAGGCTTTCTCTACTTGCGGTGAGCAGGGGCTACTCTTCTTTGGGGTGTGTGGGCTTCTCATTGCGGTGGCTTCTCTTGTGGAGCACGGGCTCTAGGCGGGCGGGCTTCAGTAGTTGCGGTGTGTGGGCTCAGTAGTTGTGGCTCACGGGCTCTAGAGCGCAGGCTCAGCAGTTGTGGCACACAGGCTTAGTTGCTCCGTGGCATGTGGGATCTTCGCGGACCAGGGCTTGAACCTGTGTTCCCTGCATTGGCAGGCAGATTCTTAACCACTGCGCCACCAGTGAAGTCCCTTCCTGCATTCTTTCTCCAAGCTTTTGCCCATGTCATCCCCACTGCCACCCCGCCCCACACACACTCCTTTTCTTCCATCTTTACCCACATCTTGAGGGTCAGGTGGTGACGCCTCCCCAGGGTGGAGTGGCGTAGCAGATGGCTGTCCCCTCTCTGACCCCCGATGCTGTCCCCTCAGACTGCGAGGAGCTGCTGCTGCCGTTGCCGACCCCCATGGCCTACATGCCGGGTGGAGGTGCCCCAGCACCGGGGGTGGCCCCCGTGGGCTCCCAGTACTGCGTGTGCAAGGTGGAGCTGTCAGTGAGTGGCCAGAACCTGCTGGACCGGGACGTCACCTCTAAGTCCGACCCCTTCTGTGTCCTCTTCACAGAGAATGATGGCAGGTGGAGCGAGGTGAGGCCCCTCTGTGTGCAGCTGCAATGGGTGGAGGGAGGGTGGCTCGGTCGCTGGGTAGGGGCTCTCACTGGATCCCAGGGACCTGGGGTCAGGCCCTTGGAAGTACTTGCAGTGTGGGCCGAGGGTTACTTAGAAGATTGTTATTCTGAAAATCAAATTTTATTTAAAATGTTTATAACAGTACTTAAAATAATTATATTTGTGTTTATTATAATTCATAGATTTATATTTATATAATTTTATATTTAGTGTTTTACAGTATTTTAAGTTACTATAATATATAGTTAAAACCTTAGAGTTTTGCAAAATGCTTGCTTTCATTTTTAAAATAACTTTGCCCTCTTATTCCTAAATGAGCACAGTCAGTGAGGAGCAAAGAGAGAAATAGGGAACTCAGGCTTTGGTCCCAGAGCTGGCCCAAGACCCAGCTCTGTCACTCCCTGCTGTGTGGCCTTGGGCAGGTGGCTATCCCTCTCTGAGCCTGTCTCCTCATCTGTGAAATGAGGATATTTTTCCCTCCTACCTTGGAGAGTCCCAGAGCTGGGGATGTTGATGGTGCTACAGCCAAGGACTTCTGAGCTGGAAGACTTTGGCCTGAGGGCTGGGGAAAGATGCAGCTTAAGGAAGGATATTGAGAAATCCAAACTGTTAAGACTTTCAACGTTTAAAAATGGCTTTGTTTCCTATTCCGAAAGGGGTCTATATTCATTGCAGTAAATTTAGAAAATCCAGGTAGACCTAGAGAAGAAAATCAAAATGGTTGGGAACCCGCCTGTCAGGGAGAACCAACTGTTAATGGTTTGGTATCCAGCCTTCCAGATAGTTTTACATGCATATAAATTTTCCAAAATATGTTTCTATTTTTCATAGTTATTTAATGAGGCCTCGGTGGGCGTCCCACAGAACATACTGTGGTTTACAAAGTGTTTCCACAGATGTTGGCTCCTTCTTATGATGCCAAGGAAATGGGCTGGGATTGTTGACCCATTTTACAGAGGAGAACTGGGGCCCAGAGTGGGGAGGGACTTACCTGTCTCACCCAGCACGTTGGTGGTACAGCCAGAAGTGGGAGGTGGGGCATGAGGTCAGCCGAGGATGGCTGGGGGAAGCCCCAGGCCTGAGGCCAGCATGTCCAGAGTCCCCTCTGACAGGTCTCCGGAACTCCCCCTGCCCCCGCCCCGCCCCTCGGGGAGTGATGTCCTCCCCCACTGCACCCACCCCCACTCATGGCATGCCCCCCACCGTCCGTGACAATCTCTCTCCCACCCAGGCCAGACACCCTGGCTAAAAATAGCCCAGGGCCAAGACCTCTTCCGTCCCTGCTGCTCTCTGGCCCTTGGAAATGGGATGGGTGGGAGGAAAAATCAACACAGCCCAGGCTCCAAAATAGACTGTCACCCAGACTCCGCGGTTTGCGGCCTCAGTGCAGAGAGGCCGGGAGGCGGGGTTCCTGTCCCAGCCCCACCAGAGACACACAGTGCAAGGCCCTGTCCTTCCCCAGGCCTCGGTCTCCACGGTAGGTGGGGGGTGGGGGCCGCTCGGTTCCTGGTTTTGACATTCCAGGGTTTGAGGAAGGTACAAACACCTGCCTCCGGGAAGATGGGGAGCCCCTGACCTCACCTCCCCCTAAGTACCCCTCCTTCTCTCTGTTTCTTCTCTCAGCTTCCATGTAAAATGTGGTTTGAAAAAAGGGTTCTCCCCAAATAAAAAGGATGAAAGCCACAGATGTCAAATCCTTTCATTTTACAGAAGGGAAAACTGAGGTACAGATGGGAAAAGGGACTCCCTCTGTCACTTAACCTAGGCAGGGACAGGGTCCGACCTCTTACCTTGGAACCTGGGTATGGAGTCAGGACCAGTGTGTTAAAAGTGTGAATGGTAGAGTCAGGACTGGGTTCAAATCTTGGCCCTGCCCTCTAGCTGTTCAACCTTGGGTGAGTCACTTAACCTCTCTGTGCTTCAGTGTCCTTATCTGTGAGCTGAGAGTAATGATTGTTTCAGCCACCCGGGTAACTGGCCATGAGTGCCTGGCACAGAATTGGGTGTTCAGCAAGTAAGCACCATGATTCCCTGTAGCCCAAGAAGGGTTGAACCAGCTACCTGACTCTGACACCTGTTTCCCTGCCCCCTGCCAGTATGACAGGACAGAAACTGCAGTCAACAACCTCAACCCCGCTTTCTCCAAGAAGTTCGTCCTTGACTACCACTTTGAGGAGGTGCAGAAGCTCAAGTTTGCCCTGTTCGACCAGGACAAGTCCAGCACGCAGCTCGAGGAGCACGATTTCCTGGGCCAGTTCTCCTGCAGCCTGGGCACGGTGAGCCGGGCTCCTCCAGGAGGGTGGGGTCAGTGCAGTGCCACCATAAGTCACCTGGCTCCCAAGGATGGGGCAGCCCCCTGGAGAGTCTGCTGCTGCCTGCTTTCCCTGGTCCCATTTTCCTGCCTGGCTCCCAAGGTGGCATCACAAATGCAGACAGCCTTGGGGGCCAGCAGGCACAGAAAGGGGGAAGTAGGCAGGTGGGGTTGGGGCCAGGCTGAAGTGTTCCCCTCGGAAGACACTGAACACAGTGCCACACAGGAGTGGGGCGCCCTGTGGCCAGAGCTTCTCAGTGGTAGAAGTAAGCAAGTGTGGTCTTGACTTCCTGGGATGGGAGCATCTGACCAGCAACCAAGACACCCATGATAGTCCCACTTGATGGCTGGCTCACTGTGTGACCTTGGGCATCTTCCTTTCCCTCTCTGGGCCACATTTCCCCCTCCAGCTCACTCCTTGCTGAGCTTATGGAGGTTGCAGGGCTAAGAGCTCCTGATACAAGTTCCGATCACTGTTAATGGCTGTGTGCCCTAGGGCAAGCCCCACACCCTTCTGAGCCTCACTTGCCCCATATTTTACTTGGGGATAGCGATGACCTCTCTGCCCAGTCTATAGGGATGGTGGGTGAATAAAGTGGAAAATGCTTCGAGAGGTTCTAGTGGAGACTGAAATGCCCTGGGCCTTCCAGGAGATGATGTTCAATGAGAAAAGCAAGGGCCCAGCAGTTACGTAAGAAGTGGGGTGTGTCTCTCAGGGTCCCCGCCATGTGTCTACACCCTCAAAGGGTAACGGAGGAGAGAGCTTTAGGACCAGTGGGCAGGGGCAGGAACCGACAAGGGGTGAGGAAACCTTTACAGGGCTGACACCTGCCAGAAGCCCGGCCACCCCTAGCCTGGAGGGAGGGGCGGGGCAGGAAGTGGTGTTGCCAGGTCCTGGGGAGAGCTGTGGCCACCACGGGGAGGCCTCTGGACTGGAGCCAGGCCGATGATGAGCAACAAAGCTTCCGCCAAGGCTCAGCCCAGCCCTTCTCCCCTCCTGCTCTCCTGGCTCCTGCTGGCACCCCCGTTGGCTGAACCCCGAGAAGCTGTAAGACAGGGGAGCCAGGTGATGCAGTCCACAGTGGCATAGAGAAGGTGGAGAAGGGCAGAGAGTGGACCTAGGGAGAAAAACTGGCACAGGGAGACTAGGAACATGCTCACATTGGCACAAAGAAACACTGGCCTTTTCCCCAAGAAACAGAACCGTGGTGGCACATGGAGGGTGTGGGAATGGGGTGTACAGAGACGGGTGGGAGGGAGACTTTACAGTGTGTTCCACTTGTCCTTTCTATATTGTATTGATCCTTGAACACTGTGTGAATGTATTCACTATTCAAAGCAATGAAAATACATAGGAGGAGTCAGGGATTGATCCTCTCCATCAGGGATCACACCCTGAGGGAGGGTGGGGGTCTCTGGATGACTCTGGGGGAGGCAGTTACGCGGGGAGGCAGTTAGCCGCAGTTACGCGGCTAACCTCTCTTCAGCAGTCTCCAGAATGTGAGCCTTACAAGAGCCTTTTCCTGGGGACATCCTGTCAGCAGAATCCGACTGCTGGGATTCTATCCCAGCTGTGGGACTTCAGGCAAGTGTCTTAACCTCTCTGGGCCTCAGTCTCCTCAGCTGCCCGGTGGGGTTAGCAGTGGATGCTGTCTGCCTCCCACGGCGGGGATCACGCAGGGGGAGGTTTAGCCAGCGCCTGGCATGGAGCGTCGCGCTGTGAGCAGTGCCTGTTGAGGATTTTTCCTCCCTGGGTCTCCTCCCCAGCCCTCAGAGTGAGCGCCTCTCCTCTCTCCCTCCAGATCGTCTCCAGCAAGAAGATCACTCAGCCTCTGCTGCTGATGAATGACAAGCCTGCGGGGAAGGGCTTGATTACGGTACCAGCCCCCCTCCCCGCTCTCTGCAGGCCCCCCACACACTGCCCACTGCCCTCCCCCATCAATGGGCCACTTCACTGGCAGATAATCACCAGCTTTGTTTGGAGTAAAAAGGCCCAACTTACAACTTAGCAACAGGTCTCTTAGCAACGGGCTCCTGGCTCCACATATGATGCGTTGGGGCTGCCAAACTGGGGAGTGGGGGGCACTGCCAGGGGTCCCCACGGTGGCTCCCCAGGCAGGGGCGCTACTACTCCTCCCTGGAGGCTTCCAGAGCCCTCCCTGCATCCACTCCCGGCACTGGCCCCTTGGGCGTCTTTCAGGCGTTTCAGGAGCGCCTTGCCCATCGGAACTCTGCTTGTGGCTGCAATGCGCAATGATTCCTCTGATGCGCAGTGATCCCTGCGAAGCACAGTGATTCTTGCGATGCGCAGGCCCTTTGAGCTGCTGAGCTCTTCAGTCGTTAGACCCCCAGAAGGCAGGGAAACCTGGTTTTACAGATGAGGGAACTGAAACCCAGAGAGGAAGTGCCCTTGGGCGGTTCAGCTAGTGAGGTTCGCTCCGGGATTGTCCCTCTTCAGAGCCTGTGTGACGCCAGGGGTTCTGGAGGGAGGAGGGCTGTACCTGTGTGTGTTCACACGGCATTACTCCCCTGCCCTGGAGCCTTCCTGGCTCCCCACTGCCTGTGGAGCCATGCATTCCAGGCTGGGAGGGACCCAGCAGTCTCAGCTATTTTTTACCCTGTTCATGTCCATGGCCTGGGTTCAAGGCAAACTGAATTCTTAGCATACCCTGCACTTACCCCAGGCCCTCATCCACTGTTCCTGCCACCTGGAATGTCCCCTCCCAGCTTCCCCCACCTCTTGGGGTTCAAAATCTCCCCATCTAAATGCCTCCACAAGCCAGCTGCCCTCCACATGGAAGCCAGCCCAGAAGGACCCCACCCAGCGGGTATGCCATCCTCCAGCATTTCCAGCAGTTCGGCTCCAGACCTGGGTTCCGTCCTCTTGTGAAATGGGGGCAGTAATAGGGCCTACCCTATGGGGTTGTTGAGCAAGTCTCAGCTGGAGGGGAGGAAGGGGAGAAGGGGCCTCTAGCCTGGCCTCCGTCTGTGGTTCTCAGGGTCAAATAGCTCGTTAGGTGTCCCAGAGGTGTGGGAGCAGAGGAAGTCCTAGCCGAGGGAGGACCCAGCCCACTTGGGTTGCTGTTGGCCAGAGGGCCTTCCCTGCCACTCTGGGGAGGGGGAGGGGGAGAGGCCAGAGAGGGCAGATGGCAGCCTCGAGGTCACCCAGGTGGTGCATCACTGGCTGGCCTGGGGCAGAGGGCCATGGCTGATGGGGAGGGCATGGAGGATAGATGAGTGGTGTGAGCTGACGAGACAGCAGAGGGAGCTCGGGTGGTCCCTTCCCTGCCCTGGGCCTCAGTTTCCCTGGCTGCACAGTGAAGTTGTTAGAATTTCCGACGCCTTGGTATTTTGAGGTGGTTGTGTGTGCTCCCTGGATCTGCAGTGGGGACATGAGAGGGTCTGTCAGGCTGCTCGCTGGCCCAGAACGTCTCCCTAGGGCTCAAGACCACCCTCCATGTTTGGTCCCTGCTTCATCTCCCCCCCACCATCTCATGGCCCATCTCTTGAGCCACATTGGGGTCACTTTCTGATTCCTCATATCCAGAAGAGTTATTACCCCCATCTTCCAGAAGATGGAAACTGAGGTTTGAGGAAGACGAGAGACTTGTCCCAGGTCACCTGGCACTACTCTTCCTCCCACTCCCCTCCTCCTGGCCTGAACGGAGGCCAGAGGGAGTCTCAGGACAGACCCCGACCCCCGATGTTCCTCTGGCCTTACAGATTGCTGCCCAGGAGCTTTCAGACAACCGGGTCATCACGCTGAGCCTGGTGGGCAGGAAGCTGGATAAGAAGGTGAGGCAGGCAGGGGAGGGGGCTCTCCATCAAGGAGCAGCAGCCCTCCCCCAGCCCTGGGGTTGTGTGGCCTGGGACTTCTGGCCACCACCTTCACTGCCCCTCCAGGGACAAGTCCACAGCACACGGCCCTACTGCCACCCCAAATTAGAACTGCTTCACCACTGAGGTAGTGAGTTTCCTATCACTTAGAGATATTCAAGACATGGCTGGAAACCCACTCGTTGGGGCTCCCCAGCCCACGTAGTGTAAATGCTAGGGTCCTTACAGTAACCTACAGGACCCTACCTGATGTGTCCTCAGCTCCCCCCCGCTGACTCCCTGACCTCACCCCTTCCTCATTCCCTACTTTCATTCTGTTTTAGCCAAATCAGCCTCTTCATTGTCCTAGGATTAAACCAGGCACCGTCCTGCCTCAGGACCTTTGCACTTGCTGTCTTTTCTGCCTGGGATGTTCTTTACCCTGAATATTCTCATGACAGGCCCCTCCCTCACCTCCATGTCACCTCCTAGTGAGGCCTTCCCTGAAATTGCAGTGGTCCCTGATTTCCAGCCCGCTCCTCCTTTATTTGTCTCCTTAATACTAATTGCTGCCTCATGTATATTACTTACTCATTTATTTTATGTCTCCCCCTCTTGAATATAGCCTCTTTAGAGTCCATGTTTTCTTAAATAAATGGAGTTTTAAAGGACTCTTCTGCTAGGATAGTTTCAGTTTTTCAGAATCCCACTAAAATAAATTAAAATCCCATCCTGCTGGGTGCCTCCCTCTGCCCTGGGAACAAGCTCCCTCTTGACGTCCTGCCCCACTGAAGATGCTGGAATTGTAACTTCTACAGGCTCCAGGTCTTAGGGTCTCTGAGCCCAAGCTCTGGTAGCCCCAGGATGGGGCGGTTTCTCCTGGGGCTGCTGCTTGGTCCCACGGGGCTGCAACTGCCCTGGGCGTCTGCTGAGCCCTGCAGAGGCTGAGGGGAGAGGGGCCAGGCTGGCTCTGCCCACAGCCCTCACTCCTGACACCAGGTGTGGGAGGCAGCGGGGCCACACCCCCACCCCATCTGAATCCGGTGCGGTTATGCCTTCCTCACCCACATCCTCCCGCTTCCTCCAGGACCTCTTTGGGAAGTCAGACCCATTTCTCGAGTTTTATAAACCAGGAGGTGATGGCAAGTGGATGCTGGTCCACAGGACTGAGGTGGGTGTGTGGGGCTCCAGGGGTCTCTGAGCCAGTGGGTCTGTAGTCCGTCCAGCCACACCCGACAGCTCAGGACGGGGCTAGGCAGTCACAGTTCTGCGGTACACAGGAAAACCCAAGCTGGCCCCTAAAGGACTTGTTCCCTCCCCATCACAGGGATGCTCGCTTCCATCCCCAGAGGCATGGCTGTGGGTCTCTCCACCTTGCCACTCCCTGTCCCATTGGGCTGGCCCAACCCCAGAGCTGTACTGGCCCTGGGCCTGAGTTCACCCTTGCCCCTCACTGTCCTGCAGGTGATCAAGTACACGCTGGACCCCGTGTGGAAGCCATTCACCGTGCCATTGGTGTCCCTGTGTGATGGGGACATGGAAAAGCCCATTCAGGTGAGGGGGGCTACGAGAACCCTGCTGCCCACCCTACCAGCTCCGGCCTCCTGGTTACCTGAGGCTTCCTGGGGGTGCCTTGGCAAAGCTCTTTCTTATTAAGATGGAAAAAGAACCCTTGTGGGGGGAGGGGCAGGAGACCTGAGTCCTTGTCCCAGGTCTGCCTGACCCTCTGAGTGATCTGGGCAGGGCCCTCATCTCTGTGATTCCCTTGTCTAAAATGGGAACAGAGTGACTGCTCTTTTTTTCCCGGAGGGCTGTGTGCTGCTAGCTAGGATAATGAATGCAGAATCACCTTGGAAACAACCAAGTGTTGTTGCTGTGATGAAGGTGATGATTACTAGTCTCTAAAAGCCCTAAGTCCTCAGGGGCCGTGTCTGAGAGCAGACGAGGTGGGGTGAGGCCCCGAGACCATGTAGGGATCCCCAGATAGGGCACCAGGAAACTTGGGTTCTAGTTCTGGGTCTGCTACTGCCACTGTGAGACTTTGGGCAAGTGCTTCCCACTCAGGGCCTCAGTTTACCCATCAGTACAATGGGTACAACAATTCCTGCCTTCCTTCTAGGAGTGTCATGGCTGCTAAGTTAGAGAGCATAACAAGCTGGGACTTCTGTGCCCATCTCAGGAAAAAAATACCAGTCTAGGGAGGACTCCAGACCATGGCCCATGAGGCCAGGTGGGCCACAACGCAGGATAGATTATCAGCCCAGTGTCACGTGTGGGAGGTGTGCAGCTTCCTGCTCCAGAGGGAATGGGCTCCATTACTAGAGCGGGCACCCTTTCTCCTTTTCCCGGCACTCATGGAAGGCTTCCTGCAGGAGGCAGTTCAGTTCAGGAGCTACCGGCATCATCCCAAGCCAGCTAGTCAGATCTGGTGGGGAGAGGGAGCCCCCACCCCCCAAAAAAGACATGGGATTTGCTCAGGGAGCTGAGAGGAGCTGGCGAGTGCCTCCTGTGGGGCAGCTCTGGGGTGACCTCGCTGGACCCACTCCAGGTTATGTGCTATGATTATGACAACGATGGGGGCCATGACTTCATCGGTGAGTTCCAGACCTCGGTGTCACAGATGTGTGAGGCTCATGACGGCATCCCGGTAAGATGTGCACATGTGCGTGACCACAGGACCTCAGCAGGGGATGGGGAAGGGGCACAGGTTTTTGAATCAGGCAGGCTGGGGCTCGGATCCCACCTCTCTGCCTTATGACCTTGAGCAAGACATTTAATCTCTCTGAGCCTCAGTTTCCCCATCTGTCAAGTGGAGGCAGAAGAATAGAGTGGGAATTAAATGAGATTAAACAGGTAAAGTACCTAGTGCATAGTGAGTACTCGGGAGCTGTCTATTTAACTCTGAGAAGCCAGGCTCTGGGTGACAGTTCTGGGTGCATGAGTGGACATGACGTGGATGAGTTGTCTGGGGATGGAGGGCAGATGCACATCTTCTGACCTTGGGCAGATATAGCTTGGCATGAGCCCAAGGTGGCAGGAACCATTTCTGGGGGGGCTTCCTGGAGGAGGCATGCTGCCCCTTGGTCAATGCTGTGGAGTAGATTCTGGGGCCCAGGGGAGGGTCAGTCCCCACAGAAGCCCCAAGCTGAGCTCCTCTTTCTCCTGTGTTGCCCAGCGGGAGTTTGAGTGTATCAACCCCAAGAAGCAGAAGAAGAAGAAGAACTATAAAAACTCGGGCATCATTATCCTGCGTTCCTGCAAGGTGAGCCAGCGTGGGTGGCATGGGGCACAGTCCCGGTTTGGGGTCACACAGAGATATATCGCTGCAGAAGAGACAGAGCATTGGGTTTGGAGCCAGCAAGGCCTGGGTTCAAATCCTGGTTCTGCCATGTCCTGGCTCTGTGACCTGAGCTTAACCTCTCTGGGCCTCAGTCTCCTCATCTATAGAATGGGAGGGTTAACAAGGTAAAGCATGTAAAGTGTTAGTCTCATATCACATTCCTGTGTGGAAGTCAGGGAGGGCATGAGATGACCTTTCAGGGTCTCCTTGTTGGAGGGTAACTACAGGGAGTTACTGCTTCCCAGGCTTGCCCACTGCATGTTCAGCGTCAGAGGGGGAGAGGATATCACGCCAGGGTGCCCTTTCCTCTGGCAGTGACATTAGTGAGGGCTGAGGTTACTGGCCCGTGGTGTAACTGGGGCCACTGAAGTCCACAAAGACAGTGAAGTTTGCACCGGCAGTGGCCAGGCTGAGGTCAGGGGCCAGGCCCCCCTGGATATCTGGTGGCCACGTATCTGCTGGAATCGGGTAGGACGTTAAGGAAGGCAGCCCAGGCCAGAGCTGCAAGAACCCTGGGCCTGAAGGTTCCAAGTCCTGGCACTCTCTACCAGCTGACCGACCCCAGGCCTCCGTTTCCTTGTCTGGAGACTAGGATTTACGTGAGCATTCAGTGAGGTCACAACATAGCAGTGCCCTGTAGAAGTTAAGCTGGCAGGTTGCAGCATCATGATTTCGGGTCCTTGTTTCTGAAACTTGGGTCATTCACATCCCTCTTCATGATTTCTTCCACCTGCCTTATTATGTTTTGTATTCAGCCCCTCCTCCCCCCATTTTGGTGTCTTTTATACTTAAATACATTTACTTATTTATTTATTTATTTAAATAGTTGGTATTAGAATTTATTTATTTATTTATTTATTTATTTTTGGCTGTGTTGGGTCTTCGTTTCTGTGCGAGGGCTTTCTCTAGTTGCGGCGAGAGGGGGCCACTCTTCATCGCGGTGCACGGGCCTTTCACTGTCGCGGCCTGTCTTGTTGCGGGGCACAAGCTCCAGTACGCGCAGGCTCAGTAGTTGTGGCTCACGGGCCTAGTTGCTCCGCGCCATGTGGGATCATCCCAGACCAGGGCTCGAACCCGTGTCCCCTGCATTGGCAGACAGATTCTCAACCACTGCGCCACCAGGGAAACCCTTAAATACATTTATTTTGAAAGTAACCTTTCTAACGCCACCAAAATTGGAAGGCCAGTATCCTTTGCCAAAAGGAGGCAAAGACCATCCAAACAAACAATGTTTTAGCAGCTTTATTAATTATTAATTTACAGTAGAAGGCCTTGAGCCAGAGGCCTGGCCTCTCTCTGTTCAAAGTCGAGGTTGGTAAGGGCTAGAGAGGCTTAAGGACCAAATGGCAACAAATTGAGACTTTCTCTGTCATGTAATTGGTAGGTATGATTGACACTGGGCCCTGGGACACTGCCTGGACTCATCATGCGTGTGTGTGTGTGTGTGTGTGTGTGTGTGTGTGTGTGTGTGTGTGTGTGTCCCACCTATTGGTAACCGTCGCTCTGAGTGCTTCGTTATAGAGGGATTTGGGTTTTGTTGTAATCAGATCAGGTCCATCTGCCTTTTTCCGCCTCCTTGACCCCTGTCAGGGCACAGAGCAGCAACTCCCCAAAGGTCGTCTGTGGAGTGTGGCCAAGTGAAGGTGAGCCCTCAGGTACAGGGCACGGGCCCACTCACCCCTCTGATTCCTTCCAGATAAACCGGGACTACTCCTTCCTGGACTACATCCTGGGAGGCTGCCAGCTCATGTTCACTGTAAGGCTCTCCCCCACCCCACCCCACCCCAGTGAGGATCCTCCCTAAGGGCTTGGGCCGTGATTGCAGCAGGAGGGACTTGGGATAAACTTCAGGAAGGATCCTCCCCAGGGCAAGGGGTGTGTCTGGCCCAGAGGAGAGGGTATAGGTGGATGGGCCTGAGTCAGAGCTTAGCTGCAGGTCAGGGCCTGGCTGCCCAGCCCTCAGAGTGTCACTGGTTACACTTCCTCAGAAGGAAAAAAAAGCCAAATTCCTCCCCACTTCCCTTCCTGCCTCATCTGCTGTGCCCTCATCCTTGCTCACTCGGCTCCATCCACACTGATCCTCCCCCAACACGCTAAGCTCTGCTCTGTCTCAGGGCTTTGCATTTGCTGTTCCCACTGCCTGGAATGCTCTTCCCCAGAACCTTCTCTTGGCTGCTGCCCTGCCATCCTGCAGGCTGTGACACAGAGGTCACCTCCCCCGATGCCTCCTGTTCCTCTTGTCACTTCTCCTGTTTTATTATCTTCAGGGCACTTGCCACTCTGAATTTTCTTAAGTATTTTTCACTTGTCCCTGTCCCACTAGCGACTAGTGACTGTGGGTATCCTGAGTGCGGGGCCACTGTTTTGTTTTTTTTCCCCTCCACCCTCGGTGAATCACTCAGTGCCTGGCACGTAGCACCTGCTCAGTATATGCTCATTGGAAGAATGAATTGTCACTCTGCTGGTGGCCTGGAGTGTATGCCCCATAGATTTCTCCCGTTCCTCACCTGAAGGGAGGCCTCAAGCCCAGGGGAGAACCCGCCAGGGTCCCATACTCTGCCCACCTCCCACCTAGCCTCCCTGCTCTCTATCACTGCTTCTGATCCCATGGGGGCTGGAAGTCATCTGCAGGACTATAAGGAGGCGCAGGGGATTGGCCTTGTTGACCTGTAACCCCACTGGTCACCACAGCCCCCCTCCCCTGCAGAGAGGCCAGGCCCTATTATTCCTCCTGCGTGCATGTGTTCACTCAGCAAATGATACCAAGCACCTCCTGTGTGCCAGACTCCAGGCCGTGCCCCTGCAGGAGTCCCTGACTGATCCTAACTGAGTTCTCAGGTGGCCATCTCATGCCCTGGGTCCCTCTCCTAGTCCTCCCCAGCTGGGCAGTCTTGCCCGCCCCTCTGTGCTGGAATGCCCTCGGGGCTGAGAGAGCAGGTGGAGCCCAGTACCCTGCCCACCCGCCAGCTCCAGCTCCCTGTGGGGCACCCACCTGGTGCTCTGTGCCCAGCCCTGGGCCTGACTCCAGGGCCACGTGTCTTACCTGCAGTGATCATCCAGTCTGACTGGGAAGGTGGGCACTGCCCTACCAGGCGGCCCCAGGTCCTGGTGCCCCTTGGTGGTCTGAGGGGTGATGGGGAGATGGCTTGGTGTGGGGGCAAGGTGTCTGGGAAGGCTTCAGTGGGGCAGTGGCATCTGAATTGGGCCTGCAAATTGGAGGAGAATTAGATAGGGAGACGAGGTGGCCTGGCTCTTCAGCTAGAGGGAAACTCATGAAAAAAGGCCTGGAAATGGGAGCAGATGAGTGTGTGGGTTTGGGACAGTGAGGGGGAAAAGGAATTTGGGGCTGTAAGTTGGCTTTGTATCACATCTGGGCAATAGACTTTATGCTTGGGCAATAGGGAGCCACAGACGGCATTAGAGCCAGAGGAGTAATACAGTCAGACGGTTTCCAGGTTTTGGACCATCTTTTGGAAGGGTGGGTCAGGGCTGGGAGATGAAGTGGGCTTCCTGTGTCCTATCAGCCTGTCTGTTCCCTGGAGGTGAGATAGGGAGCTGGAGTCTCTGGCTACACTGGGTGGCCTTTTCCCCCATTCTGCAGGTTGGGATAGACTTCACAGCCTCCAATGGAAATCCCCTCGACCCTTCCTCTTTGCACTATATCAACCCCATGGGCACCAATGAATATTTGTCAGCCATCTGGGCTGTTGGGCAGATCATTCAGGACTATGACAGGTAAGCTTGGGGAGGGACTCTGACTAGTCAGCTTGGGCTCCATCCATCCTGGGAAGCTCAGCTTTTCAAAGCTAGAAGGGACCCAGAGATCAACAAACCTAGGAATGAGTAGCAATAGGACATGGATGCAGTTACTGTCCCTTCCTATACCTGTGGCAGACATTGCTAATCAACTGCTGATCTCTGACTTACTGAGCCCAGATCCATACTGAGATCCTTCTCCACACAGTACACCGAGTAAGAAAATGAGTCAGGATAGAAAATGAAATATGTCTGCTATTGCTGCAACCTCCACTGTTAGAGCTGAGGGAAAACAGGCCTAGGATGTAGATAGAGAATTTATCCAAAGTCACCCAGATCAAGGAACTGGAACCCAGACATTTTGATTCCTGTACCCGCCACCTAATGGCCTAACAGTCTCACTCCTGTTGGGAACTTCAGAGGAGCAGCCAGCATGTGTGGGTCCTCTTCCCATGACCACGCTTCCTGGAGATCTTTGGGTTGGGGGGGGACAGTGGAGAGTCAGGGAAAGCTGTGTAGAGGGTGTGGCCACCAACAGGATGGGCCAGATGCAAAGTCAGGAGGGCCTTGGAGGATCTAGAAGTCACCTGAGGGTTGTGGTGTCATTGTCACAGGTGGTGCTTGTTCGGACCTCCAGGTCAGAGTGTGGGATGACCAGGAGGACACATGGGGAGCAGGGGAGAAAGGAGCAGGTCCCACAGATTTGGTAGGAACAAGAGCAGGCTCAGGAATCCTGTGTGCACTTCAGCCTCCTTGAGAGAGGCAGCCTAAGGTCCAGCTTCTGACTCCCAGGGGGCTCAGGGCCTAAGGGGTGGCTGTGACCCCAGGCCACATTAAGAGAGGTACGGCATGCAGAGCAGGGGAGGTGGAAGTCCCCACCTGCATGGTCGGTGGAGGAGCCTGCTGTTGCTGCTCCAGAGACCCTTGTATCCAGCTGCCCACTCAGCCCCTTTGCTGAGCCTTCTCATGGGCATTCAGGCGTTGCTAGACACTTGCCCCACCCCTACCCCTCTTACCCTCTTCCCCATCTCAGGGAGAGGCACTACCACTCACTGAAAACCCTTCACTTCCTTTCTTTCCCTCATCTCCCCCATCATTCCTTCAGGAAATCCTTTCAAAATATGCTTGAATCCAGCCTCTTCTCCCACCCCCACTGCTACCAGCCTGTTTGAGCCACCATCACCTCCTGCCCAGAGCGATTCAGTAACCTCCTCACTGGTCTTCCTGCTTCTGCCCTAGTCCCTGACAGTTTGTCCTCCACACAGCAGCCAGAGGATTCTTCAATAAATACATGTTGAATGAATGAACAAATGAGATACGGTCCCTGCCCTCAGGGAGTTCCCATTCGAGAAGGAAGATAGGGAAGAAATCACTGGGGTTCCAAGAGACCAGTTTACATGTGAGACAGGAGCTATGGAAGCACCAAAGAGAGAGACATCCTGGCGTCTCAGGGAAACCCACAGAGAATGGGCCATTTGAATTGGGCCTTAGAGGATGAGTAGGAGTTTGCCACAGGGAACAGACTGGGGAGAGGTAGTTCAAGAAGGGGTGCAATAGGATTGAAGTTGGAGCATGAAGATGCCCTGTGTGTTTGGGAAACAGTGAGTAGCCAGTGGCCAGGGCTGGGGGAGTGGGGAATGAGGGAGGGCAGGTAGAAAATGAGACTAGGCTCTTGGGCTAGATGATGAAGGGTCTTGAACGCCAAGCCGGTGTTCTCATTTTAGAATTTTTCCCAGCCATAAAAGGGACGTCAAGAAACAGCCAATACATTTCACTTGCGTCATGACTGTGGTTTAGTGATTGCCAAGGTCCCTGTTTGAGAAGGATCGAGCTGTACCCAGGTCCATGGTTAGGAGTGCTGTGGTTGATTAGCAATGTCTGCCATAGGTGTAGCTGGGGGTCAAGCCTCTTATTCACCAGATACCCAGAAGTGGGTTTGGGCTCAATAGATCATTCAAACAGAGCTTTTTCTAGAGGTGGTGAGCTTTTTCTTTTTGTCCATGGAGGTGTGCAAGGCAGAGTGGGCCCAGCCCTGGGTGGGGGGTTGGGAGGGTGAGTGTGGGTACATGAGGCCCCTGTCTGGTTGTCTCACAGTAATTTTTTCTCCTTTCTCTGATTAGCGATAAGATGTTTCCAGCTCTGGGCTTTGGGGCGCAGTTACCCCCAGACTGGAAGGTAAGTGAAGCCAGACTGTTTCCTTTTGGCTGAGATGGGATTTGTGTGTATGGCCTCTCTGGGATCTGCTTTGGAAAGGTTGGGCTATGGCCCAGCCACCCTGCCTTCTCTGCGTTTACCACAAACCCACACGCATTTCTTAGCCTGAATGTCACGCAGGCAGTGGGGCTAGAACAAGGAATAAGTTATGATATCTGTCCCCTGGTACCCCAGTCAGGTGGGGAAGATGCTAGATTTAGCAAATAAAAATATAGGATACCCAGTTAAGTTTGAATTTCATATAAACAGTTTAAGTATGTCCTAAATATTGTCTGGGACATACTTATACTAAAAAATTATCTATTATTTATCTGAAATTCAAATTTAACTGGGCATCCTGTATTCTGTCTGGCAGCCCTAAAGACAGGCAGTGTCATCAGTGCTGAACGGGGCAGCGGTCCCTAGAGGAGGGCCCCAACCTGGCCTGGGGGTATCAGGAAGGCTTCCTGGAGGAGGTCAGGTCTAAGCCAAGAGGGGAGAGGAGAGTAGGAGTTTGCAGAGTGACTTGAGGTGGTGACGTGGCAGGTAGAGTGTTCAGGGCAGAGAGAATAGCCTGTGCAAAGTCTGGGAGGCAGAGGGAGCAGGGTGGTTGGAGGAAGTGAAAGAAGGTGGGCGTGATGAACTCTCCATGAAAGATGGACAGGATGGAGAGAGATGTGGCTGGAGAGGTGGGGAGCCAGCCGTGCAGCAAGCAATGGGTGGGTCTACATGGGGTGTTATTGGCATTTTTGAAGCTTCATTCTGGCTGCTGAGTGGGGACTGGCTGGGGTGATGGTGGGCAAGATGGAGGGTTGGAGAGAAGGGGCAATGTCCATTACAGGTGAAAAAACAAGAGGCTCAATGACTTGTCCAAGGTTATGTTCAAAACAGGGAGCCTGAATTCCAACTGGGCAGGTGGACTCTCATGTCTATTCTCAGAATGTGCTACCCTTCTGATGAGAAGCCTGGGGCTGTGGGCATAGAGGACTCCTAAATCTACATGTCTTAGCCAGTGGCCCCTCTTGTCTGCCCTGCTGTACCACATGCTGTTTCCAGAGTGAGCGTTCCCCTCCCATCCTATCCGGGGAGGGCAGTTTTCACCTAGAATTTCAGGGAGTGGCTCTGTGGCCTGCTGGCCATTGTATGGTAGGGGGCAGGACCCTGTGGACCACAGCTGGGCCTCTGGGCAGACATGGTGATGCCACTGGGGGCAGGGCGGGCTGGTGCAGCCAGGCCCAGCACGATCTCGTTGCTAGGACACCAGCCAGCTTTCAAAGAACTCTGGCTGAATGAGATGTTTTCCTGCGCAAAAGCCTCCTTGGAAATGTCACAGGGCAATTCTGGGGAGGCTGGGGCTTGGCCAGGCTGGAGTGCCCGGTGGTGCCAGGAGGGATGCTGGAACGAGGCTTGGAAAGGGCAGATGCTCTATCCCACCTCCCCCTGCTGCTGGAGCTGGCCAGGCCTGGCCCCTCCCGGCCCCTTACCTTCCCTCTCATTCTAACTCACCTTGCCATGCCACGTGAACCTTCTTCTGTTCGTTCCTACCTCAGGGTCTTTACACGTGGTCTTCCACTGGCCTTTTGCCCCCTTTCACTGACTTCCCATTGCTGCTTCTTAGCCGAGAGATCATTTCCTCTAGAAGGACTACCTTGAGCGTGCGCACGTGGGGCCCCTCCTCCCTGCCCTGGAACTTTGTGGTCACTCTGTATGTGTTGATTTGCTCATTGTCTCAGGGAGGGCACGTTGTCTCCTTCTTGCTGTGTCTGGCTCCAGGCATGCAGTACGTGATTGTTGACAGTAAATTTGGGGCCCAGTGGCCTGAGCAGACAGAGGTGTTGGTTCTCTGAGTGTGGGAAGGTGGAAGGAGCTAGCAGGAGCGTGCCACTCGGCTGCCCGCCCTCAGGACCTCAGTCCCTCCCTGGGCCTGGTCCAGGTGAGCCCCAAGAGGACCCCTGACCTGGGTAGTGGCTGAGGGACTCAGGAAACATTGGCCTTTCAAAATGAGCCAGAGTTAGTCAGATGAAGAGAGGGATCAGGCTGAAGGACAGGCCTGCACAAAGGCCTGGGGTGGAGAGGAGCACAGTTTATGACTCTCCCCACTTTATAGATGGGAAAACTGAGGCTCAGAGGGGATGGTCACTCTGAGATCCCTTCGACTCCCTCCATGTCACCATCCACTGCCCTGCCAAGACCAGAGGGAACAGCCTCTTAAGTAACTCAAGACCATGGGCTGGGCTTGGCCAGGTGGGGTGAACAGGACCATTGATCGTCAGAAAGCAGCAGGGAGTCCCAGGGCAGACCTGTGGCTGGCCAGTCCCCAGGGGCCCCTAATCGCCTTGGGGTGGCCTCCAGGAAGCTTGTCGTGTTTGCTGGCATTTCTCGGGCAAACTAGGGCAGCAAGTGTGGGATGAGGCTGGGCTGCTACAGACAACGTGAACTCTTGTCCCCCGGATCTGGTCCCGTCTCTGCTGTGGCTCACTCGTGTGACCCGGGCATTCCTTGGCCCCCTCTGAACCTCAGTTTTTCCACCTGTGAAATGGAGCTGCTGGGTGGAGTAGATGACCTGGGAGGCCGCCAGGGTAGATGGGTAACCACCCATAGCCCCACCCACTTGACCACCAGACCCCACTCTCCCCTTAATAGAGGAAAAAAATGGAGAATGAGGAATTTGGGTGGCCGAGAAAACAGAATATTAATCCGTCCCTATCAGGAGGGGGCTTTTCCCCCTTGGTCTCTAAAATCTCCTAAAATCTGATTTTGCAGGAAGTCGTTGGCCCAAGGGAGGCCTGTTTCCCTGGCAACCATTTTCCTCTCTCAGCCCCCTCTGTACAAGCCCCCCCCCCTTAGTCACTATAGAGGCTCATGAAGTTTCCATGGCAACAAGGACCTCCAGCCCCCACACCTGGAGCCCGGGCTGGGGACAGGGTGAAGAGGGTCCCTGGGCAGGAACAGGGCCCAAGAGGGGCATCAGGGGTATGGCTCCATGTCAAGCACTTAGGGCTGAGGGAGCAAAGAACAGAAAAGCCCATTCCCCTGAACAGGTAGGGGTCTTCTCCTCAGGCTGCTAGGCACAGGGCAGTGCTGGGGTGAATTCCTCTGCTGAGTCCTTCCCGTCTTGGCCCAGGAGGGCTCCCCAAGGTCAGCAGCCCAACCCCTTTACCAGGCTTGAGGGGCCTGGGCCTCAGGTCTGTTCTTCTGTGTGGCCTCGGCACCTGGCTTCCCCTCTCTGGGCCTCAGTCAGCTTACTTGTAAAATGCGGATGCTAGGCTTGGTAGGGCCTCCCAGCACCCCCCTGCAGTGTCTCGGAGCTAAAGCGTCTGCCTGGGATCGTTTGCGCCTGGACTGGAGCGCTCCTCCAGCCTCTGAGGGTGGGGTCCCTTCCCCCTGGGCATCTCTTCACCCTCCCATTTAAACTCCTCAGGAGAGGAACACCTTCTCGGGTTAGTGGGTTTATGGATTGTGAGCTCGGGAGGCAGCCTGATTTCAGTTCTAGTCCCAACTCTCCCCTTCAGTAAATGTGGGAACATTCTGGTCCATTCTCTGTCTCAGTTTTACATCAGAAAAAGGGAGTAATACTAGGCCTTCCTCCGTTGGATTGTTGCGAGGAAGGAGTGAGGGGATGCTAGCAAAGCCCTGAACGGGGACTGTGGCACACAGTTCACAGGGAAGGGGCCGAGTGGGGATTTTGACGGAGGCAGCAGGGGAGGGAGGGAGGGTGGTCCTCCCATCTGAGCTCTGGCCTCTCCTGAGGCCCTAGGTTCTGCAGCCACCAAAGTCTGACCCACAGTCCTGAATGGGGGTCTAGTTATCAGTCCCTCTGTGGGCCAGCGGCATCCAGGAGTATGCAGGATCAGCCTCTGATGATGCCCCCGGGCTAGGGGCTGGGTCTGCAGGAACTGGGACAGGGCTCTCTATTCCCTGCCCTTCTGGCCCCATTATGCTTCCTGATCCCCCAGTCCAGCTCTAAGTGGGTTGTCAGCTAAGCCCCAGTTTGGCTCGCTGGCATAAGGTGGGCTCCCTTCCAAGCACTCGTGCTTATTAGTAGGATGGGGAAAAGCACTCAAGGCCCGAAGAAGTGGAACTCTAGTTATAGCCCCACCACAGTTGAAAGCAGGTGACGAAGGAGCACTCCAACTGCTCCTTGAGCCCGCCACCCTCAGATGCATCTCCACCCTACTCAGGGACTCTTCCACCCCCCACCCCCACCCCCACCCCCACCCCCCTGCTTTGGGTCTTCGTTGCTGCCTGCGGGCTTTCTCTAGTTGCGGTGAGCCGGGACTACTCTTTGTTGCAGTGCACGTGCTTCCAATTGCAGTGGCTTCTCTTGTTGAGTTCTAGGCGCGCGGGCTTCAGTAGTTGTGGCTCTCGGGCTCTAGAGCGCAGGCTCAGTAGTTGTGGCTCAGGGGCTTAGTTGCTCCGCGGCACGTGGGATCTTCCCGGACCAGGGCTCGAACCCATGTCCCCTGCATTGGCAGGCAGATTCTCAACCACTGCGCCACCAGGGAAGCCCTGGCAGGCGGATTCTTAACCACCGGCGCCACCAGGGAAGTCCCTAGGGACTCTTATAGTGGGGCGAGGAGGCATAGACAGCCCTGACCCCCCCGGAAGAGATTGGGGTGGTGTGGAAGGTTCTGTTTCTTCTGTTATGAAGTGAGGGTGGTTGGGCCTCTCTGTGGGTCAGACCCAGCAGTGGAGGTGAAAGCAGATGTAGGGGTATCAGTAGCCTTGACCTGGGGTCAGGGTGGCAAAGAGCCATGTTCCCTCAGAGGGAGCCTTGCCTGGCAGCAGGTGGGCCTGGGCCCAGGTTTAGGCCAGGAGGCTTTCAGCTCATCATTTTCTCTGCATTTCAGGTCTCCCATGAGTTTGCCATCAACTTTAACCCCACCAACCCCTTCTGCTCAGGTGAGTGTCAAGCCCACCTGCATCTGCCCTGGGTTTACGCCAGGCCTGGCCATCTCCCTGGGCAGACGCGGGGGAGGAGTACGGGTTTCTGTTCTTTTGTCTCCCCTCCCCTCCCCTCGCACTTGCTCAGGGTGGCAGATGGGGAGAAGCTGGAATTTGGAGTCAGGTGGCCCTGGATTCAAGGCCAGCTGCTGCCCTTTCCTGGCTGTGTGACCTCGGAGAGATCACTGCACCCCACTGGGCCTCTGCCTCCTCACCTGCCTCAAGGAGGTGTGATACCAGGGTAGCTCACCTCACTGGGTGGTCAGGTGAGAATTAAGGGAAGTGCTGACAGAAAGCCCTGTGTAGACCAGGAGGAGGTGAGAGCAGCAAATTACACACCTGCCTCTCACCTCCCTTCTGCCCTCACTGGGAGGGCCCAGCCTTGTCCTGCCCCACCCTGTTCTCCCCACCTTCCACAGGGAGCCTTGGCACCTAAGGATTGAGCATGGCCTGGGCGGGGGTGCTGGGCAAGAGGGAGGGGCAGGCAGCGGAAGTGGTGTCTGTGCTCTCCCTGCCCCAGGCCTAAGAGGATTTCTGAGCCTCCCAGAGTCAGTTAAGAAACAGTGAAAGAGAAGGGGCGCCCAGGTGGGTATGGAAGAGGGTGGTTCCTGACACCACGAGAGCTTTCAGCCTAGGACTTGCCTTGGGTGTAGCATCTACCTTCCCTGGGAATCCCTGAAGCTGGGTCAGGTTTGTTCTTGGAAGGGAAATGCATCAAGTCACCACGATGGGGATGATGCTGTGACTCAGAAGCCATAGGCCTCTGTTGGCTGAAAGCGTGGCCCTGTCCTCCTGCTGGGGCCTGTCTGGCTTGGAGCAGGTCTGCAGAGATGTTTTATCCAAGTTCAGATTGGTCAACCTCATCTCTGGCCAGAGGCCATCTGGACAGGACAGCAGGGCAGGGGGGTATTCTTAGCCTTGTAACGGTTGCTATTTACAGAGCACCTACTGTCTGCAGAGCTGTGCAAGCATCTCAGTTCCCCCAGCAACCCTGAGAAGCCATAGCGTGTCCCGAATGGACCTCCAGGTGGCTCCCTGTGACCCCAAAGTGTCACTGCAGGTTCTGCCCGCCCCTTCTCTGGGAGGAGCCTGCTGGACACCCTCCTGCCAGCTTCCCAAGGGTGTAGATTACTAGTCTCCTTGACAGACAAGGAAACAGGCTTAAATAACTTCCCCCAGGTCCCATAGCTAAGGAGTGGTAAAGGCAGGAATTGGAACTCAGGTCAGACTCCACGTTCAGGGCTCTTTACACCACTCTGGCCCTGCCCTCTGGAGCTTCCAGTACCACAGGGCACAGACTGGTCACGGCAGGGGCATTTGGGGTGGGCAGCAATGGGGATGAGAGTGGGTGCAGGGTCAGGGAGGACCTGGCTGATCCAGAGTCTTCTCCCCGAGGCAGGCGTGGACGGCATCGCCCAGGCATATTCGGCTTGCCTGCCCCACATCCGCTTCTACGGTCCCACCAATTTCTCTCCTATCGTCAACCACGTGGCCCGGTTTGCGGCCCAAGCCACGCAGCAGCAGACAGCCATGGTGAGTAGGTGATCACTGGTGTGGACGTGCAGGATAGGGCTGGCACAGGCTGGGCCTTCCCTGCCAGATGGAGGTCTGTCCTTCCTACCCTACCCACCCATGGGGCTGGCTGGTGAGCTGGATGTTCTGCCTCCCCTCGTTCTAAAATCCTAGGTGAGCCCCGGCCTCTCCACCTTAGTTTACCAGCAGGGATGGGAAGGGGGTTGGAAGAAGCTCAACTTGACTGGTTCTGGATTCCTGGAGCACAGACTCCAGGACAGACAGCAATTCTGTTCGTTCGGTGCTTAGTAGGAAATAGGGGCTGTGATTAATGGTGCATGCCTCCAGGCAGAGGGAAACCCGGAGACTGTAGTCCCTACAGCCCTCAGGCTGACCCTCTGGGCCACCTAGTTCCCATTAGAGCAGCTGCCACCTCACGCTGAAGGGTTTGGAACTGTCTGGCCCGGGTCCGGCGCTCAGTGACGAGGCTCAAGCCTGAGGCTGCCAGGGCTGCTGTGTGGCATCTGGAATATATGGCAAACGGCCATCCTGGGCAGCTGCATCCCAGGTCCTCTCCCTGCACCCAGCTCCAGGCCCAGTGCCAGTGCTGGAATCACCAAGGGTCACCTTGCCCACCTCGCCCACCATCCACCAGCCCCTGCCCCAGGGCTACTGCCGCGAGGAGCTGAGCCAAGTCTGGGAACCTGGCACCCGGCCCTAGGGTGGTGGAGCCCAGGCTGGGACGTGGGTCCGACTCCCACCTGACCAGGCCCCCGAGCCACAGCCTCTGCCCCCGTCCGGGCTTCCTCCTCCCCTGGAAGGAAAGGGTTGCTGCACAAGTGCTGAAGTCCTTTGCTGACTGTCCTTTTCACCCTGCCTCCAAAATACTATCCTCAACTCGCCCGCTTCCCCATTGCCACGGCCACTGTCATCTCTCACTGGACACCACGGCCGCCCCTCACCCCTCTTGCCCCTCCTATCCATGCTCCTGCTAGAGGGTCCTTTAACTGCACACATCAGATCCTACCCCCTCCTGGCCTCTCCTCCCCGCAACCCCACACCCCTTCCTTTACTTGTGACCATTCCACCACTGACCTTGTTCCTATCCCTCAAAGACACCAAGCTTGTCTCCCAACAGATCCTTTGTTCTGCCGTCTCTTCTGCTTGGAGGTTCTTCTCCTCTCTCCCTGGCTTGCTCTGTCCCATCCCTCAGTGTCCCTCAAACGCCACCTCCCTGCAGCCTTCCTTGCCCACCCACCTGAAGCCTATCTCCTGCCTTCTCTGTTTATTCCCGTCTGGACTCTGACGACGGTGGCAACATCTCCTTCACATACTCCGCGTTTCTGTCTACTGGGTGTCTCCCCGGTTGGCCTCTCGGCCCCACAGGGCCAGGCTGTGTCTGTGTGTTGTCCGTCATCTACTTGGTGGCCTATGCTGTGGCAGACGCTCGTGTTCTGGGAATGGATGGATTTAAGTTGGCCCCTGTCGTGTGCTGTGCACTGTGCGAGTAGCTGGGAGGAGGTGACTCAGCCAGGGCCTCTCTCAGAAGGAAAGGGACCTGGTCCCATTGGGACTGCCCAGAGGAGGGAGGCACCTGCTCGGTCACTGAGGAGGTAGAGGTTGCCTTCCCGAAGATGGAGACAAAGATAAAAGAAGGGGAGGTTATGGGAAAGAGAAGAGGACACCAGGGCCAGCCTGGGGAGGGCAGGACAGCAGTATGTGGTCTGATTGGGAGGCAGCAGAGGGTCTGTGGGAAAGGGGGTCCTGGGGTCAGCCTGCCAGGGTTTGAATCCAGCCCCTGCCCATCCCTCACTGGGTGACCTGGGTAAAACTTACCCTCTCTGAGCCTCGTTTGTACCATAGGAATACTAATAGGACCTACCTTAAGGAGGTGGTGTTAGGATTAAATGTGATAACACAACAGCTGGTACCCAAAGAGACCTGAGGATGAGGAAGAGAGTGGCAGAGAGTTCTGGGAAGAGCCCCCCAGGCAGAGGGAATGGCAGATGCCAGTGATGGACAGGAGGGAGGTCAGTGCACGATGTCGGATTGAAGGAAGATGGTCCTGGTCGTTTCTGCTTCAGGGAGCGTGACTTGCTGTAGTCCTGGCCTTGGTGGTGGCAGCTGAGGGCCTGAGACAAGTCCCTTCCTGCTCTGAGCCTATTTCCTTTATGAAATGGGACAAGTAAGCCCATCTGAATGGGACAGTAACTGGGGAGGACCTGGGAGTGGCTTTGTTAAATTCCTGGGGTGCTGGGCTAGAATTGGATGGAGAGGGCAGAGTGAGGGGCAGCCCCTCAGCTTGCACACCGTTTGGATGCCTGCTGCCAGCCAGGCCATTGTCCCGCCCAGACTTTTATCTGCCTGAACCAGCTTTCAGAGGGATGGAAGAAAGGCCTGCATTCTTGTTTAAGGGAAAAAAATGGGGCGGAGCAGGAATGAAGCCCAGTGTTCCTCTCGGGCTCTTTCACCTGCCAGGCAGGGGCAGGACTGGGCAGGAGATGAGGTCCTGGGGAGAAGGGGCCTGTGTCTGCTGGATCCTAAGTCTGGAGGGGCTTGGGGACCACCAGGAAGGTGTCTTTGCATTCTGGGGAACAACTGCTGAGGGCCCTCCAGAGGGAAGAACTGGGCCCTTTCTGTGAACAAGTCCTAATCCTCACCAGTCCTAACCCTCACAATACCCCAGCCGCTTTCATCGTGACCAGGTCCTCCCAACCTGAGGAGGCAGCCTTCCCCGGCTCCCTCAGCCTGGGGAAGCGCTGTCACCCACCCCAGCTGTGTGACTTTGGGCCAGCATCTCTGGGCTGCAGGAGGCGAGCCAAGGGGTCTCTACTGGCCTCTCCTACTCTGATGTCCAAGAAGATACAGATAATTCTCTACCTCCTGCCTTTACTCCGTCCATCTCACCGTGCACTGAAGGTGGGGACGCCTCAAGGTTTGGAGGCCCATTGACCTGGTTCAAACCCCAGCTCCCGCACTTCCTGTGTGACCCAGAGCAGGTTGCTTATTAATAAGCTCTCTGAACTTCAGTTTTCTCACCTGTACAGAGGATGATGGAATAGTACCTGCCTAATAGAAGTATTGCAAGGATTCAACCAGCTCGGCATCCAAATTGCTCAGCACAGCGCCTGGCACACAATAGCACCTAATAAACGTGAGCGGATGAATCTTCTTAGGACACCTCTTGGGCTGGCATTTGGTGATGCTGAGCCCATGTAGGCCTAACGCAAAAGGAAATAATTTGTGCGTTACCTGATGCTTTCGTACAGCTGCTTTTCGGGAAACACTTGGTGTGGCTTCATCCTCCCTGTCCCCAACACACGAACATGCATGCACACCCACGCACAGGAAATCAAGAGCAGATGGTGGAAGCATCTCTCTAGGCAGGCCTGTGTTCTGCCATTCATTCACGCAGCTCATCTCTACCACGTGTGTTTCTCTGCGGCACTAGGGAGACCATGATGCGCAAGCCATGGCCTCTGCCCTTCCAGGGCCTGTGGTCTTGTGGGGAGCCAGGCCAGGAACAGCAGCTGTGATGCCAGCCAATTAAAACTGTGATGACGGAATTATAGGATTATAAAGGTGGCATCTAACCCAGACAGAGGGCTCAGGGCAGGCTTCCTGGAAAAGTGATGTCCAAGCTGAGACTTGGAGGATGCTTAAGTTAGTCTCATAAAGGGTGTGTATGTGTGTGCATGTGCATGTGTGGAGTGTCCCTGGCAGGAGAAACAGCATAGGCAAAGGCTTGGAGGCATGGTGTGTGGCGTAACTAAGGGAAGGAGTGTGATGTGAGAGGGGTGGGTGAGGTTGAGAAGGTAGGCCAGCTCCCACAGATGGCTTTGAAGCCAGTAAGGAATCTGGATTTTCTCTTAAGGGCAGTGGGGAGTCACTGAAAGGTATTAAGAGGTTTGGGTGGTACCAGGGGACTCCTACTGTGGGGCCTCATCCTTCCCTCTGCTCTGACCCATGTGACTTGGGCCTTCCCATCCATGGCCCATTGCTGGTTGGCTACCTAGGCAACTGGTGCCATAGTGGAGGGGAAACTGGGAAGCAGCCAGCACCCTGGAAATTTTCCTCCACTCCCCAGGGCCCTCAGCAGCCAACTTCTCAGAAATAAGCTAGGGATGAGTGCAGCTTCCCCGGACTCTGCCTGGAACTGTCGTGGTCAAGTCAGTTTCTTATAAATCAAATCACATGTTAAACGCATTAGGGGAAGTGGCTATTTACAGCCCTAGAAGCCTGAAGAACCTCTTGGGTAAATGCTAGAGATACTCTGTCCTTGAAATGTGTTGGAAATTTGGGGTTTGGGTTCGACCTGGCAGCAGTTGGCTGTGTTTATGGAGCCCGCACAGGGTGCCAGGCCCATGAGATGCAGAGGTGTGAGGAGAGGGGCTGCCCTGAGGAGCTCTTAGGGTGTGGGGGGAGAGGAGTATCCAGAGAAGCCCGCCCCAAGAGGTAATCGCTGGCAGCGAAAGCAGAGCTCAGGGCTTGGGGGAGCCTTCGCATTCACTCGGGATGGAGGAGTAGACGCCCAGAGAGGTCTTGGAGCTGTGGCTGGGGAGGGTACGCCAGGCAGAAGGAAGTAAACCAGGAAAGGCATGGAGGTGGGAAAGCTTGGGGTAGGGTAGACCAGGACTATCCATGGGGACAGCAGAGGCCCTTCCCACCTCCTCCTGCCTGATTCCACCCTTCTTTCTCCCCTTCCACAGCCCCCCCACAACCCCGCCACCTCCCCTCTGATCTGTCTTGGGGATGGGATCATGGACCCCTGGGGTTGCAGTAGACCTTAGAGGCTCCTGGACAATCTCATTTTTGCCTGGGATGGGCATGAAGCCTAGGACTTGTCAGCGGCGCTTCACTTCTCCCTGCCAGGCCCCACTATTGGAGAGACAGCTACCGGCCACTGATGCCATTGTGGAAAGAGCCCTAACTTTGGAGTTAAGGCTTGGGCTTGAATCTCAACTGTGCCGTTCCTGGCTGTGAGTCCTTGAGCAAGTCACTGAACCTCTCTCAGCCTGTCTCCCCAACCTCCAAAAGGAGAATCCCAGCGTGAGGATGACACGGAGCATGTGTGGTCACCATCACCATGACTCACCTTTTCAGTTGGTGCCTACTGTTCTGCAGGAACCCAGGCCATGGGGAAGAAGGCTACAAGGCTGTGAGGGAGGCCTTGGCCTGCATGCTCCAAGTCTCCTAATGCAGACACGTGGCTGGTGGAAAGGGAGAGCCAAGAGGGCCATGTGGGGAGGAGGGTGGGAGATAGCCATCTGAGCTGGAGGGGGCTTGGAGACCAGTCCCACCCCGAGTGGTGAGGCCTGTCACCGAAGGCCAAGTATTCTTTTCTGTCCTCATTGCTAGGCCTCTCAATGCCTTCCCTCCTGCCAGCCTAGGTGCCCCAGAAATACTGCCATGGACTATTTTTGGTGCGATGGAAGTGGGGTTAGAGGGCCACTTAGGGAAGGGGTGCTGGCTAGGATGATGGTGGGCTATGAGGGGACAAGGGTCTGGATGAGCTTATGAGGTGCCCCTCAACCCCAGGAATGGGGACTGACAGCAGCAGCCCTCCACTACAGGAATTCAGGCTGCCATCTCCATAGCAACAGGTATCCATCTCCAGCCAAGCTTTCAGCCTCTTAAAGGCACAGTTCAGGAGGAGTTGGACTACTGCTGTCGAGGGTTGGGGGTTAGGATGGTGGCATTCGTACCTCCTCACGGTTCATTCCTTTCAGGTTGTGCTTGGGGGACAGGCAGGAGAGCAAGGCATCCTAGATGGCTGAACTTGTGGTCTCTGTATGTTTCCCAGGGAGCAGACGGCTTTGCTGGGTGAGAAAGTGGCCAGATGCTGTCTTGGGGGCTGGCTTGGTTCTTCTCTTTTTAGCTCCATGACCTTGACTAGTCTAGGTCCCCATTTCCTCTCCTGAGAATCAGAAGGGTCAGAAGAGAAGGCAGAAGCCCCAGACAGAGAACATTAGGACCACAAGGGCTTTTCTGTTCATCTTATGTATGGGGAAAACTGAGTTCCCCAAAAGGGGCCAGAGGGTGCTAAGCACAGAGCCAAGTTGAAAATGAGGTCTTAGGCAGCTAGGAATGCTGGGGCTTCTGCCCACCGATCATCCAGTGAGATTTCCTGAACTTCATTCACTCACTCCCCACCTCCACAGTCTATGCTATGGCCACCTGTCACCTACACTAATTATTATTTTTTTCATGTAAATAATTTTATAGAGAAACTATAACCCACTGTAAGGGAAAAGTTACTTATCACTTGCCATAGAGAGTAACAATAAAAATAAATACACCAGGCTGCACAGTGGTATCAAAGTCTACCTAGAGACTGCTGTCCCTGGAGCTCTGAGCTTCCTGCCTTTTCTCTCTTTTTTAACAAGGAAGGTTAGCAAGTGGGACACACGAGCACCAAACTGCGACTTCCTCCTGGCTGCAGTTTGTAGAATTCAAAGACCACTGCAAAACCAATACCCTTCCCACTGTGACGGATGCTGTGTCTGGGGTGTGCCCCCAGGTCTGCTTGTTGCCAGCAGAGTCCCACAATCCCAGAAGCACTGACCTAGATGATCTGCTTAGCTCCTGCAAGGGGTCTCTGAGGCCGGCTGTGCTAATGGGGAACGAGCAGCGTCACAGGTGTTCACGTGAAGGTGGAGCAGAGAAGGGGAGGCTGCTCCCAGAGTCCACAAGCCAGAATGCATATTCCTCAACAGCCGTGGGCCTCACTCTGCCACAGATGCAGCTGTCGATTACCGAGCTGCTGCCACACGCCCGGCGTGGTCTCTTTGAGAGGTGCAGGAACTTCCACTTTGCAGATGAAGAAACTGAGGCACAGCGAATTGAGTCAGTTCCCCAGAGTCCCACGGTGTAGCCACTGTCAGAGCCAGGCCTGGAGTCCGGGGCTCTCAAACTCCCAGGCCGGGGAGTCTGATGTTGCACAGGGCAGGAGGAAGAGAGCAGTTTGTGCTTCCAGCTGTGACGGAGGAGGGGCCTACAGGGCCCAAGCACTGAGAGGTGGCTGCCTAGGGAGGTGGCTGGGGTTCGGCAACAGCTCGGGGAGACGAGCCATCTTCCTCCCAGGGGTCAGAGGGTTTGGGGAGATTGGGAAAGGACGGAGGGGAAGGGTGGCCAGAGGCCAAGGGCTGTGCTGAGTGCCAGTTGACCCCCTCCGCAGCAATACTTCATCCTCCTTATCATCACGGACGGTGTCATCAGCGACATGGAGGAGACGCGGCACGCCGTGGTGCAGGCCTCCAAGCTGCCCATGTCCATCATCATCGTGGGCGTGGGTAATGCCGACTTCGCTGCCATGGAGTTCCTGGACGGGGACAGCCGCACGCTGCGCTCCCACACAGGGGAGGAGGCAGCCCGCGATATCGTGCAGTTCGTGCCCTTTCGAGAATTCCGCAACGTGAGTGTGGGCCCGGGCTGGGGAGGAGGCGCTTACAGGACCCCAACAACCATAGTTAATAATCCAGAATGAAGGCGCTGGGATTGTCTGCCCAATCCTAGGCTCCTCTACCCTCAGCTCTGTTGACTACTCACCTCCTGAGAGCCTACTACCCTCCTGGCGCCATGCGAGGCCCTGCCCCCAGGTGAGGCCATATGACAGTTGCGTGAGCACTTGCTTCAGCTAGCTGACGGAACTCAAGGGAGTAGTGCCCAGTCCAGACTGGGGCTCCAGGACAGGGGTTCCCGGAGGACCTACCCTCTAAGCCTGAATCAGAAGTCGGCGTCATCCATGCGGGGGAAAGTATTCCAGGAGAAAGAGATGGGAGCAAGGCCCAGAGGTGTGAGGGGCTTTCCTGGAAATCACACCTCGCCAGCCGTCTCGCTTCAGGTGGAAAACAAGGCCCATCTTAGGATGGCCTCCTCTCCCTGAGGGCCGCTCTAGGAGGAACTGGTGGCCTCCCTTACTCCTGGAGGTGGCTCCGGTCCTATCTGCAGGTGACCCAGGTCTGCTTACAAGGAGGCTGGCAGTAGCTTCCTGGTTGCTGCCCTTGCAGCTGGGCCCGCAGGCAGCCCCAGAGGGAGCAGTCTGTCAGATGCCAGCCTGGGGCCTAGCTTTCATTTGACCAGAGGCACACTGTATAGCCTTGGGCAAGTCCCTGACCTTTCCTCCTGGCCTCAGCTGCCGCAGCTGTAAGCCTCCGGGTGCTGTGGCTCAGGTCCTAGGAGCCAGTCCCAGCAAGAACTGGCCACTCCGATTTGTAACCACTGGTGCTCACATCTCTGCCCAGTACCCTCTGGGTTTGCCTGAGCTGGTTCAGTTCCTTCCTCTGGAGCGTGAGCTTCCTGAGGACAAATGCTGGGTGTTGGCCACCCAGGCACTGCATGGACACTGAATGAGCTCCTGGTGTGCCCAGCCTGTGACTGGGTGCCGAGCAGTGAATCAGACAGTCACAACCCCTTAATACCAGCCAAGAAGGTGCTCAGGAAATGTTTGCCAGATGAGTAGGCTGTGCAGCTCACCTCCACCATCTCTTTCCCCCAAAAGCCTCCCATAGACAAATTCATCCTGAAACGTTACTCCCAGGCACCTCGAGTGCTCACGTAAGAGTTACACTTAATGTGAAGGAAAGCACTGCTAAGGGTGGGATTTCAGGCCTGGGCTGGGCTGAGGAACGCTAGTTTTAGACAGCTCTGGCCCTCTGCTCTGGTTTTGTCCTCCAGGGACACCTTCTGTACCAGCTCCCTGGGCATGGTGCCCCTCACCACTTCATCCAGTGATCCTTTCTCTCTCCTCTCTCCACCCTACCCTGCAGGCGGCAAAAGAAACCTTGGCGAAAGCTGTGCTGGCAGAGCTGCCCCAACAAGTTGTTCAGTATTTCAAGCATAAAAACCTGCCCCCCACCAACTCAGAGCCCGCCTGAGTGCCAGCCCTCACCCAGCAGCAGCATGCCGGCTGGGCCGCCCACCCTCCCCAGGAACATGCACGCTCACCCTGCTTCCTTGTGGGTGGCCTTTTTTTTTTCTTTTAAACTGATCCACATTTTTATTTTCTACAACCGGACCTCCACCCCCAACTTCCTCCAGCCCAGCTGGGCTTCCTTTATTGGAGTCGACTGATGATACTTCCAGGCCAAACTGGCTTCCTCTCCTCCTCTCCCCACCCTTGCCACTCTTAAGTATTGAATGTACTTTGTATAATTTTAGTGCAATTGTTATTAAAGAGAATAAAATTTTTACAATCATAACTGGCTTTTTCCAAGTAACTAGCTGCAGACTCAAAGGAATGTGTCCCCGGTGCATACTGTGTGGTAGCCTGCACCCAATTCCTGCTCTGTTTTTTTAATACTGTGACCGTGTTCTACTTGTTATACTCAGGGTAATAAAGGAGTTTCAGATGTCCCTGTGTCAGCTCCTTCCTCAGCTGGGACTTGATGGGCTCACTGATCTGGGAAAGGAAACATGAAAACCCCTTCCCCCCAGCAAGCCTGTGAAATTGGTATAATCACTTCTACTTGGGGACATGCATTCCATACAAACAGTAATGCAGCTGTTAAACTGGCACAGAACTTGGCACATTGTACACGCTCAATAAATATCTGTGGGGCAATGAAATGCACGAGCCCTCACCAGCCTTCTGGGCCCCAGCAGAGCCCATGCTGGCCCAGCCAACAGCACACGGTGCCCCACCCTTCTTCCTCGTGGTCCACGCTGTCTTATGTACCCTACCCCACCACAGCAGTGGCAGTCGCTGCCACCCATTTGCTCCTCCTGCAGGTCTCCCAGGCACTGGAGTACACCCTGTGGTCTGCAGCATGTGAAAGCCTCTCTGGCTTCAGGATGCTAAACAGGGCTGCTTCTGTCCCTGCAGCAGCCGTTGGTTTCTATCGCACACCCCACCCCGGGCTTGGGCCCAACCTCACGAAACCAGCTAGGCGACGCATCTCTGAAACCCCAGCCATCTGGCCTGTTCCCTTCTCTCCTCCAAAGAACACATCTTTCTCTTTTGTCTACCTCCTCCTTAGAGCTCCAGTCAGCCCCTTTGCCACAGGCTCATGTGCAACCAACAACTAACATTCATATTAAGCACTAGGTTTCCAGCTCCCTATTAAGCACATTACAGGCATAATCTTGAACCTTTCCACCAGCCCCTGCCTGTGACCATTTCAGAGATAAGGAAACAAGCAGAGAGGCTAATTGAATCTATTAGAGGCAGAGCCAGAACTTAGCTCCAGGTCTGGCCAATTCCACAGAGCCCACACTTGTTCCACTGCACTGAATGTCTTCCCGTGACTCTACGAGGCAGTCTTCTCAACCTGCTGCTGAATTTGTCCTTCCCCTCCAATGAAACTGGGCAGTCGGACATCTCGACCTACTCTCCCAGGTCAGCAATTCTTACCAGTGGCCTGCTAGACCTGGCTGGTACGCCAGGCAGGTTCCTAGCTCCAGGTGCCTGGTAAGCTCAGGAGCCGGTGTTTATCTGGTGGGAGCAAGCGAGGGACATCTGTATCCTAGGCTTCCAATGCCTCTTCTGATTCCGTGGCCACTAAAAGCCAGCTGAAATATCCTCGAGGGACACCTTCACTTCTCCTGAGAGGGCTGCAGGACTGCAGGGAGCCGTGATTTCCTCAGGGACCTTTGGGAAATCACAGCACAGCAGCCCAGAGGCCAGCTCGGCACTATGGGTAGAAACCCAGGACCAGCGCATCTGCCTCCTCTGGTTCACACCCAGCCCTCGCTCAGGACAGCTGCAAGACTGCATGATGGTTGAAATAACACCATGTGACTGCTTCCTTTACCCTCCCGTTTGGTAGCCGAAGTGTCTAGCTGGATGTCAGATCCAGGGAAGTTCGTATCCAACTCAGCCTGGGAGAATCTGTCAAGTTCTGATCGACCAGAGGCCTCTATAGTGGAACAGCCTTCTCCTCCCAGCCCCACATCCCCTCCTTAGCCCTCAGGGGATGGGTGTACTGGGGCGACACCTGATGCAGACCTCTCCCTTACACCTCCCCATGGGAATAATCTACCAGATTGGTGAAGCTATGGAGACTGACATCTACTGGGCCGGGTTAAGGTAAGACTCCCTGCCTGGCATCAGGGCCCATCATAAATGCTCGAACTCCTATGGACCACCTACCTCAGTGTGGTGCCGGCGGCCCCCACTTCGCAGGTGCACGAGGGAGCAGACCCAGCCATCTTTCTTCCCCCTTCTCTGCCTGAGGTTGGGTGGATCAGTCAAACAAGCCTTCTACTCCCAGCTGGTTTGAGTTCACCAGGGAAAGGAATGTCCTCAACTCCTGACCAGGCAAATCACCACTTAAAAAACAAACCAAGATAAGTAAGTCCTGGGGATGTAATGTGCAGCATGGTGACTATAGTGAATAATAGGAGATTGTATATTTGAAAGTTGCTGAGAGAGTAGATCTCAAAAACTTTCATCACAAGAAAAATATGTTTTGGTAACTATGTGTGGTGATGGATCATTTCACAATATATACAATTATTGAATAATTACGTTGTACACCTGAAACTAATGTTATATGTCAACTGTATTTCAGTAAAAACAAACCAAGCCTTGGTGCTGCTATTTGGTTCTTGTACATGGATAGTATGATGAAAAGTGAACTTGGAAATCTGACTAAAAGGCTCCTTTACCCTTGAATCACCTCCACTGAGGCCTTGGCACTGGCATTTGTTTTAAAGTTTCATTGAAACCACAGAAAACCAGGCTTAGAATTAAAGGCTCAAATTAAAATTCTGGTTCTGATACTTACCTGTGTGACCTTGGGCAAGTCATTGAATCACTGTGAATTTCGGTTTCCTCTATAAAATGTAGAGAAGGGCTGTTTCACAGGACTTTTTTTTCAGGATGAAAGACACTACAGTCTGCAAACATCTCAAACAGTGCCTGGCTCGTCCATAGCGGGCCCTCAGTAAATGCTCACCGATAAACAAATCGACATAAGGGATAATGATGTGCATGACCATGTCTAAAACAGTGAGGGAGATGCCCAGCCGATGGCTAAAACTCACAGTGGAGGTTGTCTCTGGGTTGTGCTGCCCATGGCTCTGTGAAACTCTGATGCTGGGCCGCCTTCTGCCTATTAGTGCTATGAGGCTCCCTCTTTCCCTAAACCATTGCTCCAGCAGGTAAGGGAGCAAAATACTAGCCCTTGCCAGCATCACTAAGGCATAAATGTGCGACTGGCTTCTTGTGTTCAACACTATGAAAGTGTTGCCAAGATCTAGCCTCCCACCAAGCAGAACTTGCATTCCATACTGTTACGTGTAAGTGGGCTGGGCACGCCAAGAAATCAAGAAAGATCCAAGTCCAAGTGATGGTGTACTGCCGCTGAGCTCTCGCTCCTTTTTGTTTTTCTGGAGGGGCTTAAGACGACAGCTGAGCCACATACCCACGGTTAGGACACCCGAGCCAAGGAACTGGGTGTGCCTGAGCAATTAACATTTAGCTAAGAAGGAAGCACACAGCAGAAGCGGGTGGTTGGAGCTCTGATGACCAGATCTGACCCGTCATCATGTCAGTGTTCTACCTGCCAACTGAGGAATGCCAGTAGGATGGATAAACCTGCCATAAACCACCACTAACAGAAGCTCTAGACGATCTACCCAGAAATGGGGGAGGCCGAGGGTAACAGTACTAATGAGGATGGCTACCATTTTCTGAGCACCACATACCACACCAAGTATCTCTTATAGATCCTCTTTCACCCTCACTAGGAAGTCGGTGTCCTGATTCCTATCTACTGAGGAGGAAACAGAGGCCTGGAGAGGTTAAGGACTTTGCCCAAGTGATCCAGCTAGTAAATGTCTGGCTTCAAGCTTATAGCCACTGTGGTGTACCCACAGGAGGAGGAACCGAGTTGAGATTCCTGAGAGGTAGCCAGAAGGGAAGAACCCACGAGGTGGAAAGGGAAAGAAATGAGGACGCAAGAGACTAGCCTAAGCCACTCCTAGTCAGGGACTTTTCAGTCTAGAATGCTCCTGAAAAAGTCTAGAATGCCCTACCAACTCTGTGTTTGAGAAGCCAGCTTTCTCTCCTCCTGGGTCTGGGCCCAGGGAAGGCAGACATAAACAGGTCACCAGCCAGCTCTGTGGGTCCAGTCACATTGCCCTCCCTGCTTTTAACAGATGGAAAAATGGATGCTTTGGATTTCATGCTCCCTTCCTCCCCACCCAGGTGGGTGACAGGGCCAAAGGTAGATGCTAGCAGGAAGTGCTTGAGAGAGAGGCCATGGTATGACACAAGCTAGATAATCCAGATAGAGCTGGCAATAGGATTCCTCAGAGACAAGCTTTCTCCCTCACATGGTTCAAAGTTGTAAGAAGACTACCACTCAGGACAACGCAAGCAAGTTTTAAGAAACCACCCCAAACCTTGTTTTTATCCCTTATCACCTAGTTATTAAATCCCAATTATCTATTAAGGCAGGAGAGCTGCATCTTGTGATTTAAAGCAGTGTTTCCTTCCATCCCAGGTTTTCCTATTCTTCTTTGGGTTTGAAACACACAGTCTACACTAGATGTTTTCCAAGGTGACTTCCTCCACTGGGAGACCAGACCCTGCTTTGCTGTTCATGGTTTCTACAGAACCCGTGCCTCAGCTCCAGGGCTCTCCGCTAACAGGTACGGCAAAAGATGAAATGATCACCAGTGATTCTCAACTTCTCCTGAGATACCAAGAGCAGAAATCTCAATCTGATGAGTCTCAACCTCCTTGACACAATCTAGCTGTTACAGTAGATGGGGACAGAGGTGGGAGCACAAGATCCAGTACAGGAAAAGCAAGATCTTATTCTCTGACAGGTTTATTAGCTTTCAAATTAATGTAGGTTTTTAATCCCTGCAACCCTTTGTCAACTTCTCCCAACATCGACAGAGGCAATGAGGTATAGTAATGGCCTCTTAAAAGTCAAACCAGGGACTTCCCTGGCGGCGCAGTGGTTAAGACTCTGTGCTCCCACTGCAGGGGGCATGAGTTCGATCCCTGGTCGGGGAACTAAGATCCCGCATGCTGTGTGGTGCGGCCAAAAAAAAAATCATAAGTCAAACCACATAAAGATGGTGACTTTGGTTCCTTGGTCTGCCTCCTGAAATGATCTGACGTTGCTCTGGGTACGGGCTGTAATAGCAACAGCACAATTGCAGAACAACGAAGCAGAGGAGCAGAAGGTGCCTACACAGTTTTACCTCAACGTCTTGTTTGTAAGGATGGAGCTGATGTGCCTGTACTGACAGTCAGGAACAATTAGCACGGAGTAGCTCTGAAAAGGAAAAAGAATTCACAAGGCATCAGTTATGGGTGAAGGGAAGTCACCATCTGCCAGTGGGCACCAGAGTGTCACTGCTTTGGGAGGGAAAAGGAGTGGGTTTGGAGGAGATCCAGGGGCCTCTCTGCCCACGTTAAAACTGAGTAGCTTCTCTGCCTGCCAGCATCACAGTGTCAACACATTCTGTGTGTGTCTTTCTCCGTCTCACACCCAAGGAAGTAGAAACAATTGACGTAGGAACCCAGCGGAAGAAAGAACTGCACAGGCTCACTCTTCTGAAGCAGGGGAGCCTACAGCTTTTTGTTGTTGTTGTTAAAAGCTCATGGCCTACCTCTGTCCTCAGGGCCTCCATACCTTGTCTCCCCCTGCCCTTCCCTCCCTCCCAAAGGGAGAGCTCCTGCCTGCCTTTAGGGGATGGAGGTGAAGCAGCACCTCTGGGTCTTGGCTGCTCTGTATGGGAAGGGAAGAGCAGGAAGGGCAGCAGGTCAAAGCAGAGGAAAGGACAAGCGTAGCACCCTTAGGCTAGAAACAGCTTCCACAGTTAGAAGCCACAACTAGAAATGTAGCCAACAGAGAGGGGCCTCAACAGGTTGTAGCTAGAATATGCAGGTGGGTCGCACTGGCTTGCAATATTAGAATTCCAGGAGCTGCCAGAAATAAGTCACCTCGTCCACACACCTACCAGCACTTCTGATTTCTGGCTACAACAAAATAAGGCCTATGTTTGTTTCTCTAAGGTTTAGTGTCTTAAATGGGATTAGGTGGAGGGAGAAGGAATAGCCAAGGGTAAGGGAAAACTTCACAATGAACGATGAGTGTTAAGTGACACCCCCTGCAGATGTAGTTTAGAACCTTTACTTAGTCACACAACATCAAGAATAGGTTAGTTCCAGGGCAGTGCGCCATTCCATCACCCGGGACCTTCTCTCCCCCCTGCACACTCCACAACACAGTATAGTCAAACGGCGCCTTCGTCTAGAATAGAATGTTTAAATGATACCTGTTCAATAACTGTCCTTGCTTCTTTGTGGTGTTGGGAAAGGAAAAAAAAAGAAACAACAAAAAAACAAGAAAGCAACAGAACCCAAACCCTTTGCAAGCTGCTTGGTACCTATCTTCCCAGGGCATTTTTAGTGGAATTTCTGCTGGGCCCTGACCTCTGCCCTACTAAATCAGTGAGGACAGAAGCCGTGGGACAGGTTTGGGCATCTGTACTGGAGTAGAAAGAGAAAACAAACACAAGTCGGGCCACAAGTGGATTCTGGACATTTTTAGATGAGGTTAAAAATGTCATGGTGTGCACAGGGAGCAGGCAAAGGACTTTTCTGTGGGAGGCAATGCCTGTAGGCAGAATAAACTGTCCAGTCTACTCTTGGGGAGGAGCTCCCTGCGGTAAGAACAGAGGAATTAGGGGGCCTCGAGGAAGGTGTTGGTTCGGAAGATGGAGGAGACGATCTTGCCGGTGGCATTGATGGTGCCTTCGCTGTCTGAGCTGGACTCAGAGTCGCTGCTCCCAGAGTAGGCGCCCAAACCTGGGAGGATGCCGATACAGACGGCAGCGGAGGGGCAGTGGATGGAGGGACCACTCAGAGATGTGCTTCCAAGAGACACGCAGGACGGGGCTTCTGCAAAAAAGGAGGCAGGACTGTTACTTCATCACCCTTTTCCAAAGGTGATGGTGTGCTTTCCATGTGTAGAGGGCTTTATGTTGGAAGCCTCAAAACAACCCTATGCAGTCGACACTATCATCATCTTCATCTTAATGTTCCTCGTTTACAACTGAGAAAACTGAAGCCACAGCAGAGATCATTTTAAGACCATGCAGAATATCACCAAGTAGCTGGGGCTCTTTTCGCCCCAGGAAACCCAGAGTCACAGCAGAACCTCCATGACAGAAAGCCTCAACCTAGAAAACACAGAACTTGAAGGTTAGAGGAAAAGTTAAGGACTCTCCTCCATCCCTTCTTCTTCCCTGTTTCCAGCCTCATTTAATCACTACAACAACCTGGTATATAGGGATCCCCCATTTTGATGATGAGGGAGGTCCAAAACCCAGCTAAGGTTAAAGGCCACTTAGAGTAGAAAACATTAAACTAAATTTGAATCAAAAGATAACGTACTAAAATGATCCCAGAGCTCACTGTAGAGTAAGGGTTGGAATTCAAACACTGTATCAGGCTGACAAGCATATTACCTTCTAGGGTTTTGCCTTAACAAACCCCTAACACTTCACGTAAATGTGAAAAGGATACATGGTTCCAAGTATATGAAATCAGGAGTAAGTAAAAAATATCACTGAGAAGCAAAGAGAGATCTCCAACAGCCAGTACACATAGTTCATTTGCTTATACAGGAAGTAATAATAAGGGGAAAGGAAGCTGCTAAAGATAAGTAATGTGAAAGCATGGAGATGTAGAAAAGTGAGAGCTCACAATGATTGCAGAGGCTACAAGAGGTAACAAAGGCTGCAAGAAAACAGGCAAATATTTACAATAAGTATCACAAAAGCTAATTTCTTTATGATACAAAGAGTTCTTCCAAACCCAACAACAAACCAACAACTGAACAGAAAAGTAGACAGAAGACACGAATAGTTCACAGAAAAAGAAACAAATGACTTTTAAACATAGGAGAATAAACAATATATACGGAGGAATACGCATCTATATATGTTGCTGATGGAATGTAGGACTATTTGGCTAAGTCCTTCACACTTAAATGATGTTCATGCAGCACTGCTGAGAGGAGAAACCAAAAGGTTCATTAACAGAGGACCAGTGTAATGGACTAGTATTCAGCCATTAAGAAGAATAAAGCATCTGTGTGTGTACTGGTATTGAATGATCTCTAAGATACCATGTGTTAAATGAAAGAGGCAGGGTGAGTACAAGTTATAATCTGGGGGGGGGGGACATTAAATATGCATGATAATGTATGAAAAAATATATTAAAAACTGGTAACAGTGGCTGCTCTGGGGAGAGCAATTGAGTGGCTAAGGACCAGGGGAGACAACTTTTTATTCCACACTCTTGTGTCCCTTTTCAATTTACTATTGGGTGCATATAACTACCTATTTAGACAATTTTTAAGAAAGCCAAATGCCACAATTCAAAGAGTATCCTAGGCCATTTAATTCAGAAGGAACAGCCCCCCTCTTACCTCTGTAATCCCTGTATTATAGCCAGGAAGGCTGTAGAAGACTGACAGTCCTAATGGCTATCTTCTCCTTATCCATATTCTCCTCATCCATATTCTCCTCAGACTGTAAGTCTCTGGAGGGCAAGGGCTCCTTCTTCTCTATCCCATCCCCTGGGCATAGAGCAGAGGGCCTGGCACAGAGCAGGCCAACATTCACAATGTGTGAGAATGCAGGAAAATGCGTAACAGAGTTTCACTGCAAATGGCTAAATTTTGGGGGTGGGAGTGGGGGTGGGGGGAATGTGAAAATTTGGGACATAACATCAAATTATAAACCATTCATTACCTGAACATTCATTGTATTACTATTTTCACACATACAAGGATACTTTCAGTATTCTGTGAGAAAAATTGGGTTGTTTAAAAACAAAACAAAACAAAACCCTGATATCATAAGGGTATGAATCAGTTACTTAGAAAAGTAATGTATGTGAAGTTATTCAGTGAAATGTGTCCTTTTATTAAGTATTTCAAGGGTGAATTTAATTTTAGGGTCTATCTTAGAAAAGAAAGATCAAGTTCAGAATACCTGTGGAGGACTAGAGCCGGCCTAAGGGAAGGATGGAAGCCAGCCACAGAAATGTAACCAAAGGAATCTGGACCACAGGGGCATTAGCAGAGTTTAAGCAAAAGGACCAAATCTCCCAATTATCTAGGAAGTTTCAAGAAAGAAAAGAGATTGCAACTCTAACAAATTTCATTCCAAAAGCAGTTAACTGGGACTTCCCTGGCAGTCCAGTGGTTAAGACGTTGCCTTCCAGTGTAGGAGGTACAGGTTCGATCCCTGGTCAGAGAACTAAGATCCCACATGCCTCGGGGCCAAAAAATCAAAACATAAAATATTGTAACAAACTCAATAAAGACTTTAAAAAAAAAAAAAACAAAAGCAGTTAACTGCCCACAGAGAACAAAATGGTGCCCTCTGATCTTGCCCATTTGGTGAAGTTTCCTGCCAACTTCTACGTTTGCAGGACCACACTGTCATACCAAATTAACATTGAAAATTACTAATGGAGAATGTTCTTGGGATTCAGACAGACGCGTGACTTGAGAGTAGATGGGACCAACTTGTGTGTTCACTGGCTCTGCTCAGAGATTAAGTCAGAGCCTCCAGTGGGGGAAGCCTGAATCTCCGTAAGGACTACAGAGCTATCTTCTGGGGGACTAAAGGGGCAAGTCTTCTACTGCCGAGGTCAAGACTCTAACAGAAGCTTCAGGGGATAGTCTTCTCGTGGGGCCTTAGCTCCTAGCAAAAGAGGATATTTCTTGTCCAGTTTCTGCTATAAGAATGGAGGGATTTAGAATGACAAAAATAAGATGGCTCTTAAATACAAGTGTCTGCCTGAGAGAATTTAAAGCAGCCATACAAGTTCCCCTTTCCATTAATTGATATACATAATTCCTATTAGGGAATAAGCACCAGATACAGGGCTACTAGGTAACGAGTTGAAATATATTTTAGATTTCTATGAAGTTTTATATACCTCTGTGTATGTGTGCACACACAGTATATACTTATCCTATTTAAGCAGCCACAGTTTAACAAGTTTTTTATATATTAAAAAGATCCCAGTTAAATGGAACTGTTACACTGCTGATGGGAATGTAAACTGGAATAACTTCTTAGCAGGGCAATTTGGCAATATTTTTCTAAGTTACAAATGTATATCTGACTCAATAATTCTACTTCTAAGTATTTAACCTGACATATTGTGAATGTGAAAAATGATGCATGTACAGGGTTATTTAATGAAACATCATAATAGAGAAAGAATGGAAACAATCTAAATGTTCATCAATAAAAAACGAAATAAATATACTATGGTACAACCATACAATGGATTACTACACAGCCTTAAAAAGGAATGAAGAAGCTCTTTATGCACAGGCATGCTATGATTCCCAAAGTAAGTAAGCAATGAACAGAAGAGTATGTTAATTAAAATAATGATGATGATAGGAAATGCAAAACAACATATGAAGTAAATCTTGCCAAAAAATCAACGTGAATTGACCAAGCTCTAGACCTAATTACCATTTTATAGGAAACACAGGATATAAAGGAATCCTATGGGGATGCAATTAGCAAAATCTAGAGTGCAGGAAACTCCACAGGGCAGAGGCCCAGTTTCTTCACAAGTAAAATATAAAGGAAACAAAAAATAAATTAAGAAAGAGGAAGAACCCATAGGTTAAATGAGACTTAAAAGACAGATTAGCCTACTGTTAAGATGCCATAAAATGGCAATTTTCCCAAACTGATCAACAGATTCAAGCAATCCCTATCAAAATCCCAGCTGCCTGAATTGACAAGTTGATCCCAAAATGCATATGGAAATGCAAGGGACCTCAAATAGCAAAACAATATTGAAAAAGAACAAACTTGAAGGACTGACACTTCCTGGTTTCAAAACCTACTACAAAGCTAGAATGATCAAAACTGTGTGGTAGGGACTTCCCTGGCAGTCCCGTGGTTAGGACTCCGTGCTCTCACTGCCAAGGGCCTGGGTTCAATCTCTGGTCGGGGAACTAAGATCCCACAAGCCGTGCAGCATGGCCAAAAAATAAAACAAAATAAAAACAAACAAACGAAAACAAAACTGTGTGGTGATAGACATACAAATCAATGGAAGAGAAAAGTGAGTCCAGAAATAAACCCAAACATGCTGTTCAACTGATTTTCAACAAAGTGTCATGACAATTCAGTGGGAGAAAAAACAGTCCTTTCAACAAATTATTGAGTCAAAAAATTAACACAAAATGGGTCAAAGATCAAAATGTAAGTATAAAACTCTTTAAAAAAAAATGTAAGCGTAAATCTTCATGACCATGAATTAGGCAACTGTTTCTTAGATATGACACTTAAAGTACAAGCAACCAAAGAAAAAATAAATTGATGTCATCAAAATGTAAAACTTTTGTGCTCCAAAGAACACTATCAAGAAAGTGAAAGTACCACCCACAGAAAGAGACAATATTTATAAATCATCTATCTGACAAGTGTCTAGCATCCAGAACATATAAAGAACACTTACAACTCAAAAATAAAAAGACAAATAACCCAATTTTAAAATAGGCTCAGGATATGAGTAGGTATTTCTCTAAAGAAGATAAACAAATGGCCATTAAGTACACAATGCCAACATCATTAGTCATTAGAGAAACCCCAATCAGAACCACAATAAAGTATCACTTCACACCCAATGGATGGATATAAGAAACACAATAACAACTGTTGATAAGGATGTAAAGAAACTGAAACCCTCATATACTGCTGGTAGAATATAAAAATGGTGCAGCTACAGTGGAAAACAGTGCGGCAGTTCCTCAAAAAGTTAAACATAGATTTACTGTATGACCCAGCAATTCCACTCTTAGGTATATACCCAAGAGAACTGGAAACAGTTTTTCACACAAAAACTTGGATATGAATGTTCACAGCAGCATGGTTTGTAACAGCCCAAACGTGGAAACAACCCAAATGCTCATCAATTGATGAGTGGACAAAAAGGTGGCATACCATAAAATGGGATATTATTCAGCTGTAAAAAGTACTAATACATGCCACAACATGAACTATGAAAACATTATGTTACGTGAAAAGAAGTCAGACACAAAAGGCCCTATATTGCATGATTTCATTTATAAAAAGTGTCCAGAAAAGGCAAATCCATAGAGACGGAAGTTGATTGGTGGTTGCTGGTGGCTGTGGAGAGGGAAGAATGGGGAATAACTGCTAATGGGCACGGAGCTTCTTTTTGCGGTGATGAAAATGTTCTGGAATTAGATACTGGTGATAAATACACATTCTTCTGAACATATTAAAAACCACTGAACTGTATCCTTTAAAAGGGTGAATTTTATGGTATGTGAATTATATCTCAATCATTTCTTTAAGCCATATAAGCCAAATACAATGTCTAATCCTTCCCTGGATACTAATTTTTTAAAAAAACCAATTGTCGGATCGGAATAAAAATGGTGGAGTAGCAGGATGTGGAATTCACCTCTTCCCACAAATATATCAAGAATACATCTACAAATGGAACAGTTCTCATAGAACACCTACTGAACACTAGCAGAAGACCTCTAACACCTGAAAGGACAAAAAAGATCTCCATGTAACCAGGTAGGACAAAAGGAAAAAAAAAAAGAGAGAGAGAAAGTGGGACGGGTCTGGCACCCCTGGGAGGGAGCTGAAGGAGAGTAGAAGTTCCTACACCCTCGGAAGTCCCCTCATGGGCGGGGAGATCAGCTGGGACAAAAAAGAAGCTTCAGAGGCTCAGAGGGAGAGCGCAACAACTAGTTAGCGGCAGGCAGGACAGAGAGAGACCTACACAGACAGTCTGTGTCACCACTCTGCACACCCCACCCTGAGAGGCATGTCCACTGGTATGGGCAGGGGCTGGGTGCTGGAACACAGGGTTTAGAGGACAGACCTGGGGAGAGGACTGTTGGGGGCTGTGAGGAGACAGCCTGAAGGGGCTGGAGTGTGGGGTGCTGCAACCAGGAGTGCTCGTGGCAGAACCCTGGGCTGCCACAGAAGCGAAGCGCCATTGTTAAGTGGCAATGCAAAAGGGAGGGGTGGGGCCAACACTGCAGTCTCTTTCCCCACCTGCCGTCTCCTGCTTCCTCAGGCTCCATGCGGGGCCCCAGCCCAGGCCAGCTCATGCACCCAAGCTGCTCCGGCCCCCTCCCGCCAGAGCAGGCTCGCATGCTCCGGCCGCTGCCTCAGCGGTCTTGGGAACAGACACCAGTGGGTTGCCCACACGCAGAGGTGGGGCTGAAATCACAGCTGAGCCCCAGGGGTCATGCAACTTAGGAAGCAGAGCTGAAATCTCTCCCCACGACTGTGCAAAACCGCAGATTTACGCCTACACTGCCAGCTTTGTGAATTCAGTGCCTGCGGAACATCTGAACGGACAACTGGTGCTCCCGTGGCTGGGACAGGTCTGGCCTTAGCAGCTATGGGCTTTGAGGGCGCATACACACAGGGGTTGGTCCAGGCCAGGGTCTGAGCTGCCTCCATAGCTCCCATAGCAGGTCCAGGTGTGCAACTACTGCAGTCCTGGGACGCGACTTCAGTGGATCTGCACTGGTGGCCTTGTGAAAACAAAGTCTGAGAGGCACCAGGGCCAACTGCCAGCATACCCACAACTGAGGTGGGGCCTAGGGCAGTGCCAACAACAGTGTACTTTGTGAGCCCACACAACGGGTGAAAGGTGACAAAACAGAGCACACTCACAGGTGAACGGCTCCAGCGGAGGAATACTCAGTGGCTCCTCTCCCAGTGGGAGCACTCCAATCCCGCTTACCTCGCACCACAGATCAGAAACACAGCTCAGAAATGGAGCTGGGGGCTTCTACTCCAACAACTAGGGATCAGGCCCTGCCCTGGACAAGGCAGTGACAACCACAGAGCAAAGAGGAGGCCCCGCTCAATAGCCAGTGCAGGCTCTAATTACCACAACATCAGTCACACCTCCTAGCAAGGGGATAATGGCCTGCATACACTGAGAAAAGAGGTGGCAAGCATCCATACTAAAAGCAGCCCTCACACCAAAAAATATTAAACCCACAGAGGCTACACAGGGATGTTCCCAGATAAAAATAGCCCTCAAAGACCACAGTAGATAATTGTTTCTCCTAAACTCATAGAGCAAGAGAAATATAAGTAAAATGCAGAAGCAGGGGAACCACTCCCAATGAAAAGATCAAGAGAATTCCCCTGAAAGAATAAACAATGAAACAGACATCTTCAGTCTAATAGACACCAAATTCAAAAAGGAGATAATGAAAATACTGAAGGAATTAAGAAAGGTTATCAATAGAAATGCAGATTACTATAAAAAGGAACTAGAAACTATAAGGAGGAGCCAAGAAAAATTAGAGAATTCACTTGAAGAGATGAAAGCTGAAAGGCTATGAATAGTAGAATGAATAATGCAGAAGAACGAATAAGTGATCTAGAAGATACAATAATGGAAATCACCCAATTAGAACAGGAGACAAAAACCCAAATGAAAAAAAAAAAATGAAAAAAATATGAGACCTATGGGATAATATAAAGCATGCCAACCTATGCATAATAGGGATCCCATAAGAAGAAGAAAGAGAAAAGGGGATTGAAAATGAAGAAGCAACAGCTGAAAACTTCCCAAACCTAAAGAAGGAAACAGATAACCAGATACAGAAAGCACAGAGGATCCTGAAGAAGGTAAACCCAAACAGACCTACACCAAGACATATTATAATAAAAATGGCAAAAGTTAAAGAGACAATTCTAAAGACAGCAAGAGAAAAACACAGAATCACAAGGGAACACCCATAAGGGTACCAGCTGATATCTCTACAGAAACACTGCAGGCCAGAAGGGAATGGCAAGATATATTCAAAGTCCTGAAAGGGAAAAATCTGCAACCTAGGATACTCTACCCAGCAAGATTATCATTTAGAACAGAGGGAGAGATAAAGAATTTCTCAGACAAGTAAAAACTAAAAGAATACGGAAATACTGAACCTATCCTAAAGGAAATATTGAAAGGTCTTCTCTAAATAGAAAGTCGTAAAAATCTATAGGAAAGAGAAAATCACAATTGGAAAGTAAATCACATAAATAAGACAGTACACAGATTAAAAAAAAAAAATCAAAAAATTTCTGTGGAAGTGATTATAACCACAATGAACAGCAAAAGGATGAACATGAAGATGCAAAAGAGGACGTTAAAATCATAATATGTGGGGGAGGAGAGTACGAAAATGTAGATTTTTTTTTTTTTTCTAGAATGTGTTTGGGCCTATATGACTACCAGTCTAAAGCAAGCAGATATAGGAAGGGGTTAACATACTTGAAAAACAGGGCAACAACAAATCAAAAACATACAATAGATTCACGAAAACCAAAAAGAACATAAGCATAATACAAAAGAAAATCATCAAACCACAAAAGGAAAAACAAAGAGAGACAAAGAAGAAATATAAAATCAACAGGAAGACAAGGTTTAAAATGGCAATGAATACATATCTATCATTAATTATCTTAAATGTCAATGGACTAAATTCTCCAATCAAAAGACACAGTGGGAAAGAAAAACTACAATCCTGCAGCCTGTGGACCAAAAACCACAGTTACAGAAAGATAGACAAGATGAAAAGGCAGAGGGCTATGTACCAGATGAAGGAACAAGAAAAACCCCCAGAAAAACAACTAAATGAAGTGGAGATAGGCAACCTTGCAGAAAAAGAATTCAGAATAATGATAGTGAAGATGATCCAGGACCTCGGAATAAGAATGGAGGCAGAGATTGAGAAGATGCAAGAAATGATTAACAAAGACCTAGAAGAATTAAAGAACAAACAAACAGAGATGACCAATACAATAACTGAAATGAAAACTACACTAGAAGGAATCAATAGCAGAATAACTGAGGCAGAAGAACGGATAAGTGACCTGGAAGACAGAATGGTGGAATTCTCTGCTGCGGAACAGACTAAAGAAAAAAGAATGAAAAGAAATGAAGACAGCCTAAGAGACCTCTGGGACAACATTAAACGCAACAACATTCGCATTATAGGGGTCCCAGAAGGAGAAGAGAGAGAGAAAGGACCAGAGAAAATATTTGAAGAGATTATAGTCGAAAACTTCCCTAACATGGGAAAGGAAATAGCCACCCAAGTCCAGGAACCGCAGAGAGTCCCATACAGAATAAACCCAAGGAGAAACACGCCGAGACACATAGTAATCAAAATGGCAAAAATTAAAGACAAAGAAAAATTATTGAAAGCAGCAAGGGAAAAACGACAAATAACATACAAGGGAACTCCCATAAGGTTAACAGCTGATTTCTCAGCAGAAACTCTACAAGCCAGAAGGGAGTGGCATGATATACTTAAAGTGATGAAAGGGAAGAACCTACAACCAAGATTACTCTACCCGGCAAGGATCTCATTTAGATTTGATGGAGAAATCAAAAGCTTTACAGACAAGCAAAAGCTAAGAGAATTCAGCACCACCAAACCAGCTCTACAACAAATGCTAAAGGAAGTTCTCTAAGTGGGAATCACAAGAGAAGAAAAGGACCTACAAAAACAAACCCAAAACAATTAATAAAATGGTCATAGGAACATACATATCGATAATTACCTTAAACGTGAATGGATTAAATGCCCCAACCAAAAGACATAGACTGGCTGAATGGATACAAAAACAAGACCCATATATATGCTGTCTACAAGAGACCCACTTTAGACCTAGGGACACATACAGACTGAAAGTGAGGGGATGGAAAAAGATATTCCATGCAAATGGAAATCAAAAGAAAGCTGGAGTAGCTATACTCATATCAGATAATAGACTTTAAAATAAAGAATGTTACAAGAGACAAGGAAGGACACTACATAATGATCCAGGGATCAATCCAAGAAGAAGATATAACAATTATAAATATATATGCACCCAACATAGGAGCACCTCAATACATAAGGCAACTGCTAACAGCTATAAAAGAGGAAATCGACAGTAACACAATAATAGTGGGGGACTTTAACACCTCACTTACACCAGTGGACAGATCATCCAAAATGAAAATAAATAAAGAAACAAAACAGAAGCTTTAAATGACACAATAGACCAGATAGATTTAATTGATATATATAGGGCATTCCATCCAAAAACAGCAGATTACACGTTCTTCTCAAGTGCGCACGGAACATTCTCCAGGATAGATCACATCTTGGGTCACAAATCAAGCCTCAGTAAATTTAAGAAAATTGAAATCATATCAAGCATCTTTTCTGACCACAACGCTATGAGATTAGAAATGAATTACAGGGAAAAAAACGTAAAAAAGACAAACACATGGAGGCTAAACAATACGTTACTAAATAACCAAGAGATCACTGAAGAAATCAAAGAGGAAATAAAAAAATACCTAGAGACAAATGACAATGAAAACACGACGACCCAAAACCTATGGGATGCAGCAAAAGCAGTTCTAAGAGGGAAGTTTATAGCTATACAAGCCTACCTCAAGAAACAAGAAAAATCTCAAGTAAACAATCTAACCTTACACCTAAAGAAACTAGAGAAAGAAGAACAAACACAACCCAAAGTTAGCAGAAGGAAAGAAATCATAAAGATCAGAGCAGAAATAAATGAAATAGAAACAAAGAAAACAATAGCAAAGATCAATAAAACTAAAAGTTGGTTCTTTGAGAAGATAAACAAAATTGATAAGCCATTAGCCAGACTCATCAAGAAAAAGAGGGAGAGGACTCAAATCAATAAAATCAGAAATGAAAAAGGAGAAGTTACAACAGACACCGCAGAAATACAAAGCATCCTAAGAGACTACTACAAGCAACTTTATGCCAATAAAATGGACAACCTGGAAGAAATGGACAAATTCTTAGAAAGGTATAACCTTCCAAGACTGAACCAGGAAGAAACAGAAAATATGAACAGACCAATCACAAGTAATGAAATAGAAACTGTGATTAAAAATCGTCCAACAAACAAAAGTCCAGGACCATATGGCTTCACAGGTGAATTCTATCAAACATTTAGAGAAGAGCTAACACCCATCCTTCTCAAACTCTTCCAAAAAATTGCAGAGGAAGGAACACTCCCAAACTCATTCTATGAGGCCACCATCACCCTGATACCAAAACCAGACAAAGACACTACAAAAAAAGAAAATTACAGACCAATATCACTGATGAATATAGATGCAAAAATCCTCAACAAAATACTAGCAAACAGAATCCAACAACACATTAAAAGGATCATACACCACGATCAAGTGGGATTTATCCCAGGGATGCAAGGATTCTTCAATATACGCAAATCAATCAATGTGATACACCATATTAACAAATTGAAGAATAAAAACCATATGATCATCTCAATAGATGCAGAAAAAGCTTTTGACAAAATTCAACACCCATTTCTGATAAAAACTCTCCAGAAAGTGGGCATAGAGGGAACCTACCTCAACATAATAAAGGCCATATATGACAAACCCACAGCAAACATCATTCTCAATGGTGAAAAACTGAAAGCATTTCCTCTAAGATCAGGAACGAGACAAGGATGTCCACTCTCACCATTATTATTCAACATAGTTCTGGAAGTCCTAGCCACGGCAATCAGAGAAGAAAAAGAAATAAAAGGAATACAAATTGGAAAAGAAGAAGTAAAACTGTCACTGTTTGCGGATGACATGATACTATACATAGAGAATCCTAAAACTGCCACCAGAAGACTGCTAGAGCTAATTAATGAATATGGTAAAGTTGCAGGATACAAAATTAATGCACAGAAATCTCTCGCATTCCTATACACTAATGATGAAAAATCTGAAAGAGAAATTATGGAAACACTCCCATTTACCATTGCAACAAAAAGAATAAAATACCTAGGAATAAACCTACCTAGGGAGACAAAAGACCTGTAGGCAGAAAACTATAAGACACTGATGAAAGAAATTAAAGATGATACCAACAGATGGAGAGATATACCATGTTCTTGGATTGGAAGAATCAACATTGTGAAAATGAGTATACTACCCAAAGCAATCTACAGATTCAATGCAATCCCTATCAAATTACCAATGGCATTTTTTACAGAGCTAGAACAAATCATCTTAAAATTTGTATGGAGACACAAAAGACCCCGAATAGCCAAAGCAGTCTTGAGGGAAAAAAATGGAGCTGGAGGAATCAGACTCCCTGACTTCAGACTATACTACAAAGCTACAGTAATCAAGACAATATGGTACTGGCACAAAAACAGAAACATAGATCAATGGAACAAGATAGAAAGCCCAGAGATTAACCCACGCACCTATGGTCAACTAATCTATGACAAAGGAGGCAAAGATATACAATGGAGAAAAGACAGTCTCTTCAATAAGTGGTGCTGGGAAAACTGGACAGCTACATGTAAAAGAATGAAATTAGAATACTCCCTAACACCATACACAAAAATAAACTCAAAATGGATTAGAGACCTAAATATAAGACTGGACACTATAAAACTCTTAGAGGAAAACATAGGAAGAACACTCTTTGACATAAATCACAGCAAGATCTTTTTTGATCCACCTCCTAGAGTAATGGAAATAAAAACAAAAATAAACAAGTGGGACCTAATGAAACTTCAAAGCTTTTGCACAGCAAAGGAAACCATAAACAAAACGAAAAGACAACCCTCAGAATGGGAGAAAATATTTGCAAATGAATCAACAAAGGATTAATCTCCAAAATATATAAACAGCTCATTCAGCTCAATATTAAAGAAACAAACACCCCAATCCAAAAATGGGCAGAAGACCTAAATAGACATTTCTCCAAAGAAGACATACAGACGGCCACGAAGCACATGAAAAGATGCTCAACATCACTAATTATTAGAGAAATGCAAATCAAAACTACAATGAGGTATCACCTCACTCCTGTTAGAATGGGCATCATCAGAAAATCTACAAACAACAAATGCTGGAGAGGGTGTGGAGAAAAGGGAACCCTCTTGCACTGTTGGTGGGAATGTAAATTGATACAGCCACTATGGAGAACAATATGGAGGTTCCTTAAAAAACTAAAAATAGAATTACCATATGACCCAGCAATCCCACTACTGGGCATATACCCAGAGAAAACCGTAATTCAAAAATACATATGCACCCGAATGTTCATTGCAGCACTATTTACAATAGCCAGGTCATGGAAGCAACCTAAATGCCCATCAACAGATGAATGGATAAAGAAGTTGTGGTACATATATACAATGGAATATTACTCAGCCATAAAAAGGAACGAAATTGAGTCGTTTGTTGAGACGTGGATGGATCTAGAGACTGTCATACAGAGTGAAGTAAGTCAGAAAGAGAAAAACAAATATCATATATTAATGCATGTATGTGGAACCTAGAAAAATGGTACAGATGAGCCAGTTTGCAGGGCAGAAGTTGAGACACAGATGTAGAGAATGGACATATGGACACCAAGGGGGGAAAACTGCGGTGAGGTGGGGATGGTGGTGTGCTGGGGCGATTGGGATTGACATGTATACACTGATGTGTATAAAATTGATGCCTAATAAGAACCTGCAGTATAAAAAAACAAACAAAACAACTAATACTAAACTTTCATTGGGTTATTTGTATGGAAATATGTTAATATAAATGTTTCAGACATTACATGAAATTTCTAAAAATCTTATATTTGTATTTGTATGGAAATATGTATGGAAATATGTTAATATAAATGTTTCAGACATTACATGAAAAAAAAAAAAAGACACAGTGATCATCCAAATTGAAAATAAATAAATAAGGGAGCCTGAACAAAGATGGCGGAGTAGAAGGACGTGCTCTCACTCCCTCTAGTGAGAACACCAGAATCACAACTAGCTGCTGGACAATCATCGACAGGAAGACACAGGAACTCACCAAAAAAGATACCCCACATCCAAAGACAAAGGAGAAGCCACAATGAGATGGTAGGAGGGGTGCAATCACAGCAAAATCAAATCCCATAACTGCTGGGTGGGTGACTCACAGACTGGAGAACACTTATACCACAGAAGTCCACCCACTGGAGTGAAGGTTCTGAGCCCCACATCAGGCTTCCCAACCTGGGGGTCTGGCAACAGGAGGAGGAATTCCTAGAGAATCAGACTTTGAAGGCCAGTGGGATTTGACTGCAGGACTTCGACAGGACTGGGGGAAACAGAGACTCCACTCTTGGAGGGCACACACAAAGTAGTGTGCACATCGGGACCCAGGGGAAGGAGCAGTGAACCCAGGGAAGACTAAACCAGACGTATCTGCTAGTGTTGGAGGGTCTCCTGCAGAGGCGGGGGGTGGCTGTGGCTCACCGTGGGGACAAGAACACTGGCAGCACAAGTTCTGGGAAGTACTCCTTGGCGTCAGCCCTCCCAGAGTCAGCCATTAGCCCTACCAAAGAGCCCAGGTAGGCTCCAGTGTTGGGTGCCTCAGGCCAAACAACGAACAGGGAGGGAACCCAGCCCCACCCATCAGCAGCCAAGCAGATTAAAGTTTTACTGAGCTCTGCCCACCAGAGCAACAGTCAGCTCTACCCACAACCAGTCCCTCCCATCAGGAAACCTGCACAAGCCTCTTAGATAGCCTCATCCACCAGAGGGCAGACAGCAGAAACAAGAAGAACTACAATCCTGCAGCCTGTGGAACAAAAACCACATTCACAGAAAGATAGACAAAATGAAAAGGCAGAGGGCTATGTACCAGATGAAGGAACAAGATAAAACCCCAGAAAAACAACTAAATGAAGTGGAGATAGGCAACCTTGCAGAAAAAGAATTCAGAATAATGATAGTGAGGATGATCCAGGACCTCGGAATAAGAATGGAGGCAAAGATCGAGAAGATGCAAGAAATGTTTTAAAAAGACCTAGAATAATTTAAGAACAAACAAACAGAGACGAACAATACAATAACTGAAATGAAAACTACACTGGAAGGAATCAATAGCAGAATAACTGAAGCAGAAGAACGGATAAGTGACCTGGAAGACAGAATGGTAGAATTCACTGCTGCAGAGCAGAATAAAGAAAAAAGAATGAAAAGAAATGAAGACAGCCTAAGAGACCTCTGGGACAACATTAAATGCAACAACATTCGCATTATAGGGGTCCCAGAAGGAGAAGAGAGAGAGAAAGGACCAGAGAAAATATTTGAAGAGATTATAGTCGAAAACTTCCCTAACATGGGAAAGGAAATAGCCACCCAAGTCCAGGAAACGCAGCAAGTCCCATACAGGATAAACCCAAGGAGAAACACGCCGAGACACATAGTAATCAAATTGGCAAAAATTAAAGACAAAGAAAAATTATTGAAAGCAGCAGGGGAAAAACGACAAATAACATACAAGGGAACTCCCATAAGGTTAACAGCTGATTTCTCAGCAGAAACTCTACAAGCCAGAAGGGAGTGGCATGATAAAGTGATGAAAGGGAAGAACCTACAACCAAGATTACTCTACCCGGCAAGGATCTCATTCAGATTCGATAGAGAAATCAAAAGCTTTACAGACAAGCAAAAGCTAAGAGAATGCAGCACCACCAAACCAGCTCTACAACAAATGCTAAAGGAACTTCTCTAAGTGGGAAACACAAGAGAAGAAAAGGACCTACAAAAAACAAACCCAAAACAATTAATAAAATGGTCATAGGAACATACATATCGATAATTGCCTTATACGTGAATGGATTAAATGCTCCAACCAAAAGACACAGACTGGCTGAATGGATACAAAAACAAGACCCATATATATGCTGTCTATAAGAGACCCACTTTAGACCTAGGGACACATACAGACTGAAAGTGAGGGGATGGAAAAAGATATTCCATGCAAATGGAAATCAAAAGAAAGCTGGAGTAGCAATACTCATGTCAGATAAAATAGACTTTAAAATAAAGAATGTTACAAGAGGGCTTCCCTGGTGGCATAGTGGTTGAGAATCTGCCTGCTAATGCAGGGGACACGGGTTCGAGTCCTGGTCTGGGAAGATCCCACATGCCACGGAGCAACTAGGCCCGTGAGCCACAACTACTGAGCCTGCACGTCTGAAGCCTGTGCTCTGCAACAAGAGAGGCCATGATAGTGAGAGGCCCACGCACCGCAATGAAGAGTGGCCCCCGCTTGCCACAACTAGAGAAAGCCCTCGCACAGAAACGAAGACCCAACACAGCCATAAATAAATAAATAAATAAATAAATAAATAAATATATAAATAAATAAATAAATTTAAGAATGTTACAAGAGAGAAGGAAGGACACTACATAATGATCAAGGGATCAATCCAAGAAGAAGGTATAACAATTATAAATCTATATACACCCAACATAGGAACACCTCAATATGTAAGGCAACTGCTAACAGCTGCAAAAGAGGAAATCAACAGTAACACAATAATAGTGGGGGACTTTTAACACCTCACTTACACCAATGGACAGATCAACCAAAATGAAAATAAATAAGGAAACAGAAGCTTTAAATGACACAGTACGCCAGATGGGTTTAACTGATATTTATAGGACATTCCATCCAAAAACAGCAGATTACACTTTCTTCTCAAGTGCTCACAGAACATTCTCCAGGATAGATCACATCTTGGGTCACAAATCAAGCCTCAGTAAATTTAAGAAAATTGAAATCATATCAACCATCTTTTCTGACCACAATGCTATGAGATTAGAAATCAGTTACAGGGAAAAAACCGTAAAAAACACAAACACATGGAGGCTGAACAATACATTACTAAATAACCAAGAGATCACTGAAGAAATCAAAGAGGAAATCAAAAAATACCTAGAGACAAATGACAATGAAAACACGATGATCCAAAACCTATGGGATGCAGCAAAAGCAGTTCTAAGAGGGAAGTTTATAGCTATACAAGCCTACCTCAAGAAACAAGAAAAATCTCAAGTAAACAATCTAACCTTACACCTAAAGGAACTAGAGAAAGAAGAAAAAACAAAACCCAAAGTTAGCAAAAGAATAGAAATCATAATCAGAGCAGAAATAAATGAAACAGAAACAAAGAAAACAGCAGCAAAGATCAACAGAACTGGGAAGCAACCGCATACATAGCACAGGGAGATCAGCTCTGTGCTTTGTGACCACCTAGAGGTGTGGGGTGGGGAGGGCGGGAGGGAGGCAGATGCAAGAGGGAAGAGATATGGGAACATATGTATATGTAAAACTGATTCACTTTGTTATAAAGCAGAAACTAACACACCATTGTAAAGCAATTATACTCCAATAAAGATGTTAAAAAAAAGAAAAAGATCAATAGAACTAAAAGCTGGTTCTTTGAGAAGATAAACAAAATTGATAAACCATTAGCCAGACTCATCAAGAAAAAGAGGGACAGGACTCAAATCAATAAAATTAGAAATGAAACAGGAGAAGTTACAACAGACATCGCAGAAATATAAAGCATCCTAAGAGACTACTACAAGCAACTCTATGCCAATGAAATGGACAACCTGGAAGAAATGGACAAATTCTTAGAAAGGTATAACCTTCCAAGACTGAACCAGGAAGAAACAGAAAATATGAACAGACCAATCACAAGTTATGAAATTGAAACTGTGATTAAAAATCTTCCAACAAACAAAAAAGTCCAGGACCAGATGGCTTCACAGGTGAATTCTATCAAACATTTAGAGAAGAGCTAACACCCATCCTTCTCAAACTCTCCCAAAAAACTGCAGAGGAAGGAACACTCCCAAACTCATTCTATGAGGCCACCATCACCCTGATACCAAAACCAGACAAAGACACTACAAAAAAAGAAAATTACAGACCAATATCACTGATGAATATAGATGCAAAAATCCTCAACAAAATACTAGCAAACAGAATCCAACAACACATTAAAAGGATCATACACCACGATCAAGTGGGATTTATCCCAGGGATGCAAGGATTCTTCAATATACGCAAATCAATCAATGTGATACACCATATTAACAAATTGAAGAATAAAAACCATATGATCATCTCAATAGATGCAGAAAAAGCTTTTGACAAAATTCAAAACCCATTTCTGATAAAAACTCTCCAGAAAGTGGGCATAGAGGGAAACTACCTCAACATAATAAAGGCCATATACAACAAACCCACAGCAAACATCATTCTCAATGGTGAAAAACTGAAAGCATTTCCTCTAAGATCAGGAACGAGACAAGGATGTCCACTCTCACCACTATTATTCAACATAGTTTTGGAAGTCCTAGCCATGGCAATCAGAGAAGAAAAAGAAATAAAAGGAATACAAATTGGAAAAGAAGAAGTAAAACTGTCACTGTTTGCGGATGACATGATACTATACATAGAGAATCCTAAAGATGCCACCAGAAAACTACTAGAGCTAATCAATGAATTTGGTAACGTTGCAGGATACAAAATTAATGCACAGAAATCTCTTGCATTCCTATACACTAATGATGAAAAATCTGAAAGAGAAATTAAGGAAACGCTCCCATTTACCATTGCAACAAAAAGAATAAAATACCTAGGAATAAACCTACCTAGGGAGACAAAAGACCTGTATGCAGAAAACTATAAGACACTGATGAAAGAAATTAAAGATGATACCAACAGATGGAGAGATATACCATGTTCTTGGATTGGAAGAATCAATATTGTGAAAATGACTATATTACCCAAAGCAACCTACAGATTCAATGCAATCCCTATCAAATTGCCAACGGCATTTTTTACACTAGAACAAAAAATCTTAAAATTTGTATGGAGACACAAAAGACCGTGAATAGCCAAAGCAGTCTTGAGGGAAAAAAATGGAGCTGGAGGAATCAGACTCCCTGACTTCAGACTATACTACAAAGCTACAGTAATCAAGACAATATGGTACTGGCACAAAAACAGAAACATAGATCAATGGAACAAGATAGAAAGCCCAGAGATTAACCCACGCACCTATGGTCAACTAATCTATGACAAAGGAGGCAAGGATATACAATGGAGAAAAGACAGTCTCTTCAATAAGTGGTGCTGGGAAAACTGGACAGCTACATGTAAAAGAATGAAATTAGAACACTCCTTAACTCCATACACACAAATAAACTCAAAATGGATTAGAGACCTAAATGTAAGACCGGACACTATAATACTCTTAGAGGAAAACATAGGAAGAACACTCTTTGACATAAATCACAGCAAGATCTTTTTTGATCCACCTCCTAGAGTAATGGAAATAAAAACAAAAATAAACAAATGGGACCTAATGAAACTTCAAAGCTTTTGCACAGCAAAGGAAACCATAAACAAGATGAAAAGGCAACCCTCAGAATGGGAGAAAATATTTGCAAATGAATCAACAAAGGATTAATCTCCAAAATATATAAACAGCTCATTCAGCTCAATATTAAAGAAACAAACAACCCAATCCAAAAATGGGCAGAAGACCTAAATAGACATTTCTCCAAAGAAGACATACAGATGGCCAAGAAGCACATGAAAAGCTGCTCAACATCACTAATTATTAGAGAAATGCAAATCAAAACTACAATGAGGTATCACCTCACACCAGTTAGAATGGGCATCATCAGAAAATCTACAAACAACAAATGCTGGAGAGGGTGTGGAGAAAAGGGAACCCTCTTGCACTGCTGGTGGGAACGTAAGCTGATACAGCCACTATGGAGAACAGTATGGAGGTTCCTTAAAAAACTAAAAATAGAATTACCATATGATCCAGCAATCCCACTACTGGGCATATACCCAGAGAAAACCATAATTCAAAAAGACACATGCACCCCAGTGTTCATTGCAGCACTATTTACAATAGCCAGGTCATGGAAGCAACCTACATGCCCATCGACAGACGAATGGATAAAGAAGATGTGGCACATATATACAATGGAATATAACTCAGCCATAAAAAGGAACGAAATTGGGTCATTTGTTGAGACGTGGATGCATCTAGAGACTGTCATACAGAGTGAAGTAAGTCAGAAAGAGAAAAACAAATATCGTATATTAACGTATGTATGTGGAACCTAGAAAAATGGTACAGATGACCGGTTTGCAGAACAGAAGTTGAGACACAGATGTAGAGAACAAACGTACGGGCACCAAGGGGGGAAAGCCGCAGGGGGTGGGAATGGTCGTGTGATGAACTGGGCGAATGTGATTGACATGTATACACTGATGTGTATAAAACTGATGACTAACTAGAACCTGCTGTATAAAAAAAAAAAATAAAATTTAAAAATTAAAAAAAAAAAACGACACAGAGTGGCCGATTGGATAAAAAAACTAGAGCCTACAGTATGCTGCTTACAAGGGACACACTTCAGGGCAAAGGACACACATAGATTAAAAATGAGGGCATGGGAAAAGATCTTTCGTGCAAACAGAAATGACAAGAAAGCGAGGGTCACAATACTCATATCAGACAAAATAGACTTTAAAACAAAGATAACGAAGGACACTATATAATGATAAAAGGATCGATATAAGGAGAGGATATTATACTTGTCAACATATATGCACCCAACACAGGAGCACCAAAATATATAAAACATATACTAACAGACATAAAGGGAGAAACTGACAGGAATACAATAATAGTAGGAGACTTTAACACCCCACTCGTATCAATGGACAGATCTTCGAGACAAAAAATCAATAAAACAACAGAGATCCTAAATGACAGAATAGAACAGTTAGACTTAATTGATATATTCAGGACATTACATCCAAAAAAAGCAGAATACACATTCCTTTCAAGTGCACGTGGAACATTCTCTAGGATTGACTTGGGCACAAAACAAGCCTAAACAAATTTAAGAGTATAAAAATTATTTCAAGCATCTTTTCTGACCACAATAGCATGAAACCAAAAATCAACCACTGGAAAAGAAACAAAACAAAACAAAAAAACAATTACATGGAGACTAAACATGCTACTAAAAAACCAATGGATCAACAATGAAACCAAAGAAGAAATTTAACAATACCTTGAGACAAATGACAATGAAAACACAACCATACAAAATCCATGGGATGCAGCCAAAGCAGTTCTCAGAAGGAAGTTCATAGCAATATAGGGGCCTTCTTTAAGAAACAAGAAAAATCTCAAATAAACACCATAACCCACCACCAAAAGGAATTAGAAAAAAAAGAAGAACAAACAAAACCTAAAGTCAGCAGAAGGAAGGAGATAAGAAAGATGAGAGAGTAAATAAATAAAATAGAAATTTAAAAAACAATAGAAAAAATCTATAAAACCAAGAGCTGGTTCTTTGAACGGTTAACAAAATTGACAAACCTCTGGTTGGGCTCGACAAGAAGAAAAGAGAGAAGACCCAAATAAACAAAATAAGAAATGAAAGCGGAAAAATCACAACAGATATCACAGAAGTGCAACAAACCATAAGAGAATACTGTGAACAATTATATGCCAACAAATGTGACAACCTTGAAGAAATGTACAACTTTCCTACAAACATACAGGCCACCAAAACTGAATCAAGAAGAAATAGATAACTTGAGCAGACCAGTCACTAGAAATGAAATAGAATCTGTAATAAAAAAAAAACTCCCTACAAACAAAAGTCCAGGACCAAATGGCTTCACTAGGGAATTCTACCAAACATACAAAGAAGAACTTATAGCGATCCTTCTCAAACTCTTCCAAAAAACTGAAGAGGAGGGTACACTCCCAATGGGTTGACATTCTATGAAGCCACTGTCACCGATACCAAAACCAGACAAAGACACTACAAAAAAAAGAAAATTACAGGCGAATATCTGTGATGAATATAGACGCAAAAATTCTCAACAAAATATTAGCAAACCAAATCCAAAAATACATAAAAAAGGTCATACACCACGACCAAGTTGGATGCATCCCAGGGTCACAAGGATTGTTCAACATACTCAAATCAGTATGTGGGACTTCCCTAGTGGTGCAGTGGTTGAGAATCCGCCTGCCAATGCAGGGGACACAGGTTCAAGCCCTGGCCTGGGAAGATCCCACATGCCTTGGAGCAACTAAACCCACGCGCCACAACTGAGCCTGTGCACCACAACAACTGAAGCCCGCGTGCCTAGAGCCAATGACGTTAGGACACACCCTCACACCATACACAAAAATAAACTCAAAATGGCTTAAAGAATTAAACATAAGAGAAGACACCATAAAGCTCTTAGAAGAAAACACAGGCAAAACACTCTCTGACATAAACCGTACCAATGTTTTCTTAGGTCAGTCTCCCAAGGCAATAGAAATAAAAGCAAAACTTAAAAAATGGGACCTAATCAAACTTACAAGCTTTTGCACAGCAAAGGAAACCATAAATAAAACAAAAAGACAACCTATGGACTGGGAGAAAATATTTCCAAATGATGTGACGGACAAGGGCCTAATTACAAAAATATACAAACAGCTCATACAACCAAACAACAAAAAAACAAACAACCCAATCCAAAAACGGGCAGAAGACCTAAACAGACATTTCTCCAAAGAAGGCATACAGACATGAAAAGATACTCAACAGCACTAATTATTAGAGAAATACATATCAAACCTACAATGAGGTACCACCTCACACTGGTCAGAGTAGCCATCATTAAAAAGTCTACAAATAACAAATGCTGGAGAGGGTGTGGAGAAGAGGGAACCTTCCTACACCGTTGGTGGGAATGTAAATTGGTGCAGCCACTATGGAAAACCGTATGGTGGTTCCTCAAAAAAACTAAAAATTGAGTTGCCGGGCTTCCCTGGTGGTGCAGTGGTTGAGAGTCTGCCTGCCAATGCAGGGGACACGGGTTCGAGCCCTGGTCTGGGAAGATCCCACATGCCGCGGAGCGACTAGGCCCGTGAGCCACAATTGCTGAGCCTGCGCGTCTGGAGCCTGTGCTCCACAACAAGAGAGGTCGCGATAGTGAGAGGCCTGCACGCCGCGATGAAGAGTGGCCCCTACGTGCTGCAACTGGAGAAGGCCCTCACACAGAAACGAAGACCCAACACAGCCATAAATAAATAAATAAATAAATAAAATTTTAAAATAAATAAAGCAAATAATTAAAAAAAAAAAATTGAGTTGCCATATTATCCAGCAATCCCACTCCTGGGCATATACCCAGACAAAACTCTAATTCAAAAAGACACATGCACCTCACTATTTACAATTGCCAAGACATGGAAACAACCTAAATGTCCATCGACAGAGGAATGGATAAAGATGTAGTGTGTGTGTGTCTGTGTGTGTGTGTGTGTATGTGTGTACACACACATACACACAGACACACACACACACGCAATGGAATATTACTCGGCCATAAAAGAAGAATGAAATAAAGCCATTTGCAGCAACATGGGTGAACCTAGAGATTATCATACTAAGTGAAGTAAGTCAGAAAGAGAAAGACAAATACCATCTGATATTACTTATATGTGGAATCTAAGATATGGCACACATCAGCATAACTATGAAACAAAAACAGACTCACAGATATAGAGAACAGATTTGTGGTTGCCAAGGGTAAGGCAGGATAGGGGAGGGAAGGATTGGGAGTTTGGGATTAGCAGAGGCAAACTATTATATATAGCATGGATAAACAACAAGGTCCTATTATATAGTACAGGGAACTATATTCAATATCCTATGACCAACCACAATGGAAAAGAATATGAAAAATATATATGTATAACTGAGTCACTTTGCTGTACAGAAGAAAGTAACACAATATTATAAATCAACTATACTTCAACACAATTTAAAAAAACAATTAAGTGATCACAGTGTTGCATTTGAATCTTAAAAACAAAAATCAACTGTCAAGAAAAAAATGTATGGGAAAACTGAGGAAAATGAATACTAATCTGGTACTTGATAACATTTAGGAATTACTGTAATTATTTCAGGTGTGATAATAGTATTGCAATTATGTTAAAAAAACAAAGAATCCTTATTTTTTTTAGGGATACATACAGAAGAATTATAGATGAAATAATTTGATGTCTGAGATTTGTCTCAAAATACTACAGTTGGGAGATTTAAATGAAATAGGATTGGATGGGGAATTCCCTGGCGGTCCAGTGGTTAGGACTCAGCACTTTCACTGCCGTGGCCTGGGTTCAATCCCTGGTCGGGGAATTAATATCCCACAAGCCGTGCAGTGCAACCAAAAAATAATAATAATAATAAATAAAACTTTCTTTAAAAAAAAAAGAAGATTGGACATGTGTTAAAAATTGTTGGGACTCCCCTGGTGGCACAGTGGTTAAGAATCCACCTGCCAATGCAGGGGACACGGATTCGAGCCCTGGTTTGGGAAGATCTCACATGCCACGGAGCAACTAAGCCCGTGAACCACAACTACTGAGCCCGCGTGCCACAGTTACTGAAGCCTGTGTGCCTAGAGCCCATGCTCCACAGCAAGAGAAGCCACTGCAATGAGAAGCCCGCGCACTGCAACGAAGAGTAGCCCCTGCTCGCTGCAACTAGAGAAAGCCCATGCGTAGCAACGAAGACCCAATGCAGCCAAAAATAAATAAATTAATTAATTTAAAAAAAAACTGTTGAAGGTACATGATGGGGTTCATTATACCATCATCTCAATATTTGAATGTTTTAAGTTATCTACAATAAAACACTTTAAAAAAAAAGAGAATATTTGTAATTGCTTATACATACATAGAATAGCTCTGGATATATACATATATACATTAAAAATATACAATACTATTTCCCACTGGGAAGGAGAATTGGATGGAAGAGGACATACAGGTAGAAGGGAGGCTCTTCGCTTAGTATCTTTTTCAAAAGTAAATTCTAGAGTAAAAAGATATCAGCAACAGCTCACCATTACTGGAGTTCAGTGGATATACTTTTAAAAATAATCATTATTTTTTTGAAAGAAAAAAATATATTTTAAAATATCCTTTTTTGTGTGTGTGACAGAGAAATAAATGTAAGCCCTGTTTTATCGATGACCCTTTGAGTTCAGCTCAGAGTCTCAATTCCACAGGGAGTCAGGAGTAGAAGAACTGAAAACACTCTTGAATTTCTTATCCTTGATTCAGTCCTAAGTAACACTCACTTTCACTTATAACTTCGTGCCACTTAACACAGTAGCAGATTTGATCACATAAAAGGAACCACCAAAGAAAGTGTACTCCTGGAAACTGTATTTTGTAGCCTCTCGGTTCAGTCCAATCCAACCAACAGCAGAAGCCAGGCATTCTAGCTCTCACTGGTAGCCAGCCAGGTGAAATGAAGAAACTTGACATTTAAGGGAGACAGAGAAAAACTCTCTGTGAGTAGAGGTGATATGACCAGGGCTTTGGCTTTGTAAGCGCTCATGGGAGAACACAATTGTCATTTATCAGTTCCACTGGTTTCTAACATATTACTTTGCAGGGCAGCTGACATATTGCTAGGTTTAAATCCTGCATGGTCTAAAAATGGTTTGGTAAGTTAAGTTTAGGTAGGTTTGCTTAGAGATGCACGCATTCCTCCGCAGATACAATGCATTCCAGCCTTTTACCATGGTTCACGTATATGATGAGTCAAGAACGAAATGAAAGCTGCCACCCACCTTGATTCTTATCATCTGGGTCAGGGTCCGATTTCAGTCTTTTCAAACTGTTGCCACTCTCTGAGCTGTAACAAAAAAATATGGTGATTCGAGCTAGGTCCAATCTTGGGGATCAAACTTTGGGAATCAGGAGCTCCAATAACTATTTATATGGGTCTTAGGCAGCCTCAAGGAGCTGAGATGATCTGAAATGAAAAGTCTCCATTTCAGGTTCTTAATCTCCTTCCAGTTATATTATTGTTATAAAGATAATTTAAACCTCTGACCAATTCAAGGGGTGAAGCATTACATCTTCAAGCATCACCAAAACATCAGATTCTTTGTTGTCATCATTCATCTTGGTTAGAACCACAGATGGATTAAGAATATCTGGACATGTTTATATATGACAAAAATTCAGTTATTAAAGATTGAAAGAAATATCTTTACTGACATGCTAGAGATTCTGAAAGTCACCCAAAAGACCTTCACTAAAAGAATATCTAGAGAATGTACTTCTCTCGCCATGCAGCTAGAAGGCACAATGCTCTCCAGCTCCACTGTTACCACTAATATTAAGTAATGTTTGTAAATTCTTACCTAATAAAAAATTTAGGTCAAAAAAAAAAAAAAGAATGCACTCCAAAGAGGAAGGAAATGGTCCCAGGAGGAAGGCCTTAACCCCAGAAGGAAGGGATGGTGAACAAAGAAACTTGTAAATACAAATCTAAACAAACAGTCTATATAAAAAAACAGCATCTAATTTGTGGTGTTAAACATGACCACACTAAAGTCCTGGACAGCATGTAAGGAAGGAAGAAGGTGACTGTAGCTAAAAGTTCTAAGGTCCATGGATAATTTTGCAGGGAAGTAAGATAGCTATTTACTTTAGGTTTTACTAAGTATTCTTGATAAATTGCAAGGTAAGCCACCAAATGAATAGAAATAGAATACAAAAATCCAAAGAAGTAGAAAGAAAAGAAAATGAATAAAAGATTTTAAAATTGTAATCAATTTTTATAAAAAGAATACATGGAAAAAAATTTTTTAAGTAAAAAGACAAATAACATTAAGATAGTAGAAGCTGGGGAGTTCCCTGGTGACCTAATGGTTAGGATTCTAGGCTTCCACAGCCACGGCCCAGGTTCAATCCTTGGTTGGGGAACTGAGATCCTGCAAGCCACGTGGCATGGCCAAAAAATTAATTTTTAAAAATAGATAGTAGAATTGTATAAAAAATCCTAATAAGTCCAAGCCTACCTATAAAGAGAGTTTAACAGACTAAATTTTAAATCAGCTATTTATGAGACACACCTAAAAATTTAGAAGCAAAACAAACAACTTAAGACCCAGAAAGACTGAAAGTAAAGGAATGGAAAAAGAGTTACCATGGCAAATACTAATCCAAAGAACACTGGGGTACCTATATTAATATTAAGGGAATAGACTTTAAGACCAAAAGTATTATAAGGGATAAAGGAGGTTAGTTTATAATGAAACAAAGTTTAATTCACTATGAAGAAATAACAATCCTGAACATCTATGCTTCTAAAAGAGCTTAAAAATATACTATGTTCAAAAGACTGAAGAAAAATCAAGAAATCATTACTACAGTGGGAGATTTCAAAAACTCCCCTCAAGTAGATAGAACAAGCAGACAAATATGTAAAGAAACAGATGATTTGAACAATACAATCAATAAGTTTGTTTTGTTGTACCTACATAGAACCCAGAACAAACAATTACAAAACACAGATTCTCCTCAACTTGGAACATTCACAAAAATTAATCTCAGGAATAGGTCACAAAGCTAGTCTAAAGCAATTTCAAAAGAATCAGCACATATAAACCATAATGCAATTAAGGTAGAAATTGGTAACAAAAGATAAAGATTATATTTCATACACTCTAAGACACCACTGATTATAAGGTATTAAAATGTAAGGGAGAAACAGGTTCATCTTAGAACCAGTGAAATATGGTTAAGTTACCTCAATATGTTTGGAAATTTAAAAAAGTTTCTAATTCATGAGTCAACAAAGAAATCATAATGGATATCTAAAAGTACTTAGTTGGAAATACCAAATTGTATACAATGAAAGCTGAGGAAAAATTATAGCTTTAGATGCTTATAACTGGAAAGAGCTGAAAATTAATTAGCTTGGTATCTGACAGTTGTTTATAACAGAAATAATAAAAGTATAAGTTTGAAGAAAGTAAAGAATATTCCAAAGAAAGAAGGTAGAAGATATTAAAGAGCAAAAATTAATGAAATAGAAAAAATAAGAAGTAAACCCAAAAGATCTTTGAAAAGACTAATAAGACTGAGACTACCCTCTCATGAAAATAGTGAAAATAAGAATAAAAGTATAATTCATCAATATTTGGGATGAAAAAAGGACAATTACAGACAGAACAGCAATCACAAAAATAAGGAATACTGACAATTTAGCTAACACACTTGAAAAAAGACAAAATGAGCAAATTCCCAGAAAATATAACTAAATAAAGCTGACTCAAAAAGACACGGAAAAGCGTAGATAGTCCTATAATCACAAGTTAAAAGAACAGGGACCAAAGTGATTTTATAGAGTTCTACCAAACTGCCACAAATGAACACTACTATCTTATACAAACTCCTCCAGAAAACAGAAAAAGAAGGAACACTCCCTAAATCATTCTATGAAGCTAGGTTTAATCTACACATCAAAATCAGATAAAGTGGGGGGAAAAAAATACAGGCCAGTCTCCATCATGATTCCAGATGCAAAAACCTATACAAAACATTAGCAAACCAAATCCAGCAGAGTTTAAAAAAAAAAAGAAAGAAAAGAAAATACATCACTACTAGTTGGGTTTATCACCAGGAATGCAACATTAGAAAAATCTTTATTTTTTCACTGTAACAAAGAAAAATTTATTTTATCAATTCAAAAGCAGAAAAAAATTGACAAAATTTAACAACTCATGGCTACCAAAAAACCTCTTATGAAACTAGGAACAGAACTTCCTTAACCTTAAAGGATATCTGAAAAAACAAAAACAATAAATATTCTTAGTGGTGAAAAAGTTAAACATTCTATTTAAAATTAGAAATAAAACAAGGATGTGCGCAGTAATTGTTTCTTTCTAACATTTTACTGGTGGTCCCAGCCAGCACAATAAGATAAGAAAAAGGAACTAAAAGGTATTAAGGAAGAGAATAAAACTGTCATTATTCACAAATGGTGACTCTCTACATAGAAATTTCAAAGAATCCACTGATAAATTATTAAAGTTAACAAGAGTTATTATTAAAGTTTATAAGAATTGCGTGGCTGGATGTAAATGTCCCAAAATCAATTGCACTTTTATACACCAGCAACCAAAAAAATATAAAATACCTAGGAATAAGTCTAACAAAAGACATGTACAATTTTTTGGGGGGAAAAAAACAGCAAAACTCCATGACTTTATTGGATGACTTTAATTAAAGGAAACAAATAAATGTAGATATATGCCATGGACAGAGAAAGACTCAAATCCATGAAGGTCTGTTCTCTCCATAAATTTATCAAGCAATTTAATAACATTCCAATAAAAATCCCAATAGGGATTGTTAAAGAATTTAAACTAAATCTAAAATTTATATGGAAGAATGAAGTGGCCAAGAATAGACAAGACATCCCTGAGAAGAATGTAAGGGGACTTGCTCTACCAGATATCAAGATCTGTACAGAGCTACAGTAATTACACAGAGTGATACTGGTCCAACAGATCCTAGGAACAGAAAAAAGAATCCACAGACAAACCCATATAGGTATGGAAACTTGTTATAAGACAGAGGTGACACTGAAGATCACTGAGGAAAGGCAGAAGTATTTAGTAAATTGCTAGAAAATTGGCTTTTCATTTGAAGAAAAAATTGCAATGTGATCCCTACCTCATACCCTTCACAAAAATCAATTCCAGATAGATTAAAGACTAACATGTGAAAGACAAAAATTCTAAGACTTTTACAAGAAAAACTATATTACAACCTCAGGGTAGAAAGAATTTCTTGAACAAAATATAAAAGGCTCTAACCATAAAAAGAAAATATTGATGGATTTGACCACCTTAAAATGGACCACCTTCAAAAGGTACAAACTTCCAGTTATAAAATAAATGAGTAGTGAGGATGTAATGTACATCATGGTGACTATAGTTAATGATATTGTACTGTATATTTGAAAGCTGCTAAGAGAACAGATCTTAGAAGTTCTCATCACAAGAAAAAAAATGTGTAACTATGTGTGGTGATGGATGTCAACTAGACTTACTATGGGGATCATTTCACTATATATATATATGTATATATCTCATATTATTATCAAATCATTATGTTGTACACTTGAAATTAATGTGTTACATGTCACTTACATCTCAATTTTTAAAAACGGACCACCTTAAAATTAAATATATTTGACCACTTTAAAGTAAAAAGATAAGCTATAAACTGGAGAAAAAAAATATCAGGACTATGTTTAAAAACAAAAAAAAACTATGAATCAATACGAAGAATACAAATAACCCAGTAGAAAAATGGCAATATAAATGAACAGACCTTCCACACAACAGGACACATGAATGGCAAATCAACATACGATATGTCAACTACATTTGTTAACAGGGGAATGCAAATTAAGACCATAAGGAGATACTATTTTATAAATCACTTTATTGCTGTATTTGTGCTGTCCAGGAGGGCAGCAACAAGCCACGTGTAGCTATTTAACACTTAAAATGTGACTAGTGTGGCTAGGGAACTGGATTTTAAATTTCATTTAGTTTTCATTCATTTAGATAGCCACAGGTGCCCAGGGACTAACATATTGCACACACAGCTCTAGAGAAACAGATGTACATATGTAACAAAGCATGTCCTTGACCTGTCAGCACCATCTGTCATAATTCAAACATTCATTCACCGGAGAATGAACAAATTTCGGTATCTCGAATAATGCACTATTATACAGCAGTGAAAGTGAACAAATTATAGCTGTACATACACATACATACACACATACAAAATTGTTTCAATCAGAGAAACAATTTGATTGAAAAACCAAATTCACAGAAGGTGGTGTATATATAATAAAATCATTTTTTATAAAGTTCAAAACAAGCAAGCTATTATATTGTTTATGGGTACCTATATAGGTAGCAAAAAACAAAAACAAAAAAAACCCCAAAACTACTAAGAGTAAAGAAAGGCAAAAGAATGGTAAACTAGATATAGGAAAGTGGCGTGAGGATGGCAAGGCACAGAGACAGAATGGGGAGGAGCACAGAGGCAGACTCATATTGTTGATAATGCTCTAGGTCTTAAGTTGGGTGATGGGTTCAGGGGGGCTTGTTTTATTACTATGCTTCATAACATACACACGTCAGGCATCAGACTTTCACCAAGCATCGGAATTATCCATGGAACTTTAAAAATTAGACTTCCAGAGCTCACTCCAAACTTACTGAGCCAGACAGAATTAGTGTGAGGCAATCTACAGTATTAACAAACTCCCAGGTGACTCTAATAAACCCAAGGCTGGGTAGATTAGGAACTCCTGCCCCAGGAGACTAATTTATCACCTTGCTACACAAAACAACAATAAAGGATGATCTAATAAAAGTTGATCTAAGGACTAGGAGAGCTACTTACAACACACATTCTGCTAGAAGCAAGACACTGCTGAGAGGTAACTAACTGACCACCTAGAGAGCCCTTTCTTGGTATAGCCCAGTACAATTGACCCACATCCAAATTCTCAAAGACACTGGGCCACCAAGAAAGCTTATATGAAAACTTGAAAGGAATAATTCATGGCTGGGTAACTGGCCCTTTTCAGGATACTGATATTCCTCCCCTTGGCTGCTATACCATGACAACATTTTTACATGTAAACAACGTTCCTAGCAATGTTCCTGGGAACATCAGGAGACAGAAGGTGTGCCAAACCACAAAACTGCAACAACACACTTTCTTCAAAACATGTGGCTGGTCGCCAATATACCATATTGATTTTCCTAATAGTCTGCACTTAAGCTTAACATCCTTTTGCCTGTGGTAGGGTTGGTCAAATTGAAATGACCAGATTTAATCACTTTGGTACCATTTGAAGACTTGAAAAGAGAGGAGCAAACAAGGCACCGCTGCCACCCCACACCAAACAAGCAGAGCCCCAGCCAGGTGTGTAACCCTGTCACAGCTGCCATGTTCTTATAGATCATAGTGCCCTTGCCTCAGCTCTTCTCCCTTCCTGGGGTGTTCTGCTCTCCCCGTCTGCCTGTCAAAGCCCTAGTCATCTTACCTAATCAACCTCTTCTTTCTAATGCCTTAACTTCCCCAGCATGAGCACATATATCCACCTCCAGGCAGAGTTATTCCTCCTCCCTGATCTCATTACACCCTATATAAATCCTTCCATAGAACTTGCTACCTTGTTTGCCTAGAAACAGATGTTCAAGTATTGAACTCCACCTCTCCTGCTACTTTGTGACCTTGGACAAAGGTTCTCAACCTCTGAGATTCTCAGTCTCTTCATCTGATAATAACAACTTGTACTTCACAGACCTGTTGAGAGGAATAAAAGAAATCATGCATGGAAAGAACTTAACACAATGCCTGACACATGGCAGGCATCCAATGAAGAGTAGCTATTATGTTGAATGAACAGAGAGACAAGGGTCAAAGGCTATAGAAGACACCAAATCTGGTAGGGGAGAGAGAGGTAAAACCACCAAAGGAACTTCACCAAGACCTATGCTTAGGTAACCTTTTGTTCTGGCTACCATTAATCTGGCATTTCAAAGCACACAGTCAGAAGGAGATTAAAGTTGTGTGAATTCAGGCTGACCTCTTATGCTTCACAGCTCCTGCCAACAGCTTTGCCTGGGAGAACTTGGTCTTGGTTTCTGTGGGTTTCACAGCCACTTTCTTCTCCACTTCCTTCTTGTTGTCTTGAGAAATTCCAACCTTGTTGAGATTACTGTGAGTTACAGGTTAAGGGTCAAACTAAGCAAAAAGAAGAGCTACAGCAGGACAATGATAAATCAAGAGATGGAAGGCAAATATAACCCGTGAGTACTTCAGCTCTGCCATGGAATGTTCAACCTACTTATTTTAAAAATGCCCTCCCCTCCTTATTCTGCCAGTCAAATCCAGCTGATTTAAAAAGGAATGAAGGGACTTCCCTGGTGGTCCAGTGGTTAAGACTCTGCACTCCCAATGCAGGGGGCCCGGGTTCGATCCCTGGTCAGGGAACTAGATCCTGCATGCCGCAAGTAACACCCGGCACAGCCAAAAAAATAAATTTTTTTTTTTTAAATAAATAAAGGTGACTAGGAGGAAACCAGCAAATCAAGCCCAAAATTATACAGAGAAGCAAACTTTTTCCCTTTGATTCTCAATGAAAATCTGAGTACGGCCAGAAAACCTGCTATTACCAAAGACATGGCCAATATCATGCTTGCTGGAGAAAACAAAGATCTTGAAGATGCAACAGAAAAAAATGTAGCTTACCTGAAAACATAAAAATATTTGCTTTTTCCCCCAAGGGTAAAATCAAATTTTGCGGAGTGTCCTATGACTACCAGTGGCATTCAATTTTAGACATCATGAAGACTAACTCCTACTCTGCTGGTGCAAGACAACATCAGAATCACCTTACAGCTCATTAAAAGACAGAGTCCCTCCCCTGTCCCAAACCTACTGAATGAGGACCTCCAGAGGCCCAGGAACCTGTTTTAAACACTCTCAAGGTGATTTTAATGAGAAACCCCAGGGCATATGCAACACAACACAGGACTGAAAAGTTGTTTTAAAAGCATAAAACAACCAGTTCACTTGTAAAATACTTTTTTCATGCTTCATGTCAATCTCTGGCCCTCAAGCTTTGCCAGTTTCTTTTGTTCTCTCCACCAACCCCCTCCCCTCCTTCCCTTTCATGCTCTCCCACAACATATCAATCAACAGATAAGTACTGAAACATGTATTGGAACATCTTACTTAAGATGCAGTAATGCCTTGCTGGAACAATAGTGACATCTAGTGCCCAAGATATCTAAGAAGTATGTATTATCAGCCCAAAGGGGTGGGGGTAGAGGTATATGGTCTGCTATTCCTGTTTCTTTGAACAACAGAGAAATTGGGTACCAGAAATTAGGAAATTCTAATTCTGATCACTCTTCAGACACTAACTCGATTCTTATGGGCACCAGTTATCTTAAACATTTGTAATATTCAATACAGATTATGCATAATGCTCAGTATTCTGAGTTTCATCAATTTAATGTTTTTAAGGTCATCATGGAAACTGATAATATGTTAATACTAAATGTTCATTTTTTTAGAATAAAAATGAAGGAAACAGAAATTTCATCTTTCTAGTACAGAATACCAAAAACAACGAGCATGCTGCGATTTTTACCTACAATTCCATCACTAAAGGATAGAAACTCTCAAAGAAAATTCTTAATATTAAATACTGAAAAATAAAACAAAAATGGAAAAAATATAACAAAACCACACATTTATAATACCAAGACAAAGACAAAAACCAACATTTAACTTTCTATTCTTTTGAAGTGAAGAAAAGCCCTCAACCTCTTCTTTTTTGGTGGGCAGGAAGGGAAGTGGTAGTTGTATTTTTGATCCACATCCAAAGCATAAGCCCTTTTTTCCCCTCAGTCCCTCTCCCCCTAAAACGCTTTAAATACACAAACACATCTCAAAAATCTCATGGAATGCATTAGATGAGCATTTTTTTAAAAATCACATTGTTTTAAAACACACATAATATTAATAAATACTGCTCTAACCTGAAAGAAACAAGAGTTCTGTTGTTTATACTGGCACAAACCATAGCTTATTTGTATTCACTAGTATCACATTACAAAATGTATCATTTTATAGCAACCAAGCAAAGCCAAGAACCAGCTCCTGATTTAGAGCTTCAATAAACAAATGTCTAATCCTTCAATTCCTATTTCAACATGACTCTGGCTACATGCATGCTTGGGATTAGCACATCAGTGGGTTGGAAGGCTTGCTTTGCTTCAGTTTTTCTAGACAGTCAGAACGTTCCAAGTTTCCAATAAAAACTAATACCCTGGGCTTTCCTGGTGGCGCAATGGTTAAGAATCCACCTGCCAATGCAGGGGACACGGGTTCGAGCCCTGGTCCGGGAAGATCCCACATGCCGTGAAGCAACTAAGCCCGTGCGCCACAACTACTGAGCCTGCGCACCTAGAGCCCATGGTCTGCAACAAGAGAAGCCACCGGGATGAGAAGCCCCCACTCTCTGCAACAAGAGAAAGCCTGCGCACAGCAACGAAGACCCAACACAGCCAAAAATAAAAATAAACAGAATAAATTTATATAAATATAAAAAAAAAACGAGTACCCCTGAAGCCTCTTCAATATTGTGCTGTAATGTTACCAGGACAGAAAAGTATCTTTTGCCTCATGGCTGCCATGTTCATTCTTCCCTTTTGAATTGAAAACCGAAAGGTCTCTCACACTCATACCACACCAACAATACTCTCCAAAATGCTGCTTTAGGAGACACTCTGGCTTATTTGCTTGCCTACCAAATTAAGCACATGAAACAAGACATAATTCAAATGACAGTGTAATTAATATATTTTTCTTTAGAGGAAAAAGCCAGGTGCCTGAAACAATGCAATACATATATCTGCCCATCTCAGATATATCAACGCATAATATCATCCTGGGGTCACCACGGAACAGAGTTCGGGAGGGAAGCTTCAGAAAAATCAAGCTCAATCCTACAGTTGGGATGGAGGTGTGACTTTCCATCAACTCCTATCTTAGTGTTATACCAGAATTCCACGAGAAGAACTGGGACTTGAAGCCAGGTCTTCCGCTACCAGTTCAGAGCAGGTTTTGCGGCACTGTGCTGCCACCTTATCTCGATCACCGTCAGTCACCTTGTCTTAAACCAAATCCCTGGGAATCTGTCCACATTTTTTCCTACATAACTCTTTAATGGAACCTACTGCACACTCTCTGCAAAAAATACCAACTAGCACACACACACAGTCATATCATCAATCTTAGAGGTAAAGCCTGTTCAGTCACACGAGTGAGGTTATTCAACATACAAGCATGAAATGCTCAAATTAGCTTTCTCACAGAAGGAAAAAGCTAAGGTGGTCCTTTTAACCTCTCCTATGAGTCATTCATTAATATATTCACGTATATACTGAGAACTTACTATATGCCAAGCACTGGAGAAATCAGTGGTGATCAAGTCCTTGTTCTTATGGAGCTTACTTTATATTCCAGCAATAAAGAAGCACACAAACCAGTAAGCATATAAATTAAGATTTTCAGGTAGTGACAGACATCATTAAAAAAATGACATTATAGTCAGTGATGGGGGTGGGTGCAATTTTAGGTGGGGTGCTCTATGAGGAACGGAGCTGAGACCCAAGTGTCATGAAATGCCAGCCTTGTAAACTCTGAGGGCAGAGCATTCCAGGCTGAGGAAATAGCAAATGCCTCACAGAGCTCAGTATGAGAGGAACATAAAGAAGGCCAGTAGGCTGGAGTATAGTAAACAGGAGGAAGAGTAGTTCAAGATACAACAGGGTGGTGGGTTGGCCAAAATCATGCAGAGCCTTGTATGACCTGGTAAAGAATGCAGATTTAAGACTAAATGCAACAGGAAGCCACTAGTGTTTCAAACAGGAAAGTGATATGATCCCATGTATGTTTTCAAAAGTTCCCCAGACTATTGTCTAGAGAATGGCTTGTGGGGGAGGAGAGCAAAAGCAGAGACAATTAGATGGTCCCAGTAGTCCAGAGAAGGTCTACGACGACTGCAGTGGCAGCAGAGAAAGCAAGAACTGCAAGATTTGGAGTACATTTTGGAGGTAGTTTTTGGCCTAGGCACCTGGGGGTATAGGAGTACCATTACTGAGATTGGGAAGACCAGAAAAAGAAGAGATTGGGAGTCGCGGGGGAGGAAGGTGGTGTGATGAGGGTCGGGGTAATGAGGCACGGAATTGAGAATTTTGATTCAGCCAAGTTACATTTGGGATGTCTATTAAGACATTCAAGTGGATGCCAAAAAGGCAATAGTGAACCAAAGCAAAGTTCTCTTGGATGCTTTCTCTACCCACCTATGGGGACAAACCAGGCTGTATCTGTAGGGAAGGTCTTACTAAGGACACAGGAGGGTTGCTAAACATTTCCTTTTAAAACGTAGAAGCCAGTGTCTCCCCTGGATGAGGTTCACTGCATCACCCACCTGTTCCAGAGTCTAATCCCACAAGGCAAGAATACCCTGGTCCTGACTATTAGAATTTAGGCCTTTAGTTAATCCTAAAGGATCTGGACTTTTGATTGCAACAGACTGCTGCATGCAACATAACTCTACATATCACTGCCAGTTATTCAGAGTCATAGGAACATCCATGTTGAAAGGGAACTAGAGATCACCAGGCAGAAGACCCTCATTCTACTTATGAAGAAACTAAAATGCATAGATGTTGATGAGAAACTGACACCTTATACATTCCTCACAAAGTACAAAGGATATTCTGTATTCCTTCAGTTCTTTCAGTTCTTCTTCTCTTCGCTGCTTTTCTATTAGTTCCTGCTGCCGAGAAACCTCATCAAGGAAGTTGGTCTCATCTTCGTCTAAGCCTCTTACCATGTTCTCTGAGGAAATAATTAAACAAGGAACACTTAACAGGCTAAAGGAAAAATATAGTCAAATAAGAATTTTCCTTGTCCTATTTTTTAATAAATAGCAGATACTTCAGGGGATTAGAAGAAAGAATTTGTAAACACCAAAGCTTTTGGATAGATAACATGACATAAAATCAAGGCATCTCTCCCATTACTAGATATTAGTGTAAAATTAAAATGGGTATCTTGAGTTCTAAACAAAAATGTTCAATGTGGTCTAGATGGTAGAAAGTTGTCTCTTTTCCACCAAATGAGCATCTAAAGACAATTTTATCTAAAGATAATCAAGACAATTTCATGGTTGGTTAGTAAAAGTGTTGCACAGGGCAAAAGTGCACCAAAAAGGCCCTGCAGAGTCCCTTGTACACTGCGTTTTCTGAAGCTTACTGAATTTGAACTGTTCTTCATACTCCTGCTGCTTCCTATCTTTCTGTTCCTGTAGCCTTTCATATAGAGACCGAGGGTCATAAACCTCCTCTGGGCATTCTGAAAGAAAGGGAGGGGGAAAAATACATACTTTAGAATCCTTTCATATTATTTTGGAATCACAAAGGATTTTAAAGATGAAGTCAAGTCTCTGCATGATCTGAGGGCAAAGATAACACAAAAATAGTACAAAGTCCACAGCTTCCCTTTGGACCTCAGAGAGGGGCCAGCAGTTCTCAAAGCCAACTATCAATGTTAATAGGGCCCATGGCCTGAGAGTTAACTGGATGAGGGATCCACCCAAACCCTGCTTGGCAGCAGCATTCTCAGCTGTTCAGATCCTGGATCCACCTGAATAGATGGAATAGACTAGCGGAATCTCCTGGAAGACAGTGTGGCAGAGTGGAAAGGGCAAAGACGTGAGGACCCTAGTTCTGCTCCCAGCTATGGCGGCCTTACATAGGTCCCTTGAGCCTCAGTTTCTCTACTCTAAAGCGAAGACATTAATACCCACTTTGCAGGGTTGTAAAGATTAAAGGTCTACAAGCCTCTATACCTTCTGGATCTTCAGGTTTTCGAACTTTCTCCCATTCTTCTTGCCTCCTTTTGCGCCGTTCATCTAATTCTGCCTCAGACACAAACCTCTTTTTGATAACAAGGTTACCATCATCCCCTCCATCCATAATGGAACAATCAGTCTACAAAAAAAAAAAAAAACCAAAAAAACCATTTCAAGTGAGAACTGCAATTAAAATTCTAAAGAGAAACAAGAAGATTGAGCTCTGTCTCCCCCAGCAATAGACTACCTCAAAACTCCTTTCAACCTTGAACTGAGAAATCCTCAAGCAGTTTAATTTACAGGTCATTGATGAAAGCACATGATTACATTTTCCTAATGTATCAAGTAGTTTTATCAACATCTATGTTATCTACAAACTCAGTGAGAGGACCTGGAATAATTCTCATGATATGCCACAGTAAACCTTACATTCCAGATTTTTCTCTGTCGCTCTAATATAGACAAATTGGCCTCCTGGGCACCCTGACATTGTTCCTTCTCGAAATTCCTGTTTCAGGGATATTACACCACCTTGATTCACCTGTTTTTATTTCCAAGTAGATTCTGAAAAGGAGAAACTCAGATATTCAAGGAGCCTTAGAGATGAGTCTAGTCCATTCAGCAGGGAAGTGATATGCCTAGAGGCACACAGACCAAGAGTGGAGAAAGTAAGACTAGAAGAACCCAGATCTCCCCACTTCAGGTTCCATGTCCTCTGTACTCTACTAAAATGACTCCTCTTTCATCTCTTCCTGACCTTCCTCCCTGTAAACTCCAAATCTGCCCCACTTAAGATTCTATCCTCCATCCTTCTTTTTTCTCATTCCCACAATGACCTCAACGACTTTATGCACTTTAGGCCCAGAGAAGTTAGGTCACTTGTCTAAGGTGATAAAGGTGGTGAATGGTGGAGCTGAGAAGCAAATCCAGGCCTGAGAGCAAAAATTCATACTCTTACCCACTTCACCATACCCCTTCCCAGAAACCAGGGATCCTCCTTGAAAAGAAGGACATGTCAATTTCAGCTTTCTTCCTACATCAAATTCCAGTGATGAGAATGTTCATGAAACATTTTTCTCTAGTAAAGACGAAAATGGAAACTGAGAAAATAAATCCAAACATGCAGAACAAAAAGATAGTCTCCGCCTAAATCCTACTGTTGAAGTTTAGTTCAATGAAACAACAATGAGAAAATTTTTAAATTTACTAGAAAGAAAACCAAATCAATTGACAGAAGCTGTTGCTCCCACCTAAAGCCCACAACCTGGACACTTTTGATTTAGCATTACTTGATGTCTCCAGCCAGAGGCCTATTACAGAAACAGAATTGTTCTGTCTCTGTGACCATGCCAAAAATTCCTCAAGTTCTGCATAATGACCTCTTATGGAACAAGAGCCAATATTTTCTTAAATCTCTCTGGCAGAGAAAACATCAACTATGTAGAACTCTAGTGGATGGGAGAGACATATTGGGCCCTCAATGTCTCCTTTCTTAGCTGTAGCTCTCCTTTCTCACCCTAAATTGGCTGTCCTCTCACCCTTATTTCCTGGTAAATAATTCAGCGTGCAACAGGTCCTTATAGCCCACCTCAAACAATTCTCCATCTGGCAACAGAACCCACCATACATACCCAGGAGATTTGCATCCAACCCATACTTTAAAACTGTACTCCCTTCCCAGGCAGCTGACTCTCTCTCTGAGCAGATCTGACTGGTAGGATAGTTCTTCCTTAAACTGAACTGAAATCTGTCTCCCTATAAATTCCACACACAGGTTCAATCCACTGGGACTACACAAAAGGAGCCAAATGCCTTTTTCAACATGACAATGCTGCAGTTGTTTGAAGACAACTCCCATTTTCCTCCTAATTTGTCGCTTTTCTAGGTCAAACATTTCTAGTTCCTTTAATCTTATAAAATACAGGAAAAAGTGTCTCAAAGCAGTGGACTTAACAAATTGCATATGATGTAAACCTGGGAAATAAATTTTAGGATATGGTAATGCAACTGGTATGCCATTAAATGCATCTCTTCACTCTCGTTACACTTAAAAAATGAAAATATAATATTAATACTGAAAGAACTCTTCTAAAAGGCCAAAATAAAAACCTAGACTCTTACATGCTTCAATCTAAATAAGAATTCAGAGACTCTTATGATTATTCTTATAATGTAAAATTAAGGAAATAAAACCATTTATTTAATTTTCATAGCCTGTTGAGTTTTTGGAAAAAGAAGAACCTACCTTCATTTAACTTTAACAAAGATCCCTGAAACTCAAGGGACAGAGCCTTTAGAATACATGTAAACAAGGGTTTGAATTTGAAACAGAAACTCTAGAAAAATAAGAATCTTCCCAACATTTATCAATTACTTTTGGGAAAAGACAAATTTATGGGATTCCAAGACATTCTTACTCTCCTTTTCATCAATCTTTTTCTCAAAGTGTTAGAATTCGGGACTTCCCTGGTGGCGTAGTGGTTAAGAATCCACCTGCCAATGCAGGGAACACAGGTCCGATCCCTGGTCCGGGAAGATCCCACATGCCGTGGAGCAACTAAGCCCGTGTGCCACAACTACTGAGCCCACATGCCACAACTACTGAAGCCCGCACGCCTAGAGCCCGTGCTCTGCAACAAGAGAAGCCACCGCAATGAGAAGCCCGCGCACCTCAACGAAGAGTAGCCCGCGCTCGCCTCAACTAGAGAAAGCCCGCGAGCAGCAACAAAGACCCAACGCAGCCAATAAATAAATAAATAAAAAGGTTTTTTTTAAAAAAAGTGTTAGAATTCAACTTCTACCCAAAGAGTTTAGCCTGTGCTATTTCCCCATCTTTCACAAATAAGGACAAAATCAAGGATCACCGTTGGCTAATGAAAATGAAAACAAGGCAGAAGCACATTAAAAAAAGGAAATTTAAAGACAATGGATTTAGAATTTGACAGAGAAACTCTACTTCTCTCAAAGGTTGATTTCCTGAGAAAACACTCACACAGTAAAAACTAATGAACACTTGTAAAAAATCTGTTCTTTATTTTAATTTATTTTTAAAATTTATTTATTTATTTATTTAGCAGTTTGTGGGCTCCAGAGTACAGGCTCAATAGTTGTGGCGCACAGGCTTAGCTGCTCCGTGGCATGTGGGATCTTCCCGCACCTGGGCTCGAACCCGTGTCCCCTGCATTGGCAAGCGGATTCTTAACCACTGCCCCACCAGGGAAGTCCAAAACTCTGTTCTTTAAAGCTAATATAATCCTGACATTCCCTCATTCCCAAAATAAAACAAGATGGCCACACCTAATTATAATAAATTTCTGTGAGTTTAAAAGGGCCAAGACTAAACCATAGACTGCTTTATCCATCTCTTCCTTCAATTTGCACATCTTCTGTAGGTCCTCATTCCCTGGCACTTCAACTACTGTTGTTCCCTTCTTGCCTTCAATGCCACCAGTGGCCCTCTGGCTAATTAATTTTTATATTAGGAGAGGTTAAAGGACAGAAAATGTTCATGAACAAGTGGTCATACTCCTGCGTATTCTGGATAATATTCAGAATACTTCTTCTCCAGAAATATTCAGGTCTTTTCAGGATTCAAAACTTCACTGTCAATAAATATTGCCAAGAAGTCAGCTTAACTTAAGACACCTTTCACTACAACCTAATCTAATTCAACCAATATATAACAAATACCTTCTGCTGCAGCCTCCTTACAAGAGGTAATGATACAGGTAATGATGAAGACTATAGACTCTGAGATCAAGAGACCTCGGTTCTGCCACTTATAAGTTGTATGATCCTGGACAAGTCACTTAACTCCTCTGAGCCTTAGTTTCCTAATCCACAGATTGCACTCACCAATGGGGATTAAAATAGTACTGCACAACATAAAGCTTTTGTGAGGATAACAAGAGAATTCATGTAAAGCACTTAGCACAGTGTTTGGCACCTGCTTAAAAATGCTTTGAAAGGTTTGCCATTACTACAAAGTGCTATGCTAAGCTCTGGTTATGGGAGTGAGAGAAATACAGTCTGCACTCAAGGAGTGCAGGCGAAATAAATCAGTGACATAAACAACCATGATATGTGAAGTGGGAAAGGGACCACAACAGAGATTAGGAAAAACGTGCATGTATACATATTTGGTAATTCTATATTTCCCCTTTACTGTGGTTCTCTCTTTTACTGTTTTATTATTAATTCAAATTAAATAAACTCAGCATTGTGCTGAATGCTGAACTGTGTCCAGCACTGTGCCAAATTCTATGGGGTGATAAAGAAAATAAACTTTAAGAGTTAATACTCTTGCACTAGTTAATACCAGATAATAGCGTATGTAATAAATTACCAAAGTGAACAGTACAGGTAAGAGGCAGTAATGAAGGGAACAAATATGGATCAATCAAGTTTCCCAGGCTGAAAACCTGGGCATATATCTAGACTCCTTTTTCCTTTTTCCCTTACATGCCACCAGTCTCCAAGTTCTGTTATTTCTACCTCATAATGATCTCTTTCTAATTCATCCTCTCCTTTAAGAGTCCTTTCCTTTCTAATCTCTTCTTTTCAGGGCCTCATCTTGCATAAACTACTGCAAGAGCATTCCATTAGTCTCCCTGTTTCTCCTCTGGCCCCCATTCCAGCTATTTATTACTCTACTATAGCACTTACCCATTGTGTTTTATCATTTATGACTATTCCAACAGCTCTTTTTCTTCACAGTGCTTATTAGCACAGCGTCTGCCACACGTTAAATATAAAGACATACTTCAATTGAATAAACCAACCATGGAGAGGATCTGAAGAACCTGAGCAGGGAGGAATGCTCTCACATGAATAGTCTTAGATACTGTCCAATGTAAATTATAGAAAATGGTAGTCATTAAACAAATATTCACCAAAGCATCTTTGTCCCATAGGGAATTCTATTCAAACACTATACAACTTGTGCAATAGGAAACACAAGACCAAAGATTACATCACGTTACTATATTAGATAACTGACATCTTCTTCAAGAATAACTCTTGCGGGACTTCCCTGGTGGTGCAGTGGTTAAGAATCTGCCTGCCAATGCAGGGGACACGGTTTCGAGCCCTGGTCTGGGAAGATCCCACATGCCACGGAGCAACTAAGCCCATACGTCACAACTACTGAGCCTGCACTCTAGAGCCCACGAGCCACAACTACTGAGCCCGCGTGCCACAACTACTGAAGCCCATGCGCCTAGAGCCCGTGCTCCTCAACGAGAGGCCACCACAATGAGACGCCCGCGCACCGCAACGAAGAGTAGCCCCCGCTTGCTGCAACTACAGAAAGCCCGTGCGCAGCGATGAAGACCCAACGCAGCCAAAAATAAATAAATAATTTTTTTAAAAAACTCTTGCTACTTTCCTTTAATTTCAACTGACTAAAAAAATGCTCTCACGCTAAGCAATAAATATTTCCCACACAAAGCATTTTTCTCTGACGAGTCCAACATTCACTGACTTTATTCTGCATTAGAAAGGTGATGAGTACCCACAACTTACCTTCTTCTGGAAGTAGACAGAGAAACCAGAAATTAAATTGTCTATTTCAAATTCCTACAGCCTATCTAATTTTTCACAAGTCTCTTATTTTCCTCTTTTGTTTGCTAGAATAATTTAAAACAAAACACAAACAAACAAAAGCCCAGGGGTGTGGGGATCTAATTATAAAAATTCATTTAGGGATGAAGAGGATTTACATTGAGAATGCTTATTTTGTCTTTACTGTGTTTAATTTTAGAAAGAATAAATGCTGTCAACTTTCCTTTACTCACATAACTTTTTTGCATGTTCCTTTACTCACACAGCTTTTTTGACTCAAGTTGAATTATCAAATTAAACATTACATTATTTTTAAAAGGATTATTTAAGTTCTTCAAATATGGAATTCATGGAAAACCAAAACCATACCAAAATCACTTTGTCCCAACTTAAAAGTTTCAAACTGATGCAAAGAGTTTTCAAATTTGCTTGACAGCCAAAGAAACAAAGTTCTTATATTTCAAGCTGAAGTAAATGTTAAACACTGCACTACTGTATTTGTACTGGAGACTGAAGTATTTAATTTCCAGGTTGGTGGGACAGAATGACAGAATGGACTCATACATAGCATGCTATACAAGTTTTAAAAAACAAAACTTACATTGCTGCTCCCAAAATAATTGCCATTGCTGACCTGAAAATTATTCCATTTAGCTCGTGCCACGATACAAATTAATGAGATCTGGTTTCCTATGGAACTGAATTTTGTGGTGGCAGACTACCCAAGTGTTTACATCACTAGCCACCATACCCTCCTAATTTCTAACATTAGATACACTGGATGTGTAAAAATACACCAGGGAGGATCAGATCTCTGTGTTACGGTGTTCTAAGGCTTCCCTCTGGGGAGCAAAAACAATAGGCCAATCCACTTTCTTTCTGTCCGTAAATATACTTAAGTACTGCTCTTTCAACACTTTTATCCTGATGTTCAAGTCACATGGGATTTCAAAATGCAGGACAGCAACTAAGAGGAATTTGTCATCTGGCAAACTCAAAAATATTCCAAATAAAGACTGCTTTCTGGCCAGAAGGCACTTCTACCAAGCTACAGCAGTTTAGATCAAGCCAACTTTCCCTGTATTATAAAACTTCAGGGACTTCCCTGGTGGCGCAGTGGTTAAGAATCCGCCTGCCAAGGCAGAGGACACGGGTTCTATCCGTGGTCTGGGAAGATCCCACACGCCACGGAGCAACTAAGCCCATGTGCCACAACTACTGAAGCCTGCGTGCCTAAAGCCCGTGCTCTGCAACCAGAGAAGCCACAGCAATGAGAAGCCCGCGCACCACAACCAAGAGTAGCCCCCGCTCACGGCAACTAGAGAAAGCCCGGGGGCAGCAACGAAGACCCAACGCAGCCCAACATAAATAAATAAATAAATAAAACTTCAGAGAATGAATGACAACTACTAACAGAGAACACTTTGTCAGCACTTATTACTAGACAAAGTAATCCTTAGTCACTCTTCTAACACTGAGGCTTATTTAACCTATTCCACTAGCAAAGGAGACTAAAGAATCTCAAAATGAAGGTACACCATAAGCAATGTAATTCATATTTAGAATGTTTACTATAAAGAGCAATTTGAAGTAAACTTCTGGTTGTCTAGGCATCTAAAAAACACATGAAGTTAAAAAAAAAACTAAATATACATTTACCTTTCCATAGCACAAGAAAAAAAATCTCATCATATGTGCATTTACTCTGAATTCATCTATATCCACTGGAAGAAAAAAAGAGAGAACTTAAATATTGGTTCCCTTAGCTAATTCTCAGCTCCCCAATTCATGTGTGCCTCTCAGAGTATAAATACTTCCCTCACTATGTGTGATTCTAATATTAGTTATATTTTTTTACACATTGTAATTCCTAAATGCAAACCAACTACTTCATCTGGGACTCAAAGGAAGAAAAACAGCATCTGTTTCAAAGCTGGAGGAAAATCTGGCCATGCTGGAATTTTGCTGCGCTGGTATACCTACATCCAACATGGTGCCTCCCTAAAAGTTTTTCGAGGATAGCTTTGATTACACACTATTTTACCATCTGGGCTAACTTTAGAACCTAACCCACACTAAATCATACTCCTTCCCACCCCCACCCTCCAGGCTTTATGTATCTCCTCTCTTAAGGCCAAATTTAAAAAAGACAAAAAAAGGTTTTACATTACACCAATCATACAAGGCCCACTAACTCATTCAGCTGTATTTTTGAAGTAAATCTTTACAGGGAACCTATTATGTGCAAGGCACAGTGCTAGGTAGTAAACTGGCACTACTTTTTAGCAAGTGAGGAACCTGCATTCAATAAAAGAGATAAGGTTGGTACATGAGCAATTTAAGGAAATGCAGAATGAGGTTAAATGCTCTAAGAGAACAGAAGTTAGATAAGGAAGACTAGAAAAAAAGCACAGGGGAAGCTTAATTTTGCAGCTATGACACTGCACAGTGAAAAGTGGTGGAAGTTTAGATATATTAAGAAAAATTATCTTTAACTCAAGTTTCCCTGAAATGACATATTTCACACTCTAAAATAAAAATCAAAGGGGGCCTTCATTTCCAGAAATAGTGGGCTAGGTAATTGAGACCAATCTCCTACCTCTATGATAAGTAAAACTGGAAGAATTTTTTAAAATAATTTTTAAACAAATAGAAAAGCTAACAAGATGGTAAAGAATTTGGCCAAAAACCCAAGACAAGGTGAAAACCACATTAAGTCCAATATTCAGACTGGTTTTCATCCCAAGGATTTCTCTGATCTTGAAAGCTGCTGTTTTGGTGCCCTTGTGAAGCAAAACTCAAAAGCAGGGAGCCCACCCAGGGTGTGCGGAGTCTGATAACCACCTTTTTCTCCATCTTAATCTGGTACCCCAAAGAACTACACCATCAAGGTAAAGGTGAACTGGTAAGAAAAAAAGCAGGAATAACGGGTAACAGAAACAGACCCAAAGGAAATTTATATTCCCAAAGGAATTAACATATATAGATTACAAAACAACTATGATTACCATGTTTAAAGAAATAAAAACCAAGCCTCAAAATTAATAGCAGAGAATAAGAAACTGTAAGACAGTGGCATGGCACATTTGAAAAGAAAAAAAAAATAGAACTTCAGTAACTAAAACATGCAATAACTGAATTTAAGATTGCAACAGATGAGTTTAGTAACAGGTTAGAAATAACCTATGAGAAAATTAATAAAGAAGAAATTATCCAGAATATAGTATAGAAAAATAAAAAGAGTAAGAGGCATAAAGAAGAGAGTGAAAAGGTCTATGTTAAATCAATAAAAAAGAAAGATAAACAACGGGGCAGAAGCAATACATGAATATAAAATGGCTGAGAATTTTACAGAACTAATGAAAGACACCAATCCACAAATTAATAAGTGTAATAAACACCAAACTAATTGAACAGAAACAAATCCATAGTTGCATACATCATAATGAAAATGCAGAAAACCAAAGACAAGCACAAAATAATCTGTAAAACACATCCTATAGTAAAAAGTGACACATCATATTTGACAATTAAGACAAAGTAAGTACAAAAGGTGATCAACAGTGAGCACACTAAAATTGTTTAATTTAGCTGCCACGAAGACATAATTACACACAACTGAGTCTATGGCTGAACCATGCACTTAAATTACTTCATTTACCAGATACGTGGTTTTCAATTTCTGAAGCAGCAGCTTGATTCTAACCAAAACAGCAAGATTCTTAGAAGCTAAAGGTAAAGACTGCTAATCAGGTAAATGGTATTGACATAATTCTTCCTTTCTTACAACCACGAAGAATTTCTCACCTGAGGCACCAACACCTCAGGTGAGAAAGATAATTGGGCAGCCTCTGCTTTCAGACCCTTACAAATTGTTAACCTCAAGCTCCATCTGAAAGACTGTACAAGCTGCCTTTACCTCAGCTCAATTGCTTGTTATCAAAAAGGGGCCTACACAACACTAATTCCTCTCAAGGGTTTCAAAAGCAGTGCCTTCCAAACCATTTCACGGGGTCCTTGTTAACACAGCAATAAGGCAAACAGCTGAGTGAATTATCAACAAATCTTACCCAACAACTGGTACACAAGAGGTCATTGGGAATTCTGACCACCAGAGCCGCACTTGGCTTCCTGGGTCCCCCCCAAGACCCGAGTCCGACTATCTGGGGTGGGGTCCGAGAATCTGCATTTTAAAAGGGCCGCAGAAGCTCTTGTTTTCTACTAGTTTAAGAACCAGTGCTCTGAACGAATAGGTCTCCCCCTTTCCCGCCATGCGCACTGACATTCATCTGGGCCAGCAACTCTCAAACAAGACGCTTCAACCCGCGCGGTCTTAGTTTCCTAAATTTTCTGCAAAACGAGCACACCGGTTTGTTTTCTATTAGAAGAAAACGCACTGAGCACATCTACTGGTACATAATAAATGTTTCTCCTCCTGCACTAATTCTGTGACTCAATCATTTCCAACCAGGCACCCCCCACATCTCCCGAGGAGCCTGGAGCCGTTCCAAGACCTCTGGGACAAGAGCCCGCTCCTCACCTGGAGCCTGGGTGGCCCCACCTGACAGAAAAGGTACAGGGGAGCCGACTAGAGGCCCAAAGTCCCAGGACCGCTTGAAAGGGTCGGCATCCTCCTCCACAGGACCTGAAGGCATTCCCGCCGGCTCCCTCGGCTTCCCTCAGGCTGGGCCCCGCAAGCCCCTGTCCCCGGTGACTCAGAACACTGGGCGAGAGAGCGGACTGAGGGCAGACCTGGCCCTAAACCTCCCATCAGACGCAGCCCCTCACCTCCGGAGCGAGAAAGCCGGAGCCCAGGTTTCGCTGCCTGGCCAGGGCCCAGGCCGCACTCACCTACCAGCGTGCGGGAGGCGAGACCCCCTCACCTCGGCGGCGCCCACCCCAAACCGCCACCGCAAGGGCCGCTCGCTCTTAAGGAAAAAGAAAAAGAAAGAAAGTAAAAACAGAAAGAAAGCAAGAAAAACAGCCTTTGCTTTTATATTTCTTCCAACCCTTCTGAGATTCCTTTTCCTCACCGCCACAACAGAGCTCCTCCCCCCTTCCGGCAGCGTAACCCAATCCGCACCTCTCTTCCTCCCCAGGAGACAGATGGAAATCCGGTCCCTGGAAAGCTAGCGGGAGAGACTTGATTGGGCCATTCACACTTCAGCAAGGGGATTGGCTAGCTTCCTCCAGGGGGGCGGGCCGAGCGGCGATGTCACGTGACGTGGTCTCTGAAAGATGATTGGCTTTCAGGAAGAGGGATCGCCACCGAGGAAGGGGCGTTTCCTAGGGGACTGAGGGAGGGCCTGGGCGGTACGAAGCGGGGGTGGGCCCAGCACGTAATGGCAGCGCCGTGGCCTCGCGTCCATCTTTACCGCTCTCTCGGACCTGTCACAAAGGAGTTGCGCCGCCGCCGCCGCCGCCTCCTCCCTCGGGTGGGCCCGGGAGCTGGAGAAAGTCAGTGCCGCAGCCCAGTCACGCTGCTCCGGGAAGCCCCTGGGGACGCGGAGTGGGGGGAACCCCAGGACTGGGGACGTCCGTGAGGGAGGGGAACAGCCGCCCGAGTCTGCGGCGGAGAGACCGGACTGGGGCTGGGGGAGGTTCCGAGAAGGGGCCTGGGAGGGGGTGGCGTTGGGCAGAGACCAGGAAACAGCCCAGAGGTCCTCCAGCGAGGGCCGTGCTGAAGGCGCCCGGAGAGGTTTCTGGAAGAGGGTGTTCCCCCTTTAGGGGGTTCTTGACCGAGGAGGTTGTTGGGGGTCGCCCTTCTGAGGAGGCCGCGGCTAAAGGGGCCCAGGTGAGAAGCAGGTAGCTCCTGGGAGGCTGCTGATACTTAGGAGTGCTCCTCAGGGGTGCCCAGGGTGGAGGAGGTAGGTGGGAGGGCGCTTGGGGAGGGTTTCCTTTTGTGGAGTTTGAGGTTTAGGTGGCACGAGTGGGAGGTAGACCATAGCCGGGGAAGCTTAGACGTGCCTTAGGGTCAAGAGACGCCTCAGAGAGAGAGGCTAGGAGTTGGGAGCCAGAGCTAGCGGGTTCTACCTCGGAGGCCCCATGTGACAAATGGGTAAGGGCCTGGAGAGAGGGGATTTGCTGCGCGGTTCCGGGGAGAAAAGACCCCCATCCATAGGAAAGCCTGGATGGGGAATAGTGAGAGGGAAGCGGGAATGGCAAGCGTTTTCCTCTCAAACACAGGATTCAGCCGCTTCTGGGCATAGTGCAGGTGGAGTGGGGGAAGTCCGTCCCACCAGCACGCCCTGCGTGACTCTAGATCAGGCTTTTGTTCTACCTGCTACCTCAGTTTCCCTGTCTTTGGGGGCGGAAGTAGAGGCAGAAATGGTCCACTGAGACTCTGGCGTTCTATCCTGTATAGCTGTCTGAATGAGGTTGCTCCCCCTGGAGTGTTGTACTTTGAACTTCTAAAGGTTAGAAGTGTCTATTTAACTGACTGAATAGAGTCCCTTGGTTGTCCAGGCCCCTTACCTACCATCTCCTCCTCCTTAACCTCCTTGGGTCTCTTCTGTAAAATAACAGTGTGTGAAAGTACTTTACAGACTACAAGCTGTGTGAAAGTAAAGTATTGTGATTCTACCATCAAAGGGGTTGCTGTTGAGAAATGAAAGTGAAGGCACTTTCTAAACTGTAAAGCAGTATGTAGATGTAAGGGATTAGCATTAATACACTTGTTGATCACCTATGGAGTGCTGGGAGCCATATTGTACTGAAAGCGTCAAGGTTTACAGCTTTGTAGGTCATATAATCTTAAACCCATGATTTCAACCCCTGCTTAGATGGGGGTAGAGGGATTTCCAGTTTTGCTCCCAGAGTTTTAATTTACTTTGAACTTCTGGTGGTACTGGCAGAAGATAGCCCTATGATATAATCTTTTCCTTCGGGAATTTTTTTTTCTGACAGCTGAAATTTTCCTGTAGGTAATTTGATCTCAGTATTGTAAACTACCTCCCCTTTTCCCATATAAATGTATTTGTGGCCTTTGGATGTCTACAGGTAGTGAATATCATGTTTCCTCCCTCAGTTGTGATTTTAGAAATGAGACCTCCTTTTTTTTCCACGAATACTATGCCTTCCTGTAGTAGCCCCAAACTATAGATTATGAGGCGCATTAGCAATTGCTTTTATATTTCTCTTCCACAGTGTTTTTTTCTACTTTTCACCATATATAGTTTGCATTTCCTGGAGTGACATCTTGCCTTGTAGCTCCCTCTGTGAGGTTATGTGTACTGTGCCCATGTCTGACATTTTCCTAATTTTTGGTTAGTTGCATTTGTTAGAGCTGGTTTAACAAATATTTAGTAATTTGTGATTTTTGAAGTTTTTTTTTTAAACAAAAAGCCGACTTGAACTTCCTGTTTTTCTAATCTTATGTTCCATGAGTCTTTTTTGAAAAAATCACTGTGGTGATTTTGTGAGCTTTCTGGTTCCCAGGGTACATGTCGTGCAGACCTACTGCTTAAGGTCTGTGTCCTGCTTTTGCTGTTTTCATTATTTCTGTACTCCATGATTATTTTTACGTTATTGACTATAGGAAGTGTTCCAGCATACTTTATGTGGACTTTTTCTGCTTTGTCAGCAAAATAACTTTCCAGTTAGTAAATTGGCCAAGAATCAAGAGAAAATAAAAACTTAGCATTTTATGTAGTAGTATGTTATTCTGTAGTGAATAGGGGAAAATAACAGCTTTGAAGTATGTTTTGGCAAGAGTATAATCAAAAAAAAAATCATTGTGTGTTCCTAAAGTGAATTTATTACAGTCTGTTTCAACTCATGAGCTTAATTCAGTCTATCAAGAATTGCCTATGCTTTTCCTAATAATGAAGTAATTTGTTATAATGAAATGAGAAGTCATTTTGCATTCTTTAAAATACAACTCTCTTGGACAATCTAGTACCTATATAGTTTGAAAAATTATTAGGAATTCTTGAGATGGTAACCACTATCACGCTACTTTTATTTTTAATTTATTTTTTTTGGCTGTGTTGGGTCTTCGTTGCTGCGCCCAGTCTTTTCTCTCTTAATTGTGGCGAGCGGGGGCTACTCTTCGTTGCAGGGTGTGGGCTTCTCATTGAGGTGGCTTCTCTTGCTGTGGAGCACAGGCTCTAGGCACGCGGGCTTCAGTAGTTGCGGCACGTGGGCTCTAGAGCACAGGCACACAGGCTTAGTTGCTCCACGGCATGTGGGATCTTCCCGGACCAGGGATCGGACCTGTGTCCCCTGCATCGGCAGGCGGATTCTTAACCACTACACCACCAGGGAAGTCCCACTATTAACGCTACTTTAAATTGGAAATTTTCTGTTTTGTGGTGGGATTCTTGTAAAGTAGGATGTGACTGTCACAGGGTTGCAAAAGTAAGTGAAAAGTCATTAGGCATTACAGACAGGAACCACAGTAGAACCACAGTCATCTATTTCAAAAGAGTTATGGCCGGGGAAAGGTGGGTAGTAAAGTATCTATTTAGCTTCTCTTCAAATATTTGGGCATTTTTCAAGGCATTTACCATTGAATTTGGATAGTTTTTTCCTGGTATGCAAGTTAGAAACTTGAAGAACAGAACAGTTCTGAAGTAGTAAATGCCATAACTTGGGCCACAACCTTAGGAGGAGACTTTCACAACTTTTAGGAAGGCAAAAAAGTGAATATGTTCCCTTTGGTTTATCTGTTCAATAAGTTGGCTTTTGATATAGTTTTCTTGCCAACCTTTATGATTAGAAAAAAAGTACATATTTGTTATATTTTACTCTCAGTGTCCATTCCAAAAGGGAATGCTTGCTGGTTCGGTATGTGAAAGCATGTTTAACTGTAGATAACTATGATATATACAAGGCTAAATGAGATAAAGTTATCTAATAAATAGTGATAAGCTCTTAGAGAATATTCCCCTTTCTCCCTCTCTAAGCTTTTGAAAACTAAGAATGCATTTGAGACAGCAAAGGATTGATGCACTCCTTAAGTTTGTTAAGGAATGAACCTTGTATGTAGCTTTCTTATTGCTTGAAATTATAGTTTCCAAGCATAATTTCATGGGTCGTATACACATAAAGTAGAAGGTTTTGAAATACCTTACTTGGCAGGTTTATTACCTCAGTTTAATGTTTCAGTGTTAGTTTTTTTTTCTTACCCCTTCTACCTCCTGAAGAATTAAGTTTCCTCTTCTGTGCTCCTTTAATGCAATGATTCTCAAAGTATGGCTCCTACCTGGCCCCTCTCCTTTTTTTCAATTCTTATTGCTTCATAGTTGCTCATACCTACCTATGCCTAAGGCTACTTATTAATAACCTGCCAAGTAAATTATTAAGGATTACTAAAACATAATATTCATAAACCAAAACTAGCACAACATTAAAGAGTTTACTGTTGGCTCTAATACCTTTTTCTCCCAGGAAGTACTGTCATAGGAAACTTGGCACCAGTGCAAAGCTTCTTACATGTCATATGCAGAATGGGGATTCCTACAATATTCAGGAAGGGATGATGCTTATTTGGGATGCATCATCAGTATTGTCTCAAATTGATCTTGGTTTTTCATCGTTGTTCCTCTTTATTTTTCATTAGAGTTACTATTAGCTTCATCTTTATCAATTTAATTTATGGAGTTTCAGTTAACCTTTCACTGTGTGGTCAGGGATATTTGTACCAACAATATTTTGGCTTATTTAAGACATGAATATGTTGCAGTGCAAATATAAATCCTTCATTCCTCTTTTGCTAATGCTGATTTATACAGTCACCTAAAAACTTGCTCCTGTGGAGATACTTGAATATTACTAAGTTCCTTTTCCACTGGAAGAATGGTGGAGCGAGAGGCCTCTTCCTAGTGAACCTGACACTATATGCATGGGCTTCTGTGGCAGGTGCTATATTATGGGTTGGGCACTCTGTGTTGTCTTCCTTCATCCCTTTAAGAAGAGCACGAGGTACCTTTTTTCATCTTTGCTCTGTGCCTGGCATATAAGCATTAGATTCATATTTATTGAGTGATGTTGTCTCAGCTTCTCAAAGAGATAAATATGTTTTTTACAGATTTTTTTTAACATTTTTATTGGAGTATAATTGCTTTACAATGGTGTGTTAGTTTCTGCTTTATAACAAAGTGAATCAGTTATACATATACATATATCCCCTTTACAGATTTTAGAATAAACTCACTTAAAATGCTTATTGAATACCTGTTAGGTTCTGGTAGGTATACAGTCGAGTGTGCAATTGAGTGTTTTCAGACACCACTTTTAAGTGGATCTCATTAAGGAAAGTGTTGCTATTCATACTGTTTACATATTTTGTTTGCTTTTCTTAATAGCAAAGAGTTTCCTATAACAGAAAAATCCTTTTCCTTCAGATTTGTTAATCATGTATGTGTTTGAATGACACATCTATATTATTTCCTGTTATTTGGTCTCCTGGAGGTGAAAATTCCAAACAGCATGGAGTATTACATTTGTTTTTCTCCTCTGTATGGTAGCCATCATTACCACTTACCTCAGTTCTTCCTTAGCATTTCCTTTTTGGGTCCAAGGCAAATTTTTCAACCTTTGAGACCAGACAGGGATTATTCATTTCTCCTTTTTTTTTTTTTCTCTCTCTTTTTTATTGTTATTTGCTTCTGGAAATCCCTTACTCTGTCCTAGCCATAAATACTCCTTCTCTAACAGTTCAACCAGAAAAATTATCTACTTTTCCCTCAAAGATATACTTTCTTAAACCAACCTCAGTGCATAAGAGAAATATCAGAATCATTCAGTGCTTTTCCCAGACAACTTGAAGGTTACAATCCAGGGGATAAGAATACTCTATGTGACTTAAACCTCAAGTGCCCAGTGCCACTGCAGACAGTTTTGGACACCTGGATGACATGTAAAAATATCTTATCAGAGCTGCCTTTCCTTTTGGGGGAAAAGTGAAGTTCCAACCAAATATTTCACAATCTTTCACTTCCCTTTCCCCTGAATATCAGATACCTTAGAGTCTAAAGACAAAAAATGCTCTTGTTAAAATGTCTTTAGGTGGTTTCTGTTTCAACTGGCAAGTGTACTCTTGATATACAATACACCTTTCTTATCTACTTTGCTACCAAAGAATCTTGTTGCCCTCCAAGTTTTCCCCATTTAAATACAAGAAAATTGTGGTCATTGGGGCGTCCTGCAGGATATTTTAAAAGCAAATATATTTCTGGGTAAGTTTCCCTATCTTGATAGGGTTTGGGTTATACAGGTATACACACTAGACAAAGTTCTGCACATACATGCTTAAGACCTGTACATTTTATTACATATAAATGTAACCTCAAAACACTGAAGTCCAGTTAGTGATATGCATACTGAATTTTTTAGGGGGAAGTATACTGATGCCTTTGAAATGCATCAAAAAAAATAGGTGGATTGATGATGGATAGAGATGTGTAGAGATGTGATAAAGCAAGTATAGTAAAATGTAAATGGTAGAATCTAGGTGGTGGGTATATAGGTGTTCACTGTAAAATTCACCTTTGCTATATGTTTGAAATTTTTCATAATAAAATGTCGGAGGGGCATAGTGAACATTAACACTAGAAGCTACCACTTGTAATGCATTCACTGTCTTAGGGGAAAAATCCAAAACAATTTCTAAGGAGAGAAAATCATTAAAATTTACAGTGTATTATATATTGTTACTGTTCATGCTATATGATTTAGCCTTTGGGTGGTGGATTGGAAAAAAGTGCTGCATCCACTGTTTTGGAACAATGAGGTAAAGATGACAGCAATAGTAATTTTATGCCCAAAATTTGGTTTTTCTTCCTATGGTCATTCATTTAACCAGCCTCTCCTGTCTTGGCAGCACAATCCTGAAGTCTTATTTTCAGAGAAAAGAAAGTATTCCTAAAGTCACTGAGCTGTATTATGATTGAACGCAAGCAAATATTTGAAGAGATGAATCATTGATTCCTGGACCATTTGTTAGAGAGGGTTAGGCCAGTTGGCGGATGTCTCTGTGGTGAGCTGTTTATGATGGTAGAGGTCTGTGTTTTGAGAACTAGACCTCACTCCTTTAACACTAAACTTACTGAGAGCCCAAGTTTGTTTTTTCCCCCTCTCAGAGCGGCTTTAAAACATATAAAATGTAAAATTAATAAATCATAAATGATATAGGAATGGAAAGAATAGTCTTTACTTTCTTTTTTCAAAGGGGGAGGATAAAAATAAATAATACTAAACTTCAGAGAAGTAGATTTGCAAAGGAAATGTTTGTAATTATGCCCTTTTAGCAGAATAGTCATGAACAGTGTAATGATTTAAAAAGCATTACCATTTAGATGGTAAGAAAAGTATTTCTTTTTTTTTAATAAATTTATTTATTTTTATTTATTTATTATTTTTGGCTGTGTTGGGTCTTTGTTGCTGCGCACAGGCTTTCTCTAGTTGGCGGCGAGCGGGGGCCACTCTTCGTTGCGGGGCGCGGCTTCTCGTTGAGGAGCACAGGCTCTAGGCGCCCAGGCTTCAGTGGTTGTGGCTCGCGGGCTCTAGAACGCAGGCTCAGTAGTCGTGGCACACGAGCTTAGTTACTCTGCAGCATGTGAGATCTTCGTGGACCAGGGCTCGAACCCGTGTCCCCTGCATTGGCAGGTGGATTCTTAACCACTGTGCCACCAGGGAAGCCCAAGAAAAGTATTTCTACTAAGCAATGGCATCCAGTGGTATCACTATCATGAAATCAGTTGATGATTGCCGCAGCTGCAAATCTGATAGTTGTATATATTTAAATTATGTGACTAGCTTTTGTTTTTGGTTTCAAAACTGACTTGACCATCTAATGCTAAGTAGCCTTCAAACTTAAGGTGAAGTATATAGGTATTACAAATGTGTTGCCTTTACATAATCTCTAGTCTTACTCATTTTCCGTTCCATTCAGTCTGTCAACCCTTGGATAACATTACCCATAAGCAGGGTACCATCTAGGTCCAGTATGATGCTTCATAGGATGGATGTGGTGGGAAATATAGGGGGCTGTTTCATTGTGTTAGTATGTACTGTACGTAATCACTAATGGATGTAACTTTTCTAATGGTTATTTTGGCTAACTTCTCCAAAAGACTATGTTCAAAGATAGTCTCAGTTCATTTTTCTGGAAAAGGAGATTAACTTTTTAGACCCCAGAAGAATCACCCTTTAGTGTTTCAATTTGTCCCTTCATTCAGTCAGGAAGTTCTGCCTACAGTGCCAGTTTCTGTGTTGGGTTCTATAGCACAGTGATTTCCAGACCTGGCCACCATCAGAATCACCTGGGGAGCTTTTAAGAAAACACTTGCTTGGGCCACATCCTAGAAATTCAGATGCTGGCTATTTGGAGTAGAACCAGGAATTTGGATTTTAAGAAGTACCTAAGTGACTCTAATGCCCATCACCTTTGGGATTATTAAGCTACAATCTTTTCCAAGGTTCTTTGTCTAAAAGTATAGATAAGTAAAAATTATTTCAGTACAGGGTAGGTGAGTTCTATAAAAGATGAGTTTGTTAGTTATCTTAGTGCTCTTAATTAAGACAGATCTGATTCCATAGCCCCCACCTCCCAGATTATCTGGTTACTTCTGATTAGCTACCTGCTCATTTTATAATAACATCTTGCATTTTGGGATCCATTTTACATGTTGGGCACTGTGCCATGTGTTTTACACGTACTATTTCATTTAATCCTCATAGAACTACTATGAGGTGTAAGAACTATTCCTATCCATGTTTTTTGTTTTGTTTTTTTAATTAATTTATTAATTTATTTATTTTTGGCTGCGTTGGGTCTTCGTTGCTGCGTGCGGGCTTTCTCTAGTTGTGGTGAGCGGGGGCTGCTCTTCGTTGTGGTGCGTGGGCTTCGCATTGCAGTGCTTGTTGCAGAGCACAGGCTCTAGGTGCACAGGCTTCAGTAGTTGTGGCGCACGGACTTAGTTGCTCCGCGGCATGTGGGATCTTCGTGGACCAGGGCTCAAACCCGTGTCCCCTGCATTGGCAGGCGGATTCTTAACCACTGCACCACCAGGGAAGCCCTCCATGTTTTAGAGTGTGTCAGTAGTCAGGATAATTAGAATACGTAGCTGGAAATACTGCAGGGCTGGGACCTGTGCCCAAACTGTGTGACTGCAAAGCCAGTGCCCTTGTACTGTAGGTGGCCTCTGGCATCCCGTACAAGATCTGTACACTGAATGTTACTGTCTTAAAACAATGGTCCTTGGAAAGTGGGCCACATAATGCTTTTTGGAATGAGATAAAATGAAGCTGTCTAAAGTATAATTGTTTAGCTTCACCACCCAGTCTTTTGCCTAAAGTATTCACAATTTAGTCTCTGAGAAGTGTCATAAGTGACAGCCATTTCCAGATGAAAAGCTAAACATTTTTTAGTGCTGAATAAACCTGAAAGATCTTACACTTTGTTCACTTATTTGTCCTGCTTTTGGCTGTAACCCTCAAGAGTACTCTGTATGCTCATTTCAGAAAAAAATTAATAGCTCTTATTTTTTCCTTGTATGTTTCATAGTCTTTGCTTTGAAATGCCTCCTGGCTTCTTCCCCCTAATTAACTTATTTATACCTGGTCTTTACAGATAGTCCTTAAAAAAGAGTCTTTGGTTTTAAAATATTGAAAATACTTGTATTTTTCTACTCCATTTCCTTCTCTGACAAATTTTGTAGTTGACATCATTTTCTAGGTCATTTAAGGAAAATGACTCTTTTGGAAAAAATTGACCTGAACTATACTTGAGTTCAATTTGGAAATAGAAAAAAAACAAAAACAAAAACAAAACCCCACTACATTTAATTCTCCTCACCTCCAAATTAGTCAGATTTTTAGAAATACCTGTATTATTGGATATCTTCCATTTGCTTTGAAATGTACTAAATGGAAATCTGCATGGATTTAATTATTCTACATTCAGTTTAAATAAGCCTTAGCAAAAATAATTTGGATAGAATAAAGTTTAAGAATTTGATGAGGACTTGGGGAGGGGGAAGGGTAAGCTGGGACGAAGTGAGAGAGTGGCATGGACATATATACCCTACCAAATGTAAAATAGATAGCTAGTGGGAAGCAGCCGCATAGCACAGGGAGATCAGCTAGTTGCTTTGTGACCACCTAGAGGGATGGGATAGGGAGGGTGGGAGGGAGACGCAAGAGGGAGGAGATATGGGGATATATGTACACATAGAGCTGATTCACTTTGTTATACAGCAGAAACTAACACACCATTGTAAAGCAATTATACTCCAATAAAGATGTTTTAAAACAAAAGAATTTGAGATCCAACAAACTTCCTTCCTTCCTTTCTTTCTTTCTTTCTTTCTTATGTATTTATTTTTAAATTAAAAAATTTCATCCATTTGGAATTTTCAAATATGGCTTGTGATAGGAATCTCATTCCCCTTACATGGATAGTTAGTTGTATCCTAACAGATCATGTATATATCATGACTCACACTTTTCCACTTGTTTTTCAATGTCTACAAATAACCCACTGCTTTCCTCACAATCACTCCCAACATTGTTTCTTGTTAGTTATTCTAAATAGCTCTACAAGTGTTAGCATTAAACTGTAACTTTATAGGATCCCCTGTTCTCTCCCCTTCAAGGCTTTGTTTTCTGAGACTTAATCTCACCTTGACATCCTCAAATCATTGCCGATATTTTTAGTACCTGATTTGTCTCCCTTCCTCAGGTATGCCTTCCCCAATTTAATGTGTCATGTTGGATTGAATCTACTGTTTGCATGTCATGTCCATCCCAACTTCCATACTGATTGCATGGAAAGGCTCTGGAGCTTTAGAGAAGCCAGTGGAATTCCCTCCTGCTCTGATAACATTGAGAGCACCTCCCCAGGAGATAGAGCTTTCATTCCCAAGTAGAGTTCCCTTGTAGCAAATCTTGGACCACTACGTTCTGCCATCCGCAAAGTATTAGCTGGTTTAGCCACAGACGTTTATAGACTATTGGTTAAGAAACTATATTAATCCAGAGTATGGATTTCTGTTCAGCCTTAAATGGAATGAGGTCGTTTTATATATACTGGTATAGAAAGATGTTAAGGGGGGAAAAGCAAATCATAGAAAATATGGTGATCTAATTAATTTTTTTAAAGCCAATTTGTAAGTACATAATAATAGGTGTGGAAACAGATTCATGAAGCTTTTAGCAGGGGTTACCTCCAGGAAGGGAATGGGCTATGAAGAAAGCCTTTCAGAAAAGAGCAAAAGACCTTTACAGCATTTAGGTCTTAAAACGAACATGTATTCACTTTTTATGTTTTTTGTTTTTGTTTGCTTGTTTGTTTGGGCCGCATTTCAGCATGTGGGATCTTAGTTCCCTGACCAGGGATTGAACCAGTGCCCCCTGCAGTGGAAGCACAGAGTCTTAGCCACTGGACCACCAGCAAATTCCCTCTCACTTTTTATTTTTTAAAAATCACCAAATGTAAAATAGATAGCTAGTGGGAAGCAGCCGCATAGTACAGGGAGATCAGCTCAGTGCTTTGTGACCACCTAGAGGTGGGATAGGGAGGGTGGGAGGGAGACGCAAGAGGGAGGAGATACGGGGATGTATGTATATGTATAGCTGATTCACTTTGTTGTAAAGCAGAAACTAACACACCATTGTAAAGCAATTATACTCCAATAAAGATGTTTAAAAAAAATCAATGGACGTTGTAAAGCAACTATACTCCAATAAAAATTAATTTTAAAAAATCAATGGATGAAAAAATTTTAATCTAATAATTTAAGATTTCAATGAAGTGACATTAGCTACGCTACTGCCCAGTGGCAGACCTGCCAGAAACCTTGGATTCTTACCTCCTGTCATCCAAATTGTTCCAGCAGTGCCTTCTCTGTGAAGTTGCTTGTGAGAAGGGCCAATGCATCATTTTTTTTTTTTAACCTAATGCTTGCTGTCTTTGAGATTTTACCACTTTTTTTTTTTTTTAATTTTATTTGGTTGTGCCGGGTCTTAGTTGCAGCTCTCAGGCTCCTTAGTTGTGACATGCGAACTCTTAGATGCGGCATGCACGTGGGATCTAGTTCCCTGACCAGGGATTGAACCCGAGTCCCTTGCATTGGGAGCACGGCGTCTTATCCACTGTACCACCAGGGAAGTTCCAAAGCATCACTTCTTAAATGTTCCTTTTTGGTCTTTCTCAGAAACCAGCATAATTTATAAGATCAACAGAAATTTATACCAAGGACCCTTTAAAAGGGTTATTTCTGATTTCTGTCTCCTTTTAAGCATTGAAATCTCTTGGTTATCTACCCTCTGGAGGGAATTATATACCCTGGTCCCTGCAGTGATGGGAATGGTATGGTATTACTTCCACTCTTTGCTGTTTTAGAATGTATTCTCTTTCATTTATTTATTTATTTTAAATTTATTTTTGGCTGTGCCACACGGCTTGCAGGATCTCAGTCCCCCAACCAGGGATTGAACCTGGGCCACAGCAGTGAAAGCGCCGAATCCTAACCCCTAGACCACCAGGGAATTCCCACTGTGTTCTCTTTTAAAAGGTTATTTTCAGCTGAATCCTTGCATCATATTCCTACCTATACTTTAGTCACATCCTTTAAAGTACAACCTCCAAATTTTGAAGACAGCCTGACTATTTTGGGAGAACCAGGAACATCTGTGGTATTGCTTGGCTCAGCCATTGCTGTCTTGGTAGTCTGGAGGGAGATAATGTCTATCCATTGCCTCTCCTCTCTCCTCTCCTTCCCTCCCTCCCTTACCCTGTCCTTCCCCCTCTCTACATATTAGATTAGATTAAATATTATATATATATTTTTTCCCTTCCATTTTTCCCCTATGAGCAGTAATTAGACTGGGAAAATATTTAAAAGAATTTACTACAAATCTGTCCAAAATAACAAGTAAGTTTTCTCTTGCTTCTGATCCCACTAAATTATTTTATTTATATCTATTTCTGAGCCAGTGCTCAAGATATGAGGATGTAATTGTAAATAGCCAAATGTTGAGTAGAGACTACCAGTCTCTAATCCTTATGTACCAGTCTCTAATCCTTGTGTGTCTGTTTGTGTCCTTATGGGTCCTAGTCTTCAGGTTTCAACATGATTTTTTACTTTTTGCTACCAGCCCCACGTTAGTCTCCTGCTTCCAAATCTTTACTTCTTTTTACACGTAACCAGATTTCCTCAGCTTAATGAAGAGCTGGCTCTATCATTAGGCTTTTTTTTTTTTTATGATAAACATGCTGTGTGGGATGAGAATGGCCATCCACAAATTCCTGGAGGGTGGGGACTGTACCTTGTTCATCTTTATTTTCCCAGCGCCAGCCAGGTGTCTGATATGAGGTGCTCAGACAAAGATCATTGGTGCATCCCTGTTCTTAACTTTGTAGCAGTTGTGTGCAACAAACTTATCATTGTGAAAATGTAACCTTGTGATATATATTTACCTTCCCCAAAACAGAGTCTTGCTTACATAACAGAAAAACTTTGTAACTACTTACATGATTTCTGTAAATTCTCAAGAGTGCCTCCAAATGGGAAGTCTATGCAGTTTGGGTAATTTGAACAGAACACTCTATCCTTTTATTATTCTTGTTATAAAGTGGGTGCTATCACGTTGGTATCATAACTATTTTTTTCTGTTCTTTTTTTAAACTTTTTATTTTATATTGGAGTATAGCAGATCAACAACATTGTTACAGTTTCAGGTGTACAGCAAAGCGACTCAGCCATACATATACATGTAGCCATCCTTCCCCATGTAGACAAACATCTGTAATTAGATATTTTTATTTGAAACATATTAAAATTTCTCATACACTTAAATTAAGAAAGGAGACAATTTTTTTTAATCCACAAAAGGAGCCCTTAAAACAGTTGCACACATTCTTCTCATGTATTTCTGTATCGATAGAGATTTTTTTTTAAAAAATCTATGGTAACTCCTATGGTTTACAAGGATATAGTTTAGCAATCAACTTTATACTATAATGATAGAAAGGAATCACTGGTTGTTAACTCTTATATAAAGACACCTCTTTGCGTCAGAAACCTATAAAAATAACCAAAGATGATTCTTCATTGTAATCCTAATATCTATAATATCACACTAAGAAAGTTTGAGTAATTGAGTAGGCAAGAATCTTTTATTCATTTTCCTTGTCATTTTTTCTTTTAGAACTGCCACTGGATGACCAGGATTCCTTGTAATTGATAATGTTGGAGATCAACTCTGCAACTTTCTTCAGCATTCAGTTGTTAAAAACAAATAGGATGCAGGTTCCTCAAATCCAGATTATGACAACAGTACTTGGAAAACTGAAAACTATCTAAATGATTATCTTTGGTTGGGCTGTGTTCTTAGCGAGCAGAAGCCTTGGCCAGGGTCTGCTGTTGACTCTTGAGGAGCACATAGCCCGCTTCCTGGGGACTAGAGGTGCCACTGCTACCATGGGTAATTCCTGTATCTGCCGAGACGACAGTGGAGCAGAAGACAGCGTTGACACCCAGCAGCAGCAGGCCGATAACAGTGCAGTACCCACTGCTGACATGAGGAGCCAACCCCGGGACCCTGTTCGGCCACCAAGGAGGGGCCGAGGACCTCACGAGCCAAGGAGAAAGAAACAAAATGTGGACGGGCTAGTGCTGGACACACTGGCAGTCATACGGACTCTTGTAGATAAGTAAGTATCTGGCTCACGGTCACCTCCTATCTAATGAAAAGCCTTCTGCCAGGAACCATAACTTTTGGACTCCTTCGGTTCATTAGGATATATTTGCCAAGGCTTGTTGCTCATAGGGCAAGGGGAGAATATTTTATTTCTCCTCTTATGGCAGAGTAAATTATAAGGTTTGATGTTTTTACTTGCTAACATCTACACTGGTCGGGAAATGTGTAAACATTTCTGTAGCAGAAAACACTATTTAAAGCTATGATCTTTATTAGGGAACGTAGTCAGTATGGAGTGAGTTTGTGTTGAAGTTACAAGAGGTAATGGTTTCACGAAGACTCTTATCTTGCTTGACTATCTACTCCACTGACCAGAGATTCAAGATGAGTTGTTTTACCAAGAGCATAGCTGCATGCAACTTCCATTGGCAATGGAAGGACTTAGGTCAAGGAGAGTTTTCATCCTCCTCCCTCTTTTTTACCCCTTAGTTGGCCCTCTTAGATCCATTTGGGAAGCTTGTAAATTAAAAGAAACTGCAGGACACACCTGTACCTGTTTTGTTTTCCCCTCTGCTTTGTCTAAGTACGAAATCCCAGATTGAATAACAGTGAAATTAAAGGGCATTGTTCAAGTTGAAAAAAATATTTTAACTTAACCCTATAGCACAGTAGTTAGGAGTAAGTTTTAGAACCATGGTGGACAAAGGTTCAAATTCTAGCCCAGCCCCTTAACTAGCTATATGACACTGAGTAAATTACTTCTTTTAAGCCTCAGATTCCTCATCTATGAAAGGAGAGTAATACCTTTCTTGCAAGGATTATCATGATAAAATATATATAAAGCATCTAGTATGGTGCCTTGCATGTTAACAATTGCTCAAAAGAAGACTATTTTTTTAAAAGTTCTATCTGGGTTCTTTTTGCTTCAGGGTCAGCTAGTATTATATATTTAAGTATCTAAATATTTGATAATCACATTTATAAAAACACAGTTTTGTTTATTCCTGAGAAAGTATAGCATAAAGCAAGGTATACCTTTGCATGTTATTCCGAGGTATTTTTTTTCCTCATAGAAATAGATTTATTTTGCATATTTTTCTATCTGCCATAGAGCATGCTGGGGGAAGGTAGTTCTTACAAATATTCACCATAACCAATTCAGAAAGGCCTTCCTAAGTTTACTAAAACCTGCCTTTGAAGTAGTTCTGGTACCTGAATTAATTTAATGTAATCTTTATATGTTTGTGGGAAATATCTGTTGAATATAAATCTATGCCATTTACATCCTCTAAATTCAAGCAAGGGTCTAGAAGCTGTTATGTAAAGTTTCTTCATGGTGACATTTAAAACATGCTGTGAAATTGTAATGAAAAGTTGTCCTTCCCAAATAAGGAAGTAAACCACAGCAGTGTTATTTAAGCCCATTGGAAAAACAGGTACAGAATAGACTTTGCTGTATTTTTTAAAAGGGTGATTAAGAGAGTGTGGGGGCAAAGCAGGAGGAGCTTTATTTCCAAGCTTCAGGAGAATATTACAAATTATAAGAGAACTTGTTGCTAAAGCACATAATCCACTTATGTGAGGCAAGTAGTGTACACTTGAATAACAGCCTAACTTTTACCTTAAACCTGTTTGTACTGAATTATAGTTAAAACTCTTCTGAGAATGGAAAACTTAGGCAGATGCAGAGCAAGTATGAAGGGACATGTTGGAGAATATAATGGCAAAATGGGGTTCAGACAGTTTGTAAACATAGTTACATAGCTTATTTTTTTTTAACTGCTAAAGAAAAGAATTTCTTAACCTGCGAAGTTTATAAGGCTATTAAAACTAAACATAAAAGACAGGAATGGATAAAGAAGATGTGGCACATATATGCAATGGAACATTACTCAGCCATAAAAAGAAACAAAATGGAGTTGTTTGTAGTGAGGTGGATGGACCTAGAGACTGTCATACAGAGTGAAGTAAGTCAGAAAGAGAAAAACAAATACAGTATGCTAACACATATATATGGAATCTAAGGGAAAAAAAAAAAGATCATGAAGAACCTAGTGGCAAGACGGGAATAAAGACACAGACCTACTAGAGAATGGACTTGAGGATATGGGGAGGGGGAAGGGTAAGATGTGACAAAGTGAGAGAGTGGCATGGACATATATACACTACCAAACGTAAAATAGATAGCTAGTGGGAAGCAACCGCATAGCACAGGGAGATCAGCTCTGTGCTTTGTGACCACCTAGAGGGGTGGGATAGGGAGGGTGGGAGGGAGGGAGATGCAAGAGGGAAGAGATATGGGAACATATGTATATGTATAACTGATTCACTTTGTTATAAAGCAGAAACTAACACACCATTGTAAAGCAATTATACTCCAATAAAGATGTTAAAAAAAAAAACCATAAAAAAAAAAAGGACAGATGGGCTTAGTAAGAATATATGTAAAAGGGTGTATGCAGATATCACAATTATAAAATGACCTATATTTATTGTTCTCCTCCCTCCTTGTTACTTAGGAGAGGATAACCTTGATTTGAGAGGACAGTACAGTTCTTAACGGCATAGTGAGAGACCTGCTATAGGAAATACACTTGAAGTACACTTATTTTAAAATCATTTTGAAGTTTGATTATTTGCTCTTTTTTTTTTTGGTAGTAACTTTACCCTCAGATTGCTAATGGTATTAATGTTATTCTCATGACTTTGGAATTTTAATTTGCAGGCTCCTCCTGATGGAAGTTTTTTTCCTCACTGTGTGTGTATGTGTGTGTGTGTGTCTGTTTTCCCTGTCTTTTTCTCCCTTTCTCTCTGTCACCTTTGTTGTCTCCGTCTGGGTCTCAGGGACCTTCAGTCCACAGCTGAACCTAAAAGTGGTGGTTCTGAGTTCCCATCCCACTGTAAGAAACCCAGGTCCTGCTGCATGGCTTTCTCTGCCTTTTTCTGTCACCGGAGACTTGCAGGTTTATACCGGTTGCAGCTCAGATTATCATTCAGAGCTCTGCAACTCCTTTCACTGAGAACGGTACCCTGTTCCCACTTCATTTGGTGAGTCTGCTCCATCACTTGCACAGGTGGGGTTTTGGTCCCCATTACCTGCCTTGCAGGCATAAAGCTCCTGGTGACCTCTGCCTAGTTCCTGACCCAGAGCCCAGTAGTCTTATGACTGTAGCTTTTGCCTCCCACCGGAAGTTTCTGCACTATTTCTGTTCCACAAAGAATTTTATCTTGTTTTTTTTGAGTGTAGGGGTGTGTATGTCCTTTAAGTGTGTCTGTATAGAATTCAGGTGCTCATATTTCTTATTGGTCACTGACCTTGTCATATTTTTATTAGTTTGCCCTTCTTCCCTAATCCCATTGTCCTTTTTACCACCCACCTCCAAATAGCAGTAGGTAATCATTCTACTGAATTTAAGGTATGTTCTTCCAATATGCCTGGCATATGTTTGTTTATGTCTGTATAGGAAGTTTATAAATATTGTTTTGTGTATGATTTTAAAATTTTACATAACAGAGAAGTCTCTTTGGTTTTGACTTCTCTCAACATTATATTTGAGACCTATGTTGCTGTATATAAAGCTACAACTGCTTCTGACTGCTACAGAGTATTCCTTTATATGCTCAAAAGTACTATATTTTGTTATCATATAATCTGGTGACAGTCACTTAGGTTACTACTTCTGAATTTTTTGTTCCTACAAATAGCATTGCAGCAAATAACCTCATATGCACCTGTGTAATAATTTCTCTAGCATTGTTGAGTATATGCATACTAATTTCATTATTGCCAGATTGCCCCAGAGCAACATTTGTTATCAGTTAGTTATATCATTTAAGACAATTCTTTTAAATAAGAATTTTCCCTTATTATGAAAAGGCACAGGATGTGTCCAACACCGGGACCTAATGAGTACCTGAAATGAATTTAGTAATTCACATATTGCAAGGTTATTCTGAGGATTAAAAGATGGAAGACAATAGTTTTTGTTTTTGTTTTTTTTCACAGTGAAACAGAGAGCCACAATATGTAAACAAATAAGCAGTGAATATACTCCTTAAATAATTAGATTATCATTGTTTGATGGGAAATATTTCATTCATTATTAAAAGTTCCCTTAAAGCACCTCTTTGGATTCCTGAGATCACAGTTTGAAAATCCACTGAATTAAGGGGAAAATGCCATTTTAGAGCAGTGTCTAGAAGATTAAGTAGCTCCTTAATTAAGTTTGGTTTCTTTTTCTTCTAACACCATTTTATGAAGTTTAAGCACATAGTGATATTTACCAGAAGAACACTTAAAAATGAAGATGTTACGTAGGCCCTTGCTTCTGTAAGTCCTCATTTGGGATTGTCATCTCCCTTCCTGGTGATTCTTTGAGGTACATATGAGGAAGATGATGTTGGCCTCCCTGGCTTGTCTCTATTGGCATGGGGCCACTAGAGGTAAAGCTGAAAGTGGGCTCTGGGCTCCAGTATTAGTCCCGTGCTTTGACTTCAGGCTACATGGTGGTCCTTTCATGTGCCCTTGTGCCCATTTTATTTGTGGGCCATCATAGACAGTAACCTTGGAAATGAGCACACGTGGTGTGCGTTTGTCCTTATAGATTATAGCTCTGGTTGTCTCCTCCATCTCTTTCTCTACGCTCACTCATGTACATTTCTTTCTCTTCCTACCTCCACACTTCCAGTTTGAACTTTTATTTGAAATTGTCATTTCTTATTTCTTCAAGTTTGATGTATTGAATGTTTGTTTTTCAGTGATCAGGAACCTCCCTATTCAATGATTACATTGCACGAAATGGCAGAAACAGGTATTTTTAAAGTTTTTTAAAATACTTCCTAATTAATGATCATGAAGAAGTGTAGCCACTTTTTTTTTTTTTTTAATAAAAGACTTCAAAAATACTTAACACACATGATGAAGAAAAAACCCCTTAGTCTATGGAAATTTTCTTGTATGAGGACAATAATTAATAAGCACTGTATTGTATCCTGAGTATAGGCTGCATATTTCAGTAATGGTCTTATCTCACTAAAATTATTAAAATAAAATTATTTTTGGCATTGACAGATCTTCGACTATAACTCTTCTAGAATGGGGAGGATAAATTTTTGGCCCTCAATTTCCTAAATGTCATTCTGAAAATAGAGCCAACTGTTTCAGATACTTAATCTTCTCAGTTAACTCCTATGTCATAAATAAGATGCTGGAAACTATTTAATTTGAGAACCCAGAACCATAGCTTAAATTTTCTTCAAATAAAGATACCCCCAAATCACCAGACTCCTGTAAGTTAGGATTCTTTGTCTCTACTGTGATGGCTAGCAATTGATGACCATGTGCATGCCAAATACTAGCTGCTTAAAAGCTATAGGATGTTTCTATTTTCCAAGAGTGTTTCTATTTTAATGTGAAGTCATCTTGTGTTGTAAGTTATGTATTTTCACATTTTTAAAATATGGCTCCATCGTATAATCTTCTTGATTTGCTCCTAGATGAAGGATGGTTGGACGTTGTCCAGTCTTTAATTAGAGTTATTCCATTGGAAGATCCACTGGGACCAGCTGTTATAACATTATTACTAGATGAATGTCCATTGCCCACTAAAGTAAGTTAATACTTATCTTTTATGAAACTGACATCTACGCTTAAACACAGGGTGAATGACCACAAAGAACATTTGATATAATGCATTTCTTTTTATATATTTTGGGTCTGATTTATTTAATATTAATTTCATTATGTAAACTTGTTTTTTATTACTAATAAATTGCTACATCCTCTTTCTGTCAATAGCTTACTGTAAAACTTTAGTTTAAAATTTTAAAAATGTTAAAAATGGAAGCATTTATATCTGAAATGGCAATCTTTGAAACTAGAAAAGAATGTTCAGTTGCTGAGCTGATTTTCTTATCTCTCTCCAAACAATTTCCTCATAACAAAAGTTTTTTAAACATTTTCTATTAAGAGAAAACACTGTTATACCAAAAGCACTTTTGAGTCTTAAACATATTAAATATTGGCATAACTTTGATTATCCCTTATGTAGAACGAAAGTATCTAACTTACATTGCCTTATTCCATATGGTCTATGGAATCCTTTTTTAAAAATTTTGGATTCTGGCATCTTTCATTTGTTTAAGCCTCAGACATTTGGGCCTAACATGGAAAACATGGACAGAGGGAAAAGTCTTTGGCCTTGTCACTGGTGAATTGACCTTTGCCTGGTCTTTTAAAGTCTTTGCCTTTAAAATTCTGGTGATATTTGTTCTTGATTGATAAAAAAAAATTTTGTAAGAAACTTTTTACTTCAGTATCACTAGGCCCTATTGTTATCAATCATACTGGCATTTGGGTGGATTTAGTCTGTTTAACGACTCAAGTATATAGCATATATTTGATACAACTGGTACATTTTGAATGAAATGGAATCTAGCAATTCATTTAAGAAAACTTTCAGGTTGATCAAATAATATTTCCCATCAATAATGGTATCCTGTGGCTATACTATATCATTTTTGTATGGTCATTCTGAGTTAATTTAACACGTTGTTATTGCTTTTGTGTCAGAGAATTACCTTGAGAAAAAAAACCTAAGTAATATATTTATCAAATCCGTTTGTACATTTTTGTTTTTAGGATGCACTCCAGAAATTGACTGAAATTCTCAACTTAAATGGAGAAGTAGCTTGCCAGGACTCAGGTCATCCTGCCAAACACAGGAACACATCTGCAGTCCTAGGCTGCTTGGCTGAGAAACTAGCAGGTAACTCTGGGAAGCTCCACCAAAGAAGATCTTAAGTTGTTTAACATCAAGGGGAAGATGGCACTGCAGGTCTTTGATCAAACCTGCTTTACCAGAAAGAAGTGTCTCTAAAAAATTAAAATAAAATTGAGCAACAGGGCCTAACTGGAAAAAAATTACTCAAGGCCACAGAGGTAAATGCAAACTAATTTAGCTTTGAGGACTTTCAGAGGGAAATTTAAAAGAAAAAGTTTTCCTTATTTGCTTTAAAATTAAAAATAAGAGAAAAGGCTAAGCTCATAAGATAAATAAAGATTGTATGTAATATATAATATACATATACACACACTTTATAAAGTTTAGCTAGGCAATAGAGACATATTCGGTAGGGGAAGAAGAAAAGGAACTTTAAATTGGAGCAATTCCTGAGAAGACAAGCAGATTTTTTACTTGTCTGTGAATGTTACCCATTTTAGGAAAGTTAACATCAAAGTATAGGTGAATAACCCAGCTAGTTGTATCATTTACGGTGGAAGAAACAATGGATTAGAAATCAAAGCATGGGTACTGGTTCAGCCTCTGCCATGTGCTCCCCAAGTGCCCTGGAGTAAGTCACTTCAGGAGTGTGTCTCAGGAGTGGGCTCAGTTGCTCAACTGTGAAATGGGGATAGTACTATTCCCTACCTTAAGTAGGAGACTTGAATAAGATAATGTACATGAGAGTACTTTGTAAAAGAGCTCTACAATTTTATTGGTATTAGTTACAAATTCAAAATAATGTAACACATTTAATTATATCCAGTGTTTGTTGTATTCGTCTAGGTCCTGCAAGTATAGGTTTACTTAGCCCAGGAATACTGGAATATTTGCTACAGTGTCTGGTAAGTGAGACATCAAAGCTAGTTATTCTTAGCCATCTAGAATTGTGCATTTTTCTAAAATTGCCCACTTAGCCACTGGCGCAGAGAATGGAATCAGCTATAAATTTTATTTGCAGGTGTTTCCTGAGTGTTTATCTATTCCTTCCTGTGTTTAAAAAAAAGTAAGGGCAGGATAAGAATTTATTGCAAGCAAAAACAGCTGAGTTGGTCTGGTTTTAAATTTAGTCATAAGATAGGTGCTATGATTGGCTTTTTTGTGTGTGCGTCCTTAGAGTCTGCCAAATGGTAGTAGGAACCTCCACAGTGGGAACAAAATTACATGGCATTCCAAGCCAGGAAACTGTGAGGTCAGGTTCCCAGTGTATATAAATCTCTGTTCCTCCACCCCTCCCACCACTACTGCTCTTAAAACTATTGTTGATTATTTGATATATCGTCTGGGAAGCTTGTGGTTTGCCAAGGCTGTGCTATCGGATCTCTCACACTGCTTGACTGCAGTCTTCACTGGTCTGTGTTTTTTAAAGTTATTTTTGCAGGCCTGCTGTGCATTGGCCTTTTTTCAAAATCTGAAAGACCCTATTTTTCAGGACCTATATGATATGTACTTAAAACACTTGACACTATGCTAAGTAAGCACTGTAGGGGTACAGAAGTAGTCTAATAGTCCTTTGCCCTCAAGCAGTTTCCTGGTTAGGGGAACAAAACTACTCAGACAAGACAGTTAGCCTCCATTTTATGACAGGATATGATCAAGGGCAAAATAGCTTCCTTCAGACCAAGTGTCAAGGGATCTGAGAAGGTGGTTGGGAGGTGGGAGAAATGGGTGGAGGAGGCTGGGAGTCATGGGAGGCAGACTTCCTGGTGAAGGTGGAACCTCAGCTGGGTCACACCACAGGGCTAGGATTTGTTTGTGCACACAGGAGGAAGAAATGGGTTTCTTGGCTAAGGGCACATCACCGGAAGAAGCCTAGAGCCAGAAATGGCCATGTTCCCATCCTATTACGGAGAATTATCTGATCAGAAGACAGTGTTCAGAGACAGGAGGACATAGACTTAGTAGCCAGGTGGGGAGGGCTCAGGGCCTGAAAAACCAGACAGAGGGATTGAGGTGCTAAACAGGCTTTGCAGCAGGGAAGGGCGATGGTTACATGAGCTCTGCAGAACCCAGTTGGGCACCAGAAAAGTGAGTGGAAATCATCTGTTGTTCTAGAGCTCTTTCGCAGGCACCTAGCATAGCTGTGGGGAAGGATGGCTGTGAGAAGATACGATGTTAAGCAGATAGACCTTCCTTCAAATGTGAACACGTGTGACATGAGCTTAAATGTAACTGAAAGAGCTCACTTGTTGCTCTCTCCCACCTACCATCAGCATTTGTAGAATTCCTTTCAGAGAACAGATTGAAAATGAAGCCATGAGTTGTTAATTTCATTATTTATAATTTTGGAACTTGGTAGTGATGAATGGCTCCTTTTAGGGTTCTGAATAAAAAGCCATTTTTAGCTATATTTCTGGGCTTCTGTTTGGCTTGCTTAAAGGAATATAAGAATCAGCATGATTTTATTTAACAAAGCTTTAATATATAAATGTTACTAAGTAAAATAACATAGTACATTTAATAAGATACTTTTGAAATTTCCATATCTATAAACGAACACAGTAACTTCAAGAAAATAATACAAGATTTTAAGAGACTCTATCTTGGTTTATTACTAACAATATTAGCAAATGGATAATCATGGACTTGAATGAGTAAAACTTTTCCTACTGCTCCAAAAAAAAAATCTAGCACACATTGGGTAAGAAGAGGAAATTGATAACTTGCTGCCTCCGCAGGACAATGATTTTTTTCTTGCTTTTTTTTTTTTTTTTTTTTTATCTTTTGTTGTCTTTCAGAAATTACAGTCCCACCCCACAGTCATGCTTTTTGCACTTATCGCACTGGAAAAGTTTGCACAGACAAGTAGGTATAGTGACTTCTTACATTAATGATCTATATTGCTTGTTAAAAATCTTATTTTTCATAGTTACTGGATGAGCTGATGCTTTTGAACCCCATCAAACATGCATACATTCTGGGGAATTCCCTGGTGGCCTGGTGGTTAGGATTCTGGGCTTTCACTGCTGTGGCCCCAGGTTCAATCCCCAGTTGGGGAACTAAGATCCCTCAAGCCGTGTGGCACAGCCAAATAAATAAATAAGCATGCATACATTCTGACTTGTCTGGGTAAACATCTCAAAGCCAGTAAGATGTAACAGTGACAAAGGCAAGAGTTTTCTCACCTAAAGAATCAAAACTTAATGGTTCTGAAGAACCTAGGGGCAGGACAGGAATAAAGACGCAGACGTAGAGAATGGACTTGAGGACACGAGGAGGGGGAAGGGTAAGCTGGGACGAAGTGAGAGAGTGGCATGGACATATATACACTACCAAATGTAAAACAGATAGCTAGTGGGAAGCAGCCACATAGCACAGGGAGATCAGCTTGGTGCTTTGTGACCACCTAGAGGGGTGGGATAGGGAAGGTGGGAGGGAGACGCAAGAGGGAGGAGATATGGGGATATATGTATATGTATAGCTGATTCACTTTGTTATAAAGCAGAAACTAACACACCATTGTAAAGCAATTATACTCCAATAAAGATGTTAAAAAAAATTTTTTTTAAAAATATATATATATAAAAAGAATCAAAACTTGGTGACCGTGATTACCCACTTTTTATAGCTAAAAATTTAGTGATCATATTGCTACTTTCTAGAAAATAGAGCTCTTGGGCTTTGTCATTATTATAGTTTCCAGATTCTCTAATTGTCTCTCCTCACTCTTACCCTCCATTAATCTACCCAGCAAATCATCCTACTCTTTCATGGTTAATTTAAGGTTTATGTCTTCCCAACAGGTGAAAATAAATTGACTATATCTGAATCCAGTATTAGTGACCGGCTTGTCACATTAGAGTCCTGGGCTGATGATCCTGATTATCTGAAACGTCAAGTTGGTTTCTGTGCCCAGTGGAGCTTAGACAATCTCTGTAAGTAGGAGTTGTCCTTTATTAAAATGCCTGTTTTCATTTCCAAATCCACTTCTTAAATAGGATCACAGGTCTTTATTTTGTGACAGTGTGAGTTTTTCCGTATAAGGTCCTCTACTGGTGGGTTGGCTATATTCTAGCAGTAAAGTATCCTAGGGACTCTTCAGACTATTAGATGGAATGCTTCTAATTGCAGCACTCTCCTGTTCAAAAACTTTTACTGGTCCCCTGTTTCCTCCTGCATCCAGGCTATTGATCAGATGCCACTGTCTAATCAACTCTTTCCAACACAAACTCTTCTCACTGTCCTACAAGCAGTTCCCAATCATTCCTACCCCTGGGCATGTTCCCCTCACTTGGAATTCCCTCTTTACTCTTCTCTCTGTCCCAGCTTTGCTCTTCAAAACTCAAGTCATGTCTTACCTATACCGTGAGAGTTGCTCCCAACTTTTCTTTTTCTCCTCCAAGGGCTGCAAGAACTAAAACTATATTACTGCTCTAACCTCACTCCCCCTCCCACAGGTAGCACTGTGCTAAAGCACAGTTGGACATGTGACCCCTCTGCTCCTACTGCAACATTATGCGGAGTAGCTCAGTGCCCAGCCTGTGTAGTGCCAGTTAAAGAATAATTCTGAAAAAGTACCATTTGGATTTTGCTACATGCAAAATAATGACTATAGGGAACAGAAATATAAACCTAGAAGTGCTGCCTTTACTAGTATTTGCTTAATTAATCTTCATATGGCAGTGTAGCAGCAAAGCTAAGGTTATAAGTCTACCAATTCTGCCATTTATGAGCACCTCCACTTCTTAACTAGAATGGCAACTAGCGATGACAGTAGCTTTTTTCTCCACAACAGCCTGCCTTAGAAATGTGCCCACTTTTTCTTTTGCAGTTTTAAAAGAAGGTAGGCAGCTGACCTATGAGAAAGTGGACTTGAATAGCATTAAGGCCATGCTAAATAGCAACGATGTCAGTGAGTACCTGAAGATCTCGCCTCATGGCTTGGAGGTAAAGCTTCCATAGACGGACCATTCTGGGGAGAAAATCTTGTCCTCATTTTCGTGCCCTGGTTCTGAACAAAAGCAATCCTTGCAAAATAGATGGAAATTTTCTACATACTCAAAGAGTGTTTAGAGGTAGAAGTGGTGGGAGAGAGCGTGTTTGGGATATTATTTACTCTTTCATATCTCACATGGTCCTATACATATAGTACATGCTGTAATGTTTGATTGGTTTAAATATGTATGATTTTCATCTCTGCCATTTTATGCAGTTAAAGGTACAAAGACTAGTGTTTCTAAAAGAGGTCCTTCCCTTTTTAAATCCCTGCATAGCCAATTGTATTCAGTCTAGAGCTTCACCTTCTCCCTGTATGTTGAAAATGTTGCTGATTTGGGGGTGAAGGTTAATGAAAGAGCCGCTTAATATACAGGAAGGTACCGTTAGGCACTAGACATGTCAAGATTAAAGAGCCGTTTGAAGAATGGCTGCACATAGGCTCTTTGATCTTACATCTTGCCAAATGCTTTACGTAGCTTTCTGCTTTAGATTATTTTTAGGTACTCCATCTTATACCCTTCAATATCCTTCTCTCCCTCATCTCCCTCCCTAACAAGTACAGGTTAAGGCAATGTTTATGCATTTGGAAAAGATTCTACTATAAGAGCAAAGCTCTGTAAGTACTTAAAAATGAAGCCAGTAGCCTTCACTAATTCTTATTTTGAGGTCTTCCAATCCTTTCAATCTGGAACTCCCTGGAAATTAAACTATAAAATAGAGTGTCCTTCCTTCGGTTTTGTACTTTTTGTCACTGAGAATGCACAGGGAAGAAGACAGTAATCCACCAGGAGCTTTAATGAGGAAGAATAGGTTCCACCTTCTGAGCAGTCGGTTATCTCTGGTGGTCTTCAGGCATTGATGGTGGACTGCCATGCTCTTTGATTTTGCCAGGCTCGCTGTGATGCCTCTTCTTTTGAAAGTGTGCGCTGCACCTTTTGTGTGGATGCTGGGGTGTGGTACTACGAAGTAACAGTGGTCACTTCTGGTGTCATGCAGATCGGCTGGGCCACACGAGACAGCAAATTTCTCAATCATGTGAGTACCTTGGAGACCTGTGCGGATGAGAGCAGCAGCAGTTTTTTTGGCGAGTGGGTGGCGGATACTCATTTTTCAGATAGTTTTGCACAATAATCATTCCTTGGGCTGAATCACATGGTGCCAAATCCCTAACAGTGGTTTTCTAAGCTGATTTAGAAATAGGAAAACACAGGTGAAATTGCCCCTCAGCTGTTTTTTTCTCTCAAGTTTTAAGTTCATGTTAATCTTCCACCCAGAGTTTAGATGTGCTCTTTTTCCTTTTTTTTTTTTTAATTAACTTATTTATTTTATTTATTTTGTTTTTGGCTGCATTGGGTCTTTGTTGCTGCGCATGGGCTTTTCTCTAGTTGCAGCGAGGGGGTGCTACTCTTCGTTGGGGTGGCTCCTCTTGCTGTGGAGCACGGGCTCTAGGCGTGCGGGCTTCAGTAGTTGTGGCTCGCAGGCTCTAGAGTGCAGGCTCAGTAGCTGTGGCGCACAGGCTTAGTTGCTCCGCGGCATGTGGGATCTTCCCGGACCAGGGCTCGAACCCGTGTCCCCTGCACTGGCAGGCGGATTCTTGACCACTGTGCCACTAGGGAAGCCCCTCTTTTTCTTTTTCGGCTCTGCTCCAGCCCCAGCCACATCTTTGGCTCAGTTTTTATATTGGGTCCAGTGATGGTTTTTACCTTGCGTTTAAGCTTTAGGAACTTTGTAGGAATTCTATTCCTTTCATAAAATACTAAATGTTGTCTTGACTCCTCTTACTTTACTTTTACCTTGTAATTAGTAGGCACATTTGTTTTCAATATTCAGTATTTATCTTTTGCTATACAAAGCTGTAATTTATAAGGGAAAATTAAGTCCACTAGAGGAAGCAGAATTGGGCTCCCTCTACCTGGGTGTGAGAGGTTGGGGTTCTTCGCTTTCCTACAAATGTTAATTTCTTGCCACTTTATACCCTTCTAATGCCCAACCCAATTGGCTTTCTTCTTATAGTCATATTATAAGCTGTTTGGAATTAATCCAGTTTTGATCAGGAATATTTTGTGGACATATGATTTTTACCCTTTGAGCTGGGAAAAGTCCCTTAGATTTTTTTTTTTTATGTTAATCTAAATAATAGCCTCCCATCCCATATGTAAGGTCCTGGGATGGGTTTTAGAAGTGATCCAACAAAATCAAACTAAAACTTGCCTCCCATAAAGCTAGTTTCTAAAGTGCCCTTTCAACAAGGCTGTACAGCATCCTGGAATTGTTCATGGCATTTTACTAAACTCCTTGCTGGAAAGAGACAAATTGGAGGAAGAGGGCACAGGGAGAGGTCAGGTCTGGATTTTTGTCCAGGACGGAAAACTGGACCCCAGTCTGCCATTGCTTTGTTGGGAACCTTCCCTGATGCAGCTCTTCCTAGTCCACTAGGCCTTAATTAAAACCTGGAAGGATGGGGCTTTTTTGTGGCACCGTGTAGTCAGAAGTAAGTGGGTCTGGAGAGCAATGCCAGTTAGTCTTTTAGTGCCCAACTTGGGCACTAATTTAAAGAAGACAGTATCAGTTACACTGACAGCCTGCCCCAAATGATGTCCTCAAGATGATTTTTTAGGACTTAAAAAAAAAAATCTTAATTTCCAGAGCACCTTCATTTTAGAGCCTATCATCTGATTCCCACAACAGTTTTTACTGTCACAGTTTCCATTTCACAGATGAGAAAACTGAGACTAAGACTGGGACAAAAAGAAACTAGGACTAGAATTCAGTCCCCTTCCTATTCTACAATAGTTGTGTTCTTTGCATTTGAAAGTGGGGAGAGTCTCAGAGAAGTAGCTAGTCTCATTTGGAAGTAAAGATTTGTTCGGGAACTAGAAGAAATGTGGATTCCTCTCGGGAGAAAGCTTCGATATAAAATGTGCCTCTCCTAATTTGGCAGCACACTACAGGTCTGAGTGTAGTATATTTGAGACTGAATGTTGCAGACTGTTTTTTTTTTAATGGCCAATGAAGCTAGATCATTTTATCTGATGGATGAAGCTAATTTCTGCCATATAGTTGCAACAACTTTGGCTTCTCAAGTTAAGAGGCTTAACATACTATCTTCCTACCCTCCAGATTGCTTGATAGACTTAATTTCTTTCTTTAAAAAACAAAAACGAGGGCTTCCCTGGTGGCGCAGTGGTTGAGAATCTGCCTGCCAATGCAGGGCACGCGGGTTCGAGCCCTGGTCTGGGAGGATCCCACATGCCGCGGAGCAACTAGGCCCGTGAGCCACAATTACTGAGCCTGTGCGTCTGGAGCCTGTGCTCCGCAAGAAGAGAGGCCGCGATAGTGAGAGGCCCGCGCACCGCAATGAAGAGTGGCCCCCGCTCGCCGCAACTAGAGAAAGCCCTCACACAGTAAACGAAGACCCAACACAGCCATAAATAAATAAATAAAATAAAATAAATAAAATTAAAACAAACAAACAAACAAACAAAAACGAAACATTTTTCCCTGATTCAAGTACTGGTTGGTTAGAAAATGGTGAAGTCTGATGTATCTTTCCCCAAATGTAGGATTTTAATGATGTTGCCATACTTACAACTTTGCTTCACATGGACATTGTTCTGGTGATTCTGAATCTTTTTGCCTGTACAGATAGGGTGTGGTTTTATGGAATAAGTCATTCCTAGGATACACGCAGCTTCTAAAAATTTGAAGTCTGTTCATAGACTTATTTTAACTCCTACTGCTTGGGCTTCGGTTTTGAAAAGATGATCAAAGTGTTGGGCTTGGACATAGATCATTAATCTGAGAAGCTAAAGGATAGTTCTTGTTCAGGTCACTTAGAGAATAGTTATCTTGTATATCTTTATGGGGGTTTGGGAGGAGCAAGTCTCCAAGGGTGCATTTGGACTTATCTAAAATATCTTTTGCCTTTTCATGAGCATCTGCCATGTGACAGGTCTTTCACATACTCATCTCTAATCTTTTTGAGAGTTTGGGAAGGTATTATTCTCCCATTTAAAGATGAGAATGAAGTTAAAAGAAATTAATTTAGAAACTTGCCCAAAGTCACCTAGCCTCCAACTGCTGGCGAACAATTCAAACCCTTGTCGAGGCAGCCCGTGCTTCTTTCCCTGTTGAAGCCTCTTGCCATGGAGAAAATGACTCTGCTATCTTAAACAGGAAAAGAATGACTTGGAAGCCTACTGGGGGCTCCCAGACTATTGAGGGGTTTGGGAACCAGACAGGCTCCAAGGCAGCGTCAGAGGCCAAGACACAAGAAGTACAACAGCCAGTGTTTTAGGGACCAGGATGCCAACACTGCTGCCACAAAGGTCCTAACCATTCCTCCATGTGGGGTCACAGACACTAGGTGTCTGATGGGAGGGTCCGGTTGGCCAAGGTCACATCATACCCCTCCATCTCCAGAGCAGGAGGCAGGACACTGCATCTTCATTACATTCCCCATAGCAGGAAGTGGTAGGGATACTGGAGAGCAGAAGAAAAGATGGTGTCCACCACATAGGGTAGGAGTCAGTATATTTCCTAAACAACAAACTATGGATAAACGCTTTTTTTTTGTTTGTTTTTAGTAATGTTGCCATTACTAAAGTATACATGACCAGAAACAGGCGGATCAAAATAATCACCCCAAGTACCAAGCTAGCTACACTGTTCTCTCATTTATCTGCCTCAGCTGATGGAGACCATAGTTATAGTTCTGCTGGGAATATTTTCACATTGAAAGAGGGTGTAGTACATCTGGACTGCTCTTTGGTATGTGAGCTCAAAGGACTTTTTAAAGTGTATCTCTGGGCTTCCCTGGTGGCTCAGTGGTTGCGAATCCGCCTGCCAATGCAGGGGACATGGGTTTGAGTCCTGGTCCGGGAAGATCCCACATGCCATGGAGCAGCTAGGCCCATGTGCCACAACTACTGAGCCTGTGCTCGGGAGCCCGCGAGCCGCAACTACTGAGCCCAGGCACCACAACTACTGAAGCCTGCGTGCCTAGAACCCGTGCTCCGCAACGGGAGAGGCCACCGCAATGGGAAGCCCACGCACCACAACGAGGACCCACTCGCTGCAACTAAAGCCCGTGCACAGCAGCGAGGACCCAACGCAGTCAAAAATAAATAAAATAAATAAATTTAAAAAAATAATAAAGTGTATCTCTGCTTAGCAGAGGCACCTACTTCTTAGCCTGTAGAAGTTGATCTGTGGTTAGAATGATTAGAGTTCCCCCTCTGTCTCCAAATGCCACTCTACTGTGAAATTCATCCAGGCATAGAAGACATTGCATGGTAAAGTCTGCTCTTAACCAATTCTTGGTGGCTGGGAATCTTCTAGGAATTTCTTTCAAGTGTTCAGTGGAGGACTTCATAGGACATTAGAAAGGAAAGATAGAAAAGAATTGCTTGCCTTTTGCCTATGCCCCAACACCCACAAATAAAAAATAAGTTTTTACTTATTTGTTCAGGCTTTGAAAGGAATAGCAAGGTGTTTTTTCTAATAGACTGGTGAATATCTTCTCGGCCTTACGCTGAGAACTTATGCAAGTTCATTTAACTCTTGAATAGTCTGAATAGTGCATTCAGAAGCTAATTCAGAAGCCTCACTTTGGAGAACACTCATCCAAGTTCAGTATGTTGTGGTCCGAGTAGTCAAGAAGCATCTTGGAGCCCTTTTTCCAATCTATCTCCTCACTTCATTGTCGCATAGAATAAGCAGACCATCACCAGGATCTGAGATCTTACTTGGATTCAGCCCACATTTTCAATGCCTTTCTCCACTAGAATCTTTCACCATTGAGCCTTAAAGATAGCAGTTGTCTGATCTGCATGTTTTCTCTGTATTTTCTGTTTTCTTCTTATAAGTGCTCAAAATAATTTCTTAAGATCCCACCTACCCTTTTATGTTAACAATAAAATAATTGTGAAATAATTAAAAGGCAGTAAGTAATAAAAGAAGCTGCCAAGGACCTGTGTGATGTTCAGATATCTCAGAATACCTATTAGCTGATTACCCACTGTAACCTTCTGTTGTCTCCAGTTTTGAAATCTCTGAGCACGTGGGTGTTTTGAAGTGTACTACATGAAAGAAAGGTGTTTGCCCACACCAGCCTTGGAATCAGAAAATTCCAAGGTCCAAACTTGACTTTTTTAGTAACATGTCCCTGGGCAAGCTGGTTGACTTCTCTGAGCCTTATTTCCTCTTAAAATGGAATATAATACCACCAGCCTCAAGGTGGTTCATGAGAATTAAATGAACTAACAGACATGAAACTTGGGAAAAATTTGTTGGTGAAGTCACACTCTATTCTGACTCTATGTCAGAATTTTGGTATCTTCCAAGAACTGTAGGCTCTCTCCCTTCATCCAAAAAGCTTAGAATTCTAGCCACCAGGTTAATGGTTATAAAAGATACACTCTGTTTTCTCAGAACACATCAGGCAGAGCCTTGCTAATCTTCTGGGCCCTCTCTCCCTCCAGGAAGGCTACGGCATTGGGGATGACGAATACTCCTGTGCATACGATGGCTGCCGGCAGCTGATTTGGTACAACGCCAGAAGTAAGCCTCACCAACACCCCTGCTGGAAAGAAGGTATTCATTCCTCTCCATCATGAATTTATTAATTAGGTTAAGACATCTGGTTATGATGAGGCATTTATTATGTTAGGCTTTAAAATCTTTTAATGGAAAAAGAGTAAATGTGAAAAGGGATATTAGCCTTTGTATCCCCTACCATAGATGTGAACCGTACTCTCCTGATAGTCACCTCTGATGGAGCCCTTCCTTTAGCAAAGCATTTCAGACTATAAAATTCTTAATTTAGTGGGAAAATGATCATCTTAAGATTAATATGAATTCTAGTTTCCTCTCTGGGTATATGTCTTAAATCAAAGCAGCCGTGGAGATATTGAGGACACTGAAATTGTAATGCCAATAAAATAAAGTTATTTTCAGAGAATCGGCACTATTCAGTGGACACATTCCGGGGCTCTCTAGGGCAGCTTTTAAGGGTGACTTGAGTACTGTTAGTCTCAAACACTTCTGCCCAGCCTCATTTCTCCAGACATCGGGCTCAGGATGCTGCAGGGGCATAGGCTACCAGGACTCTCAATCAAGGCTCTAGGATTTTAGCAAGAATATATCTTATCAACAGCATGATCTTTTTTGCCCCATTCAGTTTTTTTTTCCAACTGCTTTGCAATATCCAACGCCCTAGACCCATGAAAACATTTATTAATGAAAGATTCAAACAGCATAGTTAGAGCCACAGTTGATTTGTTAAACACTTATACCAAAAAATTTACAGTGAGTGTTTTTACCCCCAACTAAATACAGTGAAAACAGGGCTTCCCTGCTTCAGCACCACTGCACTGGAGGGTAGTATTCTCAAGGGGCCTCCTGGTGCACTGCCTTGTTCTGAAGACATAGAGTCATATGGTAGGGGATAGAACCTCCGGAAAAATTTTATTCCCAGCATTGGAGCTAGATGGGGGATATAGCCCAGCTTCTTCTCCAAGCTTCCCTCTCTCTGTTTCCTGCCGCAATCAGCATTATAGATGTAAACTGAATTTTCAGGCATGCTAAGAGAGCAGGAATTTGACCCTTGCTGTGAGGGGACAGCTTCTCTTAATTAACTAATAGTGTGGAAAGGAAAAAACCTGCAAAGCCGACATAAGCCCTCATTTTAAGGGTTTGCAGGTTAAAGGAACATAACACTTCTTCATTTTTTTTTTTAAATACCTTTCTGATATTTTTTTGTTGTCGTTATAAATTTATTTATTTTTGTCTGCGTTGGGTCTTCGTTGCTGCGCACAGGCTTTCTCTAGTTGCAGCGAGCAGGGGCTACTCTCTGTTGCGGTGCGCAGCCTTCTCATTGTGGTGGCTCCTCTTGTTGCGGAGCACAGGCTCTAAGCACGTGGGCTTCAATAATTGTGGCACGTGGGCTCAGTAGTTGTGGCTCGCGGGCTCTAGACCGCAGACTCAGTAGTTGTGGCGCACTGGTTTAGTTGCTCTGCGGCATGTGGGATCTTCCCTGACCAGGGATGGAACCCGTGTCCCTTGCATTGGCAGGTGGATTCTTAACCACTGTGCCACCAGGGAAGTCCAACACTTCTTCATTTAACAAAGCATGAAATAGAGGCACTGTCTGCAAAGACTGTCTTGTTTGTTTTTTAAATGATTTTTTAAAAGATTTCTTAAGTTTATTACAAAATTTGGAAAATAGGGGTAAAAAGCAAAACGAAACCAAAATCTCATGTAATTCCTCCATCCAGAGATTTCTTTAAAACACAATCTAGTGTGTATATAGAGATATGTATTTTTTTTATTAATTTACCTTTAAAATAATTTTTAAAATTTTTATTGGAGTATAGTTGATTTACAACGTTGTATTAGTTTCAGGTGTACAGCAAAGCAAATCAGTTATACATATACGTATATCCACTCTTTTTTAGATTCTTTTCCCATATAGGCCATTGGAGAGTACTGAGTAGAGTTCCCTGTGCTATACAGTAGGTCCTTATTAGTTATCTATTTTATATATAGTAGTGTGTATGTGTCAATCCCAATCTCCTAATTTGTCCTTCCCCCCGCCCTTACCCCCTGGTAACCATAAGTTTGTTTTCTACATCTATAACTCTATTTCTGTTTTGTAGATAAGTTCATTTGTACCCTTACTTTAGACTCCACATATAAGCGATATCATGTAATATTTGTCTTTCTCTGTCTGACTTACATCACTCAGTATGACAATCTCTAGGTCCATCCATGTTGCTGTAAATGGCATTATTTCATTCTTTTTTATGGCTGAGTAATATTCCATTGTATATATGCACCACATCTTTTTTATCCATTCCTCTGTTGATGGACATTTAGGTTGCTTCCATGTCCTGACTATTGTAAATAGAGCTGAAATGAACATTGGGATGCATGTATCTTCTCAAATTATGGTTTTCTCCTGATATATGCCCAGGAGTGGGATTGCTGGATCATATGGTAGCTCTATTTTTAGTTTTTTAAGGAACCTCCATACTGTTCTTCATAGTGCCTGTACCAATTTACATTCCCACCAAAAGTGTGGGAAGATTCCCTTTTCTCCCCACCCTCTCCAACATTTATTGTTTGTATATTTTTTGATGATGGCCATTCTAACTGGTGTGAGTTGATACTTCATTGTAGTTTTGATTTGCATTGCTCTAATAATTAGTGATGTTGAGCATCTTTTCATGTGCTTTTTAGCCATATGTATGTCTTCTTTGGAGGAATGTCTATTTAGATATTCCACCCATTTTTTAATTGGGTTGTTCGTTTTTTTGATATTGAGCTGCATGAGCTGTTTGTATATTTCAGAGATTAATCCCTTGTTGGTTGCTTTGTTTGCAAATATTTTCTCCCATTCTGAGGGTTGTCTTTTCATTTTGTTTATGGTTTCCTTTGCTGTGCAAGAGCTTTTAAGTTTAATTAGGTCCCATTTGTTTGTTTTTATTTTCATTACTCTAGGAGGTGGATCAAAAAAGATCTTGCTGGGATTTATGTGAAAAACTGTTCTGCCTATGTTTTCCTCTAAGAGTTTTATAGTATCAGGCCTTACATTTAGGTCTTTAATCCATTTTGAGTTTATTTTTGTGTATGGTGTATATTTTTTGTTGTTACACTTACTATGCCTTGAACAGCTTTCCAGGTTATTAAATAACATTGTTTTTAATGGCTTTTCAATATTCCATTATGTAATAGTACTATATTAATCAATGCCTCAAGGTTGGACAGTTACATTTTTGCCTTTTAAAATTATTATTATAAAAAAATTATAAACCATTCTGGATTTTCTCAGGATAAATCCTTAGAAGTGAATCTTCTCTGGCAAAGGGTATACAGAATTTCAGGGCTTTTGCCATATATTGCCAGATTTTCCTCCAGTACCATTGAGTGTCAGTTTTTCTTGTCATCGCTTTATAATTTCATGTATTTATCTTTGACTATTTATTTATTTATTTATTTATATAAATTTATTATTTATTTATTTATTTTTGGCTGCATTGGGTCTTTTTTGCTGCCCTCGGGCTTTCTCTAGTTGCGGTAAACGGGGGCTACTCTTCATTGTGGTGCGAGCACTTCTCATTGCGATGGCTTATGCTGTTGCGGAGCAAGGGCTCTAAGCGCGCAGGCTTCGGTAGTTGTGGCACTTGGGCTCTTCCCAAACCAGGGATTGAACCCGTGTCCCCTGCGTTGGCAGAAAGATTCTTAACCACTGCGCCACCAGGGAAGTCCCTTTGACATTTTAAAAAGCAAAAACTTTATGAGTGAATATGAATGCTTTAAAAAAAAAACATGTTTGGGGGCAGTTGTTATGTCAGACAGTTTTGTTTTGTTTTGTTTTGTTTTTTTGGCTGTGCCTCACAGCTTGCAGGATCTTAGTTCCCAGACCAGGGATTGAACCCTCACTCTCGGCAGTGAAAGCACAGAGTCCTAACCACTGGACTGCCGGGGAATTCCCTCTCAGAGTTTTAACTCTCACCAGAGAGGCAAAAAAGTTAATGATTTTGATCTTACCATATTTTACTGATCCCAAAATGCACATTTTCCCCACATTTTCACATCTTTGAAATTGGGATGCATCTTACAATTGATGGCTTTTCATAGATTAGTTGGCAGCATTTTCCTCTTAATGGTACATCCAAATATTGATGTAAATGGGTCAGATCAGTTGCAGAGAAGCAAAAACGATGAATACTTAATACATTAAAACCCTGAGACAGCAGAATCTCCATATCCTAACAGTGTTTCACTTTATCCTCTAGGAGACACAGTAGGATTTCTGTTAGACTTGAATGAAAAGCAAATGATTTTCTTTTTAAATGGCAACCAGCTGCCTCCTGAGAAGCAAGTCTTTTCATCTACTGTGTAAGTACCTTCTCTAAGTCAAAAATTTGAGCAGATGCATGGAATGTACTTTTCTCCAGAAAAAAAAAACAAACTTTGTCCATTTATGTAGTCAGTTGTGATGAGAAATCACTGTATTTCAAGTAATTGGAGACCCATTTGATCTTACCTAAAACTATCCCAGAGTTTGATATAGGAAGGTAAGAGCAGGATGTTCTCTGGTTCACAGTCCTGTCTAGGTTAATAAACAGAATGTCACCCTTCTTTCTGCTCGGGTATGACTTATTCCCACTTTCTGAACTCCACTTTGTGTATGAGCTTTATCTTGTTTTTATGAATTCTCTTGACCTCTGTTCATTTTTACTTGTAGATCTGGATTTTTTGCTGCAGCTAGTTTCATGTCATATCAACAATGTGAGTTCAATTTTGGAGCAAAACCATTCAAATATCCACCATCTATGAAATTTAGCACTTTTAATGACTACGCCTTCCTAACAGCTGAAGAGAAAATCATTTTGCCTAGGTAAGGAATCTGCAGTCAAGGAGACCACACTGGCCATGACATAGCCAGTGTTGGGCCTTTATGGTCTTAAAGGTATCTATAACGTAATGTTGTAATCCTAGCTCCTGTTCTGGCTCAAAAAGCAGGTTTGTAACGAGCCCTTCTGCACTGTACTTCACCCTTGGACTCAGTGTCCCAAGACTTGAGAGTGCCTCAGTCAGCAGTTTCCAGATGAACTAGAAAATGTCACACAGTGACGACAGCCCTGCCTGCAGCGGCAGAGCCTCCATAATATCCCAGGAACAGAAGGGCCACTTGTATCCCAGCTCAGAGATCTGAGGTTCATTCTTAGAACTTCCCTTCACCTTGTCTCGGTGCCTGACAGGGATTCTGAACTTCAGATTCCTCTTAGTGAAAGTGTGAAGTAACACCTTTCTCATCTGTCATACCCCATCATTTTTTTTTATGTAGCCTATCTTCTTGGATGTGGCCTATAAACAAGTCTGCCTTCTCACATACGCCCTGAAAGGTACAATCGATCCATCTAAGAGTTCCCCTGGAGGCTGGCCTTGGTTAAAACTGCTTCAGCATTTAGTTAACCGCCCCTGCAGAATTAAACTTTCCAAAAGTCAGATGGCAATAGGCGCCAGCTGTTGGAAAGTCTTCTTTTATGGTCAGCTTCTCTGGGTACCACCTCACTTTGGCGCCCAAAGTGCAGCCTGCCTTGAATAAGAACAGCAGAGTTACAAGCTAGGGCAGTCCTATAATACACTAGACTTTGTTTTTTGTGACAGTGACACCAAGACAGGAGTTGTTGGAGACTGAGTGGCCTCCTTAATGCCAAGGGGTCCTTTTTTACTCATAGTAATAGTATTCTTTTCTGACTTCAGGGTAGGAGATCATGGTCCTGTTTCTATCTGGCATCTTGTAAATTGTTCTATATTGTAAATCCTCTCTGTCTCTATCTCTTCTTCTATTCATTCTTTTTTTTTTCTTCTTAAACTTTTTATTATGGAAAACTTCAGATACACACAAAAGAAAAAAAGAATAGTACAATAAAGCACCATGTACCCACCTCTCAGCTACAAAAGTCATCCACTCACGACCACCTGCTTCTCTTACAGTTTTCCCTCATCTCTGTTAATAGCTCCATTGTCATTCCAGTTTCCCTGGCTGTAATCCTAGAGTATCCTTGACAAGGCAGGGTATGACTTTCTGCCATTTCCACGACAGATCCCTCAGCAAATCCTGTGGGCTGTGCCTTCAGAATATATCCCAAATCCAACTACTTCTTGTCCCTCTCCCTGCTACCACCATGGTTGAAGCCTCCATCATTTTCCACCTGGATTGTTCTTGCCCTGCCCTTAAACTGTAGTCTCCCTGTTCCTGCCTTAACCCCCTTCGGTCTATTCAGCACAGCTCCAGAATGATTTTGTTATAACATAAATCAGATCATGCACTTCTGTGCTGAAAAGACTCTAGTGGCTTCCTCTTTCACTTAAGGTGAAAGCTTAAATCCTAGCAGACTCTATACGATTTGTCCGCTCCTCTCCTCCATTACTTCTCTGACCTCCGACCCTCTCCCATATGCTCCTGCTCTTTCAGCCATCCTGGCCTCCTTGCTGCTCCTGAAGCATACCAGGTCTATTACTGTAGCCCCAGGGCCTTTGCACTAGAATGTTCTGCTGTCGCAATGCTTCCTGCTACTAGAATGTTCTGATGTGTGTTTTCCAGTACCACTGAGCAGTTAACTCGATTCTGACACTGTCTACCTGGAGATAGCATCAGATCCCACTGGTGAAGGGCTCAGTCCTGCAAAGACTGCTCTTTTCTCCCACTTTAGATGCCAGTCACAAGTCCAGGTTATGACCAACTGGCTGTAAATTGGAGGCTCCCATGACCTCCTCCTTGGGTTTGATTAATTTGCTAGAGCTACCACCACAGAACTCAGGAAAGCAGTTTACTTCTTACTAGGTTACCGGTTTATTATAATAGGATATAACTCAGGAACGGGCTATCTGTGTATGCCAATCTCCCTGCCTCTCACTTGTTCACCAGCCCTGAAACTCTTTGAACCTTGTCCTTTTGGGTTGGTAGGGAGGCTTCATTACACAGGGCTGGTTCATTCAATCATTGGCCTTTGATGATTGAACTCAGTCTCCAGCTCACTTCCCATCCCAGGAGGTGGGGCAGAGGAGAGAGGAGGGAACTGAAAGGTTCCAACCTTCTTATCACCTGGTTGGTTCCCAGTCCCATCCTTAGGTACCTAGGGGGCTTTTTAAAAGCCGCCTCATTAACAGAACAAAAGACCTTTCTAGGTCTCTTAACTTATGAATCGTGGAGGGTTTTAGGAATCTGTGCCAGGAATGCAGATGTAAACAAAATATATTATTTATCATAAATCACAGTTTCTCTCCAAGATGCCCACAAGGCTCACTCTCTCACTCCCTTCATGTCTTCACTTAAATGTCATCTTAGTGAGACCTTCCCTAGCTGCCGTATTTAAAATTATAACTCCCTGCCTCTCACATACACACTCCTTATTCTCCTCCCTGCTTTCTTTTTCTTCACACTACTCATTAGCATTTAAAATTCTGCATACCTTACTTTTTTATCTGATTTATTGTCTGTTTTACCCCCACTGGAGTGTAAACTCACTGAAGGCAGGGATATTTTTTTAGTCCTCTCTTCACTGCTGAATCTCCAAAGCTTGGAACAGTGCCTGGCACGTAATAAGGCCTTATGTGAATTGAACGAATGTTTGTTTCCTGTTTCTCTTGCCCATCCATCAGGCTGTACCTTCAGCAGAGCAGTTCTGCATGTCTGCTTTTCCATTCCAAGCTGAGTGAAAGTATAATGCGAGGGTTCTAACCCGAGGTGTCTGGACTTCCAGGGTGACTATGATGAGCTGTCATAAACACCTTGAAAATTGTGTGTGTGCATTTTTCTTGGGAAATGCTCTGTGCGTTTCCTCAAACACTTAGAGATGTGTGACTTTAAACATTAAAATGTGCTGGTAGGGACTTCCCTGGTGGTCCAGTGGGTAAGACTCTGCGCTCCCAATGCAGGGGGCACGGGTTCGATCCTTGGTCAGGGAACTAGATCCTGCATGCATGCCGTAACCAAGAAGTCCGAGTGCCGAACCGGCACAGCCAAGATAGATAGATAGATAGATGATAGATAGATAGATAAACAACATTTTTTTTTTAAATTTGCTGGTAAAATAAAAAGAGCACTGGACTTAGAACCAAAAGACTTAAATTTGATTCCTGAATCTGTTTACTGTGTCTGACCTATACAAATCATTTCCTTGTCTGTGACCTTATGCAAATCATTTCCTGCCCTTTTCTTTGTAAAATGGGAATGACCATGCCTCCTTCATTCTCTATTTTAGAAAATCATTGTAAGATTGAAATGAGATGTCTTGTGTGAAAACTTTACTGAACAAAGCTTAAGGAATACATGGTAGACTCACATGTACAGAGCATTTTCAAGGCACTTCGTATGCATCACTGCTAAGAGGCCCCATTTATTTGTTGACAAAATGAGTTTCAAACTGTGTTTTCTACTCAGGCACAGGCGTCTTGCTCTGTTGAAGCAAGTTAGTATCCGGGAAAACTGCTGCTCCCTGTGTTGCGATGAGGTAGCAGACACACAATTGAAGCCATGTGGACACAGGTAAGAGGGTTTGTTTGGTCATTTCCTCTTTTGTACATTACATTAGACAAAGTTTCATCCTGTTCCTGAATTGCTTTTTACAGTGTTACCAGTTCCATAGCTGTTCATCAAGGTTTATAATATCCAAAGTGGGCTGAATGAGGAATTAGAGTTTGCCAAGTAGTACATGGCTGTCTTCCAGAAAGTACCTGAAATAGAAGCAGCTGCTTGATATGGAAGGCCTGTTTTTGTTTTACTTAATTTACTCAACACTATAGTTTAAACACAGTTTTTATTCACAAAATGTAGAAGGTTTAATGCTAATTATGAGCCTCTTGGGAAATCCCTTTTAGTTTTAGAGCCTTCTCATTTACTTATTATTCACCCTCCTAAGCACTGAGATGGCAGCACCTCCCTGCCATCTAACCACATTTCAGTTGTATGAGATAAGGGCAGCCTGGATCCTATAGAACAGAGTGTCTAAAACATCAGCAAGAGCAGCAAGTAAGACAGTCCCTAAAAAGACCATCCCAACTAAGGTTAGAAAGGGGAAGAGGAGTTGGGCAGTGTGCTGGCCTTGGCCTAGCCCAGGCATGTGTGCTGACTGTATATGATCAATACCTATGCTGATGTTCCAGGCCAGCTCCCTGTAATTCATCACATCCCATACCCTGCCTTGCTCTTATTCTTGACATAGCTTTAGCTAGCAGGTTGCCTACGGGTCCAGAGCCTGGAGTGATGGACCCCAGTTTGTCTCCCCCAGGTCTGACTCAGCCTGAGCCCCTGACTCTGCCTCTGTACATTTGCCATCTTATGAAATGTGTTGTTATCTAATCGTCTGGTAAGGGACATACATGCTGTGAGTTTATCTCATTTCACCACTAGCTATACCAGTCTCTCTTCTGAAAGAAAGGCACAATGACTCCAGCTGTGATTATTCCTCTATATCAACTCTCTAGCCCGGAACGCCTCAGGATCTGGGCTTATTCATCTCTGTGCTTTCTGGCCCTTCTTGGTGGTTTTGTGCACAATAAGGGCTCATGAAAGAGGGCTGAAATCTAAAAACTTAGAACCAGGTATCTTAAGTATGACCACAGTCTCCTTCCTAGATACATCCAAAACAGAGTTGGAAGAGGAAATAAAAGAATTATAAGAAAATTTAGCCCACTTTCAGCAACAACAACAATTTTAGAAGGGTAGAGGTTGAGAAGAGAAATCTGGCTAAACGGAATGACATGAGCCAACCCCTAGAAGAGACTGAAAATCTAAGCATTCCTGTTACCATAGAAGAAATTGAGATGATTATCAAAGCTACCTTTGCCTCCGCTGCTAAAAGCACTAAGCCCAGATGGTTTCACAGGTGAATTCTTTCAAACTTTCAGAGAATAGATAGATTCTGTTTAAACTTCTCGAGACCACAGAGATAATAGGAAGACTACAATATTCTTTTTACAAAGCCTGCATCGTAATCATATGAAAAGCTGACAAAACACACAAAAAAAGAAAACTTATGTGGGACTTCCCTCGTGGTCCAGTGGTTAAGACTTCGCCTTCCAATGTAGGGGGTGTGTGTTCAATCCCTGGTCCGGGAGCTAAGATCCCACATGCCTCATGGCCAAAAAACCAAAACATAAGACAGAAGCAATATTGTAACAGATCCAATAAAGACTTTAAAAATGGTCCACATCAAAAAAAAAATCTTAAAAAAAAAAAAGGAAAGAAAACTTATGAATATAAACCTAAAAATCCTAAATAAATTATTACCAAATAGGACCCAGCAACACAACCAAGGGGGGCTTATTTCAGGAATGCAAGGTTAGTACAATATAGGAAATCAACTCATATAATTTCCCAAATAGGCCAAGGGACAGTGGAGCAGAGAATTAACACTTTCTCCAAAAATGCTGAAAAGGTATTTGTTAAAATTCAGTATCCGTCCCAAATGGATGGAATACTGCAAAACAGAAATGGATGTAGGGAATAAAATAGTATAAATTAAGAATGGATGGATACTTCCTTAGCAATATAAAAGATGTATATATCTCAGCCGAACACTAACATCTTTTTAATGGTGTCACACTGGAAGAATTGCAAGAGATGCTGGGGACAAAACAAGGATGCCTGCTATCAGCACTGTGACTTGCATTGTATAAGCTAAAACAGACAAGAAAGAGAAAAGGGATTAAAACTGGAAAAAGGAGCAAAATCATCATTTGGAGATAATAGATTACATAGGTAGATATCAGGAGAATTGACTAAAAGTCTATTAGAATCATTGTGACAATTGAATAAGCTAGCTGGTTTCAAAAAAAACTTAAAACAATAGCTTTCTATATATAAATAACAACCAATTAGAACAAATATTTGAAGGTCCCTTTTACAATAGCCAAAAAAAAAAGCTTAAGAATACATTCCAAGAAATATAGGTTGCCTATCTGAAGAAAACTTTTAAACTACCGAGGAATGTAAAGAAGACTTGAATAACTGGATCTGGTCTTGGATAGGAAGACCTCTCAGTGTCGTAAAAGTGACAGTTTTCCCTAAACTCTAAGTTTAATTTGGTCCATATAAAAAGGAAAACATGGGTTTTGGGGTTGTTTTTATTTTTTTTCTGGAAATAGAAATGCTAACTTAAAAGTTTATGATACTAAGGCAAGAAAATTCTAAAAAAGAAGAATTATGGAGAGGACCAACCCTACCTACCACATCTTAAAATATATTAAAATAAATGTTAAATTTGCAACAACATGGATGGACCTGGAAGGTATTATGCTTAGTGAAATAAGTCAGACAAAGAAAGACAAATACTGTGTGTTATCACTTATATGTGGAATCTAAAATAAAACAAACGAGTGAATATAACAAAACAGAAACAGACTTACAGATATAGAGAACAAACTAGCAGTTACCAGTGGGGAGGGGGGGTGGCTAGATAGGGGCAGGGGATTAAGAGGTACGAACTACTATGTATAAAATAAATAAGCTACGAGGATATATTGTCCAGCACAGGGACTATAGCCAATATCTTTTTTTTTTAATGTATTTATTTATTTATTTTTGGCTGCATCCGGTCTTAATTGAGGCACGCGGGATCTTTCGTTGTGGCGCGCAGGCTTCTCTCTAGTTGTGGCGTGCAGGCTCCAGAGTGCAAGGGCTCAGTGGTTGCAGTGCACGGGGGCTCTCTAGTTGTGGGGCAAGGGCTCAGTAGTTGCGGCGCTAGGGCTTAGTTGCCCCGCGGCATGTGGGCTCTTAGTTCCCCGACCAGGGATCAAACCTGCGTCCCTTGCACTGGAAGGCAGATTCTTAACCACTGGACCACCAGGGAAGTCCCTAGCTTTAATTGGAGTATAATTTATAAAAAATTTTAAGCACTATGTTGTATGCCTGAAACTAATACAATAATGTAAATCAACTATACTTAAAGAAAGGTTAATAGTTTTGTCCCAGTATGTGAAAAGAATGACACAACAATGGAACAGAAGCCCAGAAATAGAACTGATTACAAAGAAAAATTTAACATATGATAAAGGCGTTATGTCAAATCTGTGGTGAGAGAAGGACTATTCGGCAAATGATATTGGGATAGATGGCTAGCTGTCTGGGAAAAAATAGCATTGTATCTCTACCTACTTATATACATCTGTATGTATAGGCTATGTACATATAGACTTTCTGGAAGAATGCACATGAACTCCTAACTTATTCCTCAGACGAGGAAGATTGAGGATCAGAAATGGAAGAGAGACTTGCTGTTTATATATTTACTTTTTGTTTTAGCCATGTGCGATTATTACCCTTTCAGTTAACATGCTTGTTAACATTTTAGGTGGAGTCAGCAGATCGTCAGTCTGACCTTTTGAAGCACTGACCTAACTGGCATTTATGTCTTTCTCCTCAGTGACCTGTGCATGGATTGTGCCTTGCAACTGGAGACCTGCCCATTGTGTCGTAAAGAAATAGTGTCTAGAGTCAGACAGATTTCTCATATTTCATGACACACGTGAAGAGGCATCATGGACTTACTTCTACTCAATTCCAGCCAATGTTGAAAAGAAAAACAAAGAAAAAAAAATCCTCTAATCAGTTGTACGCACATTGAAACTTACAGCCATGGCCAGATTTTATGCTAAAAAATGATAGTTTGTCAAAGACAAAATTCTCCTAGAATCTAACCCAACTTGGCAGCCCTGAGAAATTCCTTTTAAGGCCAAGGAAAGCTGCATGCTAACAGCTAGGCCTGCGGTACTTCCATGAGAAACAATAGGAGACTATGCCCTCCTGAGTGCTGAAACCACACCGGATTTCTCCAGGTTGGGTTCATTTGATTGTTTAACACAGGATGTTTTGTCTCATATTCTAAAGTTTTTATTTTGGGCAAAAGTCATTATGGAGAAGTAAATGACAGCGTTTCTGGGTTAAGCATAACTTCCCATTGGTCAGAGAGCCACCGGTGTGTTAAGCATGGATATTGCAAGACTTGAAGCTATGAAACTAGAATCACACAGGTCAATACTACAAGCAACGTGGAGGGCCTGAAAGAAGGTGCACAGACTGTAGGAAAAAACCCAAATTTTTGATATTTCAGTGATTCCAAAGAACATTCTAGTTTTTTTTAACTGCAGAAAATTGGTGGTATTTTCACATTCATGGTGTTTCTATCCAATTTCAGTACCCACATTTTGTGAGGAAAAAATGTTTTAACAATGCAGGAGGAATTCTTAAATTAATCGCAATGTTAGAGTGGAGAAAATTTGGTATTTAGGGTATTTTTAAGCTACCATCAAATGAGGTCTCTCTGTTTTTTGTTTAAAAAAATTTTTTTAAATCAGTATTGTTTTTGGAAGTAATATACTTTGCAACTCTTGAACCAATAGTCTCAAAAACTCTTAGAGGACAGTCTGAGAGCATGTATTCCTATTGTTTAAAATAAGTACATGTTTTTGAATAGTAAATTCAATCATGGATTGTTGACTATGTCTTCATCCAAAGTGTTATTCCCTCTCAGGGTCTCTGGTGAAGACCTTCAAGAGTTTGGTTTTTTCTCCCAGAAAATTGGAAGGTAGAATTGTAAATTCATAGAACTTATTTTATAATGGTGTACCTCAGCAGCTGCCTTTCAATTTATGCCAAGTCCTTACTGAGTTTATACTTGAATAGTAAATATGTCTTCTGAGTTTTACAGTGTCTTAAATTCAATGCACATTTTTTTCTTCCTTTCCCACCCTTTCTTGTTTGTAGTTCATTAAATTGTCCTATTACAGAGCTGATTTCCTTCCTGGCCGTACTTGTTGGGGTGCTGGATTTTTTCCATGTCTTTAGTCTTCCGTAAATTCAAAAATATATATAAATATATATATATATATATGTTCTCTTCTTTAGCTTGTGGTGAATACAGTAATTTGCATTGAAGAAATAAAACATTTGTTGCCTTTTTTGACTAAGATTTCACAACTTTCATTGGTGCCTGCTGCTAAGGTTCCAAGATATTATACTCTCAGGTTTATACTTTCCGGGGTAGGACAGAATCAAGTATTAGAATTAAGAAACAAGGTTAATCACTTATTCATCCAGCAAACCTTTATTGGACACCTAATATGTTCTGGGCTCTGCACCTATATGGTATACAAAACAGATCTGTTCGTGGAGCTGACGTCTGGTAGTGGGGAGAAAACTATATTTCTCTTTATTGTAATAAATTTTTGGTGCCCTGAAAGAAAATAGGGTGCCTTTGAGAAAGAACAAGGGGAACCTAATTTAGATGAGGGGAAAGGGAGAAAACTCACTGAAGGAGTAATATTAGTAAAAGCTTAGAGGAGGGACTTCCCTGGTGTCACAGTGGTTAAGAATCCACCTGCCAGTGCAGGGGACACGGGTTTGAGCCCTGGTCCGGGAAGATTCCACATACCACAGAGCAACTAAGCCCGTGCACCACAGCTACTGAAGCCTGCAGTCTTAGAGCGCGTGCTCCACAACAAGAGAGGCCACCGCAATGAGAAGCCCGCGCACCGCAACGAAGAGTAGCCCCCGCTCGCTGCAACTAGAGAAAGCCCGCGCACAGCAACAGAGACCCAACGCAGCCAAAAATAAATAAATTAAAAATAAATAAAATCATAAATCCATTAAAAAAAAAAAAAAAGGAGGAAGTAGGACCTAGGGATGTAGCCAGGCAGAGAGACTGAGGACAGGCTTCTAGGACTGGTAGCTAGGTGAACACATTATAGGCAAAGGCCTTAACTAAGGAGGAAAGGAGCTCAGTAGGCCCCAGGATCAGATGGAAGTACCCTGAACTAGTAAGGTAGGAACTGAGTGGGTAGAAAAGCGTGCTCCAAGGTTGGAGAGGTCAGGGAACTGCTCGTGAAGGCCATGTTCAGGATTTTGTATTTTATCCTAAGTGCGATAGAAAGCAAAAGAGTTTAAACATGGAACTGTGCCTTGATAAATAAGTTTAAAAGATGGCTCTGGCTTCTATTTGGAGAATGGAATTGGAGTGGGGTTGGAAGGGGGGCAGGGCGCCACAGTATAGAGAACAAGCAAAAAATGGAAATAATATGACCAGTAGGGAGACTTTGAAGTAGTCCAGCAGAGAGGTAAAAGTGGTCTGTAAATTCAGTGGAGAGAGAAAAAAGTAGATGGAAAAATAGGTAATTTGTAGTAATTTCTCCAGTGAGTCATTGGGGAAATGCCCCCGGGGTTCCAGCCAAAAAGATTTTAAGAATTGCTGTGTTTTTTGAATGATATTGATAGAGCAGGATAAAGTCATGGTGCCATTTGCAGAATGCCAGGGAATGATGATTCAATCACAGAAACCAAAACAATTTCATTAGCAGAAAATGACTTTTGCATGAATTTCAACCATCTTGATTATGTAACCAAGAAAACTAAGTAAGATCAGCAGTTTCCAAGATTGTCCATTTTCTTGCTATTTAGTCACATAAAACAATTCTTAATGCCAACCCAAAATGAAGAAATTATTATTAATGGAAAATATTTAATATATACAAGTGAATTTTCTATTTTTCTACAAAAAGTCCGCCATTCTGTTTTCAGCAGAAAAACATCATGTTCTGATTTCCAGGAATATTATTTGACAACTCGGGGATTGGGACCATACATAACTTGATGGTTAGGCTCTTAGGAGTGGGGCAGACCCAGGTTCCAACCCCACTATGCCGCCTATCACCTGTATGCAAGTACTTAACTTCTACACCTTAGTTTCCTAATCTGTAAAATGGAGATAATACTTTTTAGAGTTTTGGGGTTTTTTCTCATAGGGTTTCAAGTATTTTCAAAGGAAACAATGTGTTTTTAAATGTGTAGCACAGTATCTGGCACATGCCTGAATAGGTGGGTACCTATTATTCTTTATTCCCATTTGTTCTTAGAGCCAGAGATGGTGAAGTGGACTCAAGAGGGCCACAAATTCTTTGACATTCCTCCCATCTATAAATGAAATTTCTGCCCCCTCCCCTTAAATCTGGGTGGGCTCTATGTTTGCTTGACCAATTGAATGCAGTGGAAGGGATACTGAGCCAGTTTCCGGTCCCAGGCCATTGAGTGGCAGCTTCCACTTCCCATCTCTTGAAATATTTGCTCTTGGACCTAGCTGCCATGGTGTGAGAAAACCCAAGCATCCATGGGAAGACCTATGTGGAGAGGAACGGTGACCACCCCCCACCTCCCAGGTCCTCTGTTCAACATCCACAACTGAGCTACCCCAGCCAATACTGATTTGCCAGCCACATGAGTAAGCTTCTTGGAAGAGGCTTCTCTAGCCCCATTCCAGCTGCCCCAACTGATGCCAAGTGGAACAGAGACTAGCTGTCCCTACCAAGTCCTGTCCAAATTGCAGACTAGAGAGCAAAATAATTGAGTTTTTTTAGCCAATAAGTTTTCTGGTGGCTTGTAACTGCATTAGATAACCAGAATAGATGAAATCAAGTTTCCTCCTCTGCTCTGATCCCGTATATGTATTAGCAGTAGAACGTGTGGGCAAGTTCATTTAGTCCAGCAGAAGTAAGTGTGGTTTATAGAGAAAGTAGGTCATGAGGAAATTTGCTGAGTTTGCCTTGAGCTGTGTGACCTGTGTTTGACTTACAGAACTCGGTCCAGTTATTCAGCAAACCTTTCTGGATGCCTGCCTTCTACTTGGTGGTAAGCAGAGGTAGTACCTCTGAGAATTGATCTCACCCTGGATACAATTGTGTCATGGTAACCATTTTTAGTTCCACATCCCACTGATATCTATTTTATGTCCATTCAAAAATGTCAATTTATTCAGGCTGGCCATCTGACCCACAGATCAAACTTAAGCCATACCTAAAATTCCTCTAGACATGTACCAGACATTTGGCTAAAAAATAAAGTGCAACCGAAGAGACACAATGTCTAGTGATCCAATCAGGAGAAAACAGATCTAGGGTATCCTTTTGCAAAATTTGTCAGTTTTGGAGGGGGACATTTCCTGGAGCAAAGTCACGTGATGTAATTGCTCAAAGTGGTTCCGTCAACTTTTATCTTGCATAATTACCCAAGAAACCAGTTAGTGCCAAACAATCTTTTTGATGTGAATATTATATTTATGATGTAAATTACAAGACCTCCACTTCTTGCGGTGGGGCGATCCTTCCGCGAGAGGGAGTGACTGTCTCTCAAATCAGAGGTCTGCATTATCTGGCTCAAAAGCTAAGGGATTGGCTCTCAAGAGATTTTCGATTTACAGTGCTCTTAAAACCCGCTTTAAACGACTTAAGCTTCATCTTAAATCTTGTACTTCATTCCAAGTTGCAAGTGAGGAAATCGAGGCTCTCTCTGGGCTTGGATTCCTTCCTCTTCAAAATGGGGACGACGTCAGATTTAATCTCCCCACAGAGTGAGTATACGTCAGAGAGCCCCTGACCTGCTCAAAGAGGTCCAACTTCCGTTCGCGACCCTCCATCCCTTTCCCTCACTTCCTCTCCCTGTCTTTGCCCCGCCCCTGGCGTTGGGCAACGCACGCCTGAGATTGGCTACTGGGAGCCCAGAGGCGGTGGAAGGGTCGGGGAGGCCATGGTGACGGGAGGCGGGGGGCGGTAACTGACGCCGGAACCCCGAGGCGGCAGCGGCCGGTTTAGCGTGGCCTGGCAGGGCTTGGAGGACCGGCCGGCGCGTGGCAGCAGCCAAGGAGCCTGAGGCCGGGGAGTCGTGCGCAGGCGCTACTCGGTTGGGCCGTGAGCCGGCCGAGGCCTCGGCTGCGAGACCTTCCCGATGCCGGTTGGGGCTCTGCGGAGCAGAGCGGAGGCTGCGCCCGGGCCTCGGGCGGGGTAGAAGGCCGGCGGGCCCGCTGCCCTGCGCGCGGTGGATGCGGCGGCGGCGATGGACGCCCTAGAGGAAGAGAGCTTCGCGCTGTCCTTGTGAGTGACGCCGCCCGACCCCGGGAGGCTGAAGGCCGGAGCTGCGGGCGCTTGGCCTCGGCCTCCGCCTCCGCCCTGTGAAACCAGTGTCCCCGGTGTGGGTGGGAGACCAACAAGACTCCGCCCCAGTTCCCGCGGTCGATTCTGCCGCCGCGACGACCGCAGGGCTCAGGCCTGGAGGACAGGAGTGCAGTGCGGTGTCATGCGATGATACACGCCTCTGTCACAATGCCCCTCGCCTCCAATCCTTGGTCGTTAGCAAAACCTGGCGAGTTTGAGCTGCCAAGGCCCGACCACGGGTCAGAAGACCCTCCACCACCACTACCCCCAGGGACTCTAATTGCCCCCCTCCCCCGGCCAGTGTCTTAACCGCACCAAGTTTACGCCCGCCCGCAAGCAGATTGGTGTGGGGTGATAGCGAAGATGGCGGTGAGTAGAACCCCAAGGAAATAAATGCGAGGAGCCTTAACATGTCCGCTGTGAGCCTTTGCTCCTTTTATTTGTTCCTTTTGTAAGTCCTTGTATCGTATCATGTTTTCTGAAAGTGGAGCCATTGCATTCAACTTTGATGTCACAGATGTGTCAAATGTGTTTTCTTCTGTGTGGCATTGCTGAATTAGACAGTAATCATTATTAATTGTTGAAGCAAGTTGATGGGCAGTTCATTTGAAAATGTCCATAATACATTTTGAAAAAAAGAGGAATTATCTGAAACAGCTCCTAATCCAGGCGTATTTTTCAGCTCTTCCGCCTCTGATGCAGAATTTGATGCTGTGGTTGGATATTTAGAAGACATTATCATGGGTAAGCTTCCTTGCCTGTGCTTTTTAGGTTTTAGGCCCTTGCGTTTAAGGACATTGAAATCCATTTGGAGACTTAATTTTTAAAAAGAGAGAAAACATGAAGCTGCATGTAATGTTTAATGTAATGTACTGTAATACAAAGTAAGCCTTACTGTGCTTTGCTTTACAGGCTACAGCCCCTACTCCTTTAAGTAACTAGTAACTATAGATTCAGTCCCCTGAAGGGACTTATTCAGGTAATGGGGCACCTTGAAGTTATGGGGCTCTTGGCAAAACTTCAGAAAATCTTAACCTAGTTTATTTCAGAGAGTAAAATCAATTTTTAGTCTTGAGTTTTAATATTTTGTGACATAAAGCACAGTGTAATACCATAGCCTTTGGGACTATACCTGGTGGCGCAGTGGTTAAGAGTTTGTCTACCAGTGCATGGCACACGGGTTCGAGCCCTGGTCCAGGAAGATCCCACATGCCACAGAGCAACTAAGCCCTTGCGCCACAACTGCTGAGCCCACGAGCCACAACTACTGAAGCCTGTGCCCTAGAGCCCGTGCTCTGCAACAAGAGAAGCCACTGCAATGAAAAGCCCACGCACCGCAAGGAAGAGTAGCCCCCAGCTCGCCACAACCAGAGAAAGCCCGCGCACAGCAGCGAAGACCCAATAGCCAAAAATTAATTAATTAATTAAAAAATACCATAGCCATAGCACACATGTCCATGAGGAACAAGATGTAATACTTCAGCTGGGTTCTGAGTTCGAATTCGTGGATTCATTTTGGCATCCATAAGTCCTGCTAAGTAATAAGCAGTAATAGGCACCAACCGTTTAAGACAAATATGTGGGAGAGAAAAATTTGAGAAAATCTTGTCTGTTGACTTTAAGTTTTCTGAGAATTAGGAAAAGAACACTGTTGTTTGGTGTTACTAGCTGTATTTCTTAGTCTTGTTTAGTGAAAAATCACTGACCAAGTTTTTATACCTTCGGGTCCTGTAAAGGTTCATACCCTTAACTCCTAAATGCAGATGTTTCACTGTTAAGATCCCATGTGGATCTGAGGATTTCTGGGGAATGCTGAGGAATACTTTCTTTTGGCCTCTATGAGTACCCTGTGTGCTGTGGGAAAGCCCAGGGTATTTATTCCAAAGTCTAGGTCATTTATGAAGCTTTCCTTTTTTTTTTTTTTTTAAATATATCCTAATACTATTCCATCAATTGTATTTATTTATTTATTTATTTTAAAACAGGTTTTCTATGTTTATTTATTTATTTTATTTATGGCTGTGTTGGGTCTTCGTTTCTGTGTGAGGGCTTTCTCCAGTTGTGGCAAGCGGGGGCCACTCACTATCACGGCCTCTCTTGTTGCGGAGCACAGGCTCCAGACGCGCAGGCTCAGTAATTGTGGCTCACGGGCCTAGTTGCTCCGCGGCATGTGGGATCTTCCCAGACCAGGGCTCGAACCTGTGTCCCCTGCATTGGCAGGCAGATTCTCAACCACTGCACCACCAGGGAAGCCCCTGAAGCTTTCCTTTTGTTTTTAGAAGTTATATTCTATTTGGTTGTTAGAATATCCTAAATACTGTAAACCTTAATGTTTGCTATGAACCAATCTCTATACATGAATTCTCATCTAAATTCCACCTGGCAAATCTTATAGGATAGGTACTCTGATCATCCTCATTTTTCCGATGAAGAAAGTGGGGCTTAGAGAAATTAAGTAACGGGCCGAAGGTCACACAGTTGTAAGTGGCTGAGGTGGGATTTGAACCCAGGTAGTCTAGCCTCTATCAGAGCCCATCCATTTAATCACTACACTGTTTACACCACTGCTGCTGAAATTATATTAAGAGAACCCTTTGTGGGGTTCCCAAGCCACCCTGTGTGGCTCTGATTAAAGTGGACTAGAGGATAGTGGTGGTTGCACAGCAGCGTGAAGGCTCTTCATGCCGCGAAACTGTACGCTTAACACCTTCAGCTTTCCCCTCCTAGAGACTGGCCATCTATAAAGCAGTTCTGCTGACATTTCTTCCTGCCTGTTTAGAAATCAGAATGGTTTTTAGTCTCCATTAAAAAGAGTACATTTTTCCTATTGCGGTTCAGATGATGAGTTCCAGTTATTACAGAGGAGTTTCATGGACAAGTACTACCAGGAGTTTGAAGACACGGAAGAGAATAAGCTCGCCTACACACCTATTTTTAATGAATATGTAAGTGGATTCCTATTCCTCTTACTGGAGATTAGGATTTCTTTAAATTATGAATTTAGGATCAAATGATGTTGAAATCTGCTCAACTTCTGAAATCCGCTATCAGCACCCTGCCGGGAAGTCTAATTAGAATCTGATTTAGTCTTCATCTCCTGTTGTTTTCCTCTGCACAGTTCTTGGGGCTGTTTTCCAAATATTTAATAACTTCGTCTTCTGTTTTAAAACATGTTTGGCTTTATCATAATCCTGCTTTCAGTTACAGTGTGTGGATTCACCATACCTTGCACTTACATACTTTTGACCTTTTGGCTTTCACACACTATTTTTTACTACTACATAATCCAGTCAGGTGTGCATGACTGTTAGATAAAAGTGAAAACCAAGACCAAGATCACTAACTAGTTGGTGGCAAAACCAAGATTAGAACCCAGGAACCTCGACTCTTGACCCCTAGGGTCTTTGCACTATGCCAAGGCCTCGTGCAGCCTCCTGTTATGATCTCATCTGTCCGAGAAGAGGTTTGAGCCTCCAGGACTTTCTTCCCTTAACACAGAAGTGTGGCAGAGTCGATGAAGGTTTCTTAAGCCAAGCCTCAGCTTTTAAGGAACCTGCGATTACCTCCAACTGTATGCTTTTTTGTATGTTCTTTCTGCACAGATTCCGTCTACCCAGGCAGAAAAGCCCCCTCTTACTTCACTCCTCACTTCCTGCCGTGGGGAGTGGGAGCCCTTCTGCTCCCTATCCCTACCCACCTTGGAGCATTCCTCTTGTTACATCGTAATTACCTGCAAATGCCTCTCCCACGGGTGGGCCAGGGCACGGGGTGTGCTCACTGAGGACAGGAGCTGGGTTTGGGTTCTCTTTGGTGCCCCCAGCACTCGGCAGGGAGCCAGGCACACAGAATAGGCTCTTAGGAAATGTTTTCAAAGGGCTGGAGGACAGGCTTTCTGAAGAGAAGCCTTGTTTTCTTAAAGCACAGTCTGACCAAGATCCTTTCCACTGTTACAGATTTCTTTGGTAGAAAAGTATATAGAAGAACAGCTGTTGGAGCGGATTCCTGGATTTAACATGGCGGCTTTCACTACAACTTTACAGTGAGTTGAGCTTGACTCTGCTTTTTTACCCTCCTCCTCCTCAACTCTGAAAGAAGACCCCCTCCCCCTTGTTTTCCTCAATGCTTGAATATCAAGCTTTAGAGCACTTGGTTAGGTCCTGGGTGGGAGGCCCTCCAGACCTTTGAGGGAAATCTCCAAGAGAGGTCTGTGTCATCATTCATTCATGAAGCAGCCACCCTTTTCTTTTGCAGGCACCATAAAGATGAAGTGGCCGGTGACATTTTCGACATGCTGCTCACGTTTACGGATTTTCTGGCTTTTAAAGAAATGTTTCTGGACTATAGAGCAGTAAGTTCTCCTTGTCTTTTTAGTCACAGTGAACCGCTTAGAAAGTTCCAAGTAGACCTGTCGAGCACAAACCACCCCCTGTGCTCCTCTCTGTAAGACTGGCCAGTATCAGCCCAGCAGTGAGTGACGTGTCAGCAGAGCAAGCTGCTGTCCTCTGCTGGCCGGGGCCTGGGACCCTTACAAGGAATTACATTCTCATGGTTTTGGTGAAACAGGTCCCAGGCACCTTATAGGGTCCCTAAATAATCAAAAGGACAAAGCCAAAAATCAGGTCTAATTGCCTTGCTTTTCTTGGAATGCAGGTTCTTAATAGGAAAAAGAAATGTTTTTCGGTGAAGAGAGGTCTTTTTTTGTTGTTTTTTTGGCTGCGCCTTGTGGCATGTGGGATCTTAGTTCCCCGACCAAGGGACCAGGGATTGAACCCATGCCCCCTGCAGTGGAAGTGTGGAGTCTTAACCACTGGACCGCCAGAGAAGTCCCCAAGAGGTGCATTTTTAAAGAGTGACCAGCTCTGAATAAAAATGCAAAATCACATACTCCCTTTTCCTGTGTTCTCCCTGGTGGCCCACCCTGAACACCTCCTTCCCTGTTATGAGCTAGAAAGGACTTTTTTCTATCTCTTGCCTCTTAAAGTTGTTCTCTTCTCTTGTAGGAAAAAGAAGGCCGGGGACTGGACTTAAGCAGCGGTTTAGTGGTGACTTCATTGTGCAAATCTTCTGTGACAGCTTCCCAGAACAATCTGCGGCCCTAGGTCCCACCTCCAGGTAATGGGATCTTTCTAGACATCACCAGCCCAATAGACTGGGAGAGGCTTTGGCTAATGATGTCAGAAGAATACATCTTGGAATGACTGACTGTTCTGCAACTCTTCGTTAATGTTAAGTATTGATGGGTCAGAAGAAAATGACCTGACCTTCCTGGGACACATTCTTGTCTTCAGTAACCCTAGTACTCCTACCTGAGTAGACACCTCTTTCAGGAGCTTCTGAGTCTGGCTCCTGCACCAAGCCCAAGTCCAGCATTCCACCTGGGGGGCACTTCCCCAGCATACGTGTTGGTGTGTCCATGTTGGAAGAACCCCCCATCACCAACTCTCTTGGCCCAGCAGGCCTTGCATGTCCCGCCAGGCTTTTTGTGCACTCACAGCTTTTTACATGGGTCAGAGTTTCAGTCCTGCAGCCTCAATGGGCTTTTTGACTGGGAGTATTTATCTAGGGTTTAACTCAAGCTAGGTGCCCATCTCAAGATTTCTGAAACTCCTACTATCACAGCTAGTCTTGGCTGTAGGAATCGACTTAGAGAGTTGTCCTTTACCTAAAAAGGTACTTGTGAAAATCAGTTCCTAGTCTTACATGTACAGTCCTTGTATCACTTCACTGTCTTCTACTGGTCCTGATGTACTCCCATTGTTTCTATAACTCTCGTTTATGTTTTTGAAAACATATTTTTATAGATGAATACTCAGGCTAAAACCTAGTGGATATAATCTTGGAACTTCCATGATTACCCACTTCAAGATCAAAGTATTATATTGCTGTGTGCTTTTTAGCTGTTAGTGCTATGAAAGCAAAAATGCTTTCTATGTTGGTGTTCCTATTTTACTGGGCACCAATGAATGTATGCTGGAAGTAGTCTAAAAGGTTTCCTTTTCTTAGAGCATGTTAGTATTTGTGCAGGTTTGCTTAAAACCCTTTCTGTGTAAAACAGCTCCTTAGGTTTTCTGTTGGGGTAGGGGCTCTGCACTTCCTTCTTGCTGTCAAAATAATCTTACCAAGATAGTGTTCCACTGGTCTAGCTCAGTAGGAGACAGCAAACAGCTTTACTGGTCATCTGTCTGCTTGGATTTAGTACAATGTTTGATAGAACATTACTGACCAGAAAACATGGATGTCACCTCTCTAGAAAGAAATACTATAGTAGTTCAATTCCCAATGTGTACCTTAGGTTTTTTGTTGTTGTTTTTATTTTTATTTTTCAAGTAAAAATAAGAATCTCTACTGACTTTTCACTTGGCTGTTCTGGTTTTAAAGGATGAGCTAGCTGTAGGCTGTGCGTTTTTCTGTACCGATGTGGCGCTTATTAAATACTTTTGTACCATGAGTAAAATTTCAGGTGTTTTGCAAAAACAAAAACCATCATTCTAAATGAGTCATCCCTTCTTTACTATTGCTGTTGCCATCAGGTTATCAGTACTTTGGTCTTTCAAGACGAAGGCTTTTTAAAACACTTCCTCTCCTGGCCTTGCCTACCCTTCTTGCTCTTTTTATAAACGGGACTGCCCATCGCAGGCCAGGCATGTTGGAAGCACTTGATGAAGTGCACCCTCTGTTCAGTCTGGCTGAGAAAAGGCAGGTGGACAAATCCAAAGATGAAATTATGAAAAGTGAACAAAAAAGGCAAATGGTTTTTTCATCCTTTTCCACTCAGAAAAAAAAAGCAGGCAAGTCCGTTGTAGCTTCATATTAGAAAACAGGCTTTCTGATTTTTTTTAAAACAAACTAGAACTCTCTCCATCTGCTCAGGAACTTAGGTCATCATGTGCCACCTTCAGAGGGGCTCAGGCATGGTCAGGATGAGAAAGCCCAACATGCAGGCCCAGCCTCAGGAGACATTTGCCGCCTCCTATTGCTTAGGCCTCCTCAGCCATGGGAAGCACTGTTCACCCAAACTGCAGGGCCAGGGGCTAAGGACAGGGGGATGCATTGGCCTGAACCAACAGGTAGTTGTTTGACAAAGCGTGCTAACATCTCCACCAAAATAGGCTGTGTTTTAGGGTGTCAGAAACCTGGTAAGACTTGCCAAGGGTTTTGTTTTCTCTTAAGCCTCAAAAGAAAATCGGTTGGTCTTCCTTAAAACTATCCTCTTATGGCTTAATTCTAGAATGACTATAATTTGTTATTCAAACTCTGAGACACTGGAGAGTAAAAAGGGATGCTGTTAATTGTCACACCAGGACAACAGGCACAAACTAGGCCTGGGACCCAACTGGGACATGGGTATCAGACTTAGTCCTCCCCCACCACCCTTCGCAATGGAGTCACTCATCCGCAACTGTTTGAATCTGGTTACATTCTAATTGTTTCCAGTTTTTTAAGACAGGACCAAGGGGTGCCCAGAAATGCCTGTGGCTTATTATTCAGAGCATGTTGCGCTGTGGTGGGAAAATAAGCTCAGAAGGAGAGTATCCCCCTCTTTGCTGCTCCCCCCACCTCTACTGTCTGTAGCAGCTCCGCGCATCAGGCACTTGGATTGTCTGATCTCTGAACTTCAAAAACTGTCAAGGTAGGTGACATGGCAATCGTAAGTTCATCAAGATGACTAAATGATTTACTGTTAAACTGAGACCCTTTTCAGAATAAAAGGGGGTGCTATTAAATTTATGCCATGACAAGCGGCAAAAACGGGACTGTCCCAGCAAAGCAGGCAGGAAGTTGGTCATCCTACCTCAGGCCAAAGAAGTGGCTGGTGGTGCTGAGACTGCAGAACTGGAACTGCCTTTAAATAGGCATTTGGAACCTTTGTACGGTTGTCTGTCCCTTGGTATCCGTGGGGGACTGGTTCCAGGACCGCTGGGGATACCAAAACCCACCGATGCTCAAGTCCCTTATGTAAAATGGCGAGTATTTTGAATACAGCTGACCCTGCATATCAACTGATTGGTTGAATCCTCAGATGTGAAACCCAGGGATATGGAGGGCTGACTGTACTGACTTATGCTGCAGCTTCCTGGAGTTTATAAGCATCTATAACCGTGATTCCCCAACATCTTTTCCAAATAAGTTCTTTCATCTTTATTTTTGTAAAAAAACAAAAACAACAAAGTCGCCTCCAAGCAAAGGACAACTCACTAGCAAGGCCTTGCTTTCCCTCCCTCCCTCCCTCCCTCATGTCCCAGGTGCCTGATTAACAGTGTCAAGGAGGCAGTAGGCATTGATGTTAGCTTTTCCCAAAGGGAAAACTACAAACAAGGGCTTGGGAAAGGGAGGGAAACCTGGATAAGTTTTTCATCATTGAGAAGTCACTTAAAACTGATTTGTTTAAAATAACTGGTATGTCTGAAATGTAGGAAAGGAAGACTATACTGTCAGCATCATAACCCTCTTTCGACAAGTTTCCCTACAAGTGACATGCTGGCTTGGGGGAGGGTCAGGCCAGGATTATGTTTTAAGGAATCAGAACGGTTTCGTGAATTTGCTCAGCTTCCCAGAACAAAAACAGAGATAAATAATTGCTGCTTGTTAGGCTCATTCTATGGTGGGCTGCAAGTCTGGAGTCATTGTTAGTGTATTTAGTGCCAATGAGAAGGCTGGGTCCCAGCCTTGGACACCGAAGTCATAAAGACAAAGCAGAGAGAGTCCTGTATCCCCCATCACCTTCTGCTGAATATGGAGGATGGAGAGGTCTTGGCTGTTGGCCTCTCTCCAGCCCATGTGCCTGCCAGAGGAAGGATCCTGATTCCTTGGGAGTGTGGGGTGAGCCCAAGGAGTCTGATGAGCAGAGAAGAGCAAGTGTAGTCCCTTCCGGGCTGACTCCATGCAGGGCTCAGGCTTCGGGCTTGCGGGGCCACCTGCACAGGGACCAGGCTACAGCCTTCAGGCCCAGGGTGGCCCATGGCACCGGTGGTTTAGGCATAGCCGCCAGCCATCTGACTGGTGGCTGCATTGCTGCCTACTCCTCGCCAGGCCTGGAAGCTGAAGAAAGCGCTCACTCCATAGGCAATCATCACTAAACACGAAAAGAACTGAAAGAGAAGACAGCAAAGGTGAGTCTGTCCGCAGCACGGCACACGGGGCTGGGGGCTGTGACAGTGATACAAGCACCAGGAAGGTAAATGCAGACAGTGAAACCCGGGGCCCCTCAATTAACCAGAATGAGCTGCTCTGGAGCCACACCACCTCCTCCTTAACCATACACCCATTTAACCACTGTGGGGGCTGATGGGTACCAGGTTCTGGGGTGCCAACTTTATATTCTAGTGGGGGAACCATTAACCACACCAGCAAGGTGTGTCTTAGACTGAGAGGGATAACTGGACAGTGTGCTAAGAGTCACCAAGGGGTAGGAGCTACTTTATAGACACATTTCAGGGATTTAGTTTTAAAAAGGCAATGTTCAGCTACCCTAGGAGTTTTCTGGAATCAATTCATAGGTATCCCTGCACTAGCACCTAAGGCCACGTTCAGAATTTCCATGTCTCTATTCTGGTGACTGAGTTCACAGATTTCAAAACCATCCTCACCAGAAAGAGTGAGGAAACCCAAGTCCTGGTCTAACTCCCGCCCTACCCAGGACTCGGTTTAGGCGCGTCCCTTCACCTCTCTTAGCCTCAGTTTCCTGGTCTGTCGAAAGGACTGGCAGTCCCTGTCCCCCTCCCCACTGAGGGAGTGGAAGGACACAGGAAGTGCCTGCAGGGGCCCGTGGGTGAGGCATGCTGGGTACGGAGGGGATGCTGATACTTCACTGGCTACCCGACCTGGAGCCCGAGTTCGAGCTGCGTGGGAGAGCCTGAGGATCTCCCAAATGGTTTAAACCGAAAGGTTTTTGTGCGTGCCTTTCTCAAGGGGGGAGGATAGAGCGCTTTTAACAGATTCTCCAAGGGGACATATGACCCTAAATCATCGTAGCATGACTGATTTACAGTAAATTTAACCCAAACTTCATTTGTGCCACCCAAGTATTTCCCAAGCATTCTGGTTCCTCAGGGTATGGCTGTTAATTATGGAAAACTGAGCCCACTGAGAGGAGGGTAATTCAGCATGTGGCAGGTGCCTGGCCTGGGACCAGGGAGCAGTGAGAGTCCAGGGGCACAGACCTTGCTTTGGCCCGTCTCCCCTGTAACTGCCGAGGGTGCCCCAGGGAGCCATACTCACGGAGGCAGCTGCACGCTGGTTATACTGCCCGGTGCCCTTCAGGGACGTCAGTTCAACCGAAGCAGAGCAGGTGATGAAGGCCGTGATGTAGAGAACGGTGGCGCCCACATTAAATATCATTAACTGGGGGTAGGTGGGGGAGAGAACAGTCTTAAGGCATGAGACTCTTCCGGTAACTGTGGAACCTCCTGGTCCCCACGAGCACATCCCTTTAGTAGCCAGAACGGGCTGGGGCTCAAGGATGGGGATGGAGACACGTGGGTCTTTCCCACTAAAAAGGCCTCAAGAGACAGCGGTCTACACAAGGTCAGCCTGGAGGCCATATGAGCAGGGAGTGTAAACATACCGAAGGCCAAGAGATGGTGCGGCTGTGGAGGGGCTGCTAAAGTGACCTGGTCAGGACAGCAACAGTTCCACAAGGCAAAACCCATTCCTGATGGCAAGAGGCCAAACCAAGCCTGTCTCTGAGTGCACCAGCTGAAGAACCCGGGTCCTGCTCGTGTTGGCTCCCAGCCAGGCCCAGCCCTCCCTGTTGCCCCTGAGGACTTGGCTCTGAGGCTGGCCCACGGGGCGGGGGCGGTGGTGCCTCACGTCCCTCTCTGCCCTCAGTGGGAAGAATCTGTCTGCCTTTTGGCCACATCCTAGGCTCTAGGCCCCATGTCAAACGCCAGGGTGAGGACCCCCTAAGCCAGGCTGGCAAGGAAGGGTCCTGGGCTGACAACCAGGCCCAGGTCCCATTCCCCCAACGCTTGGCCCCCGGACCCAGTTGACACTCTTAGCAGAGATCGCAAACTAGTGGCCCTCAGGAATGTTTGGCTCATCCCATAGATTTTTAAAAAATATTACGAACATTTTAAATTTGATTTCATACGAAAACTTTGATTTCATATAAAACTTTCAATCTTAAAATATCAAGATTTGGCACCTGCATTCCCACTAACCCCTCCTGACCTATTTCACTCACGCCTCTTACCTGCGCCCGGAAGGGGGCTTGTAGCCCCTATCCCAGGAAAGCCCAATTTGGCAATCATAATTCAGCCTCCTCTAGGAGGGTGAGACACTGCCTTGCCATCATGGCCTGGGAAAGGAGCATCCTTTCCATCAGCAGCTGTGGCTGGGCCCCAGACCAGTGCTAAGAAACACCAAGGCCCCTCCATCCCCGGAGATGTCTTTCTTCAAGGCTCCTAGGACACGAGGCAGGGGCTGGACCCTAGCCAGGAAGTCAGGCCGCCCCCTCCTCATGCCAGGATCTTCCCTCCAAGCCCAGTGCCCGCCGCAAACACCACCTGGCTCCTGCCAGTGATGTTAAGATCTAACAAACCCGGTCTGTCTTGAGGATGACTCACGTTTCCTCAGCTTCAAAAGTCATTGAATTGCAAACAATGCTGCCTAGTCCCAGCTTTGCTTGTCTTACAATCACGTGCCTCTCTTGCCTCTCTCTGCTCACTGAAAGCCTCAGACCCCAGCTGCAGGGGTTTTCCAGGTCAGAGAAAAAAGCCCTAACAGCTTTCTCTATGTCTGGCCGGGGTACTTCCTATGGACACTCACAGCTCTGTGTGCTAAGGAGACTGACCCGGGCAAACCCGGGACACCATCCTCTGCCAGGCTGCAGGGGCCTCACCCTGCAGACAGCGGGGTGCGGGGGGTGAGATGGCACGTTGAGCCCAGCCCATCCTGCACACACCGGGCCCAGCCTCGGTGATTCCTGCCAGCTCAGCCCAACCTCCAGGCCCAGGGCCGCCAGTCAGAACCCACAGATTCAAATCCCAACTACCCCCCAAAAGGAAAAATACTTTCAAGATCCCAAATGGCCTCTGGTCTCTCCATTCAACAGCCCCTCACTTCTACTCCCTTCGTGGGAGAAAGTCAAGCCTAAGTCCTCCTGGATTCATGGCTCTCAGTGCTCAGAAAAACTGGACACCTGAACCATCAATCCTCCCTCCCCCACCCAGAGCTACAGGCCAGCGAGGACTTCAGCCAGCCCCCACCTGCCACTTCTCATTTAGGGAAGGCTGCATTGTCACAGCTACACCCAGAGGCAGAGGGGTCAGCCTGGACCCACCCCCAGGGTTCCTACCCAGACTCACCACCAGCGGCCAAGGCACCATGTATAGCTTCATGTGCAGCTGAAACAGGTAGAGGATGAAGAAGACGATTGTCACCAGCCAGAGGAAGACAGCGACAAACATCACCCAGCCATAGGCCGGGTACAGGTGGTACGGGGTGTCGGCAATCAGGGCCCACACCAGCAGCCCCAGCACCTGGAGGGAGCGAGACAGGGCCAGCGTCTCCCAGAGCCCCCAGCACTCAGGCTGGAGGCCACAGGCCAGAGGCTTCCAGGCCTTTGCCGTGGGGCGCCCTCTGCAGGACACATTTCTCATTTGCCCAAGAAAAATTTATTTGGCTCCTACTGCATACCAATACATACCAAGCCCTTGCCTGGTAACGTACTCCTTTCAGATCTCAGCTGAAATGTTACGTGCTCCAGGACACCTTCCCTGCTCCTCCAGTCTGGGTTCCAGAACCCTCTTCCGTGCTCACATGGCCCCCCAGGGCACCCACCACCCAAGACTGTAATTCTGTTTCCTTCCCCAGACTGGAAGCCACAGCAGCAGTGCCATCCACCCTGCTGCCTCCAGGGTGAGACCCCTGCAGCCCCGGAGGGGTGGTGTCCCAGGCTTGCCCAGTTCCCCACGGGCAAGACAATGACTGTCCCATTCATAGGTGCATCTCAGCACCCAGTACAGGACCGGAGCTTGGTCAGGGGCTTAGTAAATGCCTCTAAAAGAAAGATGAAGTCACCAGCACACCCCTGAGGGAGGGACACACAATCACAGAGTCCCAGAGGTACAGTGACCTCTGCCTGGTGCCCTACCAAGCCCCTTCCACCCCCAGCTTCTCCGACTCTCCTAATTGCCCTTCAATACAGGTGTTACCATCCCCGCCTTACAGGTGAAACTGGGCCTCAGAAAAGCAAAAGGACCTATCACGCCATTCCTATGTGGCAGGGTGGGCCCCAACATCCCTGTAGTGTGTGTAGCGGCTAACAGCATGGCCTCCGGAGCCGACTGCCTGATTTAAAACGCACTCCCCTTACCAGCTGTGTGACACTGGGTAAGCTCACAACCACTCTGTGCTCTGGACACATCACCTGTCACATGAGTATAAAGAGCATACCTACCTCACAGGTTCAGGACCCATGGGGGTTTGTACACATGAACGAACAATTCCAGCTGGGGACGCTGTGCTGCAGGGAATTCTACACGGGTAGGTTGGCTGAACCCCCCCCCCCCCCAGTGGCCTCGTGGGGAATTTGGCAGGGTGGTACCTCACTTGTGGCCGTTCTAGCCTCCCACGAGCCTCTCCTGGCCCCTTTCCTGCTGGCTGAGACCCCATAGGCCAGGACGTCCTCCTTCACCACAAGGGCATTCATTCTCCAGAATCCCTGGCCGGCAGCAGGCCTCGGGACTGGCCACTGAGAGGGAGGATCTACCGGGGGGCTGTGGAGAAAGGCTGCTTTGCTGACGAAGACACAGAGAGAGCTGTCACTCTTCTTCCCGTAGATAGCGTGTGACACCAAGGCTCCCAGTGACCTTGCCACCGACTCGAGGATGAGCCAACCATCAGTCGGACCACAGGGAAGTGGCTCAGGAGCGAAACCCACCTCTGCTGCTGGTTTGGGGGACAGAAAGTCCCCCCGCCGCAAACTCCTAGGCCAGACACAGGAGAGCTGTCACCCCAGAGCAGCCAGAATGGGTGCCTGCCAGGCACCCCACCGAAGCACCCCTGCCAAGGACCAAAAGGGAAGTTTCTGTATCGATCCCCCTACACCTGTGGGGTCAGGGCAGGAATGAGCCTAGCTGAGGCCGGGAGTCCAGCAGCCCCTGTGACGACTTTCCTTTCTCCCCACCACCTGGAAGTGAGAGGTGGAGCCCTGGGCTTGGGAGTCAGGAGCTGGGCTTTCATCCTGCCTGGGCTATGGGACGCCAGGCAAGTGCCTTCCCACTCTGTGCGGCTCACCAGGGCAACTCTAGTCCGCCTGCTAGAACGCAGGCCCCCGAGGAATCCTTCTTTGGTCATCGCTGTGTCTCCAGTGCCCGGCAGTGCCTGGCGCATAGACCTGCTCGATAAACACAGGCTCAGGAGGTAACTGGCCTCAGTTTCCTTATCCAGGAAACAGAGGTCAGACCCCCGCCCCCCACAGGCACTGTGTGTCACAAGAGGACGCAGGGGTGAATCGCTGAATGTGCTCCCGGCCCTGCCTCCCTCCACGCAGGGGTGGGAGTGGGAGACTCGGGAAAGCGCCCACTCCCCTTTCTCTCCAGATTTTTGCACCTGCTCCTCCTCCCGTTCCGGGGTGGGGGGGGCAGTGAGACCCCAGGGACGCCCACCCCACACTGCACCCTGCCAGCCTCCCCTGCCCTACCTCTAGCCTCTAGTGCTCTCCTCTAGCCACCACCAACAGGCTGGGTGGCCCATGGGGCCCAGTTCGCAGGCGAGGAAGGTGGGACAGGTAGCAGGGCCTTGAGGGCAGTCACACCGCTGGGGGCAGAGCCCTTACCCATGAGGACCCAGAGTGCGGGTGTCTCAGCACAGCCCCCCAACCTTTTACCACCCATCCTTAGGACACCCTGCCTGAAACAGACACATCAGCGGGGCCAAGAGCTCCCAGGGCTGGGGGAGGTCACTGTTATGAAGGAGAACAGTCACTCCCGAAGCAGCAGGACGCAGGACCCTCCCAGGGGAGGACTAAGCGTGTCAGGGGCAGACAATTATCTCCTCACTTAAAGCAGGGTCCTTACAGGCCTCCATGCCATCGTGTTGCCTGGTTCCAACTATCTGAAAGGAAGTTAGAAAATGCAGTGAACTGAAAAATCAAGAAAGGATCGATCTGGGTTTACACTAATGTACACTTATAAATTGTTGGTATATTACTCATGGGCTTGGTCACAATAACCACATAATGCCCTCCAGCTGTGTGCCAGGCCTCAGGTAAGCACCTTCCCTTTTATTTCATTGACTTCCCCATAACCCTCTCAATAGTCAGTATTATGTATTATCCCCATTTTCCAAACGGAGCTCAGAGGAAAATGAGTCATCTACGGTCACCCGTGGGTAAAGGGCAGGGCAGAATTTGAACCTGGGCTACTGAGAGTTACTTAGTGATGTATAAAAAATGAGGACACTTCGCTGGCTCCCAGGGGCGAGGCCCCGCAGGCATCCAGGCTCTCTGGTCTCTCTGCCTCGCCCTCCTGCCCAGCCCTGATTTCCGGATCAGCAAGCACAGCCTCTGGGAGACAAAGCTGCTGGATAAGCAGTGGGAATTTCTGGTGTTCCTTCTGGCCTTGCTGCCCTGGCCCTGTGCCCAGGGAGCCGCCTTGGTTTCTGCCCTCCCCCATCTCAACCAGACAGACTGGTTTTTCCCGTCCCCTCACCCCCAGCCCCAAGAATCTGCAGGAAGTGCCCCAGCCCAGGACAGGGCACCCCTACATGTGTTGACCCTCTGCTGGCCTGGGTGGCCCTGCATGGGGAGCTGGGCCCAGGCCTCATCTGCAGAAGCTGCAGGAGCCACTGGACCCCTCCCTCCTACTGTGGACCCACAGTCTAGCTGGAAGAGGCCAGAGGACTTGTCTTATAGTCCAGTACAGAACAGCAAACCCCACTGTGCAGGGGGAGGGCAGTAGGATGCCAAGGGTGGAGAGCAAGGCAGGAGGCCCCGACTCTGCCACCTGCACGCAGGGCTTCACCCAGGCCCTCTTGCAATTCTGACACCCTCTCTGACCACAGGCCTTGCCGTGTGCATCCCTCTGGGTTCACTCATTCAACAAGTATCTGTTGAGCACCTATCACTGTGTGTGTGTGAGCCAAAACATGAAAAGCCCTGCTCTCCTGGCATGCGAGAGGTGAAGGGAGGGAGCCGTGTGACGAAGAGCAGAACTCTGTGCCTTTACCTCCGGGGGTCCCTGTCTCTTTTGCCTACGTGTTCATCTGTCCCCATGTTTCTCTGTGGGGGTCTACACATATATCTGTGTGTCTTACTCTTAAAGGCAGACACACACACATACACATACACATACATACACAGAACCAAACCTCATCCCCTTGGTCCTTCCAAACTCTCTGAGGCCCCAGCAACACCTCCTCAGGCATGCACTTCAGATCAACAAAGAGAACGGTCTGGAAATCTTGAAGGAAAAAAAAACCAAAAAAAACCCTGTCTTCCTGAAAACCTAAAGATTTCAGATTAGGGATTTTCTCTTTAAATGATGGCTGTCAAAAAGGTCACATTCACACACGCCCCAGGACCTTTGCACCTCCAAACAAAAATTTCTCAACGACTGGATAACAGAGATATTTTTGTTAAAAGCACCTGCAGGGTCAGAGAGGAGAGGGATTAGTCACAAATGCCTGACCAAGAGGCATTCCTCACTTAGGGTGGGCTCCAATCCAGGGACTGGAGTTCTTATAAGAGGGAAACTGGACAAAGAGACACACAGAGGGAGAACACCATGTGAAGATGGAGGCAGAGATTAGACTGATGTGTCTCCAAGCCAAGGAACACAAAGGATTGCTGGCAACCACCAGAAGCTAGGAGAGAGGCATGGGACAGACTCTCCTTCAGAGCCTCCAGGAGGAACCAACCTTGCCAACACCTTGATTTTGGACTTCTAATACTGTGAGACAATAAATTTTTGTTTTATTTTTTTATTTTTGGCCACACCACATAGCATGTGGGATCTTAGTTCCCTGACTAGAGATCAAACCCATGCCCCCCTGCAGTGGAAGCAAGGAGTCTTAACCACTGGACCGCCAGGGAAGTCCCTCTGTTGTTTTTTAAGAGACCTAGTCTGTGGCATTTTGTTATGGCAGCTGTAGGAAACGAATACATCTTTCTTAGCTACTTTTTGAGTCTATGAATGGCTGTTATGATCTGATTTAACTGGGGGATGTTGGCATTAACTCTAATGGAAAGGTGGTCTATTAACTCCCTGGGTTCAAGCTCTGGCCCTGCCAACTTACTAGCTGTGTGACCTCGGGCAAGTTGCTGAACCTCTCTGTGCCTCAGTGTCATCTTCAAAATGTGCCTACCTCACAGGGTAGATGTAAATGAAGTAATATATGTAAGGTACTTAGACCAATGCCCAACATAGGCTTAACACTCTCCGTGCTCTAATGTTATCACTCTGAGAGGTCAGAACATGGGTTTCCCAATCCATTCTCTGTGGCTGGTTTCCTGCAGTAGTAATAGTGTGTGCAGTTCCTAGGGGTGTGAGGCCTTGGAGAGATAATGCATCTAATAAGCACCAGGCACAGTTCCTGGCAGATAAGGGCCCTCAGCCAGTGGGGCCCCCCACCCACCTTTCAGATAAGGCAGCTGGGCTTATCCAAAGGCAGGGAGGTGCGCAGGTGGTAGGGAGCAGAACCCAGTCCAGCCCCACGCTAAGACACCTCCTGCAGCTACACTCCCTCCACTCCTCACAGGCTAAGGGTCCCTGGGCAGAACCCTTCACCCCTTTAGACCTCAGTCTTCCCCCCTGTACAATGGGAGCAGGGAGGTCTGCTCAGTGTTCTCCAAGGATCCCCTAAGTCTGAGGCCTGACACTCCTCAACACAGGCCTCCTCTAGGGGGGCCCACAGCCTTCCCTCCCTTGTACTTACTATGGACTCCACCAATCCCATGAGCACTTGGCCAACTCCTCTCCCGCCCAAAGATGGTCACGCCAACTCTCCTTTTAATCCTCTCCACCTCCTGGGCTGAGTTAGACCCTTGTAGATTTGCCGTGTGGTCTTAGAATAGGCACCTAACCTTTCTGGTTTGTTTCTTCATCTGACACGTGAGGGGGTTGGACAAGTACACCTCTCCTGGTCACCTCATAGGTGTGTCATGCAAGTAAAATACTGTAAAGGAAAAAGTGAAAAGTTGTAGAAGTTGTGAGTGGCTAGGAGGGCTGTTAGACAGCTTAGAGGGAGTAAACCCCAGACTGCAGCGTCCACGCGGGGGACAAAACCTCAGTGCCTGGAGGCTGACATTAGGGTTTCAAACTCAGCAGCCGCCAAGGCACGCAGGTCACAGAAGTGACTAAGGTGGGCCAGGGGAGGTCTGCGGAGCTGAGAGCAGCCTGCTGGTGTCTGGGGGAACGCAGGCCAGAAGTTCAGCCAGAGCTTCGGATTTTTTTTTTTTCCGGCTGCGCCAGGCAGCATGCCGGATCTTAGTTCCCCAACCAGGGATTGAACCCATGCCCCCTGCACTGGAAGCTCAGAGTCTTAACCACTGGACCACCAGGGCAGTCCCAAGAACTTCTGATTTTTCAAGAGACGTTAGAAATCCGAATTTCTACGTGAAATCTTCAGCTTTTTAAACATTGGCAATGAAACCAAATGTTTTAGAAACAATCTGAGGGCAGGGCCCATCCAACAGCCCCCAGGACTTCCTTCTCCCCACTGCACCATCCAGAAAACTGAGGCCCAGGGGACCACGTGAACCCTTCCCGGGGTTCCCCCTCACAGGGACACATCTGGGCAGCTGAGGACACTCAGAACTTGGCCTGACCAGGCCCATACTCCACCCCCGCCCTGGCCCTTCTCGCTACAGTGAAAGGGACTTTATGGGGACAAAAAGCCACCCATTGTGTCCCAGGAGACAAAGGCGCAGGGGACAGAGGCTCCGGGTGCCTGGGTGGCCACAACAACTCCACATACCACCTCCTTCCTCCCTGTGCAGAGGGGCCGGGCTCTAGGGAAAGGCTCCTTGGAATTCCCGCTCTGTACACTATGAGCCTTCGAGAATCCTAGGCCATCACACCCCAGCTCTACAGGAGGTGCGAGGGCAGATTCAGAACCCAGCCCGAGCCAAGTGACCCGGTCTGGGGTGGTATTTAACTCGGCCAAGCCTCCCTTTTGTTACCTGAAAAGCAGGCACGTGAGTTACCAAATCGAGTCATTGAACAAACTCTCCTGAGGGCCCGCTCTCTGCCAGGCGCTGTTATAGGCCCCGAAGTGCAGGGGGGAGCCAGGCAACCAGAGTCCCCACCCACGAGCACCCAGCTCCCAGCCTGGGCTGTCAGGGAGGAGGAGGAGGATGGGAACACTGGCTCGGGGCCTGGTTCACCTCCAGGGCTTTCCAAATGCAGCCTTTATCACACTGCTTGTTATTCCTGAGTCCCGAGTCTCAGAACTAGAGATGAAAGAGACTTCTGCCCCCATGGCCCCGCCGCCCCCAGAGCCCCTCATGAGGACCTCCGGCCCCTGTGTGCAGCCCGCATGTCAAGGAGCCCACTGCCACCACTCTTCCTTTGGGGTCTCTCTCAGGGTTCTAGAAAAATCTTCCCAACATGAAGCTCAAGCTGCCTCCTGCCTACCCCCTTGCTGGTTCCTATTCTGCACTCTGGGGCCAGAGACTAAGCAGGTCCCCTCTACAGAGAGGCATCCCCAAGGCATCCGCAAGGCCTTCCCTGGATCCCAGAGCCAGCAGCAATGCACCCCCTGGGTGAGGTTCCAGAAATGAAGACCTGCTCACCTTCCTCCCTTTCCTCCCTTGGGGGTCTCCTGGTCCTCCCTAGAAAGTCAACCTGTGCCTCCCCAGCACTAAGACCCTTACAGCGACACAGAGCTTTCCTAGCAAGGCCTTAGTCCCCTTGAAAGCCCAGGTCAAGTCCAAATCCAGCCCCCCTCCAGTGCTTCACTCCCAGGAAGCCCAACTCTCTGAAGTAAAGCACTTGGCCCATTTCACGGATGAGGAAACCAAAGCTCTCGGAAGAGATGGACGTGTCCCAAGGTCATGCACGGTAAGCGTGGGGACAGTTCTGTGACCCAGTAGATAGAGACGCCCAAAGGAAGACAAAACTCCAAATCCCAGGAGGTAGGGACACTCCCTGGAGACTAATTTGTTTGGAGGAAGCATCACTGCCCTGGAGGTGGGAGCAGAGAAGAGGCAGGGGCAGTCCTTGACCCTGGGCGGAGAGGGGTGACAGAATCGTATGTTCTCAGCACCCCAGGCAGGTCCCTGTCCGGCCATCGGCCCTCCAGAGAGAGCTGGCTGCTGGGAGCGTATGAACTTCACTAGCCCCATGAGACCTGGCCTGTCTACCTGCTGGGGAACAGGGCTGGGGGGTGGGGCAGCCTAAAGTGAGGGTCTTCCTTATTCCCTGGACTTCCTTCCTCAGACACTAGCTCTAGTCCTGACTCTGTCACTTATGTTTGGGGTGACATTGAGCAAGCCCCACCCCATCTAAACTTCGAGGACAGACAAGTGACCCCATCTGGCTAATCTCATACAGGCTGGCAGATCATCTGGTATCTGACCTCTCCGCTCCTAACTGAATGAAGCTCAAACATCCCAGAACAGCCCCAGGTCTGTTCCCTAGCAACTGGGCCCTGCCTGACCTTCAGCCCTGGCCTTCCTGCTCTCACCTCTCCGTAAGACCCTGTACCACCCTGCCCTCCCGCCCCTTGGGCAAACAGGAGGGGCCAGCTCAGCCCAACAGCAAAGGACCAGCTTATATCCAGGGCTGGGCTCACTGGACTGCCAAGGAAAACAGGCTCTCCCCCAACACTCAGGTTCCAAATCGCCATGGGGACCAGGGCAGGACCCCCTGCAGCTCCCTCAGACCATCTAAGAGCAGGAAATCAGGGCATAGTCCTCACTGAATTCTACCACAAACAACTCACCAGCTGACAAGGAGTAACCTACACCTGGCCCTGATACTCCAACAGAAGCTGAGGGCATCCACCGCACGTGGACAGCTCCGCAGCCTTTACCTCTTTCCACTTACAGATGGTTAAGAAAAGGTCACTCAGACAGTAACACTGAACTCAAAGCCATTGCTTGCTGCTCTGTGATCCTGGGAAAGTGCCTTCCCCTCTCTGGGCCTGAGGGAGCCTTCAAGTGCCATCTCCATAGCTTTTGCTGCACCCATAAATGACCTGTCCTATTTTTTTACCCACTATTTTCATTTATTTGAAAGATTTTTTTGATAAGTTATTTTATTTTTTAAAATGCATAATATATATGACATGATAGGTAACAAAATGGTGTTTTTAGCATGTCTCCCTCCTCCCCTGATACTCAATTTCTTCCCTGGGGGCAACCAAGAGTGATTTCTCAAGTGTCTTGTCAAAGACTACCTAGGCACGCACACACATACACTTCAGATAGGCAAGTGTGTATATTTATATAGCCTGTGTGTATTTCTCCCAGACAAATGACAGTATTCTACACACACAGGTTTTCACCTTGCATTTTCCACTGGAGATTGTCCATCATTACATACATACAGAGCTGCCTTATTGTTTTCGTTGAGGGGTAAGAAGTTATCTTTTTACTAACTGTATCGTATGCCACCGCACAAATGTATCATAATTTATTTAACTAGTCCTCATTGATGAATGTGGATTTATCACACAAATAATAATTTTAAAAAGAAACTTTTAAATCACTACAAAGTAGAAAACCTGCATTATCTACCACAATAGAAGCTAACTATAAAATTAAATACAACAAAAATTAACAATATTAATACATCCCAGATAGATACAGTTGTCTTCCCAGGATCCAGAGCTCCAGATTTAAATTTAAAAAGTGTTGGGAAGGCACTAAAGACACTTTAGCACCCAAATGAGGCTGTCTCCTCCAGCAATCTTCCAGGACTGTGATCGATGCAACACTTTCCAAGCCCCACATGGGAGAATTTTTCTTACCTCTAGGTGGGAAAGTCCTAACTCTGACAGTTTCCAGAAGCCAGAAAGAAAAAAGGAAAGAAAACAAGAAATTCGGCAACACAAAAATAGGTCTTTCTGACCAAAAACAAAACAAAACAAACAAGCAAACAAAAAACAAAAACCACCATAAAAAAAACCAAAAAAAAATACCCTGAGCAAAGTCAAAAAACAAACTAGGAAAAAAATATTTGCAAATCATCTAGCACTCCTAGCAATTGATAGGACAAAGACCAACAACTTAATAGAATGTGGAAAGAAGCAAACATACAAGGAAATGCAAATGGCTCTTAAACATATTTTAAAAAGTGAGGTTCTTTAACCTCACTCATAAGAGAAATGCAAAACAATGCTACCCTGACCTGCCATTTCGCCTGTCAGATGGGAGCTGTGGGGAACAGGCACTCTATGAGAAGGCTCACTGAGGGGCACAAATGTGACCCCTATGGAGGGCATCTGACAATCTCTAACAAAATCACTAACACACATAACCTGAGCCAGTGGCCCCCCTTCCGGAAATGTACCATACAGACGCGCTCAGTGGCTTGGGCGAGATCATTCACCGTGACAGAGTGTGGAACAGCAAGAGTGGAAACCCAAGTGTCTGTCAACAAAGGGACGGGCCACACAACTCACACCACAGCTGCGGGATGGGCTGCTACAGAAGCTGCAAGAGAAGTGATCACGCTTCAGGTACTGAGACGAAAAGACCTCCATGACACACTTTTAAGTGAAAAAGGAAAAGTGCAGAAGGATGTGGATAGACCATAGCCCTGGAGTAAAGTGGGGAGAGGTGGGGATCTATAGCCACATTTGCAGATCTCCTTAAAAGAAAGCCTAAAATGCTACACAGGAAACAGAGAAGAATGGGCATGGGGGTGGTCAACTCTAACCAAAAGGGACAGAGATTTTTCACGGTGCTCTTTCCCACTCTATCTTATTCTAGGCTGTTGTAAATACATTACCTATTAAAGAAATTAAGGAAATAAAGGATTAAAAAAAGAAAGATACGTGTAGCTCTATGTGCAATGATATAGAACATCCCTAGGTGTATTGCCAAGGGGGGGAAAAGCGTGGCAGGGCACAGGCAGAGTGCGCCTACCTGTGTTTTGATAGGTGTTATGTGTAGAAATAACTGCACTGACTCACCCTGGAATGCCACACCCATGATGCCTCGGGGAAGGGCGGGGGATGGGGTGGGAGGAGTGACCCGACTGGGATGAGAGATTACATTTTCATTCATAATGCTTTGGACTGCTGGAACATTTTTGCCGTATGTCTGTATAATTTTTTCAAAGAATAAAAACAGGCCCATCAATAGAGAAATGGCTAAATGAGCTAGGGCCCTACCGTGACATCCTGGGATAGCTTGAAACAGTTAGGAAGGAGGCAGACAGCGCTGCATAACATGAAGAGATGCAGGTGCCCTGGGTGTGAGAAAAGCAACCGAACAAAGGATACAGAATAAAACCATCAATGTTTTTTAAACTGCACAGGAAAAAGAACTAGAAACACCCCAACACAGCAGTTCCCTTGGGGAGAGGGGCAGGGGATCCAGGAATAACTTTAGCCTTACCTGTAATAGGTTTTTGCTTTTTAAGGATAATGTGTCCACATATTGTTACATAATTATAAATTGATTCCAAACACTCAATACACTCCTAGCCACAATAAGTGGGGCAGGTAGGCGGAGCTAACAATACAGGCACTGTTTTGCTGGGTACAGTGGAGTAGGAAGGAAGGTGGGGAGCATGCAGGGTGGGGAATGCTGCCCTAAGGAGGCTGAACCCACGAAACTCAGTGCTATGGAAAACCCTGTGAGTCCCCAGCACTGTGATCCCAATACGGCCAACCTCTGCTCACACCTCGCAGATCCCAACAACCTTGTCTAGCCAACCTAAAGAGTTGACTTTCAGCCTCTGCCCTGTCCCCAACCTGGAAAGGGGCTGCCATGCCTTGTGGGGCTGGAGAGAGTCAGGATTACCACAAGGAAGAACTTTCTCACACTCCCAGGTGCATAAGGATGGAGCAGGTAGCCTTTAGAGGGACTGAGCTCCCTGTCCCTGGAAGAATGCAAGCTCATGTTGAGGACACACCGAGGGGCCTTTAGGAGCAAGTGTAAGAGCCCTAGGATTCTATGACCCTGTGAATCCTAACTGCCCTTCGTTCTAACATATACAGCGCTAGCTAAGCCCTTTGCAGGCATCAGCTTCCACATTCCTCACAATCCCACCATCACCATTTCACAGACAAGGAAACTGAGGCTCAGGGATATTAGGGAACTTGCCCAAGATGACAGAGCCAGGATTTGAACCCAAGGCTCTCTGCTTCCACCAATACTCTCACCACCACCCATGAATCACTGTGATCAAGTGGCAGGTGAGGCTTCTGATCTGTGTATTCACCTGCCAACTGGGAATCATGTGACCACCCCCAATCCCAGGAGACAGGGCAAGAAGGAAGGATAAAAGGTGACAAACACAACCATCCTACCGACACAGGCCATTCATATGGCTTCTATGTCCTGAGCCTCAAGGATGCCTTCTGACTGCTGGGCCTTTATACGAGGTATTCCAAGGTTCATGTGCTCTGCACCTCCTTACTACCCCTTCCACATAACTAAACACTTCAGGGCCCACTTCTGTCAGGAAGCCTTCCCTAGTGGCCCTGGCCCCTGATGAGTTCCCCTTCCTGAATTTCCTCTCCTTCCCGGTCCAAAGCACCCTACCGCTCACCAAACAAACAAGCAAAGAAACAAAACAAAAAAAGGAAGCACAGCTAGAGCCAGGCTTTGGATTCTCAGATCTGAGTGCAAATCCCAGATTGACCACTCTACCCTGTGTGCCCTTGTACAAGTTCCTCAACCTCTCTGAGCCTGTTTCCTCATCAGTAAACCCAGGTAGATCACCTTTTTCCCCGGGGCTCGGGGAAGATTAAAAAAATAAGAAAGATGTGTGCACTTAATAGCGTTCACTTTATACTTACTCTATAAAGGCTCTGGGATCAGTCAAGTTAACCACACCTTCCACAAAGTTCCTTCACCCCCTAGCCACACAAAGATTTGCAGCATCAAAAGCTTCCAGGTTTTCCAGGGGAAAGTGGTGGGTTGGGGGGGGAGGTGGTGTATGATGAATTAGGAGACTGGGATTGACATATATACACTAATACATATAAAATAGATGACTAATAAGAACCTGCTGTATTAAAAAAAAAAAAAGCTTCCAGGTTTTTAATGACCAAGAGCTGTCTCTAGATCAAACTTGCCTGCTTCCATTTTTACATGCTATCTGCATAAATTCATGTTTCCCTTTTTGCCTAGGCTGCTAGGAAACTCAACAAAGAATCGACAGCCTTAAACTTGCGACAGATTCCAGATCTCCTTTTAGCTCTCTTTAAGTCAATCCCTACCCAACCCACACATACACCACCAACTTTTAAAAATATATTACGTTAACTCTTCTGTCATTATGTGACTTGATATCATACTCCATCTCATGTTCTTTCTGGAGCTAGATGGGGTGGGGGGAGCGATAAATCAGTGAACACTGAGGTTGGTTCTTCAGGACACATTTAATACTAAAATAAACAAAGAACACATCTCCTTCTCAAGAAGCTGGGGCCTTTCTACCTCCCCTTCCCACCGCCCTCCTCCCACATCTGGAACTCTTCACCAGATCCTGGGAAACAAAAGGGTCTGATGGAGAATTAGCTTTCACCTTCCCATGTACTGCCTCCTCCAGGCAGCCTTCCCTGATCCCTCCACAGGTAGCTCACCCTTTGAGCTTACAGACAAAGAGCTTCTGGAGAGCAGGCCCTGGGCCTGGGGTCTCCATCACTCCCACAACAGCACCACACCCAGTGCCCAGTAGGAGCCCAGATGAGTGTGGTAATAGAGCGCGGATCAGAAAAGTCAGGCCACTCAGGGCTTAGATCCCAGCTCTATCACTCTATGAGCTCTTGGGCAAAGAACTGACCCCTGAGCCTCAGTTTCCTCACCTGTAAAGTGGAGGAGAATATGAGAATATGAAGCTCTTGGCAGAAGGCCTGGAGCTTAGTTTGCACCTGAGTGATGGGAGCTATGATGGCTTCCCAGAAGACGTGGTGCCTGTTGAGTGGAACCCTCCTTGTCTCAGACCCAGTGGAACTGTCCGTTGCCAGAGAAACAGTTCAGGAAGCAGCTTCTCCCACAAGCCAATTGGTGAAGGCACTAAAAGGTGCAGGTCTTCAGAACTCTGATGGGAGACCCTTGTCCCCCTTCCCCCGGGCCCCAAAAGCACTGCAGGGAGGGCAGAAGAAGGCCATTCCACTCACACTCAGTCCCTGGGAGTCTAAGTGCCAAGCTCCATCCACCACAGCTCTCCAGGCCAGTCCTACATTCCATGGACACCTCAGTGTCTACATTTGCACGATGGGACCCAGATGCTCAGCCCACGGGGACCCCTAAATCAGAGACACAAGCCTCCGCCACAGGAAGCTACCCCAGTCCTTGCAGGCACAGCAGGGCCTTCCTCTAGTTCCCCTTATTCCAAGTTTCATTGTTCAAATGCAAAAGGGGCTGACGCTCAGGTCCTGCCTACCGGGAGCTAACCCTGGGGACCCACCAGGCAGCCTCATCCTGCTCAGCCCAGCAGGGATCCCTCTGCTGTTCCAAACCCCCTAAGGCTGCGAACAGAACATGGTCACCACTTCTCACAAGGTATTCAAGCCTTCCATTTCTGGCCACCCAGAAACAAGTGCTTCAGCTCCAGGGTAGGGGAGCAAAATTTGCCACCCCAAAATTCATCTCTTGGCATAATAATTTTAAGCTGCTGATCTAAGAAACAGCAGACATGGGAAAAACTGAAAACCAAGGTTTCTTACCCTTTTGTAAGAAACATTTACATGTGTAAGGGAAATCTCCATCTGTAAAGGTGTCTCCCTCACAGTACCAAGAGGTTGACCAAATCTCTAGAAACATATCATTGGAAAAAGTAACAACTTAAATCTGCATCACAATTGTTTACTGTGCTTTTCCTGCTCACCTCCCATAACTGGCTCCCCATCCTCAATATCCTCTTGTGTCTTTAGCTGAAGATGGTATTTAAGGGGAGGGATTTGGCCATTTTGCGAGTTTCTCAGTTTTTCTGGGCCTTTCCCATGTGTACATGTGATTAAACTTTGATTTTCTCCTGTTAATCTCTCTCATGTCAATTTAACTCTTAGACCAGCCAGAAGAACTAGACGGGTAGAGGAAAATTTCTACCTCCCCTACACTGGCTAAACCAACCTGCTGGCTACTCTCCCCACTTCCCTTCCACTTCCCCAGCCCCAAGGCTTGCCCCGCACAGCGGCCCGCCCTTTGAACACCCTTTCCCTACCTCTGCCTCAGATTTCAGTGAAGTCCCTGCTCAAAAGCCAGCTGTCCTCCATGAGCCTCCCTGGACTCAGAATTGATCATCCCTCTCCTCTGCCCTTTCTCACCCCTGGGACTGGGACTCCCTTCCCGCTTGGCTGCTGTAACCTTCACAACCACCAGGGAGCCTAGCACTCAGCAGTGCTCCGGACCGGCTTTTCCTACCTGCAGATTTAAATTAGTCCCCAGTCGGGACCTCTCCCCCGCCCCGCCCCTCCCCTTCACAAAGAATCTGCCAGACTGCTCAGAGAGAAGTAAAAAATGTAGATTTCTGGGCTGTAGTAACTGAGATTCCAATTCCACATTTTTCCCGGGGGTGGGGACCAAGATCTACATTTTAAACCTCCGAGAGAGTCTGAGGCTGAGGTGGGGGAGGGGCCCCACAGGAAGAGATTTGAGGAATTCTGAAAGAGAGACGGCACCGGCCCAGGAGGAAGAGTGCTCACCTGCGGTAAGGAGGGAGGTTTGGTCTCGGACCCTGCCTTCAGTCCTAAACCTGGCAGCCTTGCTAGGACCCAGCAGTGGGACAGCAGGAGGTGCCCTAATGCAAAATGGATCTTGGCCCACCTCCAATTCCCCCCTAGTCCTCTGAAAACGCACCAAGCCCCTCCCACAGGGCAGCCCCCCAGCTTCCCGACTCGCCCCAGAGGGTACTATGGGGAGAAAGCTAACACCCTCAAGCCTGAAATTGGTGTGTGGGGAGAGGGGTGTTCCCATCGTTCGGCCTCGGCTGGGGTCTACAAAGGGTATTGGATATAGAGGTGTCCTGCCTCTGGCTTCCCACAAATCCCTCTCCCAGCGTTGGGCGCGGTATCTCGGCCCCAAGGGGCCAGTCAAACCGGCCGGAAACCGGCAGGTTACCCAGTGGAAGCCAGAAGGGCCGGGCTCCCGCGTGGGAGCCCATAGGGCCCTGCTGAAGGGTCTGCGCTGGACCGGATGTGCCCACTCGGTTCTGGGGTGCAGCCACGGGGAGCCGCTGGGAGCTCAGCAGAGGGTCAAATGAGAGTGAACTTTGCCTCAGGCTAGGTGCTGGAGGGCTGAGGGCTTAGTCCTGGCAGAGGGAGAGCCAGAGACGGAGAAACAGAGAGAGAGAGAGAGAGAGAGAGTGGCGCGCGGTGATTGTGGCTTTTGTGAGAGCTTCTGTGGGTGACCTCTTGGTGACCACTTGGGAGGGAGTGATGGGGCGCTGAGGTGGGCACTCTGACATTGGTGCACCTTGTGTGTGCTCGAAGAGGCGGCAACTAGGACGTCTCGGGGTGAGAGGGTTCCAGGGTGATCTCGGGGGCGTCCGTCCTAGAGGCGCCCCCGAGGAAGGAACGGCGCATCGGGGCGCATGTGAACTGGGGTTGGGGGTGTGCCAGAAGCAAAGAAAAAGGGCAGCTCTAGAGCCCCCGACCCCTCCTGGATCCCCGGGACACCCCGCCACCCCCCGGTCCCGGACCCCGGACCCCAGGCCCCAAGCGCGCGCTCACCAACTGCAGCAGCATGAGCGCACCGAGGCTGGAGCGCACGAAGCCCAGGTCTGGGCGCAGCGCCGAAACCGCGGCGCCGCCTCCCTGCGCCGGGCTGCTGGTCCGCGTGCTCACTTTAGACGGGAATTCAGCCATGGCGGCTCCGCTTGCCTCCAGAGGTTGCTCCCGCCGCCGTCGCCACCCCTCCCCGCGGCGGGTGCCCGCTTCTGCGCGGCTCCTCCGAGGGGACTCGCGCTCGCCACACGGCTCCCGGGGCTACGCGCGGCGACTGGGAGAGAAGCCGGGAGCAGCCAGGTGCGGCTGGAATCCCAGCCCCGCCCTCGCCACGAAACCCTCCCCTTTAACCCTTCGCACACCGCCCGCCGGTCCATCCCGGAGCCACACCAAGTCGCCATCTCTTTGACGCGGAAACTGAGGCCGTGGTCAATGAGATGGCTCCACCAGAACCAGCCTAGATAGCTGCCCGTTTCTCTCCCCGGGAAAGCCGCCTGCTGACAATAGCATTCGCGGCAGCTTTGACCGCTCCTTCGCTCCCTCCTCGCCCTTAGCTTCCGAGCCTGGGGATAAACTGGCGGCCTCTAGCAGAGCGGGCAAATACCGGCTCCCTGCCGAATGCCTCTCTGGCGCTGTGTGCCCTTGGGCGAGCCCTTGCCCCTCTCTGAAGTCTCCCCGTAAAGCGGGATCGGCATCCCTGTGCAGAGACTCCCAAGGAGTCCCGGGTGACCGAGCATCCTGGAGGGGAGGGTCTGGATAAATTGTGGGTGTGCGTGGAAGGGGGAGGCCCTTTTATGACTCAGTTGATGTGGTTTTCTCTTCTGAACTGATTGAGCAGTAACTTAGAAGATCGCTGAGCCTCAGTTTCCTCGTCTGTAATATAGGGATATAAATGGACCTCACTCCACAGAGCCGCTGTGCAAAATAAATGAAATACTGCACGGAAAGCTCCTGCCACGCCAGGGGTGGAGGGTGGCAGTGAAGGTGTCAGAAGGTGGGAGATGATGTTGGACTTACGGTTTCGTTGCTCCACTTGCACCCTGAAACACACACACACACACACACACACACACACCCCTCAGGCCATATCGACCTGCACAGATAATTGATTCATTTATTCATCAACCAATGATTGCTGAGACCTTACTATATGTCAGACCCTATCCCAGGCCATGTGAATACAGCAAGCAAAAAACCATCCAAGGCCTTCTTGGATCCCACTTTCTACTGGGGGTGACAAGCAATAAACTGGAGAGAAAAAATAAGTTCAGGTAGTGACAAATCCTGTAACTAAAATAAAACAGGGAATTCCCTGGCGGTCCAGTGGTTAGGACTCAGCGCTTTCACTGCTGGGGGCGGGTTCGATCCTTGGTCATGGAAATAAGATGCCACGTGGTGTGGCCAAAACAGAAGTAAATAAATAAATAAAACAGAGGGGTGTGACAGAGATGACCAGGAGGCAACTTTTAGACCGAGTGGTCAAAGATGACCTCTCAGAGAAGATGACCTTTGATATTTACTCAACTGGAGGTTCAACGCCCACTCCCCACCCCCAATGCACCTGAGACCCTCTTCTCCACCCCACACATACAGTAGGTACTCAGGGAATGAGGAGTGCTTCTTGGCAGCTGCAAAATCATTACCCAGAGCCCAGCCTCTCTGCAGACTGTGTGAGCCCAAGCGCAGAACAAAGCTGTGGGGTAAACCCTTAATTTTACAGTGACAAGGAAAACAGTAAGATGATTGTTTCTGAGGCAGATTCTAAAACAGTAGGGTATTTTGGTTTTGGTTCTGGTTTGGATTTTGTGTTTTTGGTTAATCCCACTTTCATTCTTTTCAAATGGCAGCGAGCAAGACTCAATCACTGTATTGTTTTTTCCTTCGACCTTTTCTTCCAAACCAACTTCACTCGCCCCCAGTCAGAAAAAGTGGGAAGGAACCTGCCCCCAGGCTGGAACCTGATGCCCACCCAGAGCCCCCACTGTCACCAAGGAAGCCCTGGGTTCTTGGGATGGGGGTGGGGGGACAGAGCCAGCTGGGAATGAGGAGGAGAGGGTCTGTCCGTTCCCAGAGCTAGTCCCCCCTCTTCAGGTCTGTGCAGGCCATCTCCACACAGATCACCTGCAGCACCTGTCCTGTCTCACCTCTCCTTAATTCTACGAAGGCTCCCTACTCTGGCCAAGCCCCTACTGTGTACTGGGCCTGCTGTCCCTTGGGGTGGGGATGGAGCATACTGGCGAGGCTGTGGGGTTCTGGCACTGAGCAGATGTTTAGTGTGCACCTTGGGTGCGCCAGGCACTGGGGACAGCCCTGAGAGTCATCCAAGCAGAGACCCTACCCTCAGGGAATCTGATGGGGGAGACCGTCTCTAGATATACAAACGCACAGATAAATAGATAATTACAGATTGTGATGACATTACTACAAGAAAAAAACAAGATGCCACGGGAAAGAATAATTGAGACTTGGGGGTGTTGTTTAGATAGCTGGGTCAGGCAAAGTGTAAACATTTAAGCAGAGACTTGAAGGATGCCTAAGAATCAGACAGGAAAAGAGCATTCCAGGCTGAGAAAACTACCATACATGCAAAGGCCCTGAGGCAGGAAAGACTTTGGAGTCTTTGAGGAGGGACATAAAGTTATAAACTGAAGGGACTGGGGAGAGATGAAGTTCAAGAGGAAGCCAGGGGCCAGGTCACCTGGGTCTTAAACCCTTGGTAAGAGAGTGTTGTGGCCGCGTCTTATGGCATGCGGGATCTTAGTTGCCCTACCAGAGATTGAACCTGTGCCCCCGGGAGTGGACGCATGGAGTCCTAACCACTGGACCGCCAGAGAATTCTTGGATTTTATTATTAAAAAACAGACCATTAGAGGGCAGTTACACTGTTTGGTTTCCAATTTTAAAAAATTCACAGAAAGACTCCTCTGGAGGTCATCCAACAATTTCCAGAAGCCAGCTTTGGGAGGTTGCTGATTATAATCAGCAAACATTGATTGAACACTTTTCCAGCTGGCCCTATGCTTGGTGCTGTGGGGATGGTTAGTTTCGGTTTCTTTATTTTTAATTGCCCAATTAACTCATTAGTTTATTTCATTGCACATCACACACACATCTCCAAACCTGCACCCTCACCCCTAGCTAATCACTGAGAAGAGTTTGGAGTATCCTGTCAGATCTTTTCTTTCTTCTTTTTTTTTCACTATCATACAATATATGGAAATATAGAGACTTGCTTTGTTTGTAACTTTTAAACATTTTTACAAAAAAATGGGATTACACTGTATACACTGAAACTTGATTTTTTCACTTAGCATATCTTGGAAATTTCTCCATGACAGCACCTGAAGACTGACCTAATTCTTTTTATGTGTTGTATAATATTTGATAGAATGGCTATTACATTATCCCTTCCCTTATTGGTAAAAAGGTAAGTGGTTTCCAACAGTTCCTCATTACGAGTAATATTGACACAGGAGGGAAGGGGGCAGGGCACAACCTTTAAAAGAATGACATAGCCATTGAGGATATGACAAAAACTGGTTAGAACTGATTAGTCCCAAGATGGCGGAAGATTTGACTTCCAGTAGACCCTGACCCTCATTATACACTCATTATAATCATTAGCATATGCTAAATGACACACCCACAGGAGCCAGAACAATTCCGAGGCTAACCATAAAAGACCAATAAGTGGGAGGTGGCCCAAATCCTGGAAATCCCCGCCCCTTCTCCAAAATAGTTGGAATAATCCTCCCACTTGTTGGCCTATGAAATTACACAGCCAGCCCATGAAAACTAACCACTCCATATTTTGGAGCTGCTCTTGCCTTTTGAGACAGACCGCATTCTGTCTAAGGAATGTGTATCTCTCTAAATAAATACACTTCTTACCTATCACTTTACCTCTCCCTGAATTCCTTCTGCGCTGAGACATAAAGAACCTGAGCTTCGTTAAGTCCTGAAACCAGGTGTGTGATCTCAAAAGACAGTAGGTTCAAGTCCCAGCCCATGGGTTCAAGTCCCAATCTGAGTTTTGGCTGGGTTCGAATCCCATCTGAGTTATGCAGTTTCAGTATTATATAAGCCTTCTTATTTATGCGTCTCTGCACACACATGAATCCAGTCTTCAAAGCAGAACCACTGGATTGAGGGTATTTGCATGTTTTGTTTTTTTTTTAATAGATACTTCCAAATTGCTCCAAAAGACCATATTAGTTGACATCCCCATTAAGAGTAAGTGAGTTTATGGGACTTCCCTTGTGGTCCAGTGGTTAAGAATCCACCTTCCAATGAATGCAGGGGATGTGGGTTTGAACCCTGGTCTGGGAATTAAGATTCCCACATGCCGTTGGGTAACTAAGCCTGCGCACAACAACTAAGACCCAACTCAGCCAAAAATAATTAAAAAATAAATATTAAAAAAAAAAAAAAGAGTAAGTGAGCTTAACTATTTGCCTGCCCCTATGGTTATATGTAGTGAGCTTAAAAAAAAAAAAAGTCTCATTGTTTCCATTTGTATTTCCTAATACTTAGCTAGTGTGGCTGAATATTGGCCTTTCATATTTCCTTTTCTGTGAATTTAAGGTTTGAATCATTTGCCTTTGTGTAGTGAAGAATTAAATTTGCCCAAAGGGTGGTCTGGCCATTTTTCCTCAGTTTCTGAGAGGTAATCTCTAAACCTTTGGAACGTCATGCCTGATAGAAACGTCTTTGTTTAGGGTGGAGGCACTGGCCATCAGCTCAAGTAGCTCCACCTGGAGGAGTTGGACACTGAGCTCAACTGTGGCCAGGTGATGAAATCCCAAGAAGGGCTCTGGCCACCAAGGCAGCTGGTGAGTTTACCTGGTTGGCAGTACTCCATGTGTACTGTCACACATCAGTGCTGGGGAAGTAATGCATGGAGTCCGTGACTCCCTGGGGAGAGGACAACGGACATTCCACTTTCGGAACTTAAAAGTCACCCTTTAAAAAAGTATACAATTCAGTGGTTTTAGTGTATTCACTATAATGAATCATCACCACCGTCTAATTCCAGAACATTTCCATCACCGCATGCGTGATTTTAATCTGTGTTCTTTATCTGTAACATACTGTAACTGTGAGTATAACAGCTTGCAGCACGTTCTGTGAGGCCTTCTAGCTAATGAATTATTGAACCTGAGGGTGGTTTTGGGAACCCCCCGAACCCTGCAGTTGCGTCAGAAGTGCCAGCGGTCTTGTGGAGTACTGTACTCCCTCCAAAGTTGCAGCCCAGTTTGTGTTTTTTGGTTTTTTTTTTTAATTTTTGGAGCTCCTTTTATATTTTGGATCCCCTCTCCCCACTGTCACTTTTGTGTGTTGCTATTGTTTTCTCCTACTTTGTTTCTCCCACCCACTCTGTGGCATTTTGATAAATGTGACAGTCATGTAACCACCACCAAAATTAAAATATAGAACATTTTGATCACTCCAAAAAGTTCCTTTGTGAACTTAGAACACTCCCTGACACCATACACAAAAATAAAGTCAAAATGGATTAAAGACCTAGGGGCTTCCCTGGTGGCGCAGTGGTTGAGAGTCTGCCTGCCAATGCAGGGCACACGGGTTCGAGTCCCCGTCTGGGAGGATCCCATATGCCGCGGAGCGGCTAGGCCCGTGGGCCGCAGTTGCTGAGCCTGCGCGTCTGGAGCCTGTGCTCCGCAACGGGAGAGGCCGCGATGAGGAGTGGCCCCCACTTGCCGCAACTAGAGAAAGCCCTCGCACAGAAACGAAGACCCAACACACCCATAAATAATAAATAAATAAATTAAAAAAAAAAAAAAGGATTAAAGACCTAAGTGTAAAGCCAGACACTATCAAACTCTTAGAGGAAAACATAGGCAGAACACTCTATGACATAAATCAGAGCAAGATCCTCTTGACCCAGCTCCTAGAGAAATGGAAATAAAAACACAAATAAACAAATGGGACCTAATGAAACTTAAAAGCTTTTGCACAGCAAAGGAAACCATAAACAAGACCAAAAGACAACCATCAGAATGGGAGAAAATATTTGCAAATGAAGCAACTGACAAAGGATTAATCTCCAAGATTTACAAGCAGCTCATGCAGCTCAATAACAAAAAAACAAACAACCCAATCCAAAAATGGGCAGAAGACCTAAATAGACATTTCTCCAAAGAAGATATACAGATGGCCAACAGACACATGAAAGAATGCTCAACATCATTAATCATTAGAGAAATGCAAATCAAAACTACAATGAGGTATCATCTCACACCGGTCAGAATGGCCATCATCAAAAAATCTACAAACAATAAATGCTGGAGAGGGTGTGGAGAAAAGGGAACACTCTTGCACTGTTGGTGGGAATGTAAATTGATACAGCCACTATGGAGAACAGTATGGAGGTTCCTTAAAAAACTAAAAATAGAACTACCATACGACCCAGCAATCCCATTACTGGGCATATACCCTGAGAAAACCATAATTCAAAAAGAGTCATGTACCAAAATGTTCATTGCAGCTCTATTTACAATAGCCAGGACATGGAAGCAACCTAAGTGTCCATCATCGGATGAAAGGATAATGAAGATGTGGCACATATATACAATGGAATATTACTCAGCCATAAAAAGAAATGAAATGGAGGTATTTGTAATGAGGTGGATGGAGTTAGAGTCTGTCATACAGAGTGAAGTAAGTCAGAAAGAGAAAAACAAATACAGTATGCTAACACATATATATGGAATCTAAGGAAAAAAAAAAAAAAAAGGTCATGAAGAACCTAGTGGCAAGATGGGAATAAAGACACAGACCTACTAAAGAATGGACTTGAGGATATGGGGAGGGAGAGGGGTGAGATGTGACAGGGTGAGAGAGTGTCATGGACATATATACACTACCAAATGTAAAATAGATAGCTAGTGGGAAGCAGCCGCATAGCACAGGGAGATCAGCTCGGTGCTTTGTGACCACCTAGAGGGGTGGGATAGGGAGGGTGGGAGGGAGGGAGATGCAGGAGGGAGGAGATATGGGAAGTGTGTATATGTGTAGCTGATTCACTTTGTTATAAAGCAGAATCTAACACACCATTGTGAAGCAATTATACTTCAATAAAGATGTTTAAAAAAAAAAAAAAAAGTTCCTTTGTGACCTCCACCCTGGCCCCAGGCAACCGCTGATCTGTTTTCTGTCATTGTTGTTTTGCCTTTTCCAGAATGTCATATAGAATCTTACATGATATAGTTGTGGCAGGCCAAGGTGTTCCATTCTAATCCCTGGAACCTGTGAACGTTACCTGTTATGGAAATAGGGATTTTGCAGATGTGATTAAAGACTTCGAGATGAGGAGATTATCCTGCATTATCTGAGCGGGCCCTAAATGTAACTACAGATGTCCTTATAAGAGGGAGGCAAAGGGAGATTTGATGACAGTAATGTGAGCACGGAAATAGAGACTGACAGGATGCAGTCAGGAGCCAAGGAATGCTGGTAGCTTTTAGAAGTGGAAGAGGCAAGGAACAAATTCTCCCTAGAGCCTCCAGAAGCAACCAGCCTTGCTGACACTTTGATTTCGCCCCTTAAGGCTCATTTTAGATTCCAGATCTACAGTAGAATAAATGTGTTGTTTTAGACCACTGAATTTGTGATAATTTGTCACAGCAGCGAGAGGAAACTTATACAGTAGTCTTTTGTGGAAAGTTCTTTTATGTAACATAAAGCTTTTGAAATTCATCTGATGAAATAAAATTCATATTTTATGGCAAGACAAGACAAATTTAAACATAAAATGTTTTTTCGTATGTTTCTCCTCCCTCCCTTTTAGTGTGTATTGTGTGTCTGCATTAACCAGACCTCTATAGAAGATAACATTCCTTCTTAATCTTGTAAGGGGTCACAATGACCCGCTACTTGCTTTGTACATGCAGATCTGGATTGTGTAAACTGTCAATACGTCATGTGATGCATAACCCTTTGTCTCAAAAATGTGTATAACTCTGCTTTGACCTCTAACAGGTGGAACAGTCAGTCCTCAGAGCTTTTGGAAAGGCTATCTCCCTGGTTTGGAGATTGGAAAGCCAATCTCCTCAGATTGGCTTGGATGAAATTTTCTATTTCTTTCTTAGATTGACTATTAATTAATTTTTCATTGGCCCATCTATGTTGATGAGCGTACAGGTAGACTGTTTCTTTTTATTAAGGAATGTATGCCATTGTATTGATATACCACAATTTCTTTGTCCTTTCACTAGTTGATGAACATTTGGGTTCTTTCCAGTTTGGATGGCTATGAATAAAACTGCTATGAACATTCACATGCAGGTTTTTTGTGTGAACATATGTTTTTATTTCTCTTGGGTATGTACCTAGGAGTAGAATTTCTGGATCATGTGGTATGTGTATCATTAACTTTATAGGACATTGCAAAACTGTTTTCGAAAGTGGCTGCACCATTTTTCCAAAGAGGCTGTTCACCAACTGGTTTTACTCATTTGTAAAGGGCAGTGAATTACCCAGGGTCACCTACTGAATTAGAGGCAACAGCAGAACTAGCATCTACATCTTCTCATCCCCAGCAGTGATCCTGAGAGAGGCAGTCCTGCCTGAGTATCCCCCTCCCATTTCCAGCCTCCCCATCTGCTTCTGCCCCTTCTTACCCTCTCTTCTGTCATCCAGCCCCAGCAGGAGGTGGAGGCCAGAGCAGCTTTCAATCTACTGCCATCTCCACCCCAGACCAGAATGTACCAAACGGAGGTGGGAAAGGCTTGGGGAATGGGGATCATTGACAAGAATCCCCTTTAAGATCTGAGGGCAGTGCATCCCCCTGGAAAAGACCCTTGTGTGGGATGTGAGATGATTTTTGATGGCCCAGGGGTAGTCATCAAATACTTCAAATGCTTCATTAGGAGTACTTTGTTTTTAATTTCACTTTCAATCTGACTATGCCAAGGAGAAAGCCTTTTTTGGTGATCATATGTCTTTACCATCTAATTTTGTTAATCTCCTTTTTTTTTTTTTTTTTTTTTGGCCACCAGGGATCGAACCCATGTCCCCTGCAGTGGAAGTGCGGAGTCTTAATGACTGGACTGCCAGGGAAGTCCTCGTAAGTTTCTTTAAAAAACACATTTATTACAGTTAAAATGAGTCCACTTAAAGAAAATATTTAATTTTCAAAAAGTGTGTAAAACCCCTTATACAGTCAAATGATTTTTGACAAAGGTGTCAAGACCATTCACCGGGGAAAGGACAGTCTTTTAACAAATGGTGTTGGGAAAACTGGATATCCACATACAGAAAATGAAATTGGACCCTTGCTTTATACTATATATGAAAATTAACTCAAAATGGATCAAAGACTTAAACGTAAGACCTAGAACTATAAAACTCATAGAAGGAAACATAGGGGGAAAAGCTTCATGGGCTTCCCTGGTGGCGCAGTGGTTAAGAATCAGCCTGCCAATGCAGCGGACACAAGTTCGAGCCCTGGTCCGGGAAGATCCCATATGCTGAGGAGCAATAAGCCTGTGCATTACAACTACTGAGTGAGCCTGCGCTCTAGAGCCCGCACTCTACAGCCCGCGAGCCACAACTACTGAAGCCTGCGCCCTACAGCCCACGCACTGCAACAAAGAGTAGCCCCCCGCTCGCCGCAACTAGAGAAAGCCCACGCGCAGCCAAAAAAAAAGCTTCATGATGTTGGGTTTGGCAATGATTTCTAGGATTTGACACCAAAAACACAAGCAACAAAAGTGAAAACAGATAAATTGGATAACATCATAATGAAAACTTTCTGCATCAAAGGACACAGTTAAATAGAGTGAAAAGGCAACCTAAGGGAGAAAATATTTACCAATCATATATCTTAAAAGAGGCTAACTTCCAGAACATATAAAGAACCCCTACAACTGAATAACAATAACAACAAAACTGATTTTAAAAATGGCCAAAGGACTTGAATAGACATTTCTCCAAAGAAGATATACAAATGGCCAACAAGCATACGAAAAGATGCTCAACACCACTAATCATTAAGGAAATGCAAATCAAAACCACAGTGAGATATCACCCCACATTTATTAGGATGGCTGCTATCAAAAAACAAAACAGGGACTTCCTTGGTGGTCCAGTGGTTAAGAATCCACCTCCCAATGAAGGGGAAGTGGGTTCGATCCCTGGTCGGGGAACTAACCCGTGTGCCACAACTAGAGAGAAGCCTGTGCGCTGCAACTAAGACCTCAACGAAGCCAAATAAATAAATATTAAAAAAAAAAAAAATGCAGTCAAACCCATAGAAAGAGAAAGTGGAATGTTGATTGCCAGGGACTTCAGGAAGAGAGGAATGGGGAGTTATGGTTTGATGGGACAGAGTTTCAGTTGAAGACGAAAAAATTCTGGAGATGGAATGTGGTGATGGTTGCATAACAGTGAATGCCATAGAACCGTACACTTACAAATGGTAAATTTTGTTATATGTATCTTATCACAGTTAAAGAAAAAAAATTTAAAGTGTACAGGGAATTCCCTGGTGGGCCAGTGGTTAGGACTGCCAAGGGCCCACCTTCGATCCCTGGTCGGGGAACTAAGATCCCACATGTTGCGCAGCCAAAAAAAAATAATAATAATACTAATAATAACTAATTAAAAAAAAATTTTTAGGTGCACAGTGGTATGTAGATAGGGGAAAATAGGGTAATAAATGCCTAAAGTTTGGGGAAGAGTGATCTCGTCCAGTGCCCTCCTGGCACTGCTGGAATGTCTGTCCATCTCAGAGACGGACAAGAGTTAGCTCAAGATGTACATGAGCAATGTGACCAGGGACCAGGTGGCTCCTCTTGTCACTCATGCGCATCCCCCTGGGGGTGCATCCAAGGAGCAGGCTGCAACTCGGTGCGCATGAAGATCACAGAGCAACAGCTTTAGGGAGAGGGGGCTCTATTACTTCTAGGCGAACGCCAGTCTATGCAACGCCGCCAGGCCTGAACCTCCTGGGGTAAGAGAAGATGTGAGGCCTTCAGGGTGGAGGTGCCATTTGAACAGAGCCTTGAAAAGAGCCATATGAGAAGGAGGTGTTCTAGGTGGATGTACAAGAGCGAAGGGCGGGCATGCAGAGTGGTGTGGGCTGATGGCCTTTGTGAGCAAGTCTCTGTGTTGAGAGATGCAGCCGAGGTATGGACAGAGTGGGTGGGATGCTGGCATGAGCCTGCCAACCTCTGGGCCAGTTACTGATTTGCCCAGAATGAGGCATAGGTTGGACACACAGTTTGGTCATTTTCCCTGCCTGGCCCCTTCAGCCCATTAGGATTGGGACAGAGCTTGTTTGGGATGGGAGGTCAGAGCTCCAGAGAGAGGACATCAAGATTAACTATTTGTTCAGGGATCCACAACTCATGTTCCTGAGAGAGATGGCCAGGCCAGGGCTTGGGTGGACTGACTGCATCCTGTCCAGGTGCCAGATGCATGAGGAGGTCTGGAGTGGCATTTCCAGGACTTCCTGCCCCCTGGCCCTCCCCATCCTGTTGTATCATTCATTCATTATTCAACCTGTACTCAGTTAGCTCCTTCTCCACATTTTTGTGTCCTAGGCCCTGGGAATTCATGGTCAAATGAGACTTGCAATCTCTGCCTTTTTGAAGAGCTCAGCCTCAGGGGCAGGAAGACACCTAGAGAGGCCATTCCAATTCCAGTGCTTTGAGGGGTCAGCCCAGGGGTTGTGGGAACACAGAGGAAGCCAAAATACCTAGTCAAAAGAAAGAAGCATCAGGGAAGGCTTCCTGGAGGAGGTGACATATGAGAAGCAACCACGAGAAGAAGGAACACTGTCAGTTTCCTCAGCCTCCCTTCCAACGGTGCAAGATCCAGCTATAGCCATAGGGGCATCAACACTGTCCCTCTCCCCACTCTGGCCCAGGGCCCTGCTTCTGGGAGCTGCCTCCATCTTCCATCCTCCCTTGGCCCTTCCCACCCATGCCCACAGTTCCAGGACTCTTCCTGAAACCTCTTCTCCAGGACACCAAGCTTCACCATCTCCATCACCCCCACCACTGCCCCAATTTTCCTTTTTCTCCTCCTTTGCCCAACAGGAAATTGGCGTATCCTAATTATATACGATGTTCTGTAGATGCTGTAGTTAAGTACCCATCTATAGATGGGCCATCCTTCTATTCTCCTCCTGGATGTTGAGAACGTTTTGTTAAAGGATACATTTTTAAAGTAAAATGCAAAAAAAATTGTGCAGTGGAAATAGTATGGCAGTTCCTCAAAGAAATAAAAATAGAATTACCATATGATCCAGAGATTCCACTTTTGGGTATACTATATGCAAGAGAATTGAAAGCAGGATCTCGAAGAGATATTTATACAGCCATGCTCATAGCAGCATTATTCAGAATAGTTAAAACATGCAAGCAACCCAAGTGTTTACTGATGGGTGAATGGATAGCAAAACGTAGTATATATGTACAATGGAATATTATTCAGCCTTAAAAAGGAAGGAAATTCTGACACATGCTACAACATGGATAAACCTTGAAGACATCCTAAATGAAATAGGTCAGTCACAAAAGGACAAGTATTATATGATTCCACTTATATGAGGTACCTAGAGTAATCAAATGAATAAAGATAGGGAATTCCCTGGCAGTCCAGTGGTTAGCACTCCATGATTTCACTGCCGGGCTGCACACGTTCGATCCCTGGTTGGGGAACTAACTAAGATCCTGCAAGCTGCGTGGTGTGGCCAAAAAAAAAAAAAAAAAAAAAAGACAAAGTAGAATGGTGGTTGCCAGAGGTTGGGGGAGGAGGGAATGGAGAGTTATTGTTTAATGGGTATAGAGTCTCAGTTTTGCAAGATGAAAAGAGTACTGGAGATGGATGGTGGTGATGTTTGTACAACAATATGTGTAGTTAAATACCAGTGAACGGTGTAGTACACACACATATATGCATATATATATATGTACATATCTCTCACAATCAGGAATGCTGAAATGAATTTGCTAACAAATGGAAAACTGGCCTCTACCAAGGATGGAATCAATTCCATTTTACCAGACAAGATTTGTTTGCATACTTACGAACTGAATTTTAAACAATTTAAAATAATATATCATATTTAACCCAATATATTCAAAATATTATCATTTAAACATGTCATCAATATAAACATTATTATTGAGATATTTTGCATTCTTTTTTTCATACCAAGATTGCAAAACATCTCAAGTGCTCGGTAGCTACATGTGGTTAGTGGCTTCTGTATTAGACAGCACAGCTGTAGACAACACATAACATTCCTTTGAAAGAACATCCAGGAATCTTTTTGCCTTTTCCAAAGTCTTCTCCAATTTTTCCTGACAGTTTTTGAATTAAAAAAGAATTACCCAAGTAATCTATGTTCATTATACAAATCTCAAATGCAGGTAACTGATGAGAAAAAAATCACAATAAATGCCACCATCCAGAGATAATCACAGATCCGGATTTTTTATGGCCTCTGAGACTTTAATAGACACATTTTGTTATATATATATTTTTAAATAATTTTATATACAATATAAATGTATAAACAATGTAGTTATATATTTTACAGTTTATATGTTTTGTTAATATATAATCTATGAAATTGTATTATTTTTCAGAGTTTTAAACTTTTCAGAATAGTTTCAGATTTACAGAATTATTGCAAAGAGTACAGAGAGTTCACTTATACCCCACACGCAGTTTCCTCTGTTATTAATATCTTGCATTAGCAGTGTTACTGAACCAAACTTGTGTCTGCTCACCTGTGTGCAGTAAAGCCAATCTACTGACCCTGGGTTGTGGTGAAGGAAAGTGCAGCATTTATTGCAGGGCACCAAGCAAGGAGTCCAGAGCAGCTAATGCTCAAAAAGCCTGAACTTCCCCAATGGGTTTCAGTGAGGCAGTTTTAAAGGCAAAGTGAGGATGGGGTGTCCCAGGTTATGCAATCAGCTCGTGCACAATTCTCTGATTGGTTTATGGTGAGGTAACAGGGTGGTGTCACAGGGGTTAACATTATCAATCCTTAGGTGCCAATAGGTCTGGGGGCTACATGCTCATGATCATCAAGTAGTTAATTTCTTCCATTTGGTGGTGGTTTTAGCATCAGTAAAACAACTCAGGAAATGTGTACCAGATACTATTATCTATACTTCAGAGAGGAGCTAAAGCAGAGGATATGGGGGAGGGGTCTGTCCTGGGAGGCCCCTTAGGATCCTGCTCAGTTATAATATGGTATATTTATCAAAATTAATGAGCCAACATTGATACGTTATTATTAAACTCCATACCTCATTCAGATTTTTTCAGTTTTTCCCTAATGTCCTTTTACTGTTCCAGGATCCTATCCAGGGTACCAGATTATATTTCCTAGTGATGTCTTTTCTTAGGCTTATCTGCGACAGTTTCTTAGACTTTCCTTGTGTTTGATGACCTTGCTAGTTTTGAGGAGCACTACTCAGGTATTTTGTAGAATGCTGTTGAATTGGGATTTGTCTGATGTTTCTCATGATTAGACTCAGAGTAATTGTGTTTTGGGGAGGAAGTCTACAGGGGCCAAGTGCCATTTAAGGGCACATCAAATCAATCTGACAAGCTATCAATCTGACTTATTACTATTGATGTTGACCTTGATCACCGGGTGAAATCATATTTATTTTTGACTAGAGAATATATGCACATGATACAAAAATTTAAATATACAAGTCTCCCTCTCACCCTGCCTCTTCCCCCCTCAAACACACACAGGCTGCCTCACCGAAGATAATTACCTCCAATTTCTGGAGCCTGTGAATATATTACTTTACATGACTAAAGGGATTTTGCAGATATGGCTAAATTAAGTATTTTGAGACAGGGGAGATTACTCTGGATTATCAGGATGGACCCAGTGTAAATACAAGCATCTTTATAATGAAACCAAGTTCCCCTAAAACCAAGTTCCTCTACCAAATTTATGATTGACCTCTCTATTCAACACCTGTTCCCCTGAAGACTGAGGAGTATCAAAGAAAAGGAGGAATTGAAACTGTACAGGACCCTGTGGGGCCTTCCCAAGTACAAAGGCCTTCCTGTACCCCCCATTTCTTGTTTGTGGGAAAAAGGTTTCCGCCTCCAAGACCTTCTCTGAGTTCCAAAGTGCAGATTCAATTAGTAATTAGAGTGAGGGAATACAGAAAGAAACCATAGTGCAGCCATGGGGCCTGCTCCTGGTTCCTCCTGGGGGGACGTAAGGAAAACCTGACATACATCTCTGAGTTCTTCTATAGGAACTAAGGGCCCTGCCCAGGTAGGATGGTAACTTCAGGCTCAGTACAAGCACTGGGACCCCAGACTGGTTGGAACCGGAAGGCTGATGATTGAGATTCTTAGAACACCACCCTGTTACCTCACCGCCAACTAGAGGAAGGTTACACACCCTGCAGCCCTCCCCCCCTCAAATTTCCGTATAAAACCTTCTTCCTTGAAACCCGTGGGGGAGTTCTGGCCTTTTGAACACAAGCCACCCGTTCTCCTTGCATGGCCCTGGCAATAAATCTTTCTCTGCTCCAAACTCTGGTGTTCAGGTGTGTTTGGCCTCACTGTGCTTTGGGCACACAAACTTGCGTTAGGTGAGAATAAGAGGTTAGACAGGAGGGTCAGAGTCAGAGAAGGCATCATGAAGACAGAAGCAGAAGGTGGAGTGATGTGGGGATATGAGCCAAGGAATGCGGTGGTCTTTTTTTTTTTTTTTTTAATTTATTTATTTATTTTTGGCTGCATTGGGTCTTCGTTGCTGTGTGCGGGCTTTCTCTAGTTGCGGCGAGCGGGGGCTACTCTTCGTTGTGGTGTGTGGGCTTCTCATTGCGGTGGCTTCTCTTGTTGCGGAGCATGAGCTCTAGGCGCATGGGCTTCAGTAGCTGCGGCACGCAGGCTCAGTAGTTGTGGCTCACGGGCTTAGTTGCTCCGGGGCATGTGGGATCTTCCCAGACCAGGGATCGAACCTGTGTCCCCTGCACTGGCAGGCGGATTCTTAACCACTGCACCACCAGGGAAACCCTGTGGTGGTCTTTAGAAGCTGGAAAAGGAAAGGAAATGGATATTCCCTAGAGACTCCAGAAGGAACACAGTGTTGACCTCCAGAACTATAAGATAATAAATGGTGTGGTTTTAAGTCTCTAAGTTAGTAGTAATTTGTTACAGCAGCAATAAGAAACAGGAACTGTCAAATCCCTTTACCAGTTTTTCTGCCAGTGAATGTCCAGCCTCGTCTTGAATGCCTCCAATGATGGGGATATCACTATCTCCACAGGCACCCTGTTTTCTTTCCAGCAAGCTCTTTCTTCTGTGGAAACCTTCCTCCGTGGTAACCTCCCACCCATTGCATGCCCACCTCAAGCCCCAGTTCTCAGAGCAAGGATCAACAGACACAATCTAAATCCCTTGTACACATGAGGCTTTTATAGACATAAATTATCTCTTCTCCAGGTTTAACATCCTCCAGCTTTTCCCTTGGCCAGTTTACAAAAAGGTACAAAAGCCAACTTTCTCTTGATGAGGCTTCAGCTAATCACTTGTGGAATGGGATCCCATTGCCCGTGTCTTCCCATCCATGGAGGAGCCTATGGCAAAGTCCATAACCGAGCACACCCCCTTCCAAAAAGAATCATGTAGACCCCCTCCTCACTTCCCCCAGGGGCTCAACAATAGTCTCGACCCTTTCGATAGTATTTGTCATTAAAAATAATGTCAAAACTTCAGTTTCCGAGCATTGGCAAGTGACTAGAATTTAATAATACAGTTTCATTTCCATTGTATTTACTTTTATAGTTATTTTCTATTGATGGCAAGAGAAACTAATTTTCATTTTCTGTTCAGGCTAGAGTTTCCATTTAAAACATATAAGTAGTAAAAAGACTGAATCAGTTTAAGGATAACGGTAAATCTTGGAAACGCGGGTGGTTATTGATTGCGGCTGACGAGGGGCTGTGTGGTTGGATCTGGAGCTACCAGGGACCTCAAAATTATTTGGATAATTCCCAAGCCGCGTCGCACCATACAATGCACTAAAGAAGACGCCACAAACCTACGTTCGAGAGTCAGGATGGCCGAGCGGTCTAAGGCGCTGCGTTCAGGTCGCAGTCTCCCCTGGAGGCGTGGGTTCGAATCCCACTCCTGACAACCTTCCCGTTTTTTCTCTTTTCCAGTTCCAGGGTCTAAGGAGAGTCTTTGCGGTTTCAGATCGGATCTTTCTCTTTTACATTCCCAAAGTCAAATAAATATCATTAAGAAAAAAACACCTTTTAAGAAGGAAATACTTGTTTCGTAAAAAGATTAATAGTATTACCTATTTGATGTGCCACTTTACGTGAAAAGCAAAAAAAAAAAAGAGGAAAACTAAGCTTTGTCAGAAGTGGGATTCGAACCCACGCCTCCAGGGGAGACTGCGACCTGAACGCAGCGCCTTAGACCGCTCGGCCATCCTGACTTCTGGCTCGTTTGTGAGCAATCCCCTTCAAAATGGCTCTAGTGTGCGCATGCGTAGCGAACCGCGGGAACTATCGTTCTCCTCCCTGTGCTGGGAAGAGCTAGACACTGGCGTTTGCTCGAAGGGGAGGAGCGAGACGGAACGAGAAGGTGCAGAACTAGGCGCCTGGGCACCGGCAGAGGGCGCGCGCGGTGTGCTGGACACCCTGAACGGCGGAGAGACCGAGGACTATTACTTCGACCCGTGTGCGTTCGTGCCGCCGACAGGCATTCATTCTACATTCATGCATTTACTATTCACATCAGCTTTGATTCTTGCATATCTCTAAGTACCCTTGCATTTCTGCATACATGCCCTGTTGCCTGTTCCGAGAGAAACAGTCAAGTCCGCACACTCGCACCGGCTTATAGATCTCTGCTGGCGCCCGAACCAGGTGAAGCCCGGATATCGCAGGGTCTCTTGGCACGCGTACATTCGTCAAAACTGCAACTTCACATTTGTATGTGTGTTTAACTCATTTACTCAGGCTCCGGGTTACACCGAGTCCTGCAGCGGCACAGCCAGATCTACCCTTTTTCCTGACCGTGTTCCTAGTTCGCAAACCTTGCTTGGCACACAGTAGGCGTGCAGGGAATGTCCGTGATTAATCCGTCCCTCGCCTCCTCCTTCCCGCATTGCGTCATTTCGTGATTCACGTCTCCTCCCTAACCCCACACTTACCCACGCACTGGCTCTGCCCAGGGACCAGAAGACCTCAGGTCGCGAGGGTAACTTTCTCCACGGGATTTCGGGGAGGCTTGTATACAAAACAGAATTTCCGCCCTTAAGACACATTCAAGCCTGGGGGGAAGGGAGAAAGATAAGAAATACGTGAAAGGTAAAATGGCAAAAAAAAAAAAAAAAAGAAAGAAAGAAAAGTTTAAAGGTGCTGCTAAGTGCAAGAAACAGGATGTCAGGAAACTTGCAAGAGACTTTGAAATAGGCCAAGAAAGATAACTGGGTGTCGTCTGGGGCACCAGTCCTGGCTGGCTGATTCTCAAGGGCCTGCACCTTTCATTACTTCTACATACAAATGATTCTTATTCACGGAAACGCAAGTGGATTTTGTTGGAGTGGAATGCAATTAATTATTGCCCTGTGGATATTGACCATTTTTGCATTTGTATTATAAATCCATTTCATCATCTGTGATTGCCAATATATGTGTGTCCTTTGAGTCGGTTGTAACATCTTACTGGTTTCCCCACAAATTACTGAGTTAATGAAATCTTTGACTTGTGTTCATTTTATAATTATGTGAGAATCACGATTTTACCTTTAAAAAAGTCTCTTTTAATAGCGATCAAGGGTGACTAGGGGTACTTCCCTGGTGGCGCAGTGGTTAAAATCTGCCTGCCAGTGCAGGGAACATGGATTCGATCACTGGTCGAGGAAGATCCCACATGTGGCGGAGCCCGTGAGCCACAACTACGGAGCTCGCATGATGCTACTATTGAAGCCCGAGTGCTCTAGGGCCCACGTGCTGCAACTGCTGAAGCCTGCGCGCCTAGAGCCCGTGGTCCCCAATAAGAGGTGCCACTGAAACGAGAAGCCCGCACACCCCAACGAAGAGTAGCTCCCCGCTCACCACAACTAGAGAAAGCCTGTGCAGCAACAAAGACCCAACGCAGCCTCCCCACCAAAAAAAAAAAAAAGTGACTAGGGGCTCCCACCATAAAAAATGGTACTGATGGACCTAGTGGCAGGGCAAGAATAAAGATGCAGACGTAGAGAATGGACTTAAGGACACAGTGGGGGAAGGGGAAGCTGGGACGAAGTGAGAGAGTAGCACTGACATATATACACTACCAAATGTAAAACAGATAGCTACAGCTCGGTGCTTTGTGATGACCTAGAGGGGTGGGATAGGGAGGGGAGATGGGGTTATGGGGATATATCTTATAGCTGATTCACTTTGTTGTACAGCAGAAACTAACACAACATTGTAAAGCAATTATACTCCAATAAAGATGTATGAAAAGAAAAAAAAAGAGTGACTAGGGGCTCTCATAGGAAGGGTGGTCAGGGAGGGCCACTCTCAGAGGAGGTGACAATGAGTTCCAAAGGGAGAGACAAGCACAGTCAAAGCCGGGAGTAGCAGTCTTCCAGGTGGGAGGCATAGCCAGTGCAAAGGTCCTGAGGCAGGGAGGGGCTGTGGTCTGTTGGAGGGGCAGCAAGGCCAATGGGGCAAGGGTATGGGTGGCAGGAGGCTGAAGTCCATATCACACATGGCTGGGATGCCAGGAAGAGGAGTTTGGCTTTTCTTCTGTGTGTGTTGGAGTCACTGGAGTGTTTAAAAGCAGGCGAGTGACATGATTCAGTTGGCCTTTCAAAATGATCCCTTGGGCTGCTGTAGGAGAAAGGACATGAGAGGCAAGAGAAAAGTCAAGAGTCCAGGGAGAAGGCCATGGAAAGGAGGATGAGAGATGATGGAGGCTGGACCAGGGAAGTGGAGATGCAAAAGGTGGTCAAGTTCAAGATTCAAGATGTGTTTTGGAGGTATAATGAACAAGCCCTGCTGGCTGGCTGGTGTGTGTGTGTGTGTGTGTGTGTGAGCGTGAATGTGGAGAGAGGGGATGCAGGGATGCAACAGAAAGTCACCAAGATCATACAGGTTATCAGATGCTCACAACTTCCCTTTGAGATTAGTGCTTGTGGGCAGGAGCTGCTCCCTACTCCTACTCCAGGGAGCTCAGGCTCACACAGGCTGAGTGATTTGCCAACATCCTCTTTGGGGCAGAAGCCCTGTGCTCTCCACCTCTGGAACCCTCCCCTCATGCCTTACACCACCAACCTTTCTATGGGCGCATCGTTTTAGAGGTAAGAAAACAGTGGCAAGCCCAGAGCTGGAGCCCAAGCCAGACCCGCTCTGCCTGCTCCTCTCCTGGCCTGGCTGGGAGAAAGTGCTCATTGGATGGAGGTGCTGAGGCCCCACTCAGCCCTACCTCCTGCGTTTGGGTGGATGGTCAGCTGTCCTCCCCTGACACCTTTCAGGTGCCAGATTTGTGGCGTGGAGGAAGCCATTTTAGGATCCCATTCCAGCTTCAGATCCCCAAGACCAAAAATGGGAAAGGGTCACTATTCCTGTTTGTTCCATTTTCCCCTTATCAGCAGCCTAGACACCAACGATGGATCCTCGAGGGACAGACCTCACTCATTTTCCACTCTGGGCATTTGTCCAGGTTGGGAGAGGAAAGTCCCCTGAGCTCAGCCTGGAAAGTCTACCAGCAACTGGGGAAGTCCCGGCATGGCCCTGCTCAGCCCTAATAGGGACAGATGGAGTCAGTCCCCGTGGGGACCTGGTGCTCAGCCAGCCCAGGGGCCTGAAAGGGGGAATCCTAGCATCCCTGTGACCTTGGCACACATACCCACCTCTGCTTGGGAAAAGAGTGGCAGGAAGCTGAGTTTTAGCGAATGTCTCCTTTACAGCCATTATTTCACTTAATGTTCGTAACATCACCACAACACCGAATATCATTACCTGCATTTACAGATGAGGAAAATGAGGCTCAGAGAGGCCAAAGTAACTTACCCAGAGTCACACAGATGATAAGTGGAACCTGATTTTTCTGGCTTAATACTCTTTTTTTTAATACTCCTTCTTGAGAACTATTCTGAGCCTAGAACTATTCTGAGCCTAGAACTGTGATAGGTACTTTATTTACATTGTTTCTTTTTAAAAGCAAAAGCCATGAGGGCTTGCCAACTAAGGTGGCAGGCTAGATTTGGAGACGTTAATTTTAGTTCTGTTTTCATTATTGGAGGAGACTTAAAAGAAAGGGTAGGCTTTTCCCAGCAAGCCAGTCCAAGTGGCAAGGCCAAGTTTTTGTGCCTCAGCCTCTGATTTCCTTGGCCAAGTTTCAGGGACAGAAGCCATCAGGCGCCAGTAGTGAATCCCTGCCAAGGCCTGGTTTGGGCATCTTGGTCCACTGAGGGGGGACCTCAGGGGTGAAGCGGATGAAGCAGGTGTGGATCTCTGATGGGGTGGGATAGGAACTGCTTCATCCCTCTGGAGCCAGAGCCAAAGACCCCAGGTCCCCCCTTGGTGTGGAGAGTTGAGCAACCCAGTTCCCCGATTTTGAATGGATCATGTGGACAGTGGTGACCAGAATGGACCAAAGGCCAGAAGCTCACTTCCAAGTTCTGTAAACTGCTTATCATGCCCCCAAGGCCTTTGATCACCCTAGAAAGAGAACCCCAGGAATGCGGGAGACTCTGTAGCATGCCACTCTGATAAGCAAGAGGTGTAGAGCCAATTTTGACTTGAGGCAGCATGGCTGAGTGGCTCAGCGTGTGGATTCTGGAACCACCTGAGTTTAAATCTTGCTTCTGCTAGTTCTGTGACCATCTGGAGTTATTTAGCCTCTCTGTCCCTCTGTTCCTCGGTTTCCCAATCTGTAAAATGAATTTAGGAATAGTATCTGCCTCAAAGGGTTGTATAGATTGAAGAGTTAATACATGCTCAACGTTTAGAGTTCCTGGAATAGAACAAATGCTTTAAATGTTAGCCTAGAAAAATAAAGCAATGTACCATTTCTTTCTTTTTCCCCCCCAGGAACTGCCAAAGTATTAGTGTTTAATAGCACAACTGACCAAGGTCCCAGATATGAAGTTACCGTGTTCAGGAAACGTGGGGGGCACAGGAGGGAAATCACTCTATAAATTAACTCTATAGTATGTGGTAAGAAGAATGCACCCTTTATAATATAAAACCTATCTACACATAGTAGTTAGTTGCAAAAAACCATCGTCTTCTCTTGGCTTGTAAAAAGGTTGTTCCAGATTCCAGTGCAGATGAGCAACCTTCAACTCTTCTGTGTGGCAGAGATCTTGTTTTCACTGTCCAGCTCTTCCACCCCAGCCTGTGTCATGAGGTCTGTGGTATTTTTCTCCAGGTCATCAATGCGACTGCTCATGTCATCAATTCTTCCAATGATCTGGTCGGACGTGGTCTGAAATTTATCTTGCATCTGTTGCAGGGGTGTCCGCACCACCGAGGTGAGATACTGCATGGCCTTGGGGTCAGTCTCGGCCATCTCCCTAGTTCCCAGCTTGGGGGTGCTGTCTCAGACCATCACCTACATTGCTGTTTGTCCCCAATGTACCATTTCTTGCACCTGCTGAATATTGTGGAGCAAGTTTCCACCTGTCAAACTGACTTTGCAGAAGTAGTGTCTATAGGGCCATCCCGACAACCATAGCATCCTGACTGCCCCCTTTGAGCCAGCCTTGCTCACCTCTCCAGCCTCATCTCCCACTTCCAGCTCCCTGCCCCCATCTTTCTGTTCCTTCAATCCACAACGCACATTCCTCCTCGGGGCCTTTGCGCTTTCTGTTTCCTCCATGCAGAGCCATCTTCCCCCAGCTCATGCAGGGCTGGCTCCTTTCATCATCCCCAGGTCAGCCCCCGGGTGAAAATGGCCCCCCACCCCACCTCCCACTCACTTTCAATCTGGCCTCCTTCTGACAGATGCAAAGTTACTGTGCTTATTCGCTGGCTTATTTGATGATCACGTTTCTCTCCCACTAGCCACTGTGCTCTTGTGAAGTCAGGAACTGTGGCCATCTTGTTCACCAGGTATTCCCAGCAGATAGTACAGTACCTGTCACGTAGCAGGAACTTGATACATAAGTACTGCATGAGTGGATGATCGGACAAATGGATGGATGGATGGATGGATGGGCGGGTCAGTTCCCTGGGCTCTTCAAGTCCATTTTCTGTCCGTCTCAGGTGGAGCTCAGGAAGCCTCCTCAGGTGAGGCCATTTATGACCCCTTGCCTTCCCCTGAGGCTTCAGCTCAGACTCACACGCCCAGCTCTCTGCATTGACACATCAGTTCCTTTTGCCCATCTGGGGCTTAGGGACCTCCAGACCTTTCGCAGGCCCTATCTGCTCTGCCTCTTTTGGCTAAAACGTTTTGGTGTTCTGCTTAGGGCTCCACCAGCCCAGGGCCTTCTCTCAGGGTGGGCTGAGTACTCAGTGCAGGGGTGAAGGTGGACGTGGTGTCTGAGGTCTAGGGACTGGTGATTACCCTGGTTCCCTCCCCGTGACCACAGCCCTGTCGACGGAGTAAAGTACTGCTGTACAAATTGCTAAACAGGGCCGCCCTGAGTCCCCACCGCCACCCTGGCCCCTCCCCACTCCCGATGCCTGCAGTCCACCAACCTCCCGGCCGGCTCCAGCACAAAGGCTGTCGTCCGTCGTCATGGGCAGGTGCGATGCAAGTCATTAAAGATATTAAATATTTCCGCAGGACCACATTATGGCTTTCCTCTTTGACCTGATGCTCCACTACTCTCTGGGAGCCCCTTTGGATTCAATCCCACCCCTGCTCTGGCCACCTCCCACTCCCACCACTCACCCCTCCCTCTCCCGCTCCCCACCCCGGTCTTCTGGTACCAGCCCCCTGGTTTTCCATTGGAAACAACCCCTCCCCCACTCTCTATCCAGGCAGGTCATGTGAAGCGGACTCCACTCTCCTACCTTGCTGGGGGGAAATGGGCTTGTGACTCAGGTCTGACCAGTCAGTTCCAGTCACCTAGCTACACAGTGATTGGTTCAGAAATGAGCACGTGACCAGTTGGTCCAATGGGAGTCTGGCGAGAGGGAACTCTTTTTTTTTTTTTTTAAAGCATGAATTGTTAGTTTTGTTTGTTTGGTTTTTTACTTATTTATTTATTTTTGGCTGTGTTGGGTCTTCGTTTCTGTGCGAGGGCTTTCTCTAGCTGTGGCAAGCGGGGGCCACTCTTCATCGCGGTGCGCGGGCCTCTCATTATCGCGGCCTCTCCTGTTGTGGAGCACAGGCTCCAGACGCGCAGGCTCAGTAGTTGTGGTTCACGGGCCTAGTTGCCCCGCGGCATGTGGGATCCTCCCAGACCAGGGCTCGAACCCCGTGTTCCCTGCATTGGCAGGCAGATTCTCAACCACTGCGCCACCAGGGAAGACCCTGAGAGGGAACTCTTGGAGAAGAGAAAGTGGGTGTGGGGCTCAGGTGGCTGAGCCGGTAAAGTCTGAGGCTGCTGGTGGCTGTCATTGCTATGCCACCCAGAGCCTGCTTGAGAAGAGCTGGAAAATACGGAAAGTCAGAACTCTATTGACATCGATATTATTCGAACACTTGGATTTAGTTGTGCCTGAAACCATCCGCCCCTGGTCTTTTCAGTTTCATGAGCCAATGCCCTTTTCCACTTAAGCCAGTTTAATGTGAACTTCTGTCACCTGTAACCCAAAGACTAATATGGCCTAGATCTGTGCTGGCTTACACGGTAGTCAGGAGCTGACTAGTGAGCATTTGAAATGTGGCTACACTGAATTGAGACAGATCATATGTCACATACAAACTAGATTTCAAAGAAAGTATGAAAATAAAGATGTAAACTACGATTGACCCTTAAACAATAAGGGTTCGAACGGTGTGGGTCCCTTACGTGTGGATTTTTTCAGCAGTAAACACTACAGTACTACACTGTCTGCAGTTGGCTGAATCCATCCATGGATGCTGCACTGCAGGTAGCGAGGAACCGCGGGTATGGAGGAACCTCAGGTGCAGCGGGCAGACTGAGTTATACACGGATTTTTGACCCTGGGGAAGGTCAGCACCCCTAACCTCCATGTCGTTCAAGGGTCAACTCTATTTTCTCATTAATTTTTAATATTGATATGTTAAAGTGATAATACTTTGGCTATGTTGTGTTAAAACATATTATTAAAATGAATGTCATCTGTTTCTATTTACTTTTTCAATGTTGCTAGTAGAAGATTTTACTTGTGTATGTGGCTTGTGTTATGCTTCTGTTGGACAGTGCTGGCCCTGATGACCCACCTGTAAAATATCAGGAAGCAAGAGATCAGAGCCTACCCAAATAATGATGCCTCCCCACCAGAAAAGCACTCCAAAGATGCCAAGGAGGAGAAGGCTTCCTGAAGAAGGTGGGCACAAAAGGATAGGTCTGCTTTGCAGGGGTTGAGAGGAAGGGAAAGGCATTCCAGGTCAGGGCACAGCATGAGCAAAGGCCTGAGCATGGGACTAACAGGAGAGGGGTCTGAGGAGAAACGAGGGTGGAATAAGGGAGCCTTGAGGGTTAAGATGGGCTGTCAAGGGACTTTCCTGGTGGTCCAGTGGTTATGACTCCCCACTGCCAATGCAGGGGGTGCGCGTTCAATCCCTGGTCAGGGAACTAAGATCTCACATGCTGCGCAGCGTGGCCAAAAGATTTAAAAAAAAAAAAGATGGGCCGTCGATTTCGCCCATCAAAGTGGGGCTTCCAAGGAGGGAGAGAAGGGCCCTAATTCTGGGGAGGGACAGGAGCCAGAATCTGCAGGCCTTTCCCACCAGCACGGAGCCACTCAGAGTTTCAGCATTTCCTTTGGAAATTCTCTCATCCTCAAATAGCTCCCAGTTTCCCTCTGATTTTTCGATTATGCCTAATGCTTTCTGTTTTCTCTAGGCCTGTTTCCTGCAGTCCCTTTCTGTGGCTGCCGGCATCCAGCTCCGAGAAAACATACTCATGTCCTTGGAACTCAACAGAGGACATGCCAGCAAGGGCCTGGAAAGGTGACAGGTGGACTCACTGAGTCCCAGTAGGGCATCACTGAGTAGTACGAAATCAGGGTGCTCTGTCCCCCAGCCAGAGACGTCCTGGGGGAGCCATGTCCCCCCAATTCACCTTTTGCAATGCAAAAGAAAAAAAGCCATGAAAATTACTTTTCATTCTGGAAAAAAAAGAGCATTACTGACGTCTCATTTGTTCTCCAAAGATTTCCACAGAGATATAGAGCAAGTATCTTGGTTTATCAAGCTCCCCACAAAAATGAGACAGAGTCTGATGCAATATTTTTCTACATCAGGCGGTCACAAAAAGTTTGTGTTGCTGAAGGGCCTCAGCGTCTTTACAGCCCTTAGCAGTCCATTGGACAACCCCTTCCTGGGGAAGTTGGCCTCCAGCCTGGGTCAGCTCCCCTGTCTGCACCAGAGCCCTCAGCATGGCACACGTGAGTGTGTGTGTGTGTGTGTGTGTGAGATTCTCAGGCCACTGAGAATCGCCACTGATCCCCAGCACCACTGATTCATTCACCACTGATCCCCAGCACCTGGCATCTTGTAGGTAGGCACCCTGGAAATATTTGTTAATTGAGCAAATGAATGAATGAATCCTAAATTCAGAGTTTAACCCCCCCAGATATTTACAGCACCCCAAATAAGGACCTCAGTCCTTGTGCTCTAATCTTCAAGATTACATTTCAGGGGAAGCAAGTCTCTCCTAGTTAACATCAGGCTACAGAAGAGAGGAACCTTCCTCTCTCCACCTTCCTACTCAGCCTCCTGGTTGAGTGCCCACTCTGCCCCAGCCCTGAGGACCCCAAGTAGGTGTGGGAGAAGGCGGGCGTTTTCACGAGGTTCATCCCAGTCTCTGGTGCGTTAAGAAGCCACATTTATAGGAGAGCTTCGAGTCAGACTGAACGTACAGGTTTCCTTCCTCTTGAGTGTTACTGAGTCTGAGCTCATCATACTGCTCACCACCTGACAGGCCAATAAATTAAGAGACGAGCTGCTGTGGGAAGGGATAATGACTTTATTTGAAAAGCCAGCAGACGGAGAAGTTGGGGGACTAGTGTCCCAAAGAACCATCTTCCTCAAGTTAGAACTCAGGCTTCTTTTATACCAAAAGGGGAAGGGGTAAAGTCCTGGTTCCAGCCAGACTCTGCAGGGGTGGTGTTAATTTCTCCCTCCCCGCAGTCATTCACAGGTGGGCCTGGTCAGGATGGTTCCTGCGAGCTAAACAAAGGTATTTTAGCTTACCACTCATTTTCTGGGAGGCAGGGTTCCCAGAGGTGGGCCATTATGTATACTTTAAGCTTATAGGCAACATCCCTTTGGTGATTAACTTCGAATACAAAGGTTCTTCCTTATTGCATGAGCACTATTGGGGGAAACTGAGGCAAGGGATTTGGAAACATTCTACAAATGGAGCAACTGGAGAAGACGAAGATCACCGGGGTTGGAGTGAGGGTTAGGGCCGGGCTTCCACCTAGGGTTGGGGTTTTTATCTCCCAGCCAAGGTCCCCTTCAAGATATCTGTGCATGTAAACCTCAGGAGGTGGGAGTGGTGAACCGCGAGGTTCTTCACCAAAATTCCATGAGGCACCGGGGCTGCAAGGGGAGAACAGGAGCCTTAGAATTCTGCTGCCTTAGAATCTTGGCCAGGAGGGGAAGGGTGGGGAGGTGGGGGGCCCAGCTGTGGCTGGGGACAGGTGGCATCTGCTGGCACAAAATGTGGTCTAGAAGACAGCAGCTGGAATTCAATTGGGCAGAGAGGGCAGAGCTTCTGTGGACAGCCCAGCTGAGTGGGAGACTGTGGCCTCTCTGAGGGGTAGGCTCTGACAGAGGGTAGGAGGGGAGTTGGGTGGGGACAGGGCATGTCCTAGTGTCTGTGTCTGTGGGTGTGTAGAAGCGTGTGTCTCTGGGAGTGAGGACGTGTGTGTGTGTCTGAAGTGTGCACATGTGTGATTAAACGGGTGAGTGTGTATGCTGGTTTAGAGATGGATGTGTGTCTGTGGGAGTGTGGGCACCCCACCGGGCCAGTGTGTATACGTATGTGGGGCATTTTTGTGTGGCTGAGTTAGTCGTGTGTGTGCTGCGTGTGAATGTGTTTTGTGTGTACGCGTGACGGGATGGGGCAAAGAAGCACTATAAACTCGGGATGGAGCCATTTAGAGCTTACACCATTGGAAACTTGTGGAAATTTGTAGACTTGAGGGCAGGAGAGCCAAGTTCAAATCCCAACTTTGCCACGTTTCAGCTGTGTCCTCAATAGTCTCTCCTTCTTTCCAAGCCTCAGTTTCCTCCTCTGTAGAATGGGCATCGTTACCCTCACTGCCTCCCAGGGCTGACCTACAGACCACTCTGGGCGGGTGCCAAGGTAACTCAGCTCCCTCTGGGGAGAGGAAATGAGAAAAGAGTTTCCATTCTCTGTGCTCTTGGAATTTCTTACCAAGAGCATGTATGATTTTTATGGTGGAGATGTTAGGAAAAGGCATCTGTGCTCTGGAAACCTTTACCACCTTTCTCAGTCTGGCTGGGGAGATGCTTGTGGTTCTGCTGACAGATGACCATGGTGGGCACGGCTGGGTGTGAGGTTATTTGCCAGGGTCAGATCCTCAGACCAGGCAGGCTCTGGGTGGTCTTCCTCTCCCCAGGAGCCAGCTAGGGATGTCACTGCCTAACTTGGAGGAGACAGGAATGCTGCTTCTCGGAAGCCTCCAGACTTGCGTTCTTGGCCAAGAAGAATCGGGCCCAGCCCGGTGCCCGGAAAAACAGAACAAAATCGCCTGCAGAAACAGACTTAAGGGTTAAATTAAATGGAAACTTGCCTTTCACAAAGTCTGTTTTCTTTTCTCTCCTTTTATTTTTATTTTTTTAGGTCCTCCTCCTCCCCACAATGAATCACAAAAAGCTGTTATCAGAGGTTATGTCTGGGGAGGGAAAGGGAAGGATTTCACTTTTCATTTTGTACCTTTCAAAGTAAGGTTTGAATTTTGGAACCAAATCCTCTTTTCCTCTTTGTGCTCCTGCTTCCTCCTCTCACTAGTATCAGGAAGTCTCTGGCCAGAGAGCCTGCCACTGGAGATTTTCTTCTTCGAACCTCAGTATGTGAAAATGAAATAAAAACTGCAGTCACTGTTATATAATTTTTAAAAATCCCAAAATGCTGGCTTCCAAAACTTAATTATTTTTTTTACATTACATATTTTAAAAAATTTTTAACAGGCATGACATTTACATAACTTGACTTTCAAAAGGTACAAAAGAATAAGCAGTGAAGCACTTTCCTCTCATCCCTGACCCCAGTTTCCTTCCCCAGAGGCACTCCCTGTTCCCAGTTCCTCATGCAGCCCTCCAGGACATCTTTGCACGTACAAGCGGATATGTATAGGTATTTCGCCTCCTTCCCCTCCTGATGCTGTAGTTTCCTACACACTCTGCTCCGTTCCTCCCCCGACCCCACCATTTAACAATATATCTTGGTGGTTGTTTGCAAGAGTACACGAATGCCTATAGAATCTGGTCATTTTACAGAAGGGGAAATTGAGGCCCAGAGAGCTCTAGAACCCTGTCTTGCCTCACAGTCTGGGGAGCGTTCCTCAAGTTGGAGGGTGAAATCGTCAGGGATGAACTGTTTCCACTCAGAGATATTATTTTAAACAAATTCACTGAGTGAAATAGAGCTTACCAAGATGTGTTTAAGAGCCCTTGGTTCTCAGAAGGAAGAGAGGAAATCACAGCTTCCCAAGTACACACTAGAAAACAGCACCCGCCTTCCCCGGTTGTCATCTGTGAGACAGTGCCTGCCCCTGTCACAGATCGCTGCCTCCCAGCCCAAACTGGGACCAAATCTACTGAGCCCCCTTCCAGTACTGCCACAACAGCTGTGTAGCATTGGGTAGGTCACCTTCCCTCTCTGGGCCTCCAGGTTCATCTTCCCCAAGGAGCTCCTCTCTACGCCTCACCAGCTGGAATTTGTTGCTGTCTTTCTAGGTTCCCACAACTCGTGATTTACAACCATCCTTCCCCGGTCCCCACCACTTCCTCCTTTCACTCAAATAATCTTTAATTAATTGAGCATTTACGATGTTCTGGGTCTGTGCCAAGCAGTCTTCATGCATTGAAGTTTCAAAACAACACTGAGGGGAAGGGAGAAACTGGACACATTTTACGTGTTTTACAGATAAGGAAACTGAGGCTTAGGGAGGTCAAGGAAGTACCCTGTGTTACACAGCTAGTTAACATTGGAGACAGAAATCATACCAGGCCGGCTCTGCCGACCGCACGGTCCCTAATGTGACCTACCACTCCCTTGGGTGTTGATATTCAAGTGTAAGCCTAGACAGCTTTACATCAACCCCCAGACAAAGAGGCTGGGCCCAGAGAGGAAAAGCAGATTGCCCAAAGACACACAGCCACCAGGGCAGAGCAGAAAAGGGAACATTTCCTTCGGTCTTTTGGATATTTATCATGTACAGGGTGCTGGGGGCAGGGAGGTGAATAGAACACCTGCAGTTTGCCCCCAGGTTGCTCACAGATCTTCTGATCCATACAGTGGTCTAAGCCAGGCGTTGAGCCGTAGCTACGTGCCAGGCACTGTTCGGCTCACACATATTTTCTTCACAGCGATGACCCATTGAGGAAAGGCACTTGACCCATTTTACAGATGGGAGAACTGAGGCTCAGAAGGTGTGGAAGCCCTGGAGCTGAAGCTCTGGCACGACCCCAGCCTGTTGTCCTAACCATCCTAGTGCTCTGCCTCCCAGGCTTGGGACTACGCAGCACTGTGAATGAATGGGGGGCGGTGTTGTATGATACCTAGTAACAGTTATTATTATCAGTGGGGTGTTGTAACTGGATGACCCTTCTCCCCGGGCCTGGACAAGAGGAGTGGGGGTTTGGATGGAGGGGTCTGGACATTTCCTGGCCCTTCATCACCCAAGAGAAAGCAGCCAGGCTCCATCCGTAGGCAGGAAGGTGACTCAGACTTTCCTCTGGGACAAGTCCAGCCTGAGATCCCAGAACCTCGGGCTGACCCAACTAGCAGCTCCCGGTCTCTCTACCATAGAGTGTGGAGAAAAGGTCCCCAGGTGATTTATCTGGCAGGGAGAGATGGGGCTTTCAGCAGCTGAGGAACAGAGGAAAATCTCACTCCTGAGAGAGGCCAGAGAAGGGCAGTGATTTATCCAAAGTCCCGCAGAAAGTCGGAGGCTGAGGCCAGCCCTATCTGGGACATTGAACAACTCTTGGAGAGGTCTGTTGTGTGTGAGGCTGGAGACATCAAGATGGACAAAGCCCACACCCTGCCTGGAAATGTTCATGGCTCAGTGGGGAGTGACGTCATGACTGGGCAAAGACCTTGTGGCATGTCCACCCCGTGGTGGAAGGAAGCGGCAGCCTGGTGGCCCAGAGGAGGGTGCCGTGCAATTCTGTCTAGTGGGGGAGAGAGGAGGAGAGGGAACATATCAGGGAAAGCACTGTGTGGGCATGGAAGGGTACGTTTTGCCAGGTGGAGGAGGGAGGAATCATTCCAGAAGGAGGGAAGAGCATGAGCAAAAGCTCAGAGGTGGGATCGTGCCCAGGGACTCTGAGAGGCAGTAGAATGTATGAGTTGAAGGCCGAGATTTTGGAATCAAACTACTTAGGTTTGAATCCTGGCTCTGTCACTTACAGCTGTGGACCTTGGCAAGCATTCTAAAGTCCTGGTGCCTGTTTCCTTCTCTGTAAAATGGGGAAAACAGTAGTACCCACCTCAAAGCGTTTTTGTGAGGATTAAATAAATTAATCCACATAAAAGAGAGCGAGGCACATATTCTCAACTTCTATTAACAACGCTGCAATTGGGTTCAGGGAGAATTTCAGTGTGGTGGTCCAGTGCTCTTTCCTCTGTTCTTGGCTCCATCTTGCTCTTTGGGGCTCCAAGAAACCTTCTCCTCACCTCACCCAGTATTCAAGATCCCTGATGGGTGGCCTGGAGAGGGGGAGATTCTGGGAATAGGCCTAGTGGAGCTTTTGGAAAGTCCCAGCTGTCGTTTGGGATCCAGCCGCAGGGGTCAGGACATGAGAGAGGAGGGGATCCTCTGGGAAGGTGGGAGTATAGGAAGGGGCCCTGTTCCAGATGGAGCAGAGAGACACCCCCCACCCCACACAGGGGCCCTCTTGCCTAAGGGCTCCGGAAAACTCTTACGGGACTGGTCAGCTGCAGAGGGAGGTCACAGATTTACGGCCATTCGTAAACACAGAAAGAGTTTGCCTGGGCCTCCCAGGCAGGGACGTGGAATGTCCAGAAACAACTGGGGTGGGGAACAGCCGGGGAGGGCAGGGCAGCCCTGGGGCTGCCTGGAGCAGTTCAGCCCCCTCCTCTGGTCTGGGGCAGGCGGGAGGCCTCTGGAGTCAGCAGCCCACCTTGACCAGCTGGCGGGGGGTATGGTCAAGGGTCGATGGAAGAGCCCCACCTGAGCCAGTGTCTTGGAGGAACAGGACATGCTCATGACTTCTGGGGTGGGGATATGTCATAGGGACACACGGAGACAGGACTTGAGGAGATGGGGGTGTCTCTAAGGATGCCTTGGGGGTCCTCCCCACTCAGGAACAGGGACTCCTGTTTCCTGTGCCAGGCACTCTGCCATCTTTGTGCTTCAGCTTCTCTTTGGGTCTCTGGGTCTTTTTCCGTGGCTGCTCAGTCTCCCTAGGTCAGCCGTGGCACTCCGTCCTCACATCCCTCACTGCTGTGGCCCCTGCTCACTGGTGTCCCGCAGAAGCCAAGGAGGTCTTGGCTTCTGTGCCCCTCTCTTCTCCATGTCAGAAGCACAGCGGGGTTTGGGGAGAGGGGCTGACAGCCCCACACTCTCCGAGAGGGGTGTTTTCCCAAAATTCGGCTTTCCAACTGAGTGATTTAACATCTAATTGAGTTATTTATTATGAGGTAAATAAATAATAAATTTGTTTTTGAATCAGTATTACATGTTATCTTAGTCAGCTGGGCTGCTGTCACAAAATAATGTGAACCGGGTGGCTTACCAACAACAGAAGTTTATTTCTTACAGTTTTAGAGGTTGAAAGTGCAAGATCATGGTGCCAGCATGGTCCATTCTGGTAAGGACCCTCTTCCGGGCTGTAGACTGCTGACTTATTGTATCCTCCCATGGTGGAAAAAGGGAGTGAACTAGCTTTCAGGCTTCTTCTTATAAGGACGCTCATCCCATTCATGTGGGCTCCACCCTCAGAACCTAAGTATCTTCCTAAGGCCCTGCCTCCAACATCACACTGGGGATTAGATTTTAGCATATGAATTTTGGGGGGACACAAACATTCAGTCCATAACACATGTACATGGTATAACAGTAAAAAACAAACCTCTCTCCCTGTCCCCTGACCCCCAGTTACTTTTCCCAGAGGTAACTACTCTTGCCTGTTTCTTCAACAATAACTTTAATGTTGATTTGTGATTTGAGAGTTTCTGTGATGCTGATGAAAAGTCCCAAGAGAAAGCAGTAGGAAAGCAGGACCATGAAATGCCCAGAAAACATAGTTAGAGGGAAGAGTCTTTTCTCTGGGCCACTTTCCCTTCTAAACAATGATGAAAGCCCCCATTCCTGCATCCCATTTGGGCCTCTCTTCCTGGTGTGAGAATTTGACTGTGATTCTGCTCTGTGGGCTTTAAAATCTGATGAGACAGGTTATTCCTCCATTCCAGAGCATGCCTGGGGCAGGTCTGGGGTGGCTACCATTGGGTCTAGATTTAACCCCTGGTCCCAACACTTGCTGCCTTAGTGATAGGTTACCAGTTTTTAGTATATCTTTCCAGAAAGATCCAAAGGTTTTAAGCATATATGTACATATAGCCCCAGTTCCCCTTTTTACTACAATTAGGATAGTATACTGGACAAGTGATTTAGATCACTCTCACCACTTCTCTTTAACATTGTACTAGAATGGTAGCCAGTGCAATAAGTCAAGAAATAAAAGGCATAAGAATTAGAAAGGAAAAAAAAAAGCCATCATTACTCATGACATGATTGAGTAAAGAGAACTTTCCAAAAGAATCTACACACTAGCTCTTGGAATTGATAAGGACATTTAGCATGGTTTCTGCATCCAAGGTTAATTCAAAGGTTAATTATATTTCGATAAACAAGCAACATACAAATAGATACTTAAATTTAAAGATGAGATGATTAAAAATTTTTAATGGAAAATTTAAAATGTTATACAGTACCATAAATAATTTGAAACCTAGAAAGAAATCTAATAAAAGTTGTACAAGACCTCTACATTGAAAACCGCAAACTATGTTTGAAAAAAATTTACAGGAAAGCTAAATGAATGGAGGAATATACCATGGCCATAGATTGAAGGACTCAGGATTATAAAGAGTCTACTTCTCATTTCTTCAAATTGATCTATAGATTTAAGGCAATTCCAGTAGAAAAAAAATCCAAGTTTTTTTTTGCATACATATAGAATGTCTTTATTCTTGAAAGAAAGATACACGTTTGAAATATTTAAGAATGTAGTGTCATCATTGAGTATAACTTCCTCTCACTGAAAGAATACTCTACCTAAAATTTCTTTCATATAGCGTGTAACAAACATCTATGTATCTAATGCAGGAAGAAGCCTTTACATGCAGATGGAAAGGAAGATACATCCTGTCCCTGTTTGAAAGCTAGGCTTTTCCCACCTTCAAAGCAGCTTTAAAAACACTAATGCTACAGGTCTGTTATACAATTCACTGCATGCCTGACCCAATGAGTATAGCTTCCTTTCACTGAAAGAACGCTGTGCCTAAAATTTCTTTCATGTAGCTTGTGAGAAACATCTATATAAATCTAATGTGGGAAGAGTCTTCATAAGGACACAGAAAGGAAGATACCTCCTTTTCCTGTTTGAAAGCTAGGCTTTTTGCAGCTTCAAGGTAACCTTGGAAACAATAGCGCTACAGATTTGTTATATAATCCTTGCATGCATGACTCACTGAGTATTAAAAAAAAAAAGAATAGAGTGTCACGATGTCTACAATTTACTTGCAAATTATTATTTTTTTGTTTTTTCTTTTTTAATGTTATTGTAATAATGTTTTTCCATAATCATTTGAGACATTTTCTTCTCTAAACGTTTAATAATAAACTAATTTTTTAAAATTAAAAAAAATTATTGAGGTATAATTGACATACAGCATTATATTTCAGGTGTAGAAGATGATTCAATATTTGTATATATTGTGAAATGATCACCACAATAAATCTAGTTAACATCTTCTGTCACCATGCATAGTTATAATTTTTTGGTGTGTGTGATGAGAACTTTTAAGGTTGATTGACTCTCTTAGCAGCTTTCAAATATGCAATACAGTGTTATTAACTATAGTCATGCTGTACATTGGATCCCCATGACTTTTGATTTTATAACTGGAAGTTTGTACCTTTTGACCCCCTTTACCCATTTTGCCCACCCTTACCTGCCACCTCTGGCAACCAGTTCCCTGTATTCATAAACTTGTTTTTTATTTTTAATTCCACATGTAAGTGACATTTAACAGTATTTGTCTTTCTCTGTCTAACTTATTTCACTTAGCATGAGGTCCTCAAGGCAAGACTTCATTCTTCGTAATGTGTTTTTTTTGTTTTTGTTTTTGTCTTTGTTTGGCCGTGCAGCATGGGGGACCTTAGTTCCCTGGCCAGGGATTGAACCGTGCCCCCTGCAGGGGAAGCATGGAGTCTCAAACACTGGACCACCAGGGAAGTCCCTGTATGTAATGTGGTTTGAAATCAAGGATCATAATGCCTTCAGCTTTGCTCTTCTTTCTCAAGGTTGTTTTGGCTATTTAAGGTCTTTTGTAGTCCCATACAAATTTTAGGATTGTTTGTTCCCAGGATAGTTTTTATTACATGCAGATTCTAAAATTTCTTTGGAGAGGCAGAAGGCTAAGAATGGCCAAAGCAATCTTGAGGAAGGAAAGCAAAGTTGAACAACTAGCCCATCAGATTCAAGACTTACTATAGAGCTGCTGTGCTTAAAAAACAAAACAAACAAACAAGCAAAAAACCCAAACATGTCGTATCAATCAATTATCTAAATGGGAAAAAAAAAGGAATATTGACCCTGTATCTCAAACTACATATATAAAATCAATTTCAGATTGATTGTTGATCTAAACATGAGAGGTAAAACAATTAATACTTTAGAAGAAAACAAGAAAATATCTTCATGACCTAGATGTAGGAGATCTCAACTGGGGATATCAAAAAATGCTAACCATAAGAAAAAAAATCGTTAAATTAGACTACATTAAAGCAAAAATTTGTGTTTGTCAAAAGCTGGGCAGGGGAGGTCATGGTGAAGGGGACTTCATGTTCTGTTCTGGATTGTCTGAATCTTTTTTTTTTTTTCATTTTCATTTATTTATTTATTTATTTATGGCTGTGTTGGGTCTTCGTTTCTGTGCGAGGGCTTTCTCTAGTTGTGGCAAGCGGGAGCCACTCTTCATCGCGGTGCGCAGGCCTCTCACTATCGCAGCCTCTCTTGTTGCGGAGCACAGGCTCCAGACGCGCAGGCTCAGTAGTTGTGGCTCACGGGCCCAGCTGCTCCGCGGCACGTGGGATCTTCCCAGACCAGGGCTCGAACCCGTGTCCCCTGCATTGGCAGGCAGATTCTCAACCACTGCGCCACCAGGGAAGCCCCAAGTTTGGTTTTAAAGCAAAGGAAAGTTTTATTCTTTGGTCAAATCAAAGAATGGACAGGTGCAAGCTCTGGCTCTAGAGTACGCGCTACCCGCCTCCCTCAAGGCCGTGGGCGGGGCCGCTTTACAGGGTTCTTGTCAAGTGGAGAGGGGGCGGGGTTCTTGCAGGTCTGGCGCAGGCGTGTTGCTCACGCTCCAGATCGCAGCGCCAGGTGTGCAGCGTCCCTGCACACGGCCCTGCCAAGTTGGGGTGCTGGGCTTAGTGGTTCTGCGATGGAAACTCTAATCCGTGGTATTAGGTGCAAGGCCTCAGTACCTGGTCCCCTACAGGCAAGGGAAAGTAGACTAAGCAAAGAAGAAATTAGACCTTATCACCTAGATTCAATCTTATTTTTCCCTGGACCCCAGTGGGCTTTGCAGGTGACAGAAGCTTTGCCTAATCCAAGGTCACAAAGATTTCGTCCTAAGAGTTTTATAGTTTTAACTCTACATTTAGGTCTCTGATCCATTTTGAGTTAAATTTTGTGAATGCTGTGATGTAGGGGGTCCAACTTCATTCTTTTGTGTGTAGCTATCTCGTTGTCTCTTGGCTCCTTGGTTGCAAATCAATTAACCGTAAATGTAAGGGTTTATTTCTGTGTCGTTGATCTATACGTCTATCCTTATTCAGTCCCACATTCTCTTTATTACTGTAGTTTATAGTAAGTTTTGAAATTGGGAAGTTACGTCCTCTAACTTTGTTATTCTTTTTCAAGATTGTTTTTGTTATTCTAGGCCCTTTGCCTTTTAATATAAACTTTAGAAACAGCTAGTCAATCTCTGTGGAAAAGAAAAAGACTTGCTTGGATTTTTTTTTTTTAATTGGGGTATAGTTGTTTTACAATGTTGTGTTAGTTTCTACTGTACAGCAAAGTGGAGTTCCCTGTACTATACAGCAGGTTCTCATTAGTTATCTATTTTATACATATTAGTGTATATATGTCAATCCCAATCTCCCAGTTCATCCCCCCCCCCCCACTTGCTTGGATTTTGATAAGGATCGAGTTGGATCTGTTGATCAAATAGAAGAGAATTTCCTGTAGATAATGAGTCTTCCAATCCATAGACACAGAATGTCTCTGTTTATTTAGATTTCTATTACTCTTGGCAAAGACATAATTTTCACTTTTCAAATCTTGCCCCACATTTGTTAAACTTATTCCAAAGTATTTTATTCTTTTGATACTGTTGTGAATGGAACTGTTCATTTTTGGATTGTTCATAAATGTACAGAAATACAGGTGATTTTTGTATATTGATCTTCTACTCTGCAATCAACTGTACTACTGTTGTTTCTACTAGGGTTTTGTGGTTCTGTTTGTTTATTTGTTTTTGTTTTTGCTTTTGTAATCCCCTGAGAATTTTCTGTACATAGGATCATGACATGTGCAAATAGGGATACTTTACTTCTTCCCTTTCGGTATGGATGCCTCTTATTTCTCTTTGTTGCTCCAATAAAATATTGACTTGAAGTGACTAGAGCAGAAATCCTTGTCTTGTTCCGGATCTCAGGGGGAAAGCATTCGTTTTTTCACCATTAAGTATGTGTTGGCTGTGGGTTTTTCATAGATGCCCTTTATCAGATTGAGAAAGTTCCTTTCCATTTTTAGTTAGTTGAGTATTTTTTATCATTAAAGGGTGTGGGATTTTGTCAAATTCTTCTTCTGGGTCTATTGAGATGATCATGTGTTTTTTGTCCTTTATTCTATTAATATGGTGTATTGCATTGATTGTTTTTTGTATGTTAAACTAACCATGTATTCCTGAGATAAATTCCACTTGATCATAGTTAATCCTTTTTGTATTTTGCTGGATTTTGGTTGGCTAATTTTTTATTTAATAGAATTTTTGCATTTAGATTCATAAGGGATGTTGGTTTTCCTAGTTTTGTTTGTTTGTTTTTGTTTTTGTTTTCCTTAGTTTTCTTTTTTGTGATCTCTTTTTCTGGTTTTGGTATCAGAGTAATATTGGCCTCACAGTATTACTGACCCAGGTACTTGGAGTCTTCAATCAATAGAAATTGATAAGAGGCCAGATGAGAAATTCAGGCAAGGCTTCATTGGGCTCTGGCTGCAGCAGGAGGGAGTGAAAACAAGAAACAGGTGCCCTTGCTTGCTCTCTGAGGAGATCAGGCTGATTCCTTAAAGGGGGTGAGTGTAAGGGGTGGATTGGTTGGTTGGGCTGGAGGGATGGCTTAGGTGGGCTGCCCACCCCCTTGGTGGTGCTGTGTGCAGGGATCACACAGAGCTTTTGCTCTTGGCACCTCAGAAATGGCAGCTGGTTTTGGCCTTTTTGTATCTTATTCATAATTTGCCTTACCCGCACATGCATGCAGTTATTTTTAGTCCCTTATAGTTTCTTTGTATTCTCGAGTAGACATTTATCCAGGTGCAAGCACTCCAGTGAAGGGTCCCAGGTGCCGGGTCCCAAGTCCCAGCCTATCTCAATAGAATAAGTTGGGAAGTATTCCCTCCTATTTTTGGAAGAGTTTGAGAAGGATTGGTGTTAATTCTTCCTTAAACTTTTGTCAGAATTCACTAGTGAAGCTATCTGGGCTTGGCCTCTTCTTTGTGGGAAAATTTTGATTACTAATCCAATCTTTTGGCTTGTTATATATCTGTTCAGACTTTCTATTTCTTTCTTAGTCAGTTTTGGTAGTTTTTGTCTTTCTAGGAATTTGTCCATTTCATCTAGTTTATCTAATTTGTGGTCATACAGTTGCTCATAATATTTTCTAGGTAGTAATACCTCCTGTTTCATTCCTGATTTTGTTAATTTGTGTCTTCTTTTCTACTTAGTCAGTCTAACTAAAGGTTTGTCAGTTTTGTTAATATTTTCAAAGAACCGACCTTTGGTTTCGTTGATTTTCTCTGTTGTTTTTTTTATTTATTTCCACTTTAATCTGTACTATTTCATCCCTGCAGCTTGCTTTGGATTTACTTTGATCTTTTTTTAAATTAGTTTCTCATGATGGAAGTTTAGGTTGAGATCGTTCTCCCTTTTAAATATAGGCACTTAGAGCTGTAAATTTCCCTCTATGCACTGTCTTAACTGTATCCCCTAAGTTTTGACGTTTTGTGTTTTTGTTTTTATTCAACTCAAAGTACTTTCTAATTTCATCTGTGATTTCTTTTTTACTCACTGGTTAATTAGGAGTTTGTTGTTTAATTTTCATATATTTCTGAATTTCCAAAAATTCCTTCTGTTATTTTATTCAGTTGTGGTTGGAAAACATACTTTGGATCATTTCAGTTTTTTAAAATTTATTGAGGCTTGTTTTATGGCTTAACATATGGTATATCCTGAAGAATGTCCTACGTACACTTGAGAAGAATGTTTATTCTGCTATCGTTGGGTTAGAATGTTCTATAGATGTTGGTAAGGTCTGGTTTTTTTTATAGTGTTGTTCAAGTCTTCTATATTCTTATTGATCTTCTACCTATTTATATTAATTATTAAAAATGGGACATTGAAGTCTCTATTATTGTTGAATTATCCCTTGGATTCTGTCAATTGTTGATTCATGTATTTTGGAGTACTGTTAGGTGAATATATGTTTATAATGGTTGTCTTCCTGATTGATTGACACTTTTATCACTATAGAATAGCCTTATTTGACTTTAGTAACAAATTTTGTCTTAAAGTCTATTTTACCTGATATTAATATAGATACCCTAGTTCTCTTTTGCATTTATATCTCTATTTGCATGATATATCTTTTTCATCCTTTTACTTTCAACCTATATGTATCCTTGGCTCACAAGTGTGTCTCTTGTAGATATAACATAGTGGGATCATGTTTTTAAAAATCCATTCTTCATACTCTGCTTTTAATTGGAGAATTTAATCCATTTGATTTCAGTGTAATTACTGAAAAGGTAGGAGTTGTGTCTGTCATTTTTCTATTTGTTTTTTATATATTATTTAAAAATATATTTCTATTTCTTAGTATTTCCCCTGGGGAGTACAATTAACATCTTAATTTAGAAGCATCTAATTTGCATTACTATCAATTTAATTTCAGTAATACACAAAACCTTTGCTTCAATCCCTCCCCTCTCCTTCGTGTTATTATTTTCATATAAATTACATCTTTATACATTTTAAATCTATCAACCCAGTTTGACAATTATTGCTTCATGCAGTTTTCTAAATCAGATGAGAGAAGAAAAGAGTTATAAACAAAAAAAAATTATACTGTCTTTTATATTTATCTGTGTACTTACCTTTATTGGTGCTCTTTATTTCTTTTGTGGATTTGACTTACTGTCTTAGGTTCTTTTATTTCAGTTTGCAGAGTTCACTTTGGTATTTCTTGTAGGGCATGTCTGCTAGTGACAAATTCACTGTTTTTGTTTATATAGGAATGCTTTTATTTCTAATTTGTTTTTGAAGGATAGCTTTGCTGGATAGGGAATTCTTGGTTGACAGTCTTTTTCTTTCAGTACTTTGAATGTGTTATTCTTCTGCCTTCTGGCATCCATGGTTTCTGATGAGAAGTCAGCTGTTAATCTTAGAGGATCATATGTATGAGATGAATTGTTTTTCTCTTGCTACTCTCAAGATTCCTTCTTTGTCTTTCTACAGTTTTACTGTGATGTGTCTAGTTGTGAATCTCCCCCCTCCTTTGTGCTATAACTGTCATATATATGTCTATGTGTTATAAACCTAACAGTATAGTGTTATAATTATTTCTTTACATAGTCTTATGCCTTTAAAAGAAGTTAAGAGAAGAAAAGAGAAAATAGATATTTATAATGGTTTTAAATTAACTTACATATTTATGATTTCTGGTAGTCTTCATTTCTTCCTGTGAATTCAGGGTAACATCTAGCGTACTTTCCTTACACCAGTATAACTCACCTCCCTCCTTCATGCTATTACTGTTACATATATTACATCTTTGTATGTCATAACCCCAACAGTACACTTTTATCATGATTTCTTTTTAAATTTATTTTTAAATTTTATTTATTTATTTTTGGCTGCACTGGGTCTTTGTTGCTGCGTGCAGGCTTTCTCTAGTTGCGGTGAGCGGGGGCTACTCTTCTCTGCTGTGCGCAGGCTTCTCATTGTGGTGGCTTCTCTTGTTGTGGAGCACGGGCTCTAGGCACGCAGGCTTCAGTAGTTGCAGCACGCGGGCTCAGCAGTTGTGGCTTGTGGGCTCTAGAGTGCAGGCTCAGTAGTTGTGGCACACGGGCTTAGTTGCTCCGCGGCATGTGGGATCTTCCCAGACCAGGGCTCGAACCCATGTCCCCTGCATTGGCAAGCGGATTCTTAACCACTGCACCACAACCACTGCAATGAGAAGCCTGTGCACCACAACGAAGAGTAGCCCCTGCTCGCCACAACTAGAGAATGCCCACGTGCAGCAACAAAGACTCAACGCAGCCAAAAAAAAAAACAAAAAAGATTCATCCATGTTATAGCACATGTCGTAAGTTCATTCCTTTTTAAGACTAAAAATGTTCCATTTTATATATACACCACATTTTGTTTATCTATTCTTCTGCCACTAGACAATTGGGTTTCTTCCACCTCTTGACTACTATGCAGCTATGAATCTGGTGTGCTGCTATCTCTTAGAAATCCTCCTCTCAATTCTTTTGGGTATATACCCAGAAGTGAAACTTCTGGACCACACTGTAATTCTATTTTTAATTTTTTGAGGAACCACCATGCCGTTTTGATGGCAGCTGCATCATTTTTACATTCCTACAAGCAATGCACAGGGTTTCAGTTTCTCCATATCCTTGTTATTTTCTGGGATATTTTTGGTTATTTGTTTGTTCATTTTTAATACTAGCCATTCTAATGGATGTGAGGTGATACCTCATTGTGGTCTTGGTTTGTATTTCCCTAATGATTAGTGATGCTGAGTATCTTTTTATATGCTTGTTGGCCATTTGTATATCTTCTTTGGGGAAATGCCTATTCAAGTCCTTTGCCTATTTTTAATCAGGTTATTTGTTTTTTTGTTGTTGATTTGTAGGAGTTTCTTATATATTCTGGACATTAAACCCTTATCAGATATGTGATTTGCAAATATCTTCTCCCATTCCCTAGGTTGCCTTTTAACACTGTTGATTGTGTCCTTTCATCCACAGAAGTTTTACATTTTTTTTTTTAACTTTTTGGGTTTATTTATTTATTTATGGCTGTGTTGGGTCTTCGTTTCTGTGCGAGGGCTTTCTCTAGTTGCGGCAAATGGGGGCCACTCTTCATCGCGGTGCGCGGGCCTTTCATTATCGCGGCCTCTCTTGTTGCGGAGCACAAGCTCCAGACGCGCAGGCTCAGTAATTGTGGCTCACGGGCCTAGTTGCTCCGCGGCATGTGGGATCTTCCCAGACCAGGGCTCCAACCCGTGTCCCCTGCATTGGCAGGCAGATTCTCAACCACTGCGCCACCAGGGAAGCCCAGAAGTTTTACATTTTGATGTAATCCAGTTTATCTGTTTTCACTTTTGTGCTTTCAGTGCCACATTCAGGAAATCTTTTCCAAATCCAATGTTGTGAGCTTTCATCCTATGTTTGCTTCTAAGAGTTTTATAGTTTTAGGTCTTACATTTAGGGTTTTGATCCATTTTGAGTTAATTTCCATGTCTGGTATAAGGTAAGGGTCCAAATTCATTCTTTTACATGTGAATATCCAGTTTTCTCAACACTATTGAAGAGACTGTCCTTTATCCCATTGAATGGTTTTGGCATGCTTGTTTGAAAATTATTTGACCATAAAAGTGATGGTTTATTTCTGAGTTCTCTATTTTATTCCATTGGTCTACCTGTCTATCTTAATGCCAGAACCACATTGTTTTGTGTTTTGATTATTATAACTTTGTAATAAGTTTTCAAACCAAAAAGTGTGAGACTTCCAGATTTATTCTTTTTCTTTTTTTTTTAAATTTATTTATTTATTTTATTTATTTATTTTTGGCTGCGTTGGGTCTTCCTTGCTGCATGCGTGCTTTCTCCAGTTGCAGTGAGCGGGGGCTACTCTTCGTTGCGGTGCATGGGCTTCTCATTGCGGTGGCTTCTCTTGTTGTGCATCACGGGCTCTAGGTGCGCGGGCTTCAGTAGTTGGGGCATGAGGACTCAGTAGTTGTGGCTTTTGGGCTCTAGAGCGCAGGCTCAGTAGTTGTGGCACACGGGCTTCATTGCTCCGCGGCATGTGGGAACTTCCCGGACCAGGGCTTGAACCCTTGTCCCCTGCATTGGCAGGCGGATTCTTAACCACTGCGCCACCAGGGAAGCCCCAGATTTATTCTTTTTCAAGATGGTTTTGATTATTCAGGATCCTTTGAAATTCCATATGAATTTTGGAAGAGATTTTTCTATTTCTGAAAAAGAAAACATTGGAATTTTGATAAGGATTGTATTAAATCTGTAAATATTTTTGGTAGTATTGACATCTTAACAATATTAATTCTTCCAATCAATGAACATGGGATGTCTTTCTATTTATTTGTGTCTTGTTTAATTTTTTTTAGCAATGTTTCGTAGTTTTCATTGCACAAGTCTTTTGCCTTCTTGGTTAAGCTTACTACCAAGTATTCTATCCTTTTTGATTCTATTGTGAATGAAATTGCTTTCTTAATTTCCTTTTCAGATCATTCATTGTTAGTATATAGAAACACAATTGATTTTTGTGTATTGCTTTTGTATCCTGCAACTTTGCTGAAATCGTTAGTGTTGTTGGGTTTTTCTGTGTGGAATCTTTAGGGTTTTCTACATATAAGACCATGTTGTCTGTGAACAGAGATAATTTTACTTCTTTCTTTCTACTTTGGAAATGTTTTATTTCTTTTTCTTGTCTAATTGCCCTGGGTAGGACTTTCAGCACTATGTTGAATAGAAATGGTGAAAGCACTTTAATTCTTATGTTTTTAGGTGTGGATCTCTTTGGGTCTATCCTACTTCAGTTCATTGAACTTCTAGGATGTGTAGATTAATGTTTTCCTCAAGCTTGGGAAGATTTTCGTTATTTTTTCTTCAAATATGTTGTCTGCCCCTTTCTCTCCTCTCCTTTTTTTTTTTTCCAATTATTTATTATTTTTATGTTTGGCTGCGTTGGGTCTTCATTTCTGCGTGCAGGCTTTCTCTAGTCGCGGTGAGTGGGGGCTACTTTTTGTTGCTGTGCATGGGTTTCTCATTGTGGTGGCTTCTTTTGTTGTGGAGCACGGGCTCTAGGTGCCCAGGCTTCAGTAGTTGTGGTTCATGGGCTCTAGAGCGCAGGCTCAGTAGTTGTGGCTCACGGTAGTAGTTGCTCCATGGCATGTGGGATCTTCCTGGACCATGGCTCGAACCTGTGTCCCCTGCATTGACAGGCAGATTCTTAACCACTGCGCCACCCGGGAAGCCCTCTCTCCTCTCCTTCTGAAATGCCCATTGGACATATGTTGTTACTATTGATGGTGTCCCACAGATTTCTGAAAACTCTGTTCATTTTTCTTCATTTTTTTTCTTGCATTATTCAGATTGGATGACATATTGATCTGTCCTTAAGTTCACTGGTTCTTTATTCTGCCAGCTCAATTTTGATTTTGAGCCACTCTAGTGAAATTTTCATTTTAGTTATTACACTTTTCAGATCCTACTGGTTCTTCTTCTTTTTTTAAAAAAAATAATTTCTTTGTCTTCATTATTATTTTCTATTTGATAAGTCTTTGTCCCAATATTTTCCTTTAATTCTTTGACCATCGTCTCTTTTAGTTCTTTGAATACGTTTACAATAGCTGCTTTGATGACTTTGTCTTCTAATTCTAACATCTGGATCCTCCCAAAGAAAATTTCTATTGACTGTTTTGTTTCTTAGGTATGGGTCACTTTTTTTGTTTGTTTCTTTGTGTGTCTTATAATTTTTTGTTAATAACTAGCTGTTTTAGATCATATGTTGCACCAACTCTGGATTCTGTTACCCTTTCCCCACCACTGGGGCTGTTTATTGTTGTTTGTTTCTTTTTTCGGTGACTTGTCTGGACTAATTCTATAGATTTTGTTTCCCCCAGAGCGTGTGGCTGCTGATGTCTCTGCTCAGTTATTTTTCATTCTTGTTTTTTATTTTTAAACCTGGTACTAGGGTCAGCATTCCTTGATTGTTAGCCAATGGTTGGTCAGAAGTTGTGCTTAAACATCTTGAGCCAGTAAGGCTTCTACCCTTTGCTGAATGATCTGTTTGTGTTTTCGGGGTGCAGGTAGTTTACAAGTCTACTCCAGATTTTAACTCCTGTGTTTTCAAGGCCAAATATTAAGCTCATGCTGAGTAGCTCACTAGAACCTTCTCCAATATCTTCTGAGATGTGTGCAGACTTTCACATGCACATAGCCTGCCAGACTATCAGAGATAAGTAGAATCTTACTGAGAAGAACTTTGGCTGTCTCATTCCCCAGACCTCCCTGTTAAACTTCTGGCTGGCCTGTTGGTCTATTGCTTTTCCCAGCCAGTATTGAGACCTCAGACTAGCTTTGATATTTGCCTCTGTGACTGTATGGCACTGAGACCACTATTGTTTTCGATAATGCCTCTGGGCATGGAATTTTCTGCACTCTGAGCCAATAAAGCCGCCCCGTTCTATACTATGAAGCTGAGGGGAGGAGATAGATGGGCATAGCCTCAGGCTGAACACCACAGATTCATACTCTTCTTACTAGGGTTCAGTAGATTTTCTTGAGTAAACATTTCTCAATTTCTTGTATGATGTATTAGTTTTCTATTGCTTCTATATCAAATTATCACAAACTTAGTGGCTTAAAATTAGAAAAATGTATTATCTTACAGTTCTGTGGGTCAGAAATATAAAATGGGTCTCATTAAAATCAAGGTGTTAACAAGGCTGCCTTCCTTCTGGAGGCCCTAGAGGAGAATCCATTTCTTTGCCTTTTCCAGCTTCTAGAGGCTGCCCGCATTCCATGGCTTGTGGTCCTCTTCCATCTTCAAAGCCAGTAATGACCAGTCAAGTCTTTCTTACACTGCTTCCCTCTTCCACATTTAAGGAACCATTGCAATTACGCTGGACCTACACAGATAACTCAGGATTGTCTTTTTATTTTATGGTCAGCTGATTAACAAGCTTAATTCCATCCTCAGTCTTAATTCCCCCTTGCCATATAACAGCATATTCAGAGGTTCCAGGGATTAGGACATGAACATCTTTGGGAGGCCATTATTCTGCCTACCACATATGATTTTGATAAATTTCCAGTTTTCAAATGGTTGCTTTTGGCCATTTTGCATAGTTTTATCATTGTACTTTTTGGGTGAGCGTTTTCAGAGGTTCTCAGTCATTCTGGAAGTCCCACCCCTATATGATAAATTCTTACAATAGAATGCTATAAAGGAATGAGAATGAGAGAGCTGAAAAAAGGCAACAACATGGCTGAATCTCCTAAACACAGTTTTGAATGAAAGAAGTCAGACACAAAAGAATGATTTCTACATGATTCAAATAGAAAAACTGGTCTAGATATTAGGAGTCAGAATTGTGGCTTCCCTTGAGGAGGTAGTGATTGCAAGAGGTCATGAGGGGGCTTCTAGGTGCTTATAATCTTCTGATTTATTTTTTACTTTTTGTTTTGAAGTAATTTAAAACTTACAGCAATCTTGCAAAAATAGTATGAAGAATTCCTGTATTCCCATCACTCTGATTCCTGGTTAACATTTTGTCACTTATTTTTTTAAATCATTCTCCCTTTTCAGATAAGGGGTACAGACCCATACAGTAAATACAGCATAGCTGGGGCAGTAACTACCTGGAGCTCAGAATAAAAGAATGCAAAAGGAGGGTCTCTTTCCTTCATGGTTCCTCCTGGAGGATCCTTTCCTCAAACAGACAGCTATTGACCAGGGAATCAATATTAATTTAGGTCATCCTCCTACCTGAAGGCTCCTGGGGATTCCAGATGCCCTTAAGTTACCCCTCTACTTGTCTGTAGTCCCCCCTCTTTGAACAGATCACCAGGCATCAGGGAAAACAAATCACAAGCCACCACCTCTTATCTAGGGACTGTGAATTGGGGTTTTCCTGGGCCAGTCATGTCATCTTTCCAGCTCAGACTTTCCCCATCTGTGAAATGAGCAATGGCCATTCATGCCCTTTCAACTCCAAAGGGCTGTTGTGAGGATCATTTGGAGCAGAGAACGAGCAGATCTTTGATTCCCCAACAACATGGCAGTGGCAAGCATTACTAATCCCCGTTTCACAGAGTTGGATCCTGAGCCCCAGGAGCATGAGGCTTGGTAGCCAAGCTCTTGCTGCCAGTTGGAAGAGGAGCCATGCCAGAGTCCCAGTCTTAGGGTATAGCCACGCTAGCCACACCCTACAGGCTTTAAGGTACCTCTTGTTTTTATGGAACACTGAAAAACCAAACTGGAAACCCACAAAACATATCAAATGGCAGAAGAGATAAATGGAATGTTAGGATTGTTTGCTTTTCTAAGGGATTTCTTCCTAGAAAAAAGCAAATGTGGTTTTACAATGGGACTTCCTCTCCGAATCCAGGCCAGAGCAAGCTATTCATTCAGGATAAGATGCTGGAGGATGAATAATCTTTTTCTTGCCTGCTCACTGGAAGCCCTTGGAGGACTTCCATCATTTGCAAAGACTAGCTGACTCTTCATCGAGCCTGTTTCCTTTTCTTCTTGGGCAGTCAGCTAGATAGTTTCTCAGCCTTCCCTGTGGTTAAGTGAGGCCATGTGTCTGAATTCTGGTCAATGGAATGTTAGCAGAGCTGATGCCCCCCAACATCCAGGCCTGGACCATAAAATCCTCCCATGCTTCATGCTCTGCTCTATTTTCCCTTCCTTGGCTTCCTGCAGATGAGCACAGTAACCTGTTGACAACAGTAGAGCCACAGATGGAAGGAGCCTGGGTCCCTGAATCATCACTAAGAGAAGAGCTGCCCCATTAATCAGGAATACCCATTTTGGACTCTGTGTGGTGGGAAGTCAACTTTTATCATGTCTGAGCCATTATGTAATTTGGGGTTTGTTTGTTACAGCATCTAGTGTTCCATCATCTAATACATGTTAGTTTACCTAATTCCAACAGGTTTTTTTTTAACCACAAAAGACATTTTATATCCTTCATGTGTTTAACAATTTCCCCATCCCCCATAAACCAAAAATATTTTCTTATGTCTCTGTCAATACCTTCAAAATACAGTGTGCTCCAGAGCTTCACCTCCCCCTCCCCTCTCTGAAGTGGATCTTCCTCTCATGAATCTGCCATCACAGGGAATTCCAAAGGAATCTTTGGAATCAGAATGGGAATGGAGAGCCTAGGACAAGGGGAATTGGAGACAGCAAGTATAGACTATTCTTTTGAGTCTTACTATAAAAGTGCAGTACTTGGAAGTGGATGTGTGGTCAAGGCACTGTTTTCTTAAGATGGGGGAAATAATGGTATGTTGCACGCAGATGAGAATGATAGAGTAGAGAGGGGGAAATTGATGATGCAGGAAAGAATGGGAGAACTGAGGAGGAGTGTCCTTGAGTAGGAGAGGGGATTAGTCAGGAGAAAGGAAGATGCATGTCCATGGGTAGATGCAGTAGTTGCAGGCGGGTGTGCTCTTCTGGTAACTTCTCTTTTCTCAGGGAAATAGGAATCAGGGTCATCAGTTGAGAGTGAGGATCAAGGAAAGGGGGTCAAAGGTTTGAGTGGAGAGAAGAAAGAATGAAATAGTGTAGGAGAATGGGAAAGCAAACAAGCCAGGAAAATGTAGCAGGACTTTGGGGCAGCATGGAAGGACCTCAAGAGATCAGTGATCTTGAATTTTCAGTTAGCATGACTGGATACTTCTCTCCAGCCATGTTCAGCTGCACTGGTGCAGACGCAGTGGTTGAAGAGTTGGGTTTCCACCTGGTCTTGGATTTGTCAGGAGGTAGCAAGAATGGGAGTTGAAGTTATTTGGGCAAGAGAGTTGAAGGTATAGGTAAATGATGCTTGTAATGAAAGACCAGGGAAGTTGAGTTGAATTAGGAGAGAAGCAAGGACCTGAGTGGGGAAAAGAGATAGGATCAGTTTGAGTATGGTGGAAGGATAGTTGAAATTGGGTACTCAAAATGATGAGCTGGGCTGAGAGATGATGGTAGTTAGAGAGTGGGATGTGTGAAACTGAGATTATGCAACTGCAGGTACTGGTAATGATATGGTCAAGATGTGACCTTGGAAGTGAGGGGCTGAGGTAGGTGGAGGATAAGTTTTTTGGAGGAGAGATGGTCATGGAACTGAGAGGCTGGTTGTTGAAATCACCATGACTGTGACAGAATCATGCTAGAGGGAATGACTATGAGCTGGGAGCTAAAATTATCAGTGAAGGAGAGGGAGTGACTAGGGGTGTACATGGCTGCAACAAGGGGTGGGTAATGGATGGAGAGTCTGGTGACATGCATGTCAAAGAATCTGGGGGTTTTAGGGTGAAGAGAGGAAGAATGGCTGGCTCGGAAGTAGCTATGAATAGCAAAGAGGATGCCTATCCTATCCCAGTCTTGTGGTGTGATGGTCCTCAGGGAGAGAACAGCGACTGCTAAGAAAGCTGCAAGGGAAGCAGAATCCACAGGGGAAGCAGAATCCTCAGGGGAGAACCCAGCTTAGAGCAAAAAGATGAAGAGAACAGGAAGACACAGGCAAGGATGTCCATTCATTACAGAACTCTCAGTAACAGTCAACATCTGGAAACAACCTAAATGTCAGTTGCCAGGGGAATGGATAAATAAACAATAGATTAGTTCAAAATAGAATAGTTCATTTTCACAACAGTGAAAATGAATGTACTAGATCCACATGGATCAACATGGAAAAAAATCTTATGAACATAAACTTGAATGAAATAAGCAAGTTGTAAAAGGTTACATTCAGTACGATGCTACTTACATAAAATATTAAGGCCCACAAAACAATGCTATAATATATTATAAGGCTATAATACGATAATGGTATCCAAGGAAAGACCCCCAGCAGCTTCAGAGTGATGGTTTTGTGGTTACCCAAGGAGACAGAGGGAGGGGAAATGGGTGGCAGTAGGAGTAAGATAGCTTTGGTTGTATCTAAACTATTTTACTTCTTAATGAAAAAAAAAAAAAGCTGAACCAAAACACAGCAAAATATCAACTGCTGTTAAATCTAGGTTGTGAGTTCTCAGATTTATTTTAATTTTCTGTATGTTTGAAAGATTTCACTTGAAAAAAAAAAAAAAAAAAGAACCTGAGTGTATTATTATAAAGTATGGTAATCAAAACAGTGTAGTACTGGCACAAGGGTGGATAAACAGATCAGTGGATTAGAACTGAGAGCCCAGAAATGACATCATACATTTAGGGACAATTGATTTTCAACAAGGGTGCCAAGACAATCCAATGGAGAAAGAAGGGTCTTTTCAGCAAATGATGCTGGGACTGGATAGCCACATGCAAAAGAATGAAGTTGGACCCCTACCTCACATAAGATACAAAAATTACCCCCAATTGAATCAAAAATGGAAATGTAAGAGCTAAAACTATAAAACTCTTAGAAGAAAACATAAGGATAAATCTTCATGCCCTTGGCTTAGGCAATGGTTTCTTAGATATGACACCTAAGGCACAAGTAACCAAAGAAAAAATAAATTGATGTCATCAAAATTTAAAACTTTTGGGCTCCAAAGAACACTATCAATAAAGTAAAAAGACAAGCCAGGGACTTCCCTGGTGATACAGTGGTTAAGAATCCGCCTGCCAGTGCAGGGGACACGGGTTCAAGCCCTGGTCTGGGAAGACCCCACATGCCGCGGAGCAACTAAGACCGTGCACCACAACTACTGAGCCTGAGCTCTAGAGCCCGCGAGCCACAACTACTGAGCCCGCATGCCACAACTACTGAAGCCCGCGTACCTAGAACCCGTGCTCCGCAACAAGAGAAGCCATCGCAATGAGAAGCCCACACACATAAACGAAGAGTAGCCCCCGAGCGCCACAACTAGAGAAAGCCCGCACGCGGCAACAAAGACCCAACACCGCCAAAAATAAAAATTAATTAATTAATTAATTAATTAATTTTAAAAAGGCCAAAGAATGGGAGAAAATAAGGATCTAATATCAGGATACGTAAAAAACTGCTACAACACAACAACAAAAATATAAGCAACCCAATTTAAAAATGGGCAAAGGATATGAATAGACATTTTTCTGAAGAAGATGTACAAATGGCCAATACGCATATAAGATGCTCAACATCATTAGTCATTAGGAAAATGTGAATCAAAACCACAATGACATCCCACTTCATACTCACCAGGATGGCTATAACCAAAAAGGCAGACAATAACAAGAGTTGACAAGAAAACTGAAAAATGGGAACCCTCATACATTGTTGATGGGAACATAAAATGGTAGATCCTCCTTGGAAATAGTCTGGCAGGTCCTCAAAAAGTTAAACATAGAATTATCGTATGACCTAGAAATTCTATTCCTACTTATATACTCAAAAGAGTTGAAAACATATGTTCACAGAAAAATCTGTACACAGATGTTTATAGCAGCATTACTCATAACAGCCAAAAGGTAGAAACAACTCAAATGGCCATCAGTGGATAAATGGATAAACAGAATATGATATATCCATAAGGAAATATTATTCAGTCATAAAAAAGAATGAAGTACTGATACATGCCACAGCATGGATGAACCTTGAAAACAGGTTAAGTGAAAGGAAGACACAAAATTCCGCCTATTGCATGATTCCGTCTATATGAAATGTCCACAAAAGGCAAACTCACAGAGACAGAAAGTAGACTAGTGGTTGTCAGGGTCTGGGGAGAGGGGGAAATGGAAAGCGACTGCTAATGGGTACTGTGTTTCTTTTTGAGGTGATGAAAATGTTCTGGATTTAGATAGCAGAAATGGATATACACCTTGTGAATATATTAAAAACCACTGAATTATATATATCCTTTACATGGGTGAATTTCATAGTATGTGAATTATATCTCAATTAAAAAACAAAACCAGGGACTTCCCTGGTGGTCCAATGGTTAAGACTCTGCGCTTCCACTGCAGGGAGCGTGTGTTTGATCCCTGGTCAGAGAACTAAGATCCTGCATGCAGCGCGGCCAAAAAACAAAACAAAACCAAAAAACCTAGGATCAAATCCAGTGTGGTCCCAGCAGATGACTTCCATTCTCTGAGCCTTGGTTCCTCATCTGAGGGGACTTACAGTAACCCCAGCTGTACCCACCTGAGATGGACTCTCAGGCCATCTAACGAGCCCGTCTAACGGGGCTTGTTACTCTCACAGGTGCCTCTATTCCTAGTCTGATCATGGCTGCAACAATGAGTGGTTACTGCGCACCTGGACTCTGGCATCAGACCTGAGCGCAGATTCAGGCTCCACCACTCACTGGCTGTGGAATCTAAGTCTCAGTTTCCTTATCTGAAAAATGAGGATAATGATGGTGGCCCCTTCTAAGTGTTGCTGTGGGAAGATGATGAGACAGTTGGTGTAAAACACAAGACACAGTACATCTGGCACTCTGGCGCTCAGTAAGTACCAATGGACTGCTGTCGTCTTTTCTTCTTCTTCTTCTTCATCTCCCCTTCCTCCTCCTCTTTCTTCTTCCTCCTATTACTGTAGTGGTTGTCACTGTGGCCAATTAACCCCCAAGTCTTTTACTTCTCCCTCCCCACCCCTCTCTCTCCATCCCAGGATTTCCCTGTTGCCTCCCACTCCACTCGTCTGGCCCAAGTGGTGGTCTGGACTCAGCTGCCTCTTGGCCGGGCTCTTAAACAATTCTCTTTGCTCACAAAGCCCCAGGTTTGTCAGCCTGCCACCCCAGGCCCTCAGATAAAAGTGCTCATCCTTCCTCCCATTTGTGGGACAACCTTGGGGTGCTGATCTCCTCCCTGCCAAGTAGATGGATGGCAGGATGTCCCCCAGAAAACTTTGGCTCCTAGCTGCTCAGAAATCAGGAGCCTGGCGTGGTCCTCACAGCCCCACGTGGAGCTCTCTCCTGGGGCCCCTCGCCTTTGCTGAAAAGGGGAAGCTCTGAGGCAGCTGTTCAGGGCAGGGGCTTTCTCTTTGCCTCTCAGTGGAAGCAAAAGCCCAGACACTACTTCTAGGAATTTATTCACCAGTTGCATTCTCCCTCGTGAGTATGCTCAGGGAAGGTTATTTCGGCATTTTTATGTAAATGCAAAAGACCGGAAAAACCCAAAACATCCATCAATAAGGGGACCAGTTCTATGAAGTTTGGTAGGTCCATACAGTGAAAAACCAGACGGCCATTGGAAAGAACCCTTCCTTATTCCTTCCTTTCTCCCATTTCTTTCAAAGGAATGCCTTTATATATGTGCTTGCATAGACTGTTTCTGAAGGAAAAATAAGAAATCATTAAGCTCGTTTGCCTCTGAGAAGGGGAAATGAAATGTGGTTGGGAGGTCAGAGGTGAGAAAATTACTTTTCAGTCTACCCTTTTTTTGGCTGCATGAATTTAAAATTTTATCTTTTTGAATTGGTCAGTCATGCATATGGAAAAAAATTTCAAATCATTCAAAAAGGTATTTGGTGGAAAGTAAGTCTTTCCTCCTCTGAGCAGCTGCCCCCATCCACTACCCCGTTTCCCTCCTTAAGGGCAACTAATGTAATGAATTGTTTGTATATCTTTCCAAATATAAGCTATGCATTTCTGTAAATCCACATTTACATGTAATTAAGTGTATTTTTATAGAGGTAATATATACATAACATAAGCTTTACCATTTAAATTGTTTTAAAGTGTACAGTTCAGTGACATTAAGTATATTCACATTGTTGTGCTACCATCACCACATTCCATCTCCAGAACTTTTTCATCTTCCCAAAGTGAAACTCTGTCCCATCAAACAATAACTCCCCATTCCCTCCTCCCCCAGCCCCTGGCAACCAGCATTCTACTTTTGATCCCTATGAATTTGACTACCTCTAGGTACCTCACAGATACCTCTAGGAATCATACAGTATTTTTCTTTTTGTGACTGGCTTATTTCACTTAGCATAATGTCCTCAAGGTTCATCCATGTTGTAGCATATGTCACAATTTTCTTCCTTTTCAAGGTGAATAATATTCCAATGTGTGTGTGTGTCTATCACATTTTGTTTTTCCATTCATCCGTCGATGGACACTTGGGTTGTTTCCACCTTTACGTATTTTTTAATAAACAAAAATTAATTTAAATAAAAGAAGAAGGAAGTTTGGGGGAAAGAGGATTTGATCTGGGAGCTTCCCATGCATTGCCAGTGTTGTAGAAGGACAGAAGGATAGGGCATCATCAACCTCTTGACAAGAGGAGGGAAAACATCCCCTTCTTTGGCAACTGCCCGTGATTCCCCGCCTTCAGCCCCGAGAGAGAAACTCCCCTTTCCTTTCTTTGAAAGCTGGTCCCTTGAGCCCTGCCTGGTAACTCAGGGCTCCCTGAACGCAGTACCTGCCTCTTCTGCACCAGGGAGGCCAAGGGCCCTGGGGGAGCAAAGGCCTGCTGGCTGCACGTGTGGCTCACCGTCTTTACAAGCCCCAGGGAAATGGGGTGCTGGGTAGCAGAGGCTGAGCCAGCAGGAAAGCCTTGGGGCCCTGCCGAGTCCCTGGGGACGCAGGTGCTCTCCAGGGGGGAGCCCCTGGGCCCACCCCCTGGAGGGGCCTCCATGAGGGCCCCGTGTAAGGAAACCCCGAGTTCAGATGAAGAACCGTCAAACCAGTTCTCTGTCTCTCACTTGCAGTCCTCCAGTGACAGCCCATTTTTACAAGATGACTTCCACATTTAAAAAATATTTTTTTTCTTTTCTCCCCATGTTTTTGTTATGAAACATTTAAAATGTTCAGGAAAGTTGTTAGAGCAGTTCCATGATTCACTACCTCACTGCAACATTGTTAACATCTTGCCATGTTTGCTTTGTCTTTCCCTTTCTCTCTCTGGGATATGATATACCTATACACATACATACACGTACATGCGTACAACTCATTTGCACATACATATACACATGTACATACACGCACACACCACACATGTGCATACATACACGCACATGTATACAATACACACATACATGCATGCATATACACACGTATGCACATGCACATATATAGGCAATACATACATGCATATACATACATATATGCACATACACACATATATCCCTCTACATACACACATCTATATGTACTCACATACACACATACACACACACACACACACACACACACACACACACACATATATTTCCTCTGAACCTGAACTCTTTGAAAGTAGGGTCATCATGAACTTCACCCCTAAATACTTCAAGTGCATCTCTTAAGAACAAGGACATTCTCTTACACACCTTTAAAGTCTTTATCATACCTAAGAAAATCAACAATAAAGCGCTAATATCATCTAATATTTAAATTTCCTCATTTGTCCCCAAAAGGTCTTTTATAACTGTTTTTCAAAATTAGGATTCAATCAAAATCTACGTATTGTACATATTTGGCTGTTATGTCTCTTCAATCTCTTTTAATCTTCAATGTCCCTAATCCACATTTTTAAAAAAAGAACATTGACTATTTGTTGATCCCCACACAGTCGTCTTGTAGGAGACCTGGAAGGCCCCACCTTCTGGAGTTGTCTGTTTTCTTGCGGGATCACTCATCTTCCTCTAGCCCCTGTAGTTCTTGTAAACTGGAAGTTAGGACTAGAGGCTTGATTAGATTCTGGGTTACACCTTTTCTTTTTGTTTTTCTTTCAAGACTTAATTTTTTAGAGCGGTTTTAGGTTCACAGCAAAATTGAGAGAAAGGTACAGATATCTCCCACATGCTTCCTGTCCCCAGGCAGGCGTGGCCTCCCTCATTATTAACCTCCCCCACCTGAGTGTACCTTTGTGACAAATGATGAACCTACTTTGACACATCATAATCACCCAAAGTCCATAGTTTATATTATGGTTTATTCTCTCTTGATGTTGTATAGTGTATGGGTTTGGACAAAAATATAATGATGTGTATCCGTCATTGTGGTATTATACACAGTATTTTCACTGCCCTAAAAATTTTCACTGCCCTCTGTGCTCCACCTACTCATCTTTTCTTCCCTCTAACCCCTGGTAACTGCTGGTCTTTTTACTGCCTCCGTAGCTTTGCCTTTTCCAAAAGGTCATATAGTTGGAGTCATATAGTTTGTGGCCTTTTCAGATTGGCTTCTCTCACTTAGTAACATGCATTTAAGGTTCCTCCATGTCTTTCCCTGGCTTGATAGCTCTTTTCTTTTCAGCAGTGAATAATAATTCCATTGTCTGAATGTACCACATTTTATCTATTCACCCACTGAAGGACATCTTGGTTGCTCCTAAGTTTTGGCAGTTGTGAATAAAGCTGCTATAATATAGGCTTGTGTGAGGACATAAGTTTTCAGCTCCTTTGGGTGAATACCAAGGATCATGATCACTGGACCAGAGAGCAGTTTAACTGATAATGTATACATAACGTAAAATTTACCATTTTAATAATTTTTAAGTGTACAGTTCAGTGGCATTAAGTACATTCATATTGTTGTGCAGCCTTCACCACCATCCATCTCCAGAACTTTTCCGTCTTCCCAAACCAAAACTCTGTATCCATTAAAAACTAACTCCCCGGGGCTTCCCTGGTGGCGCAGTGGTTAAGAATCCGCCTGCCAGTGCAGGGGACACAGGTTCGAGCCCTGGTCTGGGAAGATCCCATATGCCACGGAGCAACTAAGCCCGTGCGCCACAACTACTGAGCCCGCGTGCCACAACTACCGAAGCCTGCACTCCTAGAGCCTATGCTCTGCAACCAGAGAAGCCACCGCAATGAGAAGCCTGCGCACCGCAATGAAGAGTAGCCCCCGCTCGCCGCAACTAGAGAAAGTCCGCGTGCAGCAACAAAGACCCAACGCAGCCAAAAATAAATAAATAAATAAATAAATTTATTAAAAAATAATCCACAAAACTAACTCCCCATTCCCTCCGCCCTCCAACCCCTGGTAACCACCATTCTAGTTTCTGTCTCTATGAAGCTGATCCCTCTAGGAACCCCACAGAGTTGTAATCATGCAGTATTTGTCCTTCTGTGACTGGCTTTGGGTAACGCCTTTTGACAAGAGGACTTCCAAGGCGATGCTGTGCACCTCCAATGCACGTCCATCAGGAGGCTCATAGGAACTGCAGCTGAACAGGCCCTGCCCGGCCCTGCCTGCAGGCCCCTCCCATCTGGCTGCCCCCTGCTCCCCGACCCACTCTGCCCCAGCTGCTCAGCCCTCTCACCCTTTGCACTTGCCCCTTCCTCCCTGGCAGGTTTCTTAGTATCTTCTGAATTTCAGCTTGCATGTCAGCCCTCACAGAGTCGTCTCCTGACTACCCAAACCTGCTTCCCCATAGTCACTGTCTATTTTTCTCTGTTTCATTTTCTTCACGGCACTCACCACAGCCTGACATTACCTTGTTTGGTTTTGTTTTTTTTGGGTTTTTTTTTGCCTGTTTATTGTTTGTCTCCAAGGTAAACATGAGAGCAGGGACCTATTCACTGTTGTGTCCCCAGATCCTGGCAGTGTACCTGGCACGTGGCAGGTGCTTGTATTACTCTCCTCTTGCTTCTGTAACAAATGACTTGGTGGTTTAATACACCAGTTTATTATCTTACAGTTCAGCAGGTCAGAAATCCTAAATCAGTCTCAGTGGAGTAAAACTGAGGTGTCAGCAGGGCTGTGTTCCTTCTGGAAGCTCTAAAGGAGAATCTGTTTCCTTGCCTTTCCCACCTTCTCGGGCGCATAGCGTCACATCATTTGGACTTCTGCTTCTGTCATCCCATCTCCTGTCTGAATCTGACCCACTCACTGGCCCCTCTTATAATGACCCTGTGATTGCATTGGGTCCATCCAGAGAATCCAGGAAGTCCCTCTGTTTTTGTTTTTGTTTTAATATTTATTTATTTTGGCTGCTCTGGGTCTTCGTTGCGGCACGTGGGATCTTCGTAGCGGCCTGTGGGATCTTTAGTTGTGGCATGCGGTCTTCTTAGTTGCAGCATGCAGACTCTTAGTTGTGGCGTGCATGTGGGATCTAGTTCCCCGACCACGAATCGAACCTGGGCCCCTTGCATTGGGAGCACGGAGTCTTACCCACTGGGCCACCAAGAAAGTCCCAAGGAAGTCTCTGTTTTAAGGGCCTTAACTTCAACACACCTGCAAAGTCCTTCTTACCATGTAAGGTCACATATTCACAAGTTTGGGGAATTAGATATGGACATTTTGGGGGGTTCATTATTCTGTCGACCAAGGGCTCAATAAATATTTGTTGAATGAATGAATGAGTGGATGGATCCCTCTACAAATGGAGTGCTGAGTCCTGAACTCCAGGATGGCTTATCCACATACAGGCAAGGCCCCTCCTCCTCTGAGCCTGGGTTTCTTCTTCCACTAGGTGTGTTCTGAGCACCCACCGTGTACCCCACTCTTGATAGACCCTGGAATGCCAAGACAAATAAAGGGAGGCCCCACCTTCTAAGAGCTTGGAGTTTGGCTTCTGGGAGGAGACTGAGAAAGAGGAAACCTGACGTAGTCTGTTCAAGTCCACGTTCTAGGTCACCTCAGAGAATTTTGGAGTCCTGAGGGGGTGTGTTTACCTAGAGGGTGACATTTCAAATGGCTCTTGATGCACGAGTAGGAGTTTATGCGGTAGAGAAGTGGCAAGGGCATTCACGCCAGGGACAAACCACAGACCTCTTTGAGAAACTATGAGGACTGTGGATGTGATTCCTCAGGGGAGGGAGACCAGTTGGGCGGGGGCGGTGGGGTCGTGTCCGGAATGGAGGCCTTGAGGGCCAGAATCAGGAGCATGGGTTCAGGGGGCCACAGCAGGGTTTTGAAGCAGGAGAGAGGCATGTGCAGCTTTGAATCCGGGCTACTCACTCTGGTCACTGCAGTGTGGAGAGGGGAACGAGGGGCCAGCATCTGAGCCTGAGGTGGGGGTGGCCTGGACTGGGCAGGGACAGTGGGGATGGAGATAAGGGGACAGATCCGAGACAGACTGAGGTAGTAGAATCAGTGGGACGTGGCGGTAGATTGAGAAGGGGGTGGGTGAGGAAGAGCGTGGAGACAGCTGCGAAGGAAGAACAGGCAAGTTGGAAATGTGTGGAAGCTGTTTACAGCTGTTGAGTGGACCATGAACTGGCCCAAGCTGAGACTTTGTCAGAAGCCCTAGAGGACACCAGTGATGGGGCAGAGAAGCTAACCCAATGGGTTCATAGGCTTCTCCCTTTGAAGACAGATCAGTGATGAAGTCTTCATCAAGATGGGCCTCAGTTCCAGGTGAGGGTTTAGGGCTGTTTGGCTCCTGTCCACATTCTCACTTGATTTACAAACAACCACTGGGGTAAATACGTAGGACTGTAAAACCATCTCCCCCATTTCTAGATGGGTAAACTCAGTCCCAGAGACATCCAGTGACATGGCCAAGGCCACACAGCCAGCAGACCCCAGGGAGCACAGGCCTCCAAGAGGCCCAGCTCAAGGGGGATTTTGCAAGTCTCTTGGGACCCAGGGGGGAGGTCAGGGTGGGGGTCCCCTTTGAGTGGTTCCTGGCCACAGAGAATTTCCTTCTCTTTGGAGGAAGTGGGAGTTCTTCTTTCATAATGTGAATGTCAGAGATTCTGGGCTCACCGGTGACTAAGATTGTCTGAGGCCTGTGGGTGTAGCAAACACTTAAATACCAGAGCTTCCTGTCCTTTGGCGATTGTAGACACCTGAGCTGGGACACAAAGGACAAAAGTATGGCCAGCCTGCAGACCCCACTCCTGGCTGCCCTCATCCTCCTTGCTATGATACTTCAAGCAACAGAGGCAGGTGAGGTTGGGAAGAGGGAGGGCTCTCTGCAGAGGTCAAGGTCAGATACTGGGGTATCTTCCTCATGTGGTAGAAAGAGCACTGAACTGAGAGCAGAAGACCCCAATCTGCCACTGGCTCTTGGGCTAGTCCCGTTGCTTCTCTGGACCTCAGTTTACACATCTGTTAAATGGATAGTCTTGAAGGCTTGGGGTCTAGGATCTATCTCAGCTGGGCTCGGGGTTGTAGTGGGCATGGCCCAGGGTCTCCTACTCCAGAGAACTCAAGGGTAGGGCCTTGGGATGTGGAGAGGGAGCCACTGAAGGAGGCCAGCTGGGGTGGGTAAAGGCAGGAGCAGGGGTAAGAGATATTCCCTTGGAAAACTAGTCCTGCCCTCTCACCACCCCATCTTTCTCCCGAACCTGCCCTCAACACTGGGTTCCTGACTTCTCTTTCCACCCCAATGTACACTCTTCTGCCCTACGATGGGGAGGGGAATGAGCACTGGACTGGGAGTCAGGGAGCTAGGAGCAATAACTGCTCAGTTATGGGGTTCCTGAGCGCCTTCCCTGCATTACAGGCCCCATAGAGTAGGTACTATTATTACTCCCTGGGTCTGAGGAGGAAATTAGGTCTCAGAGATGTTAAGTGACTCAGGGCAGAGCGAGACTCGAACCCGGGTTTCCGTGCCTGGACTCTGCCTGAGCCCTTGTCCTGACTCTCCAGGGTCATGCTGTGTGATCTGGGCAAGTCCTCCCCCATCTCTGGACCTCAGCCTCACCATTTGCATCATGAAGGGGATTAGAGTAGATGTGAGTTGAAGGGAAGTTCTCAGATTACCTGGGAAGTTCTTCAAAATGTCCCCCTGATTCAGCAGGGCTGGGACTAGGCCCTGAGCTTTTCTGACAAGCTCCTAGGTGATGTTGACGGTGTGGGTCCACAGACCTCAACTTGAATAACAAGCTTCTAAGGCTCCTTCCTGTTCAGCGTCTCTGGTCCCATCTAGAGCTTAGGGCATTGTTGATGCTCGGTCGTTCTGAATCCCTCTCCCTTGAGCTGACCAACGCAGAGTGTAGACTTTGGGCACTTAGTGGCTTCCCAGAGTCCCCAAGAGTGGGGACGTTGAGGGCCCAGAATCCTCTGGACACCAACCTTCCACATGAGAACAGAAAAGCTGGGTCAGAGGTTAGGGCCAAGGGAGAGCAGCCTGTGACTCCTCTGAGCGCGCTTCCCCCCCAGGCCCCTACGGTGCCAACGTGGAGGACAGCGTCTGCTGCCGGGACTACATCCGTCACCCCCTGCCCCTGCGTTTGGTGAAATATTACTACTGGACTTCGGACTCCTGCCGGAGGCCTGGCGTGGTGTGAGTAGGAAGCCGGGGAGGCAAGACCTTGGAGAGCTTGATGGGTGTGGCCTGGGAGGCTCCAGGTGCACGTGGGTGGGGTGCACCCAGGGATGGAGGAATGCAGCTGGGCATCCAGATGTCGGCTGGGAGCACTTGGCTGAACTACATGGCTCAGCTGAGGCTTGGGTGTACAAGAAAAAAATCATGTTATCATTCAACAGATATTATCAGGCACCTCTTACGTGCCAGGCAGCGTGCCAGGTTCTGAGGATGCAGAAGGTGCCGCTCCACGCCGGCAAGGCAGATAGGTAGTGCAGAGCTGCCGTAGAGTGTAGGGCTCAGGGTACGGGCAGTATGCCTGGTTCCACCGAGTCAGCAAAGATGCTCCCATCCGAAGCATCTTGGATCCCCAGTGCCCTGGGAGTCAGTTATGTGAGGCAGCCTATTCTTACCAGGAGCGTATTAAGAGCTGACACTAAGTGCTTCCTCAGGGCCAGGCACTGTTCTGAGCATGACTGTTTAATTCTCACAATGATCCTACAAGAAGGTGCTATTCTTTCCATTTTACAGATGGAGAAACAGGCTCGGGGCAGGGTGAGGGGAGAAGTGACTTGCTCAAGGTTGCCCAGGCTGGAACCAGGACTCCTGGGTCCTTGTTTAGGGCTTTCTCCTAAGGTTCTTATTCTCCTTTGCTGCTTTCTCTCAGCTTCTCTGCTTCCTTTTCCTCGGCCGGGAGCCTGCCCCCGCCCCCTCCTCCTGCCCCTGCCCCTGCCCCTGCCCCTGGCTGGGTGACGGGACCTGTCCTTTCTGGGGCAGCCCCTCTGGCTGCTGCTCTGGCTCCTCAGAGCCTGCTGCCTGCCAGACCACAGAGTGGGGCGTGTTTGAGCTTGGGGACTTATGACCCCCTTTGGGGCCCTGTCATCTTCTCATCTTCATCCTTCTCACTCATCTTCCGTCCCTCAGAGGGGTCTGTAGGTAAAACACAAGAAGGCTGAAACGGGAAGGTCTGCCACAGTTCTGGTCACTTCAATACTGGGCCTCAGTTTCCCCATCAGTATAGCGGGAGTGATCACTTTCATTTATTTTTTTAATCAAACATGTGGAGAGTGCTTGTTAAGTGCTAGGCACTGTTATAAACGCTTTATAAACATTAACTCATTTAATCCTTCAAGCAACCCTATGTAGTAGGTACTGTTACAATCCTCTTTTTACAGGTGCATAAATGTGCACAGCAAGTTATGGGGCCTCTCAAGCATCACAGGGCACAATAATAGTAAGTGGGAGGTGTACTACTCAATGCCTGGCATATAATAGATACTCAATGAGAGATGGTACACATGTGATTATTGGATCTTGAGCCAGAAGGGATTCTAGAAAGAATGTGGCTCAATGAATGAGAAGATCAAAGCTCAGAGAGGGTCTGAGCCTTGTCCAGTGTCACAAAGCAGCAAGGGCAGGCTGTCCACGTGGCCAAGGTCAACACTGCTTTGCTGCCTTCTTTGTTCTTTCTGTTCATTGGTCATCTGGGTGTGTGTGTGTGTGTGTGTGTGCAGATCAAGGGTGTTTGTTGGAGCTCTGGCAAAAGTCGAAGCCTTAGCCCACTACTGCCATGTGGTCTTGGGCTATTGTTCACCTCCCCTCTCTGTGCTCAGGTCTCTCAGAGGGGCCTGGATAGGGATGCTCGTTCACAGCAAGCACGATGAGTCAGGTCTTACCAGCTCTGGCACTTAGGCAAGTTGCTTTACCCCATTGGGTCTCACTTTCCTCAGCTATGAAGTAGATAGGATATTGGAGGCTCATAGGGTTGTTGTAAGGATTTATTAAGGAAATCAATGTTAAAAGTTCAGGCCAGGCCCTGGCACAATTATATATCACCTACCGTCTGCTGTGCACTGTTCTGAGCACTCCAGTTTATATTAACTCAACAAATCTTCATCAAATTCCTATGAGGTTGGACCAGAATTATCATGCCCATTTTACAGATGTGGAAACTGAGGTTCAGAGAAGTTAAGGGACTTGCTAACATGTGGCAGAGCTAGAATTCTAATCTGGATAGGCTGGCTCCAAAGTTCATGCTCTTGGCCACTACCCAATACTCTCTTCCAAAGCAATGTCAGCAAAGATTATGGGACTCCTGGGCATTCTATTTCCTGGCCTGACCTGGCACTCATGGCTGGGGCTGAAGGTATGGGAAGTCCTTGCTGCTTATCTCCCCCTCTCCTTCTTAAGAAATGTGTTTGCCTACAGCAGGTGACTCATAATTGCTAAGGTTCTGCAGCGGGGCTGTGGCATCCTTGCTGCATGCTAATGGGGCCTCCTTGTCTCCCTGGTGTCTCCGCCTTCCAGCTTGCTAACCGTGAGGGACCGAGAGATCTGTGCTGATCCCAGACTGCCCTGGGTGAAGAAAGCTCTCCAGAGGCTGGACCAATGAGGCAGGCCCTGCCCTGATGACCGTGGCCTTGGCTCCTCCAGGAAGGCTCGTGGAGCCCCACCTCCCTGCTGTTACAGCTGCTCCCCGACACAACCCTGTGCCAACAACCCTCTCAGCGGTCCCTGATCTTGATCTCTGCAGCTGTCACTCCCAGTCAAGCCTCCAACTGTCACTCTCATCTCCCCACTTACCCTTCCAACCCATCCTCTGCCCCACCAAAGCCAGAGGGTCCACAGTCCTGGTCAGTCACTCCCCTGCTCAAAATCCTTCCATGGCTCCCCTTTGCCCTAGACTGAGGTCAGAGCTCCTGAGCCTGGCATCCCTGCCCTCCAGATCTGGGTCTTATCCTTTGCCTCCAGCCCTGCCTCATTTCCCTTCATGCATGTTGGACTCCGCCTCCCTGTTCTCCCAACCCATGTCATACATTTCCACTTCTGGCTCTTTTCCCGAGCTGCTCCTGACACCCAGAATGTCTCCCCATCCTCTGCACATGTCCAACCCCACCAGCCCTCCAGGGCATCACTCAACCTAAGCAGCCAGTAATTGAGAGTCATTTTTTAGACTTCCCCTGGCCCTCTGCCCCCTTTTAACAGCCCTGATCACAGTCTGCCCAGAATTCTCGGGAACTGGGAGCTTGTCCTCCAGCCCCACCAGCTGGACCAATATCCACACCTGAGCTACTTTTGTCTCCCGGCCTCTGGCACAGAGCACAGGGCCTGGCTCAGAATCAGTGCTCAATAAGAGGCTGCAGATTGAATCAATAAAAGTAATGTCCGTCTCCCACCTCTCAAGGGCTCTCACACATCAATACAGAGACTCAAGGTCATCTAGAGAAGGGCTGGCGGGGTTCATTATGAAGCCTCAAATTTACCCAGATTCACCTTTCTTCCCCATGTTACCTCTTTAAACTTCTTGCTTCCCTTGGGTTTTTTACTGCTTCTCCAACCTCCAACATCCAGGCCTGACCTCTTCAGAGACCCGAATTTCCTCTTCCTCCTTCCCCAAATAGCTGACAACCAAATTCCTGCTATGGGGTAAATGAGTACCCTTGGCTTGGTATTATAAGCTCTAGTTATATTTGTATAAGAAAAGAGGGCAAATGCTTAAAAGGCCAAATGGATGACTGGAAGAATTTTAAGAAATGTGTGGGAGGGGGACAAGGCAGAGATTTCCTGGTCCTTGGACCAGGAATGTGTGGGGTATAGTTAAGTGAAAGAGCCTTGGATGGAGGTTGTTCTCAGGTGGCTGGGGGCCAGGCTAAGGACTGGGACTTAGGACTTATCTACACCTCTTTGAGGACCACGGCTTCCCCCAGGTATCTGTGCTTGTTCCTTTCCGAGGGAGCCTGGTATAGTATGGCAGGGTGGTTGTTGCTGTGTGACCCTGAGGAGACCATCTAACCTCTCTGAGCCTCACCTGAGAGTGAGAATACTTACCTTATGGGATTTCTGTGGGGCTCAGATCCAAGTCACAGAAAATATGGCTTTGCCGGCCATGAAACTCAGTGTCTTCCAGGGCTTGTGTTCCCCCGGGAGCCCAAGGTCATTTGCCCACTATAGGCACCGGAAGTGTTAACCTGGCCACTGCCCACGCACAGGGCCTTCAATTGTTCTGGGATCTCCCTCCGCTCCTGTCCTGCCCTTGCCCTTGCCCCTCAAGCCTTCTGGAAAATAAATCCTCTACAACAATGTCTGTTTTGTTCCTTGGCATGTGCTGTTCCTGTGAGGTGGGGCAGGGGACCCATGGCCCCTCTCTCCCAGTGGGGAAGCCCTTGACATTTATATGTGAGCTGGCTTGCCCAAGGTCACCCTGTGAGAAGGTGGGGAATCCCAGCTAGACATGAGGACCTGGGAAGTAGCTGAGCAGGTGTCAGCCGGGAACCCCAGACATTTGTCCACCCTGGGACCACTTGTCAGGAGGAGCTGATGAAATCATTCATTCAGTCCTCAAGTCTAGATCTTTGAGCAGCATATTCATCCATTCATTCAATAACCCAATCTCAACCTTCCCACTTCAAGGGTGGACACAGAGGCAGAGGAGAGTATATCAGTCAGGGAATGCTACTTGCAACAAACAGCCCCCAAAATCTCAGTGGCTCAACTCCATAGAAGTTTTTTTCTTCTCACACGAAGTCTTATCAGGCATTCCTGGTCTGTGGGCGACCTTCCATCCATGTGGTCATTCAAGGACCCAGGCTGCTTCCTTCTCATGGCCCTGCCCACCTCCAGGACCAGGTCTCCTCTCCCTCATCCAGCAGACGGGAAAAGAGAATAGAGGCTTGTGGGAAGGTTTTTTATGAGCTGGGCCAAGAAGAGGGGCTCATCACTTCTGCCCATGTGCCATTGACAGAACTTAGTCACATGACCACCCTGACAGCAAGGGATGCTGGGAAGTACAGCCAAGCTGTGTGTCCAGGAGGAAGAGGGAGTGGGTTTGGGGAGCACTCCAAACCCAGTTCATCTGGCGCTAACTTCCCTGGACCCTCAAATGGGCCTGCTTCCCTGAAGTTCCTGGACACAGCTCACTCTGCCAAAACAACAACAAAAAAGGACTCCTCTGCCCTTGGTGCATCTTCATTATTTCCTCGGTGTGCATACCGTTCCATGGACATCTTGGCACAAGTGGCCTTCGTTCCCTTTTGGATCTGGCTCTCACAGTGGGATTTCCAGGGTTGAAGCTACAGACACATAGAACATTGTCTGGGAGGCATGGAGAAGTATGATGAAGGGCACAGGTCACGGATTCAGACAGATATAGGAACTCTCACTGGCTGCGTGTCTGGAACAAGTTACTTGGTCCCTCTGAGCCTCAATTTCTCCCTCTGTGAATAGGGGGTGATAAAAGCACACGGTGCATGTAGATGTGAGAATCTCATAAGAAGGTACAGACAGCCCAATAACAAAATGGGCAAAGACTTGGATGGTTAACAGGCACATTGTAGGGGAGCAATATTTGCCACCCCAGAATGTGTCTCCTTGGCATGAGGACTAATTTAGGCTGATTATTTTTAAGAAACAGAAGACTCGGGAAGCTTTCCTTGTTACTTCCGCCTTAACTGCCTGAAAGAATTTAGATAAAGGACTGGTCACAGTTACAGAGCTACCGCCAGAGGTATCTGCAAAGAATATGGGGCGAACTGTGGTGGGGAGGACTCGGCAGCGTCTGGAGATCAGGGTCCACTCTGTGTCCCGTTGTCTCTGCATGACCCAGCAAACATTTATTTACCAAACATTCGCTTTTCTATCTCCCTGTGGATCGTCTTCCTCCCCTTTGAAGTCCCAAACCACTACCCCCAGCGACCTCTTGTCTTTAGCTGAAGATGGCATTTAACGTGAAGGTTTCAGCCATTTTGGCAAGTTGCTCAGTTTTCCTGGGCCTCTCCCATATATACAAGTTATTAAACTTTTGTTTGATTTTTTTTCTCCTGTTAATCTGTCTCATGCCAATTTAATTCTTAGACCAGCCAGGAGAACCTAGAAGTGTAGAGGAAAATTTCTTCCTACCCAACACAGGAAAAGATGCTTAACAACACTAATCGTTAGGGAAATGCAAATCAAAACCACAATGAGATACCACTTCATACTCATTAAGATGGTTATTATAAAAAAAAAACAAGGTTGGTGAGGGTGTAGGGAAACTGGAACCCTTGTGCATTGGTGATGGGAATGTAAAATGGTACAGTCGCTGTAGAAAACAGTGTGACTGTTGCTCAAAAAATTAAACATAGAACAACCATATCCAGAAATCCCACCTCTGGGCATACACACAAAAGAACTGAAAGGGACAGGAGCAGATATTTGTACACCCGTATTCATTGCAGCATTTTCTGAAATAGCCAGAAGGTGGAAAAAACCCAAGTGTCCACCGATGGATGGATGCATAAGCAAAATGTGGTCTATCCATACAATGGAATATAATTCCGCCTTAAAAGGAAGGAAATTTTGACACCTGCTACAACATGGATGAACTTTGAAGACATCGTGGTAAGTGAAATAAGCCAGTCACAAAAAGACAAATACTGTATGATTCTTAGAGGAGTCAAATGCATAGAAACAGAAAGCAGAATGGTGGTTTCCAGGAGCTGGGGCAGGAGGAAATGGGAGTTATTGTTTAACGGGTCCGGAGTTTCAGTTTTGCAAGATGAGAAAGTTCTGGAGATGGATTGTGGTGATGGTTGCACAGCAATGTGAATGTACTTAATGCCACAGAACTGAACACTTAGAAGTGGTTAAAATGTTAATTTTTACGTGATGTATATTTTACCACACTAAAAAAGAGGGTGTGGCCAGGCATGTGCACAGACAGAGGAAATGCCCAGTGCATGGGGGTAGTCCTCTTTACTGGTCAGAAAAGGTGAGCTGGGCAGGACTGGCTGGAACAGGGAAGGCTGTTCCCAAGGGGCCCTGGAGATGACCACCTCCCTGGCCACCACATTCCTCCTACCATCCTGGGACCCCACAGGGGTGCCCAGGGCTCCCCACCCTGATCCCCATGTTGTTTCTGTTCTGCTTCCAATGCTGGGGAATCGCTCATGTTCCACAAGAACGACACAGGCTCCCTGCTCTCTGGGACACCCACACAGGGCCCCAGCCATCTGTGGGCCTGCAGAGGTATGGGTGGGAAGACCCCCATCCCTACCATCTCACTGACTCTGAGAGAACCTACTTGCCTGCTGCCAGCACTGCTCTAGTTATTCCTCAGCTCAGAAGATCCCCAGCTCCCCTTTGCCCCTGAACAGCATTCTCTTTCCTCACTCCAGCTTCAAAGTGTCCAGCTACAGCCTCCCTGCCCATTCCTTCCTCAGAACCAATGGCATTGGACCGTTCCCCAACCCCTGCATAGGTCCTGTGCTTTCCACCTTGGTTAAGTTTTCCCTCTGCCTGGAATGGTCAGTCAAAATCCTGCCTGTCTGCATATGGCAAGTTACTTGTGAATCACAAAGGGAATAACACTTCCGCAGTGGAGAGATCTAGCGGTCGGCCATCAATCTCTCAAGAATAGTGGAATAACCTGTCCATCGTGGTGGATGTGATTGGTGTACAAAGTATTACTCGTAATGGATTCTTACCAAGGATTTGTAGCTAAGACCTAATCAGGCCTCTAGCTCTAACTTCCAGTTTACAGGAAATATATAGGGTAAAGGAACAAATTAGATGACATCACAAGGAAATAATTCAATAAATTAAGAATGAGAACAGCGTGTGAGACAATGGTCCTGACTCTTCAGAAAGTCAATGTCATGAAAAATGTAAAGGAGGTCTATCGTAGAATAAATAGAAATAACCATAAGCAATGCATGAACCTAGATTGGACCCTGGTTCATTAGATAGATAGATAGATAGATAGATAGATAGATAGATAGATAGATAGATAGATAGATGATAGATAGATAGATGATAGATAGATAGATAGATAGATATGGTTAGATAAATAGGTAGATAGAGAGAGAGAGAGATAGGAAAGAAGGAGGAGAGAGAGAAAGAGAGGGAAGGAGAAGAAACTTAAAATACATTTTGGGATAATTGGAGAAATTTGAATATTAACTAAATATTACAAGACATAGGAATCATTGTTAGCTTTGTTAGGTGGGATAATAGTATTCTATTTATGTAAGACAATGTCTATACAATGGAGGTACATGCTGAAGAATTCAAGGGGCAAAGTATCAGGCATCCATAATTTACTCTGAGATGGCTTAGCAAAAAAAAAAAAAGAAGAAGAAGAAAGATGAAGCAGATATGAAAAAACACTAATCATTGAATCTTGGTGGTAGAGATAGGAAAGCTCTTTGTTTCATTTCTTCTTTACTGTTTACAAATTTTTCAAAATGATAACGTAAAAAAAAAAGCAAAATTCTGCCCATCTTTTTTTTCTTTTTAATAAAAAAATTTTTTAAATAAATTTATTTTATTTATTTATTTTTGGCTGCATTGGGTCTTTGTTGCTGCACGCAGGCTTTCTCTAGTTGCAGCAAGCGAAGTACGTGCTTCTCATTGCGGTGGCTTCTCTTGCTGCAGAGCACAGGCTCTAGGCGCACAGGCTTCAGTAGTTGCGGCACGCAGGCTCAGTAGCTGTGGCTCGCGGGCTCTAGACCGCAAGCTCAGTAGTTGTGGCGCACGGGCTTAGTTGCTCCACAGCATGTGGGATCCTCCCAGACCAGGGATCGAACCCATGTCCCCTGCTTTGGCTGGAGGACTCTCAACCACTGCGCCACCAGGGAAGTCCCTCTGTCCATCTTCTGACTAAAATATCGTCTCTCATTCCTGCCTTCCTTGATTCCCACACAAGAACAAAGGCTTCTCTCCCTCCCTAAGACCTGCAGCCTTCGAATCTCTGGTAGGACTTGCATCTTCTCCCTCCCAGTGAGCTGGGGCTCCTTGGGGCAAAGACTTTGGCTTATTTGCCTATGCTCCCCCACCAACACTGTCCCACCACAGTGCCAGGCACACATCAGGGCTGAATAACAAACACCAATGGTTTCTGTGTGCCAGGCACTCTGAAAGTCCTTAGTTTTATGAACTCCCCCAGGGAGTGATTTGATGAGGTGCCTTTAGCATCCCACTTTACAGAAGGGGAAGCTGAGGCTCAGAGAGGTTAAGTCACTTGCCCAAAGTGATACCCCTCATAAGCGGCGGAGCCATGTTTGTCTCCAGGTCCCACCAACCTAAAAGCCTGGCTCCTGTGTCTGAATTGAATCTAAACTCAGTCAGTTCTTAACACCCTGATGAGATAGGTGGGGTGACCATTCCAATTTTATGGGAGGGAAAGCTGGGCCAGTAGAAGATAGGGGATGTTCCCAAGGGCTGAACAAAGAAACGCAGTGTTATATCTGTGTTTTGGCACCTGTTTCGTGCCAGGCTCTGAACCGGCACCTTAAGGGCACAAAATCAATTCTCACAGCATTCCACGAAGTGGGGATGGAGGGAGGTGGTGTAGTCTGGTGATCAGGAGCTCAGACTCCAGAGCCAGTTGGCTGGGGCAAATCCAGGCTCCCCCACTTCCTGGCTGGTGATCCTCAGAAAATTCCTTAACTTTTGCATGCCTCAGTTTCCCCTTCCATAAAATGGACCACGATAATGGTATTTTGCTTACACCTGGGTTTGTTGTCATGATTTCCTGAATTAGTCATACAAAGCACTTAAAACAGTGCCTATCTCAGAGTAAGTGTGAACTCAGAGAGGCAGGGAAGCCTCCCAAGATCACACAGAGATAGTGGCAGAGCCAGGATCATCTGATCCCAAAGCCATTGCTTTCTAAATCCTTTAGAGCATAGTCCGGGGCCAAGGGAACAAGGGTCTTTACCCCCAAATACCTGGCCCAACCCGGGTCTTGTCCTTAATGAAGTGTGGGGCTTCCCAGGACTTGCCTCTTGCCTCTCCCCTCTCCCCCTTCCCTCCTCCCTATTTCTCCCCCCTTCCTCCTCCCACTTGTCCCCTACCCCTGGCCCTCCCCCTCCTCCGTCTCTTCTTCGTCCTCTTCCTCCTCCCCCTTTTCTTCATCTGCTCCTACTTGGGCAGAACAGAAAGCCTTGGACCTCAGTTTGTTTCACTTCTTGTCCCCCTCTGGGCCTCAACAGCTATACACCGAGGGATGTGAAGGTTACTAGCTTCGTATCTGCATGGGCTGTGACAGATTCTCTGAGCCTGAGTGGACACTGGCCAGTGCCAGGGGTGCTCCTCCCTGTCAAGGAGGGTCCAGGCTCTTAGCTCCACACCCTAGGCAGCTTTACTGTGCTTGGGTGAGAGAGAGGTACCCTGGCCTTGGGAGCTGTGAGCCCCTCCACCCAGCCCAGCCTAGACCAACTGGCTCCGTAGCCTGCAACAGTGCCTCACAAACTGGTTTTGCTCTGGCTGGCAGCCCAGACTTGCCTAGATGGGAGTGGGTTCACAGTTAACTCCTGTCCCAGACTGAGTTAGGCTCCTGTTAGACCCTTCCAGAGTCTTGGGCATTATTGCCACTGCCTGCAGGGAAAGCAGCCATGAAAGCAGCTGTGCTTCACCCATTTATACCAGCAAGCACTTATACCAGTTTGGTGGGAACTGATGGCCGATCATGCCTGGTCCTGTTGTCACCACCTCTAACAAAGAGAGAACCTAGAAAGTCAGAGCTGCGCAGCTCCCTCCTCAGTGGATAAGCCCAACTTCCTCCTTGTACAGATGGAGAACTGAGGTCCCATGAGGGGCCGGACTTTTTCAAGCATGCTGCCGAGTTAAGGACCAACCGAGAGGCCCTGAGTTACCAGGGGTGAGGCTGGCAGCCGTGTTTTTCCCGTGGGCTCACAGAGGGCCAGAGCCAGCGATGGAAGCGGGTGCAAATGAGGAAAGGACAGGTCGGGGGGCTGGAAGCAGGGAGGCCGGGGCTCTTGTCTGTGTCCTGCCTGAACTGCCCATGCCCTGTTCACACCTACTCTTCTCTGTGGCAGCGGGAGGTGGGTTCTCTGCTCTGATGACCTCTATGACCTGGCATGATTCTGCCCCCTCTCTGGGCTTCAGTTTGCCCATTTGTCCCTATGAAGTTGGGCTGGATCATTCTTTCAGCAGGCATTTGCTGTACGGAGCCCCTACTCTTTGCCAGGCTGCATGCTGGGCTCAGAGGATACTTCGATGAACAAGGTCCCCCAGGTGTTGGGGCTTTAAGAGGTAAGGGCTGGAGGTCCTTCCTGGCGTGGGAGAGCTACCTCCCAGACCAAAGGAGACTTCGTCAGACCCAGACTGATGGGCCCTGTGTCCTCCTGGCTTGCCCGCAGCCAGCATTCTCTAGTCTTCTGTCCTTTGGTTTACTGCCCACTTAGGAGCTAGGGCCCCAGGTTGGACCCTAGGGCGTGTGCCAGCTCCCAGTAGGAAGGTGGCCCCAGCAGATGGGAGGAGAGGAGGCCCTTTGAACCCTAGCAGGCTTTGTCCAGCCTCCCAGGCGGGTTTCCGTATGAGAAGCCAGCCCATTACCCCCCCAGGAGCCCTCACCCGGAGCCTGGGAGCGCCTCAGCTCCTTGGCAACATCCTAAGGAATTCAGTCGCTGCACACGCTCCCTTCCTCTCCCCTCCCACCGCCTGCCTGCTGCCTGTGGGGGCGAGCGAGGCAGAGGCAGAGGCAGAGGCAGTGGAGCCCCATTATAAACCGCGGCAGAGCTCAGGCAGTGAGAGGACTGCACCGAGCCCCGACGAGGGCCTCCACGCCCGCCCCGGCACCCCCCGGACCCCCTCGACCATGGCTCTTCTGCCTCTCTCGCGGCTGCTCCGCTTGACTGCCCTCTGCCATCTGATCGTGCTGCTGGCTGGTGAGTGGGGTGGACTCAGGCATGAGCGGGGTTGGGGAGCCCCCAGCCCCACTTCTGCCCCTCAGGGCTCCATGAGGGCCCCCGGACCCTGCCCGCGTAAGGCTGAGATCCGTGGCAGCCCCTTCCTGACTGATATGCCGGAGGGGGCTGGGCATCTCCCTGGTGGTGGTCCCGGACTCAGGACTGCCCCTCCGGCTGGAAAGATTTACCGTCTCCAGAGACTGTCCCTGCCCGGCCCAGTGAGCAAGGTGGCGACCGCGTGGCAGCACAGAGAGGTGGTGCGGGCAGCACAAGATGCCGGGTGTGGAGGGGTGCCAGGAGGTGGGGCTGTGGGAAGCCAGAGGATGCTCTTGGTGGGCCCTGGGGTGGGAGCCCTGGCAGACTGTGGGCTGGTCTCCGTGCCCGGGGTTAATATGTAACCCTCAGCCCTGACTCCTGAGTCTCAGCTTGGCCCCGGGCTAAGCCACACTGGCACTTTCTCCTGCCCTGATTTCAAGTCCTTCCCAGGAGTAGGGGGCCCAGGACCAGTGGAGGTCAAGGTCACTGCAGCTCATGAATTGGACTCATCACTGTTGCTCTGGCCTGTAGCCCCCAGTCCCTCTGCCTGTGTCTCCCCCATGATACTGCCTTTCTCCTACAAGCATAGCTTAGAAATGTTTGCACCTCCAGTCACTTGCTTTCTGGAGCCTGGGACCTGATAGGGCATGATGTATCCATCCCACCCGACATGAGTAAGATGGAGGCCCAAAGAGGTTTAGAAACTGGCCTGAGGATGCACAGCCAGCAAGTAGGGCAGGAGAGGGTAAGAGTGGGTGCAGGAGAGAGTGTGGATGCATGCTCACCACCTCTGTGGATCACACTGCGTTCAAGAACCGTTTGAGTCAGCCCCATCCTCAGGGAATACCCGGACCATCCGGCAGGTTGGGGCTCAGAGAGGGTGGGAGGCTGCCTTAGGGCACACAGCCAGGCTGGGAAAATGAAAACCAGTCTCCAGCTTCCAGAGCGCCTCCGTGGAGCAAACTGTCCCCCGAGTCCCTCTGTTTGGGGAAAGCCCACCAGTGGGGCAGAGAGCAGGTGGGTGGGGTGGTGTGGGCCTTGTGCCGCTGGCCTTCCTGCTTCCTGGGCTAGAACACTGAACTCCGAGCTGTTGGGGATAGTGAGTACCGGAAGACGTGGGCTCCGATGGAGGCTGCTTTGCCATAGCCCTGACCCTGAGTGGGGTCTTGCCTTCTTTGGTCCCAGCTGCTGCACCTTTAAAGATAGCTATTGCCTCCATGTGGTGAGGCTCTAATGCCTATGAGGACGCTTTGAAAGTGGGAGGAGGAGGGATTACTTATACTAAGCTGGGGGTGGAGGTCTTCTATGTTAGGATGGAGAGGGGATCCTGGGGGGACTCTGGATGCTCTATCCAGCAGCCCGAGGCTTCAGAATCATCAGGTTCCCGCCCCAATCTTGGTCACTGGTTTTGCTGGGAGATACTCACATTATTTCAACCTTTCCGAGCCTCAGTTTCTCCTCCTTTAAGACTGGGCATTGGGCCGGGCTCATCTTGGAAGTCCTTAGCCATGCTGACATTTGTGGCTCTGAGAGAGCCCCTGGGAACCCCTGCAGGACTAGCGAGTGGTCCACAAGCCAGAGAGGCCTGGAAGGGGGCTGGGGACTTCGTGGCTACTGCCCTGGCAGGTGCAGGGTGGCTGCGTCAGTTCCCAAATGTGGGTTTTCAGGGCTGTGTCAGGCAAGAGGCTCCTCTGCTTTATATAACGAACCTGCAGATACAAGTCAGAGCAGTGAATTTTTCTCCCCAAGCACTGACGCATTCACTCCCACTCAAGCTCCAACAAGAAAGAGAGCAAAAAAAACCCTGAATTAAGCTGCTGTCGTCTGCCCCCCTGGTTAGGCTGTGGGTGGGGGGAAGGCAGGGGAGGATAAATCCAGAGGGTCAGGTCCAGGCCCAAGTCGAACTTAAATTAAAATTCCTCTATGTCTCCGTTGGTTAGGATTTTGTATGTCACAAAGTGCTTCCTTGTGCATTTTGTTGATTCATTCACTGGCTGAGCAACTACTATGTGTCAGGCACAATTCTAGGTGCTGGGGCCACATCAGTGAATAAAACTGCCAGAGATCCCAGCCCTCAGCGTGCTGAACATCAACTGGAGAAGACAGACAATCCTCAAAATAAACAGATTTGGTCTGTGAGAAGGAAAAAAGCGCTGTGATTTAAAAAAGCAGGGAGTCGGGGGTGGTGGGGAAGGTGTTGAGATTTTAAGTAGGGGGTCAGGGAAGAAGGGGGCGTTGAGGGAGCCGGGCGGGGACACATGGGTGTCTCCAGGGCAGCGCTCCTCAGTGTGGGATTTGGCCCCCAAGGGGACATTTGGCAATTTCTGGACACAGTTTTGGTTGTTGCATTTTGGTTGGGGGGTGCTCAGGCACCTAGTACGGAGAGGCCAGGGATGATGCCCAGTGTCCTACGGGACACAGAACAGCCTCCATAGCAAAGAATTATGTGGTCCGAGATGTGAGTGGCGTCTGCTGTTGGGAAAATTCTGCTCTAAGGGCCCAGATATTTTTAAAGCTTCATTCTCATAACCATCCTGCACAGCAGGTATTATCATGTCCATTTTACAGGTAAGGGAATGGAGGCTCAGAGAACCTCAGTCACTCATCCAGGACACACAGCTGAGCAATGGCTCAAGCCTTCTCTACCACCCAAATACCCAGAGACCCGGAACATTCCCATCTTTTCCTGCCTGTAATCCTCCAAACAGTCCTTGAGGTCCAGCCTAATGTACACCTCCTCTAAGAAACGTCTCCTGATCACTTGCAGTTGGAAGTGGTCTCTCCCTCCTGTAAACCCTGGCACAATTTGGGGTCTGTTCTGGAACATGGTGTTTTTACCTGGTGTTTAAGGCAGCCTAGAACAGTGGATGTCTAGGGGCTGGGAGGAAAACCAGATCTGCCACTAAGCAGTTGTGTGGCTTTGGGCCAGTCATTAAACCTCTCTGATTCTCAGTTTCTGCATCTTTAGAATGGGGATAAAAATCATCCTTTTGCAGGAATTAATGAGAGCAGATGTGTGTGTGCTGAGCATAAGGTCCAAAACAGAGTAGGTGTCCTACTAAGAAAAGCTCTGGTACTTTGTGGTTATGTCTTAGCTGTCTATCAGGCTGGGAGACTTCTGAGGGCAGAGATGGGCCTTGTTCATCCCTCTACTCCTCACAGGGCCTGCAAGAGCCAGGTCGGCATTTGTTGGTTGACTGAGTAAACATGGCGATCTGATAGCATTTATTGGGATTGAGGTGCTCTCTCCAAGCTCAGCACCAGCACCTTCGGGAGAAGGAGCTCAGGGTTAAGGACAAGAGGGTCTGGGTCTTTGTAGATACTCAAAAGTAATTCAGACAAGTGTTGCCTGAATCAGGAAATGGATGGATGAATGGATGGATAATGAAGGATGTGTGAGCGGGCTGGTGAGAGATGGAGGGGTGGGTAGATGAAGGGGGTGTAGGATGCGTAGGGGATGGACGCGTGATAGGTGGGTGAGTGGGACATGGATAGGTTGATGGACCAGGGTGAGTAGGGATGGATGGGAGGTAGACAGGTGGGTGGCAGGGAACACGTAGGGGATTGACGAGGGGGTGGCAGATAAATGGATGGATGGATAGATGGATGGGGAGGTATGTGAAGGGATAAGTAGATTGAGACATTATTTCCTTCAATGAATATTTATATCCACCTTATGCTGGATGCTGGGAAACACTGTGACACCAAGACATACAAGGTCCCTGTCCTCCTGACACTCATATGACAGACAGGTAATAGATGACTGGCTGGTGGAGGCATTATCTCCAGTTACAGAAAAGAAAACTTCAGTTCTGGGAAGAAAAGACACCCCAGTTAGTTATACAACCTTCTCAAGCAGAACCAAGAACAGAGCCTGGTCAGGGCCATTCAGGCACCACGGCAGAGGGTGGAGACTTTAGGACAGGCCGCCTCTGTGGCTCTTTAAGCCCTGGAGGTGGGCAGTGGAAGCAAGTCAGAAGAGCAAATTGACCTGCCCGAGCTTATCCCTCTTGCCCGCTGGACAGCCTCTCCCGGCTCCAGGTCATCCGGGGGTACCATTCTTCTGGGGATTCCTCTGGAAGTCACCTGCCACACCAGTCCAGGGGCCGGCTCCTGGCTCTACTCAACAGGACCTGGGGAGGCTGCAGCTGAGTCATTCTGAGGTCCCGTTGTGGGGGAAGGAGGGTGATAAAGCTTCTTTCACATCCTGGTTCCTCAGAGAGAAAGGGCTACCGGTGACTCAGGGACCAGCTGCAGGGAGCCCACCCCCCCACCCCCACCCCCAACCACCTCGGGAGCTACTAGTGCTGCCCCCTAATGGCCCAGCCCCATCCTGCAAGCCCTGCACCCCCTTTCCCACAAAGCAGGGTGGGCCGAGGCAGGGGAAATGATGAGAGAAGGGGTGGCAGATTCTAGAAGGTGTGTGTGCACGCCTGTATTTGGGAAGGCGGAGCGTGTTTGGTTTGCATGTTCACACACATAAGTATTTGTGTGTGAGCTATGGGTGTTTTGGTGGAACCCAGGGGGGTCACCTGGGGCCTCCCTAGCTCTGCAGAGCTAAATACGTTTGTTCCCTCAGCTCCACTGCCCTGGAAGTCCTGGCCTCTAGATTTTTGCAAAACCCTCTGAGGTCATGCTTCGGCTGCATATGACCTCGACCCAGATCTTACACTCAGGTTCTTCCTCATTTTTTGCATACCCCTCTACAGCTTACAGCAAACAGAGTAAATTTTGCTGGAGATTTTAGGGGAAGGCGGAAATGCAATGCAAACCACTCGAATGTTTATATAAAATGTATGGGTTCTCAACTATCTGTTGAGTCACCGTCATTCTGTCCTGGGGTTTCTGTCTGGCTCCACGTGGGACGCAGCCATCTGCAGGCCCCCGCCCATCTCACTCTGTCCCCACTCCATGTACAACGCATCTCCATTCCTCCTCCTTACTCCTGCTCCGCCAGCTTGCCCCGGGAATCCAAATGGCCCATTGCGTTCCTCTCAAGAAACTGCTTCCAAAATCATCCTGGCTCTTAACGGCAGAACAAAGGATCACCTACTCAGCACACTCCTTAGAAGGTGGTTGTACTTATGTATTTAAAAAATTATATTATCCGCTATGTGTGCCTGGTTGCATGTATGCCTTTATGTGTTTTTTTGGGGGGGGGCATATATATATGTGTCATTGTGTTTGTTGCTATGAGTGTACGTGTGTGTCATAGGGTATACACGTGGGGTGTGGATGGATGGAGGTCTGGGTGTGTCCCAGAGGTTGTGGAAATCCATGAATATGGATCAGACGGAGAGGGATGGATGGGATAGGGATGGGAGGGGGCGATAGTTGAGCAGGTGACTTACTGGAGTAAAAGCATGGTGGGGGCAAGGGCAGCGTCCTGGGTCCAGAAGGGGCGGGAGCCAGGCCTGGCAGGAGACCCTGTTCCATCACTTGCTGGCTGTGTGACCTCAGGCAGATCCTTGACAGTCTCACACTCCTCTCCCCTGGGTGAACCAACTATAGCGACTTAATTTTTAAAATTAAACACAAGGTGCCAGGCAATAAGAGCTTTATAAGTAAGAATTCATTTTCATCACCTTACAGCAACCCTCTGAGGTAGGTTCTATTGCTGTCTCTATTTTACATGTGGGGAAACTGAGGCATAGAGAGGTTTGGCCCGGGACAGGGGGCTGAGGTCAAGGGTGTGGGGCATCGGTTCTGGTTTGGGGGGTGCGTGGCGGGGACAAGCTGGCATGGGGCTGGGAAGCCAGATGCCCATGGACAGTCCTGCTGACTGGGGGCCTCTGTGGGCTCAGGACAGCACCTTGGTGTGAAGAAGTGTAACATCACGTGCAGCAAAATGACCTCGGAGATCCCCGTGGCTCGTCTAGTTCACTACCAACGAAATCAAGAATCATGCGGCAAACGTGCCATCATGTAGGTACTGCCTTCTTGGCCTCTGAATTCCTTTCGGGCCCCAGGGATGGTTCCCTGGCCTCCGCTAATCCACGTCCACATCCTGTCACCCAAAGCTGGGCTCCTGGCCCAGGGCCTCTGCAAACGCTCCTCTTGCTCCTGACCTGCTGGCCTCCTCGCCAATCTTAATATCTGTGCCACAGGGCAAAGGTGAGCTGTGGCTTCCTGAACGGCCGTGGCCTGGAGATGCCGCCGAGGGTGATGATTCCTTCTGGGCCGAAGGGTGTTTATGCAGCCCTCGAACCTGCTGGATTTCATGGGGGATGAAAACACGGTGCTCTGAATGTGCAGGCTCCAGACGCCAACAGATCTGGTGCAAATCCTGGCTTCACCACTTACAGACTGGGTGGCCCTGGTCATGTTGCCTACCCTCTGCACTTTAGTCTCCTTATCTGTAAAATGGGTAGTTTGGGGAAGCTGAAAGGAGATAATGAAACTAAAGTGCTTGGCAGGGTGCCCGGAAGCTGCTGGCAATAGGAGAGGCCAAGGTTATTATCACCATTGGACAGATGGGGAAATAGAATCCCTCTGAGACTTTGGGGAGGGGTCAAGCCAAGCCAGCTTCCCCTCTGGCTGTTGGGATCCCTGGCCATCTTGGCTGCTTGCTCCTCTGGGGTCCTTCTTGAGAACTGCCAATCACCCAGCCCTGAGGCCTTTCCCCAGGACTGACCTTTGGGTCTTAAAGTGGCCTCGGCCAGACTCAACCAGACACTGAGTCCTGGCAACAGGAAATGGCCAGTGGGCCTTCGAAGTAGGGGCTCAGCTAAAGGAAGTTGTACTTCCTCCCACTGATTGTTACTAAGAGGAGCAAGTGTGCTACTGCCTGACCTCTCTGCTCACCTGTCAAGACTCGCTTCCCCCAGACCCCCCCACGTATTTGCTTCTATTTTGTAGGCGAAGGGGAAGTGGGACGCTCCAGAGAGGGGATGATGGCACTAGGGCAGCACTGCACCTGTGGGGCCTACAGGGTCACGCTTGCTTTCTGGACCTCTCTGGCTTCCTAGCATACTGGAGCCAGGCACATTTACATTACCTCTCTGAGCCTTGGTTTTCTCATCTGTAAAATGGGGGTGCACGTGGTAGCCATCTTACAGGATGGGTGTGAAGTTTAACGAGGCAAAATGCCTAGCACAGGTCATGGCGTGGAGCAACGGTCCCCACCAGCTCTGAGCTGTGGTCTCGGTAGTAAACCAGCCACAAGCAGCTTCAAAGGAAGCTCAAGATTTGGATGGCACTCAGGGTCCCAGCAGGGCCACCATATATAGGGTTGGAGCTCCCTAGGGGCCCTTTCAGTCTGAGGATACACACTAGGAGAGGAGGGTAGAGGTCCAGAGGGCAGCCTGCAACTGAGGGAGAGGAGGAAGAGGACGTTATGACGTCGAGTCCTTTCCAGAGAGAGGAGGCCCTACCACCAAGCTTGCCAGTCTTACACCTGGTGGCAGAGAACACTGGTGACATCTTCTCCCAATCAGAAAACTTGTAGCCCACAGCCCCCACCTTCATGTCAATGACATTATTATTAACATTGTTATTATTTTACTGATCTCCTACTCTCAACGAGGGGCTTTACATCATTTTCGTCTTCTACAATAACACAGAAGTAGGGTGACCAACTTGTCCCAGTTTGCTGGAATTTTCACAAAAAGACCCGCATCTTGAGAACGCCCGCAGTCCCAGTTTTTCTGGGATGGTTGGCCACCCCGCGGAAGGTAGGGCTCTCTTTCCCGTTCTCAGGTGAGAACGCGGAAGTTCCGTAAGCTGAGCTGCCCCAGCTAAGAACTCATAGCTCACAGCTAGTAAGTGGTGGGGGCAGGATTTCTAGCCGGGTCTGCTCACCTGCAGCGCATGTGCATGATACCCCTACTCTGCATGGCATCTGGGCATCACTGGGTCCCTTGTCTTCCTTTCTTGCAGCCTGAAGACCATGAAGGAAAAATTATTCTGTGCTGACCCACAGGAGAAATGGGTCCAGAAAGCCATGGAGCATCTAGACCGCAAGGCTGCTGCTCTGGCTCCAAATGGCGGCACATTCGAGAAGCAAATCGGCGTGGGTGAGCCCAGGACCAGCCCAGCCACCAGGGGCATGGACTGGTCTGAGGCCTCAGAGACCAAATTCACAAGCGACAGCAGTAGCCAGGAGGCACAGAGGGCCTTCGGGACTCCCCCAGAGCTGCCACCAGAAGTGGCTGATTCCAGGGGGACCAGGTCCCCCTCCACTTCAAAGACTCTGGATGGAGGGCCCGAGAGAACTGAGCTTTTCAACAAGGCTGCCGTCACCACCACCACGTCTTGGAAGAGTTCTACCGCCTACCAACCTGGGGCAGACCTCGAGGCTGAGGGGAAAGCCTCTGAGGCCCCCTCCACCCAGGCCCCCTCCACCCAGACCCCCTCCACCCAGGCCCCCTCCACCCAGACCCCCTCCACCCAGACCCCCTCCACCCAGACCCTCCCCACCCAGGCCCCCTCCACCCAGGACCCCTCCACCCAGGCCCCCACTATTTCACACACAGTCCCAGAGGACAACACCGGGCCCGAAGGCCAACCTGGGTGGATCAAGGGACAGCACCCCACGCCAGAGAACTCTCTAGGGTCCAAAGAAATGGGTCCCACTTCAGCTCACACGGACGCTTTCATGGGGCCCGGCAGCGTGTCTGATGTCTTCGTGGTCCCTGTATCCTCTGAAGCGGCCCCCAGCACGGATCCACTGGCCTCTGGCAGCTGGACCCCCAAGGTCCAGGAGCCCATTCACGCCACCGTGGACCCCCAGAGGCTGGGTGTGCTCATCACTCCCATCCCCGACTCCCAGGCAGCCACCCGAAGGCAGGCAGTGGGGCTGTTGGCCTTCCTCGGTCTCCTCTTCTGCCTGGGGGTGGCCATGTTTGCCTACCAGAGCCTTCAGGGTTGCCCCCGCAAGATGGCAGGAGACATGGTGGAGGGGCTTCGCTACGTTCCCCGGAGCTGTGGCAGTAACTCGTACGTCCTGGTGCCAGTGTGAGCTGCCCACCTGCCTGCATCCAGTTGTTCAGCTCAGCTGCCTGGGGTCCCCCATCCTCACACTCACCCTCACCCAAGGGTCTGGCCCAAGCTGGGATGACTGCGGCAAGGAGGTGGGACCCTCTGGGTGGAACTGCCCCCAGCTCCTGGAGGCCGCCCTTGACCATCCTTGACCTACTGCGGACAGAGGGGGTGGCCTCCACAACTCACTCCAATGTCCCAAGTCAGAAAACTCCCCTCTGCTGTTGGCTGGTTAGAGGGTCCCTTAGATACCGTGCCAGCCCCAGTGAACAATTATTTACTGAACGCCCAGCCCCTCTGACCCATACCCCTGCGGGTACCACAGTCATCCCTTCTTACAAACGAGCCTCAGACCAGGCCCCTTCTCCCCACTCCCTCAGACCTCATCGTGTCTCTCGGTCCCGCTGTGGTTGCCAGTCACCCCGGCCACCTGCGGTGCTAGCTCCCCTGCCCCCTGTATAGACCCCATGCCCCAGCCGGGGACCTGTCTTTTCTTGCATGAGGCTAGTGTGGTGTTTCCTGGGACTGATCCCAGTGAAGGATCTGCCCTCAGGTAGGCATCATGAGAATGGGAGATGAAGTTATCCGGTGGCTTTGATTCCCACCCGCTGCCGTGCCCCGTCTGTGCTGTGAAGGAACATTGACTATGAGCGTGAAGGTTGGCGGGTCTAGTCCCAGGCCCACCACCAATCCATCAAGGCATTCATACCTCTGGTTTCCCATCTGTGAAAGGGGAGAGGGACGGCAAATATGCGGCAATAGCCTGTACCCCTGGCAGGCATCACTAGTTGATCCAGAGACCCCTTTCTGCAGACCCTGGGTGCAGCCTCTCAACCTTCATCAGAAGAGATGGTCTCTGCCAATCATGAGACCGGCACTTCCATGGACGCTGTGACCTGGAGGTCCTGCCCCGTTGTCAGCACTGTGGGCGCTGGAGACGCAGAGACCAACTTTGAAGGCTCCCCCTCCGCCCCCGCTGGCTCTGAGACGAAGTGACAGTGACGAGTGCCAGGCTGAAGGAGGAGGGGAGGCCTGCGGGCTCCGAGGAAGGGGCCGGGGAGCAGCTGCAGGCAGTAGCCACGCTCCTTCGCTCCTTCGTTAGGGACCCGAGTCAGGCATTTTCTCTTTCTTTCCTGCGGCCTGGGTTCCTCTTCCACCTCTCACGGCCTGAAGACACTGTCCTCTGCACTCTGAGATCTTCTCCCCTCACCTTCACCACCCCACCCACCCCCGCAGGCAGGGCCAGGAATTTCCATGAGATCAGAATCCACCAGGGAAAGCTGAGGTTCCCGTGTTTACTTCTGAAAGGGACTCTGTCTTGTGGAGAGGGACCGGCAGGGGAGGGAAATTTGTGGGCATGAAGTCAGAGGTTCTCTTTTTGGCACTGAAGACTCGTGCAGGCCTGAATGGGGCCAAAGGCTCACTGGGCTGGCCAGCACCCCGCAGTCAGAGCCGGACCTGCAGGCCTCACCTCTCAGGCCCCTGGCGGCAGCTCCCCACCTCCCTCTGATTGTCTCTGAAGGTGTTCTTTGCCCTCCACCAGAGGAGTGTCCCATGGGCTAGGCTTCCCCCAGGTACAGGTGACATGCTCCTTTGTAGACAGATGCTGAGAGGAAGCACCCAGGGCGCCGGTCCACAGAGAGAGGGAAGCCGTGTTTCCCTGCCCGCCTGGCTCTCCTGCGCTCCCCTGCAGGTCATGGCACAGGATGTTTGGGCCTGGCTCAGGTTGGCGGCACTCTGACAGCTCAGAGAGGAAGACGGCGGATCTGAATGCACTTTTTGGGGCTCCTCTTGCCTGGGAGCCTTCAAGGGACGGGCACCCGTGAAGGGGCTCCTCTCTGTGAGAAAGCAGCTGGGGACAGCGTGTCCCCCTTGCACGGACTTTGTGAGTTCCCCCAAGCAGGATAGGGACAAAGACGATTTGGGGAGGACTTTAGAAGGAGTCGGTTGATCATTTTGCTTTTCCAACACTATCACCAATGTCTGTGCCATTTTGTATTTTACTAATAAAATTGAAAAGTCTTGTGAATCAAATAAAGTTGCTTTTCCTAGGGCAGGCTCAGCACCAGAGCCTCTGGGAGGATGGAACAAAGGAGAGGCCAACACTCTCTGGGAAAGCGGGACTTCCCTGGCGGTCCAGTGGTCCTGTGGCCATGTCAGTTGCCATTTATCATCACCGTTCTCTTGTTTTTCTTATACTAAGGATATTTTTCTCTGAGCCCAAGTCTTCATCAAAAGTAGGACAAGGAAAGACAGAATATGATGGGCACATAATTTTTCTTACACGTTGCTTCCCTCATTTTACTACCTGCCAAGCCCCATAGACATTTGGGTTGGAGGTTCCTGCAAGAATCTGAGATTGCTGCCTCTGCACCAGCTGCAAATTCTTCTTTTTTTTTTTTTTCCGGCTGCAGCCTGTGTGGCATCTGCAATGGAAGCGCGGAGTCTTAACCACTGGACCGCCAGGGAAGACCCTGCAAATTCTAGTACTGCCCTTAGCAGTGCGCAGTAGCTCTCCTGTTCCACCCCAAGTCCAGTCCCTCCTGCTTCTGCCCATTCCCACCCCCAGGAAGGAGCTTGGAGGCAAAGTCACAACCCCCCAACCTCTCCCCGAATACCACCCTTTCAGCAACATGAGACACCAACGGAGGCTTTGAAATGAAAATGCTTGTCCCTGTCTTTTCATCACATTCTCAGATAAGGTCAAACTCTTCATGTGCCAGAAGAGGATGGAGAGTGGGGAAATTTTATTCTCCCTCAGTCCAGAGCACCTCCCTAGGGATGCTGGGTGTTTGTGTTTTATTTTCTCTTTCAGTTACAGAGCTAAACCTTAGCTGAAGCGATTCCCCATAATTAGTGCAGAGTTTGATAGAGACTTGGAGGCCTCTGAAACCTTGGATAGAGCGATCAGGGCTCTGAGATATAATAGTAATATTATTATTATTATTAAAATAGCCATTGTTTATTTAATGTTTACCATGTGCCAGGCACTATACTAGGTTCTTTACGTACAAGGGCTCCCATCTTACAAATGATGAGAGTAAGGCTTTCAAAGCCTACGTGACTTGCCCAAGGTCACACAGCTTGTAAGCAGCAGAGCTGGAATATGACCTGAAGTGTTTCTCCAGGACTTCAGTCTTTTTTTTTTTTTTTTTAAATTTTAGGGAAGGCTCTTTTATTTATTTATTTATTTAATATTTATTTTTGGCTGTGTTGGGTCTTCGTTTCTGTGCAAGGGCTTCCTCTAGCTGTGGCAAGCGGGAGCCACTCTTCATCGCGGTGCGCAGGCCTCTCACTATCGCAGCCTCTCTTGTTGCGGAGCACAGGCTCCAGACGCGCAGGCTCAGTAGTTGTGGCTCACGGGCCTAGTTGCTCCGCGGCATGTGGGATCTTCCCAGACCAGGGCTCGAACCCGTGTCCCCTGCATTGGCAGGCAGATTCTCAACCACTGCGCCACCAGCGAAACCCAGGACTTCAGTCTTAATCACTATTTCTGAAAGCGTGAGCCACAGATTGTCAAAAGTACAGACTCCCAAGCCCCACTTCAGCCCCGTTGAATTCTGACTGCAGGGGTGGGAGAGCTGGGAATCTGTACCTTCAAGCCATTGCCCCTTTCCCCCTCCTCCCCTCCTCTCCCCCTCCCCCACTGCCCTGCCTTCCAAATTAGGGGATTTGGCTCCTAGCCAAAGTTTTAGAGCCCTCCGCACCAGGCCAGCCCACCCCCACCCCTCCCAGGTTTGCAGGGTCCTTTGGGTGGTAGCTACCTGCATTCTTCTCACCCGCTGCCCTTTGTTGTTATTCCCCTTTCCCTCTCCTTTGTTTTCTGTACATTCCCCAAAAGGGTGAGGCCAGGCAGAAAAACACAGACACAAATGGCTGGGAAATTCCAGCACAGGCTGAATAATAGGCATCTGGGAGCCACGATATACGTGAGTGTGTGTGTGTGTGTGTGTGTGTGTGTACACGCCCTGCTGCCCCTGTGCGACTAATAGCTCAGGAGACCACCTGTGCCCCATTTACTTCTTCTCAGTCATGTGCTTTCCTGGATAAATAATGTTTCAGCTGCTGGGATTAAAGTAAAGATCTAGTGCTAGGCTGGCTTTCCCCAGATGACCGCAAACTTCAACGGCCAGACCCATGCAGGATCTTATTAATCTCACCAAATTGGCTGGTGGTGGTGATGCCTCTGAACCTAGGAGAATTCCAAAGCAGGGAATGTTTTGGAAGAGATGCCCCTCTCTTACCTTCAAGGGATCTGTTGCCCCCAGAGGACAGAACAGAATTATTTATAATGAGCCTCTTGTTTTTTAGCCATACAGGAGTGTAATGTAACATGGTGATCTTCGGCTGTATGACTTTAGGCAAGTTGCTTAACCTTTCCGAGCTTTGATTTTCTCCTCTGTAGAATAGGAATAATAACAACTCTCCTTGTAGGGGAAGATGTCATAAGATAATCCTTGCTGAACCCTTAGAAAAATGACGTGCCCATAGTGAGCTCTTGGTAAATTAGAATCTACGATCATGCGATAGATGTTTCCAAAGGGTTCAAAACATCCTATTTCTATTCACTTTTGTTATTGGTTACCCAAACAAGACTATAGAATTATAGGATGTGTATAAAGAAAAGCAGTCTTCCTGGTTTTCGGTAAAGTAAGATGAAGACATGTTATAGTGTCAGCAAGCAGATAAAAATAATTTGTAATTTGCATAATTTTTTCCCTAAGCTAATAGATGCTCTTCAAATTGGTGTAACTTTTTCCCTCTAAATTGCTTTTGAACTTGGCAAGGTCAAAACTCACGAATCCCAACTAATTAGAAGCAGACTAGCAAGACACCTGAATCTTAGACTTGGACAGAATGGGAAGTTAGTTTCAACATCAGTCTCTCTGAGTTTTTCTGGCTTGCTGCCCCTAGGCATTCAAGAGGGCTGCTCTTCTTGCCGCCTTGGCGTTGGTGAGATGCCACATGACCAGTTCTGAACTGGCGGTGGGAGTAAAGTTTGTCAAACCAGATTCAAACATTTAATTATCGGTGAGAGAGCCTTCAGAACTTTTAGTTCCTTGGGTCCAGAACTTGGCAATATTCCAGAAGATGACAGGTCCATTACCCCGGGTCCCAGAGTGAGGATGACTCAGAACCTCCAGCCACAGAAAGAGCCCCAGCAGATCTATGTGGAAGAAACAAAGCTTTGTGGTTTTAAACCACTGAGAGTTTGAGGCTATTTGTCATTGCAACATAACCTAGCCTATCCTGATTGATGCAGCAATCAGGAAGAAGAAATATATTACTTGGTCTAAGTAGGAATGACTTGTCAGTAATGTGCATGATGCTGTTAAAAGGCTCAAACCATTCCCTTAACTGGGGTAAACAAGCTTTCCGTTATCAAGCTCACCTCTCTTCACTTGCTCTCTTGGCAGACGGGATGAAGTTCATCCTTAGCCCACCAGCTGTCAATGGATTTATCTGGGATTCTCACTGAGTGGAGCTGGAAAGGAGAAGGGTTTTGTAGTTGCTTTGAGATACACTGATACTCGGGAGTTCTAAAGACTCAGATACGCTGGTGATCACTGCAGCAGACAAGGAAGTAAATAGAGAGAAGAATATTAAAATGATTGAGCACCAGCTTTTTGCCAGATGATCTGCATTAAACCAGTCTTTCACGTACCTCCTAAGCCCAGAAACCCAACCAGGGTTACCTAGGCCTGTTGGCACAGAAATCGAGCATAGTTCTAGGGACTGACAAGTGCATGTTCCGTGTCTTTGTTTTCCTAGAGGATTTCAACTGGCCCGCTGGCTCCAGGCTCATTTCCCCTGATGCTGGTCCCCCCGTTCTCACTCCACGCCCTCACATCACCTTTGGCACACATTTTTTTTTTTTTTTTTTTACATCCTCAACTCAATCTTCTCTCTCATACCTCTGAGCCATTGCACTGGCTGTTCTCTCTTCCTGGAATAACTTCCCCCTTCACTGTTGCCCTGGCCAACTCCTACTCATCCTTTGGTCTCAGTTTAGATGTCACTTCCTCCAAGAGGCCTTCCCTGACTTAGCTTAACGAAGGCTCCCTGCCACGGGTACTCACCTCACCTGCGCCCATTATATCCCTCATGTGACCCAGCTTGTTTCATGGTGCTTCCGTAAGACCCGTGAGAGCAGGCACGTGTGTGTCTTCTTCCCTCTGTGCTCCAGTGCCCACCACAGGTCCTGGAAGAAGAGAAAGAGGGGAAGGGCCAGGGCCCACAGCTGTCTGTGTCCATTGGCCCTCTGTGACCTGGTGCCTGTGCCACACCCCTTTCTGATTTATTCAAAGCCCGCCCATCCATGGCGGGGAGGTGCATTTCAAGGCATTTCCTGGTGAAAATATTTAACTGCCTCAAAGGGATGTCAGAGACTGAAAGTGGCCTTCTGCGAAGATGTGTTCAAGTCACCCCGGAAACTCTCTGACCCTCCGGTGTCTTATCCTGGTCAAGAAATTGCTCCTCAGGCCCAGCAAGGACCCCTGGGAAGCCTGGACTGGGTCAAGGCTCTGATTGTCACCCAAACCCACAGAGGGGTGAGCAGGTGGAGGGGGAACCGAGCATTCCTGGGATCTCAGGAGTCTCAGCGTGGGCGCTTCTGCCTGCCTGGCCATTTTCCCGGGTCTTCCCTTCTCCTCCCCACCCCCGGTTCTCACTGTCCCTGTGCGGCCCGTTTCCTCGTTTTTATATATCATCATGACTGCCATCGACGTGATGGAGTTGAAGTCCCGTCTGCGTGAGCGCTGAGAGGCCAGGTATGTAGGCCCGGGTCCTCTTTCCAGGGTGCCAGGAGCAGTGGGGCCCCTGGGCGGGATGGGGAGCAGGGGAAGGAGGAGGAGTCATTCATTTATTGCCAGAGACACCGGTGAACAGGACACTGGCTTCGTCCTCCTCGGGGGCTTCACTGTCCCTGTCACACGCCACTGCGTGCCTTCGAATGAATTTTCTCATTTAATCCCTTCCTCGGGTTTCAGATGATGTCCTACTAATAGGAGCCCCATTTTCTAGATGGAAGTGCTGAGGCACAGACCGATTAAGGGAACTTACCTTGACCAACAGCAGGCAGTCCAACTCCAGAGATCCCACTCTACTTTTTGTAAATTGTAGTATAGTTATTGTATGCAACAGCGTACAATGTAAAAAGAAAGAAATACATGGATACCTGTCAACACACATGACTCTCAAGTTCAACACTACAAGATGTGAAAGTACAGATACAGTATGACAGTGTTAATATGAAGCGTAAAAACATGCATAAACAGTGCTATATATTGTTTAGGGACATACACATATTAGTAAAATATGAAGAAATGCATGGGACTAATGGATGCCCAATTCAGTTTTCTCTAATGCATAGAGGGATGGATCAGGAGAGGCACACAGGGCCACCGTGAGCAGTAATATTGACTCTTACCTGGTGGCGGGTTCATGGGTATGGTTAATGGTGCTGGTGTCCCGCCCGGAGCCCCACTCCCTTTGGCTGCTTTTGCTTCTAACTCTCACTTTAGAGCCCCCACGGGGCCAGACAGAAGCTCCCTGGGGGGCTGTGCCTGACGTCACACCTTCTCTGGGCTTCCATGCCTTCCCTGCCCTCATTCCCATGCTCCTCCCCATCTCCCCCGAGAGCACATCCTTAATGAGCCCAACCTCAGACATCGGAGAGAGCCAGTCATCCTGCTCCCCAGCCTGTACCCCACAGGGAGGGCAGGGATGAGGGGGAGCTTGCTGGGGGAGGAGAGGTCGGACAGGCTAAGAAAAACTTCAAGGAGTAGATGGTACAGATACCCAGCTCCCTAAGGACATCTATACATTCAATGTGATCCCAATAAAAATACCAAATTATTTTTGGAGTTAGATTGGATAGTTTTAGTTTCATCTGAAAAAAAAAAAAAAAACAATGAGTCTGGAGAGTTGATGGGACGAGGCAAGGCAGGAAGGAGGGAGATGCTGAAGCAAGTGGGGTTGAGGGGAAAGCCCCGCGTGTGGTAGGACAAGCCACAACCCACGTGGCTGGGCCCGGAGGGCTGCTGAGGCGCCGGCTTCTCTCTGGGAAGGGAACAGGGCCTTAGCCTCCTCTGGGGGCTCATACTTCCCAGGTCTGGACCCTGCTCAGGAGTGGCCACACCCCCTCTGCACCCTCAGCCCTCACTGGGGGAGCCATGATCCACGCAGGACTGTGCCACGTGTCGAATGGCCCAACGCCGCTGCTCTTGTCCCTGTTGGCTTGTCTGCAGTGACTCAGATTGGACAGGAATGCGGGGAAACCCCTAGACTTTCAAAGAGGCCAGATCCACCAGGCTCCTTAGAAAGGGTGCCATGTTCTCCTTCCAGGATGCTGGGGTCTGAGCGCTGACCCTGGTGCTGAACAAACCTTTCTTGGGAGCACGAGGGTCAGATTGGATAGGAAGGACCCCACCCCCACCCCCACCCCCACCCCCACCCCCCCCAGGCAGGCTGCCAGGCTCGGAGCAGGCTGCAGCAGACCTCTGACATCCGAACGAAAGATCCGTCATTGCTCCCTGAGGGCTGAGTGCCTTGAACCGGTCACTCGGCAGCACAGCCTGGAATTGGAATTGTCCCAGTGCTGTCAAGAGACCAAAGACCTGCCTGTGAAATAACTTGGAAACTGGGACAAATGCTCCCCAGAAAGAGAGAGTTGGACTCTAGCAGTGAATAAAAGGAACTGTTTTACAGGGCTGGAGCGGGAGCCCAGATGGAGTGCTAAAGCCCAGGCACGAGAGAGAGTGAGACAAGTCCATCACCGGTAAGAGTGAGACTGCATGAGAAGTGCCTCTGTACTCTGCCCCCGGAACAATATCAGCCATTATTCATCCACTCACTGAATTCTACCAGTACGTAGAATATGGCCCACTATGTGCCAGGGGATATGCTTCACTGAAAGGCCTTTGTCCCGTGGAACTTACATTCCAGTGGGGATGGGGGTAGGGGGATACGGGTAGGAGACAGGCAATGAACAGCAGGCAGAATAAGTAAGTCAGTGGTATAGTATGTTTGAGGGTGGTAAGTATTACAGCAAAAAGAAAAAGAAAAAATAGAGCAGAGGAAGAGGTGGGGGTGGGTTGCAGTTTTAAATAGGGTAGACCTCACTGAAAAGTGACATTTAAGTAAAATTTGAAGGAGGTGAAGGAACGAGGCACACAGGTATCCAGGGAAAGAACATGCCAAAGTTAGCAGGGTAGGGATGGGTGCAGAGCACGCAGGGCCTTGTAGCTGCCGTGGGGTCCTTGGTTTTTCCTCTGAGTGCGATGGAAAGCCATGGAGATGCTCTGATCAGAGGACACTCACGTTCCCTGTGGCAGCTGTGCTGACAATAGACTGTAGGGAGCAAGGATGGAGGTGGGGAGATGGCCAGGAGGCAGTGTAGGAATCCAGGGGAGAGATGATAGGCTCTGGATGGATTCTGGAGTCAGAGCCAGGCGATCACCGGACAGATGGGAAGTGGGGGGTGAGAGAAAGAGGTGTCAAGGATGGCACCCAGGTTTCTGGCCAAGTAACCGGACGGAAGGGGCTGGCAAAGAACAGAGGAGGAGCAGGTGTGGGAGTGAACGGGAATGGGGAATTCAGTTTTGGACTTGGTGGTTTGCGACATCTGTTTGACACGTTCAGTAGGCAGCTGATATACAAGTCTGGAGTTGGCTGGAGGAATTTGGGAGTCATTGGCATAGGGATGATATTTAAAGTCAGGAACACATACTATTTGCCAGATATAGGCGCTAAGGCAGTTGATGTGAACTCAAACCTTCTAATGCAGTTACTATTATTATTTTCATTTTATAGATGTGGAACCTAGGCTCAGAGGGAAATGACTTGCCTGAAATCCCCCAACTTGCCGATGGCAGAGCTAAATTCAAACCCGGGTTACCTGACTGTGAGTCTTTGTTCCCAGCCCCTCGGCTCCACAGTGACCCCCTTGCTTAATCCGTTATGGCATGCCATATATGAGAAATGGGTAGAATTTGGTTTGCGGAGAAGGGGATGGGTAATCTAGAAAAGCAGAGGACAGGAGCCGCAAACCCAGGCACAGAGTATAAGGTGAACCCTGGGGATCCGTGAGATGAGACTGACTAGGGAGGGATGGATCAGATTGACAGTAGGGCTTAAAGACTGGCCTGAAGAGTTTCTAGTGGAGTCAGAAGGAAGCAGGGAGCCATCGATGGTTCTTGAGGGGGGCAGTATGTCGTCAGAGCGGCCCTTGAGAAAGACCTATCAGACATAAGCATGCAGGTGGGTGGCGTCTAGAAGACCAGAGAGGAGGAAATAGGATTGGAAATTGTTGATACAGTCTGGGTGTGAAGGATTCATGTTGAGCCAGTGGGAATGAGAGGAAGTGAGAAAGCTGAGCGTTGCCTGACGACATCGCTGAGCAGAGTCTGTGCCTGATGCAATGTGGGGGCTGGAGGCGAGGAATGAGTCAAGGGCAAAGTTTCAGACCAGTGAGGCAGATGGGGAGGTAGGGAATGATACTGGCTTGAACAGAAAAGAGGGAAGTTGGTGGAAAGGGAACTTGGTTCTGCCTTTCTGGTTCTTGAGGCTGAGTGAACCGTGAGTGGACAGCTTTCTTCCTCTCTGGGGCTCACAATCAGTGTGGGTGACAGACGTGCACAGAGCCGGCTAGATCGCAAGGCAGAGAGAGCTAAGGCAGCTGACAGTGCCGGCAAGAGGAGGCCAGAGGATGGGGTGGAGTCCAGGGGTGTGTGTTTGATCTGTCACCAGCAGAGGCTGGGGACAGAGATTTAGGAAGCATCCATCCCAAGATCAAAGGCCTGAGTGGAGACATCAGGGAGGGAGAAAGGGTTGCTTGAGGTGAAAACACACCCTAGGACAGAGCCCCGGGCATGCTTCTGCCACAGGCTAGCTCTGTACCCTTGGAACAGTTTCTTTTTCTTTTTTTTTTAAATTAATTAATTTCTTTTAACATCTTTATTAGAGTATAATTGCTTTACAATGGTGTGTTAGTTTCTGCTGTATAACAAAGTGAATCAGCTATACATAAACATATATCCCCATATCTCCTCCCTCTTGCGTCTCCCTCCCACCCTCCCTATCCCACCCCTCTAGGTGGACACAAAGCACTGAGCTGATCTCCCTGTGCTATGCAGCTGCTTCCCACTAGCTCTCTATTTTACATTTGGTAGTGTATATATGTCCATGCCAATGCCACTTCTCACTTCGTCCCAGCTTACCCTTCCCCGCCCCCCCATGTCCTCAAGTTCATTCTCTATGTCTGCATCTTTATTCCTGTACTGCCCCTAGGTTCTTCAGAACCTTTTTTTTTTTTTTTAGATTCTATATATATATTTGTTAGCATACGGTATTTGATTTTCTCTTTCTGAAGTGGACCGGTTTCTTAACCACCGTGGTTGGCCCCCAGTTTCCTCATCTGTAAAATGTAGATAATAATAGCTCTTACCTCCTAGGGCTGTTGTGAGGACAAAGTAAACCCATCCATGCATCCATGCATCCACTCACCCATAAACGTAACTGCTAAGAATCTCGCCCAACCTGTGGTGAGAGCTCAGGGATGTTACTGAGGAGAGGAGCCCACAAAGAGCTCAGGCAGGAGCCATGTGTCGAATCCCATGGGGAGGAATGTCAAGAAGGGAAGCGGGTTCTCGGTGATGACAAGGAGACTCATCAAACCAGCTGGGGACGAAGAACTTTACATATATCATCTCAGTTCATTTTCCCAGCAATACCATGAGGGAGAGTCTACCAACATGTCCATTTTACAGATGGGGACAGTGAGGTTCATAGTCTTGTTCTTGGGTCATACAACCAGGGACAGATAGATGAAGGAGTGGGGCTGTAGGTAATGCTTCCAGAGCACCTGCTGGTAACCACTGCCCCACACTGCCCTCTGTGAGGGGATGGGAAGTTCAAGGAGTGGCCATGGAGGGGGGGATGTTGAGAGGCCTAGAAAGAGTCACTTCCCCAGAGTGTCAGTGCCAGAAGCCACAGTCTAAGAATTAAATCACACGTGGGTCGAGAGGAAATTGGTAGTGGGAGAGGTAGACCACACATAGGAGAAGTTTGGTCCTGAATAAAAGGGGAACTAGGAGGACAGTGTGCTGGGGGTTTGGAGAGAGGGGAGTTGGGGGCAAGGAGAGGTTTTATGGAAGCAGAGAAATGGGATCATGTCATCAGCAGAGGGGAAGGGGACCGTGGGGTGGGAGATTGTGAGGAGCCAGGAGGTGGGAGTGTAATGGAACGAAGGAGGACCTTCTGGAACGAAGAAGGGATGAGATCAAAGCCACAGTTGAATCAATTTAGGTTTGGCAAGAGGCAGGAAATGGCCACAACCCACAAGGAAGCTGTGAACTAGATGGAAAAAGAGTCAAAGAGTGCCTTGGTTGGGTTCCTCCACCTCATCCATGACAGAAGGATTCAGGTGTATCTCATGAACCGGTGGGACACACTAGATCAAAAATCACTTGCCCTTGGGACTTCCCTGGTGGTGCAGCGGTTAAGAATCCACTTGCCAATGCAGGGGACACGGGTTCAAGCCCTGGTCCGGGAAGATCCCACATGCCACGGAGCAACTAAGCCCGTGCACCACAACTACTGAGCCTGCGCTCTAGAGCCCGCGAGCCACAACTACTGAAGCCCATGTGCCTAGAGCCCGTGCTCCGCAACAAGAGAAGCCACCGCAATGAGAAGCCCGCGCACCGCAACGAAGAGTAGCCCCCGCTCGCTGCAACTAGAGAAAAAAGCCCACACGCAGCGACAGAGACCCAACACAGCCAAAAAAAAATAAAAAAAGTCACTTGTTCTGGGGTGAAGGAACCACTAGACAGAATGGAAGCTGGGCCCAAGCTGTACTTCAGAAATGTGTAAGTGTCCATCCATCCATCCATCCACACATCCATGCGTCAATTCACCCATCCATGCATCCACTCACCCAGCCATACATCCATCCATCCATCCCTCATTCGTCCATCCATTCACCCATCCATCCAACCACCCACCTCTTCATCCATTCAATAAGCATATTTTATGGAGTACTTACTGGGTGCTAGTCCTGGAGGTACAAGCTGAAAGAAGCCCCACAGCACAGGGAGATCAGCTCGGTGCTTTGTGACCACCTAGAGGGGTGGGATAGGGAGTGTGGGAGGGAGATGAAAGAGGGAGGGGATATGGGGATATATGTACACATATAGCTGATTCACTTTATTATACAGCAGAAACTAACACAACAATGTAAAGCAATTATACTCCAATAAAGATGTTAAAAAAAAAAAAAAGAGAGAGAGATCCTGTTTTCAAGGAGTTCACAGCAATAAACCAGCCATCACAACGCAATGGAAAGAGAGCATAATGGGGAAGTCAGTGACCTATGATGACACAAAGGAAAATTGGAGCTGAAGGAAGGAAGTGAGAGTTTAAGCTGTGATCTGAAGGAGGGTAGGAATGAAAGGTGGTGGGGTGTGGGGAGCAGAGAGAGTGTTCTAGATGGGAAGCAGGGGACAGGCTGTGCAAAGGCTTGAGTAGTGTCAGTGAGAGCCTGGCATTTTCAAGGAACTGAAAAATCATCGATGTGGCTGGAAAAAAGTGACATGGTAGGTGGCAGGGCTGGGCACAAAAGTCGAGGCTGAGAAGTCGGTGGGAATCTGGACCTCATCCTGAGGGTAATGAAGGATTTTGCAAGGGGAGAGCCTTGCTGAGATTTCTGTTTAGGGAAGATCACTGGGCTTTAGAGAGGATGGACCGGAGGGCAAGGCTGGGAGCGGGGAGATGAGTGTGGGGCCGTGGTCCAGCAGAGAGATGCAGGGGTGGCCATGTGGATGGTGAGAAGGAGATGGATTCAAGACATGTCTAGGTGGCCGACTCAGTAGGAGGGGAGTGGGGGAAGACCCCAGGGCAGGGATGACCCTTGCGTTTCTGACCTGAGGAACCAAGCAGACTCGCAACCTGTCAGGAACAACGGACATCAGTGCATCAGTGAGTACATCAGGCCCTCGGGGCAGGGGAGTGGGACATATCTTGGGACTGGAGGATGGAGATAACTTTGGGGACCTGCACACCTTGGCCCCCATGGGCAGGGCAGGGCAGGACGAATCTAGCTTCAGCTGCCAGAGGATGGAGCTGAGTAGACAAAACACTCCATCTCCTGCAAAAGACCCTGGGCCTCAGCTGACATGGGTGTGACCCTGTGACCCACGGTGACAACTTTGCTGCCCCAGCGACAACTGTGCAATTTGAAGATGATAAAGAGCTTCCACACCCCAGCAACCCAGTCCCTGCTTGGTGGCTTGGGGCTAAGTTTTGGGGGGTGTGACAGCAGCCCCCCTGGTTCCCGCCCAGCCCGTGGAAGAGCCAGGGGTGGGCCAGGAACCCTCCCTCCCTCCTTCACCTGAAAGGAAGCCGGAATCAGGCTGGTCCGGCTCCTTCAAGCTAGATCTGGGGCGGGGCATGTTGACCCCGCTAGCTGGTTTTACCCTCGAGGGACTGCCCGCGGCAGCGGTGGCAGGGCTGGGGCAGGAGGGGTGGCAGGTGAATAGGCAGGTGTCTGGGCGGCTTGAGGCAGAGGTGTTGAGACCTCTGGAAGCTTCGCCACTTCCTCCCGCTCCGATGCAATTCCCCTGTGATGCCGTTCTCTTAACAGGCCTGTATCTGGCCTGCTTCCCTGCCTGTGCCCGCCCCCTTCCTCCATCTGGAGCGCCCCCTCCCCTGCGGCCCCTCTCGGCCTCCCTCCCTCTCCCTCTTCCAGGGCGCATTCCTGATCCCCCTGACAGACCTTCGAGGCCACATAGCACCATAAAGGCCTTTTGAGACCCTTATCACAGGCCCACCCTCCAGGACACTCATCCGGAAGGTCCCTTGGAGTTTGTTTCACAGCTGGGAGAACCAAAGGGGAATAAGTGGGTTAATCCCTGGTGAGGAAACCACCTCAAAAATGTCCCTGGTCACCTCTGTCTCTCGCAAGTTAGGCTGAGAGATGCACTCATCCCTCCAGGCCCTCTCCCCACACCCCGGTTCCTACGCCGTGTCACCAGCTTGCCTTTCCGTCCTGTACTCACTCAGTCAAGGCTCGTTGCGAGCCCGCTGTATGGCAGGCACTGTGCTTGGCACTGGGGACACACACGGTGGTAAAGAAAGCAGACACGCTCCTGTCGCCACGGAGTTTACTGTCTCGGTGTCACATCCAGGCCATCTTCCCCACTAGGGTTCCGTGCTGTTTCCCCCATTTATCTCTGCACCTTTGCTCCGTGCTCCCCTCATGTGAAATGCCCACCCCTCCTCTTGGTATGAGTCCTCCCACCCTCCCGGCCCAGCTCACTGGCTGCAGCCTCCTTGGGACCTCCAACGTGGCCAACCTCGCCCCGCACCCAGGCCCTGCAGCCCTTTACCTCACCTGCACGTTCCCCTGTGAGGCCAGGCCTTGCTTCTCCACGCTCACTTCCTGCGAACTCCCCCAAGGGCACGGGTGGCATCTGGCCTCTGCCCGCCCCATAGCCCTGGCACAGTGCTGGGCACATGGCAGGGGCTCCCTGACACACTTGCTGCTCTGTTCCCCGTCCCCGGCTAGGCAGGCTGCGCCTGCCCAGAGCTAGTCCGGAACCCTCTGCTCCTGCTCCTGTAACCTGTTCCCTAGAAGGGACAGGGCAACTTGGGTTCTTCCAGAGAAAAGTTCTGAGTCTGTGGCGAAACAAGGGAAACTCGAAACCCACTCAGGGGGTTTCCCAGCAGTGGGTGCTGGGGCGGCCTCGCTGTTAATAAAGCTGCTAATCACCATCATAACCGTTTACTGTTGTCCAACAGAGAAGAGCCCCGGTGGGAGGTGGAGTGTCCACAAGACGGGGGGCAGAAGCCACTAGGCAGAGGGCATGGGGAGCAGAGAGGATGCAGAGACTTCCATCCAAGAGGGGCTGCATCAGCAGACATGCCCCCTCTGCGTCCTCCAGGACACAGGCCCTCTCCGAGCACCTCTGGGCTTTTGTGTTTCCTTTCTGTCTCCAGGCCAGAGCTTCCCCTCCTCAGCCAGGGTGGCTGAGGGCACCAGCACCCCTTCCCCAGCTGGGCCTGTTCTCTTCTGACTCAGCAGGAGGGGGGCTGCTGGGCACTCCTCTGTGGGGGGTACAGGTTGCCCCCTCATCTGTAGGAAGCTGGTGCCAAAGATGTGCACAGACAGGAAGATGTCACTCCCCTCCCCTCTGCTCCACTGCATGTGCAAATGGAAACCTGCCCCGGGGATAGGAGGAACGGCCAGTGGGACAGGCTGGGGGCAGAAAACCCTCTTGGGCTGTGGCTTGAGGAGTGGGTGGGGTTAGGGGTCTCTGGCAGGCGATGTGACCTTAAGAGAAGCAGACAAATTGTCCTCCACTAAGGGAGGACCCCATGTTTCTCAGATCTACAGCCTTGGTGGGGTCTCCTGAGTCCCCCTACAGGAAATGAAACTGAGGCCCAGAGAGGGCCTGTGAGCTTCCTGAGGTCACACAGCAAGGACACGACAGAGCATCCCACCCACAGGGTGGTTCTACCATGGACAGGAGGACTCCCCCAACCAGGAACTGAAGCAGCCCAGCCTGGGGGAGGTGGCCCTGGGGGAGGAGGAAGAGCACGTGACATCCTCTTATGATCTAGTCCAGCGTCATGGTTTCCTTTCACAGGTGAGCCGTGAGGGCTGATGAGGTTATAGTCTGAGCACTGTTCCTGGTAGAGTTGGGTTTCAACAAACAGTGCCTGATTTTAAACTACCCTACAAAGCTGAAGTAATCAAAAGAGTATGGTACTGCACAAAAACACATAGATCAATAGAACAGAATAGAGAGCCCAGAAATAAGCCCACACTTATATGGGCAATTAATCTGCAACAAAGGAGGTAAGAATACACAATGAGGAGAAGACAGCCTCTTCAATAAATTGTGTTGGGAAAGCTGAATGACTACGTGCAAAAAAATCAAACTGGACTACTTTCTCATACCCTATACAAAAATAAGCTCAAAATGGATTAAAGACTTAAATGTAAGACTTAAAACCATAAAGCTCCTAGGAGAGAACATAGGCTCAGTTCATGCTCTCATGAACTGAGAAATAACCAGTATTGGCATATAACCTGTACTTTTTATCTGTGTGCATAGATTACATTTTTTTTTAGATTGCATTTTTAATGTACAGTTTTATAAAATATACCATATATGCTGTTTAAAAAAATAAAAAAGAGAACATAGGTAGTACACTCTTTGACTTTGGTCTCAGTAATATTTTTTTTGGATAGGTCTCCTCAGGCAAGGGAAACAAAATCAAAAATAAACAAATGGAACTACATCAAACTGAAAAGTTTTGGCACAGCAAAGGAAACTATCAACAAAACAAAAAGGCAGCCTACTGAATGGGAGATTATATTTTCAAATGATATATCTGATAAGGGGTTAACACCCAAAATATACAAATGACTCATACAACTCAACATCAAACAAACAAACAAACAAACAAAAACCAACCTGATTAAAAAATGGGTAGAGGAACTGAATAGACATTTTTCCAAAGGAGACATACAAATGGCCAACCGGCACATGAAAACGATGCTCATCGTCACTAATCATCAGGGAAATACAAATCAAAACCACATGAGCTATCACCTCACACCTCAGAACAGTTATAATCAACAAGACAACAAGTAACAAGTGTTGGTGAGGGTGTGGAGGAAAGGGAACCCTTGTGCACTGTTGGTGGGAATGTAAGTTGGTGCAGCCACTATGCAAAACAGTATGGAGGTTCCTCAAGAAATTAAAAATAAAACTACCATGGAATCCAACAATTCTACTCCTGGGTATTTATCTAAAGAAAACAAAAACACTAATTTGAAAAGATATATGCACCCCTATGTTTATTGCAGCATTATTCATAACAGTCAAGATATGGAAGCAACCTAAGTGCCCATCAATAGACGAATGGATAAGGAAGATGTGGTATATATATACATATAAAAAAGAATGAAATAAAAAAGAATGAAATCTTGCCATTTGTGACAACATGGATGCACCTAGAAGGTATTATACCAAGTGAAATAAATCAGATAGCGAAAGACAAATACCATATGATTTCACTCACATGTGGAATCCAAAAAAACAAATGAACAAACATAATAAAACAGAAACAGACTCATAGACACAGAGAACAAACAGGTGAATGCTAGAGGGGAGAGGCGCAGGGGGATGAGTGAAATAGGTGAGGGAGATTAAGAGGTACAAACTTCCAGTTTGCAAAATAATTGAGTCACTGGGATGAAATGTGCAGCATAGTGAATATAGTCAATAGTATTGTAATAACTTTGGTGATTTTGTAATGTATAGAAATATTGAAACGCTATGTTGTACTATTGGAACTAACAGTGTTACAGGTCAATTAGAAACAAAAACAAAACAAAACAAAAACAACAGCACCTGCTGTTGTTTTCATCACTGGTAATGAAATGGTAATAATGGCTCAGTGATTAACACAGAGCTGACCCTGAGAGGGTCAGATGCACCAGACACCCTGTTGCAGGGGTGGGTGGGTGTCATTCTGAGCTGCCTCTGGTTGCTCAGGGACGGGGTGGAGTCAAGCCTAGACCCCATGTGTCAGAATCAAAGTCCAGGGTGGCCCTGGTGAGATGCAGCCTGTGGAGGTGGGCATGGGACTCTCCTTCTAGCTAAGGGACTCCCATAATCTGGTTCGGGGGGAGCCCTGAGCAGACTGTTGGCCATTTTCTCTGGTGGCCAGGAGACTGACCTGATGCAGGGATGCTGTAGCCCATGGGGTTCGTGGAAATTCTGCTCAGGGCCTGGCTGGGACTGGACCCTGACCACATGCCCAGTGCAGACGTGGCTCTGCTAGGAGCCAGAGGGAACTTGGCTTCCCAGTCTCTACAGATTGGGACTACATGGTGATTCAAACCTGCTGGGCTCTGGCCTTCTGTGGTCCAGGGCCCAGCTTAGGGAAGGACCCACAACCAAGTCTGTCTGGGCGTCAGACCTTTCTCAGAATGAGACGGAGCTCTCCCTGCAGAGAGACGCCGTGTGCCCGTGCAGCCTGCCGACCGCCTGAGGAGGCCTTCCTGGCACCCTGAAGCCCCTCCGGGCCCAGGTTAAGCAGCCCCTCTTGGCCCCTGCCTGGCCGTCCTCCAGCCCAGGGCACCGTGCGTGAAGGAGGCTCGCCAGCCTCAGAGCAGGGGTGCACGCAGCTTAGGATGGAGGCTTTTTGGTTCTGCTAATTGAGGAACCAAGAAATGTCTCCTGTGAAAGGAGAAGTGTGTCACGGCCCCCGGACACACAGAACCCACCGCTGTCCCCAGCTGAGTGTCTATTCTCTGGAAAGCCGCAAATATTCCAAGACTGGGCTTCTGCCGAATCACCTCAAATGCGTCGAACTCCATGGGTCTAGGGAAGGATGTGGGGGGAGGTGACAGGAGGCGGGGCAAGATCCCCAAAGACGTTAAATAGGTCACCTCCGCACTTGGTGCTCATCCTGGTCTCCCCTGAGCAAAGAGACCCACACACAGAGACCTGCTCCTGGGCTCCCGGCACCATGACCTCCCTGAAGAGGCTGCCCCTGGCCGCCCTCCTCCTGGCGGCTTCCCTGCAGGACACCCACGCAGGTGAGGGCAGATCAGAGGCAGCAGGAGGAAAGGACACAGGGCAAGGAGGAGTGGGGGCACTGAGGCTACAGCAGCTGCACACACACATTATTCCTACACCCCACTTATTCCTACAAAGATGCGAGAGGCCGGCAGCAATGGGATTTTGAGGGAGGCATTCAAAGGAAAATGATGATGATGAGAAGGAGGAGGAGGAGGAAGAGGATGGAGATGAGGACGAGGAGGAGGAGGATGCCCCAGGACTTGGGGCTCAGCTTCCGAGGAACAAAGTACTTGCATGTCTCACACTGCAAACGTTGTGAGGCAGTGACTGTGGTTGTGTTTTGACGGTGGAAAAGGAAGAATTCTCACAAGTATTTGTTAGAGTCTATTTTATTAATGGGTCTTATATACAATGAGAGGATCAGCATTAAGGCAGGAGAACTGGTTCCCAGAGCAGGTGAAAAAAGAGATGTTTATACTCAGTTGGGAAAGGAAGACTGAGATAAGATTGTTACTTTAGAAACAAAGCTGGTTAGCGCCCTGCGTGGTGACGTGGTGACGCAGCTGCAGTCTTCGGGGTTATCTTAATGGGGTGATCTTCAGAGTTGGCTGCACGTTCACTCTCACTTCGTAAAACGCTGGGCCTGGTCAGCTCCGTGTTAGTCAAACCAAGTTCCACCCCCGAAGTGGTCAGAGGACAGTCAGAGTCTTCCTAGAAAACACTCTGTCACGGCCTTAATTGAAGTCACAGATTACCAGCTTGCCAGCTAGCAGGTGTTGGATATTTTTTCTTGTGCAAAGATGAGGACCCTGAGTCCCAGGAAAGTGTGTTCACACCTCGGACCTCCACTTTCTCATCTGTAGAATGGGGTAGTGACAGCACCTGTCTCCAGATGTGCTTGAGGGCTGAAGGGGCAGCGGTAGCAAAGGCTCAGCCCAGAGCCTGGCCCAGAGTCAACATTTGGTGATTCGGGGCCGGTCTGAGTGTGAGCACACACGGATGCACACACATGCAGAAACACACATATATGCACAGACTCCCCAAACACACGCAGATACACACATGCACACACACCAGAGATCTCACACACACAAATATGCACACATACAGACACACACTCACAGGCACACACACAGACATGCATACACAAACCCTCCCAAACATACACAGATACGTGAACAGACAGACACACAAACTCAAAGGGCCCCCCAAAGCACACACAGGACCTCATGCACACAATCGTGCACGCATTGACACACACAGACACACACAGATACACATGTGCAGACCCCTCACATACGCCCTACACAGAAATACAATTACAGACCCCCCCCCCACAAGAGACCCCTCCCAACCACACAGACACACACATGCAGAAATACCCACACACGGATCTACCCCGATACCACAGACACACACAGGCACACCAACACACATGCAGATATGCACACACAGACTCCACTCCAGACACACACACACACACACGCACGTGCAGACCCTCACAGAGCCTCCTCCACAACCACAGCCATAGCCATGCACATGCCCTCCCCACGCAGACACCCGCAGACACAGCTGCTCCTGCTTTGTTTTCCCCGCAGCTCGAGGAGCCAATGTGGGCCGAGAGTGCTGCCTGCAGTACTTCAAAGGGGCCATTCCTCTCAGGAAGCTGGTGAGGTGGTACCGGACCCCAGAGGACTGTCCCAGGGATGCCATCGTGTGAGTCTGCCTGTCCCCACCCTGCCCCTGTCCTGGAAGCTGAGTGTGGGAGAAGGCAGAGCCTGGAGCTCCCAGAAGGGCCACTGGGGAGAGGAGAGGAGAGAGCAGGGCCTTCGTCCCTTGACCCCCTGGCCCTGCTCCTCAGGGCAGCTCCCGTACCCCACATTGCCAGCCCCCAAAGGGCCCCAGGCTGTGAGGTCTAAGCTCTTCATTGATTTATGGGGAAACTGAGGCCCTGAGAGAGATGGGACAGCCCCATATCACAGGGCGGTCAGCGGCCCATGTGGTCACTTCCCAGGCCCTGGGCTTGAGCCCCGAGCACTGGGCCCCTCCCGGGCACCCCTCGTTCCCAGGCCTAGGTGGGTGCAGGTGGTCTGAGGAGGGGGGAGCAAAGTTGTGCAGCCCCGGCTCCCTGGGAGGGCCAGGCCTGGCAGGGACCCCGGGAGGGTCAGGAATCACCAAGGACAGAGCCGGGTGTCTCAGAGCTGCCGCTGATGCCCTGGGTGACTTCAGGCAAGCTCCTGCCCCTCTTGCAGGCTCAGGGTCCTCGTCAGTGCAGGGTGAGGCTGGTCCCGGGCCTCTGGAAGGCCTTCCTGCCCTGAGCGCCCGCACGGTTTTCTCCCTCTGTGTAGGCTGGTGACTCTCCACGGCAGATCCATCTGTTCAGACCCCAAGGACGTGCAGGTGAAAAAGGCAGTCAAGCACTTGCAAAACACCACAAAGCCACGTTACCTGGCCGCCCAGCCGTCCTGACTGCTCCCTGGACCATCTGGAGTCTTCCCGCCTCCACGTTCACTATCCCAACCCCGAGCTCCCTGGGTCCGGTGGAGGCCTTACAAGGACAAAGAGGCCCCTTGTCCCCTTCTCTGATTAAAGTTTTTCTCCCCCAGTCTGGGTCAGCGTGTTCTGTCCACTCTGGCCTGTCGCCCTGGAAGGGCCCGCGGAGAACATCTAGTCTCGCCCTGTCCAGGTCGGAGAGGGAAACTGAGGCTTCGAGTGTGCAGACCACCTTAATGAGGGGAGGCCCGGGCAGGGGTAGGGCTGAGGGGGGTCTGTGGGACGAGCAGGGCAGGGGTGACAAGAGGCCAGCAGGTCCTCCCCTCTGCTGCACGCAGGCAGAAGGGGGACCTGGCAAGGGCCGTCTGGATTCTCTCCCATCTTATCTGCCCATGGAGTCCTCCCAGGCCTGCCCCATTCTCCTCCGTGACACCCCAGCTGATGCGGAGCTGAGGACACCCTTCGCCTTAAGCATTTGATCCAATTCCACAAATGGTTCTAGAATTCTTCCGCAGGCCAGGGTTCTGTCAAGTGCTGGGGAGCTCCCTGGCCCGGGGTCTCCCGCAGCCCCTTCCCCATCTCGCCCACCTCCAAACCCCGGAGCCCAGCCAGCCCCCGACGGTCTTTGCAAGCCCAGCTCCACCTGCTCCCAGCTCCCTCTCCCGGCTCCACCCACAGGCCGGCTCCCAGGGCCGGAGCTGCTCCACCGCGTCCCGAGCCAGACCCCCGCGCCCGCTCATCCCCGCTGCCCCCAGCCCTCGTCTCCCGCCCCAGCCCGGCCCCGTGGTTCCTGCCGACCTGAAGTGTGAGCCCCGCCCTACCAGGTGACATCTCACCCAGCCTCAGCCCAAGCCAGCCTCCAGGAAGCTGTCCCTGAGAACAGCTACCCCCGATTCTCTCTCTTGCTCTGATTCCTCCAGCTTTCAGGGACTCTGGGGCAGCCCGAGGGGGTTGTTCTCCCGTCGACTCCTGGGTGGGTCTGTAGTCCTGACTCCTCCGTTAGGCTGGGAGCTCAGTGAGTCTCCCTGGGGGCCCCATAGTGCTCAGAAGGATGTGGACCAGGACCCATCCCCAGACCCCTCTGTCGAGGCCCAGCTCAGGACTGGAGCCTTGTGGGGTGGGGGAAGTTAGGGTCTTCGGATTCTAGTTCTGCCTCACTCTCCTGACCAGCTGTAGGCTGTGGCTTCTCTCTCTGGGACGAAGCCTAGGAGCAGGCGCAATGGGTCCTTCTCTCCTGGGATTCTGTGACCTGTGTTGTTTGGCGGGGCTGCAATTGAGTTATTTTCAGGCAAAGCTTATGCCTTCTGCTGCCCCCCTGTGGCCAGTTGTCTTATTGCAGGGCAGATGTCAGAGCCAAGCCCACTTTCGAAGAGGGACAAGAATAAAACAGCAACACTACTACTACTACCACTAATAAGGCTGATGATGGTGATGAACTGTGAACTTCTCTGTGAACCCAGGGTCTCCTCAGCCACAGGTGGGCTCTTTCCCTGCCCTGGTCCCAAGGAGTATCCCTTGAACAGCTGCCTTGGATCCAGAGTCCTTGGGGCAGCCCAGTCTGAATTCTTTGTGGAAAAATGTCATCTGGATACATGGGGTAAGGGGTGAGAAAAAGATGATCTCAAAATAGGGGGAGGCAAGGAGGAGCCCCTGGGACAGCAAAGGAGAACAAGGGCTGGGGCCCAGATCCCTCGCCCTGCCAGAAAGACACTCAGAGAACATGCATGTAATCCACTGCATTGAAAACTTGCCTTAAAAGAATCAAAACCTTTTTTTCCTAGTGAAATATTCCTCAGAGGCCCATACTGTGAACTCGGATAAGTGAAGGACTATGAGGAGGTAAGGGGTTACCCGGGGGGAGGCCCTGAGAGTGACCGAGCCTGGGGGTGGCTTACAGGTCCCTCAGTGGGGGAGAGGTGGAGCCAGGGCTGGCAACAAAATGCAGGATTCAGAATCCAAGTGTCTACTAGCAGAGTCAGGGTGCAATGTGGGTGGGGCAAGATGCAGGAGATGGGACCAGCCACCATGTTCCCCTGGGAAGAAGCCATTTTAAGGACTCGTGACTGGGAGACTTCCCATGACAGGCTAGTAGGGAGGTAGGAAGAAAGAGGACAGGGCAGGAACCAGAGAACACAGAACGGTAGGGAGGGGCGCTGGTCTCTCATTGTTCCTTCCACCTGAAAAGAGCTTTGCCTCCTCCACGTCTGAAATCCAGTCCCCCTTCAGAGCTCAGCTCAAATGCTGCCTCCCTCAAGAAGCCCTCCCTGGTCTCCTTGGTTGCAGTTGATGCCCCACTCCGTGTCCTCCACCAGCTCCCTGCTCTCACCTCAGCTTTACCACATTGTCCCCTGTAAATATAGATACTTGCATGTTTGACTCACTGATGAGCTCCTTGGGGCAGGTATTTGAGTCAGGCAACTCGGTACTTACTGACTCATCTATAAGGGGGGAAAAGTGCTTTGTGCATAGTGGACATTTGACATATATATTTTCATCAGCAAGCCCCCGGGTGAATCCCATGAGGGGCACGTCAAGAAAGAAGCCCTCAGAGGAGCGGTGCCCTGATAACATAACTGGGCTTCAAGCCTGGCCTTGAAGTGGAATATTGAATTGCGCTGCTCTTTGGTTTCCCACCAGAGGGCGCTCCAGCTCCCAATAAAGATTGAGCCTGATTGACGTCCCTGACCACCAGGGCCCTGGCCTCAGTGCTGTCCCCAGGGGCTGGGGTCACCTACATCCGACTGTAGCTGCTCAGGGCCTCGGGTCAGGGTGTCTGCGGTTGGCCAGCCCTTCTCCTAAGGGAGCAGAGGCAAGGAAACCACAAACGACGCTGCCAGGGGTTAACGAGATGAAGAGGAAGAAGGAAAACCACTGCTGGGAATTGCAGGGCCACTAATTCCAGATGCAACGTGGGCAGTGCTGAGAGCAGTGCGCCAGGGGTGTTCTCACCGTGTTTTCTTAGATTCTGTATTTGTCTATTTGGCATCCATTCATCACAAGTTACACCTCCCCTGTGATCCAGCTTTCGAAGGCATGCAAAAATCATATTGCAAACTCTCCAACCAATCCTGAATCCCCCAACCACTTCCTTTATAGAACTCACTCCCCAAATGAATATTTCCCCAAATCACCCAGGGCCGGGTACCAGACAATGAGGGACAGCGCCCACGCCCCGAAGCCCGCTGGAATGGCTCCCACAGGCAGTCCTCAATTGCTGACCCTGCCCTGCCTTGCTTTTTCCACGGAAACCCAATAAGGGTTGTGGCCTCGGCTTTCCCCTCGCTTCTCCTTCTGCCCTGCGTGGTGTGGCATGACCCCTTCTCTTAGGAAATGTAAGTAATAAATTCTTCTTTAATGGCATTCAGTCACCTACATACATTTAAATCCCATGGGTACATTTTATTTATTTATTTATTTTTATTGACGTACAGTTGATTTACAATGTTGAGTTAATTTCTGCTGTACAGCAAAGTGACTCAGTTATACATATACGTACATTCTTTTTTATATTCTTTTCCATTATGGTTTATCCCAGGACATTGAATATAGTTCCCTGTGCTATACAGTAGGACCTTGTTGTCCATCCATTCTTTATGTAATAGTTTGTATCTACTAACCCCAAACTCGGCAATCCATCCCTCCCCCAATGCCCCCTCTCCCTTGGCAACCACAAGTCTGTTCTCTATGCCTGTTTCTGCTTCGTAGATAGGTTCATTTTTGTCATATTTTAGATTCCACATATAAGTGACATCATGTGGTATTTGTCTGGCTTACTTCACTTAGTATGATAATCTCTAGTTGCATCCATGTTGCTGCAAATGGCCTTATTTCATGTTTTTTAAAATTAATTTATTTATTTAATTTTGGCTGCGTTGGGACTTTGTTGCGCGCACGGGCTTTCTCCAGTTGTGGCGAGCGGGGGCTGCTCTTCATTGCGGTGCATGGGCTCCTCATTGCGGTGGCTTCTCTTGTTGCAGAGCACAGGCTCTAGGCGCGCGGGCTTCAATAGATGTGGCACGTGGGCTCAGTAGTTGTGGCTCGCGGGCTCTAGAGCGCAGGCTCAGTAGTTGTAATGCACGGGCTTAGTTGCTCCGTGGCATGTGGGATCTTCCCAGACCCGGGCTCGAACCTGTGTCCCCTGCATTGGCAGGCGGATTCTTAACCACTGCGCCACCAGGGAAACCCCTTATTTCATTCTTTTTTGGGGGCTGAGTAGTATTCCATTGTATATATGTACCACATCTTCTTTACCCATTCATCTGTCGATGGACATTTAGGTTGTTTCCATGTCTTAGCTGTTGTAAATAGGGCTGCTATGAACATAGGGGTGCATGTACCTTTTTGAATTATAGTTTTTTCCAGATACATGCCCAGGAGTAGGATTGCTGGATCATACGGTAATTCTATTTTCAGTTTTCTGAGGAGCCTCTATACTGTTTTCCATAGTGGCTGCACCATGGGTACATTTTAACAGAAGAGGGTCAGGGACCTGTTCTCTCTCTGCTTTGCCACTGACTGGCTGTGGGTTTTTGACACGATCTCTTCACCTTCCTGGGCCTGTTTCTCCATGGAATGATGAAATCGAGCCCTCCTCTAACCTGCTTTAGGGTTTAGCCAGTCAAGAGAATGGGGCTTAGTCTGCTGCCGTCCTGCCTCTCACATTGCCCTTAGGGGAGCAGAGTCTTTGAAAACCTGCAGTTTCCCCATAATTGAATTGCCATGACCCCTTCTCCAAAACCACCATGCACACTGCAGGGATGAGACACTCAGACAAGCAAAGAGGCTGGGGCCTTGTTGAGAAGTAAGCCTTAAAAGGACGTGTTCAGCACATGGACACACACGTTTATAGCAGCGCTATTCACCAAAGCCAAAGGTGGAAACAGCCCAAGTGTCCATCACTGGCTGGATGGATAAATAGTGTATATCCACACAACAGAATATTATTCTGCCATAGAAAAGAGTGAAGTACTGGTACTTGCTACAGTGTGGATGAGCTTTGAACACATGCTGAGAGAAGCCAGACACAAAAGGTCACATATTGTGTGATTCCATTTACATGAAGTGCCCAGAATAGACAAATCCATAGAGACAGAATGCAGATCGGTTGTCACCAGAGGCAGGGGCATAGGGCAGCCTGCTAAAAGGGTACACGGTTTCCTTTGGGGGTGATGAAAATGTTTGGAACTAGACAGAATCAGTGGTTGCACAACCTTGTGAATGCACTGAATGCCACTGAATTTTTCACTTTAAAATGGTTAGTTTTATGTTATGCAAATTTCACCTCAAAAAAAAAAAAAAGGGACATTTCATACAACCTCTTTTCTGCAGAGTAACAATATAAACGTAGGCACAGGTGTGATATATGACCGCAGGATGGAGAACACTTCTGAGGAGGGCAGGGAGAGGAAAGGGATGACAGCTGTGACAGTTCACCTATTAAATAGAGTGATCTGAATCAAAATATGGCAAACCCGGTTGTCTGTTGTATTGTATCTGTAGTTCTCTGTATCTGAAATCTGTCATAATATAATAGAAAGAAAAGTTTAATTAATTGTTAAAAAAAAAAAAGAGAGAGAAAGAGAAAAGAAGGAAGGAAGAGAGGGGCTTCTGAGCACTTCTGAGCCCAGCTGAGTCTAAATGCAGCTTCCAGATCATCACAGGGCTTTGCAGAGGTAAAGGCCTCATATGCTGGATGGTGGTGACCAGACCACAAGTTGACCGCCCGGAAATGACAAAAGAAGGTGAGGTCTGAGGCCACTAAGGTTGGAGTGGAGCGTTCAGTCCCCACTGTGTAGCGAGAGGGGTGAAGAGCTGCCTGCAGAGCTGCACTGTCCCTACCCCGCAAGTCTGTCGCTGCGACGGGACAGCCAGGAAGCAGAGAAAGACTGAGGGAGCGGAGAGGATAACACAAACAAGCACAAACTAGAAACATTTCTGGACTCAAAACAAACATGTTTGTTCTGCTCGTTTACAGAGAGTATCACACGGCTTTCACGGTAAGGGACCCTAAGCATTAACAAGGCCCCCTTGCGATGCTCAGCCCTCTGCGTGCGTGGGTTCTGGGACTAGAAATGCTATCAAACAAAACTATTACGTTTAGTATTGAACGTTCTGTATCTTTTTTTTTTTTCATCAATCTATGGGTCAACTCTTGCTTTATTTCTGGAAAAGGTCTTGAATTATGTCTTTAAGTAATTCATCCTGATTCCTTACTGGTGTTTCTTCTACCTTCTGTGCCTAATCATTTTCCCACTGATCCTTTCTCCCTCTTTATCTCCATTTCATTCGGTTGGTTCTTTTATTCCTGTCCCTGTTTTTAGCCCTGTCCATTCTCCTAGTGTTATTTCCAATATCGACTTCATATCTGGGATGTTATTTTTTTCACTTCTTGCCTCGGCTCTGCCAGTTCACGTTTCCATCACGGCTCTCTCTCTCTGCCTCATTAATCATTGCCTTGAGCTCTTGTCTCTCTTTGATATATTTTATACATTTGTGTAATTTGTAGTAAAAATGTTGGTCACAGGCAATATTTATCTGCTCAGCGGCAATGTTCTCTGTTGCTGTTGTTGCTGTTACTGTTGTTATTATTATTATCATTTGTGTTGGTTCCAGTTTTATAATTTTGAATGAGATGTTAACTGGGCCAAATATTTCCTGGAGGTTCATGGCAGGGAGGCACGGGACTTTGTTCCAGGCTAGTGGGCATTTTCCTTAAGACCCAGAGTTTTATATGTGGGTTTCCCTGGGTTTTTAAAAATGAAATTTCTTATCAATACAAAATACATAATGTATATGTAAGGTAGACAAACCAGTAAAAACTAAACACCTGTATACCCACCATCCAGCTTCCTAAATAGAACCTTCCTGCTGCTCTGAAGTCCCCATTCCCCCTCCCTGTTGTCATTCTCCCACCAGCCTCCGGAGACATCTACGTTCCTGAATTTAGTGTTTATCATTCTCCTTGATTTTCTGTCATTTGTCACGTGTGTGTATATACATACTACATATGCATGTATGCGTATATCCCTAACAATATATTGATGCATCTTGTATGTTTTTAACCTCTTGAACTTTACGTAAATGTAACATATCTCATACACATGCTCTCCCGTGACTTGCTTTTGTGACTCCCTGTTCTCTGAGATTCTTCCACGCTGATGTGCACAGACAGCTACAACTAATCATTTTCCCCCCCGTGACGACCAACTCCTTCACCCATCCTCTTGGTAACGGCCACTTGGATTATTTCCAGATTCTTGCTATTACAAACAGTGCTGCTTTAAACATTTTTTAGCTTGTCTTCTGGTGCATGTGTCAAAGAATTTCTCCAGGGCAGTGGCTCTCAACTTTGGAGGCACTTACCTGGGAAAGCTTTGCCAAAATGCTGACACCTGCAGCCCTATTCCAAAAGATTGACTGAATTGGTCTTTGGAAAGGAGGGATCCCAGGCAATGGTGTTTCTGTTGTTTTTTTGGGAGCGGGAAGCTATCCAGGTGATTCTAATACATGGCCAGCGTTGAAACTGACTCTCTAGGGGGTAGTTGTCCAAACCAATCCCAGCGGCCTTGTGAAAGAGTGCCCGCCGGGTCATGCCCTCATCAATACTAGCTCCACGTGTAGCTTCCCCTCCTCCCCCCACCCCACAAGAAGCAGGTGGCTGTAGGATGAGCACAAAGCCAAGCCTCTGATCTCCTGCCCAACAACCGGAGTGCTGCCCCCGGGTGCTCTGTGGGATGCTTTCTTCAGCCCCGCTGCTTGTCTGGGTGCGTGGAACCCCTGCTTGACTTTACAACTCAAGAGGAGCCCTCGGCTTGGAGCAGGTTTGTGTTCTCACTTGTTCTCCTTGTCTTCCTCCCACACGCCAGCTCCTAAGCCCCCGAATTTGGCCCCCTTGCGACTATCCTGTGGTTCCTCTTGTGGTTCCGTTTCGGCTAATCCCGAGGAAGGTGTGGTTTGCTCGGCTGCCCACTCCACTTGGTGCTTTGGAGTGACTTCAGAGAAAAGGGGATGTCCCAACTGTTTGCTGTCAGGTTTTGGAAATGACCTTAGAGAGTTGACCAAAAAATTAAGATTCCCAAGCTCCACTTAGACCCACCTAAGGACCTCAGCCACCTGTACCTTTAAAGGTCGTCAGGTGATTGGTGGAGGCAGGTCACTCTCTGGGTCTCACCGTGTCCCCAAATGTAAATTGAGGTTGTTTTCAATGGTATCTGAGGCGGTTTTTGGCTCCAAAACCTCCCCTCAGAGCTGCTGTCTTCCAGAGTCAGCAGGTGTGAGGACCCGTGTCCCTCCCGTGGTCTTGCTGTGCTGAGTGGCAGCTGGGCACCAAGGCCACGTGTGCACTGCTGGCCGGCCAGGCCGCTCTGCAGCATGCTGGCCCCGACTCTGAGCTGGCCAGCCCCGCTCTGAGCCCTCATGCAGAGCGACCCAGCAGCTGCCAGCCGGGACCCTTAACTGCCAGGTGCAGCAGACAGGAGGTAGTGTCACCCACTTTGCTGGGAGCGGCGGGGACACAGAACAAGAATCAGTTCAGCAAGAGCTTGTGGCACTTGCCCGGGGCTCTGCTAAACCCAGCCCAGGAAGCTCTTTGGCTCAGGATCTCCTGTCCTCAACCTGCAGGTGGAGATTTTCCTCTTCACCTTGGCAACTGCAGCGGAAGCAACTAACGGCATCCCGCCTGGCAGCTCGACTCGATAAATATCCGTTACCATTAAGCCTAGTCGGGGGCTGGAACGGTCTCCTACTGCTGTGTAACAAACCACCCCAAATCTAGCGGCTTAACACCACACACAGTTATGGTCTCAGACTCTGTGGGTGAGGAGTCCAGGTGCAGTGAGGCTGGGCCCCCATGTAGGGTCCCACCAGCTGTGTCTCATCTGGAACCGGGTCCTCTTCCGAGCTCATGTGGTTATTCAGTTCAGATTTCTGTTCTCACGTGATTGTAGGCCCAAGGGCCTGTTTTCTCTTTGTCAGTCAGTGGGGTCTGCTCCCGGGTCCCAGAGGTTGCAGTTCCTTGCCTGTGGGACCTCTCACAACACGGCAACTCAAGGCCAGCAAGAGGACCTTGTCCTCCAGTTCTTATAAAGGATCAACTGACTAGGTCAGGCCCACTCAGGATAATCCCCCTTTTAAAAGGCTGAAGGTCTATGACGGATTTTTTCCCCCTAATTATTATTTTTATTGAAGTATAGTCACTGTACAAAATATTGTTACAGGTGTGTAATATAGTGATTCACAATTTTTCAAGGCTATACTCTATTTATAGTTATTATAAAATATTGGCTATACTCCTCATGTTGTACAATATATCCTTGCAGCTTATTTTATACCTAATGGTTTGTACCTCTTACTCCCCTGCTCCTATATTGACACCCCCCCACCAACCGGTAACCACTAGTTTTTCTCTATATGTGTGTATGCTTCTTTTTTGTTATATTCACTAGTTTGCTGTATTTTTTAGATATCACATATAAGTGATATCATACAGTATCTGTGTTTCTCTTATTTCATTTAGCATAATGCCCTCCAAGTTCATCCATGTTGCTGCAAATAGCACCGTTTCATTCTTTTTTATGGATGAGTAGTATTCCATTATATATATATACCACATCTTTATCCATTCATCTGTTTAGGGACACTTAGGTTGCTTCCGTTTCTTGCCAATTGTAAATAGAGCTACTGTGAACACTGGGGTGCATGTATCTTTTTGAATTAGTGTTTTTGGTATTTTGGATATATACCCAGGAGTAGAATTGCTGGGTCATATGGTAATTATATTTTTAGTTTTTTGAGAAACCTCCACACTGTTTTCCACAGTGGCTGCCCCAATTTATATCCCTGCCAACAGTGTTCGAGGGTTCCATGAGGGACTTTTAACTACATCTGCAAATCCCTTCATGTCTGCCACACAAGGTAATCTAATCACAGTAGTGATGTCCCATCATACTCACAGGTCCTGCTCCAACTCAAGGGCAGGGCATTACACAAAAGTGTGGGGCACTGGGGTGTCATCTTAGAACTCAGCCTACCACAGGGTCTTCAGAGTCAAGCCACACCCATAACTAAAATCCACCAGCAGGGACCAGGATAAGCAAAAGCAAACAGAGGATCAAGTCAAGTTTCAAGGACAAATACCAATGAACACTTTTCTTTATTGTCAAAATAGAAAAACCCAGGTCTCTTAAGTCCACAATGATCTCTCTCACTATTTGGCAAGATCAATTCCAAGTCTGTGTTGGTGGGGAACAAGAACAAAGGGTCTCCTGCTCAGAGATTTATTGTTGGGTCAGACTTCTGTCCTGCTTCTCTCTAAATGCTCACCAACCTGGACTCTTCTAAAGTAGATGGAGAGAGGCCCTGATCTGTAAGTGTAGGACTGGCCCCATGTGGTGTGACTCAGTCGCTCCAGAAAAGAGTTTTGTGGTCCCAGGTGAGCCTGGATGGCTGTGTCAGACATTACGCGTAAACACACACACAGACATATCCCCTCTTCACAGCGAATATACATTAGTACGTAAGTTTAATACCTGGAGATTAACAGAAATGACAATAGGACACAGATGCAACACAGTAAAACAGGGATGGGGGGGTAGGACTGGAGGGGGCAGAGGGACACTGGATATGATCACAGCAACCAAGAAGTGACTCCCTTAGTGCTCTGAGGGCATGAGACACTTGCCTCTTGTCACCAAGAAAATTGCATGGTGAATAAACCACCAACTCTGGAAGATAAGCCGTGGCACTACTGCGGAGCTTAGAATGGGGCGGGGCCCTCTCTGTCACACTGTTAATACTCAAGGATGGCGGGCTCGGAGAGTGTTACGAAATGTCAGCATTCTGACCTGGGGAGAGGGGCCTATTTGGGATGCGCCCCGTTTACCTAACACTGGGTGAAGGAGGTCCCGACTCAGGGTAACAGGGCCCCGGGTACCCCGGTGTTGATCTGTAGCAGCACTCCACACCACTGCGCCCAGCCAGCTCCACTCTGTCCACTGAGCACGCTCTCCGCAGTGGCCCTAAGCCAGAGTGAGCCAATCGAGAGGAGATGGGAGGAACCACGCGGTGGGATGTGAGGGGCAGGAGCTGGCGGAGGAGCAGGTGTGTCCCAGGCCGGGCCCTCCCCTAGGCATCATTGAGGTTGCTGTCACTCAGGAGCACCTTCTCCCCAGGTCTGAAGGCCGGCATCCCAAGGTAGGGGCAGCTGGCACAGCGGAAAGCATCGCCCAGGTAACACTGTTGGAAGAAGAGACCGTCATACAGGGAAGCCAAGTGTCAGCTCTCCCAGAGATACAGGCCAGAAGAAAGGGATCCCAAATTTCATAGTATGGCCACAGCGGCCTGAAGAGAATGACTGGGTACATTTGTAGGTCCAATTGGGATCCAAATACTAAGAGTCTTTAAGATCTCTGATTTCATGAAAGGCAAAAGTCTAGAGAAGTTCCTTAGGCGGACATACTTCTATATTCTCAGCAGTTCAAATCATAGCCACACTCAGCAAATGGCTGAGTAGCTAATCAGGCCCAATGTGAAGCAGAAAGAAAGGGGCCAAAAATAAGAAATGACAAGCACCTCCCCTACGGGCATGAGTGTGCTACCCACTCTTAGGAGATAACCCCTCTTCCCCATCACTACCTAGAGACATGTTCTCACATGTTCACCTATTATTAAAACACCTGGGCAGTGAATTCTGTAGAGCTGGAGCTGATCTGTGTTTAGTTTAGGCCTTTGTGAATACTGAGTAATCAACCAGATACTCACGTTCCCACAAGCCGACTTGGGCTGGGAGCTTATCTGGTCCCTCGACTTCTCTCTTTCCAGTTCTTCTGCGAGGCCACAGGTGCTGGAGGAAAGTTAGCAGCTGATGAGTGGGATCTGCCACCACCCAGAAACTCCAAATCCTTGACAGACCTTTTCCCTGGGAGCCTTCACAGATATGGAGTATTGACCTTTCCTGGCCTAGTCAGGTTTGGGCTCCACAATTATTGTTTGGAGATTCACACATAGACAGTAAACTATCTAAAAAGCCAGGAAAGATTAGCACAAATTTGGGAGACTGGTAGCCTCTTGTAAGGAGAGGGAGGGAGATGCAGCTGAGGGAGCACGCAGAGGCGACTTCTAAGGAACAAGTCATGTTCCAGATTCTTAACCTGGGTGATCAGTACATGGGTGTTCATTTTATTATTCTTTAAAATGTACTTATTTAGCATACTCTTCTACCGTCTGATACATTTTACGATAAAACATGTTTTAGTAATTGTAAAGTATAGCGATTCCTTGATAATCAGAAGCTGCTGGAAGCAGCCTGGCAGCCTCTTCTCACCCCAAGGCTTACCAGTTCTTGCAGGCCTTCCTCTTTTTCCCTTCCCCACAGGAAGCAGCCCGCAAGGAAGCTGGGTCTGGCTTCTTCATATCTTCTGGATCCAGCAGTTCATCTGAGTCAATGAGATCCTGGAGAATGTTTGAAGCCATTAATGACACAGTCATGGTCTCTGCTAATGAACAGGTGAAGTGGTCACAGGCCACAGTAGCAGTTCGCCCATCTACGTAGAAGGCACCCATCGTCCTACCTGGGCTTGATCATCACGCCCAAGCTGACCACATAGTGAGTACACTACGTGCACAGAAGCTGTGTTAGTCTGTGAGGGGGCTGGGAACTCATTTACGATGTGTAGAGAATAAGTGTGAGGAGGGCAGGGCGGGAGGGAGCAGGAAGAACAAAGAGAGAAGTGTTATATTTATGTGAATATATAAAGGGTTGTCATGTGAGAAAAGGGAATGAAATATTTTCTATATAATTCCAGAGGAAAAGGCAGATAATGATATATACACTTGTGTAATTCTTCGATAATCGTGTAGACAGTTAATCTGTAAGCTCTGTGAGGGCACAAACCATCGCCTAGTTTGCTTACCACTCTAACTTCAATAGTTGTAGGAATGAAGAACTTTATTACAGAAAGCACTGATCTGAGATGGAAGAGCATTACTTTTAAGACAGTGAGCATTTGGTGACGTACCCAGACGAAGGAGCCAAAAAATATTTTAGCTGACAAACTCTTTTCAGGTTTATGCATGCCCACAAGAGTCTTTAATATATCACATGAAGTGAGAACAAGAAAATCTGCGGGGGGAAAGATGCTGAAAAAGAAATTTAAAATGCCACTAATGTGGAGTTTCCTTCTGAGTCAAAAAATGCCAGTGGCAGGCACAGCCACAAGTCTGGACTTTAAATGCTTTCACACCTACAAACCCAGAGAGGCCACTCCAAACAACATTCCCACCCAAAGTGGGGCTTAAAAGGAAGCAATCAGGTGGCCACAGTGCTGACTCACCACGCTCTCATCCTCCATATCATTGGCCGAGAGGGTCCAGAGCTTGGCAGCTGCAGGGTCCACAGCAGGCTTCCCTGAATCCAACCAATAAAAGAAAACAAGCTCCAGAAAAGCAGCTGGAAACAAACTCCAAGCACATGTAAGTGCTTTCTACTGAGGCTGTGTAGGGAACACACTGGACCGGCGGTCAAAAGACTTGGGTTCAAGGCCCAGCTCTACCACTTATAAAGGCATGAGCGGGACCCATCACTTTATGGTAATAAAAGCCATCATTTGTTAAGCACTTGCTTTGTGCCAGATACTACATTAAACATTTTACATACATGATCTAATTTAGTCCTGCTCACCATCTTATGAGGAAAGTTCTTGTCATCCTAATTTTATAAATGAGGAAAGAGGTTTAGATACTTAGGCCAGTTACACACAGCCACAAATACACAAGTACAGACAGAGTCTACCTAACGATTTTAACTTCCGCTCCATATTGCTTTCTCCTCCTTCTCTTAGTTCCCATCCCTAGAACATGGGGCTAATAGGATTCCCCATACCCACTGCAGGAGATTTGAATATTAAACAAGAAACTGTGCCAAAAAGCATTATAAATAGCAAAGCTCCGGTCTCATGTATACCTGTTACAGACAAGAAAATGAGCTCAAGAGCTGATGGCGGCTGTGTAACAACAAATCAGTAGCAAATCACACCTCCTGATTCTCTGTCTGGGCCTGAAAGAGCTGAGGGTTCAGCGTGGGCCAGTCCACGAATGGGCCTTGGGGGGTAAGTGCACCCCCCAGAGATCACTGTCACAACTGGATGCTCAGATCCCCCACAGGGCAGGTCATCTAAGCTGCTCCTACCCATTCTGGAACTGTGACTCCAAAGGTTAGGATGCTAAAGGATTTCTTGAAGATTTAGGCTGGACAGTCAAAACAGAGCGGTGTGAATGTACCTGTAAATTTTTGCATACCTCACAGCTAGGATAATTTTTCTCAACTCAGGCATTAAAAAATAGTGATAGGAAGGGTGAGAGTGGTGACAAAGGGTGGAGTGCAATCTTCTGAGAAGAGATATTTTTATGTGTCTTAAGATCCTCCAAGAAAAGCTGACTTCAGTGGCACAGAGAAAAGGACACATGGGAAGAGGAAAAGCACACTCTTATCTGCCATGACCGCCACTGTGAGGTCTTCTGAGGGTAAATGTCATTATTCTGGGGTCTGGAAAGACTTCATTAACTAATGAAGCTATGGGAGTCTGACCTCTAGAATCTGGAGGCCTCAGTGTCCTCTGGTGCAGAAGAATGAGCTGAACTAGGTAATATCTATGCATCATTTCAGTTTTGGATCTGAATATGCCCAGGACAACAGTACATTAAGCATTCTTCCATTTGGAAATGAGGGAAATTAAGGAAGGGAATGATCCTCTAAAGATATCACCACCTCATTCAGATCTCTGGCTCAGTTTTTAATAGGGCCTTCCAGACCCACTCAGACAGAACAATGTCCCTAGGCCAGTCTCACCGGAAGACTTCTTGGTAGTAGAAAGCTTAAGTTGGCTAGAAGAACCCACTTCAAAATCGGGCTTTTTTCCTGTGATCTGCACAGAGAGCAGGCTGTCACTGTGGTAACCCAGGTGTTCTCGGACAGACTGAATCTCCTCGGGGCTCAAGAACTTGCGCTGCAGCTGAAATTCAAGATATCAGAGGATTAGGCCACACTTCTTCTACAGTATGATGGTGTACTATGTCCCCCTCACAGGTGTCAAATGCTCACATCTGTAGTAAGCACACAACAGCAGGAGATCACAGACATTGCCTCGTGCCTCACGTTCAGTTTCTCACTGATCAGGACCCTAGAGTGTAACTTCTGTCTACATGTTTATGTTGAGCCTGCCCCTTGGAGAGTTTTATCAAATATCTGTCTATTAGGTACAAGGCACTGTGCGAGGCATTGTGGAGGTTGTAACGATTATGATTATCAAGATGAATCGGACATGTTGAAGAGGCTGTTGAATGGAATCGAAGCCTGTGGTGGGGGAGCATGCCCGCAGTAAAGATGCCAGAAATGAATGAAATACGCAGTAGAGAAAGAGAACCACAGGGGGAGGGAAATGCTTTCTATGTTCCTTGGTAAGAAGCTGGGGGCGCCACCTCTATGTCCGACAACTATGGAACTGCTACATAAACCACAGTCCATCTAGAGCACTGAATGTCGTTCCATCATTAGTAAGAAAGTGGGTCCATACACTGAGGTGGATAATGTCGAGGCCAGCTAAAGGTGGGAAAAAGTGCGAGTGACTGAACACTGTATACATACGACCTTATTTACATTAAAAAATGTGTATACACACAAACACCCTTGTAAATACATAAAAAGAAGTCTGAACAGCCACACCAAAAAATGTATTGGTGGCTCCCCCTGGGGAGGAAAGTGTAAGCAAGGCCTGAGATGTCACTTTATATTCTTCAGTCTTAACTGTATTTTTATGAACATCCCATATTTTTGAATAAAAAATGGAAGAACTTTAACTAAAAAGAAAAATAAGAAAGGGTAGGCGTGAAGAAACTGAGGCCCTAGGTCATGTACAGATCAATGGTATAACAGCTATCGTGGTGTAACACCTCTCACACAAGAAAATTTCAGCACTGGAGAAGAATGTAGAACCATAAATACCTCTATTTAATGTTAATATTTCTAATGAATTGTCAGAAAAGGATTTCCCCCTCCAACCTATTCTAGCCTCCCACCAAAAAGCTGAGGAAAATACAGGCAACTGCCCTTCACTTAGGCCTAAGATTCGTGTCCACTAAGAGATGTGTTGCTCTCTCCCTGCCTCAGTGGTCACCACTAGTACTGAGACCAAAGTATGTCCCAACCCACATGGGCCCAAGCTGAGTCTCTTCAGAGGAGATTGATTTCAGAGGTTTCGTCCTTCGAGGCATCTGGTTTCTCACATGCAAAGCCCTTGTCAACTTGTTTCCTAGTTGAGTGACACTGATCACCTCACCTTCAGGGTTGTTATTTCTCCCAGATTCTCTCTGTATCGTCTGACAAAAGAGATACTGGGTTTAGTCACCCAAGGCTTAAATTCCCAGCAAAGAAGGTCGTCTACAAACATACCTCTTTTACTTCCACAAGACCAGAAAGAGTCAGGGCTGAACACAGCTTAGATGCCGTCTTCACTTTGCTATTGTTAACTGCTAAGAGGAAAACCCCAGTTAATAGCTTTATAGGTCAAAGCAGGAAAAATAATAAAGGCTCTCTCCTATTCAGGTCAGCAGGCATTAAAACAATAATAACCTATTCTGTTCAGTGTATATATATTTTAGTGATAGTATTTCAATTGGACAAATCCTTTTGGTTGTTCAAAGTGCTCTTACTGATGCTCTTGTCATATAATAATTCCATTATTATTGTTTCATATCACTCCCTGTTTCTTTGAAATACCTAACCTTCCAGGGGCTGTTGGATAATGACCAAGAGGCTGAGAAACTGTAAAGTATACAAGTATCTCCATATAGTTCCGACAGACACTGTGTTTAGTCACCCAAGGTTTACATCCCAGCAAAGAAGGCTATAGCTGCTATTAACATCACAAGCTTATATTTCCACATAAATGCCTTTATACATTTCAACATACTTTTATTTATATTATTTGATGAAATAAGTCATCACATTTTGACAGAAAGTCTAGTTAAAAATGCTAAAAATCTAGAATGATTCTGACAGCTTTACCACTGAGCAAAAAAGACGTTTTTATTTCTTGGATTCTATCTTTACTTTCACATGAATCAACACTTAGCTCATCACTCTCAGACTTCTAGTCACTATTTTTTAACTTTTTAGTTTGAAATAACTATAGATGCACAGGAAGTTTAAAAAAAAATGTTCAGAGAGGTCTCAAGGAGCCTTCACCTCTTCTCTCCACGATAATATCTTACACAACTATCATATAATATGAAGACCAGGAAATTGACACCGATAGTCCACAGAGCTTATCCAGATTTCACCAGTTTTACAAACACTTGTTTGTGTGTGTGCGTAGTCTTCATCACCACAAGGAACCCTCACACCACCCCCTTTACAGCCTCACGTACCCCCTCCCTCCCATTCCTAACCCCGACGATGGCCAACCTGTTCTCTGTCACTATAACTTTGTTATTTCAAGAATGTTATATGAACAGAATCATACAGCATCTAAGCTTTTGAGATCGGATTTCTTTCACTCAGCATGATTCCTCTGAGATTCATCCAAGTTGTTGCATGTGGCAATAGTTTGTTCCTTTTTTACTGCTGCATAGTTTTCCATGGTGTGGATGCACCAGTTTAAGCATTCACCTGTTGAAGGATCCAGCCATTTTCAGATGAGCAGTTTCCTTCTATTTTACTACCTAATGGGTCAAAGATCACAATTTATTCAGATGTGTTGGTTCAGAGTTTTACAATAATTCATCCCTTATCCCTAAGGATAAGGTTCAGTATAGGACTGTTGATCTCCAAATTATACCTCCTTCTCAGAGAGATGCAGTAAACATACCTAAAGATTCAACCCTGTTAAACTCTAGTCTTTCAAGTGAAAATTTCCTTACCTACAGCTGTCTCTACTGGCTCTTTCAGAAAAAGACATCCACTAGGCCGAAGGATCCGGGCCATCTCAGCCAAAATCTCAGCACTGTGCAGAGTGGTGCTTCCAGGAATTATACCCGACAAAATAACGTCAAAGCTAGATTCTTTGTGGGCAGCTGAAAAGAAGGAAGACTTTAATCAGCAATCACCTGGGCCCCAGAATCTCCCAATCCCTCCCAAGTCCCCACAAAGGCTACATGCGTGGCCTAGTAGAATAAACAGCTACCTGTTCAGCAAATGCTATTACACCACCGTTACTAGCAAGAGGGGCAAGGACACTGCTGCCCTGCTCTCCCTCAGTCTTACTAACTTCATCTGCTTTTGTATGCTCAGGGGAAAAAGTAAAAAAGGAAGGTGGACAAAAACCAAGCTTTTTTAAAAAATGTGGAACAGCTAATGAGAAATAAGAACTTACTTATACAAATCATCAACTATACTCCTAAGTCCACTGTATCTCAACTGAAAAAACTACTATCATGTGCCACCCCCCAAAAAAAACCCCAGCTATTGGGCTTCCCTGGTGGTGCAGTGGTTAAGAATCCGCCTGCCAATGCAGGGGACATGGGTTCGAGCCCTGGTCCAGGAAGATCCCACATGCCGCGGAGCAACTAAGCCCGTGCGCCACAACTACTGAGCCTGTGCTCTAGAGCCCGCAAGCCACAACTACTGAAGCCCGTGTGCCTAGAGCCTGTGCTCCGCAATAAGAGAAGCCACCACAATGAGAAGCACGTGCACCGCAATGAAGAGTAGCCCCCGCTCGCAGCAACTAGAGAAAGCCCGCGCGCAGCAACGAAGACCCAGCACAGCCAAAAATAAATAAATAAATTTAATTAAAAAATAAAAAACAACAAAAAACCCAGCTATCAAGGAACGACAAGAAATGCAGCACCGCCATCAAAACTGCCCTCCCTGTAAGACAACCTGGGTAGGTACTTACACTGCAACAGCTGGTTGATATTTTCCACAGACACTCGGCCCTCATCGCCAGTTAAGGCTCGAAGCTTATCCACCAGATCTTTTAGAGCCTCCATCGGAGATGACTTATCCCAGACCACTGCCACAAACTGGCCAGCTGAGATCCCAAAATCTGCCATTCCTGCAGTGCTGTGGACCTAAAAGCTATGGGCCAAAGGAGAGTCAAGAGTGAGCAGAGACAAAACGCAATTCAATCCATGGGGTACCACCAAATGTGATTAGAATTGCAACCTAATTCCGACCTCCCACCAGGGAATGCTGACCACATTAGAAAACCTCACTGTAGATACCAGAGTGTGAATAAATAAACCCATTATCCCAAGGTTTCATAACCCCAACATTCCCAAATATGGCAGGTGGCTTCCTTGGTGAGAATCCTGACTGGGCAGTCAAGTAAGGAGGTTGAAGGCACAAATATTATTTTCTCTTTGGTATGAGACAACTCAGCTTGAACAGAATGTAAAACACACCGGACATTAATTAGGCAGAAGTATGACTCAGCAAGGGAGGCAAATAAATTGGCTGATATAACCCAACCACAAGCTTAGTGTTTTTTTAAAAAGATACAACATATGTAAATTTAGCAAACTGAATAATGATATTTTCCCATTCATCAAGATATGAAAATTCAATTCTACTGACTCTGCATTGATCAATAGTATCTATTATCTCTATCTCTAACAATTAATATTAGCCAGACTCTTCAAAGCATTTTACCTACATTATCTCAATTGAACCTCAGTACAACCTTAAACTAGATATTACTCCCATTTTACAGTCAGGAAACAGGCTGTTGACTTTGCCCAGGTCACACAACTAGCAAGTGTTGTGTGGAAAAAGTAAAAGCTGGGATCTGAATCCAAGTCTATATGACTGTAAAACCCATGCTTTTAACCTATGGAAATTTCCTCCTGCTGGGGTCAACTTTCTCTTTGACTTGATACTCAGATGAGTATAGAATGTCCTCATGATGCAATCAGGTCAGGAGATAGCAGTCTACTCAGTTCCCCATTTCTTTCTTAAACATTAATGACTCCAAGTCCCCGGCTTCGGACAGCTCTACCAAATGACATGAGACCAAAGCTGTGGGTGAGGGATCACACATAGATGGGTCTTAAGCCGAATACTTCTGTATTCTGCAGAGGTGGCTAACCCAGTGACAATTACGCCACCACAGACACTCCAGGACCAAGTTTAAGTCAGGCCTACACACTCTTCCTTCTTTAAAAATGTTCCCTTCAGGGACTTCCCTGGTGGTCCAGCAGTTAAGACTCCGTACTCCCAATGCAGGGGGCCTGGTCCGATTCCTGGTCAGGGAACTAGATCCCGCATGCCACAACTAAAGTCTCCGTATGCCACAACTAAAGATCCCGCATGCTGCAACGAAGATCCCACGTGCTGCAACTAAAGACCCAGCGCAGCCAAATAAATAAATAAATCTTAAAGAAAAAAAAAAAAAAAGACATGTGAAGCAATCTGAGTGCAGAATCTTTAAAAAAAAAAAAAATGTTCCCTTCAAATGACTTGCTCCTCAGCCTACAAAACATGCCTAGGTCAGCCAGTCATCCTTAAATACTGTAGTACTTTGATTTTGCTGCTCATTTCCTAAGGCTTTTATTTTCTAGAGCAAAATCAAAACTCTTCAGTCTTCTGGATTCAGGTGCTCCGTAATCTGGCTCCACCTGTATCTCCCACCCCCCCAAAGTGAATCCTTCCTTGTTGTATGAAAAATCTTGGCATTTTCACTCTATCATGCTTTTTATCTGGTTCCTTCCTTGTGGAATGCCCTCTTTATTATCCTAACCTGACTGCATGCTGTGGTAAAAGGATGCCAAGTGTTATCAGATAAACAGGATTCCTTAGTCATTGAATTGTGGTTTTTAAATCCCTAAAAAGCACACAATCAAGAACTGAAACTTTAAGCTTTCAACTGTAACATGATGTTGAGGAAGAACCCTTACAAATCTTTCAAGTGAACAACTTGGGATCAATCTCACATTTAAGAACCAGCTGGGGAAGATAGGAATATGGATTGCTGGGTATGAAGTTATAAGAAATAAATGATCTCCTTCTAGAATGATGCTGGAACAGGCTCTCCCTTGGGACAACAGAAAGAGATGAGAAGGTCCCTTCCCACTACTACAACCTTGCACTATACTCACAGAAAAATCCTCCTGGAAGAACCGAGGGGCCAAAGGCTACTCATTAACTAGAGAAACACAAAAAGCCAGACGTCGAGACCTTTTCAGCAAACTTAATGGAGGCAGGGTTTTATTTGTTTATTTTTATTTTTTTGAATTTTTTTTTTTATACAGCACGTTCTTATTAGTTATCCATTTTATACATATTAGTGTATATATGTCAATCCCAATCTCTCAATTTATCAGGCAGAGTTTCAGAGAGCACAGGTTTCGAATACAGATGAACTGGGGTTCTACCTATCACTAGATCTTCTATTTATTAGCTACATGACAATGGATCAGTGATTAGCCTCTTTTCTCATTAACAAAGTAAGAAGAATAATCTTATATTTTGCAAGGCTGCTGCAAGAAGTAAATGAGAAGATAAAAATATGCAATGTACTCAGCAGGACCTGGCACACAGAGCTCAATAAAATAATGTTCTAAGAGAACTCTGAGCCTCCACTTCTCCGTGGCCAGTTTATCTGCCTTTGCTTCAAACAGTCCTATAAAATCTTGTTCCTCCTCCTCAGCCATACCTGCTGGGAGGACACCCCGGGGAGAAATGTGAAGCTGCTTTTTTATTGTTAAAATTACACAACATAAGAGCTGCACTTTATGACATCTTATACAGTACTCCAGTGGGATTGTGTCTGTAAATCAGAAGAGTGGAAAGTGCTTTGTTTTCCATATCCCCCCAAACTAATCTTCTATGGCAACAGGGAGCTCATAAAATACATTTATTAAACATTAACTCTCAAAAAGACACAGCCACCACTTTCAGTCAGCATATTCTAAATAAAATGGGACACAATGTTCTTTTAAATATCTAAAAGCCAAAGTGTGATACTATTCATCATCAGAGTTTTATGTTGTTGTCAATGTCTTTTCTAAAAAAACAAGGAAAAAATGTCTGGCACCTAAGTCAACATACTTAGAAGTGTGACTCAGAGCCCAGTTTCATAAATAAAAAGAGGTGGAATAGAAGTCATTGTCACATCACTGGACTTGTTAAGCATCTCTCCAACTCTGACTGCTGCACACACATGCCCACAGCCCTTCTAAAATGTTGTGGGCAGGCAGTGAAAGCAGATGTCTGAGAACAACTTCTGGAGATGCACTTGTTTATTTTTAAGGCACCTAGTAAACATCAAATCCTGAGCATTTGGCTCCTTTTAAGGATGAAGAGGGCCAAAAGAAAAAAAATAAGATTGAAGTTTGGGTATCAGTTCAAACCAAGGATCAAATCCTTTTAAGTCAAATGCATAGAAAATTCTAAGAATACTGACAGCTATCAGAAAGAAAAATTTAATTAAAATGAACTGACCAAAGCGCGTGCACTTGCACACACACACACACACACACAGAAAAAAAGGTGACAATCTGCAAAGAAACAGTAAACTCAAAGGAAAAGAAATAGAAGACTTTGTCTCCAGGCAATTAGGTGTGTGTCAAACTTAAGGGTTTCAGGAAGTATATCCAAGTGCTAGATTTTCCACAGGAAAGATTCATTCGAAGATGAGTGGACAGGGGCTTCCCAGGTGGTGCAGTGGTTGAGAATCCGCCTGCCAATGCAGGGGACACGGGTTCGAACCCTGGTCTGGGAAGATCCCACAAGCCGCGGAGCAACTGGGCCCGTGAGCCACAACTACTGAGCCTGCGCGTCTGGAGCCTGTGCTCCGCAACAAGAGAGGCCGCGATAGTGAGAGGCCCGCACACCGCGATGAAGAGTTGCCCCTGCTCGCCGCAACTACAGAAAGCCCTCGCACAGAAACGAAGACCCAACACAGCCAAAAATAAATAAATAAAAAAAAAAAAAAAAAAAAAAGATGAGTGGACAGAACTCAGAAAACAAAACCTCATGGAGAGATCAGTAGTGCTTTACCGAAATCCAGAAATATGGATCTGAAATTTTAACATTTGGGGAGTAGTTTTGGCTTAGGGGGAGGCTTCCCCACACTCACGCAGGGGAGAGGAACAGGTTCTGAAAAGGTTGATAAGGAGTGTGCAAAAATACAAAGACAAGGGTCTAACTGCACAAAACTTACAGGATGGCATGCTTAGCTCCAGCTGTTGGTTATCCCTCACCCCAAACCATTTACTTCTTCCGACTATTATGAAGCCTTCCCTGGTGATAGGTTTCCCAGTGAGGCGCTCCGCATTTACATATCTGCTCAGTGACTAGTCCATGACCTCCCTGAGTCACGCAGAGCTTGGCACTCAGTGTCAGCATAAAGGCCACCAGCCTTTCCCAAACTTGCAGATCATCCAAATCACCCGGGGGCATTTGTTAAAATAAGATTCCAGGACTACATCCAGATGTACTGAATCAACTCTCCAGGAGAAAGACCTCGGTATCCGATTTATTAACAAACGTCCTGATGGTTTTTCCAATCTGGCAAGTTTGGGAATACTCAATTATATCAACTCAACACTTTGGAGGTTCAGGGAAGTCAAAGGTTCAAAATTACAACCTGGGGGGTCCAGGTACCCCCAAAGACGGAAAGTTCGGCTTCCCTGATGTTTGCGAAGAGGAACTGAGACTCAAGGTCACAACAGCTGGCTACTAGCAGAAGCGGGTCTCAGACTCTGGTCTCCCGGGCCCCAGCTCAGCGCTGTCCCCAGGGGCCTCAGGCCGGGTCCGGCAGCGCGGGAGATAAGGCAGCCCGGGAAGAGCAGAAGCCACCACGCCAGGAGCCCGGGACGAGGAAGGACGGGCCCGACCCCTCACACCGGCTTCCCCCGAGCGAAAGCCCGCTGTGGTCCTCAGGGAGGTGGCCATAGCCACGTTTCCGCCGAAGGACGGGGCTGGGGATGGGAAATGAGAGGACGTGGGGCAGAGGGTGGGCCGGAGGGGAAGGTCGGGCTCTCGGACCACCTGGTGATCGCTCACCTGCCGCCCGGGGCTCGCTCCCGGCTTCTCAGCATCGGCCGGCTCCGCACCTCGCGCCTCTCGCGAGAGGACGAAGCTCCCGCTGCGCGGGGAGGGCGGAAGTGGCCATGCAGCTGACTCGGTGCTACACGGCGCGTCGCTGTAGGCAGCTTGCCCGCTTCCAAGATGGCAGCGACGGTGTCTGGCGCGCTCGGCCGGGCGGGGTGGAGGCTCCTGCAGCTGCGGTGCCTCCCCGGTGAGAGGGCGGCCGATCCCGGGAGCGGGGAGGGAAGGGGAGGGGGCGCGAAGCCGACCTGGGCTGGGTGAGGGGCGGAAGAAGCCTCATGGCGGCTCGAGAGCAAGGTGAGGTGAAGGGCATAGCGGCTCGCGCCGGCGCCTCGGGCTTGAAGTGGCCGCCTGGCTGGCTTCTGACCCCATTCTCGACCTGTGAGGAGCGAGAGCATCAGGGAAGAGCCTGTCACTCCCATTTCATGGAGTTGACGCAGCCCGAGAGAGGGGTGTGGGTGCCCAAGGTCACACAGCTCGGTCGGTTGCAGACTGGCACACTTGTACCCAGTCTCTTAACTCCATTGTCAAGTCCCTGGGCCCTGATCCCGGGAAACAGACACAGAGAGCGCCTAGTCTACTTATTCCCCAAGTCAGTCATTTCCCCACCTCTTCAGTAATTCTTCAGTATCCTCGTACCACCTTTGCCACCATATAGTCAGTATTTTTGTTTATACGTCTGATTTCGTAAAAACATAGACGTTTACTTAAAAGAGGAAACTTTATAGCACTACCATAAATGGAAAACCAATGTCACCTTCCACAAATAGAACGTATGAATTAACATATTAACATAAATATATAACTAATGAAATAATATTCTCCTGTATTTCACCTAAAATCTTCTCGTGGACTGCAGTGGTTCTGCAATACTGGTTTGGGACCTCCCAGCTCCTTTTAGAAGTTTTATGAATATTTGGTCCGTTTTTTTCTGTACATATGCTAAAATAATTGATATTTTCACACATACGTGCTGTTTCTTTTAAAAATCATTTTTTTCCTGAGTTGGTCCATAGATTTTTAAGAAAATAAGTGCTGTTTTGTTGTTTTTATACAAAGCTCCAAACTAAATATGTTCAGTAAAAGTAAGGCCTATGACCCAGAAAATCTACTTCGAGGTATTTACTCAACAGAAATGAAAGGAAAATGTCCACGAAAAGGTTTGAACAAGTATATTCATAGCGCCTTTATAATAGCCAACAGCCCAGGTGTTCAATAAAATAGTGTTTCTTAGTGGAATGCTACTCAGCAGTAAAAAGTAACAACCTCCTGATTTTCACAGAAATATGAATCAATCTAAAAAATATTCTAAGCAAAAGAAGTCTTATGCATACACAGGACACACAGTATGATTCTATTTAGCTGAAATTCTAGGACAGGCAAGACTAGAATGAAAAATTCAGAATAGTGTGGGTGGGGAATAACTGGGAAGGAATAAGAGGGAACTTTCTGGGGTGATGTTAATCTCTAGATAGGGGTTCAAGTTATGCAGGTGTATACATTTGTCAAAACTCAGAATTGGCCCATTTAAGATTTGTGCATTTCATTGAATGTAAATATCACCTCAATAAAAGAACAGTAAATATTCGATAAATATTGAACTCTAGTTAATGATGTGCATGTTGAAATGTTTCAAGATAAAGAATTCTGAAGTCTGCAACAAATGCATCAAAAAAATAAGATGGATTGGGGAATTCCCTGGCGGTCCAGCGGTTAGGACTCGGTGCTTTCACTGCCGAGGCCCAGGTTCAATCCATGGTTGGGGAACTAAGATCCCACAAGCCGTGTGACATGGCCAAAAAAAAAAAAATAAGATGGCTTGATGTATGAAGAGTGTGATGGATATACAGGTGTTCATGCCACAATTCTTTCCACTTGCTTGTATGTTTGATTTTTTTTTTATAGTAAAATGCTGGGAAAGAAAAAAGTAATATGAGCCTTTGCTTAGGAAATACAATACTGTACTTTTCAAAAGCCCTTTCCTAAAGTAAATGGGTGTTGCAATATTGCAGATGAGAAAACAGAGACACCACATAACCATTAGGGAGTCAATACTGAGACCTTCTAATTTCTAGTTCAGTGCTCTTGCCATGATATATAAATATATAATGTTTTCAAGTCACTTTCATTTTTTTGTTTGGGCCTCACAACACTCCTGTTGAGTAAGTAGAGATTATTTCTCTTAATTTGCGTATTTTAAAGTCATGCTCATTGGGGTGAAATGGTTTACCCATTAACACACAGCTGACAAATGATGGAAACATGCCTAGAAGACAGGTCTTCCGTTTCCTGGTTCATGCTTTGCCACATCATGTCGAAAGGTTCCCAGTTTACCCAAGAATTTTGTCTGGGATCCAACACTTGGTTCTGGTTTTCCTCTGCTTTTCTTCCTCCCCATCCCTCATACCACTCTGGGTCTCAAAGGGTCTTCTCTGGTGAGTGTCCCTGGCTGACCAGCTCAGTTTGTTTCAGTGTCCCGCTGCCGACCAGCCCTGGTGCCACGTGCCTTCCATGCTTCAGCTACACAGCTGAGCTCTTCAGATCAGCAGAAGCAGCAACCTCCCCCCTCTTTTTCTCAGCAACATTCTGAGACACAGGGCACCGAAGAACCCAATCAGGAGTCTTCTCGTTCACCCCCCAGGTAGGCAGTAGAACCCCAGTCCACCCATTTCTGACTACTTTGTGTGCTTGGGTGAATCTCTTCTTCTCCTTCCTCTAGCCTCTCTGTTCCCTTCACACCTTTTATCATTTTCAGCCTTATCTTTGAAAAGAACCTGTTGTTTGTTTGTTTTATGAAAACAGTGCCTGTACATTCTAAACAATACAAAGAAGTTCACAAAAGTAAAAAAATTATCAGAAATCACAAACCTAGAAATAACTCTGCTAACATTTTTGTGAATATCCTTTTCTCTAACGTATTTCATATATAACCCTGTATATATTATAAATGATTAATTACACTGTACACTATACATGCTGTTCCAGAACCTGTTTGTTCACTCAACAGTACGTTTATAATGTCATTTCACAATCTATATTATTTTAATGGTTGCATAGTATTCCAGCAAATGGCAGTACCAAAATTTATTTGACCTATCTTTTATTGATGGATATTTAGATTTCCTTCACTGGTATGAAAAATAGTGTGATAAAGTAGATGGTTCTCTCAGCAGTGGGAGCACTGAGTCAAAGGCTATGCACATTTTACATTTCATTACACATGTGAGGCCAAATTGCCCTCCAGAAAGGAAATAATAATTTACATCTCCATTAGATGTTTCGTCTTTACTTAGCCCTGCCACTGAGAAGTTCCTCTAGCTCTGAAATTAGAGTGTTCCCAGTCATTTTTCTGGTCTCCCAATGAAAGTAGTTTTCATTTCAATTCAACAAATATTGTTTGAGGATCTACTTTGTGCCAGGCCCTGTGAATAATGTAACCGTTGTCCCTGTCCTCAATGGAGTTACAGTTTGGTACAAATCCAGATAAAGAAACAATGCGGTAAGGCTCTACACTGGGAAATCCAGGGTGCTGTGACAGCATGTACCTTCCTATCACCTGACCTCCTCGCTCATGGTTCCTTTCTCTCAGTGGCTCTATGGGAGGCGATGGATGATAGGATTTTTGCTCTGTTGGCATGCAAACACTGATACTGACACATAAGTAAATGTCCTCTCAGCATGTGCTGAGAGGAGGCACAGAACCTGCGGTTTCTGACCCGGCACGTGTTGCATGCCAGGCAGCAGGCGGTGAGGTGAGGTTTGCCGGGCTCTGTGCCCATGCCTCTCTTGCATTTGGGCCTCAGGTACACAGACCAGGGCGGTGAGGAGGAGGAGGACTACGAGAGTGAGGAGCAGCTGCAGCACCGCATCCTGACGGCAGCGCTGGAGTTTGTGCCCGCCCATGGGTGGACAGCAGAGGCAATTGCAGAAGGAGCCAAGGTGGGTATGGGTGCGGGCGGGGCAGCCTGACCAAGATCAGCCAGGAGGGAATCACAGCAGCCAGAGCAGAGGGCTTTCTTCCAGCCCAGCGCAGAGCCCCAGAGCTCCTCACTGCTGTAAGATTTTCTGGTTTTGTTTTGTTTGTTTTTCCCCAATAGGGTAGAAATGGCTTTATTTTTTAATTATTTTTCAATATAAAAAGAATATACCATGGAGTTAGTTCTTGGGAGTTAGGTTCTAAAGGCAGCTCATTAGGCAAGAATTGCTTATGATCAAAACTGCCATATTTCATTGACTCTAAGATGCCATTGGTTGTAAGAAGCACCCTTATTTTATGCGTCACTAAAAAAGAAAAAGGCTGTCTGTTAAACTGTGATACATCATCAATTTATGATTCACACTGATTGTTTAAAATGAAAAAAAAATGGAGATCCTAGAATTGACAAAATGTGGTGTTTGAAAACTCCCAAGAAGGCACCACCTTGGAGACCAGCACACCTCATTTTTCTATGTAAGTCTAATAATCAGTGTTTCCTCCTGCAGTGGAGCAGCCTGTTCCTTTAGATTAAGCCATAGGCTCATGTTGAGGCCTCGTTGTGCAGAATCATCAGGCATAGCCACATACCATCCTATGAAAGGTCTGTGAGGATGGAGACTGATGGAATTGCAGATTCACATCTCCCACCCCAAGCACGTGAGATATCTGCTCCTGAAATGGGACAGTGGGCAACTTTGCTGCTTTATTTAAATTTAACTGTTATTTCTCTTGTCTTCTCTCACTCTCCCAAGAGCACATATGGTAACAGAAGTCACGTAAGTGAAATGTGTATACTATATGATTCCACTGTGTGCTCACTGTGAAAGCTTTGAACAATACGAACAGATATAAAAAAGAACTTAAAAATTGTCTGTGATAACAAAGATCAACATTTTGATCTTTCAAATTAGAAAAAAGAAAACCTTTCATTTATTAATCATTCACTCTTTAAATATTTATTGAACAGAGAGTGTGCTAGGTCCTAGGGGCATCATAGTAGTCAGGATGGGCAAAGTTCTGCCCTTGTTGAGCTTCCAGTCTGGTGACATTAATCAAATATATACAAATACATATTTATAAAATGTGGTAAGGGCTATCAGGAAAAGGTGCTATTGTGACATGCAGTGGAGGGACTGAATCTAACTCGGGGTGGGGTGAGAACGTGGTGAGGAAAGGCTTTGGAACTGAGAGCTGAGGAATGAGAAGGCTTTACCTGATTTGGTGGGGTGGGGGATGGACAAGTCCAGACAGAGACACAGCATGTGCAGAGTGGAAAGAAGCCTGCACATTAGAGGAACCGAAGAAAACCATCATGCCGAGAGTCAGGAAGAGATCTGAGCTGAGTGAGGCTGGGGAAGGGTCAGTTGAGGCCACATCAGGCAAGGTCCAAAGGTCATGTTGAAGAGTTAGGCTTTCTTTTATTCTAAGAATAATTGGAGATATAGAATTCAATTTGACATTTCAAAACCATCACTTTGGCTGCTGGATGAAAAAGTACTGGAGTCAGAGAGAAACTGGGAGCTGCTGCTCGTCATCCAGGAGAGATGAGGGCTTTCTGACCTAGAGCAGTGGCAGTGAACGTGGAGACAAGCGGGTAGATTTGGTGAGAGAATACCATAGGAGGGAGTGACAAAATGCCACCAGAGCTGCCTGCCGGTTTGCATGCGTGGGTACGTGGTGGTGCCGTTTTCTTAGCTTAAGGCCACTGAAGAGCCAGGTTTGAGGAAGGCCCATGGGTACAGTCTTGAGCTTTGTTGAATATGAGGGGTCTTTGGGTCGGCCAACGGGGGATCTCAGCATACAGGCCTGAAACTGGAGGAGCTGCCCGGACTGGAGTATATGTTGGGGCATAATCCACATATGTATGTGGTCATTAAACCATGGGAGTGAGTGAGATTGCCTAGGGTGGCATGAATGTGCCTAGAGTGTCATGTGAAAAGAGAGAGGAGTCTAGGTCCTCAGGGACCACTGACATTTAAGGGTGGGGTGGAGCAGGGTGGGGTGGCAAAGAAGACTGAGGCAGAGGAGCCTGCGCTGGAGGCAAAGCAGGAGAATGTGGATGAGGCAACTAGACGTCGGTGACCGCAGCGGCAGCCGTTTGAAGGGAGTGCAGGTCCGAAATAATGGGTGGGTCGAGGAGTGAGTAGAGGTAAGGAAGTTCAGAGGCGTTTGGCTGCGAGGGGGAGAAGAGAGCTAGTATACTAAGCAGGGGAAGTGGGCTGGAAGTTTGAGCATGTTTGAATACTGGCAGGAGGGCACAGAAACACCGGTGACGGTGAAGATACAAGAGAAAGTGGCAAAATAAAAAACGTGAGGTTCCTTGAAGGCAAGGATTATGAAATCCAGGAAACAGGTGGAAAGACTAGCCTTCGATGTATTAGGGGCAAAGTTGGAGAAGACAGCTGCAGGCTTAGTTTCTAGAAGAACCTTTAAGGAGTTCCCAGGGGATGGCTTCTGTTTTCTCTGTGACATAGCTGTGATTGTCTCCTGATCCTGAAGTTAGGAAACAGTGGGAGGAGACAGAGGTTCAGAGGCAGCAGAGAAGGTTTGAGAGAATCATTACAGAAAGGTGTAGAACCAGGAGAGGACAGAAGTGTAACAGGATTGTTTGGAAAAATCTGATTCTACTGAATATTCTATGGTTAAATTTTTTACTCTTTTTCATATGCTTTTTTCACTCTGCATATCTCCATTCATATGGCTGCATAATACCTATTGCATTTACTTGAGCTCAATTGATAAACATTTGGGTTGTTTCCAATTTTTTAATATTATAAACCTATTTGTACGACAGATTTAAGTACATTTCTGGTTGGTTTCTTTAGGACAGATTCTGAGAAGTGGAGTTGGTCTTTCAGGGAGTGCATCAATCAGAAGAAATCACACCAGTTACTCGAATAGAGAGAATTTAACACAAAGAATTGTTAACTAGATGTGAAATTGGTAACCAGGTAACTGAAAGGATAAAAAGAACACTAAGGTATCGTAGAGGTAGCACCTGCAGGGAGGCGCTCTCATCCCCAGGGCTAAGGAAACAAAGGGAAGAGTCGGAATGATTACAACTAGGAGCTTGAAGGAGAGTCCCTGTGAAGGTGAAACTCCGACCTCTCAGGAGGAGGCGCTCCTCAGCAGCTGCTGGTGTCGCTGACCTTGGAGGAAGGGTCCCCTGGGGCTGGCACTTGACCTCTGGGGTTGGGGAAATGGCGGAGCGGTTGGGAGGGCAGGGAGAGGATGGTGGCTCGATGAAACTAGGTCTGCACCTGTTGAGAATACTGCAGACTGGGTTCAGCTGCTGCCACTGGACAGAACTGCTGCCGTGGTGAAGGAGGGCGCTGCTCACGCAGACCACTAGCGGACAGGAAGTAAACTGCGAGGAGCCAGGCCCTTCCTCCTCCTCCAGCCTTGCAGTCTCCCTCTAGAGACCCTATCGGCGGAGCTAACCTGGGGCCAGAAGTGTGGCTTGCAGAGCCCCAGCCCCTGCGTCACAAAGCTGAGGTTGGAAGGGCAGGTTTGGAGCTGAGAGACAAGAGCTCAACAACTGGCCCAGGGAGTGTGTATATTTTCGAGGTTCCTGTTACATACATGTTAGAGGCAGTATAGCCTGGTGGTTAAGAGCTTGAAGCCTCGGTTTCTGTAAAATGTGGATGATGGTAATACCCACCTGCTGGCGTTGCTGTGGGGCTGCAGCAAGGTCGTGTATATAATGCGCTCAGCCATGCACCAGGCACACAGGGAGCACGCAGTCACCCTTAGTACTGGTGCTCCTGCGGCTCTGATGTTGAGGTGAATATTGCCAAACTGCCCTCCAGAAAGGCTGTGTACTTCCCCCAAAAGAGAGGCACTTTCCCAACGGTGGGAATTTAGAGTTAATGGTTTTTTTTGGTTCCTTTTCTGCCCTCTGTCCCTGCTGCCGTCAGGGTTCTCCCTCCAGTAGCTGCTCAATGAGTCCTGTATGTGAGGAATAGTAAAGGATCTCTGTGGCTTTGTTAACTCTTTGACAACTCATTAGGAAAAGTTTGTGAGGGACTTTCCTGGCAGTCCAGTGGTTAAGAGTCCGCGTTTCCAATGCAGGGGACACGGGTTGGATCCCTGGTCGGGGAACTAAGATCCCACATGCTGCGGTGTGGCAAAAAAAAAAAAAAAAAAAGTTTGTGAGGCTTTTTTTTTTTTAAACAACTGAGAGACCTACTTTCCAAGAGACTTAGGTTAAGTGAGTTGGTGAGGAAGAGAGTTATGAGCGCTCTTCCCAAGCCCCTTTTTATAATAGTTACAACTCTAGATTACAAGTGTCAGAACTCGAACTCAACTGGCTCAAGCAAGAAAGGGAGTGTTTGGCTCATTTAATAACAGAAAAGTCTGGAAGTAGCTCTGGCTCGGTGTTCTTAGATTGTTGCTGCTGGGAACTGTCTCTACAGCATATCTGCTTTGCTTTCCTCTCTGTGAGCTTCATTCTCAGCAGGGGCTTCCCATGCAGGACTAAAAATGGCTCAGCAGCCCCAGAGGAAAGAGGATACTTCTTTCCCATCGGTACTAGCAAAAGTGTGGAGGCGGCCTCGTAGGGCTGGATTTGGTCACGTGCACATTCCTGAACTAGTTGCTGTGAACTCCACTTATCTAAGTCTGGATCCCCTGCTTTGCATCACACCCAGGGGCTTGATGGAGTGTGGAGGGACTGGTGGTCAGCTTCTCCCAGATCACACGGACAAGAATGAAGAGTGGGGTGTCCCACTGAGAACCAAGCTGCTGTTACTAGAAGAAGAGGCACTAGTGATGAACAGGCGGCAGATGTCCGCTCCACCTGCCCGCCACTTTCCTGTTTTCCCTCTCCCCCTTTGTAGTCTCTGGGTCTCTCCAGTGCGGCTGCCAACATGTTTGGGAATGATGGCAGTGAACTGATACTGCATTTTGTGACCCAGTGCAACGCTCGGCTCACCCGTGTGCTGGAAGAGGAGCAGAAGCTGGTACAGCTGGGCCAGGCAGAGTAAGTCCATGGCATCACTGCTCGGGGTGGCAGCTAAGGTTCAAGGAGCTTAGGCGCCACCAGCTGTCCCCAGGAGGCCAATCCAAGCAGAGCCAAGAGAGTAGCACTGAGCAGCCCTGCTGCTCTGATGGGACTGAAATGTAGCTGCCTGTCTCATCAGGAGCTGGTGGGGCCCTCCCCACTAGGGCTGAGTAAACAGTGTAGCACCGAGCCCATGCCTTTGATCCAGAGACACACTGTTTTCTTTTCCCTCTTCCAGGAAGAGGAAAACAGACCAGTTCCTGAGGGACGCTGTGGAAACCAGACTGAGAATGCTGATCCCGTACATTGAGCATTGGCCTCGGGTACAGAGTCCATATCCAGGCCCCAGGGCATAAAGTATTCGTGTTTATGATCCTCAGCACCTTCACTTGGAGGGTCTGGCACACTGTTCAGAAGTTAGCTCATTCATCTCCACAAAACTCGGGATTCTCAGTGCACTTGGTAGAGCTAGGTTTCAGATTTGCGAGAGCCAAAGAGAGGACCTCTGAGCCATCTGTGTCTCAGTTCCTGGAAACGTGGGTGGCGTGGGTCCTAGATCACGTCCTGGGTGGGGTCTTAGTGGCCCGAGTGTGCCACCAGGTCTTCAGTGAGGAGGAATCCATGAAGGGGATTAGAAAAGTCAGAAGATTTTACTGGCCATCATCTTTAACAGGCCTGTCACATTCTAGATCTCAGGGAACTGGGACTTCTTTTCAGTATGTCAGTGTGATGCTTAGAGAATTGGAGTATTCATTCCAAGGGCTTCCCACCCCCCTTTTCTAAAGGTCCTTTTTTCCTGTTTCAAAGTGTGTCACAGTGCAGGCCATTCTCTCAGTTAAGAAACTCAAAGCACATCAGCACTGAGAGGGCCCACGGATCACCTAGTGTCCTCTGCCCAGCTGGGAGACGGTTGAGCATGTAATTTCAGCTGTGGGCCAGGTGTGAGGGAGTACAGTCCAGAGTCAAGTCCCGTCCCCTGCCCATGCTCACCACGCTTGATTTCCAGATCTCCAGCTTGACCCATTCCACCTCGCATTCCGCCCCCAGACTCCCCAACTATCCCTGCTTCTTTCTCCATGTTACAGAATGGGGTGCTCTCAGTACTCAAAGACACCAGTCTAGACCTGGCTGTCTGCATTCCCAAGTCCACGTGCTAGGGATTGAGAATCTGATTGGGTCATCTGAGGGTCGGATCTGCCCTGGCTCCCATTAGCTGTAGTCGGGAGCATTAGACGCCAGGAGCTCACACGAGTGGGTGGAGATGGTGAGTCTCAGAATGCGGGCTGGGCAGGCCCCCTTGCACACCTCCACGGAGAGGTGAGGCACCAGCCACCTAAGCGCTGCTGGTACCGGTGTGCAGTACCGCTCCCCTGTCATCTCTCCGCAGGCCCTCAGCATCCTCCTGCTCCCTCACAACATCCCGCCCAGCCTGAGCCTACTCACCAGCATGGTGGATGACATGTGGCATTACGCTGGGGACCAGTCCACTGACGTGAGTGCTCTCTGCAGGCCCACAGGCTACTGGGAAGGCTTGGATTAAGCATTTCCTCAGGAAGTTTGTGAAATTTCTTTGATAACAAATCCCTTCACGGGACTACAGTGTCATTCCCATCTTGGAGAGGAGAGGCTAAGGTATGAGGAGGGTCCCTCAACAAGCCACAGTGGGATGTAGGTCATCTTCATTCAGGGACCAGTGCTGTAGCCATGAACCATCGGTATTCCTTCCCCCCCTAGACTGGTGACAAGGCATCAGAGGGTCTTGTGATTGGATTGCCATTTTATAATCATTTCCCCCTCAGTCTTCTGTGATTTAGATTCTGTAGCAGACTCTCTCAGTGTGTGTCTTTTATGAGACTGATTTAAAAAAAAAAAAAAAGAATGCCATGGAGACACTCATTGCTTTAAAAAGAAACTCTCTCCCTGTAGCCCATGTTGGCCTGCTTTGCTAAGAGATCAATAAGCCTTTAAACAGGCACCAGGAAAGAATCTGACTTGTTAATGCTATCATATTTCTGGTAGGAAATTAAAAACATATATATATATACCTTCATAAAAGAAATTAATGTGTGATGGTACTTTGTGGAATCCAGGATGGGAGGCAAAAAGATGCTCCCACCACAGTTCTAACAAAGTGCTTTAATAAACTTCCATCGTGTGGGAATATACCACCAACAGAGATGATAGGAAAATGAAATTAGAAAGCTAAGAAATCAGAGGGATAAAACACAAAGCAGCCGAGCTAGTGCTCTAAAGAGTGGTTCGCCAGGACAGTCAGAAGTTGCTGAAGGACTTGAACTCTCAGCTCTTCCCAGGTATTCCAGTCTGTCCGTGATGCTGTCTCAGCCCTCACCTCACTGATGAACTCACGAAGGTTTGGTCATAACTGCCTGACCACGGAGCCTCCCTGGAACTTAGATGTCCCGAGACTTAGGCTTTTCACTGGCGTTTCCAAAGCCGAGTGAATGTAGCAAAATCACGTGGGGTGCTTATTAAACATCCAGATCCTGGCACTTATTTCAGACCTCCTGACTCTAAACTCTAAGAGGTTGGGCCCCGTAGCTTGCATGTTTAATCTCCCAGGTGATTCTGATACCCAGCCTAGTTTGGGAACAGCAGTCTTGTCTAGAGGGCCATGTGTATCTGTGAGGAAAAGAGGAAATCAGGAGGAAGCCCAGGAGTGCCAGTGGCTGTGGGTAGGAACTACCCAGACTTCCCCCAACCTGCAGCAATAGTGGTGACCCACCTCCCTGATGGGTTTCTTTGCAGTTTAACTGGTACACCCGCCGAGCAGCGTTGGCTGGCATCTACAGCACGACAGAGCTGGTGATGATGCAGGACTCCTCCCCGGACTTCGAGGACACTTGGCACTTCCTGGAAAACCGAATTAACGACGCTATGAACATGGGCCACACTGCCAAGCAGGTAGCTGGGGGCTCGGCGTTTGGGAAGCCTCCTCACTAGGCACACTGTCTTCCTTGGGCCGCACTGGTCACCTGTCTGTTCTCTTGCTCCCCTTTGACTTCAGGTGACAGTCCCCAGGGCCTTCCCTGAAAGCCACACTTGGCCCGTTTGTGATTGTGTTGTCCATAGGCTCTTCCTCCAGTACACAGAGCCTTCTTGACTCTACCTGTCGGGGCTAATAGGCCTACTGATGTGTCCTACCTGTCTCACCTTCGAGCTAGTGGTGGGGGCCTGAGAGAACCTGACTCTGACTCCTTCTAGGTGAAGTCCACCGGAGAGGCACTGGTGCAAGGACTCATGGGCGCAGCGGTGACAGTGAGTACTGCCCAGCTCATCCCTGCCCAGCCATTCTCACGTGTGTCACTGACCCCAAGTAGTTTTGTAGCCTTAAACTGGAAAGCTAATAATAAGACTGACAGTGGTTCAGTCCCAATCTCTAGATCCCAAGCACCCCACTTCTATTTTTTACTGGCATCAGGAAACAGTGCTCACTCCCGGGACCCTGGTACGTCAGATCTCTGCATCATAGGCACACATGCTGCCTTGGAAATCTCAGTCTTTCCCATTGGAGTCCTAGGGTCAGGGCAAGGTCTCATCACTCTCTGTTTCTATCCCTTTGTCAGCTCAAGAATTTGACAGGTCTAAACCAGCGCCGGTGAGCAAGAAGGGGTGTAAGCTAGAGTGCCCAGAAGAAAACCCAAGGATATATTTAAAGGGCTTTGAAACGTATGAGGTGCCATCCGTGAAACAGGGTGTTAACGAGAGAACACCGAAGGACTCTACACACTACCAGAACCACCTGGAAACCACAGGGCACTGGAGGATAGATACAGTTGTAGCCCAGGGTTGGGCCACTTTTTCAGTTCCTAACACCGGGCCAGACCTCCTGATGCCTTTCTGCATTGCAGCTGTGTGATTAAAAATGCAGCGCTCAATCAAGCATTCAAGCCACAGAAACCCAGCACGCCCCTGTCCCGGTCTCTCAGGCACCTTGATCATGTCTTAACGTGCCTAGAAATGCTCTCTGGGGCTCCCAGGTCAGAGTCAGGGTCTGAAGCCACCCCAGGTGGCAGCTCATCCACAGCACAGCACAGGCCTGTGCACCCAGAGGGAACCATGCTGCCCTTTCCTTCTCTGGTGTCCTGAGATGCTGCACTGGAAACCCCCTTGCAAGCTGCCTCACCTGAGACAGGTGCGTGCTGGACGGTGGTGCCCAGCCAGACCAGAGGTGTGATTCCAGGCCCTGTGTCGAGTTACACCAGCACGCGTTGCAGGATTATTAGTGAACTTAGAGTCTGTAAAAATTATAATAAATATGTTTGAAGCAATTTCCTGTCGTGTAGGTAGTTTCCATATAGACCATGGCAGGTATCCAAGATGCCAGAGTGAGACAACAGTGTTGTGGAAAAGGCTTGAAACTAGCAGCCAGGAGACCTGAGTTCTGGTCCTGGTGCTACCTAATACTACTGGGCAGTTAGGACAGCTCTGCATCTGTGGGCCCAGGCTTCCCATCAGTAAAATGTGGGTGGCAGGGGCCTTTTCCCCCTCACCATTAGCTCCTTTGACGCCTGTCTGTCACTAACTATTTCAGTGACACAGTCTTTAGCTTTACTAATTCTCTCAGCCCCTACACTGGCTGGGCTTCCTTTTTCAGTCTGGTTAACTGTTTTATTAGTCTGCTCAGGCTGCTGTGATGAAATATGGCACAGTTCTAGAAGCTGGAAGTCCAAGATCAAGGTGCCAGCCAACTTGGTTCTTAGAACTTTCTTCCTGACTTGCAGATGACCGCCTTCTCCCTATATTCTCACATGGCAGAGAGAGAGAGAACAAGCTCTGATGTCTCTCCCTGTTCTTATAAGGGCACTAATCTCATCATGAGAGTCCTACCCTCATGACCTCACAAAGACCCCCATTTCCAAATATCCTCACATTAGGGGTTAGAGCTTCAACATTTTGGTACATACAGCATCCCACAGCATCTGTCTTCTGCTTTGCTGTCTCCTACCCAAGTAGACTGAATGATGGGGGGAGTAACAAGCTAGTAGGAATTTCCAGTCTCTTCTTGTGTACCTTCCTCTGGGCCCTTTCTGCACCTCTCTGATTCTTTTACCTTGACATCCTGTCAAGTTCCCTGCAGTAGCTATTCCAAATTTCGTTCCATTCTCTCCTTTATAGCATCTGTCTCACACTCAGAAGACTACTTTAATTCTTAATTTACTGAGATGACACAGGCTGTGTAGCAAGGGCCCCCTCAGTGCTCTTCCCCTCTGTCTCAGGAGGAGGTGTCACTCCTTGCTAAGGCAAACTCCTCCTCATCTCCTCTGATTACTCTTCTTCTGCCCCCTAAATGTTGTCCCCTGCCAAGTTGTATTTTAGGGCTTCTCTGTATAAGCTGCTGCCACCTGGGAATTCCCTGGCGGTCCAGTGGTTAGGACTCTGCGCTTCCACTGCAGGGGGCATGGGTTCGATCCCTGGTTGGGGAACTAAGATCCCACAAGCCACACGGCTCGGCCAAAAAGAAAAAAAAGCTGCTGCCACTTTTTTGAAGCCCACTCTAACCTCTCTCTAGGCTGTTCAGGGGACTTTGGTAATTCTTTATTGAATGTTCAACCTATGAGACGCACACTGCCAGGCACTGGAGATGCAGAGATGAAGAACTCATACCCACCCACTGCAGCTACACAGAACTGTAGATGGTACCAATACATTAAAGAGCATTGTATCTTCCTGCAGTTTCAGAAGTGCATGAGCCAGACTTGGGGGGTGGAAGGGAAAGGGTATAAACCTATTGTTCAAGTACACTTTGCTAAAGTGTACGTTCATCCCTCGGTATCTGTGGGGATTGGTTCCAGGACACCTGCTCCCCACCAAAACCTGTGAATTCTCAAGTTCCTTATGTGAAATGGTGTAGTATTTGCATATGACCTACACATGTCCTCCCATATAATTTAAATTATTTCTAGATTACTTATAATACCTAATACAATGTTTAATGCTATGTAAATAGTTGTAAATACAATGTAAATGCTATATAAGTAGTTGCTGGGCATACAGCAAATTTGCTTTTTTGGAACTTTATGGAATTTTTTTTTTTTTTTTTTTGATCTTCAGTTGGTTGAATACACGGATTAAAAACCCTTGGATACGTAGGACCGACTGTACTTTTATTCTTCCATAAATGTACGGACTTCATTCTTTTAAAAAACGTTACTGTATTCCTATGTTTGTATATTTAATCAGGTCTCTGTCAATGGGCAAGTAGTTTTATCTTCTGGTACAGACTGCTGCAGTGAACGTCCTTGTAGATGTATCTTTGCTTACAACTGCAAGTACTTCTGCAGTATGAATTCCTAGAAGTGTTATTGTTGAGTCAAGCGCGTGTGCATGTTTTGCCAAGTCGCCCTCCAAATGGTTTAACCTGGTGCCCTTTAGAGAAGGGGGCGGGGGTGGAAAAAACGTTGGGCCTCCGAGCAGCAGGTGGCGTTCTAAGCGCCTCTCCGCCGAAGCGGCAAGGCCGCTTCGACCGACTTCCGGTGGCGGCGTTGGCGCAGGCGCAGTACAGCCGACGCTGGAGGCCGAGCGAGTGGTGGGGCGCGATGCCGTATGCCAACCAGCCTACCGTGCGGATCACGGAGCTCACCGACGAGAATGTCAAGTTCATCATCGAGAATACGGACCTGGCGTAAGGCTGCTGAGGGAAGAGGCTGGCGGCTCTGGAGAGCCGCAGGCCCCAGCCTAGGTGGGGCGGGGGTCATCTTTCCAGAACTGGCCCCCGGGCCAGGGCTTTCGCTTTGGGAACCGTGGGTCGCGGGGCCGGCCTGTCGAGGCTGCGGTGCCCACACGCCGCTTGGTTTTCATTCCTCAGGGTGGCAAATTCTATCCGGAGGGTCTTCATCGCTGAGGTGCCCATAATAGGTAAGCGACCCCCGCCTCGTTGCCAGGGCCACCAGGTCTACCCCGCAACCCTCCCCATACCTTGGCGCTCCTGCCTCCAGCCTTGGTGTGGGCCGGGGATGGGGGCGCTGAGAGAACAGTAATGCTGCAGACTTGATTGGACCCAGTGCCCTTGGCCCTGGGCCACTCTGGTCACCTCCCTGGCTCCCACGGGCTATTTAGTTCCACTCTTCCACCTGCGTTGGTGGAGAGCACGGGTTCAGGAGTCTGTGGACTTGGGTTTGAATACTGTTTTCACTTACTGTCTCTGAAATTTGGGCAAGTTATTAAACTGTGTGCTACAGTTTCTTCTCTAACGTTCGGACACTAATAGTAGTTATCAGGGTGATGTCACGTATTAAGGGGGTAATCTCTGTGCATTGTATTCATTGAGTGTCTGGTACTTGTAGATGTGAATCTGTTCCGTCAACTGTATTTAGGGAGCATATAAGCACCAGGCAGTGGTGCTAGGCACTGGGAACGCAGAGCTGTAAAGTACAGGGTTCCTGCCCTCCAAAGGCTCACAGTGAAGTTGCAGGGGAAAGATGAATTCACAGACAACCCAAATGCAAGACAGACTTTTGCATCAATTAAGGAGAAGCATAGCTACAGGGCCCTTGGCGCCTAGAAGAGGGAAAATCTGTTTCTGCTTTGGTTCCAGCCACTCCGCACTAGGTGTTCTACACGTTTACAGATACACTACAAATATCTTCTGAGTGTCAGCTCAGAGAGTTTGGGTTAGGAAAAAGAAATGTAAGTCATAGTTGCTGCATCAAGCGTGCAAACTCCTAAGGAAATAAGCAGGCCAAATGATTGGTAAAGAAGAGAACGTTATAGTTTTTCCACCATTACCACCCCCAGAGACTTTTTCAACTCAGAGCTTGGAGGGCTGGTCCTCCTTCTCTGCCTAATCACTCCATGTCCCGGGGTCTTAGTTCTATCATGAGTAAAATGAGGGGCTTGTGCTTTAGGATGCAACCCTGACATTCTAAGTGCCACTTTTCCCACAAATAATATTGAGCACCTGCTGCATTCCAAGCCCCAGCTAGGAATACAGAAGTTAAGACATCTGAAGACCCCTGCCCCAAGGAATTTTTGAAGCATGAGGTAGAGACAAGACACACAAATATAACACAAGGCAAAATATGACAGGTGTCTTAAGAAAAGTGTGGACCGAGTTCTGGGAGGGAGGAGCTTACAGGGACAGAGTGTTCGTCTCTGTATCATTGAGGGCAGGCAAGGCTTGCTTTATAGGAGGCTCAGAGGATTTTCAGCTGCACAGGAGAGGTTAAGGGCATGCCGGTGGGAGGAAAGACGCAGAGGCAGAAAAGCTTGGCTCATGGTCCTTATTTGGTTTGGGTTGAGGAAGCAATAGGAAGCATAGGACAAAGCAGGTTGGGGCTAGGTCATGTCTGGTCCTCTTCTGACCTCCGTACCTAGTGTCCATACCCCTCATTGGGCAATTGGGCTCCAGTGCCATTTGATTAATGAATTTAATTGTTTATGTGCAGATGTTTATTTATGAATGAATGAGTGAATGTGTGTTTAAGTCAGGCGTGTGTGACAAGTACAGTTCTTACCGTCCTACTAGCTCATTGCTGGTAGGGATTGGGTTGTATACTTAGTGTGCCTTGCTCACTAAAGCATTCTGTAAGTATTAGTTGGTTGAGCGATAATAAAGTATTAAATTGAGTAATCTGAGTAATCTGGTCACTATATCATAAAATGAGATGTGGACCATAAGTCTGTGTTACTTCTGTGAGGTTTGTCTAACTTTCAAGTGCTCTTGGATTTGGTGTTGGCATGAATAAGCAGATTTAAGTGCTTCCCACAGAAATACTCAGCTCAAAGAAACATGTTCCCACTCCCGTGGTATTCTCTAATAAGTCAGTGTTTTTTGGGTGGTACAGGGAACTCTCTGCATCAGATCCACCTGAGCAGGGAAGTAGGGTGTGGTGTGTGTGGTTCTTGTTAAAATGCAGCTTCCTGGTCCCCACTCCAGAGCTGTGGAATCAGAGTCTCTGGCAGCCTGGCCAGGCCTCTGCAATTTCATAAGCATTAGATGATTTTTAAATCTGGAGAACCATTGCTCTTAAGTCTTTAAATGAATGTGGTGGCTAAACTGCATGTCTCCTTTTCTGCTTCCTTCATTCTTTAGCAATTGACTGGGTTCAGATTGATGCCAATTCCTCAGTCCTTCACGACGAGTTCATTGCTCACAGGCTTGGTGAGTGCTGGGTTTGGAGAGTTAAAGGGAGGGGGCTGTGCCAGTGTCAGAGGAGGAAGCCTCCTCACTCCCAGGGGGACTTCTGGGTTCTCCTTTAGGCTTGGCCCCTTGGCCTTCTTTAATGTGCTTTTCTGTCTTCCAGGATTAATTCCCCTCACGAGTGACGACATTGTGGACAAGCTGCAGTACTCCCGGGTATGCTGTGTGCTTGGGTGGAAGGTGGGGAGTGGGGGGAGGCAGGGAACCTTAGTTCTTACAGGGATTTTTCCCGACATCTTGCTTTCAGCTTTTAGAAAGACAATGTGGAGATGTTGTCTAGAGCCCAAAGCAGGCATTGATTGGTCTTTGGTTCTGATGGGACCTCAGATTGATTAGTCTCAAGGGGCATCGGGGAGTCTCATTAGCCAGCCACATAAGAGGGGGCATACTCCTGGATGCCCATTTATACGGAACGGGTGGAGTTCTTCCTCTTCAGCATCTGATCTGTTCAGACTCTGCGTTGCAGAGCATCTCTTCCCAGGGACAGGGGCCTAGGAGGCTAAAGGGAGTCGACAGAAGGTTAGGGGGTGAGGACAAGGAGCAGAGGGAGTGAGAGCTGTCCCACAGAGCAGCACCTGAGTGGCTGGGGTACTGGCGTCTGCAGGTTTATGCCTCACCCCGTAAGTTCTGCTAGTTAAACGTGGCTCCCTTCCTCTAGGGCCAGGTTTGCACTTCCATGATATGTTAATAGACTTAGAACTAGGGAGAGTGTAGGACAGGATTAGGTTACCTGCATCCTTTCACCAGAGCTGCATTAGGTAGCAGCTTGAGACTATTCCTTCTTGATGGCTTTAGGTGATCCTGAATCAGCCCATTTTCTTTTTTTTTTTTTTTAAAGATTTATTGATTGATTGATTGATTGATTGCTATGTTGCGTCTTTGTTTCTGTGCTAGGGCTTTCTCTAGTTGCGGCAAACGGGGGCCACTCTTCATCGCGGTGCGCGGGCCTCTCACTATTGTGGCCTCTCTTGTTGCAGAGCACAGGCTCCAGACGCGCAGGCTCAGTAGTTGTGGCTCACGGGCCTAGTTGCTCCGCGGCATGTGGGATCTTCCCAGACCGGGGTTCGAACCCGTGTCCCCTGCATTAGCAGGCAGATTCTCAACCACTGCGCCACCAGGGAAGCCCAGCCCATTTTCTAATATTCCCAAGGGCACATCATTTTTATGGTGGCTAATTTGATATATTTTGTAAATTTATATGTGTTTTTTAAAAGAACTGTTCAAGCACACAGCTAAGTGTGGAGCTAATATAACAAATAGGCATGCTCCCACCAAACCGGTTGTCACATTTTAACGTTTCACCATTTTGCTTCACGTCTCCAGAGTCTGTTTTTAAGAAATAAAACATCACATATATTGGTGAAGACAGTTGTACAACCAATTGAAGACCAGTTAGTCAATATCTTATATAAAGATATGCATCCCCCATGACCTAACAGTTCCTTCCATTAAATTTGTTTCTAGTATTGCATTTACTGAACAAAGATGGTATGGATTTTTTTTTGTTTTTGTTTTTTTTTTCTGAAAATCTTCAGAAAAGTGAAAAGTAGAATAAATACTCGTTGTCTTTTCATCTGTAATTTCCAGTTGTTGACATTTTGCTATATTTGCTTTGTGTTTCATATAGATGTGATTTTTGCTGAACCATCTGAAAGAACGTTGCAGAAATCATGACATTTCTCCCCCTAGCTACATCAGCATGCATGTCCTAAAAATAAGGATATGTTCCTACATAGCCACACTTATCATGCCTAGGAAAATTAGCCCTGATTTGTACTACCTATCTACAGCCTAAATTCAGATTTTCCTAGTTATCCTCAAAACGTCCTTAACTGTTTTTTTGTTTGGCTGCACCACGCGGCTTGTGGGATCTTAGTTCCCTGACCAGGGATTGAACCCGCGCCCTTGGCAGTGAAGGCAAGGACCCCTAAGCACTGGACTGCCAGGGAGTTCCCCTTAATTGTTTTCTGTCTGCGGCTCTGTCATCTGTGCTTTGCATTCAGTTGTTGCGCCTCTTTAGTCTCTTGATCTCTTGAACAGAGTCCTCTCTTTTCATTATTTTTTTTTTTTTGAGGTTAAGTACCTTTTCATATTTTTGTCTTCCATTACATTTTGATTCTTTAATTTCACATTTGTGAGTGATTCAGTCTCAAGAGTCTAGGTTGCCTTCCCGTCTCACCTGTGATTGCAGACTATCTAGGTATGGCCCCTAGATCTCCCTCATTGTCTTGAAAACATCGAAAATAGGTTGGATTTTCCTCACTGGCGTGAGGGGGAGAACAGTTTGCTTGATTACATTCTAGTAACTCTCTTCTTGCCTGAAGTTAAACGGTAGCAGCTAATCTCTAATACGGGAGTGTTTCAAGAATCAGTGTAAAGAATGGCAAACTTGAGAATTATTGAAGCCAAGTGATGCTTATATTGTGTCAGTCTCTTAACACTCTTCTCTGCTTTTGTGAAAAAATTTCCGTATGAAATTTTTTAAGAAAAGGTTAGTAGCCTGGAACTTAAAATGTACTTTTTTCTATTGTTCCCTGGATTATTTTATTTTAAATGGTCATTGCATTCCCAGGCTAGTCCACTTAGCTCAGGGGATGCTGAACTATGCAGTGTGAAAGCCGCTTCCTTCTTACCGCCGTGGTTCTCTGAGGAAGGGCACCCGAGGGCAGGGTGAGACGTTAGTGCGTCTCCCGGCCGTGGCCTGGCAGCGAGGGGTGCCATGTGGGTGCCAGCATATAGGTGGTCTCTGAGCTGGGACGCACCTGCCCTTGAGCAGCCTGAGAATGGTGTGCAGATGGACACAGCCCAGGAGAGCCTGGAGGCTGTGATCCACCCTTTCCCAGATGAAGAACCTTAAGGAGGAGGGTATTAGAAGTGGGGAGCCAAGCCAGGATTCGCCGTCTCTCCGCAGACTCACTCCTGCCTCTCTTCCTGCCTCAGGACTGTACGTGTGAAGAGTTCTGCCCCGAGTGCTCGGTGGAGTTCACCCTTGACGTGCGGTGCAACGAAGACCAGACGCGTCACGTCACGTCTCGAGACCTCATCTCCAACAGCCCCCGGGTCATTCCGGTCAGGAACGCCCTCCCTACCCAGGACCTTTGCTCTTCTCCTGGCTCCAAGAGGGCCAGACTGGGCTGGATTCTTATAAGACACCGACTTTCTCTGTGTTACCCTCTGCCTTAACCTAAGCCTGATGCCTAGAAGTGCTAATAATTCTGGACTTTTGCCAGTGTGGGCAAAAGCATTGGTGCTGTGGGCCCTGCCCCCTAAGGACCCTTTTAAAGGCCACGGTACTGTTTTGATTGGGGAGGTTGTCAAAAAGCCATGAGGTAGGGGTTAGAGGCCAGTAACCAGCACAGACTGGGTCCTAGTAGGCACTTCTACTACCGCCTTCTCAGGCATCCTTTCCTTGGCTCGGCAGGTTGCGGTCTGGAGGTGCTGGAAGGTGGGTACCAGCAGAGGTGCGTGGGGAGATGAGCAGCAGCTAATAAGTGCCTCTGTTTGGGCTCCCTGCAGGTGACATCCCGGAACCGAGATAATGACCCCAATGACTACGTGGAGCAGGATGGTAAGGGGCCCGAGAGGGGCAGAGACCAGACCCAGTTTCTTGTGCTGCCCGGTCTTCCAGGGGCACTGCAGGTCAGACCGTGGAGAACCGTGCCGCTGCTGGCCCTCGACTGACTCACATCTCCCCACAGACATCCTCATCGTCAAGCTGAGAAAGGGCCAGGAGCTGAGACTTCGCGCCTACGCCAAAAAGGGCTTTGGCAAGGAACACGCCAAGTGGAACCCGACTGCAGGCGTGGCTTTTGAATACGATCCCGACAACGCCCTGAGGCACACGGTGTACCCCAAGCCGGAGGAGTGGTATGTTCCTGCTGGGAGTGAAGGCAGGCAGGGTGGGCGGGTGTGGAAATGGCTCCTGGTGACCGAGATGGGGCAGCCTGAGACACGGGTGCCCTCAAAGCGGCAGTAGCAGCCTGTGCTGATCTGTGTTTGACCTCAGGCCAAAGAGTGAGTACTCAGAGCTGGACGAGGATGAGTCGCAGGCGCCCTACGACCCCAACGGCAAGCCGGAGAGGTAAGAGCCTGGTTTGGCACTTGAAGGTAACGTGCGTAAGGACGTACAGTTCTGATGCAGCCTCTGAGTTGGGGAGACCCTTTCCCGCCCATCCCAGTTCCCCTCAGCTGAGGAGGGGCTGGTAACTGCTGAACCCACGGTATGTGCACATCCAGGCAGATTATCATCCCCCTTTTGGTCGCTGGGGGGGAAGGGGGACCCTCCAGTTATCCAGACTGTTCCTAGTCTGATTTTTCAGCTCCCAAAGAAAGATCAACCTAGGGCCCAAAACTGACCAGAGCCTTCTAGTGACGAACATGAAAATGCTGGAGCAGGTGACACTGCTTACTTTCTCTTTTCCCTCAGTGTGGAATACATCCATACACAGGTGTTTTGAGATATTTTTTTGAGGTAGCCGTGGCCTCCTCGAGGTCCTGCAAAGTGCCCTGGGACCACTGTTTCTAAGAGGTTGGATGGAGGTCATCCCTGGGGCAAGGTCGAGTTCATGGGGAGAAAGGAGTCAGGACCCAGGAGGGAGGCGGGCCCGTGGCCATAGCTCAGGCCGGCCTGCCTCATGGAGGGCTCTCACCAGACTCTTGCCTCTCAGGTTTTACTACAACGTGGAGTCCTGTGGCTCTCTGCGCCCTGAAACCATTGTCCTGTCAGCCCTGTCTGGATTAAAGAAGAAGCTGAGTGATTTACAGACCCAGTTAAGCCACGAGATCCAGAGTGACGTCCTGACCATAAACTAGCTGCAGCTCACCTGTTTCAGCAGAACAGCAGTTGAATTTTAGGTCTCTCCTGAGACTCCAGATTTTGGCTCCTGGGGACTGGACAGCTGTTGCTCAAACTTCCTGGCAAGCCTTCAGTACCAATTAGAAAGGTAGCAGCGGAGAAGGGTAGGTCCATCCCAGCCTTGCGCAGTCACAGATTACCAGGGCCAGCACTGCTGTTGGAGGCAGGACGGTCCCTTCCCAGACATTTAGCGTCCCCGGCCCTGCCTGCTGATGGGCAGTAGTGCTGCCCGGAACGTCCCTTCTGCCCTGTATCCCAGTGTGCCTCAGGGGGCCACAGCGTTCCCCTGTTGAGAACCAGTGAGCTGAACTCTCATCTTCTGGGTATTTCAGTTCTTTACTTCAAATCCTTTCTTTCTGTTCACAAGTTGGAATGTTCACTGTTGTACCTTAGGCTTCTGTGTTAGCGCTGAATCTAGAACCCTCACTCAGGCCCCGTGAGCCCTTCCAGTCCCTGCCCTGGCCAGCCTACTGGTTCTTCACTCAAATTCCCAAGTGTCCCTAATCTGAGAATCCTTTGAGAGTAGTGTTAGGCCCAGGCTATCCCCCTCTTCCCGCCAGTAAACCTTGTATTTTGTTCTCTACCTATGAGTTTTGAACGTCACCAACAATGGCCAGGTTATTTAATTTGTGGGGGAGGGCAAGGGCCTTCATGGAGGTCTGGCCTTGGCCACTTAGTCCTATAGGTAGGAACAAACCCAAAGCAGTTAATTAGGCAGCCTGGCAGGAGAAGCCTGGAGAAAACCAGAGATCTAGTACAAAAAGGAAGGGTTATTTATTAACAGTAGTTGTCTTTTAAAGTTTTTATTTTTGGCAATAAAGAGCAAAACGTACGTAATCGCCTTCATGCGTCATCGTGCCACTAACCAAGCCAGCCAGCTCTGCCTCCCCTCCGTGGCCTTTGGGCTCCCTTCTTCAGGCTAGCTTATTCCTCTAGGTGGTCATTGCCTGGGTCAGGGTCAGAGCTGAGCGGGCTGTGGCCACCTCCCGGGCTCCGGTGCTCTGTCGGAGGGGGCCTCTTGCTTTATCATCCTCCTGCCACGACTTCAATAATGGTTATTTACAAGAAGGTCTGTTCCCTCAAATCAGAACCCTAAAATATTAAAAACAAAACAACCCAACACACACACAACCAAAGGTTTGATGTGAGTAAAAAGATAGCCCTTCTGCACGGTCGTCAGTAAATACCAGCACTAGAAAATCATTTGCTTTAATTGCATTTCAGCAGGGAGCCTCAGCACCATGTGGAGGGGGAAGTGGGGAGGGCTCGGCTTCTGAGTACTTTGGCTGCCGGAGGGAGGCCAGACAGGGCAGAGGGGCTCCCTCTGTGGGAGCACTGCCCACGCCGGTCACTGAGAGCGGGCAGCAGGGCGCGCCCCCCCCGCAATCCTCCTGCACGGCCGGCCTGGCCCGGGGGCAGGAAAGCGCCCGGGACTGGCTGTCCTCCCCGGGCCGACGTAACCAGCACCCCCCACGCCCAGGGCGTCTCCTCAGCCTGCTAAGCAGGAAGGAGTCTGGGCAGAGACCATTTTCAAACCAGATTTTCACCTGAGGTGTCACCAGATGTCACCTCTGCTGAAAACTCCAAGTGCAGGGCTACCAAGTGGCACAGTGTAAGTTCGGATCCTTCCTGTGCCACTCTAGGCCCAGAGGGACTGAGAAGCCACCTGCTGTCTCCGTCCCTGGGCTGCTTGGGAAAAGCCAGCAGCCAGCGCAGCAGCCCGGAGTGTGGAGTGTCTCCCTCCTCTGGCCCTGGCAGCAGGAGGGCTGGTACCATGGGGGACAGGGAAACCGCTGCCCTCACATTCAAAAACAGCCTTGACTGTGGCCTGGTCATGGGATTAAAAAATGTGTATGTGGTGGCAGGGAGGGTCAGAGGGGGAATCTTATTAATATAGAATACGTCATAAGCCATATATATTAAAATCATTAACAGTATATAGTCCCATGGTAGCTCCAGCCCCTCACACATGCTCAGGTGGCATGGCCAGCCCTTTGCCTTGGTCCAGTCTCACCCTCGGGGGCAAAGAAGGGACTGCTTGCTCCCTTTCCCCAGGCTCTTGGCCCACAGCCCCTCCATGCCATCCACGATACGCTGCAGGCAGCCCCAGTGGTCATCTGTGCGTGCCAGCTCTGCCGTCATTGGGAAGGGGCCTTGGCCTCACTGCTGTCCCCCTGGCTGGGCTTTGGCTTTAGCAGGATGAATCTGTTGAGGAGGTCCGTTTCTGAGCTGGCCTGGGCCGTCCCATACCCCTCACCTGTGGACACAGAGGCAGGCTGAAGCCTTGGGCCCGGGACGGAAGGCCCCTGCCCAACATGCCTTGTCCTCCACAGAGCCTCCTGGCCGGTAGGGGTGGGGCCCAGCAGTGACTCACCGGCATAGCTGGAGGCCTCAGCGATGTTCTGGGAACCTGTGATGTGGTGCCAGTAGGCACTGCGGGGCAGCATGGTAGTGGGCGTGCAGGGGTATGAGTAATGTTCCGTGCCCTTGTTCAGCAGCTGTGGGGCAGAGAAGGGTCAGTGGCTAAGCCCAGAGCAGCCAGCCCAAGACCCTGCCTGCCTCTACCGGACACACCAGCTGGAGACAGCTGCCACTCTCCCGGCCCCTGGCCCGCCCACCCGCCAGCCTGCCCCTACACTGGGACACGCACTGCCTCACCCTCACGTTCTTCTCCATTTCCAGCAGGACCCTCTTGTGCTGCTCGGCGATGGCCAGGGTGGCACTGTGGACCCGCTGGTAAATCTGTTCCCCCTCCTGTGTCTGGAAGGTGTAGAGCCCTTCCCCAGCGTCACACATCCTGGGGACACAAGTAGCACCAAGAGCCAGGTGGTGGGTATGCCCCCATGTGTGTGCACATGCATGGTCAGGCTCTCATCCGGGAACAGGCAGGGCTGTCATCTGAGGGTCTGACCACCCAGCTCAAACGTGCTGAACATTTTCTATGTGCCAGGTGGGGGTCTAAATGCTTTACAAGGATTAATCCATTCCATTTTCCCCACCACCCCACTCTGGTCTGTGTGCTACTACAGTTTCCTCGTTATTATAATTTTTCTCAAGCCATTTTACAGATGAGGGAACTGAGGCATTCAGAAGGTAACAACGAAAGTTACACGGTGGATTATACAGAATTTGAGTCTAGGCAAGCTGCTCCAGGGTTCAAGCTATACCCAGTCCTTACCATAACCCAATCTATGAGGTTAGGTACTTTTATTATCCCCTATTTGACAGAGGAGGAAACTGAGACTCAGGTCCACAATCACAGAGCTAGTCAATGCCAGTGCCAGCATCTGATTAGAGCCTGAGCAGTTTGACTTGGTAAACAGCTTCACTTGACCTACCTGCTGTGAGTCTCAATTTCTTCATCTGTAAAATGGGTTCCCCTTCAGCATGCTATGCTGATAAATAACTTAAGCTTCCAGCACAGTGCCCGACACAAGTGAATGGCAGCTACCATCATGACCACGGTTGGACGGCAGGGAGGCGAGTGGGTCCTACCGGCCAGCCTCGAAGGTAAAGCGTGTGGCATCCCGGCCATAGCGGCGCAGTGAGCAGAGGGGCCACGAGACGAGCTTCACGCGGGGGTTGTGTATGTCCCAGAGGTAGATGTTCTCGTGGGTGATCTGCAGCTTGCACTCGCCATACACATCCAGGTTGGGGCAGGGCAGCAGGAAGACGTTGAAGCGATCTGGATGGGAGTGGACAAGTGGGCCTGGAGCTTTGTGGGGGGCTGCGGGGGAGTCTCCCTCTCACCCCAACCCCGTGCCAGAGCCAGGCCTCACCTGTCTGCTCGCACTGCACTCCTGGGGCCAGGAGGTCCGGCTCTCCCAGACTGATGTCGTTGAGCCTCGACCCCAGGCACTCCACAGAGAGAGTCTTGTACCACTCCTCTGCCTCCAGCTCTGGAGAAGATAGTCCCTCATCGTGCTGCCAGCTCAGGGGCCCGCAGCAACCCACCCCATCTGCTTCAGCCGGAGTTATCCCACCCCGCCAGGCAGAGAGGGCAAGGCCAGTGGGTTCTGCGTGCCTGCCCCACCTCATCCTGGGGCTGCTCCCTCAAAGGTGCCCTCCACCCACACACATCATACCCAGGCAGGGCAAGCCTTTGCTCTGCCTCCTACCAACTGGACCTTGACCAGCCCACAGCCTGCAGCCGCATCCCCTCACCTGAGTCGCAGGTGAAGGTACGTGCTGAGTCATCGGTGAATATGATGGCCACTGCCTGTCTCTTGGTCTCCTTGGGGAGCCGTGTGACACACTTGACATTGCTGATCTCCGTCACCTGGAACAGCATCCACAAGGTACTCGGCCAGGTTGAAGCACCTCCCTCTGCATCCCCCACAGCTTTGCCACCCCCCGGAGGGTCCTCTTGGCCCTCAGGACTCTGAACAAATCATCACTGCTTACAGGTTGGGAGAGCTAGGGCCCAGGCCCCCTAACCTTGGGGCAGCCTCGGAGGCACACTGACTTCTCATCTGGATACTTCTCCAGCCGCTGGGGCCCCTTGCTGGAGGATTTCCGGAACACCAGCCAGCACCTCCGGTAGATCTGTGGGACAAGATGGCAGGGGGATCAGACCCCGGACCACTCCCAAAGCAGCCGGTGACCCTGGAGTTACCCCTGCCTACCACAGCGGGTGGTGCCACACAGCCTTCCAGGGAGCTCAGGCCCAAGAGACCTGCAGACAGCTGACACCAGCATGACACCCTGCCCGGGGGAAGAGGCCCCTCCCCGAATTGAAAAGTCAGTCATTTCTTGGCTGGCTCTGAAAGGCTGTTCCATAAAGGGTGCTCCTGAGTTACTGTTTACTATGAGCTCAGCTCTGGGTTTAACGTAAGTAGCCAACATTTATTGAGTGCTTCCTATTTGTACTTTTTGTTATTAGCACTCTTCACATTTAATCTCAGGGTCACTCTTGAGGTCGCTTCTATTATCATCTCCACTTTACAGACAGGGAATGAGGCACCCAAAAATTGAGTAACAGCTAATGAATGGTAGAGCTGGTATTTAAAACAGGCTGCCTAGAACCAGGGCTGTCCTGGGAGCCCGCTGCGCTAAGGTTCTGCCCAGGGCCCCAGGAGCACCCGCCACGACAGAGGCAGCGCCGCGGGGACAGGGATTAGGCCCTGGCCGGGTCCCAGCCTGCACAGCACCGTGGCCCTTGTTCTTAGAGCCGGGGGAGGGCTCTTGATGTGGGTAACACCCCCTCTTGTCTCTAGGACCTTTCACTAACCCTCTCTTTTCATTCTCTGACCAACCCTGGAGTGTAGGGAATCAGGGTTAGGTCCCTGTTCCAGCTGGGAAACCAGAGGCTCTCAGAGGTCAAGGAGCAGAGCCAAGAACCTGGGGTTACCCCAGAGCATGGTGCCTTCCCGGGCAAGGTTCCCTCCTTGTCCCGACCACTGCCCGTACCTAAATCCACCCAAATTCTCTATAGCTTCACGGACTCCATCCAAGAGGCAAGAGCCAGGGAGCAGGAAGCCAACCACTCTCCGGGGCTAAAGGGCAAACTGGCTTGTCAGACACCCCCCCCAGAGGGGTGGCCCTAGCCACCTGCCTGGGCTGCTGACTCTTCCTCCCATGGCCCCCTCCCTCCCACCTTAGGCTCTCTTCCAGCCCAAAGTCTGGCTGGGATGTACCCAGTCTTTCAGCCAGCACTCCAGAAGCCTGGCAGAGCCATTCCCCAGGAATCTCCAGTGCTCCTCTCACTGGCAAACAGTGGGGAGACTGAGGGGCCCAGAGCAGAGGAGACGAAGGGGCCTCTGGGCCACAGGCTCAAGGCCCCTCCCCTTCTCTGCCCTGCTGCATGGGTACCAGGTCCTCAGCAGGCAGGATCCCAGGGTGCAGTGGGCTCAGGCAGTCCCCATCCCAAGAAGCTACTCACAACCAGGCTATTTCTGGCCCCTGAGACTAGGAGACATGTCTGTCCCTGCCCCCATGACCCTGGCTCAGCCCCTGGTCTATCCACCCAAACCCCAGCAGGCCTCAGCTCTCAGCTGGGGAGCTCCTTTAGGGCAGAGACTGTATTTTATTCTCAGAATCCTCACATCCCAGTCGCCTCGTTAGCAGACCTCTGCTGAACAAGTGAATGATCATATGAAGGGACCGTGAATGAATGGATGGATGGATGAATGAATGCACGAATGCTGCCGACCCAGATATGCCCTGCCAGGATGGGCTCCATGCAGTCTGCAGAGGCAGGGGCAGAAGTCCTGGGGGCCTGAGCACTCCGGTTGCCTGGTTACAGGACACACACACACACACACACACACAGGCAGCACGCACACACACACACACACACGCAGCACGCACACACAGAGCCCCAGGGAGCCACTGCGCTCAAAAGCCCTCCTTCCCCACTTCTCATAGGTCTTTGATCAGCGCTTCAGAAACACTCTGCCAGAGCTCTGCCTTGGGAGGAAAGCCCTGGCAGGTAGGAGGATCTGCTCCTGATCTCTTCCAGCCCTTCCCCCCTCACCTCTGTGGGCTGAGGCAAGAATGGCTGCCCCGGGACAAGAGCAGCTGGGTGGCCGCAGCCCCTCACAGCAGGTCTGCAGGGGGAAGCCGGGTTCCCTGAGTGCGGGCGATTCCATACTGGGCCTGGCCACGCCCCAGCCCCTAAACCCTCCCCCTGACTGTGCCCACCATGGGTTCCCAGGCCTCCCCTGGAACAGGCCTGGTTCTGAGCCCAAGCGGCCGCCCCAAGTGGCTTGCCTTCCTGGGAAGCTCTGTTCTGGACAGGGCCACAGCCCAGCTGGCCCCTGGGAACCTGACAGGTCTGGGCCCTCAGGAACGAGTCGCCACACTAGAACCTGGGCCCCCACCCCCTTGCCTCCCCACCTCAGCCTTAGTTCTTCTCCTTGTTCTGTGCGCAAAGTAGGCTCCATCCTTCTCTCAGGGCAAGAACAAGGTGGCTGATGGCCACCACGGCCCAGGTTGGGATACAGTCCAAATCCAGCTAAGACCCCAAACATGCCCACCAGCTAAGCGGCTGCCTCCTGCCCGGACAGAAAAGCCTCCCACAGGGGCCCCGGGGGGGAGGGCCACAGGAGGGGAAGGAGGAGCAAGAAGCACCCTGACCCAAGGCCAGTCCAGCTCTGTCTGGTACGCAGGCAGGGAAGCTGAGTATCAGAGCCCCGCTCCTCCCCCACCCCACTCAGCTGAGCCAGGAAGCCTTGAGCGGTCGGATCCCCCCACCCCATCAAGGCCATGGGGGAGGGGGAAAGGAAGGGCAGGGGACCCAGGTAAAACACAAGACTTGGGCCACCTCAGTCACCAGGGTTTCCTTTCTACTGGGGAGACCCCTCACTGGAGGAGGGAGGAGGGTCCGGGAATAAAGGCTGCTCTCGGGACAATCTCACCAAGATTATTAAATTGGCCCCTGGGGCCCCTGCTCATGCCTTTTGGGGGGTTTCCAGCAGTATGGGGTGGGAGAGGGTGCACACCCAGCAAAGGTGTGTCTGAGGCCTCACCTCCACAGGCCCTCCAAGCCCCCAGCCACCTCCAACACCTGGGAGGAAAGCAGCCTGTCCCAGTGCCACGGGCCATCCGGCCAGGTTCTCTCTCATAAACCACGGAAACGCCAGCTTCTGCACCCCTCCCACCACTGCCCTCCCCCCCAGCAACCAACCACTCTCCTTCTCAAATGCTTTTTTTTAACTGGAAAAGCAACCACCAAAGATAAATAAACGCCGGTACACAGAAAGCAATGGGAAGCAGGGGAGATGAGGTACTTAAAAGCAAAGAGGCCAGGAGAGGGGAGGGAGGGAACGAGGAGGTGATGGCAAGGGGAAGTGAGAAGCCGGTCTCAGCTCGGACACAGCCCGGCATTTCCAGCCACTGCCCTGGGGACAACTTCAACAATAGCAGGGGAGCCGCCTGCCCATCGGCTGCCACCGCTGGCCCAGCCGCTGGGATGCCAGCCAGCCAGCCCGGCTGGGGCGGGAGCTGCAGCAGGCAGAGCCGGGCCCAGGCACATGCTGGGCAGCCCGCTGGCCAGAAGCCTCGAGACCAGCAATGCACGATGCCGGGCCACAGGCGGGCAGCCGCGCACCCCGGACACGCCACCAGGCGCCAGACCAAGTTCCTTGGCAGGGCCCCTTGGAGGTGGCTCACCCCGAGCTTCCTGCTCTTCATCTTCACGTAGCCCTGCTTGACGATGTCGTTGAAATTGGTCGCCATGGTTTCTCCACCGTCTCTGAGGCTCTGGCCGGCCCAGGCGAGGGGAGGGATGCCCAGGTGGCCTCGGTTTCCTGGCTCCTCCGATCACCTGTGCGAGATACTCCGTCGGGGCTGCCGCACGGGCTGCTCCTCACCTTGGCCGCCTCAGCATTGTTCTAGCAGCTCCTTCGCCCGGAGCCTGCTGGAAGTAAAAATGACAGGGAGATTACACAGTGACATCTTTCTCTTCCCCTGGCTGTCTCGCTCTTTCTTCCTTCCTCTTCCCACACTCCTCCCTCCCTTCCTCCCTCAGCCCGCCCTTCTTCCTTCCCTTCCCTCCCCACCCCAGGACGACAGAACCATTCAGGAAAACCGAGGTGGAGGCAGCTACGAGGAAAATGGTCCAGCCCAGTCCCCTCCCTCACGGCTGGGGCTGGCGGTTAACCCCTTCCTGGGAGGACTGGCTCTGGCTCCTGCTGTGGAGGTGCGGGCAGAGGAAAGGAGGTGGCCCCGGAGCTGCTGTCGGGCCCTATCGCCTGCTACAACTTAGGGGTAAACTTAGAGCAAGCCCCCCTCCTGTGCACAGGAGCCTCCACACGGGAAAGCCTTCCCAGAGATGGGGCTCTTGGGAGATGGCACAGGTTCTGGGACCCATGCTCCCCGAGGTTAGACAACTTGCCTGGTCAGCCTCAGCAGACCCCCCAGTCCCTCTGCCCCACCCCGTTCTGTACCTGGTTCTCCTCAGCTCCAGGCAAGAGGCTGAGACTCGTCACCTCAAGCCCGCTCAGGCCCTGCTCTCTGCCCCTGGAACTCTTCAGCAGCTCGTCTGGGTGCCGCTTCCTGGGTGGGAGGGCAGAGTCCAGTGGGGCGGGCTCTCAGATAAGCCTGAGGAATGTGCTGGGCAGGCTGGAGGTGGCCACTGTGGAAGCAGTCACCTCGCCCTGGCGCTGGGAAGGTCGGGCTGGTCTGTGAGGGCACTGGGTCTGGCCAGGACTTGCGGTGCCCCACGTCCTGAGCACAGGCAGGAGTTAATTACATGGAGAACTAGCAATCACCTGGGCTTGGGGCAGAGGACAAAGCTGGACCACATTGAGGGGCACCAAGGGGCAGTCAATATGCATCGGGAAAAGGGATGCCGTCAGGGGCTCTCAGAATCAGGCAGATTACCAGATAACGAAGACTCAGACTCAGGGGGGAGGTGTCTCACTGATGACCCAGTCCAACATCCATTCTACATCATTTTACAGTTGGGGAAAAGAATGCTGCCCAGAGAGGATAAGCAGCATGGCCAAGGTCACACAGCAAGCCCAGGGTTCAGCCAAGGACAAGTAAGTTCTGGAGTGGGTGATGGAGGCAGGCCTGGAGGTGGAATGCCCTGCCACATGGCTCTGGCTGCCTGCCACCACCTAAGCCTTCTCTGCCATCCAGGCTCAGAGGCAGGGCTGTGCCAGCAACATGGCCCCCCGTGTCTCCAGGATCGCTGGGTGGGAACGGAGCAGCATTTCTGGGGTCAGCTGGGCATCTGTGCTGCCAGGACAGGGCCCTGGGGCAAGCATCCTGCTGGAGCTGCCAGCAGCTTGGCATTAATTAATCTTCTGGAGGCCTGTCGAGTCCCTAACAAGGAATAGATGTGACTACCCCAGTGAGCACACGAAAACAGGCAGAGGGACAGAGATGGTAGTGCTCCCTATGCCCCTTGTACCCCAAGAGCCTCTTCAGCACCCCTCAGTGGTCTCCCTGCCCATCCACTCGCTCTCTCCCAGCTCCCTGGGGGCCAAGACCCTTCCACACCCAAGTGGTCTGCTTTCCTCCTATAAGGTCTAGCGTGGGGTTCCCTCCCTGGCACTGACCCCCAACATCCTTGCCATACCTGGGTGCTGGCACTCAGAGAAGAGTAAGTTTTCCCAGCTCTGTCTCCACTGCCTGGGGCTGCCTTGTCCCCACAGCGAGGACCAGCTCCGTAAAAGCCCCCTCCAAGATGCCAGCTGGCTGGCTACTGGCTGAGGGTCCACAGCATGGAAGGCCCCTTTCAGAACACACCTGCAGCAAACACGGGGCCCCTGGGTTCATCCAAGGCAGCCGGAGATGTGGCCCAGCCAGGAACATGAATCAAACTGGCAGGTGGTCCTGCGTAAGCCACTTAACTCCTCAGCGCCTCAATTTCCCCATCAGTTAAAAAAACAATGAGGATAAATCCACCTATTTTAAATAAGGAAATGAATCTATGAGGCACCTGCCTGCCCACGTTGGACCCAGAGCTTCTGCCTTGAAAACCCCAAGGGCTGTTTTTATTGCGAGAGCCGCTGCCCAGCCGAGGGCTGTGAAAGCACCCTAACCCAGCCTTCCACCTGCCCAGTGCAGGCCTGCTCCTTCCTGGCTCCACCAGTTACCTTCTCAGCAGCACCCCTTGAGTGACTGCAGTCACCAAGCTCTCAGGAGCACCTCTGCCATGTCTGTCCACCGTCCCACACCCCATGCCCTAGAAATAAACCCACAGAGACAAACCAGTGGGAAGAGCAACCTTCCAGGGGAAGCCTGGGTGTCAAAGGGCCTGGCAGCTCACACTGGCCTGGAGTCACAGGTGGTGCTGACCTTACTCAGTCCCTAATGAATATGCAAGAGCAAGACCCACGCTGGGGCCCAAAGTGGTAGAGCAAAGGGGAGTTGGGGAGGAGGGAGAGAGGGGAAAGGGCCAATAGGTAGACTCACAAATTTGATGGGCAATGGGGACAAGGTGAGAGGGGGCACCCAGAGCCAACCCATGCCCCAAAGGGACTGCACTGTGTTAAGCAACAGAAGTGGCCCCCAGGCTGAGCCTGTGTGGACCCAATGAGGCATCAAGGGATGGAGAGCAGCTGAGCTCAGCAGGCCAGGAACTGGGAAGGCAGCCCCCGCCCTGCCGCACCTGGGGCCACTTTCCCCATCACTCCTGAACAACCACCAGCTCTGCCTCTCACGAGCCTAGAGCAGGGGAAAAGGCCCCGCTAACTGGAGAGGGCCTGCGGTCTGAGGTGTGCAAGGTCAGCTCTGAGCACCCAGAGGGGCTACGCAGGGCGCCCAGCAGCCCCCTCAGCACTGCGGTAGGGAGCAGGGACCCCCGTTCCTCCTCCCAACCTGGCATCGAAGCAGCTGCTCAACCAGAGACCGTCCCTGCCCTGGACCAGGCCACCACTGGCTCCTCCAGAAAGAGGAGGAGCCCCCCTCTCCCAGGAAGGGCAGGTGTCCTGTGCGGAGGGGGCAGGAGACTCCCTGGTGCCCAGCAGAGGGGTGGGGAGCGGCCCCCTGCTCACCTGCCCCATGCGGCAGCTGTCTGAGCACCCCTCCCTGCACCTCGATTCTGCCTGGAGGCTTTGGCTCCAGAACAAACGCTACCCGCTGCTGTTGGCAACCAATGACTGAGTGGGAGCGGCTGCCTGCCTGGCTGGGCCTCCCCACCCCATGACAGATCGGATCTTATCAGGGCTTCAGGGACAGCCCTACCTGGACACTTGGACACCGTCTCACTGACGCTCGCTGTCTCCACCCCCGGCAAAGATCCCACTGGCGGGATTCTCTCCGGCACGAGGGACATTTCCCATCACCTGCCTGGTCCTCTCTACCCCTGTGTGATTATTATCAGGGGCCAGGAGGAGGTCATCCCCTCCCCAGACGGCCCCACCCCTGACCTCCACCCATGCAAATCCCCACAAGCAACCACCACCTGAAACACTGCAGGTCCCAAGATGGGTGGCAAAGACAGATCAAAAACCAGCGGGGGGGGGGGGGGGAGGGGGGATTCCCTGGTGGCGCAGTGGTTAAGAATCCGCCTGCCAATGCTGGGGACATGGGTTCGAGCCCTGGTCCGGGAAGATCCCACACGCTGTGGAGCAAATAAGCCTATGAGCCACAATTACTGAGCCTGTGCTCTAGAGCCCACGAGCCACAACTACTGAAGCCCGCGCACCTAAAGCCCGAGCTCCACAATAAGAGAAGCCACTGCAATGAGAAGCCCGCGCACCGCAACGAAGAGTAGCCCCCGCTCACCGCAACTAGAGAAAGCCACACACAGCAACAAAGACCCAATGCACCCAAAAATAAACAATAAATAAATTAATTATTTAAAAAAAAAAAAAACAACTGGGCAGAGAAGACTGGCGGGAGGTGAGGACATCTGAACAGCCCCCAGTTAGGAAAGTGGTGCTATGTCTCCACACTACTGCCACCCCGCTCTCCCCAGGTTGCCTGCCCACCCGTCCAGCCTCATCTCCCCCGGGGTTGGCCTTCTTTCTGTTCTTCAACATGCCTAACTCCTACCCACGCAGGATCACTGCACTTGCTGTTCCCTGCCTAAAACTCTATTCCCTCAGATGGTCCCAGGTTCATTCTACTGCATCATTCAGGTCTCAGCTCAAAGACTGTCACTTCAGAGAGGTCTTCCCAGACCACGCTGGCCAAAGGAGCTCCCCAGTCAGCCTCTATCGCAACACCCAGATTCACTGTCCCCACATATCACTATAGGGTTTGCCTCTTCATCTGCTGATTTGCTACTCGGCCACTCCCTGTCTCCTACAGCGCCCTAGAATGTCAGCTTCCTGATGGCTAGGCCGTGTCTGTCTAGTTAATGGCTCCATCCCAGCACCCAGAATGGTGCCTAGTGTGGCACAGGTGCTCGGTATTTGGGGACTGAAAACATTAATTATCTCCAGGCCTTGTTCTCCTCATCCTTTCTCCCACCACCAACAATATCCACCTGGTCAGACCCAGCTCAACTTCCAGAGATGTGTGAGCAGCAGTGGGTTCCCATCTCCCTGGGCCCCAGACCCACAGTTTGGTTCAAAGCTGATCCGGGGGGTGCGAGACAACACTGCTGACACTGTGTCCAGGCCTGGCCAGGTGGCCCCACCTTGGCCCCAGTTGTTGGATGAGGTCATGCCCAGCTCTGCTGCCCTGCCTGAGAGGGAAGAGCTAGAAGTAGCCAGTGCCCAGGCTCAGAGGGGCAGGCAACTGGGCAGGAGGGGGCACAGCTCCTGAGACCCATCCCAGATGGGGGACAGGAATGGCCTGCACTGGAGCCACATCCCCTGAAAGGGGCAAGAAAGGAATCTGCACTAAATAAATAAGCCCAGCCTCGAACTGCTGCTGTGAATCCTGCCAGGCCTGTCACTGCCCTTGACTCTCAGCCCCCTACCGCCGAAACCCTCCATCCAAGTCTCCTGGCAACTGCCACGCACCCACGGCTGGGGACAGGGAGACAGCACAGAGGCCCTGCTCTGCCCACATCACCCAGGTGCCCAGCCTCCGCTCGTGCCCCTCTGCAGTGACAGAAAGCATTTAACTGGAAGCAGGGCTTTGGGTGTCCTGGGAGAGAAAGTGGACAGGACCCCAGGACCAGGGAAGAAGAATCAAGGAAAGGAGGCAGCTGGCTCCTCCTTTAAGTTGTAGGGTAGGAACCATTTGCAGGTAGGGTGGGCAGTAGCCGGGCAGATGGAGAAAGTGTTGGAATTTGGGGGTGGGGGCTGAGAGAGCAGGAGGCCACGGGAGCAGGAAGGGCGGGAGGAGGATGGGGGCTGTGATGCGCAGGGTTATGCCCCCTCGGGATGGCAGGCCCAGGGCCAGGGAGTACAGGGGCCTGGGCTCCTCCGATGAGTGAGTGTGGGGTAGGCGTGAGGTCAGGCCCCGACCTGGGCTCCCCTGGAGAGGAGAGCTGGGGGTAGGCGGAGCTTAGGGGGTAGTTTCAGGGGCCGGGGCTGGCTTTTGGAAGTGGACCCCTGAGGCCCCCCACAGGGTAGGAAGGTCCCAAGGGCTTGGAGAGTTCTCAGGTTGGAGTCGCCGAGGGTCTCGAGGGTTCCGGCGCGGCCTAAGGCCCCCTCCCCGCCTCGCGCCCCCCTAGTTACCTGGGCGCCGCGGCCCCTGCTGGGGGCGCTGGCTCGGCGGGCGGCGGGCCAGGCTCATGCCCGCGTCACGGCGCGGCCCGCGGGGGCGGCGGGGTGGCGGCGGCGGCAGCGCCCGGCGCCGGGTGGGGACTGCCAGGGAGGTGTAGCCGCCCAGCTCAGTTCGGGCTGGGACTCGGCGGCGCTGCCCAGCAGCCCGGCTCCAGCCACTCCGCCCCGCCCCGCCCCGCCCCTCCGGCGCGGCAACCACCCCCCGGCGGCCCGCCCCCGCCGTATTCCTCCGAGCCGAGGGACACGCACTTCCGCCCCGGCTTCCTTTCCCTCCCCGTGCCCCAACCAACCACCGTTCCCATCCCCAGCTCGCCTCCGCGGCCCCTTCAGGTAGCCCTCGGTACCCCGGCTCAGCCTCACCGCCCCTCCCTGGGCCCCAGATTCCAATCTCACATCGCCTCTCAGCCCCTGAAAGCTGAACACCACATCAGCTCCCAGCCCCCAGATCTCAGCCCCCACCCCGACAACTTCTACAGGAATCATACACACATCCACTGCTCCTCTATCCCCTACAGGACTTCCGGGGCCGTCCACAGCCTAGCCAGGACCCCCGGTGACCTCCTTATCGCCCCACCCACCCCCGCAGAATCCAATAGCTTCGTGCGCGCCTCTCTCCTAGACTGTCAGCTCCCCTAGCAGTCTGCCAGCCTCTCCTTCCTCCCCTGCCCTCCTCACCGCCCTCAAAACACCCAGTACTCCCAACCTACGTCCCCCCGAGACTTTGCCCTCAAGTGCCAGCCCCGTTGCCCTCCATCACCTCCCAGCACACACACTCTCCTAACACTCAGTCCTGCGCAGGTGTCCTGTCACGGCCCTGCTGGAATCACAAACCACAGGCCTCCCCAGCTGTGCCAGGCAGGGATGAGGACTTTGCCTAGGGCCTCCCCACAGGAGGGACTGTGTCACCCTGCTGGTTTTCTTGTCTGCACCCTTCTACACCAGTGGTTTGCAAAGTGAAGGGTCAGCATCAGCATCACTTTGAAACTTGTTAGAAATGCAAATTCCCTGCCCCAACCCAGACCTGCAAAATCAGAATCTCTAGTAGTGCCCAGAAATCTGCGTTTTAACAAGCCCCTAGGTGATTCTAATGCACACTAACCCCTGCTTTACACCAAATATACAAAACTAAACAAAAGGCCACACCTAAACAACTGAAATCCTAAAAAATGAAAATGCCTCCCAGTCCAACCCTTGTCCAGGTTTCCTCAAAGGAAATCCCACTCTAGAGAAGCTTCCTCCAATCTATCCAGGGCCCAAGGACCACAGCACTCACCCATGGAGTCCATGCCCCTGCCTCATAGACACTGGGCCTCAGCCTGGCCTAGTCTTGCCCACGGAACTTCTTAGGGGGCTGTTTCTCTTCCCCTGAATATTTCCCAGGGAGGTCACTGTCATGCCGGTGGCCACCAAGGGAGCCCCAGGGACTCCCAGCAGCCTCTGCCCTGGGCCTGAGCTAACCAGTCTTACGCGGCCAGGGGAGGAGGTGGCCGCGCTCGTCCCGTCCCTGCCAGCCAAGCTGGCCTGGGTCTTGACCTCCTGACCTCCCCCATACATCTTCCAAATTTGAGCCCACCTGCTTTGCTTCAAACCACAGCTCATAAAGCCCCCAGCACTTGATCCGTCACAGCAAAGTCTTTTCACCACCAGTAACCTTTGGAGGAGTTTTGGCCAACAGCAAGCACCAAAAGAGTGTTCGTAATAAAAAAGCATCTTCTCTAGAGTGGGGTTTCTGAAACTTCTTCATTCTCTCATTCTCCTAATTTTTGCCCAATCCACTCTCTGTCTGCAGTACTGTCACCCAAATTTTTTTTAATTAAACTTTTTATTTTGAGATATTTGAAGAGTCACATGCAGTCGTAAGTTATAATACGGAGAGAATCCATGCGCCTTTACCCACTTTCCCCAATGGTGACATCTTGCAAAACTGAGTACAATATCACAAGGAGCATGTTGACATTGAAACAGTCAAGATACAGAAATTTCCATCACACAAGATCTCTCCTGTTGCCCTTTTATAGCCAAACTCACTTCCCTCCCCCTCTCACCCCTCCTTAACCCCTGGCAACCACTAATCTGTTCTCTATTTCTATAGTTTGGTCCTTTCCAGAACGTTGTAAAATTAGAATCATAAGTATATAATCTCTGGGGACTGGCTTTTTTTTTACTCAGCATAATTCTTTGGAGATCCATCCAAGCTGTTGCATGTATCAATACTTTGTCCTTTTCGTTGCCAAATAGTATTCCATGGAATGTACGTGCCACAGTTTTATTTTGCACACTCACTGAAGGATGTCTGGGTTGTTTCCAGTTTTTGACTGTGATGAATAAAGCTGCTATAATCATTCACATATAGGTTTTTGTGTGAACATAAATCTTTATTGCTCCGGGGTAAATGCCTAGGAGTGCAACTACTGGGTCATATGGTAATTGTATGTTTAGTTTAAAAACTGCCACTCTGTTTTCCAGAGTGGCTGTATCATTTTACATTCCCACCAGCAATGTATGATGACCTCATTTCTTCACATCCTTGCCAGCATTTGTTGTTATCACTTTTCTTTTTTTCTTTTCAAGCCGTTCTGATAAGTGTGTAGGGATATCTCATTGTGGCTTTAATTTGCATTTCCCTGCTGGCTAATGTTGAACATCTTTTCATGTGCTTATTTGCCATCTGTGTATCTTTGCCCATGTTCTAATTTGATAATTGATAGTTTGCCTTTTTTATGTTGAGTTTTGAGAGTTCTTTATATATTCTGGATACTAGTCCTTTTGTGGATAGGTGGTTTACAAATATTTTCTCCCAGTCTGTAGCTTGTCTTTTCATCCACTTAAGAGGGTCTTTCACAAAGTAAAACTTAATTTCAATGAAGTCCAAATTTTTATTTTTCCTTTTATGGATTGTGCTTTCAGTGCCAAGTCTAAGAACTCTTCGCTTAGACCTTGATCATAAAGACTCTTTCCTATGTTTTACTCTAAAAGTTAGATCATTTTATGTTTTACAGTTAAGTCTGTGGACCATTTTGAGTTAAATTTTGTAGAATGTATGAGACTTAGGTTGATGTGGTGTTCTCCCCCAGCTTTGGCCTATGGATGTCCAATTGTTCCAGCACCGTTTTTTGAAAAGGCTTCCTCTCTTTCTTCCATTGAATTGCTTTTGCAACTTTATCAAAAATTAGCTGGATCCATCATGGGTTTTCTGTTCTGTTCCATTGATCTATGTGTCTTTTCCTCGCTAATAGCACATAGGCTTGATTACTGTAGCTATGTAATAAGTCTTGAAATCAGGTAAACTGAGTCCTCTCACTTTATTCTTTTCCAAAATTGTTTTATCTATTTTATCTCCTTTGCCTTTACATATAAATTTTCGACTAATCTTATCTACAGCTACAGAAAATCTTGCTAGGATTCTGATAGAAATGGCATTCAACCTGTTTAACAGTTTGGGGAGAACTGACATTTTTACTAGGTTAGGTCTTCCAATCCAAGAACACAGTATGTCTCTCCATTTATTTAGGTCTTTGATTTATTTCATCAGCATTATTTTGTTTTCAGTATACAAGTCCTATACACATTTTGTTAGATTTACACCTAAGCATTTTATTTAATTATTTTTGGTGATTTTAAATGGTATCGTATTTAAAATTTTTCTACCCGTGTGTTCATTGCTACTATATAGAAATAAAATTTTTGTATGTTTATCTTGTATTTTGTAATCTTGCTGCATTCAATTATTAATTCTAGGAGTTTGAGGCTTTTGGGGTTGATTCCTTGAAATTTTCTACATAAATGATCATGTCATTTGCATACAGAGACAATTTTATTTCTTCCTTTCCCATCTGTATGTCTTTTATTTGCTTTTCTTGCCTTATTGCACTGGCTAGAACCTTCAGTACTATGTTGAATAAGAGTAGTGAAAGCTGACATCCTTGCCTTGTTCTTGATCTTAGGAGGAAAGCATTCAATTTCTTCAGTGGGGTGTTGTAGAAATATCAGATCCGGTTGACTGATGGTGTTGTTGAGTTCTATATCTTTCCTGATTTTTTATCTAGTTGTTCTATCAATCGTGGAGAGAGGGGTGTTGATGTCTTCAACAATTATTGTGGATTTTTTCTTTTCTCTTTTTAGTTCTATCAGTTTTTGTTTCACATATTTTGTAGTTCTGTTGTTTGGTGCATAAACACAGCGATGAGTTCCCTGGGTTTTCATTTTGCCTCATATATTGCACACCTGGAGCTGAAGAACACCAGCAACCTGGAAATACCAATGGTCACAGACAGAAAAGCCCCCCCAAAAGCCCGCTCTCTCTAGCCACAGGACCAGGAAAGGGGTATCCTGGCAAGACAGAAAACTTTTAGACAATAACTATCTACTCCAGCCAAAAACCACAGAAGAAAACTGTGATCCCACCCTTCCCCACACCAGCAAAGGCTGAATGGGGAGCTTAGGCTATAATGACACCCACCTTCCCAGCCAGTAGGGAGGCTCTCCTGCTGCAGTGTCATGGGGAACCTGGACTTGCACTTGACCTGGGAGTAATAAGGTGCCCCTCTCCCTCCCCTCCGGGGTGCTGTCAGAGGGGGTCTAGTGTTTCAGAGTGTTCTTGTATTTGTTTTACATATAAATTCCAGAGTTTTCAGTTGCTCTTAGTGGGAGGTATAGAGAAAAGTAGGACTACTCCGTCTTTCCAGAAGCAGAAGAGCCAACTCAATTAAAATAAACATAAACACCTTCCCTGCTCTGCCCTTGAACTAAACAATAGTATTGTTCAAATCACAGGCTGGATTGTGCCAGTATATATATATTATAATATATATAATGTATTATGTATATTACTATGTATACTATATATAATACATTATATATAAAAGCTTTATGGAAGTGTAGTTGACATATATATATAAAATGTATATAGTAAAGCTTTATTGAAGTGTAATTGACATACAATAAACTGCACATATTTAAAATGTGCATATTTAAAATGTGTGATGAGTTTTGACATAGGTACACCTATCAGCACAACTCAGATAGTAAACATATCCATCATTCCATAGTTTCTTCCCTCCTTCTTATTCCTCCTCTACCCCTCCCCAACCCTCATCAGTCCCCAGGCAATTGTTGCTTTGATTTCTCTCACTATATACTATTAGTTTGCATTTTTTACTAATTGTACAGTTATGTACCCACAGTAAAATACAACAGCAATTAAAGCAAAGAAATATATATGCAACAACGTGGATGAATCTCAAAATAATTATACTGACAGTGAATGAAACCAGAAAAAAAAAAGAGTACACATTGACATATTGTGTGATTCCATACACATACACACACACACACCCACAATATAACATATTTTATACGTACATATACATCACGTCTTGAAGTGTGGAACTGTTTCATTCATGTGCTACCTAAAATCAAGTATGTGCAAAATACTACTCTGAAAAATCTTCCTAAGATCCAGTTTCCAAATCTGAACTCAGAAGTTGCACACAGTAGGTGCTCATTCAACCCCTGGGTGTAGGTGGGGGGAGGGGAGGTTGGGGTGCTGTGGGTTACCAGGAAAGCCTTCAATGGAGACTGGTGACCTCTGGCTGTGAGGCCATTGGTAAGTCATGTCCCCTCCCAGAACCTCAGCGCCCTCCTTTTAAAATCATGGGTGGGATGAGGGATGTCCCCAGATTTACAGGTGAATGGCCCATCCATCTTCCTGCACGGATTAGGGGAGGTTAAATGAGGATGGTGCCAACTGGGCTTGGCTCTCCAGCTCATGGCCGGGGTTCCCAGCCCCAGTTTTAGTCCAGCATTGATGCTGGGCTTGAGGCTCGGGACGAGGTTGGGGTAGTTTCCTGGTCTGCGGCTGCATTTGCTTTATCAGGTCCTTGAGGCTCAAGTCTGCTGAGCAGTGGGGCCACTCAGCCCCACTAGGCAGGCTGATTTCATTTTCTTACATTTTCATTCGGTAGCCAACACACTTTCTAGGTCGGGAGACTGGCTTTGCTTCTCACCTGAGCACACTCCGGGCTTTTGGGTGCTCTGGGCCTTGGCTCATGGCTGATTTGTCGGGTGTAGGGGGCATGACTGAGCAGCCGCGATGGAGAGTGATGGAGTAGATGCTGGTCATTCTCTGGGCAGCAAATGGTTAAGCCTAGGAATTGTGATGGCGACACCTGTGTGCGCAGGACCCAAGGACGGGCACCAGCACTGCATGTGCAGCATTCCTGCTGCCTTCCCTCCTGCTCTGGTTCCCCTGGCCCTCCTCAGCTGAGAGGGAACAATGAAGCCCTGGTGGTCGGTACCTCTAATCAGGATGTGCTGCCTGGGGAAACTGAGGCAATGAATAAGGGACGAGGAGTCGGCTGTGTGAATTCAGCTCTGAGCCTCTATTTCCCTCTGGCCCACCTGAGAGGCTGTTCTCCTAAGGAGAGGGGCGCTTCAGGCAGACAAGGGCAGTGGCTTAAGCACGTAGGCTCTGGAATCAAACCACCTAGTTCAAGCCCTGGTTCCACCAGTTGGGCAATTTATCTAGCCTCTCTGTGCCTCAGTTTTGTCATCTGTAAAGTGGGGGTGATGAGTTGTGAGGAAATACATTCAGACCCCCTGGAACAGGACCCTGCATGTGGGGCGTACCCAAAACGGGTTAGTTATCCACACAGTATTTCTTTCTTTTTGCCTGTTCCCTAAATCTTCTACAACGGCCACGTGCAAATTTTTCAATTAAAACAATGTGTTTAAGTAAATCTGTTACTTTAAGTTAAAGGAAGTGATTACTCCTCCCATAACCTCCACCCTCCAATGGGACTGTTTTGGAGGGGAGGGTGTGGGGACAGTGCTCTGTGAGGGGTTACACTCCGGATATATTACCTCTCCCGTGCTGAGAGCAGCCCAGGCCTCAGGGCCTGTCCCAGGCGTCCCGCTGCGAGGGGGTACTTGAAAATCCTCACTCAGGACAGAGGCAGGGAAGCACGTGGGGGTCGATCCCAGCTGTGCTACAAGACCCTTCACCATTTGGAGCCTCAATATTTCCTCCCCCCAAAATGGGAACAATGAGAGTTAGATAAAATAGCATCGGTGGAAGCATCTCCCCAGTGCCTAGTGTATAGAATGGAGGGAGAGCTATTATCACACGTTACTGGTTTTTGAATCATTAATAATATACTCAGGCCCAAGATTTACCCCCAGGAAACCCAAAGCCCTTCTCTGGTGTTGACCCTTCTGGTCCCTCGCCCACACTCCTGTTTGTACATCACTTGACAGTTTTCAAAGTATTTTCACCCAAAGTACTTTCGCCCATGCTGGAACAATATTTCCCAAGCCCTAGCCACTCCAGCCACTTTGTGATTTTTCCCAGATTTAAGCATCTCCTGTGCTATTATTTGCTCAATGCTTTTCTTTAAATCACCTCACATTTTTCTATTTGCTTCAAGAGCAAACTACATAAATAAAACAAATGCATTAAATGTGTGCTGGCTAACATTGCCTGCCTAGAAAGCTAGCTCCAAGGCTTTTGTTAAAAAGGAGTTTAGCAAGCGTTAGAGAAACGCTGAACCCACACTTCCACCCATCTGAGACCTTCTTGAAACCGTCAGAGGATGAAAAGAAAAATGAACACAGAATCGCTTATGCGTAGCACGACCCCATGGCGGTTAGGGCCATTTTGTGGAGTGTGACATCCCACCACTTGCTGTGGTGGTGGTGAGTCCACACCTGGGGAAACGCCATCCGAGCTTGCTGAACCTCACTGCAGCAATCTCGAGTAGATGTCGCAATCCTCATTGCACAGGTAGAAAAACTGAGGCCCAGTAAGTAGAAGAATTTGTCCAGGATGATGTAGCCATGCCCAGACTTGAACTGGAGACCATGAAGTCTCTGTTTTTTGGGGGCCTTGACATAACCTAGAAGCATGGGGATCCTTGTCCGTGCTGGTCTCCCAGGGGGGCCCCCAGCAAAGCCCTCACTCCTCCCATACCCCCAGGTCTGCTCTTGGAAAAAGGGCAGGTTTGACAGAGCCAGAGCCAGAGGAGATGAAATCTGGAGCTGGGAGGAGTCCCCAGAATCCCAGGCAACCTTACCGTAGCCATCGGATTGGTGAGTTCTTTTCAAATGTTGTTGGTGACAGGCTGGCGTTAGTGAGAGCCCCGGCCCCCTCCACTTGCTGTACAGGAGCGCTGAGATCTGGGCCAGTTCGCCAGTCAAGATGAGGCCCTGAACTGTCTCCCTCCCCCAGCTGGACAGTGACACAAACCAGCCTCCCCAGGAACCTTCACATCAAAGGGGACTAACCAGGAGGGGGGTGGAGAAGGAGGAGATGGGGCCCCCTTGCTCCCTCTGCTTCCTTCCAAGGAGGCTGGGCAAGGGGCAATTTCCGATGAATGCAGAGAGCAGCTCTCAGGAAGGAGGTGACGTTCCAGCCCCATCTCCCAGCACATGGCTCTCTCTAGGCAGTTCCCTCTGGGCTGCCGTCCTGAGCACACGTGTCATATGCTACTAGCAGGACTGACAAGCTGTTCCCTGGACAGGCATGCCAGCCAGCAGTAAAGGGAGGCCGCGTGGTCAGGCCAGCCTTCCCTCCCTCACTGATTCGCTGATTCATTCAACAAACATCTGAGCACTTAACTCTGTGCCAGGCACTGGGCACTGGGGACACGGTGGTCGACAAGAACAGCCTGCCTCTGAGGACTTCATAGTCTAGTAAAAGTGATAGGCATGGATCTAAGAACTCCACAGTTGCAGGTGCAACTCATGAGGGCAGAGAGGGAAAGGGGCTACAGGGTGCTAGAAGAGGTATGGGGAGCACCTGACCTGCCCGGGAAGGCTTTTACTGAGGAAGTGATTCTTAAGGTGAAAGCAAAAGGGTGTGTTAATGTGGTGGAGAGGGATGGCAGAGTGTTCTGGGTTGGGGGAACTGCAAGTGCAAAGGTCCTGTGGCAGAAGAGAGTCTGCCCTGTATAAGAGCGTGGAGGAGGCCCGAGTGGCTGGAATGCAGAGGGAGATGGGGACACACGGTGCTCAGTGAGGCTGGCTATGCAGAGTCTTGATGGTCAGTTCAAGGGTTTGGTCTCCATCTTAAGAGTAATAGGGAGCTAGTCAAGGGTTTTAAACGGGGAAGGGGATAGGATCCAGTTTGCATTTTGGAAAAATCCTTCTGGCTGCCCTTAGAGAATACATGGAGGGGTCTCAATGGAATTGTGGGGAGCAAGACAGGAAGCGAAGGCAAGTCTTACAGGAGAGAGGTGGTCTGACTTAGGTAGTGAGAAGGGGCGATGGCAAGGGACAGATATAAGAGACCCTCAGAAAGTCGTGTCCCTGACTCCTTGCCGATTGGCCACCAGGAGCCAGGAGAGTCAGGGATAAAAAAGAAGAATAACGACCCCGACACTAACATTGTGGTGTCGATTCTTCCACACAAACGGAGAGAAAACCAAGCCGGCATTGTTTGCTATATTCAAATCTGATTTTTTACTCACTCCCTTTTCTTTAACAAGCTTCATCTTGCTGACTGTCCGGCATCCCCCTGGAGAAATGTACTGTCATTTATTTCACCAGCCCCTGACCACCAGCTGTTTAGCTGTCTCTATTTTTGCTTTTGTAAACAATGCCACAATGAGCACTGTGTGGCTAAATACTTGTACCCATGCTTCTATATTACACAGGCTTACAGCCTTCCTTAGGACAGGTTTCTAAAAGTGACCTGTCTTTGTTTTAGCTGCATTTTGCCAGTTTGCTCTGCAGGGATTTCTACCCTTTTACCATCTAAGGATGCACATTGACAGAGGAAAATGTTCCAACACCTATAAGGTCAAAGCCGTTGTACCTTTAATATCTGTTGCCTGGAGAAAAAAAAACAACATGGTGACTGAGGGCTATTATGAATTCTACAGGTCGTTTAAATGAATTCATGTCTCATCTGTTCTGTGGCTTCCATGCTTCCACTTGACGAAAGTGGTACCAGTCTGGGGGGAACATATGGATTTGAGAACCCCTTTGCTTTCCCCATAGAAAAAACACACTCCCTAGAATCCCCTCCCATAGAGACGCCTGGAGAAGTCATTCCCCGCTCAGAGCCCCCGTAGGGAGGAGATGGGCTTCTGAGCTGGGGGATCTGGGGAAAGTGAGCAAGGGAAGATGTGGGATAAGGCCAGTCCTCTGGATGGGACGGGTGATAGCTAAAGGCAGGGGCTCTGCTCTGGGGACCCACCCTCTGGCCATTTCCTGAAGCGGGTCTGTCCCTTGACAGCAACACCAGCTACATAATTTACGGGGCCTGGTGCAAAATGAAAACGTGGGACTCCTTGTAAAATTATTAGTAATTTCAAGACACTGACAACAGAGCATTAAACCAAACACAAGGTCCTTCAAAGTACGAGGCCCTGTGTGACTGCACAAGACACACACCCAGGAAGATGACCCTACTTGGCCAGTCTCTCCTTTCCAGAAAAGAGGTGTCAGGAGCATGCAGCAGCAGAGAGGGAGTGAGGGAGGCCGGCTCATGGGCAAGGCAGGTAAGAAAGGGCCAGGGGCCCGGCAGGCCCAGCCCAGCCTCGGCTTCGTGCTCTACAGCTGGGGACCCCCTGGGGCCTCACTGAGGCTGCCTGTCAGGCTGATGGAGTAGATGGCTGGGGTCGGGAGAGAAGCAGATCCGGCCAGAGGCCAGGCAGACAGGTGCTCACAGAACACCTCTACAGCCACAAGCCTTGCAGCAGAGCGTGGAGGCTGATTCAGAGCCATCCCGGAGGGAGGAGGAAGGAGGTGGTCAAAGTCACCCTCAGGGGAGAGGGGCGCGGATCTGAGGGCCAGGAGAAGAATGCTGAGATTAACAACGGTGGGAGCACCAGCAGCCCTTCCTGGCTCTCTGTGTGGCCCTCAGAGTCCCCACCTTGAACCTGGTGCCAGTGACACTCCACTGGACAGATGAGGAAACAGAGGCCCAGAGAGGTGCAGCAGCAGAAGCTGGAGGTCCCAACTTTTCACTCACCCTCTCTTCCCTGTCTGCTTCTAGCCCCACCCTGCAAGCGACAGATGGGGAAACAGAGGCCTGGAATGGTGGGGAACCGGCCACTAGTGGCATGGGGGTGGGGGAGGGAACCCAGGGGTCCCAACTCCCAGAGCAGGGCTTCCCCTCACAGCCATTGCCCCCACCCTTGGGTCCCTCACCTCCTGTTCCTCCTCCCTTCACCAAGCCTGTCTATTGGGTCTGGGGGCAGGGGCAAGTGTGTGTGTGTGTGTGTGTGTGTGCGCGCGCGCGCATGCCCGGGACATGCAGGGGCTTCTCCTCTTCCCCAAATCCAGAGCCAAGGCCAACTCCATGGCCACATCACCTCTCCTGGTTGACCCTCAGATGGGTGTCCCTGGTGCCTTGGTGACTGTTTTTGAATCAGCTGTGTGGTGGCCCTTCCAATCTATCCGGGTTTGATCGTCCATTAATAAATTAATGGTCCCTGCAAACAAAGAAGCAGAACAACAGAGGAAGGCTTTTTAGACAATCAATTAAAAGCCTAGGAGAGGGATTATCTCATTGAAATATCAATTTTTAATAGCACTGCATCTTTGAGTTTCCTCTCAAAAAACTTTGCACAGTCCATTTGCCTGCCCTGGTTTATAACTTCATCTCTTTGCTGCCTTTGACTGACCTGAGCCTCTGGGACTGGCCTTGGGGAGCCCAGAGCAGGGGCCTGGGAGGGAGCATGGGCAGTCATTCATTCATTTGTTCACCCATTCACTCATTCATTCATTCATCGAAGTTTAGTGAGCTCCTGCTATGTGGCAGGCATTGGTGTTGGGGGTACAACAGTGACTAATAAGAACCAAATCCTAGGCCTTAGGGAACTCACAGGCTAGCAAGTCAGCACCAGCCAGGTGAGTAAATCGGTAATTACAGAAGGAGAAACCATCTGGAAAAATCGATGTCAAGGGACTGAGAAGGAGGTTAATGGACACAGGAGAGGGAATATCTATGTAGCTAGTGAAGCCAGGGGAGGATAGAAAGGCAGAAGGAAGAGCATGCCTGGAGGCCCAGAGGCAGAAACGGACTTGGGGTTTTGGAGGAGTAGAAAGGAGGCCAGTGGGCTGGAATGGTAAGCGATGGGGAGAGAGTGGTAGATGAAGCTGTGCACAGAGACACCATCCAGACCTGCAAGGGCCCTGGAGGCCAGAGAAGAGGCATGAGTTACAGTTAAAGTACACCAGGAGCTGCTGGGGCAGTGGTTACCAGCATCCTTGCTAGAGAACAATGGCCCAGATTCACGAAGCTCCTGAGGGTCTCAACTTTGGTTTTCTCACTTGTAAGGTGGGATGATACCTGTGATCACCTCACTTGGCTGTCATGAGCATCCAAAGAAATAACAGAGGCAGACTGCCTGGCGTGGCTCCTCTTTTTTCTGACCCTACCCTTTCCCCCTTAGCTTGGCAGCTTCCTCAGTTTACCCTTTGGGGACTGGGCGATCAGATAAATTTTATCTGATAAGGGACTCCCACCAGACAAATTCCCAAGAGATTTTGTTACACACCTAACTCCAGTTTATCAGCCAATGGGGCAGGTTGGTCAGAAGGGGGTGGTGGTCCAAGAACAGACAAAGATGCCTTTGTTCTCCCAGTGTTACCGCCTAAACCCCATTCCATCCTGGAATTAAGAACCTGGGCGACTGGGCAGGTGATCAGGTGGAGGTTTCTGAGATGGGACGGAGAGCAGGGACAGCTGAGTGTGGCAGGGCAGACAGGCAGAGGCAGATCCTGGACAGAGAACCCCACCCCAGTGTGGACAAGGGCACGTTTCCTGCCTGGACAACTGGTCTTCCACACAGATATGATGGGTGTCCTTGGACAAAGGTGGACAAACAACAATACCGCTGGGAGCTGAAGCCCATGCTGGGGGCTTGACAAACGTCCTTTCTAATCCCCACAGCACCCCGTGTTACATACGTGGAAACTGAGGCTCAGGTAGGTGATGCTTAGTTAGGGGTGTAGGCGAATCCACATCTCTTTGACTGCTCTCTCTTGAGTTATTAGAATGGAGATCAAAGGAGTGAACGATTATGACCTTATTAAAATAAGCTGGAGATTCCTAACACATATTTGCTGGGTGCCCTTGCATAAGCCACTTTGCTCTCTGTACCTCAGTTTAACTCATCTAGGTAATGAGAGTCCCAACTCAGACCTGCCTAAGTTAGAGCATCAAGTCAGGTGCTGGGTGAGAAAGAACCTTGAGTGATCTCAAGAGAAGAGGGCTTGGTGACAGCGGTTCACACCATTATTACCTTACTCTCCCCTCCCCCTCTCCTTTCCCTGAACAGTCACAGAGCATCTGCTTTGAACCAGGCTCAGACCTGGGCTGAGGGCTGTAGCGGAGAACACCTGGTCTTAGGAGTTGCCCGAATTCGAACCCTGGTTCTGTGACTTACTGGCTGGTTCCTTCCCTCTCTGGGCCTCGGTTTCCTCATCTTGCCATGGTCCACCTCCGGTGGCAGTGCATGTGCTTTGAATGATACTCCCCCTGCTTTCCTGGTGGTGGGGTTGGGGAGGGGATTCGGGTTCCCATAGGCGGGGCCCCTGCCTTCAGAGCTTGAGGTCCCGGTGCGAGCAGATGAGGAACGCCCCCGTCACTGTGGAGCTGCCATCCTGTCTGACCACGCCACTGGGACTCCAGCCGTGGGGCAGGCGTGGAGAGGATGCTGGGCAGGCCAGTGTGGGAGGGAGAGAGCGGCCTGTCTGGACTGCATCCTAGAGCAACAGGGACCTGAGACCAAGGCTGCTGGGGAACGTGCTTAAGGGCAAGTCTGAAACCCACCATGGGCCAAGATGTGGAGCAGGACTTTATCGGTCCAGCAGTGGGGAGCCATGGCTAGTCCTTGAGTCGGGGAGGGGAACCCAGGATGCTCCTCTCTGATGTGGGCGAAGCCTGAGAAATGCAAAAGCCTCAGGAAGGCTTTATGTTTATACCTTTTCAGGGCCCCTCCCAGAGCAGGAGAGGGGGTCTGAGAAGCATGGAGACCACCCCAGCGCAGCTGGGTCTGTGGGGCTGGAGGAGAACTGGGAGGCCTTCCGGGGAGCCCTTGATCCGCTGGGAGGCACCCACCTGGGGCCTGGGAGGCAGCTGGCATCTTGCAACCCTGCAATTAGTAGGCAGAGGAGCTGGGTGGTGGTGGTGGGGGAGCGGGCTGAGAGCTGCAGCTGGTTCCTGGGTGCTGCCTCTGTCTCCAGCCCACCACCCACTGCCCCAGAGGGGTGCCCAGGGTGGCTGGTGGGCCCCCAGGCAGTCAGGGAGCTAGGGTCTTGGGAGAGGATGCAGACCATAAGGAAAGCCAGAAAAATAATACTAACAGTGAAGTTATACCATGCTTGGAGAATCCAGTTGCTACTGTCCCCATTTTATAGATAAGGAAATGAAAGCCCAGAGAGGGACAGGAGATTGCCAAAAGACACACAGCCAACCAGAAAGCAGCTGGATCTAGAAGCCAAGTTTGCCTGAAGGGCTGGGGCGTGGGGACTCACTCCTGGGCATAAATTTCCAGGCAGGGATCCCTAGGGGCTGGCTGGTAGGGGCAAAACAAACTTGGCTGGAGAGCAAGGGGAGGCCAAACCTTCAGAGGACAGACTCCAGGGGCCCCAGCCTCATGCTGCAGGGGGAGGAGGGCCAGGTGGGGCAGTGTCTGGCCCAGCAGGTTCTGCAGCTTGTCCGGGCACTCCAGGCCCATGAGAAGAGGCCCTGGCACTGCTGCCCCTAGACTGCTGTGGCTTTCAGTGCCTGGGAGACTTCTCAGCTGACCAGCAGAAAGATATCTAGGACTGGTAATGCAGGGATTGCAGTGAAGCTGGAGTCAGGGGTGGGGGGTGCTTCTGGCTTCAGCCTTCCACCATCTCATCAATCCATCCATCCATCCAGCCATCATTCTTCCCCTCCTTTAAAGATGCTCACTAGGCCTAGGGCACTGTGCTGGCTGCTGGAAGGATTCTCTGCCCTCCAGGAGCATCTGGTGGGGTGGGAGAAGCAGACAGGTACACAACCCACTAACACTCTAAGAATGAACCAAGTAGGCTGAGCTTTGAGGGGCTGGTGGGACTCTTGACAGGGAAGGGGCAATTCTGGGTGGGAGGAAGGGAGTTCAACATGGCTGGAGCTGCAGGGTCTGTTGAGTGCGGTGGGGCTGCCGAGGGCAGGGGCTGCACCATTCAGGGCCTTGCCTTGGAGGGCTGGGGGAAGGGGGGCGTAACCAGGAGTGGGGGCTCTGGCCTCAGACTGCCTGACCTGGAGTGCCAGGGTCACCACTAACCAGCTGTGTGGCCTTGGGATAGTTACTTGCTCCCTCCGAGCCTCTGCATCCTTGGTGTCAAGTGAGATGACCACGGGAGTGCCTGCCTCACAAGACTGTAAAGCACATGGCGTGGCTCAATACATGTTACCTGTTCTCGGCAGTCACCCCTGTGGTGACAAGAAGCCTGCAGGAGTTCTGATCCCAAGAATGACACGTATACTTGGCCTGGCTATACTTTACACCGACTTTGGCCAGTGCCGCCCCTCTCAGCCACTCAATTTCCTCACCTGTTCAAAGAAAGACTGGACTAGGCCAGAGGAAGGGCACTCACACGCCTCGGGGGCCAGGCGGTAATAGAGACGAGGAGGGTGCAGGTAAGGCTGCAGGGAGAGGCGGGGACTGTGGCTCAGCGGGTGGCCGTGCCCCCTTCTGGAGAGCACCTGCCTCTCAGCCTTGCGGCTGCAGCCACGCAGGAGTGTGAGCCCAGCGTGGTCTGAGGTGCTGATTTCTCAAGAGGGGGAAACCCACATTTTTTATGAGAAAACCTCCCATTATTAACATTAGCAATGCATTAAATATAGCTTTTGAAGCATCACGGGAGCCAAAGCTGATGCTCCTGTTGGCAGATGTCGCTCTCATGACCACCGGGACGGAAGGCCTGTGAGCAGGGAGGCAGCGAGAGTTCCAGGCCCAGAGAATCTTCCAGCCCTGTGTCTGCGGCTGTGCTTCCCTCCCAAGGCTTCTGGTCTCCCTTGTACACTGGAGGCGGAAGGCCAGACCCTCTCCTCTGTGATGCTTTCAGGAGCGGCCCCGCCCGCAGACAGGGGCTATAATGGGGCCCCTGCTCCACACTATCTCGCTGGAGGTGCCAGGGAGTCTGGGAGAGCCTGCTGTGCCGGACGCTCTGCTCTGTGTCTGGGAATGGCAGGTCTGCCTGGGGGCCCAGGGGCGGCTCTCAGGGCTGCTGTCAGTGAGCGCCTGGCTCCTGGCTCCTGGGGGTCAAAGGGCAGCACTTTCAGCCTCTTCTAGGGCCCGCTTCCTGTTCGGGAGAGAAAACAGAAAGAAGCCCCCCCCCCGCCCCCGCTCCCCGGCAGGAAATGGTCCTCTTCCCGCAGCGCCTTTTCCCTTTTCTGCTGGCCCTGGCTTGTGAGGAAAGGCCCACGGGGGTGGGTGGCGGTGTGGATCCCGGTGGCTGGGTCTTGCCCACTCCCTCCTCTCCCCCTCAGAGCACAGGAGGGGACCTGGGCCTCTTTGCCATGACAGCAAACCCCACCTCTCCAGCATGGTTAGCAACAGCGGTCTGGCAACAGGGGACATGACATGTTTGGTGCCCATATTTATTACCCCCTGCTGGGCTCATGGGCCTGCCTCTCCCCTCCCCTCAGCCCCCAGGGCTTGTGGCATCCACTGGGTCCCAGCACCATGGCCCCAGGGGTCCCTCAGACTGGGCCACAGCAAGAGAGAAGTCCTTTAGTGCAGCTGCCACTCGGGGCAGGGAGCCCCTCTATTAACTGAATTTTTTTTTCTATCAATTGAATTTAACTCCTCTTTGGTGCCAGGCCCCTGATCCGAGCCCAGCCTCTCTGTACTCACCTCTGAATACAGGGAACTCGCCACGGCCCGCGTGCTAGAACAGTTCTGAGAGGGCCTCCTCCTGCAGAAAGCAGGCCCTGGTACCAAGAATTCATGTAAAACTCCCATCAAGGGCAGGTGTCTCAAATGCCACCTCAACTTGTGAAGATTCAAAAATATATGCTACTGTGTTTTTAATAACCTTTTCCACCAGATTTAATATAAATTGGCTGGTCATAGAAGGTTTAGAAATTAAGTATCAAAAATAAGATTACCTGTAATTTCACTACCTAGAGCAGGGCTAGGGGAATGATAAAAGGATTTATTATTTGTTGTGTTCATACCTACCTCTGGGTAAACACCCACCAGTCAGTTGCCTGAACTTCACCCCTTACGGCAGGACCCAGCTGGCAAAGCCCCCCTCTCCAGGGCATACCTTCAAGTATTTCAATTATAACTAACCTTTACTGAGCTCCAGATGAATTCACCGAATTCTCCTGATGGCTCTATGAGACATCTAATTTATAGATGGAGAAACTGAGGCTCAGAAAGGGCAATTAACTTCCCCAAGGTTGCACAGCCAGTAAGAGGCAGAGCAGAGATTTGAATTCATCTGGTGCCAGAACTGAAGTCTCCTCCAGATTAGACATGCGCCTTCCCTTTTCCTTCCCCTCAAAGGAGCTGGATTCCAGACCATTCAGCAGTTCCAGTGTTCATTCATTCATTCTTTCTCACGTTCATTCATTTATTAAGTCATTCAAGTGACTTAATATCAATATTCCTGAGCTCAGGTTCGGTGCCAGGGGTAGGCTGATCCTGTCTGTCCCCCACACTGCGTGCCCACATCTGCCACACTCTCAGGACTCCAGCCCGAGAACCTGAACTCCATTTATTACAAAAGACTGGGTTTATCACATTGTACTATGAACAGCCACAACCCCCGCCCGACCCCTAAGGCCCAGAGAGGCAGCCTGGGTGGAGGTCCCAACAGCCCTCCTTTGACACCCGCTCCCCCTTCAAGAAGGTCCTGGGTTGGGGGGGGCACCTAGAGTGGGCCTCAGAGTGGTCCTGTGTCTATAAAACCAAATGGGTCCAAGGACCCCAGGCATATATATATATATTATATATATATATATATAAAACATAGGCCATGGCTTCCCTTTCACAGAGTGTAGGTAAGGTGGGACCACCGATGCCCACTGTGGGAGAGAAGGAAGTCATCTGTGGCAGGGACCGTGGTCTGCTCCCAGAGCGAGCACAGGTAGCTGCATCAGTTCAAGTGGCTGGTCAGCCTGGGCACCCGGGGGCCCGGGCTGCTGGCCAGTCCTGCCCAGCCCTGGGAGCTCTAGGCCACCTGGATCTGCAGGTCCTCATCCTCGTCCAGGTCACTGGCTCCGTCCCCCGCCTCCTCGGCGCCAAAGCGAGCACTGCGGATCTTTCCAAAGAGGGGGGCATTCTGCTGCTGCCTGCGGAGCCTGTGGGGCGGGGTGACAGGCAGGTCAGGGGTGAGCCTCATCAGCTGGTGCTGACAGCAGCTAAGCCGCCCCTAGCGCTTCCCTGCTGCCAGGCACCAGACTGGGCCTTTTACAAACATTACCTCACCTCACTTCATCCTCCCAGAAGCCCCTGAAATGAGGGAGGTGCTTCTGTCGCCCCCATTTTACAGACAAGGAAACTGAGGCACAAAGCAGTTGAGTAATTTGCCCGAAGTCCCACAGACAGCAGTGAGAGGTGTTCGGCTCTGAACTGGCTGGCTGGCTCTGGAGTGGGCCAGGGGCTCAGAGAGGTGAAGCAGCAGGCTCAAGGTCATGCTGCTGGGATTCAAACCCAAGCCAGGCTCCCAAGCCCACAGGGAGAGAGTTTGGGGGTGTGGGTTCTGAGTCCCCTACATCCTTAATGTCAGCGAGAAAGCGCTCCACCCTAGTTCTTCCCCACATTAAAATTCCTAAAGCCAAAATTTATGAGGCAAACTTCCCTCTAAGAAGAGGTGGTGGAGGAAATGCCCATCCCCCCTTTCCCCTGGCTCCCCTGCACCCCACCCCCAGCGGAGTAGCCGCCCAGGCTGCATCTTACTGGAAGGCATGAATTATTAACACGGCAGGGAGGGGCACAGGCGGGGGCCTCCATTACTGCACTGTGATTTAGTGAGCTGTCCCCGGAACATTAAAGCACAAAAAGTTGGGAAATAAAATAAGGCAGCGGTCCCGGGCAGCCCCGCCCTCCCTGATGGAAGCACTTGAGAGGCTGGGCAGAGTCTGCCTGCCCATTCTGGGAGTTTATGGCTCCCAGAGAATGTGGCCAAGACTGCGGGAGAGCCCTGAGGCTAGGCGGCCTTTGGAGGGGTGTGTGCTGGGTGGGGCTGGGGGTGGGGTGGGGGGGGGCAGAGCTGGCCAGACACTGAGCCTGACTTGGACTCATGCCTGGGCCCCTGAACAACACTTTACAGGCAGCATCCCAGGCAGCTGGGGAAACTGAGCCTCGGCTGGCCAGGGCACACAGCTGACAGGTCTGGCTCCATAGCTTGTACTCTAAGCCACAGAAACTCAGCACACATAGTACATGCTCTGTAAATGAGGGCTCAGGTGGCAGATGGCGGGGGGTGATCTGGCCTGACCACCCACTAGCTGTGTAGCTGTGGAAGGACTTACCCTCTCGTGCCTTAGTTTCCTCGTCTGCCAGCCCCCTAGGAAAAAAATCTTTCCCTTTCCTTCTCTCATAGGAGCATGATTCTTACAGCACAATATCTGACCCAAATACAAAAGCTCCACTACTATTTAGCATTTATTATGTGCCAGGTACTTTTATAAGCATAGATCAGCTCATTTAATTCCCACAACCAAGAGGTAATAAAAACTGTTATCAGGCCCATTTTACAGATGAGCAAACTCTGACCAAGAGAGGTCAAGTAAGTGGCCCAAAATGACACGGCTACTAAGTGCAGAGCCAGAATTCCCAACCACGCAGGCAGCCTGCTGCAGAGCCTGGGCTCTGTCTATTCCATGAAATAAGAAGATGTAGGTAAGGGCCTGCCCCAGGCGCGGCACAAGAAGAGTCAGTCTCAGGTGGGGGCTTCTGAAATGGGGAGGGGCTTGGACTAGATATTATCTGTCATCTTATGTCTCTGAGGGGGAGTCGAGGGAGAGAGCCATTCACAGGGTGTTGTGATGGAGAGGGAGGCAGGGGAGGGATGCAGAGTGTGCTGGGTGGGTCCCCCAGACCTTCTGGTCCTCCCTCACTGAGGCTGATGGGTCCTGTCTACAGATGAGGGGGTCGGGGCTGCCATCAAAGCCGGGGCTCCTCTGTGGTTCCCTGCCCTCCAGTCCTTCAGGATCACCCCCGCCTGCTCGTTCTTCTTATCAAAGACTCCCCAGACCCACTGGCCCTCCCTGCTGCCCCACGTTGGGCCTGACCTCTTTGGCCGCCCCTCCTATCCTCTGGACACACGACACAATTCCAAGGCTCCCAGCTGGTCTTACTTCCTGCATTCCCTTCCCTGGTTTCCTGGCCCTGGCCCTTCCTGCCTGGAGGGGACAGGATTCTGGCCCCAGGACGTCCAGATCTCTTCCTTCTCTGTCTTCCCCACTAGCCCCACTCAGGGCTCCAACCCTGACCCCTGACCCTTGGCTTCCCTCGGCTGGAAGCGCCTCTGCCCTGTTTCTGTGCCCCAGCCAGGAGTCCTCCCCCGGAGGGGCTGCACGCTGGGCCCACCTGGACTGCACGTGCTCCAGCTGCACTTGCAGGTTCTCGCTTTGCTCCGTCTGCTCGTCCAGTGACCGCTGCAGCTTACGCGCCTGGTTGTGGGCCTCGTCCAACTGGGGGGTGAGCAGGGCCAAGAGCATGGGAGTCACCTTGGGCTGGGCCAGCCTGCCCTGCCATCTGCTTAGGACCAGCCACTCCTGCTGTTCCTCTGTGGGAATGACCTTCCCCAAGAGCAACTCCTGTCGCTCCTCTGAGGCCTAGACCAAGGCCCACCTCCTCCAGGGAAACATCCCTTTCGCTTCTCTTCTTTCCTGTTGCCCCTCCCTTCCAAGTCTACCCATCCTCTAACGCCCCAAGCTACCGATCCATCCATCAACCCACCTACCCTACGAATCTGTCCATCTGACCACTCATCTATGGAAATATCCATCTGCTCATGGAGATACCCACCTACCCACTCACCGTTCATTAATCTCTTCAGACACCCATTCACCCTACCCTTGTGTCCTCCCATCCTTCTGTCCTTCTTTCCCTCTCCATTCATTCTTCCACCCACTGACCCAGTCAGCTGTCTGTCCATCTTTCCACTATCCACTCAGTCATCCATCTTTCCATATATCCATCCATCATCCATCCATCCACCCATCTATCTACCTATCCATCCATCCATCCAACCAATCACCCATCAGACATCTGTTGTTACATCTCATCCATCTATCCTCTCTCCCATCCATCTGTCCACCTATTCCCTCATCCATCTGTTCATCCATCCATGGAGTTATCCTTCTGTCCTTCTATTTAACCAACTCCATATCCACCCACTCATCCATCCATTAATCTATTCAACCACTTATCCACCTTGTCTGTCCATTTTTCTTCCCATCCTCCTACCCACACACCATCTGTCACCCACCCACCTGCTGTATCCTGGGTCCCTCTTGAGAGTCAGGCTTGTGCCAGGGGATCCAGCATGGACCGACATGGGAGGGCCCTGCAGCCCCACTCCCACCTCCCCCAGCTGAGGTCTGCAGGCTGTGCTTTGGGCCCCAGCAGGCGCTCACCTCGTCCTCAGCCTGGGCCAGCTCCTTCTTGAGCTCCTCCACCCGCAGCCGCAGCTTCTTCACCTCTGCCTCGTGCTGTTCCACCCGCCGGTTGGCGTGTGCCAGCTCTGCCACCTTCTCCTGGAATTGCTTCTTCAGCTTGCTGTGCACATGCTTCAGGTCTGCCAGCTCCTGCAGGGGAGCAGAGATTGGGGGAGGGCTCGTGCGAGGGAGTTCCATGAGGTCAGGCAGTTCTAGGGGTGCCGGTGTCTCTCTTGCCCGGAATCTCTCCACCTGCTGTCTAAAATACCAGTACTAGGGCTGGCTGAGCAGCTGGAGGCTAGAGCTGCTGTCTAGTGAGGTGAGAAGGCATGCGGGGCAATGAGGGAAGAGGTGGGTGGAACTGGTGGCTCCATTCTGGACATGTAACTCTGGGGCGCCTGCTGGAGAAGACATGGAGGTGTCCAGCAGCCTACTTGAGCTGAGTCATGTTTTCTGGGGAGGGGTGAAGTCGGGACTCTTTGGTGTGTAAATGGCATTAAAGCCCTGGGTCTGGAAATGAGCTAAGCTGGGGAGTGGGTGTCGGAAGAAAAGAGATCAGAAGCCAGAGTGGCTGGGAAGAGGATGAGCAGCCAGGAGAGGAGCTGCCCACCCCTGAGCTCTGTGATTTCTCTGAGCCTCAGTTTTCACATCCATGAAATGGGGACAGGCACTACCTAAAGGTCTCTTGAATCCATCCTCTTTGTTCCATCTCCACCAACCTCAGCCTGGTCCTGGCCTCCATCATCTCCCGCTGCCCCAGGAAACGGCGACAGACTCCCCACCGGCTTGCCTTCCTATCCGCCTTCCACACAGCAGCCAGTGAGCGCTCAGAACCGCAACCTGCTTGCACCTACCTCTTACTCTTCAAAGGTGGCCCTGAGCTCCTGTCTCACCTACCACGTCCTTCTTGCCCACTGCCCTCCAGCCACACCGGCCTCCCTGCTCCTCCAAAGCTCCAAGTCCCTGTCACCATGGGACGTTCATTCACAGTATTTCCGAATTCTCTCCCGGAATCAGTTCACTACCAGTCAACACCTGCTTTCCCTTGAGACCTGGGATCAAACGTCACTGCCTCAGGGAAGTCTCCCCATGACCAGGGCCTAAGCCAGGTCCCTTGGTATTCCCTCTTCCCTCTTCCTGCCCAGCCATGGAGCTGTGTGACCAGCGTGAGTGTGTGAGGGAGGGAAAAACACCTGCATCCCCCTGAGCCACCAGCTCCACGAGGGGAGGCCACGTCCCTCCTGTCTGTTCACTGCTGTGTCCCCAGCACCTAGAACAAGGCTTACACACTGTGCTCAGTAAACATTTGTTGGGTTAATAAAAGGGCTGTTGAGAGGATTAAGTGATATCATGGACAAAAAGCACCGGCACAGGGCCTGGCCCACAGTGTTGCCCCATAAATGCAGCTACTATGACATCACTGAGCCTGGCCCACAGTGGGCGCCCGGCAGGAGCCGCGGCTGGGGCGATTACCACCTCTGTCCGTAGTTGTTACTTCAACGGTCCCTGGCCCCCTGCGGGTTGGAGCTGGACACCCAGGAGGCACTCTGCCCCAGCCCTGGCCGCGCCACCCACTGCCCCACCTTGTTCTTCTCGAAGAGCGCGGCCTGGCTGGCCCGCAGGTCGCAGTCCAGCGCGCTGGCTGTCTGCCGCCGTCGCCGGGCCAGCGCCTCCTCCAGGTCCCCGACCTGTGCCCGCAGCTTCTTGTTCTCACGCTCTAGGCCCAGCTTCTCTGTCTCCAGCCGCTCACGGCGACCCCACTCGGCTGCGTTCTCCGCCTGCAGCCGCTCCATCTGCAACAGGGCAGGACAGGGAGAGGGGTCCACAGGGAGGGGGCACGGAAGGCCAGAGCTCGAGGCTCCCCCTCCCCACCTCCTCCTGCAGCCGTTTTTTTGGCTCCAGGAAGCAGGTCCAGCTGCAGCGGCTATAATTAACCCGGGCTTATTTCACGGTGTGCAGGATGTGAGGGAGCTCCTAGTCTCTGTGTGGGAGAGAGGCCCACCCCCTGCAGATTGGAGCACCCTCGGGGTGTGGCTGGCTCCCCCTTAGTGTACAGGCCTGGTTCCTGCCCTCTTCTACGTGAATGACGGCTGGTGGCAGGGCCCCTGGTCCCCCAAGCCCCAGGCGCTCCCAGTGGCCTCACCTCGCCCCTCAGCTCCGCCATCTTCCTGTCCATGCTGGAGCGTGCACCCAGCTCGTCCTCCAGGTCTTCAGACATGCGGCCCAGCTCGTCCTGGTGGGCCTCCTTCAGGATGCTGAGCTGCATGATACAGCACAGCCTGGTTAGGTGAGGACCACCAGCCCTGGGGGTGGGCACTGGTGTGGAAGGACTCAGCAAGGAGCCTGAGGTGGTGCCCAAATGGGCCACCGGGTATCTAGAACAGACCCCGAATTTGACCACTTCTGCCTCTTCCGACATCTCTCGCCTCCTACCTCATTACCATCTAGCCTCCCAGTGTCCACTCTTGCCCCCCCCACCTCCCCAGTCAACCCACTTTCCACAACAATAGCCTAGGCGGAGCTTTTAAAAAAGATAAACCCAGGGGAATTCCCTAGCGGTCCAGTGGTTAGGACTCGGGCACTTCCACTGCAGGGGGCTCCGATTCAATCCCCACTTGGGGAACTAAGATCCTGCAAGCTATGCGGTGTGGCCAAAAAATAAATAAAAACAAAAAAGATAAACCCAATCATATCTCCATTCCCAGGTTCCTTAAGATAAAAACTGACGGATTTCCCTGGTGGCGCAGTGGTTAAGAATCTGCCTGCCAATGCAGGGGACATGGGTTCGAGCCCTGGTCTGGGAAGATCCCACAACTACTGAACCCACGTGCCACAACTACTGAGCCTGCGCTCTAGAGCCCGCCAGCCACAACTACTGAGCCTGCGTGCCACAACTACTGAAGCCCGTGCGCCTAGAGACCGTGCTCTGCAATAAGAGAAACCACCGCAATGAGAAGCCCGTGCACTGCAACAAAGAGTAGCCCCCGCTCGCCGCAACTAGAGAGGGCCCGCGTGCAGCAACGAAGACCCAATGCAGCCAAAATAAATAAATAAATAATTTAAAAAAAAAAAAAAAGATAAAAACTGACCCCTCCCTATGGTCCCCTAAAGCCCTGCACAACTGGACCCCTACCTGTCTCCCCTCGACCGCATCTCCCACCTCTCTCCCTTGAGCTCTCTGTGCTCTGGGCACCTCGGCCTCCTCCCTAGTCCTCAAATACACAAGTTCCTGTCCACTGCAGGCTTCACACGTGTGGTTCCCTCTGCCTGGTGCCCCCGTTCCGAGGTATCTTGAAGGGCTGACTTTTCTCATTCTCAGGTCTTGGCCTAAATGCTCCCTCCTCAGGGAGGCCTCTCCTGTCCTCCCTGCCTAGAAGGGGTACTTCTCCATCCCCCCGTCCCCCCAAGAATGTGAGCTCGGGAGGACAGACAGCGTGTCTGTCTGCCCGCCTCCGTATCCCTGTATGGCCTGGGCCCAGGGCAGTGAACACTGGCTGAACGCACCCAGTGGATCTGAATCCGGGTCTGCCTGTGGGTGTGGGGTTGGTCACATGAGAATCGCCTGGGGTGCTTTTAAAATTGTGCAGATTCACTGTTGTACAGCAGGGAAAACTGCCAGATGAATGCTCTTTGCAATGGCATGGATGAGCCTTAAATATGGAATGTTGAGGGAAGAAAGCCTGATACAAATGAGAAGCTTTATAATTATGTATCTGTAAATCTGCACAGTTGTGTCTTACTCACTTTTCTTCAAAAGATTACACAATTTGAAAAGATTAAAATGACAGATTCTTGGACCCAACCCCCAAAGATGCTGACTCAGGAGGATGAGGGTGACGTCTGGGAAGCTCTATTTTAGGAGATTCCTTAAAGAGATTCTACTTAAAGACTGGTTTTCCAGGACAGTTTCAGGCTCTGAGGTCTGTGAACCTCCCGCCTTCTGGAAAAGCAGGGATCCAGCCCAGCTTTCCGTGGGTGGCTGCGCCCCCTGGTGGCCATCAGGGCCTGCACAGGAAGCAGTGAGGGAAGCCCAGCCTGACCCCTGCCTGTCCTGAGTCCCCCGACTGCAGTGGTGGAATCCCCTCTCTGCCAGCTGGGGCCTCAATTTCCTCATTTGTAAGATGGGGACATCAGGACCCAGATTTCTTGACTGCTGTGAGGCTCCAGCGAGATTTCGCACCATGTGCCCAGTGAACGTCCAGACTCCTCCCCTTCATCTTGGTCTACAAGGCCTATGGGATTTAGCTCCCCTTGCAATCTCATCTCTCACTTACTATCCTCCAGCCACACTGGCCTCTATTTCCTGAACACACTAGGCTTGTTCTGGCCTCAGGACCTTTGCATTTGCTGTACCTTCTGCCAGGAACTCTGCCCCTATCTCTTCTCAAGGGTGGCTTCTTCTAATCACTTTAGGTCTTGCCTCAAATGTCACCCTCTTAGAGAGGCATTTCTATGACCCACCACCTCATTTCTCTGATTGTGTTTTGACTCCTTCACAGCTTCTGAATTTATCTACCTGCTTACTGTTGGTCTCCCTCACCACGGCCCCTGCTAAGGTGAGCTCCTGAAGGTAAGGACATTGCCTGCCCCAGTACTCAGAACACTGCATGGCACATGGCTGGTGCTTGACAGTGAATGAATGAATTCCCTTCTTTCTTCCATTCCCTCTGCTGAAATTCGACAGTGCAGCACTGCTTCCTCCAGGAAGCCCTGTGGTCTCCAGGACTCACTTGCTTGAGCATCTCCTGCTTGGTCTTGCTCAGCTCCTCATACTTGATCTTCCACTGGCTGAGCTCCCCCTCCAGCTTCTCAATGTTCCTGCTCAGTGCCATTTTATCCCTGGGGAGGGGAGAGGGAGGGATAAATGGGGGTGAGTCCACTGGGGCCCTCTGCTGAGTCCTCCTATGTAGTCTGCACCTGTCAATCCCACGTCCAAAGTGCTTGCCTCTGCATTCAAGGCCCTGGCACCCCACTCTGCGGCAGGCACCCTGGTTTTGCATTTCTTCTGGAGCTCCACCCTCTGCACAGCTACAGGTGCCCAGCTCCCAGTGTGTGTGGAGTGACCAGGTCTCCAGGGCACTGGGCCCTGGGCTCATCTGCCAAATGAGACCCCCATTTCTTCCTATCTGTTTTATGTAGGCTTGGTTTGAACACACAGCTTTGCAGTTGGAAAAGCTGGAAAACACTGTCCAGTGACTCTCTGAAGGACGGGTCCCCTCTTGTCATCATCACTGGGTGGCAGTCCCATGTGTTCTCATGACCCCCACCCTGCACTCTGTCCTGAATGTGAAGGAGGCACTGTGGGTAACAAGCATGGTGTCTGGCCCCAGCACACAGTGCTTTACGACCAACCCCACACCGTGCTGGTCTCCCATTCTGAAAGTCTAGTATTTCTTTACATTTCAGTTTGTACAATAGATTGATTTTTGTTTGTTTTGCTTAAACAGAAATGTATTGTCTCATAGTTCTGGAGGCTCCAAGTCTAAGATCAAGGTGTTGGCAGGGTTGGTTCCACGTGAGGGGTGTGAGAGGAAATCTGTTCTATGCCTCTCCCCTGGCTTCTGGTGGTTTGCTGGCAATTTCTGGTGTTCCTTGGCTTACAGAAGCATCACCCTGATCTCTGCCTCTATCTTCACACGGGCATTATGTTGATTTTTAAAAGACTTCTGTGTGTAGTTAAGTTAAACTATCTTTGTATTTAATTTCTGGACAGAAAAGAGGGTGTTACAAAATATTCATCATAATCAGGCTTGTGCCCCGATCAAGGTAACTGGCGACCTCCACGTCCTGAATCCACTGCTCAGTGCTCAGTCCTTTTCCTACTTGACTAGCTGACCACCCTCTCCTCTGTGACACAGTTTCTCCTGCTTTCTCTGCCCCCCACTGGCTCCCTTCTCCTGTCTCCTTTGCTGCTTCCCTCTTCTTCTAAACTTGGTCAGCTTCAGGGCCCCATCCTCTGGCCACCTCCCTATCCACTCTCACCCCAGCTCACGGCTTTCAGTATCATCTATTTGCCGATGACTCTTGCATTTTTACCTCCAGCCCAGACCCGTCTCACAAACTCCAGATTCATTCATGTCCCCAACTGCTTCCGTGCCATCTCAAACTCAACACGTCCAAAGCCAAATTCCCAGCTGCAACCCCCCAATCTCCCTATCCCTTCTTCCCCGCTTTTATTTTTGCCCACGGCACTCTCCCCCCACGAAGGCAGGGATTTCTGGTCTTACTGATGGCTGTATCCTCACTGCCGAGCAGAGCCTGACCCCGATGCCCAACACGTATTATTTGAATTAATAACAATAAAAAAACCCTCACACTGTGTCCTTGGGCAGAGCACCACTGTTCTAAAGCCCCAAGACTGAAACAGTACCATTCCGCTTCAGTGAATCCCACCTTCTGAGACACGGATTTTCATTCCGGGATTCTGAGGACGCCCTGGCGTGGCCTGGCCCGGCCCCCGGCCCCTGCCTGCCTCCCGGGACTTACTCTCGCTCCTTGAGCAGCACCTTCTGGGACTCATCCAGCCGTAGCCGCAGGGCAGTCAACTTGGAGGCGTCCTCCTCGATGGTGGCGGTGTCCTCCCAGGGCAGTCGGCTGCGCTCCTGGCGGCCCGAGCTGCCCCGTGAGGCCCCGGCCCCTACGCTGCGTGCCTCCCAGCAGCCCTCGGGCTCCTCTGGTCTGCTCTTCAGCAGGCCCTCCACCAGCTCCAGCTCCTGTGGGGTCCAAGGTGGAGGCTGGGTCAGTGGTGGCTGAATCCTCACCCTCTTGGCCTTCATCGTGGCCTCTCCTAGGCCCAGGGTCTGGCATCAGCTTGGTGGGTAACCTTGGGCAAGTCACACAGTCCTTCTGGACCCCAGTTTTCTCTCTGCTGCCTGCTTCTCCACCCCTGGAGAGGGAGGGACACACCCTCCCCCTGCACTGCCTGGAAGTGCACACAGAGTCAGCCACTAAGGTTCCCTGAATCCTGGAAGAGTCCCCAGAATAGGTGGTAAGCTCCCTGTCAGTGGAACTATGCAAACATTTGGTGGGACACTGGTGTGAATGAATGTAGAAGCAGGGATTCCTACAACGAATAAGGACTAGATTCCCTCAAAAGGAATTCCCACTCGAAGATCCCGTTTTTCAGGTGCAAACACCTGAAACATGATAAGTGGTAAAAGATGCACAGGAAGGGGGGTGGCCTCTGCGAGCAGAACCAGCTCCCAGATAGGAAGCAGTGAGGGATTATTAATTCAACTCTGAGGCCTCTTCCTCCCTGCCAGGCTCCCCTTCCCCTCTGCCCTTGTCTGCCCCCTGGCCTGCCTCTGACTACAGACCCAAGATGCCCATGGCCTCTGTTACAGCCTGGCTTTTCCCACAGCCTTTCCAGATGAGTCTGGGCCAGGCCCTTCCCTGACTGGCCCTTGGTTTTCCTATCCAGACTGGGACAGTGGCCCTGAGGCCTCCCTGAGGAGTGAGATTCTACTCCTCTTGTATCTCAGACTGTCTGGGTGGGGGCCTCTCATGCCACCTGGTCCAAAGCTCCAATTCACAAATGAGGAAACAGGGAGGGAAGAAGGGACTTGCTGTGGGTCACAGAAGACACGGCTGGGCTGGAGAGCAAACTCAGACTGCAACTCCAGAGCTCCCACCGCTGGTACCTGCCACCCCCTCGACTGTGACTCATAACCAGAAGAAGGAGAGAACAGGAATAGTGCCGTGAGGCTGGTTGGTATACAGGGGCTCTCATTCCCTGTCCCGAAGAAAAGCAATGAACCCCAACTGCAAACACCATGCAGGCCTGGGGAGGAGGGGCTTCAGCCACCAGGAGGCAGCAGTGCCCACTCTAGCCCACAGGCAGGAGAGGAGAGGGGCAGCCAAGAATCTTAGCTAGAGGAGCTGGCCTGCCTGGGGACAGAGCTGGGAGCAACCTGAGGCTGGACTCTGTCCCTAGATGGCCTTCTGGTGACAGGCCTGCTGGTTCAGGGGAGGCTGCCCTCCACACACACCATTAATATTCCAGATATACTGACTATTATCACCATGGGCTCTGGAGTTCACCTGGGGTCAACTCCCAGTGACTCTAGTCACCAGCTGGGAGCCATTGGTACTTAACCTCTCAACGCCTCAGTGTTCTCGTTTGTAAAGGAAATACTTCCTGGGGTTGCTCTGAGAATTAACCAGACAATGCACACGCAGAGCCTAGCGCCCTGTGGAGGTGCCCATCGAACCATGGATGCCATTTCCCAGACTCACCAGGCACTCTCAGCCTCTAGGTTTTTGCACAGAATTTCCATCACCTGGAATGCATTCCTGCACTTTTCACAGCCAATTCCTCCGCATTCTCCTAGTCTCAGCTTAAATGGACTGCTTCCAGAAGAGCTTCTGTGCAGCCCCCTCCTCAAAGCCTGGATCTGGGACCTCTTCTGTGCTCCCATTGCCCTGATAACCCCCCACCCCTCAGCTTTGATTGACACCTCTTATAAATGTTTCTCCCTTCCCCTAAATTCAAATTGAACGAATGAATGGATTCAGCTCTGCTACTAATGGATGTCTTCCAGGTAAGTGCTTAGAACCTGCTCCTGCTCAAAGAGGATGATTTCTTGGTTCTGTTGGCTACTCAGGTGTGGGAGTGGAGGGACCACCAGAACCGGGGACTCTCTGCCCTGGGGGCGGTCTCTGGAAGGGAGGTAACCTGGGGCCCTGCAGTGCAGAGCCCGACCCCCTGAAGGAGTGAAACCTCCCTGCAGGCCCGGCCCTTACTACCCCTCTTTCTGAGACAGGCGGCCACCTCTTCTGCCCGAGTCAATCAGCCCCTCCCACTTCTAAACTCCAGCGTGAAGGCCCCGCCCAGCAGCCCCGTCCCCCCCCCCCCCCCCCCCCCCGCCGCCGCGCACCTGGCTGCCCTGGGGTCTCTCCGACCCGACGTCGCGCACTGGCTCCTGCTCCCTCTCTGGCTCGGTCTCGGGACCGTCAGGCGTCCTGTCCGTGACCCCCCGGGCGCCCCGCAGCCGCGCCAGCTCGCGGCCCCGCGCCTCGCACTCGCCCTGCGCCTCCTGGCGCTCGCGCCGCGCGCCCGCCAGCTCCTTGGTGAGCGCGTCGAGACGCTGGCGCAGCTGGCGCACCTCCTCGCGCGCGCGGTTGCGCTCGGCGCGCACCTTGCTCCACTTCTCGCGCCAGTTGGCCGTGCAGTCCGACCACCAGCGCATGGTCTTCTCCATCTGCGCCGCCCGCGCGCGCGCCTCTTCCAACTCCCGCAGCCGCAGCTCCTCACGGCTCTCCCAGTCCCCGTCGGCCAGCAGCGCGGGCGCCGGCGGCAGCGGCAGAGCGGGAGGTGGCCCGGGCGAGGGCGTGCCGCTCGGCGGCGTGGGCGGCAGCGAGTCGGCCGGCCCCATGCGCTCGGGCGACGGGCTGCCCAAGATGGTCAGGAGGCTACCTTTGGACAGCTGCGGGGACTCGGCCAGCCGGGGGCTCGGCCCGTGGCTCATGGTGTGGCCGCGGGGGCGGGCAGGCTCGCGGGCCCTGGGCTGGAACTCCCAGACTCAGAGGCGTCGCGGGGCGCGCGCGGCGGACGCGATACCACTGTGCATGATGGCCACTGCTACCCGCTGTTCTCCCGGCCACGGGGCGGGGGACGCCTCCTCCAACCTGTGGGAGAACACAACCATTATTAGGAGGTGACTACCATCCGTCCATATTCTTAAGCTCAGCCATGGGAAGGGAGTAACCGGCAGAGGGAACAGCATGGGCAAAGGTGGGAGGAGTGAAAATGGTCACCTCCAGAAGCCCCAGTGAGGCTGGAATGGTGAGCAAGGGCCTGCAACCGCTTCCTCACTGGCCTCCAGACTTACCCCTTGAGTCCCTTCACCCTGCAGCAGCCGCAGCTGACCTGAAACCTTGATCTGCTGTCCCTCACCTTCAGGTCCCATCTCATACAGTGAATGGCTTATACTATTCTCTCTCCACCCGGAATGCTGCATGCTTCCATGCTGGCCCTGCCGCCAGGAGTCCCCTCCCAGCCTCTTCCTGCACTGGGCTAACGCTTCTCATCCTTAAAACTTATCTGAGATATCACCTTCTTCAAGAAGTTTTCCCGGACCCCCTCAGGCCAGGTGGTCAGCCCCAGCCCGTGTCTCCACTAGCCAATCTCACTGTACCACTTATCTGTGTCCCTGTGTGCTCCCCATCCTGACCCCAGGCTGTGAGTTTGCTGAGGGCAGGGGCTGGCTCCTGGTCTTTGTCCCAGCACGTGATGACAATGACAGTGACATTTATGGAGGGCCAGGCACCATGGCTATGTGAACTATCCTCTCAACAGACTTGGGGGAAATTATAGACATTTACTGAAGAGGAAAGGGAGGCTCAGCAAAGTTAAGCCCTGGAGTTAATCCAGATACAGCATCCAGAAGTCCAAACGCAAACACTGGTGCAGGTTTGGTGAATACCTGCACGCGCTGGTGGTACGACAGAAATAAGCCGGTGTCTAGATGGTGGCGGTGCGGTGTGGTGAGGTGCCCCCCATGCCTGCCGCTGAGCTCTGCTGTTCATGGGCCACGTCCCCTTTAAAATAAGTGAGACACGTGCCCCTCTCTATCCCCAACCTGCCACACTCTCCCTCCATGTGGCTTTGTGCTGACCACCAGGAGCAGCCCCTCAGGGCATCTCGTACTTCCTTCCCCATTCAGCTGGGCCTGTCCCACAGATCCTCACCCCGGCCCCTAAGGACCTGCCCTGATTGCCATCTCTTCCTTTTTTCAGGGACCCATCAGGGCACTGCTGGTGGGGCTCTCAGCAACCCGGAACAGTGTCCCAACACTGTCTGGCCAACGCTCTGTGTCCCCTCTTCACCCTCCTCCGGCCTCTAAGCCCCTCACTCTTGGCAGGTGATCTAATGTCAGAGTTCGCAGTGAAAGGAGAAGCTGTAAGGCTGGCACTCCCTCCCTGTCCTGCCCCAAGCCCCACGGCCCCCTCCTCTCTGCCCCTAAGAGGACAGAGGGGCTCTCCCTCCTTGGGTCAAAGGTCCCCCCACATCCAGCTTCTCCCACCCCTGCCAATGATCCCTCTCCAGGGGGCCTCCCCACCTGCTGAAGTCTCTCCTGGCACTTTCACCTCACTTCTCTGTCTCCTCCCTTTCAAGGCCCATCCAGAGTGGTCCACACTTGCTGTCTCCGCCCTGTCCACCTCCCTCTCTCTCTCTCATCAGGCCTTGCCAGGCTGGCTTCCAGCTCCCCTGCCCCACCCACTGGGCACAGCTCAGCCCTCACAGGTGTGCCCTCTCTAGCTCTGGGCACCTTCCATCCCTCCTTTCTTGCATTGCTCTCTCCCAGGATGTTCTCCGGGTTTTCCTCCTCTTCTCCAGCTGTTCCCCATCAGCTTCCCTGGAGTGCGGGTGCCATCCAGTCCTCGCCCTCTTCTCCTCTCTGGCTGCCCCTGCCTGAGCCGTCTCACCATGTCCTCAATAACCCCGAATCTCTCTCTCCACACCGGGCTGCCCTCCAGAACCGCCCACACCACCAGCATGTCCCTCAGACAGCTCAGACTCAGCTTGGTCGGATGGGATTCACCGTCTCCACTCTCCCCACTACTGGATCCTCCTTCTGATGTCCCCTCTGGGAGAAGAGCATTTCCTTACTCCTTCATGCTGTGGGGAACATCCTGGAATCTGCTCTATCCCCGCCTCCAAGTCACGTCAGTCTGTCTGCCACACATCACGTGGATCTATCCACCTTCTTCCTCCTCAGCCACTAACCTGTCAAGGCCACCACCATCATCTCCCACCTGGGAGACCGCCGCCACCGCCCTCCCTGCCCCTTCCCCCTGCCCCCTTTTGCCTTCTTCAAATCCATTCTCAAGAGCGGCAGCTAGAGTGAGTTTTTAAAAACACAAACCTGGGACTTCTCTGGTGGTGCAGTGGTTAAGAATCCGCTGCCAATGCGGGGGACACGGGTTCGAGCCCTGGTCCGGGAAGATCCCACATGCCACGGACCAACTAAGCCCGTGCGCCACGACTACTGAGCCTCTGCTCTAGAGCCCGTGAGTCACAACTACTGAGCCCACATGCCGCAACTACTGCAGCCGGCGTGCCTAGAGCCCATGCTCCGCAACAAGAGAAGCCACCGCAATGAGAAGCCCATGCAGCAACGAAGACCCAACGCATCCAAAAATAAATAAATAAATTTATTAAAAAAAAAAAAAACACAAACCTGATCATGCCAGTGGCCGCAACCTTTCTCATTACCAATAGCTGTGACCTCTCTCAAGAGTCAGTTCCAAGCTCACTCCCTCTAGGGCTCCAACACCAAAAATTCTTCAGTCTCCAAAGGAGCTACAGCCTACCGATCGCCCCGCCTGTTCACTGTCCCCACCGCCCACCCTGTCCCTTCTCTCCTTGCTACGGGCCATGGTCGCAACCTCGTCCTCGCAAACGCCCTGAGCGCCCCAGCTGTCTCACCTGTTCTTGTCTCTCCAGGCGACGCCAACCCTGGTCGCCTCCACCGCTCTGCCTGCTCCTGCCTTCACCCGTATAACCAGGCATCGCAGGTTTTACACCACTGTGTGGACCAGTGTCAGTTTCAATCCATGACCATCAGTGTCATAGTTCCTCAGTGATCCCCCTCCATTTCTCTAGTGCATTTGCTGTTTGTTTACTGTCTGCCTTCACCAGGCGCCAGGTCTAGGCCCAGCTCTGTCACCAACCTCATGTAAACCACTGCCCCATACTGGGCCTCAGTTTCTCCGCCTGTAGAACTGGGGTGGGGGGTGAGGGAGGCCAGCGCTTCTAGATCAAGGAGTCTTTCAGATTCACCTGGACACTTGCTTAAAATGCAGTTCCTGGGCCTCACCCCCCCCCAGAGAATCATGTTCAGTAGGTGTGGGGCTGGGAATTTGCATTTTAATCATCCAAGTTTGGGACATATGAGTAACTGGTGATGCCTTGTCACCACCCATAGTTCCAGACACACAAACATGCATGTCTCAACCCCAGTAACACCTGCACAAAGTTATGCACACAGACACAGCCATACAGACCTAGGTTTCAGGTCCCTGTACACCCCTGACTCCCCAAGGGATCCCTGGAAGGCTGAGTGCCCACTGTGACTCAGTCTCTCCAACTGTGCAATGAGGTGGCTGGCCTAGATTCCATGTGCATTCACAGACATGTGCACACCCAGACACACATCTGCAGACACACAAGCAATCCCATACATGTAAATATAGACACAGAGACACGGGCAGACACACACACACTCAGAGATGGCCCCATATGCACACACAACTATATGTATGCACAGAGACGCTCACTTGTAGATACAGCGTTACAGACACACCTGAAGACATATACGTGCCCACAATGATGGACACACAGAGACATGCAAAGATACATATTCATCCCTAAGACAAGCATATACACACGAACACATACACGGACACTCACACTCCTCCTCGCCCCATTTTCCTGGCCCAGCTCCACATGGAGAAGCTCTGGGAAAAGAAAAACAATGTGAGAGCCTATGGGGGAGGGGAAGGAGGCAGGAAATACAGTGCCAGCCCGGCAGGCAGCCCCCGGCAGCACCACCAGAGCTGTGCTGGGAACGGGGGAGGGGGAGTGGTGAGGAGGGGGTGCTCAGGGCCGGGCCCCTGTCTGCTGGGCCCGTCCTGCAGCCCCTAAACTGAGAGGGTGGCGGGGGTGGGGGGGGGGCTACTGCCACATCCTCTCTGACACTCTGGGAGCTGCCAGGCCTGGCATGGGGCTTGGCAGGGAGGGGTGGCCCACTCCTTCCAGGAATCCCAAGCCTGTCGCGCAGGGGCAGGGCAGGCGCCACCCCGGCCCCTAATGGCTTCCAGGCGCCCACACTAAAGGCAGGGGTGGGCTCCAGACTCAGCTCCTGTTCCCCTCCCCAGGAGCCTGGCCCGGCCCCTCCTGGGGGCTGGCGGTAGGGAGCAGTGGGGACAGAGGGGCTCTGAACAGCACCCCCGCCTTTCCTCCTGCAGGCCCAGGGTCCCCTGAAGGGTGTGTGTGCGCACACATGTAAAGGCATGGGGGTGGGAGCCCAAGGTCGGCTTTCTGGAGAAGCCCACCCCCAGTACACCAGGAGCCCTGCACACACACTTAAGGGCAGCTAGACTCTGCCCAGCAACGCCTCCCCTCACCCCTACCCCCACCCCACTCACATAACACAGCCTTGGGGACACGGATGGACGGACACACACACACACACACACATACACCCAAGCCCTGGTAACGTACACACTCACCGAGAGTCGATGCCACACGGAGGTTCAGCTTGCAGTTGTAGAGACAGGCTCCAGCTGCCCTACCCTGCCTGCCCTTCCCCACCAGGCTCAGCGCCTTCTTCCCCAGGGGTGTGCAGATATGTGTGGGGTGGCCTCCTGATTCCTGCAGGGTGTCACCACCTCCCAAGGATTAGGTGGAGGAGGGACCAGCCTCCACAGGCCCAGAGAGCCTTTCCCACCCACCCTCCCCTCTCTTGCCTCCCACCAGCCAGACGGGTCTATTCCTGCTTGAATCCTCAGGGTTTCTGCTCAGGCTGTTCCCCCACTTGGGATGCCCCCCTCAGCCTCTGAAACCCCACCCACGCTTCAAGCTCAGTTCCACCACCTCCAGAAAATGCCTTGGCCTCCCCAGCCCCGCTCTCTGCCGGGGAGCAGAGCCCCATAACCTTCCGCAGCCAGACCTGGCCAGCTGCCCTCTCTCTTCTTGCAGTCCAGGCTTCCCCCAACCCAGGTAGGACACTTGTGCCACCCAGAGCCACTAGGACAGGCCCTGCATACAACATTTGCTCCAAGTTGGCTGGTGGGGTGGAGAGCAGAAGGCTGAACCATGGCTTCACATCCCCTGAGCTGGGCAGCGGGGCCACGTGGGACTCAGAGCTCCTGAACCCCATCCCTGCAGCCATCCTCACTGCTCCAGGCAGCGGCTGGCCACTCATAGGACAGAAACAATAATGTTTTGATCTGATATTTGCCTCAGGCTAGGCCCTCATCAGCCCTGTCTACACAGAGTGACCAGTGGTTCCTGCTGCTCGTGGACCTGTTTGGAATGTTTGTTTCTCCTTTCTTTCTCCAGCAGCAAACTCCTACGCATCCTTTAAGACCTACTTTGGGATACCTCTCTTCTGGGTAGCCTTCCCTGACCTTGTACACAGAGTATGTTAGTGCTCCCAAAGCACTGGCACCTCCCTGTTCTTCAGCAGTTGCCACACTGTGAAGTCCACAAGGGCATCTTGGTCTCGCTGGCTGTCAGCACAGGGCCCAGATGCTGCATAAATGCTTCCCAGGTTGATGGATGGAAAAGGAACAGTTAAGGGTTGCCTATAACCTGGGAGGGTTGAGCCATCCTAAGGATCAGGAGTCACTCTGTGGCCAGGCTCTGAGACAGGTAGGTGTCAGAGTCTGTCTGAGGCCAAGGTCACAGTGAGAAGTCATCTCATGGCCAGGTCAAGGATCAGGCATCTTACCTGAGGAAGCCTGACTCACAGGGGGACAACTTTGTGTTTTGTCCTTAGCATGTTTAGATGACTCATATCTAGTCAGAAGAGTAAGCAATGCTGAGGCCTAGTTTAGGGGATTGGGGCCGGTGCGCCTGGTGGCCCTACTCTTCCCTCCAGCTCAGAAACCCTCTATGTTCTCCCAGAACCTTTCAGGTGGGGCTCTGGGGCTGGCCTGTGGCCACAGGCCTGGCTGTGGGCAGGGAGCAGAGCCCGGCAGGAAACCACAAAGGACGGCCTGATTGGATAAGTGCAGGGTCCAAGGCTGGTCAGCCCACAAAGTGTGGGCGCCTGTCCCTCTGACCTGCTGCCCACGCTCCAGTCACTGGACCTCCAGGAGAGGACTGAGAAGGAGGGAGGAAGGTAAGCTGAGCTTGCAGGTTGAACCGGAGCCCGAGGGGATAGCCACCCCTGGCCTGTTCCCAGGTACCCCCATCTCATATCCAGGAGCCACAGATATCCTAAATCACCGATCAGAACTCCCTTCTTTATAAATGGGCCAACTGAGACCCAGAGGTACAGCTACTGGTCCACATCCACATAGAGGACCAGCAGCAAAGTAGGGCTGGGGGTGGGGCGCTAGTATGCTGGAACGGGATGCCTCCCCTCCTGGGTCGTGATCACCTGAGGGGCAGGATGCCCCTGGGACCACCTACACAATGGGGTCCTCAGTCATCAGGCCAAGTGGCCAAGCATAGCTGGGAGAGGATGGGAGCCTTTCATGGGGGCAGACCCCTGCCCCGGGCCTCTGAGCAACTCCTTGAACTATTCACTCTTGTACAGCAGACTTCCCACGAGTCTCATCTCTGCCTCTGTTATGCTGTGTGCTATCTGTAAGTCCGTGCCCTCTCTGAGGCTGTTTCCTTACTTGTAGGATGGGGAGAGGCACTAACAAGATACCTAAAAGCTTTGTCCAACAAGTGGGAAAAATCTGCGCCAATACGAACTAATCCAAGCTCCACAACAGCCCTACATAACCGACACTTAAGACGGAAAAACTGAAGCCCCGGATGGGGAACGGGCATGCTGGACACCAGTCGTTCGTACAATCAGAACGGTGAGGCAACCGAGGCCCACTCCCTTCTCCTCGCACTGAGCCGTCGTTCCACCTGCCCCAACTCCTTCCAGAAACTCCCCTTCTGCCCTCCCACGACCACGAGCCGCCTTAGACCTCACTTCCTTGCCCGCTCCCCAGCCTCCCAGCTCACGGTAGCGGCGGGCTGAGGGAGGAGGGTCTCCTGGCCCCTCGAGACGCGGTCCCGCCCACCCCACCACGCGGTCCCTCATTGGCAGCCGCCGCAGGCCTAGGGCAGTGGCGTCGCGCTCCGATTGGCCCGCGCTGCCTGTCCATCCCGCACTCGCCATGGTGACCACGTTGGGTCCCCCGGGAGAGTTCCAAATTCCGCCCCCGCCCGCTGGCGCCCCCCTCCCGTCCGGCCCCGGCCTGCTGCATTCCGAGGGCGGCCCTGCCTTACCCCCAACTCCCGCAGCCCCTTCACTCCCGAGGCCCGGGCCCCAGGAGGTGGGGGAACCCGGGGAGGGGGCTAGGAAGTTCTGCTCCGAGTCTGGGGGTTGCTGCGGACGCGAGAGCCCCAGTGCTCTCCTCTCCTCCAACACGCCCCCAACTTAACCCCTTCCCTCCCGCGGAAGGTTCGCGGCCTGGAGGGAGTTCCCGGGAAGCTGTGGCTTTCGGTCTCCTGCATTGGCGGCCCCGCTCACCTCGGCCGGGGACCCGCGGGCTCCGGACGTCCGACCCGCCGCGGATGGGCGGAGCGGGCACGGGGCTTGCTGCGGCCGCCGCCGGGAAGGCCGAGGGAGGGCCGCGGAGTCTCCTCCTCCCTCCCGGGGGGAGGGGAGGGAGAGGAGTCGGCGGGGCAGGGGCGGGGGCGGTGGGGCCCCGGCGGGTTGCGGACTGGCTCTGACCCTGGCCCTCCTAGTTGGTGGGGTGGGGGACCCAAACCTAACTTTGGGGCGAGGGGCGCGGGCCGAGCCGGCGGGATCAGCACAGAGCGTGCCGGACCCCGACATAGGCCCCACCGCAGCATGGGGGCCGAGAGTTGGGGGGGGGAAGGAAGGCATGGTCTGGGGGCGCCCGCGGGGCTCGGCTTTCCCGCCTCAGGTTTCTCCTTGCACCAATGACATGCTAGGCGCCCAGCAGCAGAAGTGGGCACGGGCTGTCCCGGGCTCAGCACGTGGAGCGTGTTTACTAAGTGTTCACTTTTGTTACCTGCATTCTTCCCAGTGCCAGCTCTGCCACCGAGTGGACGTGGAGCAGCAAGTCCCTGCCCCTCATCGGGCCTCAGTTTTCCCTTTGTACAACAGAAGGGTTGGCCAGAGTAACCTCGCGCGTGTTGAGAAGTGTGATGGGGCACTTGGCCCGCCGGGCGGAGGTTTTCTCGGATGTGCCAGAGTACTTCCTGCGAAGGGTAGGGCTGCAGCTGACGGGGCGGTCCCGGGCAGTTACCTTCTGGGGCCCTTGCGTGCGCTCTGCCACTTTGGAGCTTCCTCCCTTGGGAGTGGGTGTCTTCGGTTTTGGCGAGAGGAGGAGGCGGGCGCCTGGCGGTCCTGTTCTTACTACATCCTGTCCGCCGGAAGGCCGCTGAGGTGAATCCGTCTAAAAAGAGGACCAGAAGTTCAGAGAGGTAGTGGAGGGAAACTTGCTGTATTGGGACTTTACATGGGAAAAGAAACTAAAAATGAATAAGATAAATTAGTTTGAACCGATAATTAACAATAGAGACATATCTCTTTTTATTGCCCTTCACAAGATGTTTTGTTTTGTTTTAACAGATTGAAGGTTTGTGGCAACCCTGTCTAGAGCGAGTCTATTGGCACCAACAGCATGTGCTTACTTCGTGTCTCTGTGTCACCGTTTGATAACCCTCAAAATATTTCAAACCTTCCACCAGCAAAAAGGTTATGACTCGCTGAAAGCTCAGACGATGGTTAGCATTTTTTAGCAATAAAGATTTTTAAGTTAAAAAGTTTTTTTTAGACATAATGCTATTGAACACTTACTAGACTACAGTATAGTGTAAGCATAACTTTTACATGCACTGGGAAACCAAAAAAATTTGTGTGACTCGATATATTGCAATATTTGATTTACTGTGGTGGCTTGGAACCGAACCTGAAATATCTCCAAGGTATGCCTGTATTTAGATTATGGTTGCAATCATGCATGCATTAGAATGAACAAAGTATTGGCTCTTTGCAGCAAGAGGATCATTTTTTGCAGAAGTATTTGGGGTTTCACTCCCGAGGCTCACTATGAATCCTTTGATAGTCAAACAATTCTCTCTGGAAGTTCTTGGTTATTTCTCTTACAGAAGTTCCCTTCCTCTGTGGTCAGTTGCTGCTCCATTTCCACGGCATCACTTCCATCAACTTCATGAAATCTCACGCTTTTTGCAAGATTTGCAGTTTCACTCATAACCATTTGCTTTGTATTTGCGTGGTTAAATGTTAATAGCATCTGACAATCAGCTAGGGACTGATTTTGGTGGGGATATGTGGTGGTTGAGAGGGAACTAACCTGTAAATGTTGCAGTGGCTGGCCTTTGCTTACTGTGTGTACTTTGGACCTGAGAGATTCAGATATTGAGTACTCAGAGGACTGGAACATCCCCATTTTAAACTTGAGGAAATGCTCATTGAGGCTCTTGGCTCAGGCTTACCCAAAGTTTCACAGCCAGTAAGGACAGCCATGGACCAAGAGTCTAGAGTTCTTTACCAGAGTTTCTGGAGGTAGGGATACAGATAGTGAAGGTGGAGGAGGCTGAGTTGATGATGAAAAATCAGGTGTCTTGTTTTCTATGTCCAATAGAAGGTTGAAGAATGAAAACCAAAAGGACAGAAGGCAGTGGTAGAAAGAGGTTAGAGACAATTTAGTTCTAAATGGACGCTTCTCCTGGTTGCCACCAGGATTGAGAAAGACTGAAAAGTAAATGACTTTTTCGTGGTGTGACTCAGTAGTTTATCTAATGGCCTGTCTGGGGTGCCACTTACTGCCCTCTCACAGATCACCAGGGGGAGCAGCCCCCATGTGGAGAGACACTTCACTAGGGCTGGGGTGTGGCTCTCCCAGGCTGGGGAGTGGGAAGTGGCTTGCCTTCCTCCCTGCCAGGGGGACTGAACAAGGACCTGACACGCCTCCTAAAGCGGAAGCATCTGGAATGTTTTATAGGGGAATTGGAGTCAGGGAAGGCTTCCCAGAGTAGGCAGGACTGGGCCCTAAGGGATGGAGAGGAGCTAGTGTGCCACCCAGGTATGTGTGTGTCAGAGCAGGAACAGAGCAGGGAGATGGGGATGAACATGGCAAGCACATCCCGAACTGGGTGGAAGTAGAAGTTGGATGGGGCTAGACCATGAAGACAATGGGAGACACTGCTGGCTTTTGAGCTGGGGAGTGTCTTGGCAGTGAGTTCCAGGATCTGGAGGGCAGGGCTATGTAACTGGCACCCCCAATTGAGGCGGCGCATAGTAAGGCTAGCACAGATCCAGGATGGAAAATAGAGGGGCTTTTGGGGTGAGCAGGGCTTCCTCCTGGGCCCTGAGAGCAGCTGCTGGTGTTGTAACCCTAGAGGTGGCAGGAGACCTCGGAAAGGAAGGAAGGGCCTAGAGCCCAAGGGCTGCATCATGGCTGCAGAAAACCAAAGTGTGGAGGAGGGCAAGAGTTTGTCCAAGTCACCCAGCAGGAGTGTGGCCCAGGGGTCAGGACACAGGCACACGGGTGTCCCTGCAAAGTCTCTGCACTGCAGCTGGGGTGGGCCTGCGCCTCCCCGAAATCTCCCTGCCCTGCAAGGAGCAGCTGCCCTCCTTCCCCGCACAGAGGCCACCTGAGCTACCTGTGGGCTGTGCTTGAGCAGATACAGCAAGGCCTCCAGTGTTGGGGCAGAGAAGAGGGAGACCATGTTGGGACCTGCCTCTTTCTCCCTGTTGCTGCACCCCCATCACAGCTGTGGGGGTAGAAAAGCACATTCCTGAGTCAGAATTTTCCCAGGGAGCCTGGCTGGGGCCCTGGCAAGAGAGAGCACCCTGTCTCCCCAGCAACACACACAGACACGTCCCCCTGTTGCTTAGGGTTCTGTGGAGGAGGAGACTGATGTAGGACAGGCTGGTCCAGACCCCTGGCTCAAGGAGAAGCCGGCTAGCCTTCCAGCCTCACAGTTCTGGCCATGTTTTCTGAGCTCTGCTCCCAGTGAGGCCTTTCTCCAAAGGGCTCTGCACTGGGTAACTCTGGGCCAGGCCCTTGTCCTCCCCAGGCCTCAGGCACCCCATCTGTGAAAACTGAGGGCTTCACGGAGCACTTCTGGTGACTCTGCAGCATTACCCTTGATAAGCCCTACACTACCCCATTTCCGTCACTTGCCCAAAGTTACCCAGCCAGGAAATGGTGGGCCTGGGATTTGAACCCAGGCAGCGTGAGCCAGCCCTTGCCTGAGGTCCTTGCCATCATCCATCTCGTTGATCGTCAGGTCAGGCAGGGATCATTCTCCCTTTCCTACACAAGGGGAAACTGAGGCCAAGAAAGGTGAGGTCTCTTGCCCAAGGGCACAGAGCTGAGTGGGTCTTGGACCCCGCTGGGTGCCACATTGGCCAGCCCTCCTCCCTCTCCCCGCCGACGCCCAGCATCTCCGCAAATGTGCAGCTGCCCGCAGGAAGTGCTGCAGGCCCTGAGGGAAGGAACAAATAGGCTTCTTCTAGTGAAAGAAGAAGGGAAGTGGGAGCGTGCGGTGCAGCTGTTGGGTGAAGAGAGCAGAGAGAAGTGCAGGGGCAGGAGGTCGCCCGCCCGCAGCACAGAGGTCCCCAACTTCCCCTTCTTCGTGCAGAAGGCGGCGGACGGCGGTGAGACAACAACAGCTGCACAGGTCAGCCCCTCGGTCTGGGTCTCTCCATGCCTCCCTCCCCCCAGATTCTGTCCTTACCCTTGGGTTCCCTAGCAGGGACTGGGCACGCCCCTGCCTGAGTGGTTGCTGTACTGGTGACATCCGCGGAGCCGCAAGGTGGGGACTCACCTTCATTCCCTTCACCAGGTCCTGGGCCCCTGATGACAACCCCAAATCTCAGGAATGTACAGATCTATGTTTTTGAAAAAAGGCATTTAAATTAAGGAGTGGTTGGGTGCTGGGTTCAAATATTTATCCCCCCCACCCCCCTGCCCCATGTGGCCTGGGGCAAGTTATTGAACTTTGCTTTTCTGGACCTGAGTTTCCTCACCTGTAAAATGGGGCTAGTCCAGTAACCTGCACCTCAGGTGACATGGGTGAGGGCCTGGCACAGAGTTTATGTTGGGCAAATCAGAGCAGGTGCGGTTCCTCTGAGTGACCTGGAAGGGAGCCTGGGGACAGTGTGTCTCAGGCAAAGGCTCTGGACCTGGCTGGGTCACAGACCCCCTGTTGGGTGCTGGTGGAGCCTCCTTTTCCCTGCCTGTGAAATGGGGCTGATAATGGCACCTGTCAGGACTTCCCTGCAGAGACCACAGGTTCACTTTTCACCCAGGCCAGGGGGAAGGCCGGAAGTGGGGACTCCAGCCTGTTGTTGGCAAAAGCAGTTGTTGGGAGGGGCAGGTGGGGCCCTATCCAGGAATGTAGTGGCTCAGTGGACCCTGGTGCTGTTGGAGAGAGGGTGGGCTTCGGGGGTGCACCGCCAGCTCTGGATAGGAAGGCAGGGCTTCCCAGCTCTCCCGCTGAGCGTATTCCTGGCTGGCAACCTTGGGTCAGAGCCTTAGATTCCCTGGAGTGTGGATCATGGAAATGGTTGTTTGAGTTTCCCTCCCTGGGAAATAGATGACCTTGGCCTCATTTTACAGATGAGAAAACCTGAAGCACAGAAAGGTCAAGTTCCTTGCCTAATGTCAGACCTCAGGTACTGAATACTGGAACTAGTTATCGAATTTACATCTTCTGAAGGCTCTGTTCTGCTCTCCACTTGTCTCCTCATCCATACAGCAACTCAGCCACCAGGCCATCTTTAGGAGGCTGCAGCGCATCGTGGGGGAGAGCACTTGACTTGGAGTCTGGGTTTGCGTTTCAGCTTGCCCACTGGCCTGCTGAAGAACCCTGAGCAAACCCTTGTGTGGTATTCAGTTTCGCCACGGTCAATTGGAACCTTCTTGGGAGTCAGGTAAGGGATTCCTGTTTTCTAGAGGACCCTAAATAGCGAATTGCAAAAAGAAGGAGATGGCTGAGGGTGTGGGGTAATGGCGAGTGGTGGTCTCTCTGAAAAGATGGGGAGGGGGATGTTGGAGGTTGCAAGCAGAAGTGAAGACTGTGGTTGCTCCTGGGAAAGGGGGTGGAAACCACAGCTTCTCTTTGGGTGCCTGGTGGGGGGGATGTCACTTCTGCTTTGGCCTTAATTTCCCCAGCTGCGTGATGGGGTTAAGCTCCTCTTCCCTCTGTGTTTGCCTGGCAGAAGCATGGTCAAGGGCCTGGGGACCCCGTCTTAGGGTCCAGACCCTGGAGGTCAAATCCACACCACTGTCTGGGCCTCAGTTTCCCCATTCGTACTGTGAGGGGGTCTTTTCTACACTCTCGGGTTCTCAGTTTTCTCACCTGAAACATTCCAAATGGTTTCATTCAGTGGCTTCCTTTGTCCCCCAAAATCTTTTCCTTCAGTCGCTTAGGTTCTGAGAGGGTAAGTGAATTGCCCAAGATAACACAGCCAAATAAATAACTTAATAGCCAAATAAATAAGAACCCAGCACTCTATGACTCCAAAGTCTTTATTGTCTTTTATTTATTTATTTATTTATTTATTTTAATATAATGTAGGTATTCTTTTTTAAAAAAATGTTTTAATTTTATTTATTTATTTAGGCTGCGCCAGGTCTTAGTTGCAGCATTCGGACTCTTAGTTGTGACATGCATGCGGGATCTAGTTCCCTGACCAGGGATCAAACCCAGGCCCCCTGCATTGGGAGCATGGAGTCTTACCCACTGGACCACCAGGGAAGTCCCTTTATTCTCTTTTAAAATAAACACACATATTAATAAATAGTGTTAAGACAGATGGATAACCACCATGAAACAAAATTGAATCCGTATTTCACACTCCAGGATCAATGCAAATGGACTGGAGATTCCAATATAAAAAAATGAAACCTTAAAATTACCAGAAGAAACTTAGGAGAATTCCTTTATAATGTTGGAATGAGGAAGGTCTTTCTAGCTAAAACTCAAAATCCAGAAGCCCAAAGAGAAAACACTGGTAATTTTTACATAAAAATTTTATATTTAAAAAAGACCTACCTGGAAAAAAAAGCCATATGTAATGTCGAAAGGCAAAAGACAAACTAGGAAAGATACTTGCAACTCATGTAATAGACAAAGAGCTAATTTTCCTATTATGTAAAGAGTTTCTAGAAGTTGATAAAGAAAAGTCTAACCCAATATCAAAATGGGCAGATGATGAACTTGCACATGTGGGAAATGAGGCAAGTACAAGCACAGCCAAGCTGTTTGTAAGAGCCAAAGACTGGAACCAGCACAAATGACTATTAACAGGGGGCTGGTTAAGTAAATTACGGTTTATCCCTAACATCACACTGTGCAGATATAAAAGAGAAAGTGGAGGCTCTAGGTACTATTAAGGAAAGCTCTCCAAGGTTATTTTCAAGTATACAGAGTGTGCTACTTTTTTTTTTTTTATAAGATGGGGGAACTCATATTCGCTTATATTTGTATGAAGAAACTGGTAAAGACGTACAAAACACTAATAGCAGTGGTGACCTGGGGGTGACTAATTGGGAACTGAGTGGTTAGGTGACACAAGAGGCAGGAATACTTTGCCTTTTGCACCATTTTGTATTTATTTATTGTTTATATTTGAAAGATGTAAATTTCTAACCCATCTAAAGAGTGAATAAAAATTGGGAAATGGATAACTATAACATATGGGGTAACTTTATAAAACACAGATGAACAAAACAAATAGGCCCAGAATCTCACCTCACCGAAGTGACCTTGATGTGCTTCTTCCAGATTTTGCATCTATAAAAAGTACAGTTTTTACAAGGATTGGATTACATTGTTTTGCAACATGCTTTTTGTTTCTCATAAGCAATCTGTCACTATTATTTTTTCAATAACAATAAATAGTCATTTGGAATATTTAGAAAATCCTAAGCATTAAAATATTTGCTTTTCTGTTGTGAAGGTAATACATGTTTGTTGTAGAAAATTCAAACAATACAGAAAACATAAAGAAAGAAACTAACCCCCTCCCATAACATTATTAATATTTTGGTGACCATTCTTCTAGATATCCTCATAGATTTAAACATGCATATAATTTTCCATAAATGTGATTATATTATATGTGTAATTTTTTTTTTTTTTTATAAATTTATTATTTATTTTTGGCTGTGTTGGGTCTTCGTTTCTGTGCGAGGGCTATCTCTAGTTGCGGCGAGCGGGGGCCACTCTTCATCGCGGTGCGCGGGCCTCTCACTATCGCGGCCTCTCTTGTTGCGGAGCACAGGCTCCAAACGCACAGGCTCCAGATGCACAGGCTCAGTAGTTGTGGCTCACGGGCCTAGTTGCTCTGCGGCATGTGGGATCCTCCCAGACCAGGGCTCGAACCCGTGTCCCCTGCATTGGCAGGCGGATTCTCAACCACTGCGCCACCAGGGAAGCCCCTATATGTGTTATTTTTAACCTGCTCTTTCCGCTCAATGATATGCTGTACTCCTCTTCTATGTGGCTATTTACATCATAATTCTTAATAGTGAAATGGCAATCCATCGTACTGTATTCCTTTAACTTTTAATTTTGAAAAAACGAAAAATTCACAGGAAGTTGCAAAAAAGGTTTTGTGTACATTTCATCCAGTCTTCTTCAATGGTAACATCTTTCACACCTAAGGTACAATATCAAAACCAGGAAATTGACTTTGGTACAATTCACAGCCTTTATTCAATTTCATCAGTTTTTATGCACTGATTTATGTGTGTGTGTGTCTGTGTGTTTAGTTCTATGCAATTTTATGACGTGTAGGTTCTTGTAACCACCATCACAATGAAGATACAAAACTGTCCCATCACCACAAGGCTCCCTAGTGCTGCTCCTTTACAGAAACACCCCTCATCCCTAACTGTTGGCAACCACTAATCTGTTCTCCGTCTCTATAATTTTGTTATTTCAAGAATGTCATATAAATCAAATCATACTGTATGCAACATTTCAAGATTGGCTTTTTTTTTCCTCAGCATGATTCCCTTGAGACCCATCCAAGTTGTGTGTAACAGTATATTTTTCTAATTGCTGAGTTGTAGTTCATGGTACAGATGTACCTGAGGTTGTGTAACCATTCACCCATTGAAGGCACATTGGAATTGTTTCCAAGTTGGGGCTATTGCGAATAAGGCTGCTATGAAGTTCTCATGTGCAGGTTTTGGTGTGAACATGAGCTTTTATTTCTCTGGGATAAATGCCGAAAAGTGCGATTGCTGGGTCATATGGTAGGTGCATGTTTAGTTTTGTAAGAAATTGCCGGGCTTCCCTGGTGGTGCAGTGGTTAAGAATCCGCCTGCCAATTCAGGGGACACGGGTTCGAGCCCTGGTCTGGGAAGATCCCACATGCCACGGAGCAACTAAGCCCGCGTGCCACAACTACTGAGCCTGCGCTCTAGAGCCCGTGAACCACAACTACTGAGCCCTTGTGCCTCAACTACTGAAGCCCGCATGCGTAGAGCCCGTGCTCTGCAACAAGAGAAGCCACTGCAACAAGAAGCCCGCGCACCGCAACGAAGAGCAGCCCCCGCTCGCCACAACTAGAGAAAGCCCGTGTGCAGCAGCAAAGACCCAACACAACCAAAAATAAAAAAAATAAAAATAAAAATAGATAAATAAATTTATAACAACAACAACAACAAAAAAGGGTGGAGCACTAAAAACTTAATTGTCTGGGACTTCCCTGGCGGCGCAGTGGTTGAGAATCCACCTGCTAGTGCAGGGGACATGGGATCGAGCCCTGGTCCGGGAAGACCCCACATGCCACGGAGCAACTAAGCCCGTGCACCATAACTACTGAGCCTGCGCTCTAGAGCCCAAGAGCCACAACTACTGAGCCTGCGCTCTAGAGCGAGCCAGAGCTACTGAGCCCGCGTGCCACAACAACGGATGCCCGTGCGCCTAGAGACCGTGCTCTGCAACAAGAGAAGCCACTGCAAAGAGAAGCCCCCGCTCGCTGCAACTAGAGAAAGCCGGTGCACACCAATGAAGACCCAATGCAGCCAAGAATGAATAAATAAATAAAATAAATTGAAAATAAATAAACTATGTGTGTGCGTTAAAAAAAAAAAACACAAAAAACAACTTAATTGGCTGGTAGGGGTTGGTGACTGGTGAAGCTTCACCATAAGCTTGGTCCTGGCCGTTTTATCAAGGAGCACCAAAATGTCAGTAGCTACAGGATACTTTTCTTAGAATGGTCAGTTCTTCGGAGAAGAATTTTCTCCTGCCTTGGAGCATCATTGCCTGGCTGCTGGCAGTCTTCTGGAAGCTGATTGGAGGAGGAGGTGGAGAGGGGATATGGCTTAATTTTTCTGTACCAGAATGGCACCTCGCAGATTCTCTCTGGTGCACTGTCTGCAGGGAGTGTACTTTGTGTTGGAGGGTAGGGTTGAGGATGCAAGGGTGGTGAGGAAGGCTCCTGGATGCTCCAGGTGGCAGAGGAGATCTGGGACCGAGCTGGTCATTTTAAAAACTCACAACCAACAACCCCCCATTTTTAGCTTCACCCTTCATCCCACCTTCAGAGGTTCCCGATGCCTCCAGCACTCAAGTGCTTCCACGGTTGTGAGGCTTGACCTAGCTGGCTTCCCCATGTCCCCTCCCCGATCCCCCCACCCGCTGTACTCACCTCTCCTTACTGCAAGCGCTTGGGTTCAATGTCTTATGGTCTGCTAACTTTTTTTTTTTTAAGCAGGTGGCCACCTGCTTTGCGGCCTCCAAAGTTTCACTGATATCTCTCATCTGCTGTTGTCTTCTTTCCCATTGTTCTGTCTTTTGTGGCTTTGTGTCTGTTTTATTCATTCACTCTCATTTTAGTGGAGTTTCAGGAGGTAGGCATAAATTTGTTATGTTTAAGCAGAAGTTTATTAGTTCATTTTAACTTTTTAAAAAAATAAATTTATTTATTTATTTTTGGCTGCATTGGGTCTTCATTGCTGCGCGCGGGCTTTCTCTAGTTGCGGTGAGCGGGGGCTACTCTTCCTTGAGGTGTGTGGGCTTCTCATTGCAGCGGCTTCTTGTTGTGGAGCACGGGCTCTAGTTGCGCGGACTTCAGTAGTTGTGGCATGTGGGCTCAGTAGTTGTGACATGCAGGCTCAGTAGTTGTGGCTCATGGGCTCTAGAGCACAGGCTCAGTAGTTGTGGTGCACAGGCCTAGTTGCTCTGCAGTATGTGGGATCTTCCTGGACCAGGGATCAAACCCATGTCCCCTGCATCGGCAGGCAGATTCTTAATCACTGTGCCACCAGGGAAGTCCCTATTAGTTAATTTTAAAACCGAGGGAAATGAGGGCAGAGAGGGACAGATTCTTTTTTTTTTTTTTAAACCAAAACATTGGATTTATTTTCACAAATTTGAACCTGACATCTTAATTCATAACTAACAGCTGCCATAGATTCTGGCAGTCACAAAAATAAGTGAAAACAAAGACAAGGTTTCACAGCAAGTGTTGAACACAGTACTTAACAATATGTTCAAATCACATTATACTTTAAAATGGGCTTTGGGGGAATTCTTTGTGGACAAAGGCAGTGGTTTTCCTGATGTCATCCAGCTGTTGTGATTCTTGGTGGCCTCTGACCTCCCACGATTGTCGTCAAAACCAGCCTTCTCCTGAAACTCTTAGTTCTCGTTTTTTTCTCTGCTCCAACTTTTGGATTCCCCCAGCTGCTGCTGCTGGCAGTTTAATCAGAGAGGGACAGATTCTTGCCCGAAGTCACATGGTGGGTGAATGACAGGGCTGGACAGGGTTAATGACAAGCAACTCCCAGTGTTCCCCTGGGTAAGGTCAGAGCACTGGGGAGGCCCCCAGAGATACCATTTTTTGGGAGGAGGATGTGTGTCAGGCAGAGCTGCAAATGGCAGGCTTTACCAAATGGCCAAGGATTCTGGAGTAACAGAGACATGGCTTCAGGCAGCCTCACGCAAAGCAAGACGCCTTGCTCTCTGAGCCACGGTTTCCTCAACTGTGAAATGCAGGAGTAGTGAGGCTCAAATAAGATGCTGCACATCCTATTCTTGGGGTATGGCAGATGCCTAGAGTTAGAGGTGGCTCTTTTACCGGGGTGACAAAGACACGCACCTTTTCCAGGGTGGGAGCCAGTTCTTGGAGGAGACTCGGTGCAGGACATGGATCGCTGCGGGGCCCTTTTCCTCTGCCTGTGCCTCTTGATGTCTCAGAGCAGAACAGAGGGTAAGAGGGCTCCGCTGAGCTGCAAGAGCCATCCTAGCCTGGATCCCTGGCTGTGATGTGAAGCGGGGAGGCCTCAAACCAAGGGAGATTGAAAAGGGGCACTTAGGCCTCCTGGGGCAGCAGGAGGCTGGGGCGGAAGGCCCAGAGACCATGGGGCGGGAGGCGGGGCAGCTGCAGACAGAGGCTGAGGCGGATGTCTGACTCTCTCCTCACAGAGGCATCCCAAGAAATCCTGCGCTGGATGGAGAGAATGGAGGTGGCAGCCAGGAGCCGGAGCCTCACTTCTTTTGCTGAGTGAGTTGGGTGTCCCTCCTCGCCCGCCCAGAGTCAGCTGTGCCTCCACTGCCAGCTTGCACCTTGAATCCACGGCCCAGGGTTGGTGCAGTGTAGACTGTTAATTCATTTATTCAACACTCATTTATTGAGTAGCTACTGTGTGCCCGGCACCAAGCTCTGGAGATGTGGGATAGACATATCCCTGTCCTCATTGAGTTTACTCTCTGGTTGGGGGCCCTTAACCATGGATGCCATGAAACCAGGTGCAGAATCATGGGTCTCCATGCATTTTTCTGGGAAGGGGCTCCAAGACTTGGGCTGGGCTCTCCAGGGTCTGTGACCCGAAAGCCTAGTAGTTCAGGGTGAGAGTCCAATGCTGATGACTGACCAGGGAAGCACAGGGCTGTGGGGCACTTCAGTCAGTGGGGAGCTGCCAGGGAAGGCTTCCTGGAGGAGGTGTCAGCAAACTGGGACCCAAACAAGAGTTAATGGGAGAAGGAGATGGGTGGGGTGGGGAGGTAAGAGTGTGCCAGGAACACTGTATGCAGAGGTCTAGAGGTGGCAGTGACAGGGGTGTGGGATGAGGGAGGCTGTGGAGAGCCCCGCTCGCCTCCATCCTTACCTCGGGCTGTGGCCATATCTCTCACTTTCAGGCTCATCCACGGCCTAGAGTCGAGGCTACTCAATGCCAGCTTTGGGGGCCACAACCTCACCTTGCGGACGCACACCATCCAGACACTAGCCTTCAAGCTGGGCTGCAACTTCACTGGTCTCTCAGTGAGAAGGGCTGCTCTGGAGCAGGTCCCCCAGGTCAGAGGTGGCCAGGGATTGGGGGTGGCCAGAGCCTCTACCCTAGAAGTCCTCCGGGGGTTTCAGGTCTGGACTCTCCCCAGGGTCCATCGCCCACCTTCCCACCAATCAGGGCTCTGCCTTAATAGCTGTGAGTTGCCGCCTCTGTAAAATGGGGCTGATGTTCGTCATGTGAATGATGGAAAGGGGGTGCTTGTGGCCCCTCAGGGGCAGCGTCCTCTTCCTGCTTTTGCAGCTTCCTGGGGTGAGGCAGTCGTGGGAGAGGCCAGGGGAACGGGACACCTTTGAGGGCCCTGGTATGATTCCTGCTGAATACCTGGGTGCTGGGGGATGATGCTGCAGCTTCAGGGCCCCAGTTGGGTGGGATAAATAACCCAAATTCAAGGCCAGAACGGCCTGAAGGGAAGGCCTGAGATCGCGGGAAGTTTGGGTGGAGGTGCAGCCTGGCAGGAGAGGGTTCTGTGGGTGGAGGCTCCAAGGTAGGAGATGCTTGGGGCAAGGCTGGGAGGGCTTCCTCGGGAGTGGGGAGCAGTGAAGGTGTTGTGGTGGGTCTGGAGGCTTCGGACACCAGGCGCAGCCTGTCTTTGGCTCTCCACAGGCCCAGGTCCCACTCGCCATGCAGTTCCCAGCTGAGCTGACCCGGGATGCCTGCAGGGTGCGCTCCAGGGAGCTGAGTCTCATCTGCATCTACTTCTCCAACACCCGCTTTTTCCAGGTCAGGGCCTGCTGGTAGGCCAAGCAGGGTGGATGCTGGCTCCTTCCTGGGGGGCACTGTAGGCATGCATGCCACCTCCTGGCCTCTGGGCAGGGACCAGCCTACTGTGCAACCTCAGTCAATCAGTGCCCCTCTCTGGGCCTCTGTTTTAGCAAAATGGGAGGGAGGCATGATTATAATGTGCAAACGAGACCTAAGAAATCTACTGTTTGTGTGCCTCTCCCTAGATGGGAGATAGACACGTAGCCCACAAGATCTTTGTCCTCAGAGAGCTCTCTATCTCAACAATTAGACCGGGACCTTAGAGACTTAATTTTAGCTCGCGGTTGATTATAACCATAGAGATTCAAAGGGATGGATGAGTCAGGGTGGGGTCAGGATGGTTCCCAATGAGCAGTCCTGGAGGGCTTCTGGAGGAGGTGCCTTTTAACCTTGGATTTGAAAGTGAGTCAGGGTAGGGTGACATGGAGGGTATGAGGCTGGAATTCATTTAACAAATGGGAGGTGATGGTGGTGGTAGTGAGAAGACAGGGTTCCAGGTGGAGGGGGCAGCATACGCAAAGGCTGCGAGGCTGGCGCAGTTGTACAAGTGAAAGCCAGTCTGCTTGTTCTCATCCAGGGAGGAGGGGTTGGAGAAGGGGGGCTCTTGGACCTCATCCAGGGTCTCCTCATGTCCCCTCCAGTCAGTGCTTCTTCTGTTGCCCTTCCAGAAAGACATCAATTCATCTGTGCTCAATAACTATGTTCTGGGTGCCCAGCTGAGCCATGGACAAGTGAGCAACCTCAGTGAGCCGGTGAACATCAGCTTCTGGCACAACCAAAGCCTGGTATTGTTGGGGCCACCCCCATTTCCAACCCACCCCTACCCCCTTGTGGCTGTCCTGTCGAACACTGGTTTGATCAAACCCAGACTTGTGGAACTATCTTAGAAACAAGCTGCTTTAAATCTATCATACTTTGAAAATTCCTGCCAAAGAAATGAGAGAGAAGCTTTTACACACTGCATGTGTCAGGATTCTTTGAATTGCACATGATAGAAAACCAACTCAAGCTAGCTTATTGGCTCATGTACATGAAATGTCCAGGGCTGTTCTAGCTTCAGGCACAGATATGATGCCATAATGGCTCAGTCTCCATCTCTCAACAATGGTTTCCTGCCTTGGCTTTCCACTCTGTGGCAAGATGGCAGCTGAAGTGCTGGACCTCCTTCCCCTCTTCTTAGCAGGCTCTTTCTTGCTGGTGCAAACCAGGATCCCATAACGGATTCTAAAGGTCCAGCTGGGTCATGTGTCCATCCCTGACCCATCACTGTGCCCAGGGGGATGGAACACGTAGATTGGCCAGACCTGGGTCACATGGCCCAGGGACTGGGCTGGATTCATTTGACCTGTCATTGGGAGAGGGATGGGTCCTCAAGGAAACTACAGATATTGTTGCCGAAAGAAGGAAGAAGGACTGCTGGGTGGGCACAAGCCCTGATGGCATTCCCGAAAGGCCCCAGAGTCTCTACACTCTGGCCCTATCTTCTGTCAGCCTCATCAGGACCGCTCTGCACTCCCAATTTCTCCTCTGTCCTTTCCTTTCATTCTTCTGGGCGTTTTGCCCCTGTTATAGCCTTGCTCCACTTCTGTTGAAATCTGATGTGTCCTCTAAGGCCTCAGTGCCCCAGTTGTCCCTTCCCTTCTCAGGACTCCTCTGCCTTTTCCTCCATGGTCTTCCATGGTGTGCCTGTTTCATTTCCCTCACCTTTCCACCCACAGGGCTTGGCGTCAGGGTTGTCTGTAGATGACTCTCTCTCTCCCACTGGGATGGGTCTGGACTGTCATCGTTCCCCATGGGGAGGAGGGGAAAGCGGACATTGATTATAGAGCACCTACTGTATTGGCCAGAGCTGGGCACTCAAGATTTCTCATTGCCTTTGATTATTCCACCATCCTTGTGACTTGAGTATAAATGATCCCATTTTGCAGATGAATAAACTGAGGCTCAGAGAACCTCTGTGACTTTCCCAGGTCACTCTCAGAGTCCGTGGTGGAGGTGGGGCTGGAATCTGGTCTGCCTGATGCCAAAGCCCAGCCAGTGCCTGGTAAAATGTTGACAACAGTGCAGCTGAGTCACCTTTGGCCCCCACAATTTCCAGACTCTCTCTGATCCATGGCCCTCCCCTCCACCCCTTGGATGCACCCAATTCCAGCATCTCCCCTTAGGAAGGCTACACAGTGACCTGTGTCTTCTGGAAGGAGGGAGCCAGCAAGCACCACTGGGGGGCCTGGAGCACTGAGGGCTGCCGCACAGAGCAGCCCTCACCTTCCCAGGTGCTCTGCCGCTGCAACCACCTCACCTACTTTGCTGTTCTCATGGTATGTGTGCATCTAGCCTGGGCGAGGGTGGTCAGAGCTGCAGAGGGCCCCATATCCAGGACAGAGGAGAAAGGCAAAAGCCGATGCAGGGGGCAGAAAATCCAACTCAAATGGGCTTAAGGAAAAAAAAAACGAAAAAAAACCTTATGGGTTCACGTTCCTGCAAAGGCTGGGTTAGGCTTCAGGCATGTCTTGATCTAGGGGCTCAATGTCACCAAGATAGGACTCTATCTCAGTCTCTCAATTGTGCTTGCTTTGTGTTAGCTTAGTTCTCAGACAGGATGTCCCCATGGGCTTATAATATGGCTGCTGACATTTCCTGTTTTATGTCCTACTAGGTTCAGGTCAGTAGAACGAGACCTCTCTCACCCAATTCTGCCAGCCAAAGTCATGGGACTGAGTCCCACAGGCCTAGAGTGTGTCCCATGCCCATCCCTTAACCAATCACTGTGGGCAGGAGGAGGGAAGGCTCTGATAGACCAGGCCTGGTGCACCTGACTACACGTAGTAGGAGAAGTGGAGGGTCCACCCACGTGCGGGAGTGAGGGAGGGGAGGAAGGGGAGATGGGAGTTGGGAGGCAGAAAAGCCACTGTGTCTGCTGTGGCTGTTTTCAGGTCAGGACCACGGCTAGGACTGTAGGGTAGGGGGGCTTGAAGCTGAGGTCTTGGCAGGTCTCTTTGATTTAGGCAGTGGAGGGCATTTCCATGCTTCTGGCCCCCCTTCCCTCCCACAGCAACTCTCTCCGGCCCCGGTCCCTGCAGAGCTGCTGGCGCCTCTCACATACATCTCCCTGGTGGGCTGCAGCATCTCCATTGTGGCCTCGCTGCTCACGGTCCTGCTGCACCTCCATGACAGGTATTCCCCTGCCCTCATGCTGGGCCTGCCCACCCACTGCTGCTCAGCACCCCTCCTTCTTTCCTACTTGGGCCCCCAGAGTCAGGTGGGCTTTTCCAGAGTGCAGAGGCTGGGAAGCAGGAGACCAGCCTCCTTGTGTGTGGCTGTTGTTGGGTCCCTGCCCCTCTCGACCTGTGTCCTGGTCATTATGTGTCTATGAGCCCAGGGGGTAGCGCTGCCTGGTGACGTCCCGGTCACGGAGGGCCACGCTCCCACCCGCAGGAAGCAGAGTGATTCCATTACATGCATCCACATGAACCTGCACGCCTCGGTGCTGCTCCTCAATGTCTCCTTCCTGCTGAGCCCTGTGCTGGCCATGCCCCCCGTGCCTGGGTCAGCATGCGTGGCACTGGCTGCCACCCTGCACTACGCGCTGCTCAGCTGCCTCGCCTGGATGGCCATTGAAGGCTTCAACCTCTACCTCCTACTTGGGCGCGTCTACAACATCTACATCCGCCGATACGTGCTCAAGCTTTGTACCGTGGGCTGGGGTAAGCACGGTCTCCCTCTCCCTTGCTTCCTGAGGCTTCCAGCCAGACTGGGCGTCCGTCCCCTCCTGTCCTCTTTCTCCTCCACTGCCATGACCACTGGTCACCATCCCTGCCAGCGCCCACCGCCACTTCCTACATGACTATTCTTATCACCACCTCCACCTCCAAAACATCTATCATCACCACCTCCAATACCACCATCACTTCCAGTGGCATCCTCATCCTTGTGTTCACCACCATCTCTGGTACCACCATCATCGGCGTCTCTATCACCATCCTAGCGCCTCTCTTTATTATCTGTTTCCTCACCGGTTCCCAAACCCTCTCTCCCATTACCTTCCAGCCATCACCTCCCAGTGTGACCACTACTACTGCCGCTACCATTCTACCCTAGAGCCCTCATTCATATCAGCCTTCTCTAAGACCACCAGGCTAATTGCTCTGAGGCTGGACCACATGACAGTGGCTGGGGACTCAGAGCGATCTCTTTCCCTCCCCTCCCCCGCCCCCTGCTTGCCCAGCGGAATCCTGTTTTAGCAGCCCCAATAACCCATGAGCAGCCCATCTCTGGGGTCTCCTGACAGACACTGAGCCTCTGTCCCACTCCTCAGGGGTCCCGGCCTTCCTGGTGCTGCTCCTTCTCGCCGTCAAGAGCTCAGTTTACGGACCCCACAGGATCCCGCTCTCCGACAGCCAGGGGAATAGCACGGGCTTCCAGAGCACGTACATGTGAGTGCGCTCAGGGCTGCGGCAGGCTCCCTGGCTCTGGCAGCAGGGCCACTTGGTCCTGGGGCTCTAGATAGGGTGCCTTGTAAGCGGGGCACTGGCTGCAGGGCAGGGAGGGGGCTACTGCTTACACGGGGCGTGGTTTCCAGGGGGCTTTGCCACGCCCCTTCTGCTGGATCCCCAAGGTCTCCTGCAGGACGGGTTCACTCTCTATGCTAGTTCTAGGAAGCACATGGGCCTCCAAGGCCAGGCCAGGGCAGGGGGGCCTCTGCCCCCTGGCTGCTGGCAGCCAGCGCCCCCGCTGGCTCTCAGGCCCTGCGGTGGAGCTCAGCCTGCGCCTGGCTCTCCTCTCTCCTCACCTCCGTGCTTCGCTCACGCGCTTGGCTCTGGCTCCCCGTGACCTGGGCCTGGCATGGCACCGCCAGCCCTCCAACCCTCCTAGTCAGAGAAGAGAGTGTTATGGGGATTGGGACACCCCAGGCACCGGGCTCAGAGTGTATGTGGCGAGGGGGCCCAAGGCGGTCTGGGGGACAGACTCTGTCACCCCTTCCCGTGCCCTCAGACATTAACCTTTTTCTTGTGATGAAATGTTTCTAACAGGCAACATAGAGGGAATAGCTTAACAACCCCCTGCAGACCCATCACCAGCAGTTGGCCGTCTGGCCTTTTCCCTCTCCTGGCTGACACCAGCTCAGGACGGCTGAGGGCTGGCTCTGAATCCTCACAGCAAGGAGCCGGCCCCATTGTCAGCCCTTGTTTACAGCTGGGGAAACCGAGGCACAGGCGGCTGAAGAGTCCTGCCCAAGGAGACCCAGCCAGTTGAGGGCAGAGCTGGGACTTGGCTCCAGAGCCCGGCCCCCAACCACTGCCCATCCCAGTCTCTGGGAAGTGAGGGCTCTGGGCACAGAGTGAGGCTGAGATGGGGTTAATTCCTCTCTGTGAGCATCGGGGTGGTTTCTCAGAGGAAGTGTGACTTAGGACTCTTTAAACGTGTGTTTTTATTGTATAATATGTGACATGGGCAAAAGAACTGCAGTGACGCTTCCACAGAACAGGAAGCACGGTAATGCAGGGATGTTAGCAAGCTCCCGCCCGAAGAACCATCTTCTTCCCGGTCTTCCTCACCTCTCCCTCTTCCCTCTCACCCTGGATTTTGTGACTTTTATTCTATTGCATTTAAAAAACCCTTACTACGTATATATGTATTTTTAAAAAATTCTTTTACATTTTTTGTTTTATTTTTTAAATTGAAGTATAATTGACATGTAACACTTTATTAATCTCAGGTGTGCAACATAATGATTTGGTTGTATATATTGCCAAATGACCGCGACAATAAGTCTAGTTAACATCTGTCACCATACATACAGAATTAATTTTTCTTGTGATGAGAACTTTTAAGATCTGCTCTCTTCGCAACTTTCAAATATGCAATACAGTATTGTTAATTGTAGTCACCATGCTGTACATGACATCCCCAGGACTTATTATTTTATAACTGGAAGTTTGCACCTTTTGACCCCCTTCACCCGTTTTGCACCCTGTCCCCCACTCCCTGGCCTCTGGCAACCACCAATCTCTTCTCTGTATCTATGAACTTGTTTTTTTGTTTGTTTGTTTTAGATTCCACAAGTAAGTGAGATAGTACGGTATTTGGGTATTTGTCTTTCTTTGTCTGACTTATTTCTCTTAGCATAATGTCCTCAAGGTCCGTCCATGTTGTCGCAAATGGCAAGATTTCCTTCTTTTTTTTTTTTCACACACACACACTGTATTTTATTTTTACAAGAGATAAATAGACTGACGCGAAGCATTGTACATGGATGACCACAACAAAAGCAACAATGATTGCAATTACCGAACCTGAAACACACTCATACTATGTCATAATATTGACATTCAGTCCAGTAATCCTCCACTGTAACAGCTCCTTTACTTTGCAGTGAAAATTGATTTGTGTATTCTTTGCCTCTGAGTCCTTGTGGGATTTTTTTTTTTTTTAATTCAGACAGAAAGTCACAAAAATTATACTCATCCTCATCAGTTCACTCAGTCCCATGTAATTAAATTTTTTTTTTCATCTTGATATTTTGTTAGCACTTTTTTGAGTTCATCAGTTTTTCATTAGAGTTCTGAAAATGCTTATTCATTCAGTTCAGCAGTACAGTCAGTTACCAGAAACCTGTACTTGTCAGAGTCTTTTCCGTGAATTTCTTGAAGATGAAACCCTTTTATAGGAACATATTTGCAAAAGCACCAGAGTACACCCAGAACTGTCTGTAAATGACAAAAGACTTAAAAATGACCACAGTTAAAGATTTGATGAAAGTTCATAATAATGCAGTTGACAAGAAAATTAGTTATTTCTGAGATATACATTTTAAAGTAATAACTAGGATTATTACTTATAACATTATACCAGAATATATAAGATTTTTAGAAATTTCATGTAATGTCTGAAACATTTATATTAACATATTTCCATACATATTTCCATACAAATACAAATATACGATTTTTAGAAATTTCATTTAATGTCTGAAACATTTATATTAACATATTTCCATACAAATAACCCAATGAAAGTTTAGTATTAGTTGTTTTGTTTGTTTGTTTTTTTATACTGCAGGTTCTTATTAGGCATCAATTTTATACACATCAGTGTATACATGTCAATCCCAATCGCCCAATTCCGCACACCACCATCCCCACCCCACCGCAGTTTTCCCTCCTTGGTGTCCATATGTCCATTCTCTACATCTGTGTCTCAACTTCTTCTGACTTACTTCACTCTGTATGACAGTCTCTAGATCCATCCACTTCTCAACAAATGACTCAATTTCGTTCCTTTTTATGGCTGAGTAATATTCCATTGTATATATGTACCACAACTTCTTTATCCATTCGTCTGTTGATGGGCATTTAGGTTGCTTCCATGACCTGGCTATTGTAAATAGTGCTGCAATGAACATTCGGGTGCATGTGTCTTTTTGAATTACGGTTTTCTCTGGGTATATGCCCAGTAGTGGGATTGCTGGGTCATATGGTAATTCTATTTTTAGTTTTTTAAGGAACCTCCATATTGTTCTCCATAGTGGCTGTATCAATTTACATTGCCACCAACAGTGCAGGAGGGTTCCCTTTTCTCCACACCCTCTCCAGCATTTGTTGTTTGTAGATTTTCTGATGATGCCCATTCTAACAGGAGTGAGGTGATACCTCATTGTAGTTTTGATTTGCATTTCTCTAATAATTAGTGATGTTGAGCATCTTTTCATGTGCTTCGTGGCCGTCTGTATGTCTTCTTTGGAGAAATGTCTATTTAGGTCTTCTGCCCATTTTTGGATTGGGGTGTTTGTTTCTTTAATATTGAGCTGAATGAGCTGTTTATATATTTTGGAGATTAATCCTTTGTCCGTTGATTCATTTGCAAATATTTTCTCCCATTCTGAGGGTTGTCTTTTCGTCTTGTTTATGGTTTCCTTTGCTGTGCAAAAGCTTTGAAGTTTCATTAGGTCCCATTTGTTTATTTTTGTTTTTATTTCCATTACTCTAGGAGGTGGATCAAAAAAGATCTTGCTGTGATTTATGTCAAAGAGTGTTCTTCCTATGTTTTCCTCTAAGAGTTTTATAGTGTCCAGTCTTATATTTAGGTCTCTAATCCATTTTGAGTTTATTTTTGTGTATGGTGTTAGGGAGTATTCTAATTTCATTCTTTTACATGTAGCTGTCCAGTTTTCCCAGCACCACTTATTGAAGAGACTGTCTTTTCTCATTGTATATATTTGCCTCCTTTGTCATAGATTAGTTGACCATAGGTGCGTGGGTTAATCTCTGGGCTTTCTATCTTGTTCCATTGATCTATGTTTCTGTTTTTGTGCCAGTACCATATTGTCTTGATTACTGTAGCTTTGTAGTATAGTCTGAAGTCAGGGAGTCTGATTCCTCCAGCCCCATTTTTTTCCCTCAAGACTGCTTTGGCTATTCGGGGTCTTTTGTGACTCCATACAAATTTTAAGATGATTTGTTCTAGCTCCGTAAAAAATGCCATTGGTAATTTGATAGGGATTGCATTGAATCTGTATATTGCTTTGGGTAGTATACTCATTTTCACAATGTTGATTCTTCCAATCCAAGAACATGGTATATCTCTCCATCTGTTGGTATCATCTTTAATTTCTTTCATCAGTGTCTTATAGTTTTCTGCATACAGGTCTTTTGTCTCCCTAGGTAGGTTTATTCCTAGGTATTTTATTCTTTTTGTTGCAATGGTAAATGGGGGTGTTTCCATAATTTCTCTTTCAGATTTTTCATCATTAGTGTATAGGAATGCAAGAGATTTCTGTGCATTCATTTTGTATCCTGCAACTTTACCATATTCATTAATTAGCTCTAGCAGTTTTCTGGTGGCAGTTTTAGGATTCTCTATGTATAGTATCATGTCATCTGCAAACAGTGACAGTTTTACTTCTTCTTTTCCAATTTGTATTCCTTTTATTTCTTTTTCTTCTCTGATTGCTGTGGCTAGGACTTCCAGAACTATGTTGAATAATAGTGGTGAGAGTGGACATCCTTGTCTCGTTCCTGATCTTAGAGGAAATGCTTTCAGTTTTTCACCATTGAGAATGATGTTTGCTGTGGGTTTGTCATATATGGCCTTTATTATGTTGAGGTAGGTTCCCTCTATGCCCACTTTCTGGAGAGTTTTTATCATAAATGGGTGTTGAATTTTGTCAAAAGCTTTTTCTGCATCTATTGAGATGATCATATGGTTTTTATTCTTCGATTTGTTAATATGGTGTATCACATTGATTGATTTGCGTATATTGAAGAATCCTTGCATCCCTGGGATAAATCCCACTTGATCGTGGTCTATGATCCTTTTAATGTGTTGTTGGATTCTGTTTGCTAGTATTTTGTTGAGGATTTTTGCATCTATATTCATCAGTGATATTGGTCTGTAATTTTCTTTTTTTGTAGTGTCTTTGTCTGGTTTTGGTATCAGGGTGATGGTGGCCTCATAGAATGAGTTTGGGAGTGTTCCTTCCTCTGCAATTTTTTGGAAGAGTTTGAGAAGGATGGGTGTTAGCTCTTCTCTAAATGTTTGATAGAATTCACCTGTGAAGCCATCTGGTCCTGGACTTTTGTTTGTTGGAAGATTTTTAATCACAGTTTCTATTTCATTACTTGTGATTGGTCTGTTCATATTTTCTGTTTCTTCCTGGTTCAGTCTTGGAAGGTTATACCTTTCTAAGAATTTGTCCATTTCTTCCAGGTTGTCCATTTTATTGGCATAAAGTTGCTTGTAGTAGTCTCTTAGGATGCTTTGTATTTCTGCGGTGTCTGTTGTAACTTCTCCTTTTTCATTTCTGATTTTATTGATTTGAGTCCTCTCCCTCTTTTTCTTGATGAGTCTGGCTAATGGCTTATCAATTTTGTTTATCTTCTCAAAGAACCAACTTTTAGTTTTATTGATCTTTGCTATTGTTTTCTTTGTTTCTATTTCATTTATTTCTGCTCTGATCTTTATGATTTCTTTCCTTCTGCTAACTTTGGGTTGTGTTTGTTCTTCTTTCTCTAGTTTCTTTAGGTGTAAGGTTAGATTGTTTACTTGAGATTTTTCTTGTTTCTTGAGGTAGGCTTGTATAGCTATAAACTTCCCTCTTAGAACTGCTTTTGCTGCATCCCATAGGTTTTGGGTCGTCGTGTTTTCATTGTCATTTGTCTCTAGGTATTTTTTTATTTCCTCTCTGATTTCTTCAGTGATCTCTTGGTTATTTAGTAACGTATTGTTTAGCCTCCATGTGTTTGTCTTTTTTACGTTTTTTTCCCTGTAATTCATTTCTAATCTCATAGCGTTGTGGTCAGAAAAGATGCTTGATATGATTTCAATTTTCTTAAATTTACTGAGGCTTGATTTGTGACCCAAGATGTGATCTATCCTGGAGAATGTTCCGTGCGCACTTGAGAAGAACGTGTAATCTGCTGTTTTTGGATGGAATGTCCTATATATATCAATTAAATCTATCTGGTCTATTGTGTCATTTAAAGCTTCTGTTTCCTTATTTATTTTCATTTTGGATGATCTGTCCACTGGTGTAAGTGAGGTGTTAAAGTCCCCCACTATTATTGTGTTACTGTCGATTTCCTCTTTTAGTGCTGTTAGCAGTTGCCTTATGTATTGAGGTGCTCCTGTGTTGGGTGCATATATATTTATAATTGTTATATCTTCTTCTTGGATTGATCCCTTGATCATTATGTAGTGTCCTTCCTTGTCTCTTGTAACATTCTTTATTTTAAAGTCTATTTTATCGGATATGAGTATAGCTACTCCAGCTTTCTTTTGATTTCCATTTGCATGGAATATCTTTTTCCATCCCCTCACTTTCAGTCTGTATGTGTCCCTAGGTCTAAAGTGGGTCTCTTGTAGACAGCATATATATGGGTCTTGTTTTTGTATCCATTCAGCCAGTCTATGTCTTTTGGTTGGGGCATTTAATCCATTCACGTTTAAGGTAATTATCGATATGTATGTTCCTATGACCATTTTCTTAATTGTTTTGGGTTTGTTTTTGTAGGTCCTTTTCTTCTCTTGTGTTTCCCACTTAGAGAAGTTCCTTTAGCATTTGTTGTAGAGCTGGTTTGGTGGTGCTGAATTCTCGTAGCTTTTGCTTGTCTGTAAAGCTTTTGATTTCTCCATCAAATCTAAATGAGATCCTTGCCGGGTAGAGTAGTCTTGGTTGTAGGTTCTTCCCTTTCATCACTTTAAGTATATCATGCCACTCCCTTCTGGCTTGTAGAAATCTCTGCTTGTAGAAATTTCTGCTGAGAAATCAGCTGTTAACCTTATGGGAGTTCCCTTGTATGTTATTTGTCGTTTTTCCCTTGCTGCTTTCAATAATTTTTCTTTGTCTTTAATTTTTGCCACTTTGATTACTATGTGTCTCGGCGTGTTTCTCCTTGGGTTTATCCTGTATGGGACTCTCTGCGCTTCCTGGACTTGGGTGGCTATTTCCTTTCCCATGTTAGGGAAGTTTTCGACTATAATCTCTTCAAATATTTTCTCTGGTCCTTTCTCTCTCTCTTCTCCTTCTGGGACCCCTATAATGCGAATGTTGTTGTGTTTAATGTTGTCCCAGAGGTCTCTTAGGCTGTCTTCATTTCTTTTCGTGCTTTTTTCTTTATTCTGTTCCGCAGCAGTGAATTCCAGCATTCTGTCTTCCAGGTCACTTATCCGTTCTTCTGCCTCAGTTATTCTGCTATTGATTCCTTCTAGTGTAGTTTTCATTTCAGTTATTGTATTGGTCATCTCTGTTTGTTTGTTCTTTAATTCTTCTAGGTCTTTGTTAATCATTTCTTGCATCTTCTCAATCTTTGCCTCCATTCGTTTTCCGAGGTCCTGGATCATCTTCACTATCATTATTCTGAATTCTTTTTCTGGAAGGTTGCCTATCTCCACTTCATTTAGTTGTTTTTCTGGGGTTTTGTCTTGTTCCTTCGTCTGGTACGTAGCCCTCTGCCTTTTCATCTTGTTTATCTTTCTGTAACTGTGGTTTTTGGTCCACAGGCTGCAGGATTGTAGTTTTTCTTGCTTCTGCTGTCTGCCCTCTGGTGGTTGAGGCTATCTAAGAGGCTTGATGGGAGGCTCTGGTGGTGGGTAGAGCTGACTGTTGCTGTGGCGGTCAGAGCTCAGTAAAACTTTAATCCACTTGACTGTTGATGGGTGGGGCTGGGTTCCCTCCCTGTTGGTTGTTTTGCCTGAGGCAACCCAACACTGGAGCCTACCTGGGCTCTTTGGTGGGGTTAATGGCAGACTCTGGGAGGGCTCACGCCAAGGAGCACTTCCCGGAACCTCCGCTGCCAGTGTCCTTGTCCCCACGGTGAAACAGAGCCACCCCCCGCCTCTGCAGGAGACCCCCCAACACCAGCAGGTAGGTCTGGTTCAGTCTCCCCCGGGGTCACTGCTCCTTCCCCTGGGTCCCGATGCGCACACTACTTTGTGTGTGCCCTCCAAGAGTGGGGTCTCTGTTTCCCCCAGTCCTGTAGAAGTCCTGCAATCAAATCCCACTAGGTTTCAAAGTCTGGTTCTCTAGGAATTCCTCCTCCTGTTGCAGGACCCCCAGGTTGGGAAGCCTGACGTGGGGCTCAGAACCTTCACTCCAGTGGGTGGATTTCTGTGGTATAAGTGTTCGCCAGTCTGTGAGTCACCCACCCAGCAGTTATGGGATTTGATTTTACTCTGATTGCGCCCCTCCTACCGTCTCACTGTGGCTTCTCCTCTGTCCTTGGACGTGGGGTATCCTCCTTGGTGAAGTCCAGGGTCTTCCTGTCAATGATTGTCCAGCAGCCAGTTGTGATTCTGGTGCTCTCGCAAGAGGGAGTGAGAGCACGTCCTTCTACTCCGCCATCTTGGTTCTTCCTTCTTTTTATGACTGAATAATATTCCATTGTGTTTATGTGTGTATGTGTGTGTGTGTGTGTGTGTGTGTGTGTGTGTGTGTGTGTATACCACATCTTCTTTAACAGCAGTTTTTAAAAACCTTGAAAATAACTCCAATGCCCACTGACAGGACACCGGATTAATAAATGCGATAGAGCCACCCCTGCCAGACGATCATCTGGCAGTGAAAAGGAATGATCCAGCACCACACTCATCCACTTGGATGAACCCCCAAAATAATGTTCAAGGACTCTGTGACTGCAGTGACAGGAGCCCGAGCAGGTGATCGTGACAGTTAGGGGCACAGGCTCTGTGCTTAGACCACGGGGCTTCAAGTCCCACCTTAGGCAGGTGTGCGTTTCTAAGCCTCATAGGGTCACCATGAGGATCGTGTGGCTGATTCACGGAAATCACGTGACCTGATGGGGTAAAAGGCAGCACCTGCCTTGAAGGTGTTTGGGGGAAGCAAAGGGCGTGAAGACCTCACGGAGGGTCTAGGACCAGGGCTGGGGCCACTGTCAGGTATCTCTCTGATCTTTCCTCTGCCCTTGGTGGAGTTTTCCTGCTGCCCCGCCGGCTCCTCAGTCCACACATGGAGAGCACCCCTCCACCAAGCTTCGAGTTGCAGCAGCTCAGGGAAGGGCCGGTGGCCCAGTCCAGGTGGGGAGGGGCTCCTGGTGCCATTGCACGAAGATGGGGATAAGATGGTGATAATCATGTGGTGGGTGGAAGGAGAAGTTTCCAGGAAAGAGGACCATGGACCAATGATGCAATCACTACCTTATAAGTTGACAGTTGGGCTGGCCGTGGAAGGGGGAAGGGTTAGATGTTCAAGGGAGGAGAGAAAGAGTTTTCAGGTGGGTAAAGGAGGGTAAAGGAGGCATGCAGGGGCTTCAGGCAGGGGGCTGAGGTGGCAGGTGTGTCCTACCTGGTGGCCTGGCTGGAAAGCTGAGCCCAGGACTTTACCACGTGTGCAGTCAGGCAAGAAATGATGGGTCTGAGCCGGAAGACCGGACTGGGTTCAAGAGGCAGTCCAGAGGCCCAGGAGACCGTGGCTTTCCTGCCACCAGCCTTGGGAGCCACACCAACCCCAGCGCTTCACCCCTCCCCTGCAGATGCTGGGTACGGAACCCCTGGGTGCACGGTGTCCTGGTCATGGGCTCTGGTGGCCTCACATCCCTTTTCAACCTGGTGGTGCTGGCCTGGGCGCTACGGGTCCTGCACAGACTGCGGGCGCGGGAGAAGGCGCTGGGCCCGCGGGCCTGCTGGGATACCATCACCGTGCTGGGCCTCACCGTGCTGCTGGGCACCACCTGGACCTTGGCCTTCTTCTCCTTTGGTGTCTTCCTGCTGCCCCAGCTCTTCCTCTTCACCACCTTCAATTCGCTCTACGGTAGGGCCTGTGGTTGACGTGGAGGAAACCCCAGGGGGGTAGCATACAGCTGCTACATGTTTACTACTGAAGGGCTCCAGGTCGAGGGGGTGAGTCAGGGGCTGAAATCTGGGCCCTGACAAGCTGGCTTGGGGCTACGCCCGCCCATAGGAAGGGGCGCCACCTTGTAATTTGCACAAAGGCAGCCTATGGGCTAGCGGTGGCTGGTCCTCCAGCTCCTACGCCTGGTCCCTTCTGGCCTCCAACAGGAAGGGCTTCTGAGAATTACTGCTGGGCCTCAGGGAGGCCCCACTTACCCCAACCAAGGAGATGCCTGGATTTTGGAGGAGGCCCCACGCTGTTCCTGCGATGCTTCCACTAACCAGTCTTTTGCGTGCAGGTTTCTTCCTCTTCCTGTGGTTCTGCTCCCAGAGGCGCCGCTCAGAGGCAGAGATGGAGGCATTCAGCTCCTCCCAGATGATGCAATAGTCTGGACTGTCTGGACCTCCTGGCCTGGAGCCCCCAGCTTCTCTGGCTGCCTGTAGACGGAGGCCCTGGCTTCCCCTCGAGAAGATGGCAGGCCAGCTGCTGGACACCAGAGGCCACTGTCACCTCCAGGGGGCCTTTTCCACCTCCATGCCTTCTCCAGGCCCAGAGGGCAGCGTGTTGCTCTCCGTCCCCAGGCATTCTGCTCTGGGCGGGTCCAGCCCCACCTGGGGGCAGCATACTTGCCCCTGGTGCCTGGGCCCAGCTGGCCAGGCCTATGGCCAGAGCACTGGCCTGGGAGTCAGGAGGCCACGTTTCAATGCCTGTCTCTGAGTCTCACTGTCTGACCTTGGGCCTGTCATTTCTCACTGACCCTTGGTTTCCACATCTGTGACATGGCGGCAGATGGCTCTGGTCCTGCCTAATCCCAGAGCTTTATGCAGTTTGAATGGCACCAGGGAGGAAGAGGTCATAGTGGGTTGGGGATCCCCACCCTGGCCTGGGCCTGCCCTGAAAACACCTGCTGGGCCCTGCTTCCTTCCTCCGGGAGAGGGTCAGCCCTGGCTGGGGGTCCCCAGCCCAGTGCCTAGAGACCCACCAGCCTGTACCTGAGGCCTCTTTTCCTTTAACCCCCAAATTATGATGACTCTGACTCCAAGTCCGCCCTTCCCAAAGATCAGGAAGTCCAGTCCTTTCCAGAGGCTCCTCTTCCAGTGTTCCCCAGACCCCCATAGGCCATTAAGACCAGCAGCTGGGGCCACAGGGCTTCCTGGAGGTGGGAGGGGAGCGCCTCTTTCCCCTCCATCTGAGCTCCAGTGACCCGGCTATTTGATGACTGGGCAGGATTGAATTTCACCTGGTAGGCGTGAGGGTGTGGGTTCTAAATCCCAAGCTTGTTTGTCTGTTCTCTTGGAGTTGGTGGGCACCTAAAGTATTTATAAATTGGTATAAATTATACAAGTCTTTTGTCAGGCTTCCCATTTCAGTTTCCTTCCTGTATGTTTTGTTAGCTGTCGCAGTTGTAGAAAATCACCATTGCCCTTGACCTGTCCTGTCAGGCCAAGTGGGAGACCACTCATGAAGCGAGCGCCTTTCCCAGGCTTCACACCAGGGGGCACTGTTGGCCAATGTCAGAAGCCACTGGGTTCAGAACCATGTCTGGTGATGCTGTGGTCGCCTGTCTGTGGACATGACACACCAGATGGAGAGGCTCTGCCTCCAGGACTGCACCTGCTGGGTGACCAGCAGGAGGAATGCTAGCACTGCCAACACAGCCATTTCTCTCTTTCCCAACGCAGCCGCCCGCTCTGGCTCTTGGGGTCTTATGCTCTGGGCATACCTGGCACTAGAGCGCTGGGCTGGGATGGGCTCTCAGGGCCCCGCTCCAGGCCATCAGATAGATTGCAGTGACTTTGAACGTCACAGGGAGGGAATTGGAGCCGGATCCCTTTTCTCCCAGGGGGATCCTCTGCCCTCTGTTCATTTCTTGATATGAATAGCCCTTCACTAATTGGTGAGTGGCACAGGCTCCGCAGACTGCCTGGGCTCAAATGCCAGCTCTGTCACTTGTCAGCTGTGTGACTGTGGACAAGCCACTCCACCTCTCTGTGCCTGAGTTTTCCCGTCTGTAAAATAGGGGCAATAGTAGTACCTATTTTGAAGGGTAAATAAAATAACCCACATAAAGAGGCTTAGCAGAGGGTAAGTGCTCTGTAAATGGTTATTGTTATCATTCGTATTTTGTTATTATTATTACAGTGTCAACTGAGTCTCAGAGGCCGACCCTCTAAGGTCCAGGTCTGCTCGGCCTCACAGGCCCAGCTCCTTGCTCAGCATATCCTGCTGTCCCTCGGCTGCGCTACCTCCTCTCCCACTTTCCCCAGAGCTGCCTTTGGTCCAGCCTTGCTGGCCTTTTGTCATTTTAGGGACATTCCTCACATGGTACAGGCTCCAGGCCATTGCCACCTGTCCCCCTACCCCTCGGTTCCCAAATCCTCTGATCTATCTAAATTCTCAGGGGCTCAGTTATCATGCCTCCCATGAAATCTCTCCAGTTTTCCCACAGAGGAGCTCTTGCTCCCACTCCGATTCCAGCAGAGTGTCCCCCTGCCTCTCTCAGGGTGATGTGAGCCCCCATTCGAGCTCCCCTAGTTTGGCCAGCCCTAGCTTGTACTAGGCTCCCCAGGCCTTGGGATGGGCCCTCGTCCCAATGCGGGTGCCGAGGATCATGGGCACCTCCGGCCCCTCTCTTGGGCAGCTCCGGGGAGCGGTGACCCAGGCTGGGTCCACAGCCCACTGAAGCAGGGCCTTGCCTGGGACCCACCCCAGCCCAGACCTGGCCTGTTAGATCCTACCAAGCCCAGGGCTGCCCCAGGGAGGATGTGGCCACAGTGACACAGAATCGTTCTGGTAATTCTAGGAAACGGCCCCAGCTATGTGGCCCTGAGCCTGGTTGGGGTTCAGGCGCTGGGCAGGGACCACTTCCCGGAAACGCCCTAACCGGGTGGGGGGCAGGGATGAGGGGGCCGTTGATGGGCCTCGGTGCCCTCCCCTCACTCCCAGCGGGGTCCTGGCTTTGCCCAGACTGGGCACCGGGCCCAGCTGTCAGGGGCTTCCAGACTTAGCGGAAGATGGAGCGGGAGGCGCCTAGGGCTCACTGCTCAGGGCCAGAGTCTCCGAGGAGGCCCGTGGTGAAGGATGACAAGTTGAAGCCAGAAAGGCCACAGACTAGCAGTTTCTATGTTGCTTTGTTGCTGGTTTTTTTCAGAAAGACATAGTGTGTGTATGGGGGGAGGAGGGTTGAATGAGGTTGCCCGATAAAATACAGGATGCCCAATTTGAGGGACAGATACAAAAAAAATGTTCACTGTTTATCTGAAATTCAAATTTTATCCTGTAGATCTCTGTCTACTTATTTTTTTCTTTTCTTTATTTCTTTTGCTAAGTCTGGCAACACTCTTAGAAAGGAGCATTGGCTCTGGAGTCTGGGGTGTGCACTCTTTACCCTTCAAATCAATCCACCCTGTGCTGACTGGGGACCCCTCTGCCCACTGAATGAGCCCTGCACTCAACTCGAGGCTCCTCCTCCAGGGCTCCCATTGCCAGCCAAGGTTGCCACCAGGATGCTCAAGGGCTCTGCCTTGTGGTGCCCCTCCCATCAACCATGGTGCAGACCAGCCTCCATCCACCACAGAGCCTCTTCACAGGCCTCCCTGCCTCCCCACTCCCAGTCTGAGCTTGACTCAGAAGCCAGAGGGAATTTTTTCATCCTGTAACCTGACCATGTCCCTCTCTGCTGAAACCCTTCCATACCTCCCCGTCCTTGTAGTCAAACTCCCCTCCGGAGCTCGAAGACCCTGGGGGTCTGACCTGTGCTCACTTCTCCCACCCGTCTCCCACCATTCCTTCCTCATCCTCCTTGCTTCTGCCACCCTGAACTATTAATACTTCAAGTTCCCTGAACAGGTCCTTTCTCACCTCCAGGCCTTGGCACAAGCTGCCTGGAACACTGTCCCTCAGGACTTTCATTTGCAGAAAGATGGCAACACACCCTTATGATCTCAGCTTTGCAGCCTCTCCTGATCTCCCTGTGTCTGGACCAGGAAGCTGCCCCTGACCTGTAAAATCTAGGATGGGGCCTTCTCTCGCCTCCATGGCCTTTGCCCTTCCCCCATGACAATAGTTATTTCTCTCTCTTATGAACGTCCGTATCATTTCAAACGTGAATTATCATCTGCAAATTTACTTCGACAAATCTTTTAAAAATTGATAGACTAGGGAGACAAATCCACCAGCAGCATGGGATATTTCAAATGCTTCCTTAATTATTGATGGCAAAGCTGAACAAATTAGCCAAGATATGGAAGATTTGAACAACATAAGCAACAGACTTGATATAATGGACGTTAATTGAATTTTGTCTCCCACGATCCGATTCTCCTTAAGCATTTATGGACTATTTTCAAAAATTGATAGTATACTAGATTAGAAAGCAACCTCCAAAAAAATTTCAAAGAATTGCTATTAGGGCACATTGTTTGACCTCAGTGCAGTGGAGTTAGTAATAACAAAAATATAATTTAAAATATCCCCACATATTTGGAAATTTATCACTGGGATTAACAGATTGACCAAAGGAATGGAAAAGAGAGCCTGGAAACAGAGGAGGCATGTGTGGGACTCTGATTTATGACAGTGGAAGCTGGCAGACCAGAGGGGGAGGGACCACGTGATTTAGTAGAGCAGGTAAAATTGGTTATACATGTGGGGAAAAAGTCCACTTGAATCTCTGCCTTACAGTGTACTCAAGAATCAGCTCTAGGGACTTCCCTGGCGGTGCAGCGGTTAAGACTCTGTGCTTCCACCGCAGGGGGCACGGGTTTGATTCCCGGTCGGGGAACTAAGATCCCGTATGCCGCGTGGGGCAGCCAAAAAAGAAAGAAAGAATCAGCTCTAGATGGATTAAGGACTTACATGTCACAAGCACAACTTTAATACTGTTTGAAGAAAATATAGGTTAATATCTTTCTGACTTCAGGGTGGGGAAACAACTCTTAAAGAAAACACCAAAAAGGTGTTAACCATGATGAAAATATGCAACTGACCACATTAAAAATAATTTCTGTTTGAGACAGAGTCACAGGTGTAGAAAACAAACATATGGTTACCAAGGGGGAAAGGGGGGGAGGGATAAATTGGGAGATTGGGATTGACGTATGCACACTACTATATATAAAATAGGTAATTAATAAGGACCGACTGTATAGCACAGCAAACGCTTCTCAATACTCTGTAATGACCTATATGGGAAAAGAAAATCTAAAAAAGAGTGGATACATGTATATGTATAACTGATTCACTTTCCTGTAAATCAGAAACTAACACATTTTAAATCAACTATACTACAATAACATTTTTTAAAAATTAAAAATAATTTCTGTTTCAAGGAAAGGGGAACAATAGTTACTCCAGATGTCAAAAGACACCTGAAAAGAAGTGAAAAGACAAGCCATATCTGGGAAAAGACGTAAGCACAGAGTTGGTATCAAGATCCCCTATGGATCAGTAAGAAAAGATAAACAAGAGAAAAATGAGCAAAAACCATGAACTGGCATTTCACAAAAGATGAAATGGCCAGAAAACATGACAGGATCTTAAGTTCACTAGCGATCAGGGACATGGAAATGAAGACCACAATGAGACGTTATTTTCTACCCAGTTGGTTGGTAAAAAGTGCAACATCTGACACTGTTAAATGTTGGCTAGGATATGGATCAGCAGGAACTCTCAGAATTGCTGGCAGGACTGTAAAGTGATTCAAGCATCGTGGAAAAACAGTTTGGCATTTCTCTGTAAAGATAACAGTGGCACACCTGTGTCCCAGCCATTCCACTCCCAGGATTCTATCTGAGAGGAAGCCCTGCAGGTGTATCTAGATACACACCTGAACGTGTTCATAACAGCACTGCTGGCAATCGCAGAAACGCTGCAACAACGTGGTGAATCTAAGACACGTGGCGCTGAGTTGAAAAACTCAAATCCCAGAGACTATACATGGTTTGATACTCTTTAGTTTTAAACCCTGCACAAGCAAATGATATCTAAGCATGTATACTCTACTGAACTATACAGACAGAGTGAGTGAGTGACAGCCACAAAGTTCAAGACACCTCTGGGGAGGGAGAGGGGAGGAGGGGGAAGGGTAGTGGAGGCTCCAGCATTTGGATTTTATTGGAGGGCAAAGGGGAGCTGGTTTCTGAGAAGAGTGATGTGATTCCAACCTGTTTTTTTTTTTTTTAATTTGAAATTAAGTTTATTCGTGCATTAAACAGTTACAGAATACCCTTGGGACATTTTTAGTCCAACAATTATAATTGCATTTAAAAGCCAACTGGAAGAGTTTAGAGACCAAAAAGACATCTGGAGTAACTATTGTTCCCCTTTCCTTGAGTTTATGTATATTTACCTTTTAGGCAAGAGAGAGAACTGTGATTACTTTCTATTCCAGGGAATGTGATTTCCAGTTCCATTGTCTTAATGTGTATAAGATTCTTCTGTGAAGGCCAGAGAAGATCAAAGAATTTGATGTTGATTGGAAGAATTAAGAAGACAAGACTAATGGTTGGTTCATGGACCCACAATTTTATCACAAATCACTAGATGGGGTGGTGGGAGGGGTATTATGTTTCCCATCAATAAAACCTCAGGTATTTATTTTATTTTTGGCTGTGCCACGTGGCTTGCAGGATCTCAGTTCCCCGACCAGGGATTGAACCCATGCCCCCTGCAGTGGAAGCATGGAGTCCTAAGCCCTGAACCGCCAGGGAAGTCCCCTGAGGTATTTAAAGACTCCATAGACATGGAGGGAATTCTCTGGCGGTCCAGTGGTTAGTACTCCAAGCTCTCACTGCCAAAGGCCCTGGTTCGATCCCTGGTAGGGGAACTAAGATCCCACAAGCTGCGCAGTGCAGCCAAAAAAAAAAAAAGAAGACTCCATAGACATGGAAACTCACTTCTACGTCTCTCAGAGGTAATGGCGAGGCTGAGAAGGCTGCGGTGGGAGCTCATACTTCCTCGGACTTCTCACATACGTTAGTGCCAAAACCTAACCAGGACTGGACCATGTCAAACACTTCTCTGAACAAAGTGCTTAATCAGTTTTCTCTTCAGGATGCGTTCCAAGGCAACAGTGTGATCTGTGATGAATTTTTCCCGGTCTGTTTTTGGCTTGTCTCAGTGCTAAAGTCTATGGCAATACAAAACAGCCTGGTCATTTACTGTGAGACCTGCCTGAGTCAAAGAATGGGCTCTCTTAAGTCTCAGCAGTCAGGGTTTAACCTAGCTCGTTTTTCTTGGCTATTCTCATCATCCAGATGGCAGGAAACTTCTGTGGGGATGTCTCTTTTATTCTCCTCCATGGGTTCCAAAGGGCAGTCTTGACCTATGGCTAGCACCTGTCCGACAGTCATGTCAACACGAGCAGCTTTCAAGTAGCTGGCACACACCTGCCAGTCCTCCACAGAACAGGGCTCCACCATGGAGTCTCTGGGGAGGTCAGCTGGGAGAGGCGTCTCTAGGCAGCAAGGCAGGCTCTCCCCTTCTGGACTGGGAAGGACCCTCGGGACTGCAAGATTCAACAGGCGGCTGAGACCTGACATTACCATGACGTCACCGCTGTGCATACACATGGGGATGGGGGCTTCATCTCTTTTGAGGCCACCCAGGAGAAAGATGGCAGACTGTCCAAAGCTGAACGACAGCAGGGGTTTGGAGTGATCTAGTTCAGATTTATCTACGTGGATTCCCAGCGTGGAGTCTAATAGTAATTCAGGATACCCGCTTCAGCTCGGAAACCCTGAAATCCACAGGCAGTGTCCACTTACTCTGAGAGGAAAGTCAGGTCAGCAGGGAAAGGTGTGTAGTCATCTGCAGAGTATTTCTTACCGTCCCAGTTACAATGGTAGCCTAGGGTCACCCAGTGCAGTTTCTCTAATAAACTTCAGGGTCTCCATTTATACACTTCTTTATACCTTAGAAGCTCTTTGCTCTGTTCCCACAAATCTTGGGTCTCTTCTTAGTCACATGTTTGTCCAGGTTACATACATTGGGTTTCCGGGAATATAACTTAAGGCACTGCTTCACCTAATGCCGCTGGTGACCTGTGAGGAAGCGTTTGGGATAAAAATAAATCCGGGATAGGCTTGCAGTCCGTAGGCTCGCCACCTGCTGGCCAGCTGAAGTCCTGCTCTGTATGCATCGTGGTCACTGGCTGGGGACGCATTTAGCTGAGATTTGACTACCCTGGGGGCACCAGGCTCCGTGCCTTGGGCTGCTTGGGCCGCCAAGAAGTCAGTGACCCCTCCCAGGTCTGCGGTCCTGGGGCGGCTCTGCCGGCAGAAGCAGAAAAGCTTCGGAAAGTCGTCCTCCCCAGGGTCCGCTGCCAGCATCGCCACAGAGCCCACGGCCACTGCCACCTTCCCCATCTCGCTGCCTGGCCTCGTCTCCATCCTGTTGTTGAAAAACAATGAAAGTAAGTGTGGAATTGCTACACCTGTGAGTTTTCAGGCTTTTCCTTCTCTGAGCCCCATTTTCTTCCTAATAATGGTAAGAGGGAACCCTTACTATGTACCCAATGCTCCCTACATATATTAACTCAATTTTCACAACAACTCTGTGAGGTAAGTTTGATTATTATCATGCTTGTTACACCCATGAGGCAACTGAAGCACAGAAAGGTTAAGTGACTTGCCCAAGGTCACACAGCTACTCGGTGCTGGAGCTGAGATTCAAATCAGCCTCTGTTTCCTTATCAGAACAGTGGAGGGATGGGAGCAACCCCACTGGATGACGAGTTCTCTAGTGGCAGGGGCTGTGTGTGTGTGTGTGTGTGTGTGTGTGTGTGTGTGTGTCTGTGTTCCCTTGGGGACCCACCCGGGATGCTCAGGAAGTCAGCCATGATTATTGTCCCAGCAGGGTTTGGCAGGGAGGCAGGGAGCCAGCATGGGAGGGAATCAGAGACAGTCTGGGTTCGAATCCTGGCTCTGCCAGTCACTCACCGCAGACCTTGGCAATCCTCTTGAGGCCTCTCTGAGACTTAGTTTTCTCACCTATAAAATGGGGGCCGTCCTAGTTGCTATTTCCAGGGCTGCTGTGAGGGAGAGAAAGGTGTGAGTGGCCTGGCCCACCGCCCAGCGTGATGAGCAGTGCTTAAATGTGGGCTGTTATTAGCCACCTGTTCACGGATGTCCTCAGCAGCTCTCTCTAGGTGATTTCTAACAGGATTTGGTCAGGAGTAGGCCCTTCAGAGCGTGAACACCGGCTCCAGCGCCTCTCACACCACTGGTGATGTGAGCTGTGTCTAAGAACATTTACATGGGAGCCTCAGCCTAAGGGCCAGAAGGTCAGCAGCTGGGGTCAGGGTGAAGGTGGGCTCCTCAGCTGGCTGGGCACCGCCAGGGCCTCCAAGTCAGGTGCTGGGGTGGTCATTCCTATGGTGACCACCAGGGGTCATGGTTGGCCACTTCTGCCTTCTTCCCTGGTCCCAGAGCCCGTGGGCAACCTGCAGAGGACAGCGAGCACTCCCACATTCCTGCCAACTGCAAGGTGGGGCATTTCCAGCAAGAGTGCATCTGAGGTCCTGACTTGGCTTTCCCACCTCTGTTAAATAAGAAAACTGATAAGTTTTTCCATCCCTCTTTGGGAATGTCTGCTGTTCTTTTATCTACCCATCCATTTATCTCTTTGTTCATTCACTCATATGTTCATCCATTCATCCTTCTGTCTGTCCATCCCTTCATTATTCCTTTATTTTCCATTTGTTCATGTATCCATTCATCTGTCCTTTTATCCAGTCATCCATCCATCCATCCTTCCATCCATCCAACATCCAACATCTGTCCATCTACCCTCTGTCTATCCCACATGCACAAAGACCCCATATTGAGCCAGGCTTGTTCAGCCTGAGGTTCCCCATGAAGGGAGGAGGCCCATTTGCTGCTCCCGCCACCCCTCTCCCCCATCTCCTCCAGGCTCACCATCTGGTGGGACCAGGGATGTACCAGGCAATGATAACATAAGATGATGTGTGTGGACAAAATTGGGGGTGCAAAAATGTCACATTTCATTATTAATTTTTATATCACATTAGACTCCAAGGCTCTCCCATCCTCTGCATGGGGATCGACATTTGTGGAGAAGGTCTTTTTTTTTTTTTTTTTTAATTTTATTTATTTATTTTTGGCTGTGTTGGGTCCTCGTTTCTGTGCGAGGGCTTTCTCTAGTTGCGGCAAGCGGGGGCCACTCTTCAACGCGGTGCGCGGGCCTCTCACTATCGCAGCCTCTCTTGTTGCGGAGCACAGGCTCCAGACGCGCAGGCTCAGCAATTGTGGCTCACGGGCCTAGTCGCTCCGCGGCATGTGGGATCCTCCCAGACCAGGGCTCGAACCCGTGTTCCCTGCATTGGCAGGCAGATTCTCAACCACTGCGCCACCAGGGAAGCCCGAGAAGGTCTTTGAGTTCAACAAAAATCTGAGAGGCTTATGTTGCTCCTGGAAGGCAAATGGGGAAAGGGCCTCTGGTTCAACTTCAGCCCCTCGTAGTCACTGCTGATGTCCTCGTATTGGAGCCCATGGGGTCTCTTAGTCCGCTGGCTCCTGGCCCCTCCCCAGGCTTCCTGGCCCAGGGGATGCTTTGCTGAGAAGCTGCCTGTCAGAGGCGCCCCAGACCTTCCTCCCCAGCAACGGGGGCCTCCGGTCTCAGGCAGGCAGGTCCTGGCTTCAGTCCTTCACCACAGGGACCCGCGCCGCAGGAACACAAACAGACCCAGACCCTGGATCCCGGAGCCTGTGGGCTTGGCTGCTTCCTTAGGCGGGCTGTTAGGGCAGGGTGAGGGGTGTAACCCAGCCTGGCAGGAAGGTTTCTTATGAGAGGGGACTTCTAACTGAGACCTCCATGTTGAGTAGAGTGGGACAGGGGAAGGGGGAGGGGGAAATTGGGAGTGGTAAAAGGAAGAGAGAGTGCAGACACGTGGGCTTGGGGGGCAGGGTGGCAGTGGGAGGGGCAAGAGAGAAACCAGAGGGATAAGAAGGGACCCCATCTTGGAGCTTGGGCAGTAGGGAGATACTGGAGGTCTTTGACCAGGTGAGTTCCCCATGCAAGTGGTGTTTCCAAAGAGTCACTCTGGCAGTGGGTGGAAACAGGTTGGAAAAATGTCCAGGGAGGAGTAGCCATCTCTGGTTGTTCTCGGGTGGACGTGAGACACTGGTGGGCCACCCCTCCCACGGTTGTGCTGACGGCAGGAATGGAGGGAGGGGGGGCGAGGCTCTGTGGGGCGTTGGGAGGGGAGACCCGTAGGACGGAATTGCTTGACTGGCCAGCAGGTGGTGGGTGGAGTCATCAAGGCTGATACCTGGGGTCCTGGGTGGTGGGTGGTCTGTCTGTAACTGGGGTGGGGAACCCACGAAGGGAGAACAGGTGGTACGTGTGTGTGCCTCAGTTTTATTGATGTATTCTTTTACTGTTAAATATTAATAAAATGTGAACTATAGAGGATACACAGGCTCTACACACAATTTAACAAAAATTATAGAGCAAATCCCCACGTAACCCCCACCCCCCGAAACCTCCAGCCTCTTTTCTCCATCCCACACCTTCCTGCACGGAGCATGGAAACATCCTGACATTTACAGGCATCGCTTCCTCACTTGTATTGATAGTTTTACCCCCAATATCTGCACCTCTGAATAACATAATTTTGGTTTTCCCTGTTTTAGAAGTTTATGTAAACAAAACCCATGTTTCTTCAACTTACCATTAAGTGTGTAGGATTCATCTGTGTCGTTGTGTGTAGATACAGTTTATTCAAGTTCATTGCTGTATGCCATTCTAGTACGTGACCACACTACAAGCTATGAACCCATTCTCCTGTGGATGGACGTTTGGGATGTTTGCAGGTTAGGGCTATTGTAACCAATGCTCTGATGAGCATTCTCATATGTACGTAGAGGCGCATATTTATACACGTGTCTCTCCAAGTTGTATATCTGGGAATGGGATTTCTGAGCTACAGGTCATATGTATCTTCAACTTTACTAGAAGATGCCAGTTTTCTGAAGTGGTTGAATAAATTTACAGTCCCACTCTGCTTGGATGAGTGTTCCCATGGCTCTCTGGTGGTGCACACGGCATTGCTATTTTTTGGCAATCTGCTGGGTGTGTAATGGTATCTCGTTGTTACTGTAAGTTGCATTTCCAAGGCAATTTAATGAGCTAGAGCATCTCTTCATATATTTATTGGCTGGTTGGACCCTCCCCCCTTTTAAAGTGTCTATTTAAATCTCTTCTCTATTTTCTATAAGGTTGTTTGCAGCGTATGCCTCTGGTGCCAGCGTCACTCTGATTTCGGCCGCTGTGCGGGGTACAAACCTCCCACCAGAGAGCCAGTCTTTCCACATTCTACCCAGGGTCTTCTCCAACACTGTGGAAAAGACTGGAATGGGGGCGTGATAGCTGATGAACAGGCGCCCCACCTCCTGACCTCCATGGAGACAGCTCTGGAGCTCCTCAGAGGTCCTGGAGGTCCCGCTGCCTACAGCAGTGACCTTGATAATGCCCTTGTATTTGGATGTCTGCCTGCCCTGTCTCACTCTCCCCACCCCTCACTCCTCCCTCGGGCATCATCTTCTAGACACCCAAGCCCTTGTCTCAGGCTCCCTTCTCCTCTTGTTCTTATTGATTTCTGGGGGATATTTACATATTCTGGATACGACTCCCTTGTCAGTTACACTATTGCAATTATATTTTCCCGCTCTGTGATTTTTCTATTCACTTTTTTCCCCTGTAGTCTTTTTTTTTTAATTAAAACATTTTTTTGGCCTTACCACATGGCTTGTGGGATCTTATTTCCCCGACCAGGGATTGAGCCAGGGCCCTTGGTAATGAGAGCATAGAGTTCTAGCCACTGGACCGCCAGGGAATTCCCTCCCCTGTAGTCTTTTGATGAACAGAAATTCTTCAGTTTAATATGTTCTAGTTGATTAAACATTTACCTGATGGCTGGTGCTTTTGTGTCCAAGAAATTCTTCCCTTATTCAAAGTCAGGAAGACATATTTCTATATCGTTGCTCAGAAGTTTTGTAGCTTTTCACCATTAGGTCTTTAATTTACCTGCAATTGGTTTTCGTGACTGGTATGTAGTAGGATCGAATTTTTTTTTTTTCCCATATGGATACCCAACCATCTGAGCACCATTTATTGAAAAGTCAAGTCTCTCCTCAATTCTCAGAAATGCCGCCTCTGTCGTAAATCAGGCAGCCACGTATGTGTGGGACCATTGGTGAGTGCGCCAGTTTATTTCTGATGTCCCAATTAAGTTTTAGAATTTTATCTGAATTTTGTACATTTCTGGTTAGATTTACTTCTAGGTACTTGATATATTTTGAAGTGTTGTAGATGGTGGTTATGTTAATTATTTGTTGACATGTAACAAATTATCCCAAAACTCAGCATCAAAACCCCAAACATCTATTATCTCCAGTTTTTGTGAGTAGGAACCTAGCTGGTGGCTCTGGCTTAAGGTCTTTTATGAGGTTGCAGTCAAGTTGATGGCTAGGGCTGTGGCCTTATCTGAAGGCTTTGATTCCCACAGTGAGAAGCTGGAAGAAGGACCTCGGTTCTTGTCTTCTTTGAAGAAAGAACTCAGCAAAGAGACCAAGGCTGTGAAAAAGATAAAAGCATTTATTAGAAGCAAAGTATGTGTGGAAGAAGCAAAGTATTTGTGGAAAAAACAAAATATGTGTAAAAGAGCACACAGGCGAGTCAGATTGAGTTGCACCCAGTAGGGGCAGCTTAGATTGCTTATATAGGGGCAGTTTTCCTTTTTTTTTTTTCCTGGCCAGTCATCTCCATATTTGGTCCTGGTGTGGGTGTGAATCTCTCAGCCAAGATGGATTCCAGCTGGCGTCTTCTCTCTCCTTTTGTCCTTCCCCTAGACTGAGGGTCTTCTCTGTGCATGTGTTGGGCAGGGAAATCCACAAGAATGCACCCAGTCAGGGCCCAATGTTCCCACTGGTGTCCCATCTCAAAGAGTCAGCAGGAGACCAGCTGCAGCTGCTCAGCCTGGGGCCTATCTATATCCTACCTCAGCTTGACTTGTAGGGCTGCCTCATGTCATGGCAACTGGCTTTCCTGGGAAGAAGTGATTTGAGAGAGAGGGAGAGAGAACACCCAAGAATGGAAGCCACAGTCTTTTAATAACCTAACATCAGAAGTGACATCTCATGATTTCTGCCATATTCTATTCATTAGAAGTAAGTTACTAAGTGCGGCCCACACAAGGGGAGGGGATTACATAAAGGCGTGACTACCAGGAAGCTGGGATGATTTGGGGCCATCATATAGTGAATAGAGCCTGTTACAGTGACCTTTTAAAAAGTTTGTTTTCTAATTGTGGTTACTGTATAGTATTGCATAGTGATGTGGGGTTTTTTATGGTTTTTTAAGGCAGAGGTTGTTTTTCTAGCTTTTTGTTTGTTTGTTTGTTTTCTGGCTGTACCCTGCGGCTTACTGGATCTTAGGTCCCCGACTAGGGATTGAACCCGCGCCTTTGGCAGTGAAAGCAGAGAGTCCTAACCACTGGACCGCCAGGGAATTCCCCATAATGATGTCTTAACATTGATTTTTTGTATCCGGCAACCTTGCTAAACTCTCTTATTAATTCTAATAGTTTGTCAATTTTTAAAAATGTACTCATCATAGCATCTATGAATAATGAGGTTTGTTTTTTTCTTTCCAATCCTTGTCTGTTTTATTTCTCTTCCTTTTCTTACTGCATAGGCTAGGTCTTACAGAACAATACAGAGCTGGTATAGTAACAGCAGGCTTTCTTACCTTGCTACCAATTTCAAAGGGAAAGTTTTTGACAGTTTCACCTTAAAGTATAATATTTGCTGTAGGGTTTTTTAAAAAAGTATATACCCTTCATCAGATTTAGGAAGTTCCTAATATTTCTAGTTGACTAAGTTGTTTTTTTTTTTTAAACCATGAATGGATATTGAATTTTGTCAAACATCTCTTTTGCATACAATGATCATTAGAATTTTCACCTTTGATCTATTAATGTTTGAACTACATTAATTTTTCTTCTGAGGTTAAATCTACATTGCATTGGTTAAACCTAAGTTGATCATAACATTATCCTTTTATATGTTTCTGGGTATAGTTTGTAATATCTTGTTTAGAATTTTTGCCTCTGTGTTCTTGAGAGAGAGTAACCTGTAATTTTTCTTTCTCATATGCCTTGTTGGGTTTTGATGTCAAGATTATGCTAGCCTCATAAAATGAGTTTGAGTCTTCATTAAGAGTTTGGGCCAATTTAGAATTATTATTTCTTTCCAGAATTTTCTGTAGTATTTTCCAGTGACGCTCTCTGGTGATGGGTTTTCATTGTGGGAAGATTTTTGACTACAGATAGAAGTTACTTAGTGTACAGGACTGTTCAGGATTTTTATTTCCATTTAGAATGCTTACTGCAGCTTAAGTAAGCAATGTTTTTCTAGGACTTTTATGATATTTAATTATATTAATTTTTAGATTTATTGGCATAAAATTGTTCACAATATTCTGTTTTATATGATTACTGTTATAGCATAATGTTTCTCTTTTCCAACCTGACATAGGTTATTTGTGCCTTTTTCTTTTACCTTCATAGTTTGCCAGAGGTTTGTCAATTTTGTTAGTCTTTCAAAGAGTCAAGTTTGATTTTTGTTGATTTTCTTAATTGTAAGTTTGCTTACTACTTTACTAACTTGTGCTTTTATCTTTATTATTTTTCTGCTATATACTTTTAATTTACTATTCTTACTCCTTGAGGTAGATGCTTACCTAACTAATTTTAAGCCTTTATTCTTTTCTAGTATATGCTATATATTTCCTTATAAGTATTATTTTAGAAAAATTTCCTACGATTTTGAATATATATTTTCATTATTGTTCAGTTTTAGAAATAGTTTGTTTTTAGTTGTGGTTTCTTCTTTGTTATAAAAAGTGTGTCTTTAAATTTTCTAAATATGTGGGGATTTCCTTTTATATTGATTTCAAGCTTAATTATATTGTGGTCAGAGAAACATTATCTGAATGATTTAAATCCCTTGACATTTAGTGAGATTTGCTTTATGGCCCAGAATATGAGCTATATTTATAAATGTTCTGGATGGGCTTGAAATGGATTTTTTACATTTGCTGTGTGCAGTGTTCTATGTATGTTCAAGTCTAATTTATTAACTGAGTTCGTCAAATCTTCATCTCCCTTCCCTATCAAATTGAAAAAGGTGTCTTAAAATTTATTATGGCTGTTGATTTGTCTATTTTTCCGTGTAGTTCTATCAAGTTTTGCTGTATATATTTTGAGCTTATGTTATTAGGTACATAGAAATTTAATATTGTTACGTCCTCCTAGTGAAATTAAGTTTTATTATTATCTTTCCCTCTAGTAATGCATTTTACCTTAACGTCTACTTTGTCTTTTTTCTTAAAATTAATTAATTAATTAATTAATTAATTAATTAATTTTTGGCTGCATTAGGTCTTCGTTGCTCCGTGTGGGCTTTCTCTAGTTGTGACAAACAGGGGCTACTCTTCGTTGCGGTGTGCGGGCTTCTCATTGCAGTGGCTTCTCTTGTTGAGGAGCATGGGCTCTAGGCGTGGGCTTCAGTAGTTGTGGCTCGTAGGCTCTAGAGCACAGGCTCAGTAGTTGTGATGCACGGGCTTAGTTGCTCCACGGCATGTGGGATCTTCCTGGACCAGGGCTACGAACCCATGTCCCCTGCATTAGTAGGTGGATTCGTAACCACTGCGCCACCAGGGAAGCCCTACTTTGTCTTTTTACGAATATAGTTATATCAGTTTTTTTAAAACTAGTATTTTTATTTTATTACCTTAAATTTTTCTCTATTTTATGTTTTAGAGGTGTTTGTTCATTTTTTATTTTATTTTTTAAAAATATTTATTTATTTATTTATTTGGCTGTGCCGGGTCTAGTTGCTGCATGTGGGATCATCGTTGAGGTGCGCGGGATCTTTAGTTGTGGCATGCGGGGTCTTTAGTTGCGGCATGTGGGATCTAGTTCCCTGACCAGGGATGGAACCCAGGCCCCCTGCATTGGGAGCACAGAGTGTTTTTTGTTTTTTTTTTTAAATTTTTTTGACGTGGACCATTTTCAAAGTCTTTACTGAATTTGTTACAATATTGCTTCTTTTTTTTTTTTTTTTAATGTTTTGGTTTTTTGGCCACGAGGCATGTGGGATCTTAGCTCCCTGACCAGGGATTGAACCCACACCCCCTGCACAGGAAGGAGAAGTCTTAACCACTGGACTTCCAGGGAAGTCCCTGTTCATTTTTAAACAAAATAAATTTCCCCCCATCCAGTCTGAAAATGTTGCCTTTTTAACTGGAGCATTTAGTTCATTTATAATTAATGTATATGTACAGGTAAATGTAAATGTAAGGTACACCTACTGTAAATATTTGGAATTAAATCTACCATCTTATTTTGTGCTACTTCTCTTATTCATCCTATTTTTTTTCTTTTCTTTCTGGCCTTTAAAGAGTTGTCTGTATATGTTTTATCATTTAACTCATATCATTTACTTCCTTAATAAGTTTGAAATGATATACTCTGTTTCTATTCCTTTGGTGAAGGAGCTGGCAACTTTTTTCTATAAAAAGCCAGATGGTAAATATTTTAGGCTTTGCATGCCACAGACAGTCTGTCACACATTCTTCTTTGTTTGGATTATTATAACCCTTTCCATATGTCGAAACCATTCTTAGTTTGCAGGCCATACAAAAACAGGTTGCAAGCTGGGTCTGACCCATGGGCCAGTGTCCTGACCCTTGTTTCAGTGTTTACCCTAGAAATTGTAACATGCACACTTAATTTATTAAAGCCTAAAATTTATCAAACCTTTGCCCTTCCCCTGAATACCACATTGATATTAGAACATTTTGATTCTATTTACTTCCCACTACCAATTTATGTTAGATTGTCCGATATTTTCATTTTATTTTAAATTCCACTAGACTTTATGATTACTGTTCTATACAGTCATTATTTTATACATTTGTCCATATTTTTTTACCACTTTCTCTAGTCCCTATTCTTTTTTGTATCCTCAACCCTCCATCTAGATAATTTTCCTTCTGCCTCAAGTACATGTTTTAAAATTTTCGTTAGTGTGGTTTTGCTGATGATGAACTCTCTCAGTTTTTGTTTGAAAGAAAATGTCTTTATTTTGCCTTCATTCTTAAAAGATATTTTAGCTGAGTATAGATTCTAGGTTGGCAGTTATTTTGCTTCATCAAACAGGATTTCATTCTATTTTTCTATGATTTCCATCGTTGCTGTTGAGAATGATTTGTAAGTCTAATTGCCATTCCTTTGAAAGTAAATGGTCTTTTCTCTCTGGCTGGTTTTGATATTTTCTTATTGTTTTTCTATTTCTGTTAAATATCAATTTCTTTGTATTTGTTCTGTTTGAGATTTTCTGGCCCACTTGTATCTGTGGATGGGCCACTTGTATCTTGCATCAATTCTGGAAAATACTCAGCCACTATCTCTAAATATTTCTTCCTTGTTCCCTGGGATTCTGATTGAATATGCATTAGATTTTTCTCTCACTATACCCTCCATGTTTCCTATCTTCTTATCAGTATTCTCCATCTTCTTGTCTTTATGGAATACATTCTAGATAATTTCTTCTGATCTATCTTCAACTTTCTAAAAGTTTCCTTTGGCTCTTTAAAAAACATGCAATGTCACTTTCCATAGTTTACTGTTCCCTGAAGATATTTTCAGGTTGTTGTTCATTTTTTTTAGAATATAGTAAGGATAGTTATTTTATCCTCTTTATCGGATCATTACAAAATCTGCAGTAACCATGGATCTACTTCTACTGGATTTGACTTACATTCTCTCTTGTCTTTATGTACTTTGTCATCTTTGACCTGGCTATAGGCATTGGCTTTGAAAAATTATTTGTGGGGCTTCCCCCAAGAAATGGATGTGGTCCCTTCCAGCCTTGTATTTGTTTTTTTTTTGTTTGTTTTGTAAAATACATATTTTATATCTATAGAGGCACAGAAAAAAGTCATTAGAACATTCACTACATCATTGTTTGCCCAGAAGGACATAATTATAAGTGATTCTCTTCACTGTCATTTTGAGGCTTTTTACATTTCTATGAGCACGTTACTTATTTTTTATTTTAATTTTTGAATTTTATTTTATTTATTATTTTATACAGCAGGTTCTTATTAGTCATCAATTTTATACACATCAGTGTATACATGTCAATCCCAATCGCCCAATTCAGCACACCACCATCTCCACCCCGCCACTGCTTTCCCGCCTTGGTGTCCATACGTTTGTTCTCTACATCTGTGTCTCAACCTCTGCCCTGCAAACCGGTTCATCTGTACCATTTTTCTAGGTTCCACATACATAAGTTAATATACAATATTTGTTTTTCTCTTTCTGACTTATTTCACTCTGTATGACAGTCTCTAGATCCATCCACGTCTCAACGAATGACTCAATTTCGTTCCTTTTTATGGCTGAGTAATATTCCATTCTCTCTATATATACCACATCTTCTTTATCCATTCGTCTGTCAATGGGCATTTAGGTTGCTTCCATGACCTGGCTATTGTAAATAGTGCTGCAATGAACATTGGAGTGCATGTGCCTTTTTGAATTATGGTTTTCTCTGGGTATATGCCCAGTAGTGGGATTGCTGGATCATATGGTAATTCTATTTTTAGTTTTTTAAGGAACCTCCATACTCTTCTCCATAGTGGCTGCATCAATTTACATTCCCACCAACAGTGTAAGAGGGTTCCCTTTTCTCCACACCCTCTCCAGCATTTGTTGTTTGTAGATTTTCTGATGATGCCCATTCTAACTGGTGTGAGGTGATACCTCATTGTAGTTTTGATTTGCATTTCTCTAATAATTAATGATGTTGAGCAACTTTTCATGTGCTTCTTGGCCATCTGTATGTCTTCTTTGGAGAAATGTCTATTTAGGTCTTCTGCGCATTTTTGGATTGGGTTGTTTGTTTCTTTAATATTGAGCTGCATGAGCTGTTTATATATTTTGGAGATTAATCTTTTGTCCGCTGATTCATTTGCAAATACTTTCTCCCATTCTGAGGGTTGTCTTTTCGTCTTGTTTATGGTTTCCTTTGCTGTGCAAAAGCTTTGAAGTTTTCATTAGGTCCCATTTGTTTATTTTTGTTTTTATTTCCATTACCCTAGGAGGTGGATCAAAAAAGATCTTGCTGTGATTTATGTCAAAGAGTATTCTTCCTATGTTTTCCTCTAAGAGTTTTATAGTGTCCAGTTTTACATTTAGGTCTCGAATCCATATTGAGTTTATTTTTGTGTATGGTTTTAGGGAGTGTTCTAATTTCATTCTTTTACATGTAGCTGTACAGTTTTCCCAGCACCACTTATTGAAGAGACTGTTTTTTCTCCATTGTATATCCTTGCCTCCTTTGTCATAGATTAGTTGACCATGGGTTTATCTCTGGGCTTTGTATCTTGTTTCATTGATCTATGTTTCTGTTTTTGTGCCAGTACCATATTGTCTTGATTACTGTAGCTTTGTAGTATAGTCTGAAGTCAGGGAGTCTGATTCCTCCAGCTCTGCTTTTTACCCTCAAGACTGCTTTGGATCTTTGGGGTCTTTTGTGTCTCCATAAAAATTTTAAGATTTTTTGTTCTAGCTCCGTAAAAAATGCCATTGGTAATTTGATAGGGATTGCATTGAATCTGTAGATTGCTTTGGGTAGTATAGTCATTTTCACAATACTGATTCTTCCAATCCCAGAACATGGTATATCTTGCCATCTGTTGGTATCATCTTTAATTTCTTTCATCAGTGTCTTATAGTTTTCTGCCTACAGGTCTTTTGTCTCCCTAGGTAGGTTTATTCCTAGGTATTTTATTCTTTTTGTTGCAATGGTAAATGGGAGTGTTTCCTTAATTTCTCTTTCAGATTTTTCATCATTAGTGTATAGGAATGCAAGAGATTTCTGTGCATTAATTTGTATCCTGCAACTTTACCAAATTCATTGATTAGCTCTAGTAGTTTTCTGGTGGCATTTTTAGGATTCTTTATGTATAGTATCATGTCATCTGCAAACAGTGACAGTTTTACATCTTCTTTTCCAATTTGGATTCCTTTTATTTCTTTTTCTTCTCTGATTGCCATGGCTAGGACTTCCAAAACTATGTTGAATAATAGTGGTGAGAGTGGACATCCTTGTCTCGTTCCTGATCTTAGAGGAAATGCTTCCAGTTTTTCAGCATTGCGAATGATGTTTGCTGTGGGTTTGTCATATATGGCCTTTATTATGTTGAGGTAGGTTCCCTCTATGCCCACTTTCTGGAGAATTTTTACCATAAATGGGTGTTGAATTTTGTCAAAAGCTTTTTCTGCATCTATTGAGGTGATCGTATGGTTTTTATTCTTCAGTTTGTTAATATGGTGTATCGCATTGATTGATTTGCGTATATTGAAGAATCCTTGCTTCCCTGGGTTAAATGCCACTTGATCATGGTGTATGATCCTTTTAATGTGTTGTTGGATTCTGTTTACTAGTATTTTGTTGAGGATTTTTGCATCTATATTCATCAGTGATATTGGTCTGTAATTTTCTTTATTTGTAGTATCTTTGTCTGATTTTGGTATCAGGATGATGGTGGCCTCATAGAATGAGTTTGGGAGTGTTCCTTCCTCTGCAATTTTTTGGAAGAGTTTGAGAAGGATGGGTGTTTGCTCTTCTCTAAATGTTTGATAGAATTCACCTGTGAAGCCATCTGGTCCTGGACTTCTGTTTGTTGGAAGATTTTTAATCACAGTTTCAATTTCATTACTTGTGATTGGTCTGTTCATATTTTCTAGTTCTTCCTGGTTCAGTCTTGGAAGGTTATACCTTTCTAAGAATTTGTCCATTTCTTCCAGGTTGTCCATTTTATTGGCATAGTGTTGCTTGTAGTAGTCTCTTAGGATGCTTTGTGTTTCTGTGGTGTCTGTTGTAACTTCTCCTTTTTCATTTCTAATTTTATTGATTTGAGTCCTCTCCCTCTTTTTCTTGATGAGTCTGGCTAATGGTTTATCAATTTTGTTTATCTTCTCAAAGAACTAGCTTTTAGTTTTATTGATCTTTGCCATTGTTTTCTTTGTTTCTATTTCATTTATTTCTGCTCTGATCTTTATGATTCCTTTCCTTCTGCTAACTTTGGGTTTTGTTAGTTCTTCTTTCTCTAGTTCCTTTAGGTGTAAGGTTAGATTGTTTCTTTGAGATTTTTCTTGTTTCTTGAGGTAGGCTTGTATAGCTATAAACTTCCCTCTTAGAGCTGCTTTTGCTGCATCCCATAGGTTTTGGATTGTCGTGTTTTCATTGTCATTTGTCTCTAGGTATTTTCTGATTTCCTCTTTGATTTCTTCAGTGATCTCTTGGTTATTTAGTAACGTATTGTTTAGCCTCCATGTGTTTGTCTTTTTTACGTTTTTTTCCCTGTAATTCATTTCTAATCTCATAGTGTTGTGGCCAGAAAAGATGCTTGATATGATTTCAATTTTCTTAAATTTACTGAGGCTTGATTTGTGACCCAAGATGTGATCTATCCTGGAGAATGTTCCGTGCGCAGTTGAGAAGAACGTGTAATCTGCTGTTTTTGGATGGAATGTCCTATAAATATCCATTAAATCTATCTGGTCTATTGTGTCATTTAAAGCTTCTGTTTCCTTATTTATTTTCATTTTGGATGATCTGTCCATTGGTGTAAGTGAGGTGTTAGAGTCCCCCACTATTATTGTGTTACTGTCGATTTCCTCTTTTAGAGCTGTTAGCAGTTGCCTTATGTATTGAGGTGCTCCTGTGTTGGGTGCATATCTGTTTATAATTGTTATATCTTCTTCTTGGATTGATCCCTTGATCATTACGTAATGTCCTTCCTTGTCTCTTGTAACATTCTTTATTTTAAAGTCTATTTTATCTGATATGAGTATTGCTACTCCAGCTTTCTTTTGATTTCCATGTGAATGGAATATCTTTTTCCATCCGCATGGAATATGTTTTTCCATCCCCTCACTTTCAGTCTGTATGTGTCCCTAGGCCTGAAGTGGGTCTCTTGTAGACAGCATATATATGGTTCTTGTTTTTATATCCATTCAGCAAGCCTGTGTCTGTTGATTGGAGCATTTAATCCATTCACGTTTAAGGTAATTATCGATATGTATGTCCCTATGACCATTTTCTTAATTATTTTGGGTTTGTTTTTGTAGGTCCTTTTCTTCTCTTGTGTTTCCCACTTAGAGAAGTTCCTTTAGCATTTGTTGTAGAGCTGGTTAGGTGGTGCTGAATTCTCTTAGCTTTTGCTTGTCTGTAAAGCTTTTGATTTCTCCATCAAATCTAAATGAGATCCTTGCCGGGTAGAGTAATCTTGGTTGTAGGTTCTTCCCTTTCATCACTTTATCATGCCACTCCCTTCTGGCTTGTAGAGTTTCTGCTGAGAAATCAGCTGTTAACCTTATGGGAGTTCCCTGTATATTATTTGTCGTTTTTCCCTTGCTGCTTTCAATAATTTTTCTTTGTCTTTAATTTTTGCCAATTTGATTACTATGTGTCTCGGCATGTTTCTCTTTGGGTTTATCCTGTATGGGACTCGCTGTGCTTCCTGGACTTGGCTGGCTATTTCCTTTCCCATGTTAGGGAAGTTTTCAACTATAATCTCTTCAAATATTTTCTCTGGTCCTTTCTCTCTCTCTTCTCCTTCTGGGACCCCTATAATGCGAATGTTGTTGTGTTTAATGTTGTCCCAGAGGTCTCTTAGGCTGTCTTCATTTCTTTTCATCCTTTTTTCTTTATTCTGTTCCACAGCAGTGAATTCCAGCATTCTGTCTTCCAGGTCACTTATCCGTTCTTCTGCCTCAGTTATTCTGCTATTGATTCCTTCTAGTGTAGTTTTCATTTCAGTTATTGTGTTGTTCATCTCTGTTTATTTGTTCTTTAATTCTTCTGGATCTTTGTTAAACATTTCTTGCATCTTCTCAATCTTTGCCTCCATTCTTTTTCCAAGGTCCTGGATCATCTTCACTATCATTATTCTGAATTCTTTTTCTGGAAGGTTGCCTATCTCCACTTCATTTAGTTGTTTTTCTGGGGTTTTGTCTTGTTCCTTCATGTTGTACATAGCCCTCTGCCTTTTCATCTTGTCTGTCTTTCTGTGAATGTGGCTTTTGTTCCACAGGCTGCAGGATTGTAGTTCTTCTTGCTTCTGCTGTCTGCCCTCTGGTGGATGAGGCTATCTAAGAGGCTTGTGCACGCTTCCTGATGGGAGGGACTGGTGGTGGGTAGAGCTGACTGTTGCTCTGGTGGGCAGAGCTCAGTAAAACTTTAATCCACTTGGCTGTTGATGGGTGGGGCTGGGTTCCCTCCCTGTTGGTTGTTTGGCCTGAGGCAACCCAACACTGGAGTTTACCTGGGCTCTTTGGTGGGGCTAATGACAGACTCTGGGAGGGCTCACGCCAAGGAGTACTTCCCAGAACTTCTGCTGCCAGTGTCCTTGTCCCCGTGGTGAGCTACAGCCACCCCCTGCCTCTGCAGGAGACCCTCCAACACTAGCAGGTAGGTCTGGTTCAGTCTCCCCTGGAGTCACTGCTCCTTCCCCTGGGTCCCGATGTGCACACTACTTTGTGTGTGCCCTCCAAGAGTGGAGTCTCTGTTTCCCCCAGTCCTGTCAAAGTCCTGCAATCAAATCCCACTAGGTTTCAAAGTCTGATTCTCTAGGAATTCCTCCTCCCATTGCCGGACCCCCAGGTTGGGAAGTCTGACGTGGGGCTCAGAACCTCCACTCCAGTGGGTGGATTTCTGTGGTATAAGTGTTCTCCAGTCTGTGAGTCACCCACCCAGCAGTTATGGGATTTGATTTTACTGTGATTGCGCCTCTCCTACCATCTCATTGTGGCTTCTCCTTTGTCTTTGGATTTGGGGTATCTTTTTTGGTGAGTTCCTGTGTCTTCTTGTCGATGATTGTCCAGCAGTTAGTTGTGATTCTGGTGTTCTCACAAGAGGGAGTGAGAGCACGTCCTTCTACTCCGCCATCTTGGTTCTTGCAGAGATGTTGAGAGGATTCATCGACAGAATGTACATAAAGCACTTTTTTCTTTTCCTTTGTGCTTGTCTAGTTTCATTCGAAGTGCACCCGGCTCTTCAGACCAGAGTTCCTAGTGTGAAACGGCTACGCCCAACACCTCAGCTCGGCAGGCCGTGTGCACGAGTGCTATGCTCAACACTGCAATCCGTTTCTTTTTTTTATATTAATAAAAATTTTTTAATTGAAGTGTAGTTGATTTACAATGTTGAGTTAATTTCTGCTGTATAGCAAAGTGATTCAGTTGTACATATGTATACCTTCTTTTTTAAAAATTCTTTTCTGTTATGGTTTATCACAGGATATTGAATATAGTTCTCTGTGCTATACAGTAGGACCTTGTTGTTTATCCATTCTATATATAATAGCTTACATCTGCTAACCCCAACCTCCCACTCCATCCTTCCCCCAATCCCCTCCCCCTTCTTGTATTTGTTTCTGATAGGCAGTTGGGACACTTAAGGTGGAAAAATTTCAGACCAAGTTCACAGCTTGAGCTTCCCTGTCTGCCCCTGGCTATTGTACCTGGAGTGGCAAAGTGCGTGTGTGTCAGTCTATGGCTATAGTTCTCAGAATGGGCTTCTTCCCCTGCCCCTTTGCTTCTGCTCTTCTCAATTCCAAATTGCTTTCTGGGGCCAACAGGAGGGGCATGATTTAGTTCTGGTTTACCCTTTTCCCGAGGAGGAGTTCCCAACCTACATGGGAAGGGTCTGCTTTAAGACTCACCTCCCTTGACTGGCCTTTGGCCTTGACTTCTGTCCTGCTTACCCTGAAAGCCCCCAGATCTAAGCCCAAGTGGGTAGCATCTGTCAATACCCTTCATACGGAAGTGGCTTTGGTGGTTCTGTTACTTTGCTTACCTCTCTGGGGTTATATTTTCTCCTCAGATTTAGTCTGCTGCTTCCCCATGATCTTTTTAGCTCTGCAATTTAAAAAAATGTTTTACTCAGCATTTTAAACCATGTTCAGAGGGTAAAGGAGGTCTGCCATTACTGAAGACAAAAATCTTAATATCAGTTTTAGATCCACTGGGTCTGAGGGTGCATTGGGTTGCATAAAGGAAAGTCTTCTCTTTATTTAAAAAAAAATTTTTTTTTTCTAAATTTTTGGCTGCATTGGGTCTTCACTGCTGCATACGGGCTTTCTCTAGTTGTGGCGAGCGGGGGATACTCTTTGTTGCAGTGCGCGGGCTTCTCATTGAGGGGGCTTCTCTTGTTGCAGAGCACGGGCTCTAGGCGCACGGGCTTCAGTAGCTGCAGCACGCAAGCTCAGTAGTTGCAGCATGCGAGCCCTAGAGTGCACGGGCTTCAGTAGTCGCAGCACGTGGGCTCAGTATTTGTGGCGCACGGGCTCAGAAGTTGTGGTGCACGGGCTTAGTTGCTCCACGGCATGTGGGATCTTCCCAGACCAGGGCTCGAACCCATGTCCCCTGCACTGGCAGGCAGATTCTTAACCACTGTGCCACCAGAAAGTCTTCTCTTTATAATGCCAGTCTCTACACATATCCAGCCTACAACTTGTCACCACTTTGGTGTACCATTGCCAGGGTGCTGTGTCCTCTGAGATGGTATGAGCAGAAGTGAGTTAGATACGGCCGGCAGAACTCAGGGAAAGATCAGATGCCTTCCCTTCCTTGGCGAGGCAGGAAAGTGGAGCCCGACTCCCCAGCTCGTGGCACAGCTCCCAGTGACCTCACCTGTGTCCACCTGTCCCCAAACTGCTGCCGTAAGGACCTCTTGCCTCCTCCTCCGTGGATGGTTGGTAAAATGGGCGCAGTGCTGTGGGCTGACTCCAGCATTGACTAGGCAGAAATCTCAGCTTCCTCACGTACGAGTTATGCAACCCCAGGAAGCTACACCTAACCTCTCCCAGCCTGAGTTGACAGATCTGCAATATGGGATAGTCATTATAGTAACTAGCTTATAGCGTTGATAGGAGAATAAACTAGTTAATAACTGTAATGCCCTTGAGAGAGTGCCTGCAACATAATAGGCACTATAAAATCTTTTTAAAAATGGGATGATAAAAAGTGTCTCACACACCTCTCTAGGTCAACTGAAATAACCGACAGAATATTGCTATTGCATTTACTCTTTTAATCTCATGCAACCCTTCATTTTAGAGATGAGAAACTGAGACCCAGAGAGGGCAGGGACTCCACCAAAGCCACCCAGAAGGCCACCGGCTCCCTAACCTGCAAAGGGGCGCTCCAGGGTTCTAGCCCCAGCTCTGCCACCACTGTGTGATTGTGGCCTGGTTTGTTCCCTCTCTGGGCCTTGGTTTCCCCATTGGTGAGGGTGTTCTGACCAAGCCCCAACGTTTGTACTGGGAGATTTGGGGGTTGCAGTTGCCAAGGTGACTCGAGGACCCAAAAGATCTGGGAGGGTGTGCGCTGGATGATGAGTTGAAGCTGCCTGCCGGGAACCGAGAAGCTTGAGAACTTGCAGCCTCAAACCAGCTGCCTCTACCACCAATAGCAGCGCTTAGGAAGGTGTAACCCAGCCACAGTCTTGGTAAGTAGCTTCTCATGGGGGGCGGGGTGGATAACAGCGAGGGGTGAGAATTCGCAGCAGCCCTCTGGCTGGGGGGCCCCAGGCAGGCACGCTGAGCCCTACTCAGACTTGTCTTCCCTGAGCGGAGGCAGGACACCTAGGCTCTGGCTTGACTGTATGTTTCAAGCCAGTCCCCGCCCCTCTCTGGGCCTCAGTCCCCCATCAATGAAATGGGACCAGAGACAGCGTAGATAAGTCTCAAGGGCCCCACATGACCTGCGCATCAGGCAAAGGTGTGACTGTCCCTCCTAGTGTGGACACTAGGGTCTCCACCTGCTCCACCACAGGGGAAAGGCAGCACTGAGCCTGAGCAGGGGGACTACTGCCCTGACCACCTATTGTCTGACCTCTCTGAGCCTCAGGGCTCCTCACCTGTGCCCAGAGCACGGGCTCTAGGAACGCGGGCTTCATTAGTTGTGGCACGCGGGCTCAGTAGTTGCGGCTCACGGGCTCTAGAGTGCAGGCTCAGTAGTTGTGGCGCACGGGCTTAGTTGCTCTGCGGCATGTGGGATCTTCCCGGACCAGGGCTTGAACCTGTGTCCACTGCATTGGCAGGCAGATTCTTAACCACTGCACCACCAGGGAAGCCCAAAACAGGTAGAACTTTAATGAGCAATTCATTAACAAAACTGGGGACTGCCAGAGCCGCTTCTTTCAGGAGGGACTGATTTCATTAACCACTTCATCACTCAGGCAAAGGCTGATGATATCGGTGGTTTGCATCCTCCAAGATCCTAGGGGAAATAAAACAACTGCTTCTCATTTACAGAGAGCCAGCTCTGCCCAGCGGTGTGCTTTGCAAACCCCAGCAGATTCAGTCCTTCCAGTGAGGTACTATTATTACGGCCATTTTACAGGTGGGGAAATTGAAGCTCAGAAAGGTTATTCTCTTCCCCAAGGACACATAACTAAGTACAAACAGAGCCCAGTCTCTCTGACTCCAAAGATATTTTCTCTTTGACCCCTCAAATACATGTTTCCTTTTATGGATCGAAGGTCTCAGAACCTGTGAGCTAAGAAACTGTCACAGGCTTGCAGGGACGGACGGGGGATGTGGACTGAGTTCTGTTCCTAAAGCAATTCCACTGCTTTAGTGCAAAAGGAAGCCCTTAGGTCCTGAGACACACTGAGGCTGGCTTGTCCCCTCCAGCCACTCTCCTGCCCCTCAAGCCACCCACCTCCATCCTCAAGTTCTGGATTCTTCCTCTGCAACTCACTTACCTCTTCTGTGTCTGTGGCTCTCTCCATAAGAGGCAATATGAATGGGAGTTTAGATGGCACAGGGAGATTAATTTTTAACTTTAGTCTAATGAATAGCTTTTCATTAATTATGGCCTGTGACCCTGGTCATTTAACACAGGATATTGTGTTTTCTTTTAAAAGCAATCATTTTGAATTAAATTTTAAAAGATCCATAGATCTAAAAGAAAATATTAAGTAAATATTTGGCAGACTTGATTTCTAGACTTGGAAAAAACTGAGAACAAACTTGCCTGCCTGAGTTGGGGATACCTAGCCTGGGTTACCCTCCTACACCCCCTTCTTAATCAAACAGGTCCAAGGAGGTGTTTGTCAGTCTCAAGAGAGTAGTCCTTTCCTGGAGGGGAAGTTGGCCTTCCTCCTCAGCCAACAGGCTCATGCTGCAGCCGGTTTACTTATTTCTCTGAAAATGTTATCAATGTACTACACGCACACAGTTTAGTATCATGGTTGCCTGGGGTGGGAGTGGAGGGGAGGTTGACTCCAAAGGCACAAAGGAAGTTTCTTGAAAGATGAAAATGCTCTATATCTTGATTGGGGTGTTTGCTACACAAGCGTGCACATTTGTCAAGTCATTGATTTGTACACTGAAAATGTGGAAATTTTATTGCAGGGAGATAAAGCCAATTTGAAAACAAAAACCAAAGCCACAGATATTCATTTATATTGGGAGCCACTTCATATTCACTGCCAGTTTTAAATTCTGAGATTCGTGCTTTGCTGCATGATAGTATATGCTGGTCTCATTTAGCTGTCATTTCGGTTGCTCCCAAAGTCAGCATTTATAGAGTTCTGCCACGTGCTGGTCACAACAAGGGTGCTTAAAATGTCAGAGAGTTAGTTACATTTGGCAAAGGGACATCGCAAGTCAGCCGGGAGAGGAGGGATCAATCAATAAATGTTGGGACAACTGGCTCTCCATTTAGAAGGAAATAAAATTAGATCCTTACCTCACACGATATACACACATGTAAACATTCCAGATGGATTAAAGATGGATGGATGAAATGTTATACAAAAACTATAAAAATATTAAAGTAAAATATAGAAGAATATTTTTAATAAGGTCCAACCAGTAAAAGCTAAGACATGAGGGCCAAAATTCATAAAGGAACATTATGTTTGACTATATAATAATGTAAAACTTTATGACCAAAGACACGGAGAATTTAGCTAAAAAGCATACAGTAGACTACTGGAAAATATTGCCTCATGTGTATTAAAGAATTAAGATTTTTAATATGAAAAGAGGTCCTATAGATCCTTGAGAAAATAAATCAGTGACAAAAAGCCCAATTAAAAATGGGTAAATGATATATACAGTTGTTTCACACAAGAAGAAATAAAAATGGAAAGTAAAGTTATGAAAAGATGTTCAGACTCCTTCACAATTATGGATAGGCGCATTAAAACAATGGCATCAGGGCTTCCCTGGGCTTCCCTGGTGGCGCAGTGGTTGAGAATCTGCCTGCCAATGCAGGGGATGCGGGTTCGAGCCCTGGTCTGGGAAGATCCCAAATGTCGCGGAGCAACTAGGCCCGGGAGCCACAACTACTATGCCTACGCGTTTGGAGCTTGTGCTCTGCAACAAGAGGCCGCGACAGTGAGAGGCCCGCGCACCGCGATGAAGAGTGGCCCCCGCTCGCCGCAACTAGAGAAAGCCCTCGCGCAGAAACGAAGACCCAACACAGCCAAAAATAAATAAATTAATAAATAAATAAGCTTTCATTTAAAAAAAAAAACAATGGCATCAGCCCTCTCCGGACTGGCATAAAAAACAGTGGTATGAGTATGGGAAAATGGGCACTTTCACACAGTATTGGTGGGAATCTAAACTGGTACTACTTTTAGGGAGGGCAATTTAGCAGTATCTATAAAAGTTTTAACTGCACAAACTCTGACCCAGCAATTCCCCTCATAGGAATCTATTCTTCAGAAATAGCCCCACGTGTGCCCAAAATATATATTCATTGCTGTGAAGCATATTATACTAAAAATTGGAAACTGCCTAAACTTCCTTCAGTAGGGGGTTATGGAAAAATAAATTTTACATTGTGTGCAATGGAATTCTTGCGTCAATTAGAAAGAATGAAATAGAACTCTATGTACTGGCCTGGAATGATATCCATTATATCTTAGCAAGAGAAAAGAAAGCAAGTTATAGAACACTATGTATAGCATAATAACCCTATTTTTGTAAAACAATTGCGTATACGAGTTATAAATATATAATGATAACGTCTCACAATTATATATGCTAGGAGCCTGGAATTATTATTATTCCTATTCAGTAGATGAGGAAACTGAGGCACAGAGTGGTTAAATAACTTGCCCAGGGTGGCACAGCTTGTCAGTTGCAGAGCAGGGATTTGAACCCTAGCAGCCTGACTCCACAACTTGAGTGGAGTCAAAATAAGGCTTATTTTGGGCTTCCCTGGTGGCGCAGTGGTTGAGAATCTGCCTGCTAATGCAGGGGACACGGGTTCGAGCCCTGGTCTGGGAAGATCCCACATGCCGCAGAGCAACTGGGCCCATGAGCCACAACTACTGAGCCTGTGCGTCTGGAGCCTGTGCTCCGCAACAAGAGAGGCCGCGACAGTGAGAGGCCCACGCACCGCAATGAAGAGTGACCCCCGCTTGCCGCAACTGGAGAAAGCCCTCGCACAGAAACGAAGACCCAACACAGCCAAAAATAAATAAATTAATTAAAAAAAAAAAAAAGGCTTATTTTGACTTATTTTGGCGTTGTAGGCCCCAAATACTTCTGTTAAGAGTGGTGACCTCTGAAAAACTGATGAACTCATAAAAGTGCTAACAAAAGATCAAGATGAAAAAAAAATTAATTACATGGGACTGAGTGAACTGATGAGGATGAGTATAATTTTTGTGACTTTCTGTCTGAATTAAAAAAAAAAAATCCAACAAGGACTCAGAGGCAAAGAATATACAAATCAATTTTCACTGCAAAGTAAAGGAGCTGTTACAGTGGAGGATTACTGGACTGAATGTCAATATTATGACATAGTATGAGTGTGTTTCATGTTTGGTAATTGCAATCATTGTTGCTTTTGTTGTGGTCATCCATGTACAATGCTTGGTGTCAGTCTATTTATCTCTTGTAAAAATAAAATATAGTGTGTGTGTGAAAAAAAAAAAAAAAAAAGTGATGAAAGGGAAAACCTACAACCAAGATTACTCTACCCAGCAAGGATCTCATTCAGATTTGACGGAGAAATTAAAACATTTACAGACAAGCAAAAGCTAAGAGAATTCAGCACCACCAAACCAGCTTTACAATAAATGCTAAAGGAACTTCTCTAGGCAGGGAAAAAAAAAAAAAAAAAGAGTGGTGACCTCCCGGGGCTTCCCAGGTGGTACAGTGGTTAAGAATCCGCCTGCCAGTGCAGGGGACATGGGTTCGAGCCCTGGCCCAGAAAGATCCCACATGCCGCGGAGCAACTAAGCGCGTGTGCCACAACTACTGAGCCCGCGCTCTAGAGCCCACGAGACACAACTACTGAGCCCACGTGGCACAACTACTGAAGTCTGCACTCCTAGAGCCCATGCTCTGCAACAAGAGAAGCCACCGCAATAAGCCCGCGCAGCACAACTAAGAGTAGCCCCCGTGTGCAGCAACGAAGACCCAACGCAGCCAAAAAAAAAAAAAGAGTGGTGACCTCCCAAAACAACACTGCAAGGGCTGAGTCACTTTTTAATAAATACTTTTAAGAGATAGATATTTAAAAACATGCACTGGTAAATAACACTTATCAAAAGGCCCAGTTTCCTGCAAACCCCCTCCTCAGAGTCTACCACTTATTTTAATTTATGTGGTGGTTACCTCCAGGGCAATAAATAACATGCTTATACTGCTATTTCTTGATTTATTAACCTTAGGCATTATTTATGGACTTCGGCAAGCACTGGAAGAAAGAAAAATCAGCTTATCTTTTATTTTTGTTTTTCTTCTTCCTGTTGTGGTGCAGTTTGCTGCTCTAACTCTAGGCTGGACCCTGGGCTGGGCACTTTATTTACTGTATTGCTGCTAAGACTAGGCCCACTGAGGCTCAGAGTCGAAAGGGACTTGCCCAAGGTCACTGCGAGTCAGTGATGGAGCGGGGACAGGACCCCTGGTCTGCATGTCTCCAGGGCTGGGCTGTTTCTGTGACATCCTGTGGCCCACCCCATGGGTGACTGTGGTACATTTCTGACCCCTCACTCTGGCAGAGGCTCAGCATGGCTGGGGTGGGGTGGCCCTGGCTGCGTGCCCGCCGGAGGCTGACCTCAGGCCTCCTGCTGCTCGGAGGCGTGTTTGTGTAGCAGCAGGTGCAGCCTCTGGGTGTTCGGCCAGCAAAGGTTTCACTTTCCACCACTGACGGGCACAGACGTTGACCCTCTGGGGCCTCTGCCTTCTGGATCATTTGTCCCCAAGTACCCTATACCTCCAGGGGAAAGGCTGAGCCAGTGACTGAGGCTGGGGGAGAAATGGGAGCCTGATACCCAAGACCCTCCGGAAGAAAACACCACTCTTCCTCTTCCCTAACACTGAAGTCACCTGGTAGGAGAGGCTTGAAAAAAATGACCAAAGCTGGACATCATCCAAAACCAATTAACTCAGAAACTACGGCAGGAGACCTTGGGCCTAGATGGAGAGGAGCCCAGAGAGGGCAGTGATTCGCCAGAGGTCACACAGCTACTGTGGGCTGAGGACATAGGAGTCCAGTCTTGAAGGCCTCCTCTTCAGCCTGGAGAGAAGCAGGTTGAGTGGGGCCAATAAGGAAATGCAGGGCTGGGGCAGAGGGGGCGGGGCTGTGGCTGGGTCTGTGTGTAGTGGGGGTGGCCTTCCCAGCGGGGCCCGGCATGACAAAGATGGAAGGGGGAGGGCAGGGACAGCCACGAAGGGGATCACATGGACGGTGCTCCATCTGAACCAGGCCCCAGATCACTTCATCCGCAGCAAAAGCTGCGTGCAGGTGGTGGGAACTGCGCCCCTTTCAGGGATGCAGAAGGGCTTCTCTCCATGGCAGGGCTCTGAGGCAGGGCATGGAGGAGGCAGTGGGGATGTTGGGGGTGCAGGTAGGGGAATGGGAGAAATGTGGCCCCACAGACCCAAATCCTCCTGAACTGCAGGACTCAGCACCCCTAATCCCATCCTCCAGGTGGCCCAGTGAACCCCTCCTCTGACTCACAGCAGATGGGGCACCACGTGAGCAAACCCAGCAGCTGGGGGAACCAGGACCGATGGCAAGTGGGGGCAGGGCGGGGCTGGCACAGAGGGACCTCTCAAACGGGGTGGGGTGGGGTCCTGGCTGGGCCCCAGCCTCCCAGGCTTGCCTTCCACCAGTCTGGTCCTCACGCCCCATCAGGAGTTCCTTGAGACCCATGGGGAACCCTGCAGATTTGGGGGTCAGGACAGGGCTGCTGAGGGGAGAGCTTGGAACATACATTTTCTGATCCCTGCCCGGTGCCTGCGCTGGCACCAGTGGGTTGAGACACCCCCTGCAGGCCCCTCAAGCCCCCGGGTCTCCCTGGTTCCCGGGTGGCTCGGCTGGGCTAGAACAGTCCTGGACCCTCCCTGCCCTCAGGCTCTGCTGGGCCCTGGGCTCAGTGCTTTGCATGCACCTCTATTCCTGCCAGGCACGAGCTCCTGATGTACCCATTTTAGAGATGAGGACACTGAGGCACAGTAGGCTTACCCAGGAGTGACCTCTTTTCTTGGGGGCTCCAGAGTCTGGGCTCTTGTCCACTGTACTCTCCTGCCCCCCTCATTGGCGAGGGGCCTCCTCAGCCAGGCCGGACTCTGTGCTGGGGGCCCAAGGACATGTGCCCTTGTCTTGAACCCCATCCCTGCTGCTGCCAAGCCCAAACCTGTCCTCTGGGGTGAAAGGACCCACTGAGATAACAAAGCTGCTTGTCTGAGGAGAATCCTGGCTTTGTTTCTCTCTGGTTTTGTGAACTTCAGTGTCTGTGCTTCAGTTTCCTCATCTGGAAAAAGTGGATAAAATAGTATCTACTGTGGGGCTGCTGTGAGCATGAAGGAGTTAATGCAGTAAAGTGTTGACAACAGCACGTGCCCCATATCAATGTTAGCCTTTGTGATCTCCCTGTCGGGCAGATGGGGGCACTTGGTCATGTGGCCACATTTAACTGCCAGGGAAACTAGGAAATGATGTCTTTATTCTGGGGAGCTATGAGCCCAGCTAAAAATATGAGGTTATATTCCACTAAAGGGGCATATGGATATTGGGGAACACCCAAAGGCTCTGACATGGGGTCTGGAGGTTGTCAGTGAGAGGCCCATGGGCGGTGTCTGGCCCTTTGTAGGCTTTGACTCTCAAAGGGCTTGAAATCCATTTGAATTCATTTTCAACTTTTAACAATTTAGATTCAAATATAAAAATCAGATTCCGGTTTCTCTCCAAAGACTGAAGGATCAGGCCACACTGGGCCCAAACCCCTTCAAGTGACATTTGGCTGGAGCTGGGCAGTTCTCCCCAAGTTGGCTCGTAGTCTCCAGATCACCTCGGGCTCCCCCACTCCCTATTGTCACCCACCTACTCCCACCTCCCTCCTGCCCTCACTAGCTTGGCCTGCCCGGACCTGGTGGGCACTGCAGTTTGTAGCTCCTGCTCCGGTACAGCCATCAACTTCCGCAGACAGTGAAACCGAGGCACAGAGAAAGGAAGGGACTTGACCAAAGTCATCCCGTGAGCCTGGACAGAGTCGGGACCCCAGCTCCAGCCTGCAAACTCAGCTTCAGCGTGTTTTCTGCCATGCTGGTCACCTGAGGTTCAGGCAGATGTCCACGTGCCCAGGGGGAGAGGATGGGTCAGTGGTTAAGCCAGTGGGCCCTGGAGCCTGACATGCCTGGGTTCAAATCTCGGCTCTGCTACTTTCCAGGGCAAGTAACATTGTGCTCTCTGAGGCTTGTGCTTTTCATTTTGTTTGGACTTTGAGATGAGATAATAACAGAGCCTGCCTCATAGAGTCAGAGGCAGATTCGAGCGAGGTGCGGGGTCCGTTGGCTCCTGACAGCACCTCCTTAGGTTTTGTACCTGAGGCACCCCTCCCCCCGCCCCACCCTGCACAAGGCAAATCTAATGTTAGGACAGGAGCTCAGAGACAAGGGAGAAAGCAGATTGGGAGGGCATGGCTGCCCCCTCCGCGTACAGGGGCAGACTTTCCTCCCTCTGGGGCCACGGCAGCCCTAAGTTGCTGAGGCCTCTGGCTGCAAGGTGCCGTCAGTGTCGAGGGGAACGGGATCTGTGTCAGCTGTGCAGGTGGGCCTGAGTCGTGCCTGTGCTGGGCTTCCCCAGAAACAACAGACACTCTCTCTGATACAGGAGCTGTGCTTGCTCACCTCCTCTCATTTCCTCGGCTTGCTGAGGTTTTTAGTTCTGACATGGGTTAGCATAACCTCAGAGAGGAAACCAGCTGCATCTCCTATCAGCTGTTCTAAAGATACACCTCCAGGAATGGCACGTTTTGGGGCCAGCCGCGGCATCCCGGGAGCAGCCCCCATCACACACCCCTCCACAGTGTAACATCTGGTTTCAGCCTCTATTCGTATACATCTATGTCCATAGATACCTATGGTTTTCGTTTTGTTTTGATTGCATTGCGCAAACAACCTTAGAACAGCCATAATGGAAATAATTCTAAAGTGGAAAGAAATACCCACAACCCTTCCAACTGGCTTTGCTTTCTGATAGCGTTGCCTAAGTGCTTGCTGCATGCCAGGTGCTGTGCTTTCTGTGGTTGCTCTCGCTGAAGCTGCACAACAAGCCAAGGTGGTAGGAACAGTTTCTAGATGGAGACACTGAGGCACAAGGCTGTTAGGTTACCTTCCCAAGGTCACACAACAAGTGTGTGGTAGAGCTGGGATTGAACTGGCTCCAGCGTCCTGCGCTTACCCACCCCTCAGGGTTACCTCTCCTTTCCCCACAACTCTGCTATCTGGAAGCTGGACCCAGAGACACAAATTTGATACCACTGGCTCTGCAGAGCATTTCTGAGTAGCCCCTGGGTACCAGCCCTGCCTCAGAGCAGAGAAACAGGTCCTTGGGATGGGTAGAGATGCCACCTTTGTTTTCTGCTTATTTTCACTGAATTTAGTATATATAAGCTTTTTTTTTTGGTCCTGACCATATGCCCATGAGGTGGGGATGGCCAACTGCCTGCTTTGTCAGGGACTGAGGCATTTCCTGGGACCCAGAACGTTCAGTGCTAAAGCAGGGATAGTCCGGGGCAAATAGAGATCGTTGGTCGCCCTAGGAGGGGCAGAGCTGGGCTGTGCTTTCGGAGCCATTTCCTGGTGCTGGGCCCTCGGACTGTTTCCAGCTCTTGGGTGGTTGGGTTGGGCGGCCCTGAGACCACAGCTTGTCACTGGAACATCCTTCCCTCAGGACCCCTTCCTGGTAAGAAGGAAGGGTTCCTCAGAGGATATGTTCAGGACTTAAACCCAGCTTTCCTGACCTGTCCCTCATCTGAGCCTGCAGGGAGGTCAGCTGGGGACTTGGGACAGGGCTGAAGGGAGGTGAGGGCCACTGGTGTGTTGGAGTCTATTCGTACTGGCTCACAAGAGCCGGTTATTCGTTGTGAAACACAGCCGTTGTTAAGAATTAAATTGCATAAACTTAAAATTATAATCAAAATAGTAATAAATATTCAAAATATACTACTTTCTAACTATTATGCCGCATTTTGCCATTATCTATTTTTATGGGTTGAATTGTGTCCTTCCCCCAATTCATATGTTGGAGTCCTAACCTTCAGTACTTCAAAATGTGATCTTATTTGGAGATGGGGGTCTTTACAGAGGGAAACAACTTAACATGAGGTCATTAGGGTGGGCCCTAATGCAATATGACTGGTGTTCTTATAAAAGGGAGACATTTGGACACAGACACACACAGGGAGAATGTCATATAAAGATGAAGGCAGAGATCAGGGTGATGCTTCCACAAACCAAGGAGCACCAAAGATAGCCAGTAAACCACCAGAAGCTAGGAGAAAGGCATAGAACAGATCCCTTCTCACAGCCATCAGAAGGAACCAGCCCTGTCGACACCTTGATCTTGGACTTCCAGCTTCCAGAACTGTGAGACAATACATTTCTGTTGTTTAAGCTGCTCAGTCTGTGGTACTTAGTCGCGGCAGCCTTAGCGAGTGAGCGATGTATGTTCTTGTGGTTTTTGACATCCATCACACTGGTACAGTAGAAATGCTATAGAATAGTGAGCCACAGCACATCTTTTCTCCAGTTCCACGTTCAATGCTTGCATCTTGAAACTGGCCATGGTGGGAGTATTTATACCACAGAAATCTGCAAATGCTGCAAATCAGGCCTTGATATATCATTTTGTTGAGTGTCTAGATAGACTGAAGGAAGTGGTGGGCAAAATGTTAGTAAGGCACATTCAATCCAGTGTGTCACATCTGTGGTTGTTAAATCGTGAATAGCACAAAACAACAGAAAACTGTTATCCCATTCAGCAGTGTATTCAAAAGCTTTTATCTGAGTCAGCAAGAATTCCAGGATTTGAGGATTATTATCATATTCAGCAAAAAATTGCTCATGTCATTGACGAACAAGTGAACTTCCAACATGTCTTTGTCATTTCATTTTTGTCTTACTTGTTGATGTAAATGAAAATATCAGTTATGGACTTCCACGCTCCCACTGCAGGGCTCACGGGTTCAATCCCTGGTTGGGGAACTAAGATCCCTCATGCCATGCAGTGCGGCCAAAAATAAAAATTAAAAAATAAAAAATAAAAAAAAGAGAAATTATCAGTGTTCATGTCCAAACAATACACAGAGAGCCAGGTGTTACTATTTAACAGCTCGCTACTGGTGAGGGGCAGAGGAGGCCAGCTCTGGACCCAAGGCTGCAGAGGGCTGATGGACAGGCAGACTGCTGATGGATGGACAGATGCCTACCTTCCAGCTCTGTGGGAACCAGCTACTGTGGGTGGACCAGAGTCAGTGTCTTCCTCCTGGATGGGTTGGGAGGCTGCCCCACTCTCTGCCCTGGGGGACTTCTGCAGGGTTCCTGCTTGGTGCCTGCTTACCTCTGTTAGGACCCTTGACCCAGCCTTGACCAATAGCCTTGACCTGGTCAGGGCAGAGCCTAATCCTACAGCTACTCTCCTTGAAATGTAAATCGATGCCCTCACTCCCTGCGTAAGTCCACCCACGCTCTGGGATCAAGATTGCACCTCCCTCCCTGTCTTCACAGCCCTCCTCTTTGGCCTCATCTCTCTTGCCCCAGTGCTCCAGCCACACTTACCAGCTGCCTGTTTCCCCAACGCTCTGAGCTCATTTCCCACTCTGAGCCTTTGTACATGCTGTTCCTTCTGCCTGGTACACTGTGCCCCAGACCCACTCTTTCCAAGGCTGGCTCTTCCTCATCCATCAGGACTTTGTAACAAATGTCACTTTCTCCAAGAAGCCTTCCCTGATTACCTGGCTAAAGCAGGTTCCCTGTTCCATGCCATCTCTGCCCCTATGTTTTTTGGTTTGCTTTCTTTATTGCCCTTACATTTTATGTAATTATTTTTCTTCATACTTCTTGAATTACTTGATTCATTAATTACGTCATTGATTTTTAAAAAATTCCTCACCCCATCAAGCTATAAACTCCATGAGGGTAGGGGTGGTGTCTGTCTCATGTCCACAGAGCCCAGGGTGAGGCCTGGCACTTAGTGGGCACTTGGAAAATGTTTGTTGAATGAATGAATGAAATACATTTACTGAGAAGCTGCCTGAAAGAGACAAATCATGGTCCAACACAGATATGGGTTCAAATGCTGGCTCTGGCACTTATTGGCGATGTGTTCTGGGGTAGGTTACTAAATCTCTTTGGGCCTCAGCCTCCTCATCTGTAATAATAGCAACCCTCCATAGGATCGTTATGGGGATGAAATGAATCAGTCCCTGCAGAGTTTAAGGAAGGGGCCTGGCACAGAGGTGCTCAGGAGAGTTGGATGGTAGTATTCTTGTAGATAAAGTGCTGCAGGACTTTTGAGATGTTGGTGCTCAGGGAAGGCTGCCCCCAATATGTCACAATGGCACATTGATTATTTTGAATTGAAGTTGCTTGAGAAGCAGCCGATGCAAGAAGGAAGCTCTGACCCTCCTCTGTTCCCCTGAAAAGCAGGAAACAATTCTCTCACGTGAAAAGTGCCCTTCCTGCATCTGGAGGAGTAAGGACAGCCTTATCACCAGAGAGGGAGATATTGGGGCCGAGAAGCCTGCACAAACAAACCTTGTTACTTCTTTACTAATTTACTGCCCCAAGCCCAAACTCTGTTTAGATTCTTCACTAATTAAGCCCCCAAACCTAAGTTTCTTTTTTTTTTTTTTAACTTAATTAATTAATTAATTAATTTTTGGTTGTGTTGGGTCTTCGTTTCTGTGCGAGGGCTTTCTCTAGTTGTGGCAAGTGGGGGCCACTCTTCATCGCGGTGCGTGGGCCTCTCACTATTGCGGCCTCTCTTGTTGCGGAGCACAGGCTCCAGACGTGCAGGCTCAGCAATTGTGGCTCACGGGCCTAGTTGCTCCGCGGCATGTGGGATCTTCCCAGACCAGGGCTCGAACTCGTGTCCCCTGCATTAGCAGGCAGATTCTCAACCACTGCGCCACCAGGGAAGCCCCCTAAGTTTCTGCCAGCTTTGGCCATTTCTTGGGTCCCATTTCTATTTTTTTTTTTTGGCCACGCCGTGTGGCACGCGGGATCTTAGTACCCCGACCAGGGATCAAACACGCGCCCCCTGCAGTGGAAGCATGGAGTCTTAACCTCTGGTCTGCCAGGGAAGTCCCTTGGGTCCCATTTCTGAGATCTACCTGCACACAAATTAAATTTTGTTTCTTTTTCTCCTATTAATGTCGTGTCAATTTTATGATTAGTCCAGCCACAAGAACTCAAAGAGGAGCAGAGGTAAAATGTCCCCCTTCCCAACAGAGGTTCAGAGGCTGGCTTCCCGTAGGGAAGGATGGGATAACTCCAAGAGGGTTTCTTGGAAGAGGGGGCATTTGAACTGGGTTATAGGGGCGGGTGGGTGGGATTTGTCTGGGCAGAGATGGGGTGGGAGATCAGGAGAGATGAGGGACACCCGATCCCTATAAGAGACCCATGGGCAGGTCAGGGCTGCGCTGCGGCTGTGATGAGATGCCCTCCAAGCTTCTTCCAGACACAGGCCCGGCATGAGCTGTTCTAGGCCCACAGCTCCTGCCCCTGCGGTCTTGACATCTGGTTTGTACCCATTTCCTATGTTTGGTTGCTACACAGGGGGTGCTGACTCCGAGGGGATGTGACGGGACGCCAGGAAAAGGTGACTCAGTTGCCTTAGAACTCATCCACCTTGACACAAGAGGACCCCTGAGACGACACAAGGACAGCTTCTGCAGGGTCATGGAGTGCCAAAGATGTGGCCTGATGCCACAGAAACACATGGGCTATGAGCAAATTTTTCTCTCTGCCCTTGGTCTCATCTGTAAAATGGGGACAGACACTTGTCAGAGTTGCTGGGATGGTGAAATGAGTCTTTTGGTTGGCAAAGTGGTTCCCTGCCCCAAGTCTCCTCATGTGAGTCATTTGAAAACACTACAGCATGGGTCCACTTATTGTCCCCATGACACAGACGGGAACACTGAGGCTCAGAGAAGGGCCCTGACCTGTTCAGCGCCACAGAGCCAGTGAGCCGCAGACCCAGGACTGGAAGCAGGTCTCCTGACCCTCAGACTGTGTGCAGACGGGTGAGCAGGTACAGGCAGAACCTGGAAGGTGTGTGACCAAGGATGCAGATGGTGGAGAATGAACTCCTCACGGGAAGCAGGGTAATGCCCTTGGCTACCTCTCTGCCCATCCCAGCACAGTGAGGGCTGTGGGCTTGTACACCCACATCTGGCCGGGGAGGTCACCTTCTTCCAGATGTGGCCAAAAAGGAGGAAGAGGCCAACTCCGTTCAATACAGAGGCCACAGTGAAGACCAGAAGGGGCTTTATAAGGTCAGTAACTTCAATTCCCCTCTGCATTTGGATATGGCAAACATTGACTTAGCCCTTACCATGTACCAGCCACTGTTGGAAGCACTCAGCATTTTCTCATTTAATCCTCATGGATTGATACTGCTATCATCCCCATTTTGCAGATAAGCAAACCAAGGCTAAAGGAGGCAAGTGGAACTGGGATGCCCCACCCAGGCAGTCTGCTCTAGAGCCCCACGCCCAATCACAGCGCTGCAGCCTGCCCTGTCGGCAGTTTGTTTTTAAAAACGTGAGGAAGGTCCTGGCACCCAGTAGTTATTCTGCAAGTATCAATTTAGTGAATGAATACATGAATTAGTAAAAAATGGCCCACATGAATTAACCTGTGATGAGAAAATGATTTTAGAGACCATTGAGTCCTCCTCACAGATGTGGTAGGTGTCTTCTCTGCAACACTCCAGCTGAGCACCTCCTTGGTTTCCCCTGGGGATGGGGAGCTCACTCTCTCCTTTGTGGGCGGCACTAGCTCCCAGAGGGAGCTTGGAGACCGAGCCTGAGGTCCTGCTAGAGCATGAGAGGTCACAGCTGGGGCCCTTCACACCCCTCCACACTTCCCCCTTACAAGGAAAGGGTCCGCATGTCCTGAGGCTCCCCTCTGAGTGGGGGTGGGGGGAGCAGAGGGAGGCTGGGCTCACCCAGGGTCAGATAAAGGGCACCAGTCCTGGATCAGACTGCCTGGCTATGACCTCAGATGTGTTACTTAACACTCCCCCCACCCCAACCCCGCCTTTATCTGTAAAACTCACATTAAAAAGTGGCTCCTGCCTCATAGGGTGTAGCGAGGAGTTGACAGGATAATCCACAGGTCCTGGATGGGGGCTCCTAGAGACCAAGCCCTCAGCCCCACAAATGCTCCTCAGACACCTGCTCTGACAGGGCACTTTCCTGACCCATCTATCCCTTTTCCTCCCTTGGCCTCTGGAAGACAAGAAGGGCGAAGGCATGTGTTTTCATTTCATAGATGGCCCGAGGCACAGAGGTTAAGCAACCTCCCAAAGTGCACCCAGCGAATGAGGGCCCAGCCCAGGGCTGCAGCCCCAGCCCCTCCTGCTCACCTGACAGAGCCTGGTGATTACATCACTAGCCAGGGCCCTGGGGGCAGAGTGGCATAGGGTGGGGGGATGGAGTGTGGGTGTCAGGAGGGGGGGAGTCACCAGTGGGTATACAGGATGTCAGTGGGACTCCCTTGGTGCCCTTACCGGGGTGGGTGTCATCTCTGGGGCCATGGGTACAGCTCTCAGGACCCTGGGGAAACTCCAGGGTTTCAGGGGTCAGGCCCTCTTCCTAAAGGCCCGTTTCTCTCTGACACCCCACTTCTCTCCTGGTGCCCGCATCTGTGCTCAGCCCTGGGGGTAGGGGCACAGCTTCCTGCTGAGCAGAGCAGGCACCCATGCCCATGGGCAGAGCAGAGGCCGTATCAGCAGTTGGAAATTTCCCCAGGTGAAGTAGGGAGGTGATCTGGGGACAAGGAACTGCAGTGGGATCTGGGCTAGCCTCCAGGAATGAGTCTGAGCTGTGGCCAAGAGGCAAACCCTCCCTCAGGGGGCTGGAGCTCTCCCACACTTCATCAGATCCAGATCCACCACACTTGTTCCCATCTGTCCATCTGTACATCCATCCTTCCTTCATCTCCCTGGGCTCCTCTCTACCTCGACCCCTTCATTCAGCCATGCCCGGATCCTCTTTTTTCCTTAAACACACCAAGCAGCCACCTACCACAGGGCCTTTGCACGTGCTGTTCCTGCTACCTGGAATGCTCTCCCTCCAGACATCGCAAAGTCTACCTCCCTTGTCACATTCAGTCTGTGTCAAGTGTCACCTTCTCTGAGAAAATCTAAACCAACCCTCTCTCCTCCATCCTTCTCTCTGCCTCCCTTGCTTTGTTGCTCCATAGTTCTTACCACTAGATATATTTCATATTTATTTCCTTATTTAATTTATTATCTGTCTCCCACAGCTCTAAGAGGGCAGGGATTTTTGTGTTTTGTTCGCTGCTGTGTCCCCAGTGCCTAGAACAGTGCCTGGTACGCAGTAGGCCCTCAATAGGCACTCTCTAAATGCATGGCTGAATCTATCCACCTGTCCAGCCTTCTGTCCATCCATCATCCATTCCTTCTCCCCACATTTTCTCCTTCACCCACCAGTCACCCAGAATTTCTCCACACCAGGCCCTGGGCTGGGGCGTGGGTTTGGTGATCTGGCAGGCCACACAGGCTAGGAAAGAAATGACTCTCACACTGGGGGATGGGCCCCAGGTGAGGGGGAACTCAGGGGACTGTGGGAGAGAGACATGGTGTGTGTTGGCAGGGGAGGCAAGGGAAGGCTCTCAAGGTTGCAATTATGTACCTCAGTGCCTAGCCTGGGGCCGGCCCACAGTGGCTCCTGGTACAGGCTTTGCCAAATGAATCAACAACTGCTTGGATGGCTTCTTGGAAGAACGGGTGGCTCAGTTCTTAATACTATGGGTACTGGTGGTGGGGGTGGGAATCAGAGCCACCTGGGGGAATGGGTACCTGGGGTGAGAACTTTGAAAATCTCCCCAGGAGAACTACTGGTCTCGGGCGAGGCCTCAAGGGTGATGCAGGGGCTGGGCAGGCAGGGCTGGGGGGCGAGTGGTCCAGGAGGAGGCTGGGAAGGGTGTGCTCAGAGGCTCCGTGGGGACCTCGTGCATGAAGCAGAGCCTCCCTGGACCACTCCCCTCTGCACCCCGGGATACCTGGAGCAGCTGCCCCCAATCCCTGCCAAGGAAGAAGCTTCCATTCTTGCCCCCTCCCTTCGTCTGTGTCAGCTCAACATTCTGACAGCAAGGACCATGCCCCCCGGTCCCCATCGCCCCCCCGTGCCCCACCCTCGCCTCCTGCCTCTAAGCAGCTGCTGGTTGCTGGCTTGTTTATCTTGCAGGCAGGTGAGTCTGGGCCCAGGCTTCAGGTGGGGCCTGAGCTCAGAGGAGGCAGGTGGGAGCTCGCAGAGTTGGTATAGCATATGGCAGTGGGGACAGCCACGCCCACCAGCCCTGGGGAGGGGGGCACTCAGAGCCCTTCGGGGGCCACGGTGGGCCAGCAGCCCAGGGGTCCCTGGGTAGGGGTGCCGAAAGCCCATTAAGGGCTGAGGTGAGTGAGGGTTTGGGGCATGCAGCACCCAAGGGGCCAGGTCCGCTCCCGCAGGGAAACGCAGGAATGAGAGAGGGAGGCGGGAGCTGTGAGGCCACCGGAAATCGGGCAACACGGGCAGGCGGAGCCACACCTGGGGCCGCCGGCCCAGACGAGCTCAGGTACCTGTGAGCCCCGGGAGGAGGTGGAAGCGGGGCAGGCAGCACAGGCAGAGTCCGGCCGGGGCCTGCCGGGACCGAAGGTAAGAAGCTGCTGTTCGGGCCGGGGAGGAAGAGGATGGGGGTGTGTGACTCCCAGCCTGGCTCGCTTGACCTTGGCCGACCCCCAGGTCTCGCTCCGCGCCTGAGGGCATGCGTGGGGCCGGCAAGGGCTCAGGCTCCGCGCAGATGTGGAGGCCCTGGCTGTCGCGGGGTCATCCCTTGGCGCTCTGAGTGTGGGCCGGCCGTGCTGACGTGGTGGTCGTCGTGGCACAGGGAAGGGGGCAGGGTGGGAGCGGGCTGAGGGGGAGGCTGCAGACCTGGGTGCTTGGACGGGGAGGCGGGAGGCACGCCCCCAGCGCCCAGAGCCTGTTTCCACCGGGGGTCCCACGGGAAAGCGGTTTGGGAGCTGGTGGCCCAGGTCGTTTGACTTTTGACAAGGAGCAGGAGGGCGGCCTCCCCAGGTGAGAGGGAACAGGGCCCAGGCCTGGGGGTGTACCTGCCCCTCTGGCCAGCACGGGGTCCCTCCGCCTCTCCGCAGCTCCCTCAGCCCGCAGCGCGGCCCTCCGGGCCTCGGCTGCCAGAGGCCAGAGGCCAGAGGCGAAAGGCAAGCGGTTCCCCAAATGGCCGCTTGCTGCCCCGGGCCAGGCGACTCCTAGGTGGCGGCCCAGGACACACCAGGGTGAGGGCAGCCATCCTGAGGAAAGGGCCGGCCCTGCCGGTGCCTGCTGTGGGAACTTCAGCCAGGCCTGCGGTCTCTGGGCTGGTTCCTTATCTACCTGGACGGAGGTGGCGGGGGCAGAGGTCTGAAAACAAAGACGGGAGCGGCAGCCTTCCAGCCGCACCTCCGCCCCCACACACCCAGGCTCCTGGCTGCACACGGCAGCAGACAGAGGTGGGTGGCTGGGTGGGGGGGGAGGGGGGGGGCCTGGCGCCCGGCCAGCTCTGCCCCTACCCACCTGGCTCCCTGGGGCATTGCGGTAGCAAAATGGGCCCCCCGTGTTCCCTCTGTTGATTAGGCCTCCGCTGCTAATGAGTGTCTGTCATCCTTGCCCCATTACGCCTCCTGAGCCATCTGCGCCCCAGCACTTATGGGGAGACCCTGGGGGGGCTCCCTGGCTGCCGGGCCAGATGCACAGGCGGGAAGCAGTGCTTCTGAGAGGCGATGGCGGTGTCTCTGGGGGCGAGGCTGGCCTTTCCACAAAGTACACACGACTCTTTATTTCACCAAAAGAGAAGTGATGGCCGCCCCGGTTGCCAGGTGAGGACACCGAGGCACCCTCTTTATGACTCCTAGGTGTGTCTCCTGTGGCGGGCGCCAATGAATGTGTTTGTGGGTAAGGGGGGGCGGGAGTGGCAGTGGGACACATGGGGATGTCAGAGTCGAGAGCCTGGGCCCTGGGAAGCCTGTGGCATTCAAGCGAGATGGCACATTTTCACCCCAAGACAAAACAAGACCTGCCATCTTTGCCCACTGCTGTGCCACCTGGTGGGTAGTCGCTCAACTTCTCTGGGCCTCATTTGCCTCCCTTGGCATGTGCGTGGCGGTGCCTCACCCCTGACCAGAGCCACCTGGCCCAAGTCTTGGGCATCTGAGCAGCTGCCAACCAAACCTCACGGGCCAGGGCTGGGGTTGGGGGCACTGACAGAAGGGACACAACCACGGAGACGTCGATGGCAGCTGGGATGGCCCGTCTGGGCCCTCATGTTCAGGAAGGGAGGCACCTATGGAGGAGTTAGAAGTCTCTTCTGCTCCTCCCACGGGGGGAATCTGCATTGAAAAGAGAGCCTGGGATAATGACAGCACCTGTTACTGCGCTACCCGGAGGCCCTGGCTGCAGACAAACCTGCGCGGCCCCATTTTACACCCTTGGACACTGAGGCTCAGAAGCTCAGATCTGGGCAGTTTGATGCCAGGTCCCAGGCTGTGCTGTTTGGAGGACTTTGGGGGCAATGCTGGGAGGAATCTGGGGGGTCGGGGCGGTGAGGGGCAGTTTGGAGCCTCCCAGTCGCCGGGTCTCCCCCAGGCAAACCTGCCTCTGAGCAGAGCCCCAGGGGTCCCCTTGGGAAGAGTGGTTCTCCCAGATGTCACACCCCAAGGAAGAGCTGCACTTTTAGCTCCAGTGACCGAGTGGTGAAGCACCACCCAGCCCACGGGCTCCAATCCCCTGGGCTGCAAAGGGGCGCCCGATGTTTACAGATGGTTAGGGTCTCACCTGAGGAACGCAGGCCTCTGGGTACCCGGCTCTGTGCCTGCTTCCCGCAGTAAGGGTGGTCCAGGCTGGTGGCATGGGAGTGGGGTTGTGGAGAGGGCTTGTGGCCTGTCGTTGGTGGGCCTGCCCTTGCCCTGGGATCAGGGGCTTCTGGAGGCTGGGAGGCAGGAGTCTGGCCTGTTCTGGCTGGATTCAACCTTCCTGCCAAGTGTACTTGAGGGGCTGGGCTGAGGTCAGACATTCCGTCATGCCTAGGAAGACCAGGCGGCCGCCCTGTCTACCTTCTATCTTGGGTAGCTGGGCACCCAGCCATGCCCGCCTCCCGGAAAGGTCAGCAGAGGTGGCCCTTGGAGACCCAGCCAACCTGAACTTTGTCTAAGGCCCTGCATAATGTTCCTGGGCAGGAACAGGGTGACCGTGGCGGTTGGGGGATGTCTGTCTGTCTGCCTGCCTGTCTGGGGCAGGTCCAAGGACACTTCTTGTAGGCATGTGGTCAAGAATCCACTGGAACCAGGAAGAGGGTATTGGGGGAGGAAGGAAGCCTTGAAGTCAGATCCTGTGTGACCTTGGGTTGGGCGCCCTCCCCCTCTGAGCCTATCTCTTCCTTCAGCAAAAGGGGCAAGGCCTCCTGGGCAGGATCATGGGAGAAAATGCAAGTCACTTGCATGGTACACAGTAAGAGCTCAACAGTGGTGCATGGGCTCTGAGTCTGAAGCCTTCAGGGGGAAGGGGTGGAGAGAGGTCAGTGCTGGGGACAGGAGCCCAGACCACAAGCCCCAGTGCTTTTGAAACTTGATGCAGGTAAACGTGGGTGGGGGCACCTGCCTGGGCTCCACCCCCGAGAGAGCCAATGGGGTTGAGTCTGTCCTTGGAGCTCCAAATAAGGCCTCAGAAAACCGGCTGGGACCTGGGCGGTCTTTGCCCTTCTGCTTGCCTGGCCCTTCATTCCATCACCGGGGCTGGCACCAGCCTCCTGCACCCCAAGCCTGGGCTTGAATCTCCATTAGACTTGGGCAGTTGGCTGAGGTGCCTCTAGTTCTCCCTGCGTCTTGGATATGTCAGGCTCCCTGCTCCTTCTGCAGCTGGGGGATGGGTGGTGGGTAAGGGCGGCAGGCCTGAGGCACTGGGCACACAGTTCCCTTTGTGAGGGCAGCTGAGTCACATGGGCATTGCCATCCCCCTGGGCCCTGGGATGGCTGTGATGGTGTTATCATGGGACTGCGGCTGCCCCCGCGCCTGCGGCCAGGAGGCTTTCCCACGGGAATGTACCGGGCGGTTGCTGGGAGCATTGGCCACAAAGCACGTAGTCTGGGTCACAAGACAAGGGTTCGAATCCTGACTCTGCTGCTGATGTACTGTGAGGCTTTGGGAAAGTTTTCTCTTGAACCTCGGTTTCCATCTCTGTTAAGCGGGAACAATCATCACAGTTTGTAGAGGAGACACTGGCCATGAAAGGGCTTTGCCAATGGTGGAGTGCTTGGCCCTTGGCATTTGTGTTGACTTGATGATAATCATGACATTGGCCAACATTTGTCGAGCACCTACTGTGTGCCAGGCGTGGTGCTCAGTGCTTTACAAGGCCACTCAGCTTGCAAGGGGAGAAGCCTGAACTCGAACAGCTCTTGTCCAGTGAAAACCCACCTACACACAGGCAGTGGTTGCCCATGACTCTTCCTGCAGGTGGGCACAGCTCTTCACTGGTTGCAAGCCTGCCTAGGCTGGAGAGTTAGAGATGGAAAAGGGTGAGGCCTCCAGGAAGAAGCCCTGCTGTGTCCTCCCGCTTGCCCAAGCCTCTGTCACAGTGGCCACCACGGATGTCCCGTCCTCCCTCCTGTCCTGGGGAACACACGTCCTCCCACCTCCCTGGCAGCCCCATCTCTGTCTCCTTCTCAGGCTGCTCTGAACAGCAAAGCCCTCACAATACATCAGAGCATGAATTTGTGCCAGGGCTAGGCCATGAGCTTTACGTACGTGGCCTCATTTTTACTATTGGTGGTGCTGTTATTATCCCCACTTGACAGTGAGACAGCGGATGGCTAGAGAGATGCTGCCTGAGTCACCCCGGCTGGCAGAGGCGGGAGGAGAAGCCCGTTGGCCTGAGCCCAGAGTCTGAACCAACCTCCAGGTGGTAGCATTACCCCCTCTCCTCCAATCCTTCAAATGAAGGCCTTTCTGCAACTTTCTGCACTCTCCACCCCATCTCTGGCCACCATCACCAGCCAGTAATGTTTATGACCTTCCCTGGGCTTGGGGGACCCCAGCCCTTCACCCCTGAGTCCTAGCGATGTGTTTCCAGTTGCCTTTTGGAGGATTCCCCAATATGTCACAAGGGTACCCCCATTCCGCTGTGCCTGTCTCCCAGATCTGTACCCCGTCCCATGCCCCCACATACTTGAGGGCAGTTTCTGATATCTTATCCCCTCTCACATGTGAGAAGAGGTCCTAGCCCTGCTTCTGGTTTCTTGGACCAAAGTCTCCCCCCCTAGCCTCCCACCCACCTCCATCTTCTCCAGTGCCCCCGCTGGGCCCTGGCCTCCCCTCCACATCCCATCCCATCATTGCTGGTACAGCCCCTAGAGTAGACCAAAGTTTCTCCTGCTTTACAAATGCTGGGGGACTTCCCTGGCAGTCCAGTGGTCTGTGCTTCCACTGCAGGGGGCACTGGTTCGATCCCTGGTTGGGGAACTAAGATCCCACATGCCACACGATGTGGCAAAAACCAAAAAACAAATGCTGGAAGCACCTGGGGTCTTGTTCAAATACATATTCTGATTCAACAGGTCTGGGACACACCTGAGATGCTGGATTTCTAACAACTTCTCTGGTCACGCTGTAGGTCTGCGGATCATTCTGAGTGCTTCTCAGCACCTTTGACGAAATACCATCAAAGGCAAACTCCATGCTTTCAGAATCCCATCTGCCCTTACCCCCCTAATTAGATCCTACTTCCTTCCAAGGATGTCTCCCATGTCCCACCTCTCCCCCTCAGTTGATGCTGTTCCCTCTACCCAGAATGTCCTTCCAGCTATTCTCTGTTCACTGAAACCACTTCTTTTAGACCCAGCTGGGGCTCAAGGGCCGACAAGGCTGATTCAAACCCTGGCTCTGACCCTGAAAGGTGAGGGCAAGGTCCTCGCCCACTCTGGGCCTCCGTCCTCTTCCGTGGAGCAGGATAGCAGCTGTCATGAGAGGCAGAAGAGACGATGAATGTGATGAACCTAGCAGGGGCCTGGCAACTGGTAGGTGCTTGGTTAGAGCCCACAGGTCTGGAGGCCCAGCCACAGACCAGCTGTGTCTCTGACATACCAGTGGGACCAGCCTACAGGGTTGGGAGGATACAGTGAGAAGGACCCACGGAGAGCAGAGGTCTTACACAGTGAACCCTATGGACACAGCCCCTGTTATCAGTCCCATGGACGTATTGATGCTAATAAGAGGTGGTGTTGTAATTAATAATAACTTATTTGGTTTCTCTTCTCTGACTCTCAGAGCCCTCTGGGGCTCTACGGTGCTGATAACTGACTGTCTGGTGTCACCACCACGTGAGCCAGGGTTGTCTCCCACCCCCTGGAGCCTAGCACAGTGCCCAGCACACAGCAGGTCTCTGAGCAGCCTGATGGTGAGAGGGCAGGCAGAGCTTGGCAAGCAACTCCTGCCCTGGCCGGGCCACCTCATAGGCCTCTCCTGGGTGGCCAGAGTGGCAGCTGGCTCCAGGCTTCTGCATCCCTTGCTTGGACATCCAGCTCAGCAAGCCCGTGCCAACCGCAAAGTGGCGCCACTGACCCTCCATCTGTGCCCTGGAGGCCAGCACCCTCTGTGGCATGTGTGTGTGTGTATGGGTGGGTGACTGCTGTCTGGCTGGCCTGGACCCCGGGGAACAGCTGAGGCTGCCCCAGTGACCAGCTGGCCCAGCCCTGAAGGACAGACCTTGGGGAAACTGAACCTTAGAGGTGGTGACTTGCCCAAAGACATGCATGTAGGGGACTCCCCATCCTTTCCTGGATCCTTTCCACCCCATCATTTTTCTGCTCCCTTGTTTCTTGGTCCCCCTGGGGAGGCTAAATTCATGAGTGGTTAGGACAGCTGGCTGTGGAGCCAGACCGCCTGGGCTCCCATCCCATCTCTGCCACTTCCCAGCTGTGTGATCTTGGGCAAGTTAATTCCCTTCTCTGGGCTTCATATCTCTTCCTTCTGCATCACCACATTCACCATGAATATTGACTGAGGGCTCATCAAGTGTCAGGCGCTGATCTGAGCAACACGTTTTCCTGTGGCACCGTGGCGACAGTGCCAGGGAAGAGTCTGGAATGTAGTAAATGGTCAGTAAATGTAATCATTATTATTATTATTACTCTTGTTATTGTTGCTGTCATCACTTGTCCTCATTAGGTCGTGAAATCCTTCCAGCATCTGTGACTTGGGAATCATCTGTTCACGTTGGAGGGATGAGGGGAGACGGGGATCCCCACTCCGCGGAGGGTGGGGGTGGGGCGCCCTGAGCCATCCGAAGCTTCCTGACTCCCAGGGTGGCCATGAACCTTAGCAGTGGGAGGGAAATGCTGACAGAGGCCAGTGACCAGAAAGGGAATGGGGGCGTCGGCCCATTTCCAAATTTCTCTCTTTGAGCTTTTGGAACCACCAGGAATGGTTCCTCACCTGGGCCTCAGTTTCCCCTTTGGCCCAGCAGATGGACTGGGAGGCCATTTCCAGAAGCCCCTGGGGTCTCAGAATCCAGATCTTGAGTCTTGGAGTGTTGAAACTGTGAGTGCTTGGGGGAGCACTGAGGTGGATCCCTTTGCTGGGGGGCTAACTGAGGCTCAGGGAGGAGTTGAGGTCAGGTGGCCGGTTGTGTGTGGCCTGGCTGGCCGCATGCCAGGCTGCTTGACATCCCCCTTCCCCAGCGTGCCTTCCGCCCTGCCGGTCAGCGCCGGCTCCTGCCTGCTGCCAAGGAGGCTGGACTTTCTTTCAGGAAAGGGCAGTTGTTGCCGGGCCTGGGTGCGGGGTCGGAGGAGGGGGGCGCCAGCATCGGGGTGGCCTGTTGCCATAGCAACCCTGGCCTCTTGGCGGGAACTCTGTGGAGAACAGCCCTGGGGAAGTAACAGATGGAGGGCGAGGAGGAAGACTTATCTCCGACCAGCATCCGTCCATGAAGCCTGGCACCTGTCTGCCTGGATCGGGGGCGGGTGAGGCTGAAGTGCCCCCTTGCCCAGAGCTGAGTCATGGGCATCCCCCAGTGTCCCCGCCTCGGCTCTCTCAGCCCTGCCCCCTCTCAGCCTCCCTCTGAGAAATCTGTGACTCACGTATGGTCCCGTCATCCCCAGCCGAGCTGGGAGGAGGGAGGAGCCCAGTTGGGGCAGGAGGAGGGTGTCCCCCCACCCAAAAACACAACCCGGCGCTTCTCCGGGCTCCACACTGGCTGCCTGCCTTGCCCGGCCTCAGGAGAGGGGCTGGGAGCCGCCGCACTCACCGGCTCTCTCAGAAACAGGACCACAGCTGGCAGGTTAAGCCTCAGAGGGGGATCTTGAAAGGCGGTTCAGCTGCCCGGCCTCACGCAGGACCTTCTACCCGTCACCAGGTACCAGATCAAGGGCATGACGGCAGGAGCGAGGAGGGATGGGAGTGAGTGCAGCAGAGGGTGGGGTGGCGGTGGACCGGGGCGCTGAAGTCTTGGTATCTGGGTGGGAGCTAGCCCACAGGAGCAGTGCTGTGCGGGGTCTCTAGAGTTGGGGGTGGATGGACAGGGAGACGCCTGGGAAGGGGACGGGCCTGAGAGGATGGAACCTCCCAGAGCCACTAGCCATTTGTTAGCTGGGGAAACTGAGGCTCAAACTGATAGAGTCACTGGGCCCTGCAAGCTGGGTCTGCTCTGTGGGTGGTGAGATACTGTGCTCTCCTGCCCCCACTGTACAGATGGGAGAACCAAGGTTGTGAGAGGACAGGGGGCTTACCTAAGGTCACAGAACAAGTCTGGGGATGGAAAGCCAGCCTCCAGCCTCGGGGAGGAAAGGATGCTGCAGGGGGCTGGGCGTGGGCACTTGAGGGCAGCCTTGCCTTCAGCTGCCCGGGTGCTGCGTCTGGGGCCCCACAGTGAAACAGGGGCAGTCTGGCTCTTCATGGCCCAGGCCACCTTTAGGAGGAGATGGTCTTGGCAGTGGAGTCTGAACATGGGGGACCTGGGATGAGAGAGAACGTCCAGGAAACCAGCAGCAGTAGATGGGGAAGCAGCGGCTGAGGGCTGGAGCGCTCCCTACTTGCTAACCGCCAGACCGCAGGCCCCCGTCTGCCCGGTGCTGATAGGGTTTCCCCACCTGGGAACTGCTGGTTCCTCTCCTCCCCGCCTCCCCAACCAGCCTCCTTCCTGTGGTAACGAGTTGGGCGTCTCTCATGGCCCCATGGGAAGGGGCTGGTGTTCATTTTACTGAGGCAGTGGGGGGGGTGCGTGAGTTAAGGCAGGACCCTCTCACCTGCCCACCTGCCCCGCTCCCATGCTGCCTGGAGCAGCTCTGGCCTGGGCTAGGTGGGGTGGGGAGGAATAGCCTTTGTGGCTCTAGAGGGCCCAAGAAGTTATTATTTTTTTAAAATAAATTTATTTATTTTATTTATTTATTTTTGGCTGCATTGGGTCTTCGTTGCTGTGCGCGGGCTTTCTCTAGTTGTGGCGAGCGGGGGCTACTCTTCGTTGCGGTGCGCGGGCTTCTCATTGCGGTGGCTTCTCTTGTTGCGGAGCACGGGCTCTAGGTGCGCAGGCTTCAGTAGTTGTGGCATGTGGGCTCAGTAGTTGTGGCTTGCGGGCTTAGTTGCTCCGCGGCATGTGGGATCTTCCCGGACCAGGGATTGAACCCGTGTCCCCTGCATTGGCAAGCGGATTCTTAACTACTGTGCTACCAGGGAAGTCCCAGAAGTTATTCATATAAACAATTATTGAGCACCTACTGTGTGCCTGGTACTGTTCTAGGGAGGGGGGACACAGCAGCGAAAGAGACAAATGGGGTGTGGGTGGTCCAGAGCCAAGCCCCTGCCCCCTTGCTGCAGACACCCTGAGGGCAGAGGGTTGATTCCTCTCGATTGGAGGCTGAGTGGGGAGAAGCGTCTCGGGTCACTGAGAGCCACCAGCTGCTGAGTTGGTTCCCCAGAGCCCAGGCCAGGGGTCCCGTGAGGTCTTCCCTGCCAATATCCAGGGCAGGACTAGCTCTTGGGACCAGATCTGAGCCCCTTTACTGCAGGGACTCTAGGGACCTGAGACGCAGCCCCACCTTGGTCATAGCGTCACCGTGGCCGCCTTGCCTTGCCTCTCTCTCTGGGCCTCAGTTTGCCCAGTTGCTAAGTGGGCATGTGGGGTGGGTTAATAGCTGCCCAGCCTCCCTTGGTCCCGGTCTTGGCTCCGAGAGCGTCAGGGTCGTGAAGGACACCTCTCCAAGTGTGGTGTGGGAGGCGGAGGCTGTGCTAGGCAGGCTGCACTGTTGTGCTGGCTTTGGTGCCCTGGGCCACTGGGCAGGACCTGGTCAGCCTGGCTGGGACACCCTCATCTTGCCAGGGACACAAACAAACAAGGCAGGATCTGAGGCTGACGAGTCAGATAAGCTTGCTGGTGGAGGAGGAGAGAACTTCCTGACCTGGGAGGACCCGGAGGCTCTGCAGAGGGCACAGAGTCTGGCCTTGGATGCTGGTGGGGAGGGGGAGGAGGGTTTGATGTACACGTATGGGGATTGGAGGGAAGAGGGGGGCGGCGTTCCTGGCAGAGGAAACTGCATGGGAAAAGGTTTGGGAATGATGAGAACTGGGGGGAGTGGAGCAGGCGATGGCACTGGAGACCTGGCATGGGTCATTTTGGGGACCTGGAGTGCCAGGCTGGCAGGTCCCAATCTGCTCTCAGGGGAAGGGATGGCGGGAAGACCTGGGCGGTACTGCAGCCAGGCCAGGTGGGTGCCAGGTGGGGTCTGGGCGCCCAGGGTGCCAGCCCAGCTGGATAAGGAGGGCATTGTTGTGATGCAGGGCTGACCTGGTTGCCCCAGGCCCGGGGCTTCTACTTGGAGGGCAGCTTCATGGCTGTGGGGACAGAGAGGGGAGGTGGTCGCCCAGCCCAGGAGAAGGGCAGGTAAAAGAGGCGGCGGAGCTGTGGCCGGGTCTCTGTGTAGTGGGGGTGGCCTTCCCAGCGGGGCCCGGCATGACAAATTTGGGAGGGGCAGGGCAGGGACAGCCATGAAGGGGGCCACATGGACGGTGCTGTAGCTGAGCCGGGCCCCAGGTCACTTCATCCTCCGCAAGAGCTGCGTGTGGGTGATGGGTGGTGGGACTGCGCCCCTTTCAGGGGTGCAGTGAAGAGTCGGGGGCAGGGCTGGTGAGGGTGGTGGGGGAAATGTGACAACACAGCCCAAACCTCAGTGCTGCCAGCCCACCCAGAACCAGAGCGGGCTCAGCACCCCCAGCCCCAACCCGAGGTGGCCCTGTGGATCTGTCTTCTGACTCACAGCAGATGGGGCATCACGTGAGCAAACGCAGCAGCTGGGGGGACCAGGACCCCGGGGACCAGGCAGATGGCAAGTGGGGGCAGGGCGGGGCTGGCACAGAGGGACCTCTCAAACAGGGTGGGGTGGGGTCCTGGCTGGGCCCCAGCCTCCCAGGCTTGCCCTCCACCAGTCTGGTCCTCACTCCCCATCAGGAGTTCCTTGAGACCCATGGGGAACCCTGCAGATTTGGGAGTCAGGACAGGGCTGCTGAAGGGGAGAGCTTGGAACATACATTTTCTGATCCCTGCCCGGTGCCTGCGCTGGCACCAGTGGGTTGAGACACCCCCTGCAGGCCCCTCAAGCCCCCGGGTCTCCCTGGTTCCCGGGTGGCTCGGCTGGGCTAGAACAGTCCTGGACCCTCCCTGCCCTCAGACTCTGCCGGGCCCTAGGCTCAGCACTTTGCACACATGTTTTTGTTTTTTTGTTTTGTTTTTGGCCATGCCATGTGACCTGTGGGACCTTGGTTCCCTGACCAGGGATCGAACCCAGGCCCCCTGCATTGGAAGCATGGAGTCATTAACTACTGGACCGCCAGGGAAGCCCCTGCACACACATTTATTCCTGCCAGGCACAAGCTCCTGATGTGCCCATTTTAGAGATGAGGACACTGAGGCACAGGAGGCTTACCCAGGAGTGACCTCTTATCTCCAGAGTCTGGGCTGTTTTCACTGTGCTCTCCCGTCCCCCTCATTGGCGAGGGGGCTCCTCAGCCAGGCCAGAGTCTGTGCTGGGGGCCCGAGGACATGTGCCCTTGTCTTGAACCCCATCCCTGCTGCTGCTAAGCCCATGCTCTTCTGGGGCGACAGGACCCACAGGGATAGCAAGGCTGCTTGTCTGGGGAGAATTTTGTTCCTCTCGGGTTGTGTGAACTTGGGCGTCTGCCTCATTTTCCTCATCTGGAAAAAGTGGATAAAATAGTGTCTACTTCAGGGGGCTGTTTTGAGCATCAAGGTGTTCATGCAGTAAAGTGTTTACAACAGCACGTGGCCCATATGTTAGCCTTTACTATTATGATCTCCCCCTTGGGCAAATGGGTGCACTGAGGCCTAGAGATAATGTGTAATAACTTGGGGGCACTTCTTCCTGCCTCCCCGCCCTAAGAGAACTGGAGCCACCTGGGCATCAGCAGGACTCTGCCACCCCCGCCTGCAGCCTGACTTGTGCTTTGGTGGGGAGGCCAGGGTGGTGGGAGTTGGGCTGGCGCTGGCTCAGGCTCAGGCGGTTTGTGGTGCACTTGGCAATTCCAGGCAGGCCGAGATAAAAGCTGAGCCCTGGAGGAGCTGGCAGGGCTTCCAGGCACCAGGGAACAGGCCTCTGCATTAGAGGAAGATGGCCTGGGGGTGGGGGCCTCTCTGTCCGGCCTCCAGTCCCGCTCCAGTGCCCTGAAAGGCCGGTGGTTAGAGTGGAAGGCATGAGGCAGGAGGGTGTGATGGAGGAGTTGGGAAGGGGGATGCTCGCCTCCCAAATTATCAGGGAGCCGATGCTGCGCCTTGCTCGCCCTCATCCAATAGGCCTGCGCCTGGTAGATGTGTGCCTGACCTCGTCGTGGCACTTCCCTCTCCCACACACCTGCATGTGACGTCGCCTGGCGAGAGCTGCGGGCAGTGGGCAGGGCCGGAAGGAATCCTCGTGCGATTTCCTCAAAGCTGTACTTATCCTTTGTCCATGACCATGCCTGGTGCACTCTCATGGGGCTACGCACACACCCCAGACCAGATGGGCAGAGTCTATTCTCCGGCTCCTTGGCTGGCAGCCAAGAATGTGCAGGTCCCAATACCTGGGCCGGGCCCTGGTGCAGCACACATCTCCATTTGTACTGGAAAGGACAGCCAGTGTCTCCTGAAGGAGACCCTGCACCGGGTGTCAGCACACCCGGGAGTCTGGCCTCTGCTCCCCCAACCTGGGCTTGGGGAACCAGAGTTGGGAGATGTAGTAACTGTTGTCCAGGTAGGATGGGGATGCTTGCAGACCCCATGAGCCTAGGGATGAGGGTCTGGCTCCTGGGCTGTGATGCCTTGGACCCATGGCGCATCCTCTTGGGCCTCATGTCATTCCCTAGAGAGGTTGTCACCTCCTCTCCGTGTCCTGCAGATTCCAGCACTGCAGATGGGGTGCCATGCGGGACAATGGGGGCAGCATAGGCAAAGGAGTACACAGAGCTGGATGTGGGTCCAGTTTTACCAGCTGTGTGACCCCACCGGGGAGAAGCCACCTGGGAGAGTGGCTTCTCTCTGAGCCTCAGTTTTCCCAGTTGTAAAATGGGCTTAATAATGCCCACCCCTCACAGAGTGGCTGTGTGCATTGCAGGAGGCCAGGTGCACATCGTGTGGTTCGTGCTTCTGTGTGGTTCCCGTCACTGCCCCGGCTCCCTCAGGAATCTCTGCAGGCTGGTTCTTGGGATACACCTGCCCCCAGGTGCCTAGACCCCAGGATCCTCCCTGGCCACAGGCACGTGCCATTTCCCCTCCTTGCTCCACCTTGGGGAGCCCACGGGGAGTCCAGACAGAAGCTTTGGCATTTGCAGCAGTGGGAATGTGACCCACCTTCATCAGCAAATCCCATGCCTGTGCCGCCTCTAGCCCTGGGCCCCAGGAGCAGGTGGTTGAGGGGCGTGGCGGTGGTTACTTTGCCTTCATGTAGAGAGAAAATGCAAATTTTGATCACAGATTCAGATGGGATCTCAGACCTCAAATAATCCAGCACCTGCGAAAGTATGTCTGTGGTCCCATTGGTTTAGGAAAGCCTTGTGCGTCCAGGCTTCTGCACTGCAGGACTTCTTAAGAGCCTTTACCAGGTGGCTCTGTATGGGACGTGAAGTTTCGGGTCCTGGCCTGGCTCTTAGGCTGTGCACAGTCTTGGGAGCTCCTCTCTGGCCAAGCACCTGGCAAGGGTGTATATGCCCCTAATCCAGTCAGAGGCTGGGGCGTGGGGACAGCTCGGTGCTGCAATCTCCCTGCCCTGAGCGACAGGAACTGGCTCCGATTGGGAAGAGGCTCGGAGCCGGCCTGGCCTAGTCAGAGTACCAGCTCTGTCTCATTCACTCATTCATTTATTAACTAGTTGTCATTGAGCATCTACCGTGGACCAGGCACTGTGGTACTAGGTACTGGAGATATGAGTGATGAGCAAGATGGATGAGACAGAGCAAACATGGAGAAATGGATAGCAAGCACATTGCAGGGTCATTTCAGACAGTGTGAAGTGCTATAAAGTTTATAAGATAAGGTGACATGGAAGAGAGTGATGAATGGGGAGGATAATTTTGGTTGGGTGGACATGGAGAGCTTCTTAGGAGAGGGGACATTTGAATTAAGACCTGAGAAGGAACCAATCAGGGAAAGAACCCCGAAAGAATGTGCTATGTTGAACAGAAAGCGTGTGCAAAGGCCCCGAGGTGTGTCTGAGGATAGAAAGAAGGCTCGTGTGCTGGAGTTGGTGAAAGCAAGGAAGACGTGGGGTGGCGTAAGGTGGAGGGAGTGGAGGGGGGTCGCTAGCTTGTTTTTTGGCAGTCGTGCTGCTCCCTGAGCGTCAGTTATCTGATTTATGAGGCTTATCATTTTGGCCCCGACCTCCACGCTGGTCAGGAGCATTGTGGGTGTTAGGTGAGGATAGTCAATCTCTCTGGCAGAGACTTGGTTCTGGGCAGCTCTGCGTCATTGTAGGTTTTAAAAATTATTGTTATTACAAGTGCTTAGTGACTATGAGTGGAACCGGGGATCCCGTGCCTCTGTTTCTCTGCGTGTCGCTGCAGTTAGTGAGCGCCAAGTGTGTGTACAAGGCCAGGGGTGCCCCATCTGTGCCCTCCCTCTGGCTTCCCTGAACCACAGCCCCCTGCCAGCTCCTTTTAAGTGTAGGATCTTTTGATCCAACAGTGACTGCCTTCTCTGGCCCAGCAGGCCCTGGAATCCTTTCCAGGCAAAGGTTCCACTGAGAACAGGAACTCCTTTCTTTGCTTTCTTTTCCTCTTCCTCTGGGGGCCAAAAATAGTGCCTGAATAGGACACAGCTCTGGGCCGGCAGCGAGACAATAGCCGCCTCCTGGCTCTGGTCCATCGGTGGGGGAGGACGTGATGTTGGTGCACGGGCACACCAGCCCAAGGACCCCAGCCCCTGCTGCTTTTCCCATGGCCTCGGCCAGAAACCATCCCAGAGCCCCTTGGAGTGTGATTGCCAAGGGGATTCCTGCTTATTCTGGGGAAGTGCTCTGAAGACCCTGGGCCCCTGAGCAGCCCCACCCTACCTCCTGATCTGCTGCTGGTCTGGAGCTGAAGGCCTCAGTGTGGGCACCCACGGCCCTGGTTCTCTTCTGGGCCCTGTGTGGCACACAGGGGCCACCCCATGGCTTTGATGTCCTTTTCCCTTTGACTCAGTGGCTACGAAAGGCTTTTTAGAGATCAAAGGGATGTGTCCTCTTCAGATGAGGTGAGCTCCCTGTCAATGGAGGTGATCAAATAAAGTTTGGATGTGCACTGAATGTGAGGTGGGATTAGTCAAGCATCAGATGGATATTGGGTCTTGATGTCTTCATGTCTCAGAGGAGATCATGAGTTGAATTCCATACACCGCTCTTACAAGCTGGGTGGTCTTGAGCGAGTCACATCATGCCCCTGAGCCTCTCTCTCCGCATCTGTAAGATGGTTTCAACAGGGCTAACCTCGCAGAGTGGTGGAAATGGATCTCCAAAATGCTCAGTGTAGTGCCTGGCACATAGGCAGGGTTTCAGAAGCTTTGCCTCTGTTCTCCTCCCTCCCCAGACTGGTACTCACTCTGGGGTACAGAAAGGACCCACTCTTGGCCCCCAGGGAGCTCTGGAGGAAAGCCAGGGGGAACCCCCAGACCCAGGGCTAACTCAGAAGGAAGATTCCTGGTGGATTGTGGCAATCTGGGAAGGCTTCCTGGAGGAGGTACTCCCCTAAGATGCTTCCAGGGAAGTATTGTGCACATTCTGTGCTCATGGCAGCCAGTGGTGGAGATTAGACGGGTGTCTAGTGTGGGTCAAGGCCAAGGCCACAAGCTGGCAGCCTTCAGGGGCAAATGTAGCTGATAGTAGGCATTTTTCATCACAGGGGTAGCCCCCACTAGTGTTCTAAAAAGATTTGGTTTTAAAGTCAATATTGACAAACTTAGGCAGGTGTCCCCCAGTGTACCCCATAATCTGGTGTCCTAAACTCTGCCTTTCTTCCTGCCAGCTCCCTACCTGGCCAGCATCCAAGTAAGGGGAGTTGGGCACAGGACAAATCAGGGCCTGCGCTTTGCTGGGTTGGAGCTGGGCAGTGACGTAGTCCCTGCAGCTGCCAACGGTTGCCAGGGCAACGGTTGCCAGGGGCTGCTGTCACCTGCGCCCCTTTTCCCGGGTTGGCGGCTGGGACTTGCAGCCCGTCTTCCCAGGCTGCCCGCTTTGTTTGAGGCTCTGGTGAGGGGGGCGGGGACCGAGGCTGGGGAGGCTCAGCTTCAAAGTGCCCCTCTGGCCTCTTGAACTGGGGAGAAACTGGCCCACCACCCCAGCGAGCTGCATCCTGCAAACAAGGCGAGCCCTTGGCCCACTCATTCATGCTCTTTATGTATTTATAATCCACTTGATGACACGAAGGAGGAATCCAGGTATGATTCTTCCCCTCCTCCCGCCATTGCTCTCATTCCTGCTCCTGCTCCCCTCTCCTCCCCAAATCCCCACTTCTTATCCCCTCTCCCCTTTCCCTTGTTCACCCCCCTCCCCCTCCATCTCTCTTCCCCTGTATCATCATCTTCTCCCTCCTCCTCTCCCCTCCATTTCCCCTCCATCCCCCTTCCTCCCCTCCCTTCTTCCCAACACTGAGAACTTAGCGGATGGGTAAGGTGGGGTTGGGGCTGGGGTGACACTAGGGACCCTGGGAGAGTCAGAGATGCTACTCTGAGGGGACCTGGTCAGTGAAGCAGATGGCAGATCAGAACGACGAGGAAGTGGTTGGGGGTAAGGGCCTCACACCCCACACCCCTTCTCTCTGCCACACTCCAGCTAAAATTCAATTTCAGTCTCCGGGCTGTACCCCCATTGTCAAAGACAAGCCTCTGAGGATGCTGGGAGGGGAGGTCCAGGGCCTGCAGGTGGCTGAGAGTGTAGGAGTGGGGCTGGGATAGGGTCCTGACAGAGCTCCAGGTCCAGGGTCCTCAGAGGAAAGTGTTCAGCTAATCTCGAGGAAACACATTTTTGGAAGCATCTTTTACTACGAATTTTAAAGAGAAGCCCTTTCTAACAGTCAGGTAATGTCAAGGGGAAACGGGCTGCAAAATCAAGAGCATGGGTTCTGGAGCCAGGCCCTGAGGCTGCACCGCGAGCTGTGTGATCTCCGACGGGTAACTTGATCTTCTAGGGCCTCTGTTTCCTTATTTGTTAAATGGGCATAACGGTACTCGTCTCATAAGATTTGGGGAAGGATTAAATGTGTTCGTTTGTGTAGAGAGCTTAGAATCAAGTCTTGCATTTTCAGAGAGCTTCATTAATGCTAGCTTTGTGGCTGGAGGTGGTGAGCGCCCTGTCTGTGGGCGTGTGCAAACAGCAGTGGAGGACCCGGTGAGGCAGCGATGTGTGCTCAGAGGGCTGGGATGGGATCCTGGTCTGTGCCTCCGCCGACCTTTCCCGGAGGGAGCTGGAACCTCAGCCTCGCCCAGGCGCACTGCCCTCGTGGGGGAGGACACCTGGCTGTGTGTCCTGTCCACCCCTCAGCCAGGGATCTGGGACCCAGAAGAGAAGATAAATAAAGGGAGGGCTGGCGGCTGACCTTGGGAACGCTAAGGGTCCTATGCTCCAAAGGCGGGCATTCTGCCAGGCCCGGGGGAGTCGAACTGCAGCCCCCTCAAAATGAGCAGGGAGGTGACTGGGCTGACCTTGTAAGCCTGGCCTTGGGCAGGTCGGGAATATAGATGCGGAAGGGGAACTGCAGCCATACAGCTGAGGTCCGTCTGTGGTTTGAGAGGGAAGACAGGCTGGCCAGGAGAGGAGATGGCCAGCATCTTCTTTTCCCCTTGCTGGCAGCTGGGAGGTAAGCCCTGCCCTTCCCTGGAAGCATCCTGAGGCCCTGGGCTGTGGAGAAGACAGACAGGGGACAGGGACCATAGTCACCTCCTCGACAGAGGAAGAAGCTGAGGCCCAGGGAGGGGACAGGCTGCTCCAGAGGTCTCAGGGCCAGTTAGCTGCGGAGCTGGTCCTGGACCCTATGCTACCCCTGCTCTGGGAGTCTGCATTCCCTGGGCAGGTGCTGACTGGTGAGTGCCCTGGGGTCCTGGGGTCCAGCCTCAGCTGCTCCTCTTGGGGAGGGCTGTGGGGAGACTTGGCTGTGGGCTGCAGGCTGCCCCAGGGGCGTGGAGCTGGGCAGGGCCGGCGCCACTGTGCCGGGACTGCTCGTGAGAAGTCCTGCTGCCTGAGCCCCACTCCAGACTGGGCCAGACCTGGGACCCTTCCTAATCCCTCCTCTTCCCTGAGGTTCTAGGTCTTTTCCATCCACACTCAGATTCTGAAAGGCTTTGATTCTCAGCTCCTAAAAGCTCTTGCATCCTCATCACCTCTTTCTCTCTCTCTTTCTTTTTCTCTCTCCCCCTCCCTCCCTCCCTCCCTTTCAGTCCCAACGTTCTAAGTGTCTCAGATGCTTGAGGTGACTGTGGCTGACTTTAATGGAATAGCCAATCTGGAAACAGGGATGGTAGTGCCCCTTTCCCCAAGAGCTGGTGCTTCCGGCCAAAGGGAGGTGGGATGGGGCTGAATATAACCCAGGCTCCCCCAGGACCTCTCACCTGGAAGTGTCAAAGATGGTGATGAGTTGCCCTTGGGAACATCGCAGCCTAAATGGCTCCTGCAGCCCATCTCATGCTAGTTAATGGCCTCTGGGACAGCTCGGAGAGGAGGGGAGGGGAGGGGAGGGGGCTGGAGGCTGGGAGCGGGGATGCTGACAGGCTTCTTTTCTATGTGATGTCAAGATTTCTGAGAGCTCTTTTTTTCATGTTGGTAACAGGTGTCCTGCAAAAGAGGATGCACCGTCACATTGGGCTGGGAAACTAAGCCTGACCAAGCTCTGTGGATTTTCTTTCTGCAGGACTTATCAGAGCCTTTGACGTGTTAATTCACAAGACCAAGTAGGGCCTGCAGTATTTCTCTAACTTGGGAACTAGAGCTTCTTAGGAAATGCTTGGCAAAGTTACGTCATGGTAAAATCAGGGAGATAGCCCCAGAGAAGGGAAGGAAGGGACTCCGGAGACCACAATGGCTAAAAGTACGGGCTTTGAGATTTGGTAGACTGGAGTTTGAATCCTGGCTTGGCTACTTGCTCTGTGATCTTGGATATCACTTAGCCTCTTTGGACTTTCGTTTCCTTGTCTTTACCGTGGGGGCAATAATAGCATTTGTTTCACAGAGGTAAGGTGAGGATTGAACGATCATTTGGGAAAAGTGCTTTGCACGGTGCCGGGCGCAATGTGAGCACTTGCTGAATGGGAACTGTCATCCCCCTCACTCTTCTTCTTGGATTCCAGGGCCCTTTTCACTGTACCAGACAGACCTCTGTTTATTTCCACTCACCATCTGGTGTTCTGCCAGGCATTGTGTGGCTGGAGTGTGGGGGGCAGTCGGGTGAGGATGTGGAGGCCTGAGGCCCAGGGTATGGGGACCTTTACAGACGTGTCACAAGGCTGGCATCCCAGGGAGGACTGGTGTGTGCAGAGCTTTGGAGGTGGGAACGCTCAAGCCCAGGCTCATCTCTGGTGACTGTAGGTTGGCCTCTCTGAGGCCTCTTAAGCAAACACTCCAGTTCCAGATAAAGCAGGCCACCAGATGGGTGGCTCTGGATAGCTGGCGCTCTGGGAGAGCCCAGCATCCTTTCACCTGGGCAGGCGCCCCGCTCCTCCCCTTCCCCGGTCTCCCCGCAGGGCCAGGGCCTGTCTGGGCACGCAGAGGGAGCCATGGCCCAGGGAGTTGGCTGCACCAGAAGCCGTGGGGTGGTGGGCCCTGCGCGGGCGGGGCAGCCCTCCAGCGGGTCTGGTGCAAGAATGTGGGACCCATCCCGGCAGTGAGCAGGCAAGGTCTTGGCATCCGCCAGCCCCTGCGGGCAGGCAGCTAGCTTAATCTTTATTCTCTTTTATTGTAGAAAAATTCCTGAAACCTGAGGTCACTGTGTTTTCCCCAGCCAGGCCAGAACACCCTTCCTGCCGGGAGTTCTGTGTGGTCACCTAGCTGGGGCCTCAGTCACCCGGCTTGCGGAGCAGGAAGAGAAGGAGGAGAGATGGGCTCCATGTGCGCCATCTGTGCTCCCAGGAGCCACGGGCACTGCTGAGAGGCTGGCGGCTGGGCTGGGAGTGAGGCATGGTCCGGGGGCCCACCGGGTCTGATGGGGGCACCTCCTTTGTCTGTTGAGTACGTGGTGTTTCTAAGTCAGATTGACATTTACAAGAGTTTGGAAACGGCTGGTGGAGGGTCCTCTCCACCCCCGACACCACTCCTGTGGAGGAAACACCTGCTATAGAGCCTCCGCTCTCCCCTAACGTTCCTCCTCACTCTCCCACACATGTGGTGCACACACGCACACGTGCATGCACACCTACATCCACACTCACATGCGTGCTTCTACCCTCAAGGACTTCACGCTCGCCAATCCCTCTCTTGGCCAACTCCTTCTTTCCTAAGGCCCTCTGCCCAGGGCTCGGGGGAGGGGCATAGCCGGCAGCTCTGCTTTGCCCCCTCTTCCCCTCCCCCCACTGGAGAGCAGTTGAGGTTGGGGGCTGGAGCTGGAAAGCTGAGCTGGGTCCTCTCTCTACTGTCCCTCCCCCCCCGAGGAGGGCAAGACCAGTCTCACACCTGAAGACCCACTCAGGCAGGGGCTCCTTCCCCCACCCACGCCCTCCTGCTCCCAGCTGTGCTTTGGGAGGCCCCTTCCAGGTTCCTGGCACCCTGCTAAACGCTGGGTGAGCCAGCCAGGGTGGTGATTCATCCTCACCACCAGTGAGGTTGAGAAGAGGCACTGCAGGGAGGCAAGCTGCCCTGGACCCCGTCCAGGGCCAGCCTTTTACCATCTGAGTGATCTGGGGCTGGGCCCTACCCGCCTCTGACTCTGTTAAACAGGGCTACTGGTGTTACCCCAGCCTTGTAAGCCAGTGGCTCTAAACCCGCAGAGTGTCAATCAACAGGACACCTGTTAAAGCCAGACTCCCGAGCCCCACCCCAGACCTGTAGCATCTGCCCCTCAGTGTGCAGGGGCCTGTGAGTCTGCATTTTAGTGAACTTCCTCGGGTGGTTCTGACCCGTGGGTGGGTTTGGGCACCTCTGATGTTAACTCCTCATGGCAAAGGGGGGCACATAGGGTTGAGTGTAGGTCATGGTCGACCCCCTTCCCTGCGCCCTACCAAGAACACAGAAGTTAATTCTGATGGCAGATGGGCACTTAGGCAAAGCTTCATGGGGAGGGCGTGTCTTCACTGAGTTTCAAAAGATGAGTTGGGTCATGGAGTTAGGGAAGGCATTGCAGGCAAAGAGACAGGCTGGCCGGGGGGTGGATAAGTTTGTGGTCCACAGTGTATGTTACGGGCAGGAGAAGGAAAGGTATGGGGGCCCAGGTCCAGGTCATCTTCCTGGGGAGGTGCCTGCCCAGGAAGGGTTAACCCCAGAGCTGCCCAGGTCCTGTCCACTCAACTTCCACCTCCATCCTCCGAGGAAATGGGTTTTCCAGGAGCCTGGACTGGGCCAGTGGTGACTCGTGGCTCTACACGGATGGCAGAGGAAGTGACTCAGGCCCCGGCGGGAGAAAGTGAGCCACGGATCCCCTGCCTGTTGCCCTCTCCCCCACCACGAGGATGGGCAGGGCTGGGCCTGCGCTGGAGCCGGGGCCCTTCCTCCCCAGCCCAGCCAGCCCTGGGGATGGGCAGCCGGGAGTCTTGGCTTAAAGGAGCCCTGGCCCCCTCTGCTCTGCCTGGATGCTTGGGGACTCTGTGATGGTGGCCCCCATTGTGTCAAGCTGGGCCAGACTGTTTTGTTCTCTGTGTTTACGGAAGGCCTGAGGTCAAGGGCAGCTGCTCCAGAAGGGGAGCTGGGGGATGGGAGCATCACTAGGGGGCTCGGCCCCCCAAATCCTCTCTCCCAGGCTGGAGTTGTCTGCACTGCCTGTGGTCTTGGCTGACCCCCGCCCCACCATTTTTCTCTCCTTTTCTTTGGGGGTCTCCCAAAGCCAGGGGGGCATGCATCTCTAGAAACTGACAGTGCCAGCTCTGCAAGGAGTTCTCTAGGGTGAGACTGAGGTCTGTGTCTTGGCTCCACTGGTGGAGATCTTGGAACAGATGGCCCTTCCCTAGTCTCAGTTTCCTGATCTGTAAAATGGCAAAACAGTAGGACCAGCCTTACAGGGTGGCTCTGAGGATTTCATGGTAACGTAGATGGTGCCCCAGTTCAGCCCTTCTGTCCCTTAGAGGCTTCTGGGGACAGGGTCAGTTCTGGGCTGTGAGGAGGGAAGTTTTCTGGGTGGGGTTTCAGTCTTCCCAGAAAGGAAATTTCATGCTCTAAGAATTTCCCATCAAGGTGCTTTGGAAGTTGAGCTGGCTGTGGGGGCCCCGAGGGGGTTACATGGAGGGTGGGAGGGAAGGTGTAGGAGTAGGAACCTGTGACAGGCCCAGGGGTTGAGTGAGGGGCAGGCATGAGCTGGTCAGGAAGGATACAGAGATATCTAGCTGACACCTATGGCGCCTGCCGTGTGCATGGCCCTGCTCTAAGTCCTCTACAGGTATCAAGTCATTTAATTCTCACAACGACCCTTGCAGTAGTCTCAATTTTTATTCCTATCTACAGATGATGCGAGTGAGGCCCAGAGAGGGTGAGTAACTAGCCCAAGGACACACAGCTATTGAGTAGGGGGACTGGGATTTGAACCCAGACAGTCTGGCTCCAGAGTCTACTAAGGGTGGGTTAAAGGAAGCCAGGCAGTCCCTCCCCTCAAATCCCAAGAATGTCCATAGGGCTAGAGTTGTTCACCTTGGAGTGGCTATTCAAGTCGCCAGGGTAGAGTGGGGATGAGCCAGGAATATCAGGTCATGCCATTGATCCCTGTCTGTTGGAATCATGGTACTTCACAGTGGTGCAGCCTCACTTGTATCCCTCCAGTGATGGGGAGCTCTCTCCCTGTTTCCACCTTTTTGCTCTCAAAGGAATCAATCTAGGAGGATTGATGAAAGCAGATGATTCTGCCCTGTCCTGGGCCCTGTATACCGATAGTGGTAGCTCACTTTGAAGGTCAGTGGGCCGGAGAGATACATGGATTCTGGCCAGCTCCATCCTTGTTTTCTGTATGATGTCAGGAAATCACTGGCCCTCTCTGGGCCTTGAATCCAAATGCCAAAAGATGGAGAATTGGGGACAAATTTGCAAAGTGATTGTGAGCTCTGAGTTCAGAAGTATAAAGCAGGGGTCAAAGCAGGGGTGGGGGAGGCTGCCTGGAGGAGGTGTCATTTGGATTGGGGATCAGATGTAGACAGTGACAGTGACCGGCAGAAGAAAGAAGGAAAGAGAAAGTGTTCAGGAGAGACATGTTTCTGTCCCTGGATGCTGGATTTCCTTTACCTGTCTGGAGTGGCAGTTTTAAAAGGAGCCAAAATGGGAGACACTGCTTTGGAAAGATCCCCAGTGTTCTCCTTACTTGCAGCAAGTAATAAATCCTTCCTTCTCCCTAAAAACAAAAACACCAAAAACCAAAAAAAAAACCCCAAAAGGAGCCAAAATGCTCAGAGAGGATGCAGAGTGAAACCTTAAAAATCACAATGTAGGAAACAGCGGCCATTCCCCCAAACACTTTCACATCCTTCCTCAGGGGTCTTGTGATGTCACCAGGGCAGGATGATGAACCCAACTGACCAATGATTAGACTGACCAGGCCCTAGAAATTGGGGTTCCATTACACATGGTGGGACACTGGAGACGGGCTCTAGCTTGAGGGGGCCAGCTTTGTTAAAGGAAGGCCCCACCCAGGAAGGAGACGGTGAACTCCTGCATGGACCACCCCTCCATTTAATGCTGCCCTTAAATATTCCATCCAAAAGCCACTTCTTCCTGGAAGCCCTCCTTGGTTTCCTCCCAAAGTCAAACTCCTCACATGCCCCATGGTTGCCAGGCTTCCTTTCGTCTGGCTTGTGGCAGATGATTGCATCTGTCACCACAGCTATATGTAGTTCCTCACAGGATGAGGATGGCTGTTCGTGACTGCCAGCACCCAGCTCAGTCATAAGGCCAGCTGGCAGTGGGGAGGGCCAAGCCACCCAGCATCTCTCTATAAGTACCAGGCACACAGGTTCCCTACCAGGCACTACAGTCCTGACCAGGCAGGGAAAGCCCTTGGCGTCTGGAGCAATCTTGGGCAAGTCATTTAATTCCTTGGATCTCAGGTTCCCTGTCTGTGAAATGGGCCAATTGTAGGGCTGACTTCACAGGGTTGGAATGAAGATTAATACAGGTATAGGGGTGAGGGGGGGGTGGGTCAGCACAGGCTGGCAGGTAGTAGGTGCTCAGCTAATAGAGGCTGGGGGGGGGGCATTCTACAAGAGGATGGGGCTGAGGGGAACTGGATCTCCCCCGACTTGGGCCAGACTATGTCTCCCGGCCAGACTGGGACGTACCCCTGCCTTTCCAGCTGCCCTGGGAACTGGCTCCCCCTGGTGGCCATAACAGGAAGTGCCTGTCTCCTCTATCCCCTGGCTGTAGAGGGCGCTGTGGCTGCACTGATCCTTCACTCCATTTCCCTCACTGTCCACCTGCCCAGCGACCTCCGTGCACACCAGGCCCTGTGCACAGAGATGGATCCGCAGCTCCCTGGCCGACACCAGGAGGAGGGATGTACCATCCTGCACCTCCCAGAGTTGGCTAACGGGACCCTATGAAACAGAAACAGACACACAGACATAGAGAACCAAAGGAGGCCAGGACTGACTGTAGAGGGAGTTGAGGAAGGCTTCCTGAAGGAGGTGTCCTCTGAGCTGGGTCTTAGGGATGATGGTGGTGAGGTTCCAGGAGGAGAGCCCTGTAAGTCCCCTTTTTCCTGTGTCTTCTTCAGGCCTGGAGGGGGCAGGGTGGTTGGGGTGGTTCCTGGTGGTGCTGGGGAGCCCCCCCCCCCCGCAGTTCTAGCCTGATTACCCCATCACTGCTGGATCCGGAGGGAGGTACTATTATTAGTCCTGTTTTCCATGACCCTTTTACAGGGTCATGCAGCGAGCAAGAGGTGGAGCTGGGACTTGAACCCAGCCACTGCCTCTTTTTAATGTTTTTAAATTTTTATATTTTAATTTTATTTTATTGAAGAATAGTTGACTTACAATGTATTGATCTCTGCTGTACAACAAAGTGATTCAGTTATACAGTTATACATATATATTCTTCCTCATATTCTTTTCCATCATGGTTTATCACAGGTTATTGAATATAGTTCCCTGTGCTATAAAGTAGGACCTTGTTGTTTATCCATCCTATATGTAATAGTTTGTATATACTAATCCCAAACTCCCAATCTATCCCTCCCCCACCCCCACCCCCTTGGCAACCACAAGTCTGTTCTCTATGTCTGTGTGTCTGTTTCTGTTTCATAGATAAGTTCATTTGTGTCATATTTTAGATTTCACATATAAGTGATATCATATGGTATTTGTCTTTCTCTGTCTGACTTACTTCACTTAGTATGATAATTTCTAGGTCCATCCGTGTTGCTGCAAATGGCATTATTTCATTCTTTTTTATGGCTGAGTAGTGTTCCATTGTATATATGTACCATATCTTCTTTATCCATTCTTCTGTCAGTGGACATGTAGGTTGTTTTCACATCTTGGCTGTTGTGAATAGTGCTGCTATGAACGTAGGGGTGCATGCATCTTTTTGAATTATAGTTTTGTCTGGGTATATGCCCAGGAGTGGGATTGCTGGATCATATGGCAACTCTAGTTTTAGTTTTTTGAGGAACCTCCATACTGTTCTGCATAGTGGCTGCACCAATTTACATTCCCACCCACAGTGTAGGAGGGTTCCCTCTTCTCCACACCCTCTCCAGCATTTGTTATTTGCAGACTTTTTAATGATGGCCATTCTGACCTGTGTGTGTTGATACCTCACTGCAGTTTGATTTGCATTTCTTTACTAATTAACGCTGTGGAGCATCTTTTCGTGTGCCTGTTGGCCATTTGTGTGTCTTCTTTTAGCCACGGCCTCTTGATGCTCAGCTCCTGGCAGCTCTGGGGAGGTCCACGGACTGTTTCCACACTTGCCTCTCCACCTCACATCCCACATCCACGCTACCCCGGCCTCTCCCTCTGCAGGGCTGGCACAGCCACCCTGTGGGTCAGGCCCTCAAGCCAACACTCCTGGCCTCTTTCAGGCGGTGACTTCTCAGGGTGACTCTGGGGAGGAAGATGGCTGCCCAAGTGCTGCTGCAGACGGTGCCGTTCCTGCTGGGTCTGCTCCTGGTTCCAGGTAGGCTTTCCTGGAGGTGCCCTAGGACTTACGTTAAAATGCCATCCTTATGTTAAGGATGTCTAGGTCAGCTGCCAGCACATCCACTAACCCCTTTGGGCAGGCACAGGCCCGAGGACACAGCTTAGCAAGTGGATGATGGTACCTTGGAGAAAAGATAAAGGCACCCCTTCTTTCTGGCACATGCAGCCCCACAGTGCACAGATGGGAGTGAGGAACGTGGACTGGGTTTTGGCCCTACTCACCTCTGCAGCCAGTGCATCCTTGTGCAGTACACAACCTGCACAACTGTTTGTGGCAGGCATGGCCTCATTAAATATTTTATTGCTATTTAAAATATTATTTTGCCTTTGAAATTAGTATTGATTTTGAGTTTGTTCTTTTCATATTTTAAAGCCAATAATCTTTGAATAGGGTAGACTCACATTTTTGGAGGCCCTTTGAGGTATAGGTCCTTGGAATGTGTGCGGGTCCTAGGCACTGGGCTCCTGTGTTCTGGGCCCAGAGCCTGCCCCCGGGCCCAGAGTCCCATCTACAGTCTCTGCTTCCTCAGGTGCCCGTGGCGGGGGCCTCCGGGAAGACTTCCGCTTCTGTGGCCAGCGGAACCAGACGCAGAACAGCAGCCTCCATTATAAGCGGACATCTGAGCTGCACATCTCCATCAGGAACACTGAGGAGGCCCTCACAGTCCACGCGCCCTTCCCTGGAGCCCATCCGGCTCCTAGGTCGTTCCCTCATCCCAGGGGCCTCTACCACTTCTGCCTCTACTGGAACCGCCATGCTGGGAAATTGCATCTTCGCTACGGCAAGAATGACTTCGTGCTGAGTAACCAAGCCTCTGACCTCCTGTGCTTCCGGCATCAGGAGGAGAGCCTGGCCGCGGGGGCCCCACTGTTCGCCACCTCTGTCAGCTCCTGGTGGAGCCCCCAGAACACCAGTCTGCCCAGTGCAGCCGGCTTCATCTTCTCCTTCCACAGTAAGGCGACTCCCAGGCAGAAGGAACAGCTTGGCTGAAGGCCTGGAGGCGGGGAAGGCAAAATGCACGGCGGGGTTAAAGCAGACTGGGCTGAATGTCAGGTCGCGGAGCAGGGGCTCTGTTCGCAGGCAGTGGGGAGGCAGGGAAGGTGTCTGAGGAGTGGAAGAGTGTGATCCAAGGTGTGCTTCGGGGAGCTTTGTGGGAAGGTAGGGGTGAGGGCGGAGGGGCGAAGTGCCATCCAGCGGCTGCGGGAAAGGTCCAGGTAAAGGAAGATGAGGAGTGAACAGGGTGGGAGCAGAGAGAATGGAGAGACGGGAATGGAGGTCAGGAGCCAGCGGAAAAATTCTGCTTCATCAGCATCATCTAGATTGTTTATCCTCATTTCTCGGAGGAGAAACTGAGGCACAAAGTTGCACAGCTAGTGAGTGAGGGAGCCAGGATCTGAACCCAGCAGCTGACTGGCATGAGTGGACCGGGGCAGGGGTGCGGGGGAGAGCAAGAGGTCAGAGGTCAGGAAGCAGCCAGGCTGGAGGCTGCCACTGAGGTGTGCAGACTGTGTGTCTGGCTGGGGTGTGACAGGTGTGGTGTGGCCGCTGCCTTCTATTCAGTGCTGAGTGGGGGCAGGGAGGAGGGGGTGGCCCGACGGAGGTGGAGGCTCTACTCAAGGTCTAGGATTTCCCTGATTCTGGGGCCTTTCAGGCAGCTCCAGTTTGGGGCGGGGCTGCCAGGGGCAGGGGCAAAAGGCGTTGAATAGGTTAGCAGCTCTGGGCCCTTGGAAATGCTGGGGTGTGGCAGCAGCGGGCCCAGGTGCTGCCCAGGGCAGCAGACAGGGGCCGGGGCTGTAGATGGGGCTCCCTGCCCCCAGGCTGGGATTCTGCCCCAACCTGGGAGGGTTTAGGGCAAAGTCAGGCATAGCTGCAAATTGACTTCCTGAAGAACAGATCTGGCCTGGTCTTATTTGGTCTGTAGAGAGTTTTTTGAAAACATGAGCCAGGGTTTTCAAATGACCTAAAAATCAGGCTTTCTGCCTTATAAATTCATATGTGACCACAGGGCCTGCCTTCCTTGCTGGCATAGGGCATGCCCCCTCCCCACGTGTCCTTCCTCCCATCTGCCTACCTCATCTGAGTCCCGTCTGAGCCCTGGAGGTGCCTGAGTCTGCAGCCCTTGGGTGCACGGTACCAGGGTGCAGGGCCTGGAGCCACCACACAAGCCCCCCACCCCGCAGCTCCTCCTGAAGGGGGCCTGGCTGGCCCTGGGGAACTGGCCCTCCCAGCTCCCTGTGTGTAGTCAGAAGCATGCCTGGGTAGGTGTGTCCCGGCCCACCCTGCTGGGGCTGGAGTTGCTGGGGGCTCCACAGGACAGAGCCCCGTCTGGCTGGCTGCAGCTCTGAGTGACTTGGGGGAGTCCACTGTACCTCTTGCAGCCTCAGTTTCCTGCTCCATAAAATGGGGATAGAAGCTTTCAGAATCACAGGAGGATTAACTGAGAGTGTAATGAGTGTGGCCGGGCACCTCATTCAACAGCCTTTGGCGGGTCTGTCCGTCCCTCTCCCCCAGCTCCTCCCCTGAAGACCTCCCACAGCGCCTCGGTGGACACATGTGAGCTGAAAAGGGACCTCCAGCAGCTCAGCCAGTTTCTGAAGCATCCCCGGAAGAGCTCAAGGAGACCCCCGTTCACCCCCGCAGGCCAGTAAGTGTGGGTCCCCAGTGTGTGAGGGGCAAGGAGGAGGCATCCCCCAGACCCGGGGAGGGCAGGGCAGGGCAGGGCAGGGACCTGGAGTGGGAGGCCGTATGGAAACCTCCCCTGGGGCTGGAATGTTCTCATCTTTCCATCTTCTCCGGGAGGAATTGAGATACAGCCCTGGAGGCCAAACCCCTCCTCCTGCCTGAGTCATTAAAAACAAATGTCACACCCACCAGCCCAGGTCAGCCGCACCCAAGCCCTCCTCTCCACCAACAAAGTGAAAAGGATTGGCCCATTTTACAGCTCAGCAGACTGAGGCCCAGAGATGGGTAGGGCTGCTCCGTTGCACAAAGTGGGTCGGTCCAGGTAGAACTGGGCCCACAAGCTGGTGGCCGAGTCTGAGGACAGGTCCCCACCCCCCTCCTTTCCTGTTTGCTCTGACGCCCTGGCTTCCTCCCTGCCACCCCCGCAGGTCATTCTGTCTGCCCCACACTCCTTCCTGTGTATCTGCCTGAGTCTCTCCTCTCCCTCTGTCTCCCTGCCTACTCGCCAGCCTGGATCCACCCCTCACACCCAGCAGTCACCCATCCTCTCTCCCCACTGCCAGGCAGCTGCAGAGCCTGGAGTCGAAGCTGACCTCTGTGAGCTTCACAGGGGACGCGGTGTCCTTTGAGGAAGATCTGGTCAACGCCACGGTGTGGAAGCTCCAGCCCTCAGCCAGCCTCCAGGACCTGCGCATCCACTCCCAGCGGGAGGTCAGGGGTCAGGATGGTGGCCAGGGCAGGAAGCAGATGTGGAGGCCGTGAGCACTCCCCTCCTCTGGGCCTCCGGGAGCCAGATGTGTGCTGATGAGGAAGGCCTCAGGCCCAAAGACTGCCTCAGTCAGTGGCTACCCGGTGGAACTGAGGACCCTTCCTGATTCAGTGGTGGGGACAGAGGTGGGGAGGGACCTGGTCCCTGCACAGGGGGCTCCTGTGGCACATCCTTGTGGACAGACAACCAACACTAAAATGCCTGTGCCTGCAGCCCTGTTGTGAGCCTGCCCTTGGTGGGCCTAGTTGGGGGCAGAGGGCTACCCACCCTGCCCTTCTTATCCCCCAGCACACCAGGGAGCCATAGGCAGGATCAGTGTCTGAAGCCCAGACACCAGAATACCACGTGATTCTCCCAGGCCCATTTGCCGCTGGGGCCCTGGGCTCTAACGACAAGGCACCCCAGCCAGCGCTGGTGCCAGGGAAAGGAGGGGTCACCCCAGCCAGCGCTGGTGCCAGGGAAAGGAGGGGTGAGAAGGGCTGTCGTGAGTCAGGCCTGCTGTCCTGAAGGAGGTGGGCTTAGAGATGGCAGCGTCCAGGAAGGCATATGCTGGGGGGATGTGGAGGGGATCTGGAGGTCCACCTCTGGCTGAGCCCCAGTGGGACTCTGGTCTGCAGGGGGAGCAGAGCGAGATCCTGGAGTACTCGGTGCTGCTGCCCCGCGAGCTCTTCCAGAAGACCAAGGGCCAGAGGCAGGAGGCTGAGAAGAGACTCCTCCTGGTGGACTTCAGCAGCCAAGCCCTGTTCCAGGTATGGGGCTGTCATCCTCGGGCCGTCCCTGGGGGAAAGCAGCTTCTGTCTGACAGAGAGATGGAAGGGTGGGCATGGAGCCCAGCCCCTTCCTCCAAGAGTCCCTGTAAAGTCAGAAATCGGACAGCAACGTGCAAATCTCCCTGGGAGATTTAGACCTGGGAGAGTGTTATTCTCACTCTGGTGTAAATGACTACCCTTGCAAGAATTGTTTCCAGAGGGAGACTCAAAATCTGGGAACAATGTGCCGGACAGAGACAGGAGTCTAGAAGGTCTGGGGAACTTCTGGGCTTTTCTCCTCAGTCCTGAGCCCCCTCCCTACCCTCTTCCCCCACCCCATGTACCTAGGACAAGAATTCCAGCCAGGTCTTGGGGGAGAAGGTCTTGGGTATCGTTGTGCAGAACACCAAAGTAGCCAACCTCTCGGAGCCCATGGTGCTCACCTTCCAGCACCAGCCACAGCCGGTGAGTGTGAGCAAAGCAACCAAGGACACAAGGGTCCCCGTTGTCCATGTCCTCCTGTCCCCCTCTCCTCTGAATCACTTGTCTTTAACAAAATGATTGACTGGCTGAGGGCATCGGCCAGTCAGGTACAAAAGGGGTGGGGCCCTGGCACTGACTCCCTCAGCCTGGCTGGAAAGGAGTAGACTGTCGTGAGACCCACTCCCCTTCTTTCTTGTCCCTACAGAAGAATGTGACTCTACAGTGTGTATTCTGGGTTGAAGACCTGACATGTGAGTCAGGGGACTCTGAGCTGGGCAGGTACCTGGAGGCAGGTACCAGGGGGTTCTGGAAGGTGGGGGAGATGGAGTTAATCAAGGGGGGCTTCCTGGAGGAAGGTGGGCTTTGAAGAGGGAGTGATGGCAGGCTAGGGATCTGCTAAGGGGAGCAAAGGCTCAGAAGAGTGATGCAGTCATGCATTTGTGGGGTATAGTGGGGTGCTGGGGTGCTGGGCTTGATCTCAGAGCCCCATGCTGGCCCCTCTTCAGTGAGCAGCCCGGGGAGCTGGAGCGATGTGGGCTGTGAGACCATCAGGAGAGAGACGCAGACGTCCTGCCTCTGCAACCACCTGACCTACTTTGCAGTGCTGATGGTGCGTGGCCCCCTCCTGCCCCGCTGCCATACACAGGCCGGGTTCTTGCTCTGTGGCCACCACTTCTCACATATATGTCATCCATTCCTCACAACAAGCCCCGAGGTCACTCCTGTTGTTGTCCCATTTTATAGATAAGGAAACTGAGGCTCAGAGAGGTTAGGCAATTTACTCAAGTTCACACAGCTAGTAGTAAGTAAAAGAGCTGGTCTCTAAAGCCCTTGTTCTTTATTCCCAAAGTTTGGTGCATGATAAAAATGCAGGTTCCTGGTCCTAACCTAGGATTCTGATTCCACAGGGCTGGGGTGGGACCAGGAGTATGTTTCTAAAGAGCCCTCAAGGGGATGCTGAGGCCCAGTGCGAGGCCCTTGTGATGGACTTCAGTGCCCCCAAGATCTCAGAAGCTTTGTGTCCTAGGCTCATTCTCCCCAAATCTTAGGACCCTAGCATCTGAGGGACCGGAGTGGTCTTCCACCTCTCTCTGGGCGTGGCGAGCTCACTGCCTCACAGGAAACTTATTTCTGTTTTGAATGCTACAGAAAAATAATCAGTGCCAGGACAGAAAAGGGATTCTCTGGTGGAGGGTTCTTGACCTTGGTGGGACGGGGATCCATTTGAGAATGTGGTGAAAAATGCACTCACGGGACCACACTCTGCTCAGTTTGGGGGGCAGGTGTGGTTCATAGACGCCCAAGGCCGTCCAGGGACCACGGGTTAGACCTCCATCTGGCAAACCCTCAATGTTGAGTTGGGGGCACAGAGGCCAGCCCTGACCTGTCTCGTGGACCCAGGTTACCTCTGTGGAGGTGGACGCCATACACAAGCACTACCTGACCCTCCTCTCCTACGTGGGCTGTGTCATCTCCGCCGTGGCCTGCGTCCTCACCATCGCTGCCTACCTCTGCTCTAGGTAGGACCTGGGAGCAAGAGGGAAGGGGGCAGGGAGAACCTCCATTCCAGGCCCCCGGGCTGGGACCCCACAGTGAGGGAGACCCACCCTGGAGATTGGCCTGACTGACCCTGAAACGTGTGTATAGTTGTGGAAGCCCTGGGAGGTGCAGCCAGCTGACCCCCAGGGGTGGCATTTCCTGCTCAGATCTGTGGTGTTTGGGTAACATTGCATTTCCAGTTTACATTAACTGCTAACATTTAAAAGTTTGGGTAACATAACATTTCCAGTTTACATTAACTGCCAACATTTAAAATTGGGAGAGTTGACATAAGAATCTAGATTCCTGTCTTTGAATAACCAGATGTGATACCGCTGGGGGCACATGATAATATGACGGTGATGGTAATGATAATGGTGAACACTTATATCAAGCGGCCCACATGCCACACACTGTTCTAAGGGCTTTACATGCGTGAACTTGGTTCATCCTCACAAGGGCCCTATGGAAGAGTGCTCAGAGAGAGTAAATGACTTGACTGAGGTCACACAGCGGGGAAGTGGTAGAAGCAGGCTTGAACCCAAGCAGGCTGGCTCCAGGCCCACAAGGCCCGGGTTAGCGGAGCTGCCTGGCAGTGGCCGCTGTGGACAGGTAGAGCCTCCAGATTTTTCTCCAGCCCCTGTTCCCTAGTGTCTGGTTTCAGGCCTGACCCCCTGGCTCCATGGAGGCGTGTGTCCCCCCAGTCGTTTGGGTGCCCGCTGAGAGAAGGGGCCGCCTTTGGTGGGGTGAAGAACGCCTCCACCCACCCTCAGGCCGGCTGTGTGTGGGGTCTGCATTGTCAGTGCTGGGCTTGGCCTAAACCGAGGTCCACCTGCAGCCGGGCCCTGGACCCGTCTGGGTGGAAGGGAGACGTCCTTAGTTCTACTGGAGAATGAAGGCTCTTGGAGTGCGCGCACTCTCCTTGCGGGGACCGGGGAGGGTAGAGCCGTGTGAAGGCATGGCCACAGCTGCACACGTGGTGGGGCTGGAGCCGGCGATGAGGAGGGACGGCTGGCAGGCTGAGTGCAGAGCTGGGGGTGAGGGCACAAGCCCCTCCCAGCACCTGCCCATTGATCACAGAAGTGCCCCAGGACAAAGGGACAGGAACCCTTAGGGACTGAGCATCTTATCTGTGCCAGATGCTTTGTATCAGTGTAACCCTCACCCCAACCCTGCGAGGGGGGCCGTCCTCCCACCTCACAGACGAGTAAACTGAGGGTGAGGGGGATGCGGCCAGCCTAAGGTGGTGCCTCAAGTTAGGGGTAGGGTGGGCATGGGGATCCAGGATGGTAGGTGTTCTTCTGCACTCTCTGGAGCAGGCAGTGGATGGTGCCAGGCGGACAGAAAGGCTGACAGTGCCCTGCACCACATAGTATCTTGGGATGGGAGCAGGACGTGCACACACAGACTTGCAAACTCAAGGACACAGGCCACACAGCGTGTGCTCACAGATGCACAGTAGTGCAGACAGACAGGCAGACACAGGACATGGGTGGCATGGATTCTCCAAAACAGCAAAAAATCCAGTCTTTCCCTTCTTGACTTTGGGAGCATCTGGTTGATTGTAGTGGCTGATTTGTCTTCCTCGCTGTGCTTGGTTAAATCTGCCGTTAAATGCACACACGGTGCCTGAGCCTGTGGGTGTTGGACACATGGTAGGTGCACGGGGACAGAGCCTAGCTGTAGCCACAGGAGGCCGTGTGTGTGTGTGTGTGTGTGTGTGTGTGCGTGTGTGCGCGTGTAGCCTGGGAAGGCTGCCTGGAGGAGGAAGGGTGGGCGGGCACACCTCCCACCTCCCTGCCTTCCCACGCTGGCCACCAGAGTGACCCTGCCTGCCCTACCTCCACCCTTGCCTGTGCAGGAGGAAGTCTAGGGATTACACCATCAAGGTGCACATGAACCTGCTGCTGGCCGTCTTCCTGCTGGATGTGAGCTTCCTGCTCAGCGAGCCAGTGGCCCTGGCAGGCTCCGAGGCTGCCTGCCGCGCCAGTGCCATCTTTCTGCACTTCTCCCTGCTCGCCTGCCTCTCCTGGATGGGCCTCGAGGGCTACAACCTCTACCGACTCGTGGTCGAGGTCTTCGGCACCTATGTGCCAGGCTACCTGCTCAAGCTGGGCATCGTGGGCTGGGGTAAGTTGGTGGAGGGGGTTGGCGGGCCCCCCAGACCCGCCTTTTCCTCTTGGTTTCTGGCAAAACATGGGCACTTGGTTCCACTTCTCCATCTACCCCTCTGACTATTCCCTCACTGCTTCCTTCACTCACCCATCCTCAGGGGTTGTTTACCTTGGTTAGGTCAAGGTCCTCTTTAGGAAGATGAGGTGATGAGCCCTGTCCCCAAGAAACGCTTACATATTCTCTACATCTCTCACTCTTTTACAAGTGGGGTTTGCAGATGGAGCCACCATGTATGGATGTGCAGGTTGTGCACTGCTCAAAGGCACCCAGTTGTGGATGAGTGGGGCCGTAATTCAGTCCTCACCTAATTCACCCAGGCTCGTGGTGGCCCTGCCTGTGGATCCCCATGAACCTCAGTTAACAGATTCCCCGTGGCTCTGGTATTTGTTCTTGGCCAACAGCAACCCAATTCACCTGTGGCCCAGACCTCTCTTTTGTCAGACCTGGAGGCCCAGGGGCACACACCACAAGTCCTTGAACATTGCACAGGTCCACCAACCTCCACATGTCCCTGACCCCAACTTGCTGCTCCTCCCGTGTTTCTCATTCGGCCCTTTCTTGGTTCACTTCATTGTTTTACATGAAATTCCTTCAGAGTTGGTTCTTTGTCAAAATCCAGGTGTTTGGTGGTGGGCAACCCTTCCAGGGAGCTCTCAATCTCCACCTCATGGACAAGGTCAAGGCCCAGGGCAGACATCCCCTCGGGGTATAACTCTAGATGTCCCCTGTTGAATTGTCCTCCACCCCACCAATGTCCTGTCTGCTCCTCCCATCTCTCCTTGTGACAGCCAGCCCCACAGCAGGGAACTGCAGGCCCTTTCCCCTAGGGGGCCCCAGGATGCTGAGGGTGCAGGGGTAAGGTCAGGGGAGATGGGCTCCCTTTATGAGACACCAGAACCGGAAAGGAGAAGGGTGGGTCTGAGCTTGGAGGACCTGCCCCAGATGGGGCTGGGTAGGCATGGGTCTGAGAGGAGGTCTCACCAGAGGGAAGGGGAGGGCAGGCCTCAGAGGGTGGGAGATGGAGCTCCATGCTTGGTTGCCCACAGGCTTCCCCATCTTCCTGGTGACGCTGGTGGCACTGGTGGATGTGAACAACTATGGCCCCATCATCCTAGCTGTGCACAGGACCCCAGAGAGTGTCATCTACCCTTCCATGTGAGTGGCTTGTGCAGTGGGGGCAGGAAAGTGAGCCTCATGGTGCAGAGGTCAGAGAGTAGCCTGGGCCCAGGTCACGCTGACCAGGAGACTCCTGGGTGCCAAGCTGCTGGGGGTATTGGGGTGACCCTTCTCTCAGGGAGGGTGAGAACGGGCCTGGATCTGCCAGTCACTTGCCAGATGACCTTGCACAGGTCCTGGCCCCTCTCTGGGCCTCAGTTTCCCCACTTGCGAGTGGGAGTATGGGTTGGAGCAGCTGAACCTCCATCATGTTCCTTTGCTGCACCCTTCTATCTTCTTCCCCATGGAAAAATGGAAAGGCTGAGGCCCAGAGAAGGCAGGAATCCACACCACACTGCTCAAAGGCGCCCCTCTGGGGGATGAGTGGGGCTGAAATCCAGTCCTCCTCCACTCACCTAATTCACCCAGGCTGGTGGTGGCCTGGCCTGTGTGTCCCCCTGAACCTAGACTAGAATCCAGGGCTCCTGAGCCCTAGGCTAGGAAGGAACCCTTTCCATTCCTTCAGTGTTTTGAAAATTTCAGTTTTTTACATCATGACCTTGTGATTTTTGCCTCACTTTGTGCCATCTGTATTATTATTTGTTTAATTTTTTCTTTAAATCATCTGGCTTGTTAAATGTATTTTTTAAAAAATCATATCAACTATAAATGGGAAATAAGCATTACTTGTCATAAACAGTGAGTAGTCATGAAAGCAAACACAGGAACAAGAAAACCCTGGTACTAAATTCTTGATGAAAGCAGCGAGCCTAAAAGTCTGGCTTTTCTTGAAAAGGGAGATGAGCAAGTGTTAGAAGTGTTAAACACGTTTTAGGACCAAACTAAGTCTTTCTCTCGACTACAGAGTAGGAATAAAGGAGAATTGAAAGGAGAGTGACTTTTTGGCCCTTGAGTCAGTGGTGTTTAAAGCAGCTGCCCTGTACTCAGGCTCACTATGGTGCTTGCCCATGGCCCAGAAAGCACCGTGCCAGCCCAGCCTTGCAATGAGCCTTCGTGCCCTTGCCCATAGGTGCTGGATCCGGGACTCCTTGGTCAGCCACGTCACCAACCTGGGCCTCTTCAGCCTGGTGTTTCTGTTCAACATGGCCATGCTGGGCACGATGGTGGTGCAGATCCTGCGGCTGCGCCCACACGCCCAGAAGTGGCCCCACGTGCTGACCCTGCTGGGTCTCAGTCTGGTCCTCGGCCTGCCCTGGGCCTTGGTCTTCTTCTCCTTTGCTTCTGGCACCTTCCAGCTTGTGGTCCTCTACTTTTTCAGCATCATCACCTCCTTCCAAGGTAGGCATGGAGAAAACCCCACCCCCTGGCCCAGGCAGGGTGCCCATACATAGAGAACAGACCAGGGAAGAGATGACCCAGATGACCTGAAGGGCCTTCTCTGGGCCTCAGCCTTCCCATTCATAAAATGGGGGCATCCAGGCCACAGTTGACAAGTCTTTATTGAGTACTTATAATGTACAGGCCCTATGTTAAGCCCTAGTGCTGTAGTTGTGAACTGGTCGGGCAAGGGCCTTGCTTCCACAGAGCTCATCTCTACTGGGAAGACCAAGTGTGACAAGCAAGGTCACAGACATCAAAGGGCATCTAGGAGAGGAGGGAAGTAATAGTGGGCAATGTGATGGACAGTCTGAGCTTGGGTGGGGGACACTTGGGGGAGGGAAGCCTCTCTGTGTAGGAGACATCTGAAGACAACAGAAGGATCCAGCTGTGGAGAGATCAAGGGCCCGTTACTCCAAGCGTGTTTCTCGGACCAGCAGCATGAGCATCGTCAGGAGCTTGTTACAAACACAGACTCTGGCCCCCGCAAGACCTGCCGAGTCAGAATCCTCCTTGTAACAGACGCCCAGGGGATGCGGTGCACGTTACAAGCTGAGGAGACCTGGTCTAGGGGTGATGTGCTCCAGGCAGAGGAAGAAGCATGAGCAAAGGTCCTGAGGCTAGAACTAGGTTATGTGTTGGAAGAATAGTGAGGAGGAGCAGGGCTAAGGGGTGGTGAGTGGGGGGAGGGGGGAGGAGGGGAGGGGGGAGGAGGTGAGGGGAGAGGAGCAGAGGGGCTGGATCATGAGGGCCTGGCTTGATGCCATCAGGGTCCCTTCCTGCTCTACCTGCACCCCTCTACCCCCGCCCCCCCCAACATCTCACACATACACACACACAAATACACACACACCTACCTTTGTTCTTGGCCGTGCTGGGTAGGGAGGAGGACTTGGGCAGGAAAACAGGGAAGGCAAGGCCTCCATGGGGTCCCCATGCAATGGGAGTGGTGTGTGAGGGAGGTGAGTCTTTGTTTTCTCATCTGTGACGTGAAGGGGACTCTGTAGGGATTATAAATGATGCCCATAAATTCACACATGTACTGAGCTATTAATAAATCACAGTATTATGATTTGGGGAGGAGCACATCACGTGGTACTTAAGCAGGTGGGCTCCGGGGCCTGACCACTGCTGCTTGACTCCTGGCTAAGCCAAGCCCCTTATCTTCATGGGCCTCCGTCTTCTCATTTGTAAAATAGAATAGTAATGATGAGGTCTGATCTCAAGGAACCTGGAGAGAATAAAGCGAGATGATGTGCAGGGCATTGCCCAGTGCCTGGCGCATAGTAGGTGCTCCTGGGATCACATCGGTGTGGGGAACCTGTGTAGGGAGGAGGGCAGGGGCAGATCTGGGTCAAAGTGGAAGGGAGTGGGGTTGGGCTGGGGCTGCCCCCAACCTCTGAGCCCTGTGCCCCCCCACAGGCTTCCTCATCTTCCTCTGGTACTGGTCCATGCGCCTGCAGGCCCGGGGTGGGCCCTCCCCTCTGAAGAGCAGCTCGGACAGTACCAGGCTCCCCATCAGCTCGGGCAGCACCTCGTCCAGCCGCATCTAGGCCGCCAGCCCCCCGCCCATGTGAGGAAGCAGAGTTGCGGTCTCTCTTCACTGCTGCTTGCGGCCCCTGCAGCCAGGCCAAGCCAGCCGGAGACTTGAGAAGGCCCAAGGACCTCGGAAGGATGCGGCTGTTGCCATGGCAGCCAGACTCCCAAGCTGGGCCTTCTGAATTGGCCAGGAGGCTACTTGCCTCTTGGGTCCAGCTCAGGGGGCTCAGGAATGGGACTGAAGGCTGGTCTTAATGCACCACCACTGGACTGGCCCTCATGGCTGGAATCTGCAGGCCTTGGACCTTGGAGGCTGGTGGCATCCTTGGCCCTGTGCCCCAGCCCAGGACAGGAATGTGCCATAGCTGTTCTGTCTCTGGTGATCACCATGAGGGCACTCTGTAGCCCCTGTCATTTTAATCTAAGGATGGCCCGCAGGGAAAATGAGTTGGGGCAGAGCTTTGAGCCAGACCCCTGGAGGAGGAGCACTCCCTCCCTGGAGCATAATGACAGCCCAGGGAGGGAGCTGGGCTGTCGTTATGCTGGCCCTCTGAGCCCAGGGCCATCACCCTTTGTCAGCCTCCCCAGCCCTCCCTCTCCCCTTCCTGGTCCTCCCTTCCTCTCCTTGGACCTCCTTAGCCCTCCACTCACAGCCCGGAGTCCCCAGTTCCAATGCTGGATTTTGGGTAGTGGTTCCCAAGAGCTACCTGGTGCCTGCTGTAAACCTTTATCTACTGCATGGGCGTTTGCCTGCCCCTGACTCGGCTTAGTATAAACGTTCTGGGCTGGGCTAGGTCCATCTTTCCATCTGGGCCTCTCCACAGCTGCATCACCCTAGCTCACCACTGCCAAGCCCACACCTCACAGGGGGCCGCAGCCTCTCCCGAAGCCCTCTTGTGGCAAGAACTGTGGAACGTAGCAGTCCAAATTTGTTTCCACCTCAGCATTCCAAAGACTGAGACACGCCTCCGCTGGTGATGCTTGTAGAGCCTGACATGCTCTGTAGAACCCCTGCAGACGATCTTGAGCACACCTCGCAGCCCATCACAGTTAATTCTGTTGGACACAGGTGGCCAGACCTGGTCGCTTCCCCTGCGAGCTCTCAGTCTAATGTGGGAGGCAAGCATGAGACAAGAACTCTTAGAGGTACAGGCACAGAGTTGGGGGAGCCATCATTCCTGGCTGGGACTCCAGGAAGGCTTCCTGTAGGAGGCAGCATTTGATCTGGCTCTCAGCCTTAAAGATGGGGAGGATTTTCTTTGTAATTACCAGTTCATTTGTCTTTTCATATTAAAAAGAAGTACATGTTCATCGTAGAGAATTTGGAAGCTGTAGAAGAGTACGTGGAAGAGTACATAGAAAAAATAAAAATCAGCTGTTATCGCCTAACCAACTGCGGCAAGAATTTCCTTCTGAGCTTTTTTCTGTGCTTATGAGTCAATGATAAAAAAACACCTGGGGGCCAATCAGGAAACAGGAACAATAGAAGAGGGCCATGTGTGAAAGACATCTGCTGGAAACGTTGTCAGGGCAAAGGTGGGGGGAGGAATGGCAACTGGGTGTCAGTGCTGCGCGGGGCCTGTGGTGAACTGAAGGTTACGAGCCCCACGCAGAGAATGCAGCAGCTGCTCCGCTCCAGCCGGTCGCCACCTCGGAGGGATGAAGGCCTGTGTAGCCAGACTGCCTGCCTTTTATGACAAATAAGAAATCCAGATCGTGCTGGTATAAAATCCCCTGATTTAAAAAACTTGGCTAATCCAAAATATTCTCTGGTCAAAGAAATCACGTCTGAGGGCTGAATTCAGCCTTTGGCTGGTCGCAGGACCTGTGTAACCAGTTTATTGACCGGTGTGAAGTGGATGGTCTGCAAGAATGAAACGACTGGACTCTTGTGCCATCACTGCCTTCAAACTTGTCCCGTCAAATTTCCCCTCTCCATCCTGTGACACAGGTGAGGCAGGTCAAATAAGTTTCTGTCCCCCTTCAGTTATGGGAGCAGTCTTGTTCGATCACGGCTCTCTGTGTCCAGGTCTAAAGGTCCAGCACAGGTCCAGCCCAGGCCCACATCTGAGCTTTCCGCCCCTGCAGTCTCCTCCCTCCTCTCCTGGCTGCTCCAGGGGGAGCGCAGGCCGGGGAAAGAGGCAGCTCTCTGGAGTTGGACGGGACGGGTGTGAAGTGCCTTGGTGGCTAGGGGACTGGCAGTGGTGTGATGAGCGTGAATGTGGGACGTTTGGGGACCTGCAGGGACCTTGGCACGTGGGAACCCCCTGCCCCCTGCCTCTCTCCCAACCCCTCCTCCTGCTGCTTCCATTGGCCTCTGCCTCCACCTTCTCCAGGTGGCGGGCTCCTCTTGTGCCCCAACCCCTGAGGACAGAGGACAAACCTTCCCCACAGTGTCCCAGTTGAGCAGCTGGGTGGAATCAGAGCCAGCTCCGCTCTCAGAGACCTCTCTCGGGTCTCTTGGACCCCCATCACTTGGCTAGACCTGAGGGGATACCTCCCCCATCCTCAGAGAGGGAAGGAAGGGACCCAGCCCCCTCCCCCGGGCAGGTGGGACTCCCCTCAAATTCTCCCACTTCAAAGAACTCTCTTGACACCTAGTTTCTGTTTCCGAGGTCAGCTCAGGTAGTGGGGCTGGGGTGCTGGGTCGGGTCCCATCCTCTCGTGACCCGCCCTGCACGGGCCACCTGACAGCTCCGTGGTGCTCCTTGACCCTGATGGTTCTTACCATGCGCTTCTCTGGGCTGTGGGACTTTGGACAATAGGACCACTCTTCCCACCAGGACGTGGCCAGGTTTGTTTCCCCTTTGGAGTGGGAAATGGATTGGAGTGGCCAGGGTGTGAGCGCTGGCCAGGCCTGGCCAGAGTACTGGAGGCCTCGCTCCTGGAGACAGGTGCCCACCTGGAGCCGTATGCACAAGCTGGGGGTGGGACGTGGCAGAAGGGGAAGGTTTCCCCTGGAATTTAGCGGTCCCAGGGCTCCAAGTGGCCCCAGGCCAATCCCCAGCCCCCGTGGGGCCCAGGAGAGGTGGCCTTCCCTTTGGCTCTGCCGGGCCCTCCTTGCCACTTTGCCAGTCCCCGGTCCTGTCTTCCCAGGTGTGCTGCACACGATCTGGGTCCTGGTCTGCAGGCCTCCAGGCTCTTCTTTACAAACAGGCATCCATGAGCCCCTCTGGAGGGCCCAGGCGCCGGGTGGGTCTCCAGGGGTGGGCCTAGCAGGTCACAGTTCACAGAGCCGTCCACCCTCTCCCCTTGCCGGGACATGCGGCTGGGTGGGAGGAGGGGCATTCACCCTCCCAGCCTTCCCTGCAGAGGAAGTGCCTGGGGCCCATGTCAGATTCCCACCTGCCGCCCACGCCCCATGAGTGGCCCTGACCCTCCCCAGGCCCAGAGGGCCTAGCAGGAGACTGAGTCCTGTCTGGACACTGTGTGGGAGGAAGGGGAAATAGAGGCCAGTCAGGGCTGGGCGGGTCCCCATTAGACCCCAGGGTGGAGCAGGGCCAGCTCTGGCCGTGTGGCCCCGAGAGCGGATGCTGGTGATGATGTACTTCCTCGGCGGAGCGCCCTTCACCTTCTGATCTCGAAGTAGCCAGCCAAGGGCCCTGGCCTCATCCACATGGCTTCCTTGGGGCCACCACAGTGGGGGCCTGGGTGGTCAGCCCTTCCCCTGCCTACATACTGCACCCCATATGTGTTTGCTGCCCCACTTCCCGTCTGGGCCACCCGTGACCCGCTGGGCGATGGTGATGATAATTTCACAGTACTGATAATCATGATAGTGACAATAATGGCCACGCCCACTGACTGAGCAATTCCACAGGCATCATCTCAGGAGCTCTCCCCATGCCTCGTGAGAAACTTGCCTCCTTAGCAGAGGTCGGCTCACACAAACTCGGGCCGCCAGGAAGTGGCCAGGACAGATGTCAGCCCAGGCTGGAGCAACCCCCAGGGCCCATGCTCCTGTCCCCCGCCATCCTGCCCCTCCTGTTATTCAGTCTGCTGGGGGGGGAGGGGCCCCGGGGCCTCCAGGGCTGGCTCCTCCTCTGGACCCCAGCAGGCGTGGGCTTGAGCCTGGTCTTGTCCAAATCACAGGCATGAATGAGGGAGTGCGAACGCTCTCCACATCTTCATCCTCATCCCTATAGCCAGGCCGTGCGCTGGGCATGCTGCCTGTCTCCTCAGACCCCAGCACAGCCCTAGGGGGCAGCCGCGTTGCTGTATGCGCTTCACAGAGGAGGAAACAGGCTCAGAGAGGCCCCCAGCTTGTGAAAGGAGCATCTGAGGTAAGGGTTCCTGACTCCGAAGCCTGGCTCTCCGTCACTCCCCAGGGCCCTGCTCGGGTGCCGAGGCCTCTGTGGCCGCTGAACCCCAGCCCCGCAGCACCCACCCAGACGAGGCCCTGGGCGCAGCATCCCTGGGTGGGTTCAGCAGCTCCTGCCGAGTCGGGTCCGCTCTGCAGGTGGTCACGGGGCGGGGTGAGACTAGGAACGCTGTCCGGTTGCCCACACTCACCTTTCACAACCCAACCGACGGTGCCATGGAGCAGGAAGGGCGTGAGCGGGGCCACAGGAAGCGGCAACGCTGCGGCCGTGGCGGGGGGCGGGGGTGGGCCGGCTCGGCAGAGCCTGGGAGCGGCGGGGCGCGCAGCTGCAGGGCTCCGGCCGGCGTGGACCAGGCTGGCCAGGGATGGTGGCCCGCGGGGCCCTGGGCGTCCTGCTCCTCCTGCACCTGGCCTCAGGTGAGCGGCCGGCTCCTCACGCCTACGGCCAAGCCTGGGAGACCCAGGGTCAGGGGCAGGGAGGGGGGCGTCTGGAGCAGGTCCTCCGAGGAGCCCACCTGACGGCCGCAGCACCTCCTCCGTCGTCGGGGTCAGTCCTGCTCTCCCGATAGACTTTGGTCAGCCCTGGTCTCAGGTCCCCTTTGCTTCCCCACAGCGCCCTGGAGATGGGAGAGCATGGGGGGTGCACCCACACTTCGTCCCTCAGACTGCGGCTCCCCGACAGGCCTGGCTCTGGGACACGGGTGGGCCCAGGACAAGCTCTTCTCCAGATGGCCTCTGAGCTCCAGGGGAAGGCGGCTGGGACCCTCGAGGCTGAGGCCGGGCCGGGCCTGCACAGCCCTCCCCCAACCCCGTCCACCCCCCTTCCCCTGTCACGCCGGCTCCCCTCCGTGTCCCCTCAGCGGTCCCCCGGTCCTCAGTCATCCAAGCTGGGAACAAGGCTCTTCCTGCCCCTTCGTGCTCGGCCTTGCCCACAGCCAGGCGGTGGTTGTCCAGAGGCAGCTGGAGGGCGCCTGGCCCGGCCCTTGCTGTCCCCGCTCCCAAGAAAGCCGGCCCCACCCCTGGCCCACCTGGCCAGCTCTCCCTGGCGCTCTGTGCCATCTGCAGGGATCCCCTCGGGCAGAGGAAGCTGCGCCCGCCCCGTGCATGCATCTCCGAGCCTTGCGTGCTCCTGCTGTTTCGCTCTTGCTTCAGTGAGTGGCCTGTGTGCCTGTCCCCCACCCCTGTGTGTGTCCAGCATGCGGTCACACGGCTTTGCGCGTACGGACCGACCTCTTTTTGGGGCTTCAAAAAACCCTCTTCTCTTCAAATGTTGGGAGATTCAGGGAAACGCAAAGTTTAGTCTATGGCTCCAAAAAGTGTGAAAAATGGCCGGGCTGTCCCAGCGGGATGGCGGCAACACCTGATGGATTAATTAACTTCACAACCACTAGTGGCTCTTGCTCGGTCTCATAAGGACCCTGGGTCCCTCATGAAAGTTGTAATTTTCTGGTCGGGCCTTGAAGGCTCCCCCGAGTGATGGAGTTTACCCTATGGTGACGGGTGCTCTGGTTCAGCTGTTTAAACAGTGTGAGGAGCCCCGAGAGGTTTATGTCTAGAGGGAAGGCTCCTTTTTTTTTTTTTTTTAAATTTATTTATTTATTTATTTTTGGCTGCGTTGGGTCTTTGTTGCTGAGCGTGGGCTTTTCTCTAGTTGTGGCGAGCGGGGGCTGCTCTTCGTTGCGGTGGCTTCTCTTGTTGCGGAGCACGGGCTCTAGGCGCGCAGGTCTCAATAGTTGTGGCAGGTGGGCTCAGTAGTTGTGGCTCGCGGGCTCTAGAGCGCAGGCTGAGTAGTTGTGGCGCACGGGCTTAGTTGCTCCGTGGCATGTGGGATCTTCCCAGGCCAGGGCTCGAACCCGTGTCCCCCGCATTGGCAGGCGGATTCTCAACCACTGCGCCACTAGGGAAGCCCAAGGCTCCTTCTTTTGTGGACATTTTGGGGCAGTTGCCATGCGTTCATTTGCTCTTTCGTTCATTCATTCCAGAAGCGCTGATGGAGCCCTCTGCTCAGCGTCAGGCCCTGTGCTCATATACCATGTGGTCCCTGCCCTCAAGGGACTCACAGTCTAGCAGAGTGATGGGCTGCTTCAAAAGAGTCCAGGGCATGGTGGGGGCCCAGAGGGAAGCAGACACACTCTTTAATAAAGGGATACTTTACCAAGGACCTGTCAGGGCTGGCACAAGGGACAAGAAGCTGTGGCTGTTGACAGAGGGAAGCAGGCCACTGGTGGGGAGCCTTAGGGAGGGGCGGGTACTGCCCTGACCTCTGACCTCCTCGCCCCCCCCTCCCTATATGAACCCAGATTGAGGTGGTCCTTGGAGGCCAACCTCTGGGGCAGAGCGGGATGGAGAAGAGTAGGGTGGGTCTGGAGGGGCCTCCCGCACACTGGCCTGGTTCAGGCTCTCCCTGTCTGGGCTAAATGCTTCTTCTAACGTCTTCCAAAAATAATTGCAAAATCGATGTTTCATAATCTTCTCCGCACCAGGTACTTGCCAAGAGCTTCACAAGCCCAATGGCCCTGAAATTTCATGGCAGGCCAGGAGGGAGGCTCTGTTAACACCCACCGAGTTGCCCCCTGCACCCAGCACCCATGTGTAACCCCTCGGGCATACAGAGGGCTGGAATTACAAAGAGAATGGTGCCTTCCCTGGAGCTGACAATTTTCTCCCCCTCTCTGCTCTTCTTCCCCCTTTCTCTTCTTCTCTTACGCCTTCCTTCCTTCTTCTTTCTCTCTTCCTCCTCTGTTTAAAAAGCAAACGTGGATGTTATTATACACATGCTCACCCATCATGTGATTTTTCCCATTAAACAACGTGTTATGAATATCTTTACAGTCTAACAGAAAACTGAAGTTCCTTTACAAGCTACTTAAAACATTGTCACATATAGAGCTAATTATTATAAAATCCACTTGAAAATGTTATTTTTTTACCTACGTTTACCCTAACTTTGGTCTGCCATTATCTTTACCATGTATTTTATTTTTGTCTTAAAATTTAACTAGTTTCATTTAATGTGAAAGTAATATTGTGCATAATTTTTTTTAAAAACTCAAACACTGGAGAAGGGTGTGAAAATATGAAAAGTAAATGTCTCCCTGCCCACTTCACCCACAGTTCCTGGTGGGCCAGTCAGAAATGTAAAGGTGCAGATTGTCAAGATCCAGCCCCACCACCCCCATAAAGGATACAATAAAGCAGTTCATGGAAAAAGACATACAAATAGATGCTCAAACTCCTTCTTAAGTTGAAATGAAATTCAATTTTACCCCTCAAACTGGCAAAGGTTTGAAAGTTTGGTAAAGTCTAGGGCTGTGAACATGTGAGTAAATAGTCACTCTTGCCCACTTTTGGTGTGAGTGTAAATAGGTGTAGCCCTTTTAAGAAGGAAATTCGGTAATACTTAGCAATTTCTAAAAGTTCCTACATTTTGATACAGAAATTCCAAGGATAGGAATGTTTTCTATGAATTCTTAACATAAGCTGACAAAGGTATAAGTAGCATTATTCAAAACAGTAAACGAAACAAAACAAAAACACCCTAAATGTTCACCAACAGGGGACCAATTGAAAAAGCATAGCAACACCCATATACTGAAATAGTATGCAAGTGTATAAAGAACGAGATGGGTATGAGTCCAGCTCAGGTTCACACAGTCAGCGTGGATGGATGGAGCCGGATTCTAGTCCGCACCACCAGACTCTGGAGCCTGAGCTCCCCTACCCGCTGCCCGTGTGGCCCCTCCCCATGCAGCCCATTCACACTTTGCATCCCTCTCTTAGATCAGAAGAATTCCGCAACCATACATGAGGAGTCAAGACAACCCTGCAAAGGACTCATCAATGCAAACCGATTTGACGACTTCGGCCTTAAGGACACTGCTAAGTGCTTCTCAGAGTGCGCACGGTCAGGGAATGAATCCTGCAACCTGGGAAACTTGCAGAGGTAAAGGGCCCTCTGAGCTGGAGCAGGAATCTGGGGGCTCCGGCAGGGGTGGAGTAGGGAGGCTGTTAGGAAGGGATGGAGCTATCAGCCCTATTTGGACCCAGAAAATGCCGCTCTCATCTCACCCTTCCACCTTGTTTGACACCCACATTCCCCCTGACCACCAAGACCCTATGATCCAGGGGATGCAGAGGTGAAATTAGCCCCTGTCCCTGTCATTGGGAGTCGTGGAGGGAGAGACATGGCCCCAAATGATGGTGATTCTAGAGTGCGATCATACAGAGGGTAGACAAGGCACCAGGTTAGCTCAAAGGAGGCAAATCTGCCAAGGCTTCACAGATGAGGCCACCCACGAAAGGGTTTTGAAGGCTGCATAGGAGATTTCCCATTGGACTCAAGCAGTGTTAGGGGATACAGGGAGAACTACAGTGCTTTGAACTGTGAAAGAGTAAAGTGCTGGGGGTGGAGGCAACAATGGGGAGGTTGGTGGGGGGGGTTGGGCTGGAAATGTAAGCAGGGACCAAAGTGTGAAGGGTTGTGTAAGCTATACCACTGCGGGAGGGGGCAGGGCAATGATATATTTTAAATACAGGAAGAGCATAGTCAACTTTGCATTTTAGAAAGATGGCTCAGGCTTCAGGGAAGGATATGAGGGTGGTGATGTGACAAGAGACGTGAGCAGGTAGGATGCAACTGTGGTGGTCTGGGTAAGAGTGAGGGCTGAACCACCACCAGCACCACCACCAATTGGCACTGTGTACCTGGATAGGAGGGATGGGTCAGAGACGTTGAATGATGTAGAATCAGTGAGATCAAGAGACTGATAAGACCAGGAGACCAAGAGATACTGGATTGAGGGAGAGGAAAGGGTTTGGAATACAGCATCTCCAAGAGTCACCTTCAAAAAGATCTTTGCCTTTCTCCCCTCCTCTCCCTTCCAATCGGAGTTACCCATCCTCTTCTGCGATACTCAGGACAGGCTTGTATGCACTCAGTCTATATTTGTTGGAGAAAATGAGTGAAAAGTTTATGTTCTCAGACTTGATGTTAGCACAACAATCTGATTGAGTGCCGTCACTTCAGTGGCCTGAAAAGGCTCCCATGCGTACCTGCAGCTGCTCCGGGAGCTTTGGATCTCCGAGCAGCTGTTCAGGAAGCTCCTCTTTGTGCTGCCTTATGGAGGGCTTAAACACCTTGGGGAAAAGTAGGAGCTCTGACATCAGAAGATGTGGACTCGGTTCCCAACTCTATCACTTAGCCAAGTTATCTCCTTTACCTTTACAACCCTATGAGGTAGGTCCTGTTATCAACCCTTTTTTCAGGTAAGAAAACTAAGGCTCCCATAGGTTAAGTAACTTGCCCACGTTACACAACAGGTAGGTAGCAAAGTCAAACATGAACCTAGGTCTGGAGGGCAGTAGGGGAAGTGTACAGTCATACAGGCTAGGGTCAGACTGGCAGTGCTCAAAAGTGGAATTGGACTTTGAACAGGTTAACTTTCAGTTTCCTCATCTGTAAAATGGGGCTGAAATAACACCTGACTTGTAGAATTACTGCAAAGATTAAATACATAATTCAGACACGTTAGCTGTTATCATTATCTTACCAGCATTGTCATTTCGTTACTGTTCCAAAGCCTTTATTCTTGATCTCTCTCCTATACCTTCCTCCTGGGGTGGTTGTTGAGATTAAAGGAGATTATGCATGGAAAAGTTATTAGCAAATAATAGGAACTCAATAAATTTGAGTGTTCTTTATTTTAATGACTCTAATTATAAAAGTAATTTGATTTTTAAATTTTATTTATTTTTTTAATAAATTTATTTTATTTATTTATTCTTGGCTGCGTTGGGTCTTTGTTGCTGCGTGCGGGCTTTCTCTAGTTGCAGTGAGCAGGGGCTACTCTTCGTTGCGGTGTGTGGGCTTCTCATTGCAGTGGCTTCTCTTGTTGCAGAGCACAGGCTCTAGGCGCGTGGACTTCAGTAGTTGTGGCACGAGGGCTCAGTAGTCGTGGCTCGCGGGCTCTAGAGCTCAGGCTTAGTAGTTGTGGCACACGGGCTTAGCTGCTCCGTGGCATGTGGGATCTTCCCGGACCAGGGCTCGAACCCGTGTCCCCTGCATTGGCAGGCGGCTTCTTAACCACTGCACCACCAGGGAAGTCCAGTAATTTTATTCTTCATAAAATATTTAGAAAGCAGCTATAAGAAGAAAAGTGGAAAATTCCCCTTCTTACTATCCAGAGATAATCATTATTTTCATTTTGGTGTATTTCTTTAGATAGATAGATAGATAGATAGATATGGATGGATATAGATAGCTATAGATATATCACATACGTCATTTATCCATTCTACTATGTTGCTGTATAGTAACATTTGGGTAATCTCCAGTTTCTGGCTTATACAAAGAGTGTTGCTGTAAATATTCTTGTTCGTGTGTTTTGGTGAACGTATGTATTTCTGTAAGGTATATTCCTAGGAGTGAAATTGGTGGGTCATAGGGAAGGCATGTGATTAGCTTTAATAGAAACTGCCTAACAGTTTTCCAAAGTTCTTAAACCAAATTTCACTCCCACGATCAGTGTATGATAGTTCTAGTTGTTTCACATCCTTGTCAACACTTGGTATTGTCTGCTTTTTCATTTTAGCCATTCTGGCAAGTTTGTACTGTATCATATGGTGATTTTAATTATATTTACCTGATTAAGTTTAACTTAATCTTTCATATATTTATTAGACATTTTGATATCCTCTTTGTGAAATGGCCTTTTAAGTCTTTGGCTTGTTGTTTTATGGGGTTGTTTGAATTTTTCTGAGTGATCTTTAGGGGTTCTTCATATATTCTGGTTACATGTCTTTGCAAATAGATACACATGAATATGTTCTCCTTCATTGTGGATTGCCTCTTCATTCTCTTAGCATTGTCTTTTGACTACAGACAGACATTCTTAATTTTAATGTAGTGTAATATACCAGATTTTTACTTTATAGTTAATGCTTTGGGGTCCTTTTTAGGAAATGTTTGCATCCCCAGGATCATGAAGATACTCTTCGATGTTTTCTTCTCAAAGATTTATTGCTTTATCTTTCACGTTTGTCTCTATGATCCACTAAAAGAAAGTAAAATACTGTGGAAAACTCTTACTTTTCAGAATTTTCAGCTTAGCTAGTGCCTCTCAGACTATAGAGCCTCACAATTCTGAAAAATGTCTGGAGGAGAAATCAGCTGTACTTTTGAGACCCTTCGAGTGCCCAGGTTTATTTCTTCACCCTCTGCACCACCCCAACACCACCACCAAGACCACCAAATGCCCTGCTTATACTTGACAAAGTGCTCTTGTGCCTGTTTGCAATCCAAACCCAGCCACAGTCAACCACTGATCTGTCTGGGCATTTTATATAAGGAACCATACAACATGTTGTCTTTTGCATCTGGCTTTCTTCACTTAGCACGTTTTTGAGATTCATTCATATTGTGACAGCAGGGCATTTTTTATGACCAACAGTGACCTCTATTCAGATGAAGCTCAAATTCCCAGCCTTTCGTCCATGCTTAGACAAAGGACATGCTTAGAATGAGCACATGTCCCCGGGGAAAAAAAGCAACAGCAGATTTTCAGTTCATTTCTCTATGATGCTCCCTCTGCAGAATTTTAGCCCCTCTCTGCTTTAGCAGCTCTCTGATGCCTTTAAACAAATTATTTCTGTATTATATCTAGCTTTTCTATTTGTTCTCAGTGAGAGCATTGATCCATCACAAATAACTCCACCCTACTCAGAAGCAGAAGTCCAAAGCCTGAATTTTTTCCAAGAAAATCTATTTTGAGGTATAATATATGTACACACACACACACACACACACACACACACATATGACAGCAAAATGCATACATGTTAACTGTACAGATCAATAAAATTCTACATATTTATATACGCATCCTTTAATTACCACCCACATTAAGCTTATAAAACTTTTCTAGCCTCACAGAGGGGTCCCTCATGCTCCTTCCCAGTCAATAGCGCCACCTCACGGTAACCGTTATTTTAACTTCTATAACCAAGTATTGATTTTCCCTGTTCTCAGGCTTCCTATAAATAGAATCACATAGTGCATACTCTTTTGTATCTGGCTTCTTTCCCTCATCAGTATGCCTGAGTTTCATCTTTTTTAAAAAATTTGTTTCACTTATGCTGATTAGATCTGATGAGCAGAAAGTGGCAAGTTGTGAAGATGCCTTAGGAAGACATATGTGAACTAGAGGGTAAGAGACAACCTCCACAAGAATTCAGGGTCACCTCAGTGAATCTCCTGGACATTCAGAGGACTAGAGAATATCAATATATCCCCTCCAAGGTAAAAGACAAGTTGTTGAACCTCACACCACTTACAATGAAAAAATGTATCATGCAAACACGAACCAAAAGATGTCTGAATAGCTAGATCAATATCAGACAAAGAAGATGATCCTTAAGTTGGTGTCAACTTTATAATTAAAAATTCAACTGTACATCTATGGTTTAGACTTTTTGAATATATGTTACTTTTCACAACTAAAACAATTTTTTAAAAGTGCTCTGAGAACCAGATCAGGAAATCTTCCCTCAAGAAGGTAAATTCATGGGCTGTTTGGTCAGGCCAAGGAATTTTTTAAGTGCATGAGGTGAACTATATGGATTGTGAAATACAATTCTCTATTTTATTTGGTAACAATAAAAATCACAATACTTCTTCATTTAGATTTTTAAGAGATAAATAAAAAACTAGTATCAGTTGGTGTAGCTCAATCAATGGATTTGGGCAATCTCATCCCACTGTTTCTGGCTGAATGTTCTAATTGCCTGAACCATCCGAGCTCATTTGCACATATTTGCATGGTTTACTCTTTATATTTTACAATATTTTTTTTCCTGTGGTTTCCTTGGAGTTTTATTCCTTGGTAACTGTGTTCAAAAAAATGTCGAAATAAAAGCCTCCCTTTTGCCTCCCTGGCAAGCCCTCCATAGCTACTCCTTTCCAGTAGCCTCGATCTGGCTCTATCTGCTCTTGTTCCCCTTCTGTACCTTTGCTACCTCAGCCTTCACCTGTTTAAAATTGCTTTAAAAAGGTGGGCAGCATGTCTTAGGACCCCAGGCTTGGGAAAAGGAACTCTGGCCAAAGAGAAGTTTCAGCACCACGGAGAGCACCAGGATAGGGACGTGGGTGGGAGGGGGGACTTTCCTCACCCTAACTTTCTAGCTCATGGCAAGGGGGCTGTAGTAAAATAAATGGCAATTAAATTTGTGTTCTATGTGTTTCCAAGACCAGCTCAGTTCCCATAAGTCAGGTCCCATACAGCTAAGTCTTCAAAGGCTGAATTCCCAGTATTTACCTAGCACTCAATAAATGTGAGTTAGCCCTCACACCTCACAGTGATCATCCCACAGTTTCCAATACTCAGAAGAATTTCTCTAAAGAAGATTTACAGAGACCAATAAACACATGAAAAGGTGCTTAACATCATTAGTCACTAGAGAAATGCAAATTAAAACTGCAATGAGATACCACTTCACACCCACTAGGATGGCTATAATTGCAAATGAAACAAAACAAAGTGAAAAATATCAAGTGTTGGCAAGAATCTGGAGAAATTGAAACCCTCATACATTGGTGGTGGGAATATAAAATGGTGCAGCTGCTACGGAAAACAGTTTAACACTTCCTCAAGAAGTTAAACACAGAATTACACAGCAATTCTACGCCTAGGTATCCACCCAAAAGAATTAAAAACAAGCCTTCAAACAAAAGCTTTTACGTGAATACAAGCAGCTCTATTCACAATAGCCAAAAAGTGGAAACAATCCAAATGCCCATCAATGGATAAATGTATAAACAAAATACGGTATATGCATACAAAGGAATATTATTCATCCGTATAAAGGAATGAAATACGTATACATGCTACAACATAGATAAACCTTGAAAACATGCTAAGTGAAAGAAGCCAGACACAAAAGACCAGATATCATATAATTCCATTTATATGAAATATCCAGAATAGGCAAATTCATAGATTAGTGGTTGCCAGAGGCTGGGGGAAGAGTAACTGCTTAATGGGTTCAGGGTTTCCTTTTGAGGTGATGGTCATGTTCTGGAACTAGATAGCAAAGATGGTTTCACACATTGTGAATGTATTTAATGCCATTGAATTGCACACTTTAAAATGGTTAAAATGACAAACTTTACATTGTAATGTATTTTGTTACGAAAAAGAGAAATACATAAAATACTCAGAGGGGCCACTGGCCGGAATCCCTCAGAACCAGCATGAATCACTCCCGTGCCACCCCTCTTCTCCTGCAGCATCCCAGGGTCTTCCCTTTGATATTCTGGGTCACCCCTCCTACACCAGGAGCCTGATGATCGCTGCGCATGGTATCTCTCCTCCCGTCATCCAGGTGAGTGGACCAGGTGAGTGGGTAACTCAGCCTGCAAGACCCTATCTTCCCTTGTAGATACTGGCTGAACTATGAGATCCACCTGGTGGAGGAGAGTCTGACAGAGACAGTGAATATGGGTTTTTTGACGGCTCTTGTCAAGAACATCAGCACCAGCATCTCAGAAGACCTGCACTTCTCTCTGACCCCCTCTCAGGTGAAGGCTTCCCCCATCCCCACTGGCCGGTCCTGGTCCTACTTTCCTCAGGCATATTTTTCTGAGAGAGTCATGGTCTGTGCTTGGTGCATCAACAGTTATCCTTCCCATGTCCCGCTTGGTAGTTCTCTGCCACCTGGTTAATGGGTGCTGGTGAGTTAATTGGTTGAGTGGATCCTGGTAATATATTACCTAGGGTGCTAGGATGAGACCTTCAGAAGATCACCGAATCGAGAGTCAGGGTTCTAGCCCTGGACTTCCCACCACCTGATTAGGTGTCCTCCAGGAAATCCCCTCCCCTCTCTGGGCCCCCGAGTCCTCATCTGTAAAATGAGCTCGAAGGCTCCTCCAAAGTCTGAGGTTCCCATGAACTCTTCCACCAGGGGCACATTAGAAACCAGGTAAAGGCACTTGTAGAGGCGCTGCAAAGGGTTAACAGGCAGACTCTGGGTTTACATAGGTCTGGATTCAAATCCCAGTTCTGCCCCTTACCAGCTATTGGGATCTTGGGCAAATTACCTAACTTTTCTGAGCCTCGGTTTCCCCATCTGTAAAATGGGGATGATATTGCCTACTTTCAAGGTTGTCAGAGGAAGCAAATGAGATAACTCACAGGGAATGCTTGGTGCAGCGAGGGCACAGCCTCCCTTAAGGCATAAAGCTGAGGGTGGAAGTTCCGGGCAGCAGGGAAGTGGTCTATCATGGAGGGATTTTAGGTCTGCCTGGAGAAGGGGAGATGGAAGATGGACGGGGCCTTTCTCAACCCTTTATCACGTCACCCCAGCAGCTGAGCCCTCTGCGTGGGGTATAAACCAGCCTGTGAAATCACCCACGTGTCCTTTTGACAAGGTTCTGGACTGGGAAGCAGAAAGTTGAGGCTCTCGGCTACAACACTTAGTGCCCCCTGTTCCAATGCCCAAGGGATGCTTTTGAGGCAGGACCAGGTGGGACCAGGCTGCAGCCCCAGGGGAGCAATGAGGTCAGAGAATGAACAAAACACGCTTGGCAACTACCAGTAAAATTTATTTTAATATTTTGACCATTCTTAGCTTTTACAAAATGTGTTGTTGTTGGGCGGGGCTGGATATCACATTCAGTGTGAATTCTTGTGTCCTCCCTCTCGGCCCTTGCTGTCTCCCTTCCTGATGGCCTTACGCTTTCCATTTATCCCTGAGTTGGAAAATAGACACTGTCACCATAGCCGTATGTCAGCACAACGGGGGTCAGGACCCTGACCAAAAGCACCACAACTGACCCTCCCTCACACTTGCAAACTGACCTGTCCAGGTGTCGCCCCTTCACAGCCCACTTTCAGCCTGATGGGTGGCCATGCGGGCATCTTACTGGCTCCGTTCTCCATATTGGGAAAACCGAGGCTCCACAAGGGCTGTGATTTGGCCAGGGGCTCACAGCCTGGACAGAGCAGAGCTTGGACCGTGCCCCCAAGTGTCCTGCCTCTCAGAGCTGTCCTCGGTCCTCAGTGCTGCCCCACCACCCAGCATGCCTGTTTCTCCTTCCATCTAGTGGGCGGGCAGGACCTGTGTTGGGGGCTGGGCTCCTCAGGGAAAGACAGAGCGGCTGGGTCTGTGGTTGCAGGTTCCGAAGCAGGTGACAGAGGACGAGCACCGGCACCCTGACAGAGTCCGGCTGCCCAGGAGCCTTTTTGAATCCTTTCAGGGCAGCAGGCCAATGGTTCGGTTGGCCATAACCATCCTGGACGTTGGTTCGGGGAATGTCTTCAAGGTGAGGAGAGGCTCAGGGTGGCTGAGGCTCAATGCTTGGTTACCCAGGACATGCTGGCCGTCTCTGGAGTCTTTGCTGAGGGACCCGATGGGGATGGAGGAAGTGAGGAGCCTCTGGAACGTTCCTAACGCAGCCGAGGCCATCCCAGACCCCCGTCTCTAGGGTCTGTGGACCGCAGGCTCACGCTGGTTATTCACACTCAGCTGTTTGGACTGCCCACACCTGTGCCCTTGGACTCCTGTATGTGTATCCCAAGTGTGTTCATGTCCCCTGTGTGTCCTTGTGCATGAACAAACGTGCATCTCCTTCCTTATTCCTGGTGCGCACGTAATCATGTGTGCTGGTGTGACCATGTTCACATGAGCGAGTGCACCCAGGCCCTTGCAAATTTGTACCAGTTATGTCCCCAGAGGTGTGTCTCCACTCCCATGGGGACATGTGTATCCCTGAGTGCTGGTGTGGGCAGGTGCTCCCCACCTGTAGGCACCACTGCCCTCCGTTTCCCGGCTGATCTTCCTTCTAACCCTGCACTCCAGTTAAGAGGGCGGGGGAGGCCTGGAGACCAGCAACGGAGAGCCATCAGGTACATGGCTTTGCGGCCGCTTGGCCTGGAGTGTAGGGCCCGCCCTGGCCCAGCTGGAGCAGACTACAGGGAGCAGCAGGAAGAAGGTCGTCCGTGACTCCCTGCCCCCTGGTCCCCCGGCCCCAGACTTTGCCCTCCAGGCAAGGGCCACAAGCCCTAGAGGCTCCCAGGAGCCCTGACCAGGGTTGGGTTGGGGCAGCCCCTTGTGCAGCCTGGCCTCACCCATGTCCCTCCACAGGGCCCCCGGCTCAGCCTAGAGGATGGCAGCAGCGTGTTGAACAATCACGTGGTGGGCTTGAGTTTGGGTCATATAAATGTCACCGGCCTGGCTGAGCCTTTGGAGATCACCTTCTCCCACCAGCACCAGCCTCCTGTGAGTTCCCCACCCTGGCCTGGCAGCTTCTGAGGGGCAGACATGTGGGTGGGCACCCCTGGGCATGTGGGCAGACACACACGGACTCTGCACACCCCACGCTCCCACATCCACCTGGGAGAAGCCATTAGGACCAGACACCAATTGTGCCCATGGACACATGCCTACCCTGTGCACGCATGTATCCACATGCCTCCCAGACACCCTCCACTCCTGTGCTCACAGAGGTGCCCAGGGGACCTGACAAACACACGTGCACACGCACGGCTGCCCACACACACGCTCCCCTAAAGGCATGCGCCTGCAGACATGCGCCCCTGCCAGCCACAGCCCCACGCCTCTCCACACCCCCGACACGCTGACCCAGGATACATCAAACGCTTCGCATTCCTGTGTGACCACAGGCTGAGACTTGCTTCTACCTAACGTGTGCATGTGCTGAGACCCAGAGCACACTGTCCTCTCCCCGTCCCCGTCCTACACTCCTCTCCCCTCTCCCAACTTCCCCTGCCTCGCCCCTGACTCCCAATCTCTGGTTTCAGAACGTGACCCTCAGCTGTGTATTCTGGGACGTGACTAAAGGTAGGGCCTGGAGGATCTTCCCTGGGTAAGATGGGCGGAGGGTAAGGGCTCCTTAGGGGACAGGACTCCAACCGCAGGGCCCCTCCCCTCTTTCTTTCCTCTCTGGACCCCTCTCTTCCCTTTCCCTGCCCTCCCCTCCCCTCTGCTTCCCTATATTCCCGTCCCCTCCCCTAGGCTCCCTCTCCTCCTCCCCAGGTTCAGCAGGAGACTGGTCTTCCAAGGGCTGCTCCACAGAGTTTGGAGTCAATAGGACTATCTGCCGCTGTGACCACCTGACCTTCTTCGCCCTGCTGCTGGTAATGGCGCAGCACACCCCCACCTCCGCCATCCTAGCAATTCTGGAAGTGCCAAGGCTCCCGGCCCAGGGAGGAGGCTGCCTGGCAGGGGCCAGGCCTTTGGGGTGTCTGGGCCTGGTCTCCAACTGATAGGATTCTTATTTGGGGGGATCATCCACAGAGGCCGGTCTTGGACCAAGTCACCGTAAAGGCCCTCACACGCATTTCCCAGGCTGGCTGCGGAACCTCCATGATCTTCCTGGCCTTCACCATTGTCCTCTACACTGTCCTGAGGTGGGTCACCCCATCCCCACCCCACATCTCCCTCCTGCCCTCAAGAGCGGCAGCAGGGCAGGGTAGAAACCAGCAGGGTAGTGTTAGTCATGCAGCATTATACTGATATTTTCTCCAAACCTCCGTTTCCTCATCTATAAAATGGGATTGGAGGTTGAAGTGTGTCTGGCTATTTCAGTTACAAGTGGCAGAAACTCAACTCAAATTGGCTTAAACGTAATAGGTAACGTGTGGTTCACAGAATTGAAAAGCCCAAGGTGAGTTCACTTCAGGTGATGTTGGATCCAGGGGCTCAAAAGATGTCTCCAGGACTTGGTGTCCCTCTGATTCTCAAAACTTTGCTTTCTCCTTTGTCAGTCATGTCAGGCAACTTCTCCATCCTCAGGGGCCTTGGGGATCCCCAGGCTTGCATCATAGCTTCTTAGCTGCCTGGACAGCTAATATTCTAAACTAAGGCCCAGAATTGAAGTTTCTAAAAAAACTTTATTGGACTTCTCTGATGGTACAGTGATTAGGAATCCGCCTGCCAACGCAGGGGACACGGGTTCGAGCCCTGGTTTGGGAGGATCCCACATGCCGCGGAGCAACTAAGCCCGTGCCCCACAGCTACTGAGCCTGCACTCTAGAGCCCAAGAGCCACAACTACTGAGCCCTCATGCCACAACTACTGAAGCCCGCACACCTAGAGCCCATGCTCCGTAACAAGGGAAGCCACCGCAATGAGAAGCCTGCGCACCACAACGAAGAGTAGCCCCTGCTCTCTGCAACTAGAGAAAGCCCATGAGCAGCAACAAAGACCCAATGCAGCCGAAAATAGAAATACATAAATATATAAATTTTAAAAATTTTATTTTGAAATAATTATAGACTAACAAGAACTTGCAAAAATAGTACCTAGAGTCCCATGGTTCCTTCATCCAGCTTTCCTCAGTGATGACATTTTCTATAACTGTAGTACAATATAAAACCAGGAAATTGACATTGTTACAGCACTGCTAACAAGACTACAGAGCTCATTCAGTTTCCACCGTTTTCCACATGCACTCAATTGTGTGTGTGTTCACACACGCACACAGGACTGGCTATATCATTTGTAGGGCCCAGTCCAAAATGAAAATATGTAACCCCTTGCTCAAAAATTATTAAGAATTTCAAGATGGTGACAGCAGAGCATTAAAATAAGCATAGGGCCCTTCTGGTTGCAGGGCCCTGCAGAGGTCATACACCAAGGAAGCTGACCCTGTGCATGTCCTGTGTGTGTGTGTGTGTGTGTGTATGTCTGTGCAGTTTTATCCCATGTATACCAGAGTTGAGTTATACTGGTCTAACTTAGACCATGTGCCCATGACTGAACACGCCACTGTGGTGGAAGGATGAATTACACTGACTGGTCAGGCCGCCCAAGTGCCTGCCCTTGGGTTTGAGAGCGCATGGCTGAGAGTGGGGAAGGGTGCTCCCCAGGGAAACCTGGGGCTGTTTCTGGAAGAAGGAGGAGCAGAAGCACCAGAGGCTCCTGTAGCCTGTGCCCAGGCCCCGGCCGTGGCTGAGGGACCAGCAGGAACTGCCAGCCTGAAGGAGCCTGTGGGAGCAGCCCCACGGCTGGCCTCCCGACCCACGACGGGCCTGGAGCAGCCCTTGGTCTCCTGACTCCCAGTCTGGGGCCCTCCCAACTGCCTTCCTGCACATGCTGGCACTGGTTGGCCCTGGGCTGAGGCCCCCACCAGCCCCACCCACTCCATCTCGGACCGAACTGTGAGTGTAAGTGGTGCCCCCCCTGCCCCCATCCCCCAAGCCCTGGCCTCATAAGCGGAGCATCCATCTGCAATAAGCTGAGCATGACTTGCCAGCTGGCTGCACTGCTGGTCCCTGTGAGACGGGCTTGGAGCGCCAGGAGGCACTGTTGACATCTCCCAAGGGTGGGGCCTGGCATCTCAGGTGAGGTGGACATTATCCCTCATGCCCACTCCAGACAGCCCTGAGCTCCCATCCCTCCACTGAGAGTCCTTTGGAGCTGATTTGCTAGGAATTGGCAGTGGGAACTCCACGGAGGGGGAAGTGAGCCCTGGGAAGAAGCCCTGGACTGGGAGTCCGGAGCCCCTGCCCTGCGCTGTGGCTCTGGGTCCCTGTTCCTCTCTGAGCCTCACCCTCCCTACTCAGTTCTAGGCTTCATGCATCCACGCCCTGTCTGTCCACTCACTCAACCAATGCAGGGCTTCCTCCTGCTTATTGTGTGAGGCCCCAGGTCAAAGCCTGGGGAGAGACGGAAATAAGGGGTGGGTGGAGAGTTACACCGCGCTCACTGCTGGGAAGCTTCCAAATAGGCCTGGGATAAGTGACATTCAGAGACAGCCGTCCCAGAAAGAAACACCCAAGGGGGATTTTGAAGGTGAAGCAGGGAAAGGCATTGAGAGCAGAGGGAAGAGTGTGGGCAAAGTCCGGGAGGCGTAGAGAAGCAGAATGCATTTAGGGAATTGCAAATTAGGTAATTTGGCTCAAGCATGGAGTCAAGGGATGAAGCCAACAGGATCCAGAATCCATAGGGCCCTACGGGTCATGAGAGGGCTCGTGGACTTGAACTGGAATGTTCTCACACTCTGGTTGCTGGCAGGGGTGGAACAGAGGTGGTCAGATGGAGAGGCCTGGGTGCCCCCTTGCAGCCTCTCACTGGCCCTTCTTGCCCCAGGTTTTCCCGGCAGAGGTTCAAGTTTGAAGACGCCCCCAAGATCCACGTGGCCTTGAGCGTCAGCTTATTTCTCCTGAATCTGGCCTTCTTCATCAATGTGGGGCATGGCCTGAAGGGGTCCGATGCTGCCTGTTGGGCCCGGGGGGCCGTCTTCCACTACTTCCTGCTCTGTGCCTTCACCTGGATGGGCCTGGAAGCCTTCCACCTCTACCTGCTCGTCATCAAGGTCTTTAACACCTACGTCGGGCACTACTTCCTGAAGCTGAGCCTCGTGGGCTGGGGTAGGTGCCGCTTGGCCAGGTAGAGGGGATGGCTGACTCTGGAAGAGGCAGGAAGGGGACCAGCCTGGGGCAGGGGAGGGGCAGCTCCCTCTTTGATTGGCTCAGAGCTCGAGGGATGGACAGGGGGATTTGGAGGAGGACGTGCCAAGGGAGCCCCAGCAATGCCATACCTCCTCTTCCCCTTGCCCCCAGGCCTGCCTGCCCTAATAGTCATCGGCACAGGGAGCGCCAACAGCTATGGCCCCTATGCCATCCGTGACAAGAAGAACACCACCACGTTGGAGCTGTGAGTGCTGGCTGTGGAAGCTGGGGTGGTCTCAGGGTCCTGGGGACCAGAAGGAGGTGGAGGTGGGGGGAGGAGGGGATCCTGGGAAGAGAGACGAGTAAGTCAAGGCGAAGGATCCTCAGATCCAGCTAGCTCACGGCCTGCAAGGGTAAACTGAGGCCCGGAGAGAGGAAGTACAGTGAGAGAGGGGGTGAGAAGGAGAGAGAACCGGACCAGGAGGCAGGACGCCTTGCTCTAGCCTGGGTCACCACAGCCTACATAGCACCTTTGGACAAATTTAAAAGGTACCCCCCCCCCATCCCTCTGACCTGCCATGCCAGGTGCTCAGCCTGGCGAGTGGAGGGTGAGTTGGATTTCAGCCCCCACCTGCCCCCCAGCCAGGTGCCCTTGTGCAGGGCACAACCTGCCCAATATTTGCAGCAGCCCTGATTCTATCCAGACTCTGTTTCTGAGCAGCTGTGTGACCTTGGGCAAGCCTGTCCCCTTCCAGAGCCTCGGTCTCCTCATCTGTACAATGGGGGGCTGATCCACATGCTCTTTTGGGCCTTCACTCCTGCCGTGCAGGGAACAGGGGAGCTGAGCTGAGCCTCTCCCAGGATACCTGCCTGAGGCCCCTGGTTCTGTGCTAAGAAGAGCTGGTGGGGCCTTGGTCCTGTCCCCAGGGCCTCAAATGCAGGGCCCCAGGGGCCGGGCAGGGAACATAAGTACATGCAGCGGCCTGGGTGGGCACAGTGACAGACTGGCGATCACATGCCAGTCTAATGGGCAGCTGACTACTGTCCCTCAGGAGGGCATCCACAGAGCTGCCAGCTGTATGGTTTTATAAGAGAAGCAGAAATCTGGATGTTTAAGGAATTCCCTGGCGGTCCAGTGGTTAGGACTTGGAGCTTTCACTGCCAGGGCGTGGGTTCAATCCCTGTTCAGGGAATTAAGATCCCATACGCTGTGTGGCGTGGCCAAAAAAAAAAAAAAAAAAAATTTGGATGTTTATGCCAAACATTTCACTTTTAAAAGGTGGTCATTAATTCCATTTTTTTTTTTCTTACAACATAATGTGGGGTGAACGAAACATGTCTTTGGGACAGAACTGGCCTTTTACACTCACTGGTCTAAAGAGACAGCAGCCTGGAGCCTTGTGACTCTCCCCCGGGAGAGTGGGGAATGGATGGGTGGAGATGGGAGAAGGCATCTTTTTGGTCAGGGAAGATCAGGCAGGGAGACAGCCCAGGGCTTGCTCTCAGGAGCCTTCCTCTGGTCCTGACGGCCATCCGCCTCCTCCAGGTGCTGGTTCTGTGAGAAAACTGCCACCTCTGCCCTCTACGTCACTGTCCACGGCTATTTCCTCATCACCTTCCTCTTCAGCACCGTGGTCCTGGGCCTGGTGGCCTTGAAGATCTTCACTCTGTCGAGTGCCACAGCGGGCAAGGAGAAGGGGCAGCACTGGAAGGGGGTCCTCACCCTGCTGGGCCTCTCGAGCCTGGTGGGCGTGACCTGGGGGCTAGCCATCCTCACACCCCTAGGCCTGTCCACCACCTATGTCTTTGCACTGTTCACCTCTCTGCAAGGTGAGGCTCCTGGGCCAGGGAGGTGTTGGGGGGCTTTGGGGGGAGGGGGTAGATGGCAAGAAACAGGATTCTACTCAGGCTCGCTCAAATCAAGGGTACCGATTTTAAATATCCAAGGCTCTCCCAAGGACCCCAGGGCAGGAAGGCTGGCTGACCTCATGGGAGCTGGTAGCAGGGTCAGGAAAAGCCACCAAAACCAAAGCAGATACTTTCCCCATCTTTTTCTCTGGAGTCACACGTAGTCTCTCACCTTCTCTCTGTGGAAACTTCTTCATTCTTCTCTCCACTGGCCCATTCCTACCCATGGCCCCCGACTGGCTGCCCAATATGGCCCCCTCATCCCTGTGTGACCTTCCAAGTCTAGTGACCACGGTCTGCTTCAGTCTCTTCCATGTTCTTAGGAGAGTCAAGGATCTGACTGGGCCATCTTGGGTCAGGTGCCCATCTCTGGTCCAATCATCTGTGACCAGGAGGGCGAGATCATGTGATGTGAAGGCCACGTGACACGAACAGAGTCTCTAAGGGGCTGTGAAGGCAGGAAGCAAATGGTTAGTGGAGGAAATGCTTGCTACGTCTGCTCCCTGCCCCCGCCGGGTTCCTTCTCTGATACCCAGCAAAGGGGCAGGCGCCCAGGGTGCATGTGGGACACGGTTTCCCTGCCCGCACCTGTCCTCTTTGCTCCTCATACCCCTGTTTCATACACACAACTGAAAGAAGCATCACAGCCTGACTGTGAGGGAAACAGCCAAGAGAGGAATGACAGGTGTGTGCTTTGACTCACAGTCTCATCCCATCCAGAGGAGGCACTAGGAACCGAGGGGTCCTAGATCCAGCAGGTGCAAAGCCCACAAGGACAGGGCTGGCTCCCAGTGCTTCACAAGACTACATGGCACCATGGTTGGCAGCACTGGGGACAAGCAGACCTGGGTTCAAACCCCACCTCCACTCACCCCCCCAGCAAGTCACTCAGCTCCTCTGATCCAGTCACCTGTACAGCTGGGATAATTCCAGTACTTTTCTCACCAGATTTCATGATGAATAACTGAGATAATGTGTGTGTGTAATACAGGAGGCCTTCAATATGTGGGAACTATGTTAACAACAGCAGAAGTCATTATTATTAGGCCACCGGAGACTGTCCCCAGATGAAGAATTATGAGTCCACATCTGAAAATTCCCAGGGGTTACGGCTTGGAGAGGGATACACCTTGAAACTGTGGATTATGTCATTATTCTTTCTGAGGTTACCCATCATAGTTAAGTCTGAACACTTCACCGCACTGAGTTTTTTCAACTGAGTGTAACTCAGTATTTCTCTCTTCTTCCCAAACAGAGCCCTCAGCACACTTTAACTGCCCTTGAACTCTTCTCAATATTTTTTATTGTTGTGTAGGGTTTTAGTTCTAAATTTCTTTTAAAGAAACACAAAGATTTTTACTTTTTTATCAATTTCTGTACTTACTACAATTTCCATACCTCACATCTTCCCTTTTCTTCTTGCTGAAGCACATCCTGTAATAATCCTCTATAAGGGGGGCAGTGGTAGTTGTTTTGCATGTCTGAAAATTCCTTCATTTCGGTCTTTCTTTTATGAGATAGCTGTGTGTATAGATTTTATTTCGAGGACTCTGGTTTTCATTCTCAAGCTATCTATTTGGTTCTTTTTCAGGAGTAGGTTTCATTTTTTGTCTGATTTTTCTATACATTCTTGAACTTTTTTTTTTTAATAAGTTTATTTATTTTATTTTATTTTTGGCTGTGTTGGGTCTTCGTTGCTGCGCGCGGGCTTTCTCTAGTTGCGGTGAGCGGGGGCTACTCTTCCTTGTGGTGCGCGGGCTTCTCATTGCGGTGGCTTCTCTCGTTATGGAGCACGGGCTCTAGGCCCGCAGGCTCAGTTAGTTGTGGCGCATGGGCTCAGTTGCTCCGTGGCACGTGGGATCTTCCCAGACCAGGGCTCGAACCCACGTCCCCTGAATTGGCAGGCGGATTCTTAACCACTGTGCCACCAGGGAAGTCCCTCCATTCTTGAACTTTTACAGTGGAGCGATTTCTCCTCTGGGTGGCCGCCAGCCCAGGCCCCGCCCCAGGCTCACTGAGGCCCTCTCCTCCCTGACAGGTGTCTTCATCTTCTGCTGGTTTGTTGTTCTCTACTTCCCAAGCCAGAGCACCATGACCTCGTCTTCCGGCACTGCCCGGGCTGACCAGGCCCTCACCGTGTCTCATGGATAGCGGGCTGCCGTGTGGCCGGGCCGGGGCTGGCCTGCACTCTGGACTCAGCTCTGATTTGCTGTGTGACCTTGGTGGGAGGGAAGAGGTGCTCCCTGCTTCCTTCTGGGCCTCAGTGCCCTTCTCTGTACAATGGGACTGGGGAGCAAGGGGATGGGAACCAGGTTGGACCATGTGGCCTCAAAGGTCTTATCCAGATACACCTATGGGTCTGAGCGTTCACAGATCCAGGATGGCAGGAGTCTCAAGTCCCTGTAATCCTGAGACCCCTGCCAGCACGCCCACCCCCTGCCTTAGGAGCAAAGCGGCCTTCTCGTCTCAGGAAGGGCCTGAGCCCAAATAAGGAAGTCTGTCGTTGGCCGGCCTCTTGAAGGAGCCCCCAGCCGCTCCCCTCCCTTCCTTCCCCTTGTCACCGCCCTCCCACAACTCCACCGTCTGGCCGGGCACCTGGGGGGCCCTCAGGGCCACCATCCCCTCAGGCACTGGGGCAGTTATGGACTGGAGGTTTGTTGCCACGGTCGGGGGGTGGGGTTTGGTCCTCCCACCCAGGCTGCCCCTGGTCTCAGCCACTCTCACCAGGGCCCATCCTCATGGAAGACCCCCTACCGTTCAGGGGGCTGCCAGCCCTCCAAGTGTTGGGGACACCGAATATCAAAGAATGCCACTTACTCAGTAGGTGGGATACCTCAAGCAAGCCCCCAGTCCCCACTCTGGCCTGCCCCGCGGTGACCTGACTTCTGATCTGCTGTCTCGGGGGAGGGGAGGGGAGGGGAGGGTGGGGTGGGGGGGTGGAGGGCATATGGTCCCCAGGGCTCTGCACATCTGAGGGCTGAGGAGCCAGGGCCGGGGGCCGGGGGGTGTGGGCTGAGCAGAGAGAGGGTGGACATTTCTTCTGAAGTCTGAGCTCCTATAGAGCAGGCGGGCACTTTGACAGCTTTGCTCGCTCACCGGTTCAGCCCAGCCCGAGCCTGACACGTTTGGCAGGCCCTGAATAAATATTAGTTGGCCCTCGATGGAGGTGTGAGTTTGGCACCAGCCTGACAGGGCCCTGAGCCAGGGGAGTGCCTCAGGCCAGACCCAGCTGGGTCTGTCATTTCCAGTGGCTGGGCCTGCTTTCGAAACCACTGGTTTCCTCAGTAGCAAGCAAAAAAGAGGCAGACGCGGTAGAGACAGAAGTAGAGATACAGAGATAGAGAGATGGAGAGACATAGGGAGAGAGAAAGAATTAACAGATGAACTGCCACAAAGAAAGAAAACAAAAGGAGAGAGACGGACAGATGCAGAGACACACTGGCCCCTGGCCTGGCCCAACCAGGAGGGCAGGGCACTGGTATCCGTCCCCCTCCCCATACAGCCACCTCGCACTTCAGCCCTAACTTACTACTGGGACAGCTCGCCCTCCCTCCCCCAACCCCGCCCTTCCCAGTGTGCTTTGCAGATGGTCAAGCACTTTCTACAGGTGAGAAGCCTGCCTCCTCCCCTCAGATGCCCTGGGCTGGATTCCCCTTCTCCCTCCTCCCACCCAGCAAACAGATGAAAGAAAGGAGGCCCGGGACCCTTGATTTATGCAAGTCACTGTGTTCCCAGAAGGGAAATCTTAGAGTGTGGACATTGCGACAGTTGAGCCACATTATCAGTTTTTGTGGACAAACTTGGTAGGTTTTGGGGCTTATCTTCACAAACAACCGTTTCTCACCCTGAAGGTCTCAGCAACCTTACCCCAAAGTCCCAGGGTTACTAACCTGTCCTCAGAAAGAACAGTGCTCCAGTGTCTGACAGGCCTGGGTTCAAATCCTAGCTCTGCTGCTTAGGGCCTGTGTGACCCTGGGCCTGTCACCGCACCTCTCTGAACCTCAGTTTCACCCTATGTAAGATGGGGCTCATTGAGTCCTTGCCTTGTCCTGAGAGCATTAAGTGAGGTGACAAAAGTAAAGTGCCCAGCACTAAGTCAGTAGGAGTTAGCTTGCTCCCTGAGAACCCCCCTTGGCTTAAAGAAAACCTGGGTGTAAAGCAGATTGTGAGCTTCTGCAACCTGTTTGTAACCTAGGAGGGTGTGAAGTTTAAAGCTCCCTTCCAGATTCCTTGTACAGCTCTGCCAAGTGGACCAGCCCTGGGTGGGGAGGACGAAATGGAGGCCGAGAGAGGCGCCGGGACCCACCCAAGACCACCCTGCAAGCTGGGCCAACACTAGAGCTGGGGTCTCCATGGGTTTAAGAATTATCACCTCATCCCTGACCCCCGAGTCTCAAGGGAAATCCTGGGTGGTGGCTTTTTCTTGCTTCTTCCTTGCTTTCTCATTAAGACGTGCTCAGTGGGATGTCTGACCAACAGAACAACAAGCGCCCGATGGGCTGCGTTTCCAGGTGCAGATGCGGAGGGCAGACGGGGAGCGTAGCTAATAGTAGGGATGTCCTTTTCTCTGCCTGGCTCTCCACCACAGGGCCAGGCAGGGGCAGAGGGGCTGGGGTCCCTCATTGCCTGAAGTCACTGCAAAAGTGGCTCCAAGTGCCAAGTGGAGCACATGCTAAGGCCAGGGAGGGCTGTGGCAAAAATACACCCCAAGGTCCAGCGTGGATAGACGGGGTTCCCCTGTCACTGAAGCGTCACAAGAGCAGCCTGGGAGGTGGATAGCGCCATGGTTAAGAGCATGGACTCTGAGGTCAGCCTGCCTGGTCCAAATTCTTTGCCTTGGGCCAATTCCCCACTTACTGAATCTGTAAAGCAGGGATGGCAGTAGCTGCCCGACAGGGCTGATGATTAAATGAGATACTGGCTAAGACGGCTGCCCACCTGGCCCAGCGTGAATGTGACTAAGCCAGAGCTTGGCCTTGGCTGACACTTTATCAGGCTCTGGGTTGCAGTGGTCATCTGTGTGCTGCAGGAAGAGTGTCCCCTCACCGTGGTTCCCTGCCTGGTTCTCTCTGTTCTGCCTCAATTTCTTCATTCCTAGTATTTTTTCCATTACAATCTAACAAATAGACAGGAAATAAGACCTACTTGCTCTGTGCTTTCAGAGAGGTAACTTAATATCAAAAGATAAGAGTTCTTCACAAGTTGATCTATGAATACAATGTGATTCCAGTAAACATTCTAAATGATATTTTTAGACTTTCTAAATCTTATTCTAAAATTTCTATTAAGGCATATAGTCCTCAAATAGCTAAGTCATCCTTAATGAAAGAGGACATAGAAAGAAGAACTGACCTGCAGATATAAAGATTTTACAAGGCCATAGTGGTAAATTCACCATGGCGTCTGTGCAGGGATAGGCATGAAGACCAGTGGAACAGAACAGAGGGCTCAGTGGCAGACTCGTGTACACCTGGGGGACTTAGTACACGACAAGAGTGACATCACAAAGAAGGGACGAATGGTCTGATGGTGGTATTGGAAAATTAGCTCATTGTATGGCGAAACATAAAACAAAATCCCTACTTAACCCCTCATACAGAGATGGGCTCCAGGCAGAGTAAAGGTCTAAATGGGATGGCAAAATTATAAAGTTAACATAGGAAAATATTTTTGTGACTTAAGTGCAAGGAAGGATTTCTCAAACAAAAATTCATAAGCACAGAACATCAAACCAAAACCTGATAAATTTAATTACATCAAAATTAAGGTTTTCTGTTTAATGAAGGTCACCATGGGCGATGTTAGAAGACATGTGACAGAATGGAGGGAGGTGTTTGCAGCATCTGAAACCAGGGCTTAACATCTGGAAGTCCCGCAATCCAAACAAGATACTACCCCCATAAAGAAAAATGGGCTGAGGTTTTAAAAGACAATTTCAGAGGAGGAAACGCCTAAAACTAACACATTAGCACATGAAGACACATTTAAAATCATTAGTAATCAGAGAGAGGCATGTTAAATGACAGCGAGATCTCATTGTACCTCTATGAAACTGGCAAACATCAGGAAGGGAGAGAATATCAGCTGCTGGTGGGGGCAAGGGTACCAGGCTCCCTCATGCATTGTGGGAGGTGGGGAGCATGTAGGTTTCGCTGCCTGGAGAAAAGTGAGGTGCCGCTGCGGAGCCAACCATCCCGCTCCTGGTTATTTACCCCAAAGAAACATTTACTGGTCTAGAAGGGACTCCACCGATGACATGTGTGGCATTATCTGTGGATAATGGGAGTTGGTGGCAAAGCAGGGTGTCCACTGCTGGGAGAGTAGAGAGGTAATTATTGTGGGTCCATGGACACACAGCAACTTGGGTGGATCTTAAAGACACAGTTCTTAGTGAAAATGTAAGAAACGAGATACTAATACAATATCATTAACACAAATTAAAAACACGAGGAGTATGCCAAAGAATGCTCATTTGAGGGGGTGGGGAAAGCATCAGAATGATGTCTATGTGGGCAGGGAATGGGAGTGGGTAAAGGGGAATAAATCACTTTACAAAGGAAATTAGGTGTTCCATGGGATAAAAGGGGCAATGAGGCCTACGCGCCATTCCACCAGCCTAACATATCACATTTGCCTTTTCCTCTTCCCTTCCTGGCCTCATCCCAGGTGCATTCCCCACAGAGGTAATCCCAGGGTGAACTCCAGGACTGATGTCCACATGCCTTCTCAGGAGATTTCCCTTGGTCTAATTTATCCTTCACATTTTATTTTTCATGACTACGTAATGTTCCAGCCGGAAGAAAAAATTATTCTTTATTATTGAGAATGAGGTGATTCCTACATTTTCACCAATAACAGCAACTATATAACCTTGTCAGGACATCTGCAGTATTTCTCTGGACCCCGCTGCCCGCTACAAGGCAGCATTACAAGTTTTGGGGACCCTTTCCTTTAAAAACAAAACAGAAAAAATTATATTTTGTGACTGCATTGGTACAAAGACAAATATAATCCTGGGTGGATTCATAATTATATATTCATTATCAGTCTATTCATTTTTTCTTTGGAATTTAAAATAACTTAAAATTAAACATTTTCATGGGCCACTAACCTAATGGATAAGTTTTCTCTGTCCCATGAGTTATATACTAAACCAGTGGTCCAGCCTGTACTAGAACCAAGACTTAGGCAGCCTGGCTCTGTCCACTATGACAGGCAGCCATGCCAGGACCCACACTAGTTTCCATCTGTTTTGATGAAGGCCACATTGACCATGCATGGAGCAGAAGCCGTGGTGTCCTGGTAAATGTTTAACAACTACCTGATGAGAGAAAAAGCCCTAGTCTGTAGCATTTGCCAATTTCTGTGGTGTAAATAATCTCATGGCCAATTTTAAGCTATCAATATGACATCACTGAAGTTGGCAAAAGATTCAGAGTAGTTCACACTTATATAATATTTTCTTTGTAAAGATACAATAGGCGTAAATAACCTCAAGAGCTTAGATAATAATGAAATGCAGTAAAATAATTAGGAAGTGATGAGTTTTGAGTATTTATTACCTTTGTTTTTAACATAATCTATTTACTTATACGTTTTTATAATTTAAATTTTAATAATGGCTGTGTTTGTCAATGAGCTCACAAACATTCCTGAAGTTTTAAAAGTCAGCTCTTGCAAGCTGGCACAAGCTGGCTCCAGCCCACCACTGGCTGAGGGACATGCCACAGTAGGTCTTCTGCACCCAGACCTGGGTAGTGACAAAAGACTACATTTCCCAGAAGCCTCCTCTCCCAGGACCTGCCGTCAGCCTTGAAAGATGTCACCACGGAGACGGGCTAACAGATTGTACGGGCTGTCCTCAGAGGGGTGAGATGGGAGCAGGGGTCTGGGGTGGCTGGACCCTGCCTGGCAGCCTGACAGGGGGAGGGCGTGGGTGCTGGTAGTAAGGGGGCTTCTTCCGTCTGGGGGGCTTTCAGCCCCAAACTTTCTGGAGAAGTTTTCAGCGTGTGTGTTTGTGTGTGTGTGTGTGTGTGTGTGTGTGATGGGGAGGAGGAGGTTCCGGCTGGGGAGGGGGATGCAGGGAAGGGCCTGTGGGTGGGGAGAGCCTCTGGGCAGAGTTGGGGAAACTGTAAAGCAGGACTGCCTTCCCCAAGCCACGCTGTAGCTGATGAGGCAGCCTGGTGTAAGGAATAAATATTGCAGGTTCTGGTCCAGCTCCACCTCTGATGATGGTGTTCTGTGACCTTGGGCTCAGGGCCCATCTTAGTGGCTGTCCCCCTCTGCCCACTGACACCTTGGCGTTCTCCCCTTCTATGTCTTTCCTTACTCACCCTGCCTCCAACAAACCATCCCTTCTAGAACTTTCCCATCTCCTTAGGCCCTTAAGTGCATGGGTTTCAGAGCCAGAAATATACAGGTTCAAACCCCAAGTCTGCTACTTTCTTGCTCTGTGACCTCAGGCAGAGCACTTAACCTCTCTAGGCCTCGATTTTCTCCTTTGCAAAGTGGGTATTATAATTATATCTGCCTCATAGGGTCTGTAATGGAAAAACTCAGTTCAGTCTCCCACCTTCTGTGTTTCTCCTTTACTACTCACACAGAACCCTTCACTTCTGACACTTCTGGTCACCAAATGTGTAGGTTTTTCCCCTACCAAGCAATTCTCCTTGACACTAGCTGGGTGTCCTACAACTGAACTCAATTCTGATACTATCTACTTGGAGATAGCGTCAGATCCCCCAGGTTAAGGGCTTAGTCCCACAAGCCTCTTCCCACCCCACTTCAGATGCCAATGGCGAGTAGTCGGTCCCCAGGTTACCCACAACTTCTGTCTGGCTTGGCTACCATTTGGGGGTTCCCATGACTCCCTCCTTGGGTTCTGTTAGTTTGCTAGAGAGGCACACAGAGCTCAGGGAAACAATTACATTTACCAGTTTATTAAAGGACATGGTAGAGGATACAAATGGACAGATAGATGAAGAGATACACAGGGAGAGGTCCGGGAAGGTCCTGAGTGCAGGAGCTTCTGTCCCTGTGGAGTTGGGATGTGTCCTCCTCCCAGGACGTCACCTTCCCAACCTGGAAACTCTCTGAAGCCCCTACTATTGGGATTCTATGGAGGCTTCCTCATGCAGGCTTGATCAATTATTAACTCCATTTCCACTCTTCTCTCCTCTCTGGAGGATGCAGGGGGGCGCTGAAAATTCCAAGCTTCTAATCATGGCTTGGTCTTTCTGGTGACATGTCCCCATCCAGGAGCCATCCAGGGGCTCACCCAGAGTTGCTGCAATAGAAAAAAAGATGCGTCTGGTGTTCTTATCACTTTGGAAATTACAAGGGGACTGGATCTTTGGTCCACCATAGTGAGGCTGGGCTCTGCAAAGGGCTTCCCTAGGGCACACAAGCACATATGGTATTTCAGTGTGTCCCGCCACACAAAGGTCCTCCACCCTGAGAGCTGACACAGGGCTTGGCCAGGAGAGTGCAGGCTGTGTCACTCCCACCTGCCCCTTATCCAGGTGCCTTAGTGGCAGCCCCATTCTTGCCCTCTCTCTGTTCCAAGTTTGGTGATGTTACCTCTTTTTTTTTTTTCTTCCTTACTATTATGAATAATTTTCTTTAAATTTAAACTTACTGGACTTCATAAATATATTTAACAGGAAACTTCGTAATACTACAGTTATCCATACAGCATTAACATCACCTGCCAGAAAGAGAAGGTCACTGGCAGAATAAATATACAAAAAACAAAGCAAGGTTAGTAAGCCTGAGCTACCTGCTCCTGCCCTGGCAATAGTTCTCAGCCTGTGACCTGCGTTGTCGGATTTAAAGGGCAATTTGCAAATGTCAGAAAGGTGTTACAGGTGTGCTAGCACCACGTGGAGACTTTCTTCTTGATGGAAAGGAAGTTTAGGAGGGACTCGCCTCCTCCCTTCGTGATCTAAACCACCTAAAACCTCCGCCCAGGGACACGGGTGGTGTTGGTGGCTCCTTCCTGGTCTGAAGTCGGCCACTCAGAGTGCATTTATTCCTCCTCCAGAGACCTCATCTCCAGACAGTCAGAGACACGCCAGAATGGAGGTCCTGAAGGAGAAAGTGGAGGAGGAGGAGGAGGCCGAGCGGGCCGAGAGGGGCGAGAAAATGATGAGGCCGATGGAGGTGCGGAAGGAGGAAACCATCATGACGCAGGAGATGCTCAGAGACCTGGAGAGGAAGCTGTCGGAGATTGAGGTCTCCATCCCGGAGAAGCCCTCGTGAGTGCCGGGGGTGGGGAAGGTGGGGGCTTTGGCCCAGCAGCCCCAGTGAGAGTCACACCAGGGCCGGGCAGAGGGAGAGCCAGGCAGAATGGTGGTACCTGGGCTGGGAGGCAGGACCAGGACATAGAAGGAGGTGGTTAGGAGTGAGGGCTGTGCTTTCAGGCTGCCTGGTCCAAGTCCCCACTCTGTGCCTCCCTAGCTGTGTGACCCTGGGCAAGTCACTCAAACTCTCTGTGCCTCATTTCCCTCATCTGTTTAAAAGGGCAGCTGATAAGAATGATACTTCCCTCCTAGGTAGTTGTGAGGATTAAATGAGGACGGGATAGAGCCAATGGCAGCTAAGGTGGATGGAGGCCTCCCTGTGCACCAGGCCTAGCCTGATGCACACTGATGCCACCCCTCTTACGGACACAGGACTTTTACCAAGGACGCTATTGACATCTCCAAGCTGCCCCTTTCCTACCAAAGCAACACGCCCAAGGAGGAACACCTGCTGCAGGTGGCAGACAACTTCTCCCGCCAGTACAGCCACCTGTGCCCGGACCGCGTGCCCCTCTTCCTGCACCCAGTGAACGAGTGCGAAGTGCCTGTAAGACTGGGCAGGGCCGGGGGCTGGAGAGCAGAGGGTGGAGGGAGGTGGGCCAGGCACAGACCTCTCGTGGGTCAAAGCTTATATTTCAGGGGCAGCATGTAAACTCAAATGTCCACAGGCCCCAGCAGGCCCGGTGTGAGTCACCCCTGGGGGCCTGTGGTGGCTTGGAGCCTGCACACCCCACCTAAGGGGCAGCCAGACACGCAATGTGGTCTCCGGCCCCCGAGGCCAGCCCTATGCAGGGAAAGGCCGAGAAATAAGAGAAAATGGGCCAGGACCCAAGCGCTGGCCTCCTTCCTTCCCGCCCTGTGACCCAGGGCACATCTCTGAGTCTCTCTGGGCCTCAGTTTCCCCACCTGTAGATGGAATGGCAGGGGATGAATCCAGGGGTTGCAAAGCAGCAGCCCATAGGCTGACAGGGACTCACAGACTGTTTTACCTGGCCCATCTGGTGATTTTTCACCCTGGTATTAGCTGCCAGCATTTGAAGCTCAGCCATTCCCATCCAGATCCCTAGTCCCCTCTTCTCTGGATCTGGTGACCCCAGGCCTGCATCTGCCCTGCAGCCATCAGCGGGGACTGCACCAGGGCTGCCCCTTAGGTGGGGCCTTCCTCAAATTCACAGGGAGACCCCAGAGGCCTGGCCCCCAGCCCCAGGGTGGCCAAGACAGACCCAGCTCTGCTACTGACTGTGAACCTGAGCAAGACAGCTCACCTCGCAGAGCCTCGGTTTCCTCATCTGTCAGCGGGACCTGCCTCACAGGGCTGTTGGTGGATCAGGGAGGTGGGGCAGGTCTGGCGGCACCGAGTGGGGCGGTGGCGATCACATCACTGCACCCCGGACGGCACAGGCTTATTCTAGATCTGGGGAGAAGGGCCTTGAGGGATCCCTTCCTCCAACTCCCAAGGCACCGAGGAGGAGCCTGAGGCCAGAGAGCCGCCCCCCACCCCACCCCGAGGCCCTGGCCTCCTGGGAGCACCATGGTCTCCTCCCGGGTGGAGTGCTCCCCCCAGGGCCCGTGGTCTCTCCCTCTGCAGAAGTTCGTGAGCACAACCATCCGGCCCACGCTGATGCCCTACCCTGAGCTCTACAACTGGGACACCTGCGCCCAGTTTGTCTCAGACTTCCTGTCCGCGGTGCCCTTGCCCGACCCCCTCAAGCCGGTAAGCACCACCTGGGGCTGCCATGAGGCCTGAGATGGGAAGCCAGGCAGGTCGGGAGATGGAGGCTTGGCCAGCCTCAGGACACAGCCCATGAGTCTGTCTGGGCAGAGAGAGCCACTTGCCTGAGGTCACACAGCAAGCCTGGTCTCCGGGCTCCCACCTCTTTGGCTCCTTTGCCTCTTTCTGCCTTCAGAGACTTCCTTTCAGGACTTTGGGAGGTGGGAAAGGAGAGAGAGGGGAGGGCCTGCTGCCCATGGTCCCAGGTCACATCTCTGGACTTCTGACCAGCTCAATCTCATTAAGAATGGAGGGAGGGAGATGGGGATGTGTACACAGTGGAGAACTGAGAAACAGAGAGAAGAGAAGGATGTAGGTAAAAGGTGAGGGTAACTCTGGAATAAAACTGTAAAATGACCAATCAGAGAGCAACAGACCAGAAGCTTCTACATCCCAGATGGTGTTTCCCATCAGGAAGTCCATGGCCCCTTGCAATTATAGGCAAACCTGGATTGCACTTCACGGACACGGGATCTGTGGTTTTCACCCCATTCTTAGCAGGCTTCCTAACCCTACAAAGGGGAGGAGCCCTGTTGGGGCCCAGCCGGCCCCCTGGCCCTGGCGCCCAGCCCTTGCTGAGCAGGGAGGGCGGGTGGGGGCAACGGGGTGGCTATACTGACCAGCTCACTGCGCCCAGCCCTCCTACCTGTACTCCTCGACCACGGTGCTCAAGTACCAGAAGGGGAACTGCTTTGACTTCAGCACGCTGCTCTGCTCCATGCTCATCGGTGCCCGCTACGATGCCTACTGCGTCTACGGCTATGGCTCGCAGGACCTGTGCCACATGGACCTGACTCGGGAGGTGTGCCCACTCACCGTGAAGCCCAAGGAGGTACGGCCGGGCTTGTGCTGCCCTCAGCACCGCGCAAGACACGCCATCCTTAAAGCCACCTGTCCCTGCCGCTTCCGCCCCTGCCCCGGCTCCATCGCCAGGCAGCCCTTCGGGAGTTCATATTTCAAACCACAGATGATTTCTCCATCTTTGGCATCTTAATACACACAGCCCATTTCTCCAAACTGGCTGCTCCTCTCCCCTTGTTGTGACTCAGTTTCAGCTACTGTGTTCCCCGCATATGTGAATGCCGTATGGCTGATATCTTAAGCCAACTACTTCCAAATTTATCCTATGCATTTGATAAAAATCCATCCAGCCATTTTCATATAAGGAAAATGCAGACAAACAGATAGATGTTTACTTCTTTTTTTTTTCCCCTCCCAGGTAAAAAGGACCTCTTAACAGTACAAAATTCACCAGCCCTCCAGCAGGTGGTGGTTGTGTTTTTATATCAGTTGACTGAGAGCACCATAATGACTGAGGCTGCTGTGAACACAACACTCTTAAGTGAATTTAATTGTGGGAATCATAAAAGCATCTCTTTGCATTTGGAAAATAGCCATACTACTGGCAGAAAATGCTTTTCATGAACTGGATTGATTCCAGGACTCTGTGACCAGGGTCAAGACCCTGTGGGTGTCTGCAGCTCAGGGCAGAGGATCTAGGGGCCTGGGGCATCCGGCATGATGCACATGCACCTGTGTTACACCTGCGTGAGCACCTGCGGCCCCCGGGGCCTGCAGTCTGGTGGAGAAGGAGGGGGAGGTACCAGGTGGGAGCCCTGCCTGCTCTCTCAGCGCCACCTCCCCAAGAAAGATGGAACAAAAAAGTTCCATCACTGCTTTTGGCTCTAAAGGCCTGAGAACTCACTTACAGGCCTCTTAGCCAAAATTTTAATTATGAAAATGATATCAATAGCTAATGGATGCTGAGAGCATTCCGGTCTATAAACAACTTACATGTCCATTGACTTGGTTGCCCCTCTCAATAGCTCTGCATGGTAGGAATTATCACTTCTCTTTTACAGATGAGTGTGTCGAGACGAAACAATTTTTGTGACCAAAGTCACATAGCTGGTAAATGGGGACCTGGGAGCTAAGGCCCAGTCTGTCTGACTCTAAACCATGGAGATTCACTATTTCTCCATCACAATAGGCCCCCTTATGCAGCCTCTGTGGTGTGCTTTCCTGGACATTTTTCTTGCCACCTAGCACACATTTGTATACACGTGTGCGCTTGTGCGCACACACACACACACACACACACACAAACGCACACACACAAAGGCTTTGTTCTCCTTCCTAGCCCAGTAAACTCTCACTTCAAGTCAACATATGAAATCCTGCAGTGACAAAATCTGGAAAATCTGACTGCGGACAATTTGCCCCACTTTCTAGATCAGATCCAGATCATAGCTAGTCTAGGCCATGGGGAATGAAGAGGGGAAATCGCATCTCCTGAGCTCCTACCCGGATGGGCAGCTCATACAGACATTTTCCTGTCTTTACTTGTCAGAATAACCCTGGGGAAAATGTTCTCATTATTCTCAGTGACTTTTACAGAAAAGCCTGTGGTTAGGGAAGTGGGAGGACTGGCCCATGGTCACAGGTCTGGAGCTGAGGCTCTTTCTACGTTCAGGGTCAGAAAGCCAGCAGGCTCCAGGAGCAGTTGTGCAGGCGGGCCATTCAGGGCTGCCGATGCTTTTTTCTCTTGTTGGGTGACAGATGGTCAAGGAGGAGGAAAAGGCACCACCTAAGAAGTACGCCGTCAAACCGCCCAGGGACCTGACAAGCAGGTTTGAACAGGAGCAGGAGATTAAAAGGCAGGAGGCAATCAAGGCCAAGGAGGAGAGGCGACTGAAGCAGGAGGAGGAGCGCCTCGTGGTGGGTCCACCATCCTCAGCCCTCAACCCTTGAACTCAGCTCCAGAGGAGGGGTTGCTGGGAATGGGGAAACAGACACGGGTCACGAAGGGATGTGTTTATGGGCCTCCAGGTCAAAATCCCCTCCTCCAACCTTCAACCACCCCCCTTCTCTGCCCGGCCTTGTGGGAATCCCCAGTGTAGTCAGCCAGCTTCTGGTGATAGAGTTCTAACATCAGAGAGCTCTGCTGCCTGAAGCAACTCATTTTATGCTGTGCAGTTCTGGTGTCCTTGTTCAGACTCTCACTGAAGATTTACCTACATACACTCTACATCCATTCTCCCATCCTTCCTTCCATCCATCCATCCTCCAATCTCTCCTTCTATCCACCCACACTCTCATCATCCCTCTCACCTATTTTTCCTCCCTCCCTTCTTTCCTTTCCTTCCATATAGTATTTATTGAGAGTCTACTCTGGTCCGGGCCCTGGGGATGCAATAATGAACATGGCACAGTGACCCTTTGCCCAGAGGGATGCAGACAATGAAGCCACATGGTGTCCCTCTATCTTTCCTTGGATGAAATCTCACCCAGAATCACAACATGGAAAGCCAGTAAACCCCAGATACCCTAGAGCTCCAAAAGGTCAAGTTTGTAAACCACAGATCGAGTCAGATCCTCCCATTTTATTGATAAGAAAACGGGTTCAGAGGTGGGGTGATGTCCTCAAGGTCACAAAGCCAGCCAGCAGTGCGGTGTGGATCAGCATTCAGTTCTCTCGCCAGTTCCCCAGCCCCAGGGAGATGTTTGGGCCCCTGATGGCCCCATTCCCATCCATCTGGCTCATGGTCACCCACCTTTCCCGTGCAGGAGCAGGAGAGTGCAAAGACCGACCCCCTGCACGGCCTGCGGGTACACTCCTGGGTCCTGGTGTTGTCGGGGAAACGCGAGGTGCCCGAGAGCTTTTTCATTGACCCATTCACTGGACGCAGCTACAGCACCCAGGACGACCACTTCCTGGGAATAGAGAGCCTCTGGAACCACAAGAACTACTGGGTCAACATGCAGGACTGCTGGAACTGCTGCAAGGTGCTGGGCGGGGCCTGGGCGGGTATGGCAGGCACAGTGGGGGAAGGCAGGTGTGACCTGTGGGGAGATCTGGCCACCAGGCCAGGGGGACTTTGGACTTTCCCTGTAGCTGAGTGCCCAGGGCCCACTCCTTTGCCCGTACATAATCGTTTCAATATGATTATTGTCGCTCTTTTGGTTTGTATATTCTTATAAAATGTGGATTGTTAGTTCATTTGATTTCTTTAAAATGTTGTATTGAAGTGCAATACACATGCAGGAAAGTGCACTCATCCTACACGTCCAGCTCAATGAATTTCCATACATACATATGTATAAAAAACTCAGTGCCCTTTATAGAAGTTGAAAATACGTGCACACAGTTGGAGGGAGGTTGTAACTGGATACCAGGGGACTTTCTGGGGTTCTGGACAATGTTCTATTTCTTGATCCGGGGGCAGGGAACCTGGGTGCACCCAATTTATGGAAATTCATTGAGCTGTATGCAAATCAAAAGAGAGACAGGCTCCAGGCACCAAGTCCTGTGCTCTTTTGTTATTTCCAAGGTCCTCCATTTACAGCCAGGCCAGTTTCCCAAAGGTAGATCCTGGGCCCCTTGCCCCCTATACCGAAGTGACCCCCTCCAAGGGACTGCTGTCGCCCCCCTGTCACTTTTTTTTTTTGGCCGCACCGTGGGGCTTGTGGGATCTTAGTTCCCCGACCGGGGATTGAACCCGGGCCCTCAGTAATGAAAGCTCATTACTTTCATGGAGCTCATTACTCCCTTTCAGGGAGGCGGGCAGATTTGATACACGCTCAGATGCATCTGCCTTCAGCAAAGGAGACCCAGCCAGCCCCCAGCCTCCCTGAGACCCTGAGTCCAGGGTTGCTCGGTCCTCAACGACCTCACAGGGTTGTGGAAAATAACATTCGGTAGGTGCTTAGAATAATCCCATGCTGTTCAGTAAAGGTTACCTAGTGTTACTGTCATTTTAGAGAAAGAACGTCTTCCTCACCACACAGATGGGGCAGAGCCCAGACCACCTCCCCCAGAACCCAACCTCATAGCCGCCACGGTGGTCAGAGCCCTCTGAGGGATAACGGCCCTTCACAGGCTTGCTGCAGCCCTCCTTTGGCCCTTTTCCGGGTGGAAGTTCCTTCAGCCTCCCCCCAGCACACCCTGTACCAGTGCCAGGTGGAGGAAATTTATATCAGGGATAATAGAAGTAATGAGATGAAGATGGAAGGGTGGCCTGGTGGGAAAGTGAGGCCAGAGGGGCAGTACTGCATCACCAAGTGAGGGCACGAAGAAAGAGAACGTGACACTGGCTGTCACTTTTACTGCCCCATGAGCACAGGAGCGGTTGCTTTGTTCCTTCAAAGAACCTTGACTTTTTTTCTTCCTAATTTATTTTTTGGCCACGCCACGTGAGCATGTGGGATCTTAGTTCCCTGACCAGGGATTGAACCCGCGCCCCTGTCTTTGGAAGCGCGGAGTTTTAATCACTGGACCGCCAGGGAATTCCCCTTCAAAGAACCCTGAAATGGCCTTGGAGTGAGGCACCCCTCAGAGACTGGGATGTCGTAATTGTCCGTTCGTTTATGCTTTTTCTAGAGAGGTAGAACTTTAAGATAAAGCAGCAAAACATCTAACTACTGCTTACTACTTACAAAAGTGACAGAATGGGGAATTCCCTGGCTGCAGTGGTTGGGGCTCCGAGCTTTCATTACTGAGGGCCCGGGTTCAATCCCTGGTCGGGGAACTATGATCCCACAAGCCCCACGGTGCAGCCAAAAAAGAAAAGTGACAGAATGGAGGACATGATTTTAAGAAATTCAAACATCTGTGTAATTTGATTCCTCTCCACGAAGCCTGGGCTGTCGGCTGTTAAATCTACAAGCAGTTCTTTCCCTCACTCCCTCTCCCCCATCGTGTACCCCTCCCCTCTCCTCCCACCTCCCAGCTGAGCCCTCCAGGCCTCGGACAGGACAGTGAGGACAGGGTTAGGACTGGCGTCAGGGGAGCTTCATGTTGAAACCATTGAGGGCAGCTTCCATCTTGGAGTTGGGAGCGGGGCCTACCACCCCGGGGAGGTAGACGGGGAGATGGTGCACCCCACCTGCTGGGAGTTACTTGGCAGGTGAGCCCAGGTTCAGGTGGGCTGGATTGGAAAGAGGTGAAGGACCCACACCAGGGAGGAGAAATTCGCACTTCCCTCCTCTGCACGCCTGTCTAGTTCCCTTCCCGCTGGCAAGGGGCAAGAACCATGAGGAGGCCGTTTCCCCTGCCTGTACAATCTCTCTGGCTTGGGTTTGCTCTAAACACTGCCCGGATGCCACTCTCCCCCGACAAGGTAGACTGGCCATCCCAGGCCAGAGAGTTTCCAAGTCTCTCACAGAGACCAACACAGGAAGGGAGTCCCAGCCCCCCTGTGGCCTCGGTCTCCCTGTGGGGATGAGGAGGGCAGGTGTGGACCCTCAGAGGCGGCCTGGAGCCACGTTCTGCCCCCCTGAGACCCAGCCTGGTGCCTTCTCCCCCTGGGCGTGGCTGTTCCCTGCCCCCCACAGAGCAGGGGGCGGTGTGGCGACTGTGGGAGGCTCTCAGCGATCCCCTCCTCCACCAGGACCTGGTCTTTGACCTGGGAGACTCTGTGAGGTGGGAGTACCTGCTCTTGGGGACCGACAAGCCTCTCCTGTCCCTGACTGAGGAGGAGGACGACGGGACGAACGATGACGATGATGTGGAAAATCTGGTGAGCCTCTGAGGGGTGCGGGCTGGGGAGTGGAGGGGGCTTGACACCCTGTCTTGCTTTGGGCCAGCCTGACACATGTCCCCGCCACGTGTATGGGTATGGCGTGGGTGGCAGTCCACATAGACCAATTATAGATTCCTCAAAGCAGAAGGGCCTGGGCCATGCCCTCATTTTACAGATGGGCAGACTGAGGCCCAGACAGGTCCAGTGACCTGCCCAGGACCCCCCAGTGGTGCAGGGGAGGGCTGGGACTTGCATTCAGGGGCTGCCCTGCGCCTAGAGAACATGCCCCTTGGAGGAGGGCGATAAGACCCTCTCCACAAGCCAGCGGAGCCCCAGGGCCTGCCATTCCTCACATCCAGGCCTTTCCTGCGTGGCCACCATGATCCTCCACACACACTTCCAGGCCTTTTTTGTCCATCCTATCAGCCCTTCTGAAAGTCATTGGCCTGGTCATCGCTGATCTCCTAGTCAGGGGCCGTCAGGCAGGTCTGCATGAGGCCCTGTGCGTGGAAGTCCGGGGTCCAGAGGCCTTCCCTATTGGCTCTGACGTCTTGGGCAAACTTCCTAAATGTTGGAAGCTTCAGTTTCAGCGTCTGCATGTGAAATGGGGGAGTGGGGTTGGTTACATTCATGGTAGTAATAAGTGATGTATTCATTTGCTAGAATTGCCATAACAAAGTACCACAGACTGGGTGGCTTAAGCAATAGGAATTTATTTTCTCACAGCCCTGGAGACTGGAAGTCAAGGTGTCGGCAGGGTTGGTTTCTCCTTGGCTTGTAGATGGTGCCTTCTCCCTGTGCCCTCAGCCTCTTCCCTCTGTGCATGTCTGTGTTTTAATCTCCTCTTCTTATAAGGACACCAGTCGTATTGGATTAGGGCCCAACCTAATGACCTTAGTTTAACTTAATTACCTCTTTAAAGATCCTATCTCCAGGGACTTCCCTGGTGGTGCAGTGGTTAAGAATCCGCCTGCCAATGCAGGGCACACGGGTTTGAGCCCTGGTCCGGGAAGATCCCACATGCTGTGGAGCAACTAAGCGTGCGTGCCACAACTGCTGGAGCCCGTGATCCACAGCAAGAGAGGCCACTGCAATGAGAAGCCTGTGCACCACAACGAAGAGTAGCCCCTGCTCACCGCAACTAGAGAAAGCCCGTGCGCAGCAATGCAGCCAAAAATAAATGTTTATTAAAAAAAAAAAAGAAAAAAAAAGATCCTATCTACAAATATAGTCACATTCTGGGGTGCTGGGTGTTAGGACATGTGAATTTTGAGGGGACACAATTCAGCCCATAGGTAACACGCATATGCCCCTTTCTCAGTGCCAGTAGGTGCTTAACTTAAATTAACTTGTCTAAATCTTCACAACTACCCAGCGAGGTGGGTACTAGTATTATCATGTCCCACTTTACTGATAGGAAGACTTACACACAGAGGGGTGAAGTAACGTACCCAAAGTTACACAGGCAGTAAGTGACAGAACTGGGATTTGAACCTGGGATTTGACAGTCTGGCTCCCAAGTCTGGGCTCTCAAAGGTGGTTCTGTTCTACCTCCTGGGACTGCTTGAGGACAAAGTGAGACCACTGGTGTGATGTGCTTGGCATAGCTGTGTAGACCCCCCTGCACATGGTGTTGAGTGTTGCCAGCGTCCTCATCTCTGGAGACCGGAGAGCCTCCTCCCCTGTGCAGTAAATCCTGGGGCACTGGCGCCCCCTGCTGGCCTCAAAATGTGAACAGATTAGCTGAGCAGGCATCAGAGGTCTGAGCAATTTGGTGGGGAGAAAAGTTTTAAATTGAGAAAATCTTATCCAAGTTTCTGTGGTTACCTAACCTGAGGACCATTTGTCTAGACCAGGCCTTATTTGCCAGATGGGGAAACTAGGCTCAAAAAGAAAAAAAACAATAAGGGCATCCAGGCAGTGTCCCAAACCCTTATGTACATGTATCAGTCAATCCTCCCAAGGGGTTCAGTTTACAGTTAGAGAACTGAGGCTTAGGGATCCTGGGAAAGTCCCTTAACTGCTTTGAGCCTCAGTTTTACTGAAGGGCTGTGGCTTTCCTTGTGCCTCTGTTGACAGAGGGAAGGTGGGGCATGCAGGGCAGGGTGCTGCTGTCCTCGCCGGGCACCAGGTGGGCACGGGGAGGAGCTGACTGCTCCTCTCCCCCCATCTTGGGTCAAGCCAGGTCAGAACTGCTCGAGACCTCTGGGCTTCCTGGGGGAGCGGACGAGCCACCCCGGCTTGGCCCTGGGGGATGAGGCAGAGGCTCTGACCGTAACTTCGGCTCCATGGCCCAGCCCTGATCAGAACCGCCACCCCACTCCCACTTCTCCCAACAGGGCAAGGAGGATGAGGATAAGAGCTTCGACATGCCGTGCTCGTGGGTGGAGCAGATTGAGATCTCCCCAGAAGGTATTGCACCCTCACTGGTGTCCGGGCTTCTGGGGATGTCTGTGGCAACAACTAGACAGGGGGATACAAGCAGAGGCTGCCTTGGTCCCTCATTTCCGCCCCCATGGCCTGCTTTCTGTTGCACCCTCTTCATTTCTTCCTTCTCAACATATGCACTCAGCTCTGCAGCCTGGGGCCTGACCCCAGTCTGGCATACAGGACAGGGCTCAGTTAACCCACGCAGGATGATGGAGTGTGGCCGGTGATGGAGGACCAAAGACCAGGACACAGCCGTTCCCATCCCTCACCCCACTCTGCCAGGAGGAGACTGTGCACAGTACCCAGAGGGCACAGGGGTCTCAGGACCAAAAAGGGGCAGGCAGGGAAAGCAGGGGGACAGGCACGCTTGTGCCCCATGCCAACTTCTGCTGGCTGCTGAGGTTCCCGTGTGGGAGTGCCTAGACCCACGGAGAGGGCCCAGGCCATCCCAACAGGGTAGGAAGGGCTAAAGAGGGTGTCATGGGAACCCAGGGGGTTGGAGGCTGGCGGGGGGGGGGGTGAGGAAGAAAGGGCTTCTGGGAGGAGAAGTCATAGGAGCTAAGTTTTAAGGGATCAGAAGAAGCCAGCCCAGTAAGGGCAGGAGGGGATGGTGTTTCCAGCCAAGGCCTGGCAGTGAGAGTACGGTGTGGTCAGGCTGAAGCTGAGATCTCCTCCAGGGCAGGCGCCACCCTGGTGACTCTTTTCCTCTGCCTCCATGGAGCAGGTGTGGGGGCTGGAGGAGCCTAGCAGACAGCACAGTGCACAGAGGCTGATGAGTGGCTGGTGGGCTGGTGGGGCTGGCCCTCCCTTCCCCTGATCTGGGGAGGAAGGACCCCAGCCCACTCTGTGTCTGCAGCGTTCGAGACCCGCTGCCCAAACGGGAAGAAGGTGATACAGTACAAGAGGGCAAAGCTGGAGAAGTGGGCCCCGTACCTCAACAACAACGGCCTGGTGTGCCGCCTCACCACCTACGAGGACTTGGAGTGTAAGGGGGCAGCCCTGGCTGCGGGGAGCAGGAGAGCTGGGTCCCCCAACATGCCATGTGACCTCGGTCATGTCACTGCCCCTCTCTTGGTGTGAGTGTGGGCCCTGCTGGCCTCCGTGTGCTGGGGTGGTGGGATGGAGGCTGAGGGAGCTGGCCTGGCTGCTTCAAGCACACATCGGGCCCTACAGGCACCAAGACTTTGGAGATAAAGGAGTGGTTCCAGAACCGGGAGGATATGCTGGAGCTGAAGCACATCAACAAGGTCACGGGGCTGAATATCGACTACTTCAAGCCGGGCCACCCCCAGGCTCTGCGTGGTACGTAGGCCCCATTGCTAGGCCAGCTGGGTGCCCAGGTTGGGGGCCTCACGTGCTCCTTGGAGCAGCCTCCATGCAGCTGGCATGTAGTGGGAGGAACCAGTATCCACGTATTGACAGGGTTCCTGGGCGGCAAGCAACAGAAAGGGCCCCTGCCTCCCTAAGCAAAGCAGACACGCGGGAGGTAAGGGGAAACACAGAAAATCCAAGGAAACGTTGACAGTGTTCTTCCAGGAAAGGCAAAGCAGGGCCGCAGCCAATGCTGTGGCTGGGATCGGGCACCCAGCGGGGGCCACATTTACAGGGGTTAGGATGCTGAGCAAGAAAACCAACAAGTGTCCCCACAAGACTGATGCAGAGGGCAGAAGTATGGAGGTGCAGACACGGTCATGAGCCCAGGAGGCTGGGAAGGGAGGGAAGAACATGTCCTGGGAATTAACAACCTGATCCAAGAATTCACAGAAGAAAAACATAGGGTCAATATACATCTAAAAACATGACCAACCTTGCTTGGTGGTTGAAATTTAAAAAAAAAAAAGAAAGAAAGAAACTAAATCAATAAGGGACCATCTTACAACCCGTATGTTGGCAAAGATGAAAACAAATGGTCCTACCAGGTGTGAGCAAGTGAGTCCCTGTCACTGCTGGTATGACAGCAAACTGGCACAGCTTTTCTGGAGAGCAGTTGGGCAAAACAATCAATAATCGCTTTAAAATATGTAGGCTTTTTGACCAGCAATTCTACTGCTTAGCAAATAGCAGGCAAGGACAAAAAATGCAAACTGCAGACGTTCATCATGGTGTTGACCATAGCAAAAAAGCTGGAAGCAGCCTAAATACCCAGCACTAGGGCACTGGTTACATACTAACGCTTCTCCCTGGGCCCTGGGGTTGGGTTATCAAGCCAGGGGCCAGAGCTCCCAGTGCTCACCCAGCCCTCTCCCCGGACCCCCCCCCCCCCCCGGCAGTGCACTCATACACGTCCATGCAACCCGAGATGGACCGCGTCATGGAGTTTTACGAAACGGCCCGCGTGGACGGCCTGATCAAACGGGAGGAGACGCCCAGGACAATGACGGAGTACTACCAAGGGCGGCCCGACCTCCTCTCCTACCGCCATGTCAATTTCGGGCCCCGGATCAAGAAGTTGGCTCTGAACGGTGCAGAGTCAAACCCCCGGCCCGTGGTGGTGAGCACTCGCTGGGCCTGGGGACAGGGTGCCCGCCCCCTCTGGTGGGCCAAGGTTACCCCTGGAGGGGAACAGCCCTTACTCCCTCCAGGGAAACTTCTTTACTGAGCGACCTTTCCAGTTTTACCAAACACACAGTCTCAGGTCTGTCTGATGCCAGACGGTGCCCTCAGCCGCTGGGCCAGGGAGGTATTATTTCCTTACTGTTATAAAAAATACACACTCGTGACTAAACATTAAGAAAACATGTAAAAATGTAAAAAGTAAAAATATCTCAGAATGCCAACTCTCAGATATTACCACATATTAATAGGTTTGGTTTTGAGAATCCTTTCTAACTTAAGATTTGTGTGTGTGTGTGTGTGTGTGTGTGTGTGTGTGTGTGTGTCTGTAGGTGGAATTCCTGTTTCACCCTCTTAACATTAAAATGTGAGATTTTTTTCTCCATATCATTACAAATTATTTGCAACCTATGTTTAATGTCTGAATAGCAAAGAAGCTCTTTCTAGCAGTAAGGGATGTCTAGCTATAGAGCAGGCTGCCTGGAGAGGTGGTGAGCTCCCCACCTTGTGGAGGCAGCTAGAGAAGAAATCCAGCACCATCCAGGGCTGGAGTGGCCAGACATTGAGAACCCCTGGGGCCTTGAGACCCATTGTTTAGCTGGGAGGGGCTATTCCACATGACCCCCCAAATGACCCCAGACCCCAGCATCCCTGAGTGTCCTTTGCTCCTGTTGTCGGGTCAGGCACAGAAATCCCTTCCCACCTCCCATCCTACGCATGTTTTGGCCTGCCAGAAAATCACAGAGCAATTCTTCCGCAACCCTGCGAAGCCTGCGGATGAAGACGTGGCAGAGCGCGTGTTTCTGATCCTGGATGAGCGCATCCAGCTGCGCTACCACTGCCGCGAGGACCGCATCACAGCCTCCAAGCGTGAGTTCCTGTGGCGCACGGAGGGGGACAGCAAGGGCAACAAGATCATCATGACGCCTGACATGTGTCTCAGCTTTGAGGTGCGCCTGGGGGCCATGGCGGGCAGGGGCAGGTGGGGGTGGGGAGAGGAGAGAGCCCTGGGGCCCTCTGTCCTGTCCCAGCAACTTGGGAGAACTGGGATAGAAAGTCCTGGTTCCCAGCCTGGAAATTCATCTCTGCCCCTTGGGAAAATCAAGAGCTCCCATCTGGGATACTTCTCTTTGAGCGGCTCTGAAAATCTTCCTCTTTTCCACCAAGAAAGACAACCCAGCTGGCCTCGACTACTCATCGTCCCTACCCCCCAGTCCTGGGTGAGAGCAGATCCTGGGACCAAGGCTGAGTAGATCTCACCACCTCCAAGGGGCTGGTTTTCCTGGTTCAAATTCTCACTCTCCTGGCACATTCCTTAGCCCCTCTGAGTCTCCAGTTCCTCTTTTATTATTAGCTGTGCTTTTATAGATGAAGAAACAGGCCCAGAGAGGGGAATTCCCTGGCAGTCCCAGTGGTTAGGATGCTGCGCTTCCACTGCTGGGGGTACAGATTTGATCCCTGGTCGGGGAACTAAGATCCCTCATGCCACGGCACAGAAAAAAAAAAAGAAAAGAAAGAAAGAAACAGGCCCAGAGAGGTTAAGCAACTTCCTTGAGGTTGCACAGCTAGAAAATGGCAGGGGAAGATTTGAACCCAGGAGGTCTGGCTCCAGAATCTGCCTACAACCCCAGCCATTGCTGCTTCTCCATGTCACTGTGGTGGTTGTTCCAGGTGGAGCCCATGGAGCACACCAAGAAGCTTCTCTACCAGCCCGAGGCCATGATGAAGCTGAAGAACGAGGAGAAGTTGTCCAGGCATCAGGTCTGGGAGTCAGAGCTGGAGGTCGGGTCCCAAGGGAGAGTGGGCAGATGGGAGGTGGCAGGGGTGGGGGTGTGTCTTCACCACGTCCGCCCCCACTTCCCAATTCAGGTGCTGGAGATCCTGAAGCTTCGGGAGGAAGAGGAGGCGGCGCATGAGCTGACCATCTCCATCTACGACACCAAGCGCAACGAGAAGAGCAAGGAGTATCGGGAGGCCATGGTGAGCCTTGCTCCCTGGCCCAGGCCCTGGCTTTCCCTGGACCACTCCCCCAGCCACACCCCCTCACCTCCAGTGTGCTCAGGATTATCAGGGATTCTTCCGGAAAGCCCTGTATAGGAGATGAAGTTATCGACACCATGGTGGTCGTTCTTGCTGCTGAGCTGAGCATTTCCATGGGTCACCCCAAAGAGCACTCAGGATGCAAGCCAGGTCTCCCCCACTTCCAGGGGCTGTGGCCAAGCCAAGACCTCTACTGCAGGAGGAAAGAATGAAATTTGTGTGCCCACCTCCACCTGGGGCTCCCCTGGAGGTCGCGACCTGGGCCAGTAGCCCTAGAGAGCTGACTGGCCACAGGCCTGAGTTATCCGACCCCTGCGCATAGGGCGTTCACATTACCGCCTCAGGTTGCAAGACCCAGCTTGGTTTTCGAGGCCAGCTTCTAAATCCCCTTCACTAACCAATTGGTTGAGGTTGGTGAGACAGGACAGGGCATCAGATGTCTGGTTCTCAGACTCCCAGGGCTGGGCAGCGGGCCCCCACATCTCCAACTTCACTGGCCCCTGGCTGCCGACACAGGACATAGATAAGGCCCCAGGGTGGAAGAGAAAAAGGGACTCACCAGCAGTTTTTGATTTAACATCATTAACAACCACTCTTTATTACCATTTACTGAGCAAGCATCTGCTGAGTGTTGGGTATGTTCTGGGGCTCAAGTAGAGACACGTGAATTCACATAAGACACGAGAATTGGCTGTTGCCAATAATCGCGGCTACAAGAGACAGCACAGGCCCCTCTGAGGCCTCAAGCACTTCTGGGTTTGAGGCCTGGTTTTGTGCGGTCACATGTTGATGAAGAGGAACCCCCCCACCCCGGCCCATCTCCACAGGAGCGCGTGATGCACGAAGAGCACCTGTGGCAGGTGGAGGCCCAGCTGGACTACCTGGCCCCGTTTCTGGCACAGCTCCCACCGGGAGAGAAGCTGACGCGCTGGCAGGCCGTGCGCCTCAAGGATGAGTGCCTCAGTGACTTCAAGCAGCGGCTCATCGACAAGGCCAACCTCATCCAGGCCCGGTTTGAAAAGGTGCAGCCAGGGCCCTGGCAGGGGAGGGGACCTCAGCATCCTCAACCAGAAAATGGGCCCAGGGCTGTTTGCTCACCATCTCACAGACTTGTGAGGGACTAATCGGGGGAGGGGGAGGATGTCAGTGCTTGGGGTGTCCCAATGACCGAGTTGTCCTTCCTCACACTTGTTCATTGGGTGGAAGGGTGGACGGAGAGAGGGAGCGGTGGGTGGATGGATGGAGCCTTATAACAGCTCCTAGTCCTTGACCCATTTCTGTTTGTCAGGTACACACCACGTAGTTCCCATGCATTGTCTAACTTAATCTTCACAAAGAGCTCTGTGGTGGTGGGGTGGGTTTTGCAGACAGCAAACTGGAAGCTCTGAAAATGTACCTTGACCAGAGTCACATGACTCTCAGTCTTGACCCCTGCTCTAACCTCGTGGACATGATATCCCTCTAAACAAGACCCCAGTGGCTCCAGGCCTGTGCTCCTCTGGCTCCTGTCAGTAGGGGTAGCGGGGCCGACCCTTGTAGGGATTTCAGCCTGCAGCCTGGCTAAGAGTCAGTCGTCATCAGCCCTCCTGCTCTCTCTTCCCTGTGCCCACAGGAGACCCAGGAGCTGCAGAAGCAGCAGCAGTGGTATCAGGAGAACCAGGTGACCTTGACGCCCGAGGATGAAGACTTGTACCTGAGTTACTGCTCTCAGGCCATGTTCCGCATCCGCATCCTGGAGCAGCGGCTCAATCGGTGAGGAGACGGAGGAGCTGAGAGGACCCACTAGGAGCCTGGAGCACTAGCTTTGTAACCCCTCACCACCTCTCGTTCCTCCCCTGATTTCAGACACAAGGAGCTGGCCCCACTGAAGTACCTGGCTCTGGAGGAAAAGCTCTACAAGGACCCACGCCTGGTGGAGTTACTGAAAATCTTCGTTTGATGCTTCTCAGTCCCCACACCTGTGGTCCTTTGCCCCTCCTGAGGCCTCAGTGAAGCTGCCAGAGAAAGAAACCTCCCCCAAAGCCTGGCCTACGTGCTCCCTATGCCCAGCTAATGACCATCCATCTGGGCACCTGGCCTCGCTGCCACACCACCTCCCTACAGCCATCTGTTCCTGCTTCTCCTGATTTTCCTGTAAATAAACACTTGTAATTTGCCATTTGTACCTCATGGTTCACAGGCCCCAGCACCAGCCTTTTTCTCCTTCCCTTCTTTATCTATGGCCTGGGACCACCTTTACAAGTCTTATTTAATACAGCAATGCCATCCCCATTTCACAGATGGCTAATTAGTGGCTGATAAGAAGAGGCGCCGGGATCCAGTCCCTTGCAGTCTAGCATCAAGACGCCAAGTTCTGGGGCACACACCTTGGGCTTGCCATTCCCACTTTGTGAGCTGGGCCACCCTAGTGGTGGTGGGGTGGTGGGTATGCGATGACCCTCATTTTGCAGACAAGAAACTGGAAGCTCTGAAAATACACCTTGTCCAGAGTACGTGGCTGTCTAAGTCTTAACCCCAGCTCTGACCTCATGGGCATGATATCCCTCTAAACGTGGTTCCAGTGGCTCCCTCCCAAGACATTTTTGTGACCCCTGCCTCTGTTCCTCTGACTTCCGTGGGTAGCGGCCCCAGTTCACGGCGGATCACGACCCTTCCCTCAGCCCACTCCACCCACGAGTCCCAAACGAAGTCGGCCTTTCTCGGGTTCCAGGTTGGTGGTCCGCCTAAGGGTTCAGCCGACTCATCCATTCATTGAGGCCGAGGCCGTAGGGGCTTCCCTCCAGGGCTCCACGACTGACTCGGACCCGGAGTCAGACTCCGTTTCCCTCTACGCCTCCTATGGGGGACTCAAGCCGGCGTCCGAGCCAGGGAGGGGAGGCAAAGTCTTCAGAGCACGGAAACACCGCCCCTGAGCAAAGGTAAGAAATAGGAATTACCGCAAAGTGCTGACTAAGGCCTCGTCCCCACTTCGCTCCAATCCAAGATGGAAGGTCCGAGGCGTCACGCTGCTCCCGACGTCCCCTTCCCATTGGCTATCCTGGAATTGGTTTTCCAATAATGCGGACGCTGATTGGTCAACCCGAGACGGTTGCTAAAGGGATTGGCGCAGCAGCCCTTGGAGGGCGTCTCAAATTTTGAAAATGCAAACTAGGTTCGTGGAAGAGATGGAAAGGGGAGGACAGGGAAACCTCGAGGCGGAGGCGGGATCAAGGACACGGCAGCTCGCATTGGTTCGTTAGAGGCCGAGGGGCGGCTCTTGAACGCTCCTTCCTCGTGATTAGTCCAATTCAGGAAAAGGGGGCGGGTACTTAGGAAAAGCGGCAGAAGCGCCTGCTTCTATTGGTCAAACCCGGAGGCGGGTGGGGCGCTCGCGGCGGCTGATTGGTGCGGGAGGTGAGGAAGGCGAGGCTCTGAGCCGGAGGTTTTGTTGTGAGGGTCGGTTGTCAAGCAGCGGCCAATCAGGCCAGGGGATGGAGGCAAGTGGGGGTCGCGCCTGGAGCGGAGCCTCGGCCTCCCGAGCCGCAGCTGCAGGTGGGGTGGACGCGGGGTCGAGGGGGCGAGGAGGCGAGGGGAGGATGAGCCCCGGGCTGGGCCGAGCCAGGCGGGGCCAGGACAGGCTGCGGCGGAGAGGGCTCTGGGCGGAGGGAGGCTGCAGCCTGTGCCCCGTAAGTTGAGAGGAATGGGAGGATTAGGCGAGGCCGAGGGACCAGCCCCAGCTTCGGGAGGGGTGGGACCGGCGCGGAGGCCGGAGGGGAAAAACCAGGGAGGCCGGAAGCAGAGCCGGGGGTCTAGCAGGAGGAGGGGTGATGAATAGGGACACAAGAATCAAGAGAGTGAATGAATGGGGATACTGTTAGCGCAGGGGAAGGGGAGAAAAGAGGGTCTGGCGAGGCAGGGGCCAAGTTAGGGAGCCCAGGAGACAGGATGTGCACGCATGGGGGACACAGGCGGCAGGGAGAAGGAGGAGTGAATGGAGGACTAGAGAGGCAGAACTGGGGAACCCAGGAGAAAGGGGAGGGCGAGGATAGGGTTCGTGGGAGGGAGGCTTGGAGGAAGGGGATAGGAGGCTCCATGAGGTCGCCTTTTAGAGTTGAAGAGTCATACCGACTCACGACCAGACTGAAGGCCTAGTTCCCAGCACTGTCCTTGGGAATTGCAGGGACCCGGTGTAGTTCCCTTGATACGAACTGGACCCCTAGGGCCCTCTTTGAGACTGTCCCCAGAGAAGACTTCAATGACTATCTCTAGGGTGCCTCTGATGGGCCCCTAAACTTAGCCTCTGACTCCGCCCCCTTCCCATACGTCAGAGAAACAGTAACTCCCAGCAATCTATCCGAACTGCAGACATGTGGTCTTCCCCGCCCCACCGCAGCTGCTGCATTTCAGGCAGCCAGCTTCCTGGAACAGAGCCTTCTCCCATCATCCTGGCCTCTGGGAGGACCTTCTTTTTCCCTGTGTTCCAAGTCACCCTGCCTGAGGTACCCCCTCTCCAGATTCTCAAACCCAGTTTGCAGTGCATCTCTTGGCTCTGGTGGTTTTGGTGGGTGTTTGTCTTTATCAAGTGGCCTTGGTCATCCAGGGAGCTGCATCTGCAGGTCTGCAAACCCAGGGACCCCTGAGCTCCCCCTGGGTATTTGCTAACAAGCCATCACCTCTGTTTGTGTTCCAGCCCAGTGTTGAGCTGGGATGGCTCAAGCCTGACATTCCATGACCCAGGATCCCAACAGTCACGCACGGGCTGCTGCTGTGGATGATTTAAAACGACGAGGTGGTCCGGGGCTGGGAGACGAAGCATTCCCTCTGCCTGGATGTGTGGAAACTCCCTGCCAACTTGATTGGCGGATCTGGGGGGGGATCCACCCCCACCCCACAAGGAAAGCACAGTCTATTGTGGGTGGAACTTCAGGTGCCAGCCAGCTGAAGGATGGCCACCCCTGTGGTCACCAAGACGGCCTGGAAGCTACGTAAGTGGTTTTCTTTCTCACCCCATTTACCCTGATAGCTGTTTGTTGCTGGGTGGCCTGAACCCCCAACTGTGTCTCCAGTTCTTGGCACAGGGGGAGACTCCAGGCTTTGGAGTAAAGTAGACCAAGATGCAAATCATGCCTTTGGCATTTTGTAGCTGGATGACATTGGCCGGGTGATTTACCTGTCTGAGGCTTAGTTTCCTGTCTGTGCAAGGAGATAATCACGCCTCCATTCTAGAGTTGCTGTGAGATTCAAGTGAGAAAATGAACATAATGAAGCACTTAGCAGGATTTCCAGTTAGGCTGGCAGGCGGAATGGGGCAAGAAATCCTGAAAGATGTTCTTGGCGTTTTCAGACGTCTCACAAGTCAAGCTCCCCCGTCAGATGAGGGCATCTTGGGCTGGGGGCTGGGGTGAGAGGGTAGGCAGAGGGATGCTGATAGCCTCTGGAATGTACCTGAGCCCGGGCACCACCCACCCCCACCGTTACTCTATACTGACAGCTCTAAACTCTTTTGTCTTAGGACACCTTTATACTCTTAAAAATTATTGAGGACCCCAAAGAGTTTTTGTTTATGGGAGTCACATCTATCAATATTTACCGTGTTAGAAATTAATACTGAGACATTTTAAAACACAAGAATGCAGAAACACGCCGTTAGTGATGATGTCCTCACATGTCATATATCTCCTGGAAAACTCCACCATATTCTTGTGAGCAAATGAGAGTATAGAAGTCAAATTCCATCTTAGTGTTATGATAAAAGTAGTTTTGTCCTCTTGGACCCCCAAAAGGATCGTGAGGATCCCAGTGTTCTCCAGATCATATTTTGAGACCTGTTGCTCTACACGTTGGCGCTTCTGTGGGCTGTACCCCGCCTGTAATAACTGGGTGGCATAGATCTGGTGTGTCCGAACTGGCCACCTTCTGCTATGCGCTGTCCCTGGGCTGTTTTCAGAAGCTGGGGCAAGGCTTCTTCACTTTTTTAACTGTGAGAATCTGGGCAAAACTCTTTGCTGGGCCTCAGCGTCCTCATTTGTAAATGAGAGGTTTGGACCATTTTCAAATTGTTCCTCAGCCCTAGGGTTCTGGGAGAATCCTGTTATGGGCTCCCAAGGAGGGTATACTTTGGACAGAGTGGCTTTGTATTTATTGGGGTTATGAATGTATACCTTCAACAGCTGTTTTTCCTGAGAAACCAGGAAAGAACCAGGCACTGGGGAGACAGTGGGGGACAGAATAGACAACGTCCCTATGCAGCGGGGCTCAGAGCCTGGGGAGGGCAACAGGCAGGAATCAGATAATCACACTGACCCATCTCTCCTTGGAACCCAATTCCAAGCTGGAACAGTTAACAGTTGTGCTTTGAATCAGTTAACTAGGTGATGAGGGGTGGGGGTAGGGGAGTGCTGTAGGCTGCCTAAACAGCATGTGCAAAGGCCCTGAGGCAGGAAGCTTGGTGCATTGGAAGGCCTCAGAAGAGGCCATGGGCTGCAGCACAGCAGTGGGGAGAATGTGGTGTCACATAGGCTGGTGAGGACATGTGTCTACAGGACCCCAGCCCTTCTGAGGTTTCGGCTTTATCTGAAGGGCAAGGCCAAGCCCTCAAAGCATTCAAGTGGGAGGTGATGTGATCAGGCATATTGGGCATCTGCTGACAATTTCATGTGCACAGCAGTTTCCATGGATATAAACTGTCTGAGAGCCCAAGCCCAAATGACCTCTGGCTCCTTGTGGCTCTAGAGTCTGGGGAGGATCAGAACGTGCTTGGCCAGCGTGAGGTCATTGAAACCTAGTTCTTTGCATCTTCTGTTTGGGGTGCAGGTGCGCAGTGCCTCTGGCCAGAATGCAGTGTTCCCCCAGCTCTGGCTGGGATGTGGGGTCCAGGTTGTGCCACCTGAGCTTGGGAAACTAGCATGGGCCTGTGCCACAGGGTAGAGCAGCAGCCATCAACCTGGCCTGCTGTGAGGATTTTTGTTTGTTTTTATTTGTTTGTACATTTAAGTTCAGTACCCAGGCCTGGGCCATTGCTGGATGCTGTCCTTCAGGCCAGAGTGGGAGCTCTTGGGCCAGTGCCCTATGCCGAGGCCTCTGCCTGGTGCTTGAGGTGTGCCCCCCTTTCCCCACCCCACCCCCTGGTCCCTCCAGGGGCTCCAATCAGTCCCCTGCTCAGGCTGCTTGCAGGCGGGTGGTCTGAGCCCTTCTAGAAGGGCCCAACCTTCAAATTCTTCTCACCCTAAAGTCTGTGGTTCTGCAGGCTGGATGTCCTGTATCAGGGACCATGTGATCAGGCTGGAGTGTGAAGACAAGAAACTTATCACTATCCCTCCCCACTGTCTCTTAGCGCCCGGCCTAGAGCAGGTACCCAGGAAACATTTATATCATGCATTAATGGCTGTCTCTGGGGGCAGTAGTCCTGAGGTATAGAGAGGGGTGGCAGTGCGTCCAGGAGGCCCAGTGCAGTGGGGGCCAGCCAGGACTTTCCCTGGGAAGGGTGAGAGCTGGGGTGGGCAGTCAGGCCTCTAGGTGGGTCACACACAGAGGGCAGCGCATGCGGGGAGTGTCTTCAGGGAAGGGGAGAGGACCCCAGGCTGGGGATCAGAGTGCTCAGGGGGAAGGTGGTTTGCCCTCTAGCTGGGTTGGGCCGTCAGTTTGGCCCAGCAGAAGCTCTTGAACATGTAAGTGTCCGTGACCAGAGCCCCAGAGCATCCAGGCATCTGTCCCTACAGTGTGCAGAGGACAGAAGGCTCCTTGGCTGAGGTGCGGACCAGAGAGAGGCCCAGCTTCCTCGAATCCAGTGGTGGGGTCCCCAGGGCCCTGGCTCAGGTCTGGGCCTGCTGGGAGCTCTCGCCCTGCTGGGGCTGGCCTAGCCGGGCCTTGAGGTGGGGTGTTGTCTGTGAGGTCGAGCCTGGAGCCTGGCCCCCTGGGCAGCTCTGACAGCCCCTGTGAGCCACGCCACCTGGCAAACATCCCTCCTGGGCCCAGCTTCCCAGCCTTCCTGCCGTCTGAAGCGGGCACCACAGAGACCCCCAGGCAGGGTGGAGGCCAGAGCAGGTGTCCAGGAGGGGCCTCTGCAGGGCAGCCACAGCGGCCTCTCCCTCAGAGGCACCCACGCCGGCCTCGCAGCTGCCTCAGGGCGTCAGCGCGTTGGGGTTTTTCCTCCTCTGTGTGTGGAGACCTGTTTCTTCCCTCTGCGTTCTCAGGAGGAGCTACTCAGGCCCTGGCTCGGAGGCCTGGGCTGCCTCTTGGTTCCTTGCCCATGTTTTGTTCCCTGGGGGCCCTGGCAATGTCCCCTGAGACATGCGTCTGCTGCCCCCCCCCCCAAGTCCAAGCCAGGGGCCCTCGTGGCTGCCCACAGTGACCTTGCCTCCCGCTCTGTCCAGTCGGCCCTCATACCTAGACCCCTCAGGCGGCTGCGTCCTGCTCCCTCCTCACCCAGCCCACCCTCCTATGCCCTCCTGGGCCCCAGTGCCCGCTCTCCATGGCGTCTGGTCCTCGGCCTGCCGAGCAGCCGCGAGCACTCAGCCCCTCGCAGCAGCCCACAGGCATGTCCTCACTGAACCCTCAGTAGCCCAGTGAGCCAAGCACTGTTATTATCCCCATTTACCCGACGAGGAACCCAGCACTCAGAGAGGGTGAGCGACTTGTCTAAGGCCACAGCCTGCAATAGCAGAGCCCAGACCAGAGCCCAGCCCGTGATTCTGAAGCTGCGGGCTGAAGCCCTGGCTGAGCTCACCTGGGGATGGCTCGTCTGCGGTTGACATGCACGGTTCTGAAAGTGTGTTCCCCAAAGCAGGAACACCACGCGGTGGCTGAGAGGCGCTTAGGTGGTACATGGGTCAATATTTTTTATTTTAATAATTGTTTTCATTTTTCTTTTTGTATCATAGAAAAAATAGAATGAACATATCAAGCTTATAATTTCATGCATATCATTACTTAAACGACACAGCTAAATAAAAATAGCAAGTCAGTTTTAAAAATTGAGCATAGTAAGTCAATAGCCGTACCCGTGGGTATACAGAAGAATGAAAAAAATCATGAGGCCTAAGGGAAGGATGGGAATGACTGAAGTTGAGAAATAGTCATTTCTGTCTCAGGCCCAAACTCTGCCTCGTCCCACGGCTCATGGCGGGTGTCTGGGCACCAAAGGGGAGCCGCAGGGGGCAGAGCCCTCCCGCTGGGCTTCGGGTGCCAGGGCTGGTGGCCGAGCAGGGCAAGGCCTAGCCCTCCTCCATGTGGCCTGTCAGGCCCCTGACTGCCTTGTCCCTCTGCTCTTTCCTGTATAGAGGAGATCGTGGCCCACGCCAGCAACGTGTCCTCGCTGGTGCTGGGCAAAGCCTCAGGCCGGCTGCTGGCCACAGGTGGGGATGACTGCCGTGTCAACCTGTGGTCCATCAACAAGCCCAACTGCATCATGGTGAGGCTCGGCCGGCAGGCAGGGCTGGGGAGGGGTGGGTGGGCAGGCCAGGGTTGGGGGCTGGGAGTGGGCAGCTTTGCAGGAACCCAGCACATCAGTGCCTTCCCCAGCCGTCCGCTCAGGAAGGCCCAGGACAACCCTGATGGCTGGGACAGTGACCCGTCCTCAGGAATGCGGGGAGGGGGGGTCACCTGGCCATGGGACAGAACTCTGGGGAGCCTGTGTGAGAATGCTAAAATAATCCCACAGACCCGAATTTGAGCCTCGCCTGCCCACTGGCCTATCCGCTTGCCTGTCAGTTACACGTGCGGCTGTTTTGATTCATTCCCCACCTCATTCCACAAAAAGGATCTGAGCGCCCCTGGTTGGAGCTGATTAGAGGACTGGTTCTTTAACAGTGTTACCGAACTTAGGTCTGGCTGCTTGCAGCTTGGAAGCCAATACTCGAGAGGCAAGTGTTGGTTGAAAGGTAAGGTTGCTTTGTTCAGGAGGCCGGCAACTGGGGGGAAGGCAGACACGTATCCAGTGGCCAACTCCCCCCCGTTGATCAGAGGGCAAGAACTTTTAAAGGAGAGTTTCAGGGGTATGTAGGTGCTGGGAGGGTGCCATTGCAGAGCAGCACAGCCAGCTCTGACAGTCATCTTGAAATTGGTCATGCAGTGGTCTGATCAGCATCTTTAGTACCGGGGTCTGTTTGTCCCCATTTCTTTGAGGCCAGTTCTTGGAAGCAGCAGTTCTTGGTCATGGCTATAATCTGGTCGTCATGTGGTCAACTTCTTCCACCTGGTGGGAATTTCAGTATCACAGCTCAAAAGATATGGTTCAGATTATTATCCATAGCCCTTGAAGAGGAACTGAAGGTCCTTGACTTTGTTTAATGACTAAGCTATTATTATTTGGTCTTGTTTGACTGCTTTCCTTTGATGCTTCTGCATTTTCCTCACTTCTCTGATTAAATTTATTCTTTGACAGAAGTTTCTCTACAGACAAAAGGCAGACAGAGGACATGCGGGGAGGTGTGTCTGTCCTAGGAAGGCCCCATAGGGTCCTTCTCCATTTCAGTGGCACTCTCTCCCTGTACACAACTATATTCAATGCCAAAAACTGTTTTCCAAAACAGGAAGGTGTAAAGGAGGGAAAAAAATAACGAAAATGAATCACATATAGTTTGATTATCCAAAGACCATTACATTTGGTATTTTGGTCTGTGCCCTTCTAGGTACGCATGCATGTGTGTGCAGACTTGTGCCTGTATGTACACACGCACACATGCAAACATGCCTGCGTGTACACACACAGAAACGTATAACAGTATGTTTCCAGAACACTATCTTACTCTTCTGTAGCCTGGTTTTTTTTTAAAAATAACAACATCGTCAGCATTTTCCTGTGTCCACCAATATCCTTTTACGACATGATTTCTAAAAGCCTCGCAGTATTTCATCGCAGGGATGAGCTTGGCCACGCCTGGTTCACAGCGTGGAAGTCATTGCCGGGTTTTTGGCTCTGCTCAGCCGCAGTGGGGAGCATCTTCCTCTCCCTAAATCTTTGAGCAGATCTGCGACCTTCACATTGAATCTGTGGGTGTGGCATGTTTTTTTTTGTAAATTTATTTTATTTATTTATTTTTGGCTGTGTTGGGTCTTCATGGCTGCTCGCGGGCTTTCTCTAGTTGCGTCGAGCGGGGGCTACTCCTCGCTGCGGTGCACAAGCCTCTCACCGCGGTGACCTCTCTTGCTGCGGAGCACGGGCTCTAGGCACACGGGCTCAGCAGTTGTGGCACGTGGGCCCCAGAGCGCAGGCTCAGCAGTCGTGGCACACGGGCTTAGTTGCTCCGCGGCCTGTGGGATCTTCCTGGACCAGGGCTCGAACCCCTGTCCCCTGCACTGGCAGACGGACTCTCAACCACTGCACCACCAGGGAAGCCCCCTGTGGCATGTTTTAAAAAGCTTTCAAAACATATTGCCAAACTGTCCTCTGGAAATCAATTTACATTCTCACCGGCAGCACAGAAGCCTGCCCTCTCCCGCCACAATGTTGCAGCACAGGGCAGTATCAGTCTTTTGACTCTTTGCCAAGTAAAGATAAAGATAAAAAGCGGCGGGAGGTGATATTTATTTATTTATTTATTTACGGGAGGTGATATTTATTTATTTATTTATTTATTTATTTGGTTGCACGGGGTCTTAGCTGCAGCAGTTGGGCTTCGTAGTTGCGGCCTGTCGGCTCCTTCGTTGCAGCACGCAGGCTCCTTAGTTGCAGCTCCTTAGTGGTGGCACGCAGGCTCCTTAGTTGTGGCATGCATGTGGGATCTAGTTCCCCGACCAGGGATCGAACCCCGGCCCCCTGCATTGGGAGTGCAGGAGTGCAGAGTCTTATCCACTGCGGCAACCAGGGAAATCCCGGGCGGTGATATTTATTAGTAGAAACTTAATCAGCTTAGTGTTCTTGTGAGGTCCAGTGGACAGTTGAGATCTGACCCGAACCACGGCCAAGGTTAAGGACAGAACTGAAAGTGTTTTGCTTCACTTTGCTTTGGGGGTTCAAATGTGTTTCCCCTCTCTGAAATGGCAAAGTAACATACACCAATTGAAAAAGAATCAACAGAGGCTGACAAAAAATGGACATGAAGTGACCTCCATGCTCTCGCCCTCAGAACAGCACAGTGGACAGCGTGGGGTCTCTCCTCTAGACTAAGCCGCTTACACCAGGTGTAGCTCGCAGGCCACCAGCAGGCCTCATCCCCTCACTCGCCACAGAGCAGGCCTCTCAGTGCCTCAGACTCACCAGGTTCTTTCTCACCTCAGGTGTATACGCACGCTACCACCTCTGCAGGCAGTCTTTGCATTTCTGTGTGTTTTTGACTATGAGTGAACTTGTATAGCTCCCTGACCCACACATCCCTCCCTGGAGACAACCGCGGCTCCCAATGCCTCTGTGTCCTTCCAGGATTGTTTTATACATTTGCAAGCAAATGTGTATGCCTGGTCCCCTTCCCCTTCTTAGTTTGCACAAATGCTATCAAGCGACATATACTGTCCTCCACCTTTTCTCACCTGAGAGCATCATGGAGATTAGTCTTTCTCATATTCAGAGGGTGCCTCGTTCATCCTTGTAGCTGAATGCTATTCCATTGCGTGGGTGGCCTCAGCTTATCTAATCAGTTTCCTGTGATGGGCATATATATTGTTTCCAGTCTCTTGTCAGATTCACGGCAAAGAATGACCTTGGGTCTGTGTTGTTTCACGTGTGTTGAGTGTGTGTGGGGTAAGCCCCAAGGTGGAGTGCCTGGTGTGCAGGGAATGTGCATTTCTAATTGTGGATAGATTTTTGCCTAATTGCCCTCCATGGAGTTTCTACCCATTTATACTCCTGCTGGTGATACTGGGGAGTCGGGCAAGCTGCTTGTAACTGTCTGGCCTTTGGGTAGTTCTGCTGAGGAGCAGTTTTCCCCTACTGTCCCCAGTTCCCATGGGAACATGGTCTTAGCAAACGCTGATGGCATCACCACTGGGCATTCGGTGGCCAGTGCTGTACGGGGAGTGACAGACACCACGAATTTCAGATTCCAGCCTCCTCTCCAGAAAGCTGGAAGTGCCAGCACCTCCCACCCCCATCCCTGGGCTCAGCCCTGCCCAGCTCTGGCCTGGTCTGAATTGGGGGGAGCCTCTGTGTCTCCCAGCAGAGTCACTCCCAGGTCCCCTGGGTTCCAGAGCCCCTGCCTGAGAACGTGGCTGGGTCCTCCAGAGGGGGCCACCTCTGGGGATCCGCGCGTTCCAGAGGGGCGAGGTGTGTGCCGCTGACGAGCCAGGCCTCAGTTCTGCCGTGGTTTCCCCTCCTGAGGGCTGGGCCGGGCGGAGAGTGGAGATGGGAGCACAGCCCAGGTGGGCGATGCTTTGGACTTGGGACTAAAAGGTCAGCTGCCCCCCTCCGAGGGGCCCAGGGCCACTTCTGCAGGTGATGTTCATGTCAAGAGCACGACTGGGGTCTGGCCCACTTTTAGCCCTGGGAGCCGAGAGGCCTGGGGGTGGCTCGGTCTAGCACAGCATCCCTGCTTGACGTGCCTCCCAGGGATCCAGATTTTAGGGCCGTAGCTGGGGGTCTGTTCACGCAGAGTGCTGAAGCTGCCACCCTCTCTTCACAGAGCCTGACGGGTCACACGTCCCCAGTGGAGAGCGTACGTCTCAACACCCCTGAGGAGCTCATTGTGGCCGGTTCCCAGTCGGGCTCCATCCGCGTCTGGGACCTGGAAGCTGCCAAAAGTAGGTGTCCGCACTTGCCTTCCCCACACGCACACCTGCAGTCGTGCTTGTCTTCGGCTTTGCTGTCCAGCCGCTTCCTCCAGGAAGCCTGTCCTGACTAGGTTTGGTGCTTTTCTCCTGGGGCACTGACCGGACAGTGTGGCGACCCCCCACCCCTGTTGACCTGGCAGCAGTGACGTGCATTGCTGTCTGAGTGCTGCCACTAAGGGGGCATTCTGTAAATGTCTGAATGATGGACAAATGTGTGCATGAGTGGGTGGGTGTCTGTGGATTCAGAACCTGGACTGACATCAAGTGCCACCAGGGACCACGCAGGACTCGTAAATGAGTGAGGGGGCTGTGTGCGGAGAACTGGGGTGTGTACCCCGCTCCCGAGGGTCCCCACTCAGCTCCAGCTAACTGTTGCCTGCAGGAATGGGGCCTGGGCGGCCAGACTTTCTGTTTCCTTGTGCTTTGTTTGTTTTAATTTAGTTTTCATCTTCATAGAAGTTATGCATAGTCTAAAAAGTCAAATGCTGGTAGTTCACAAATGGTCACAATGGAAAGAGGAAGCCTTGCCCCACTCCGGCCCACTCCAGGGTCCTCAGCCTTCTGTCCTTTCACCTGGTGAGTGCTAATCGCCTCCGCTTTTCCAAACAATGTGGATATACTGCAGTTTCTTTCCTTTTTAAAAACACTTCATACATTAGCTGTGCCTTCCTCATACAGAAAAGGAGAATTGAGCTCTCTCGTTGCTACCCCGGCTCTGTCACTCACAACATTTCCCCCCATCCTCCCTGAATCACCTTTTAAATACTCAGTGTTTATATTATCAGGACCTATAGATATTCAGAGCTGATTGTATGTATTTCTTTTCTTCTGATAACTTTGTTTCCTTGGAATTAATAGTTGTTCTTTTTTTCATCTGCATGTTTTCTGTGTCTTTGTTACTAATCCAGCCCCAACTTCTCTGCCAGAAGAGGAAGGCTTCTCCTTGAGTTTACCCCCAAACACATCCCATCATTGAAGTATCTCTTCCCAGAGCCTCTGTCCCCAAGTCCTAGTGGCCTGGGAGCTCCCAGGCCTGCAGCCCAGCTGCCATCCTGGGGCCCTTGTCTCCTCCCCTGGGAACTCTCTCTGACTCTGCCACACCGGATCCCACGTTGTCACTTTTCTTGTTTCCCCCCCTCTTTTAGATGTGGCTCACTCTTTCATAGCTTACTGTGAAAGGGTACGCGGCAAGCACAGTTTTAGAGGCTGAAAATGACTTTATTCTTTTTTTTTAATAAATTTATTTATTTTATTTTTGGCTGCGTTGGGTCTTCGTTGTGGCGTGTGGGCTTTCTCTAGTTGCAGCGAGTGAGGGCTACTCTTCGTTGCGGTGCACGGGCTTCTCTTTGCAGTGGCTTCTCTTGTTGCAGAGCATAGGCTCTAGGCATGTGGACTTCAGTGGCTGTAGCGCGTGGGCTTTAGTAGTTGTGGCATGTGGGCTCAGTAGTTGTGGCTCGCGGGCTCTAGAGCGTAGGCTCAGTAGTTGTGACGCACGGGCTTAGTTGCTCCGTGGCATGTGGGATCTTCCCGGACCAGGGCTCAAACCCATGTCCCCTGCATTGGCAGGCGGATTCTTAACCACTGCGCTACCAGGAAAGTCCCTGAAAATTACTTTATTCTAAAACCACCCCCCTTTTATTTTTAAGAGTTTGAGTATAGAATTCTAGATTGGGAATACTTTTCCCTCCGAATTGTGAAGGTGCAGCTCCGTTGCCTTTTAGGTTCCAGGGTTGCTGTGGGGAAGTCAGTGCCGTCTCATCCCAGATCCCTCTCATGGGACCTGCGTCTTTCCTCCTTCTGCCTCTCTCTCTTTACAGGTTTGTAGGATCTTCGTCCCAGTGTCCTCAGGTTTCACAGAATAGGCCTTGGTGGGCCTATTCTCATCCCTATGCTGGATCCTCACTGGGGTCTTTTGGTCTATAAACTTGTGCCCTCAGTTCTGGGCCAAGTGGGGAGTCCCGCCTTCCCCGGAAAGGGGGCTGCCTCTCAGCCTTGGTGGCTGTTGCCACATGGCAGTGTGGGCGCAGTGCTGCCAGCTGTACAGATTTTTCAAGTGAAGCTGGGAATCTGGACATTTATGTGGAATCCACCCATTTCTGAAGGTTGACAGCTAATTCAACGTATTTTTCAAGGGCTTCCCTGGTGGCACAGTGGTTAAGAATCCGCCTGCCAGTGCAGGGGACACAAGTTTGAGCCCTGGTCCAGGAAGATCCCACATGCCGCAGAGCAATAAGCCCGTGTGCCACAACTACTGAGCCTGCGCTCTAGAGCCCATGCTCCGCAACAAGAGAAGCCACTGCAATGAGAAGCCCGTGCACCGCAACAGAGCAGCCCCCGCTTGCCGCAACTAGAGAAAGCCCGCATGCAGCAGCGAAGACCCAACGCAGCCAAAAATTAATTAATTACTTAATTAATTAATTTAAAATAAAACCAAAAACATATTTTTCAGAACACTCTGCAGGCTGACACTCAAAGGTCCAAGTAAAACCTGTTTGCTCCCTGCTTTTTGCCAACCTCTAGTCTGGACCTTCCAGCATGCCAGGTGGGAGGCCATCCCCTACCTGAAGGACAGGAGAGGAAAGGATGACATGGATTTTGCCGAGTCTGCCTCTTCCAGAAGAGATGTTCCCCTTGCCTGGCTGAGACTTGAAGGTCATTCCAGGCCTCTACTCTGGTGCTTGCTCTACCTCTGCTGCAGGATGGTGGCCATTGGCCACGCATGCCTGGTGGCTGGGTTCATTCTGCTCTTGTATAGGTAATCCTCAAGAAATGACCTCAACCCGAGCCTCTTGGGTGATGCTTGCCCACGCAGTGACGGGCTGTTTAAGAAAGACAGAACCCCGGGACTTCCCTGGTGGTCCAGTGGTTAAGAATCCTCCTTCCAGGGCTTCCCTGGTGGCGCAGTGGTTGAGAATCTGTCTGCCAATGCAGGGGACACGGGTTTGAGCCCTGGTCTGGGAAGATCCCACATGCCGCGGAGCAACTAGGCCCGTGGGCCACAACTACTGAGCCTGTGCGTCTGGAGCCTGTGCTCCGCAACAGGAGAGGCCGCGATAGTGAGAGGCCCGCGCACCGCGATGAAGAATGGCCCCCACTTGCCGCAACTAGAGAAAGCCCTCGCACAGAAACGAAGACCCAACACAGCCAAAAATAAATAAAAAAATAAAAAATAAAAATAAAGGAATTCTTTTAAAAAAAAAAAAAAAGAATCCGCCTTCCAATGCAGGGGACATGGGATCAGTCTCTGGTCGGGGAACTAAGATCCCACATGCCGCGGGACAACTAAGCCTGTGCACGCAACTTCTGAGCCCGCACACTCTGGAGCCCACGTGCCACAGCTAGAGAGCCTGCGTGCTGTGACTAAGACCTGTCGCAGCCATAAATAAATAAACAAACAAACAGACAGAGCCCCAGGCCCTCTTAGATAATGAAGAGGGGCTTCATGCTTCGTATCTCAGCACACGGTCCCACTGCCTGGCCACACACAGGACCCACAGTGCGGGGGCATCGCTGGACAAGGGGCCAGGGAGGAGCAAGCCTGAGCTGGCTGGGCTCCAGCTGAGAAAGCAGAAAGGCTCGGGCAGAAGGCAGTTCATTTCCTGGGAAGCCTCTGCCTGGACCCAGATCCCGGTGGAGGGCACCAGCCATTCACCATTCACTGAGGAGCAAGGGAAAAAGAGAAGCCAAGGGCCGTGATTTCTCAGCCATGACTTTCATGCATAAGGGAATGTGAGGAATTTCTTGAGGTGGGCAAAGAATGGAAACTGAAGACCTCTGGAATTCCTGAGCCTTGGACTCCCAGAGCTGGCTGCTCTACAAGGAGCCTGTTACGCAGCCCAGACCCCACTCCCGGAGAGCCTGACTCAGTGGTGGGATGGGCCCAGACTCTGGCTTTCATAAGCTTCTAGGTGGTTCTGATGCAAAGCCAGGTTGGCACTGTCTCCTTATTTGATAGATGGACAAACTGAGGCTCAGGGAGGGCCCTGAACTTGGTAAAGACTCTGTGGCTGGGGGTGGCGGAACCTGGGACTTCAATCCTGGTGTCAAGACTCCCATCCCAGTGTTGTCCGCCCTGCCATTTGCGGGGGGTTCAGCGATGGAAGAGAAACTTGCCCTTAGCATCCTCGGCAGGAAGAGCTAAGACCTCAGGCCCACCTCCACGCCCAACCCACCACAGTGTGAATGGAAATGATACAGAGGCAAACTGGCACCCCACATGCAGGAAGGGGTTCTTAAAGGGCTGCCTTACTGTCACATCAGTTGCCCATCACTGGAGGGTTCAGCTACTTGGCTGGAAGGGCTTAGAGATTCCCATGTGAGGCAGACAGACCCCGGAGACCCCTCCACTCTGCAGCTCCTGGATCCTGCGACCAAGTCCAGCCTCAGGAGGCCTGCCGAGAGCCCTCCTGGGACAGAAGACCAAGGGCAGAAATCACGCCAGAAGAATGTGTTCCTGCCTGCTTTCCACAGAGCAGCCAGAGGGCGAGGGTGGGTCAGCCCAGGATCCCACAGGAAGGCATGCTTCACGAATGTGAACCTGCCACATCCTCTCAGGGTGGGCCAGGATTTTGGAAGCCTGGCTTGTGGGATGCAAAGCAGGTGGGCTGGCGGTGGTGGTGTGGACTGGGGCAGGAGCCAGATGAGTCTCCTCCCTCCAGGGCGTGGACTGGGCAGCATGTGCCCGAAGCCCCCTTGGCCAGCAAGGCAATGCTGAGCCCCCGAGACAACTACAGAGAGTGAGGAGGGCAGCTGCTCAGGTTTTGGTGTGGTTGAATCTTGTCCTTAAAGCATTACATCTGGGGTCTGCTTGAACACCTCCTCCAACAGAGAGCTCACCACCTCACAAGGCAGCCTGTTTCACCTTGGCGCAAACCTAAGGACGGCTGGACTGCCACACCCCTTGGCACCAGCACTCCTGGGGTGATCAGTTTCATTCAAACAGCGGAATTATAAATCTTATAAAAAGCAAGACACATGAGGCCAGAGAGAAGAGGCAAACTTGAGTGGTACCAGAGAACACTCTGGGACAGAAACACAAGGTTTGCCTGCAGCCTCCCTCATCTGCCACCCACTAACATCCTGCTCAACGACCACCTCCTCCAAAAAGCCCCCCTGGATTTCTCTTTTCAACCTAGCAGCTTCTCCCCCAGCTTGGACCTCTCCTGCATCTCTCTCCTTGCACTGTCTTGGGTGTGGTGGGATGCCTGGCAGACCATAAGCTCCATGTCCACATCCACAGGGCCTGAACCAAGTGCCATAGTTAACCTGGCTCTGCTGACTCTGGGGCTTCACTCTCATGAGAGCATGCTGGGACAAGCCCAGAGGTGCAAGCTGTGGGGAGCTTGTAGGGAGTTTTCTGAGGGCTCGGGTAATGGCAGAAATGGCTGGCATCTCTTGAGAGGAAAATAGGAAAGTTAGTTGTTAGGGTGGTAGGACTCTGGTTGGTTTTCCTCCCTGTTTTGAAAGTCTGTGCTACTGTTGTGTTTTTCTGTGTAGTCAGTATGAAAGCACACACACAAACGAACACAACGGCCCTCGCTCCACCAGCCATCCTGTTTGCCTCTCACGCCATTGTCTCTGCTCTCTTCCTTGTTAGTCCTTCGCACACTTATGGGACACAAAGCCAACATCTGCAGCCTGGATTTCCACCCGTATGGCGAGTTTGTGGCCTCGGGTTCCCAGGACACGAACATCAAGGTGAGCCACCACTCTGCACCCTGGCTCTCCCGCCGGGCCAAGCAGCGGGACCGGGACGGTGTGTCCCATCTGGGGTGGGGGGTGGGCTTCGGCTCTTTGGGGGACATCTTCCCCCTGTGTGGCAGCATCCATGCCCTCCCAGGGCAGGGATGTGGAAGCGTTTGCCAGACATTTCTGCTCGGGATGCCCAGCTTTAGTGAGCGGTTTCCAGACCCCTGTCACTTGGGGCTGTAATGACCTGGAGGTGCCCAGAGCCCCTCTCTGCTCATGGCCACATGTTGCCCTCTGACCCAGGCTCCAGGACTGAGCTTGGCTAGGCCTCCCCAGCCCAGCCCACCTTGGTTGTGACCTGTCCTGACCCTGCCCCCCTCTGCTCCTCTCCTCACAGCTCTGGGACATCAGGAGGAAAGGCTGTGTCTTCCGATACAGGGTAAGCAAGGCACCCTCTGTCCATCATTCCACAAGCACCTTGCAGGCGCGGAGCATGGGGCGGTGCCCAGACCCTGGCAGGGGCTGGAGGGGACTGTTGTCTAACCTGGGTGAGAACGTGAGAAACAAGAGTCCAGATGAGAAACATGCATCTGGAGCAGAGCAGGAGTGCGGTGGGTGGTCCACCTGGGCCCCCGGTTTTCCGTGACTCCCCGCAGAGCTGTGTTTACCAAACTGTGCTCCACGGTTTGCAGGCTGCTAACAGGTGTCATTAAGTGAAGGGGGTTCCTGTTCATATGAGTTTGGAAGGACTGGGTTTAATAATTATTTTTGGAGGTTTCTAGACCCTTTGACATTAAGAGGAGGCATTTAACTCTCCAAAAAGAGACACAAGACACATTGCTTCCCAAACTATAAGACCACGCAGTGTTGATTTCCTGGAGCGTCCTGCAGGACTGGGAGTCCATGAGCGCACGTGGAGAAGTGTCCCTCTGTGACATCTCCTGCACGTGGCTGGCAGTCCCCTCCTCGCCTGCTCCCAGGAAGCACTGCTTCTGGAGGGCAGGGAGGAGTGGGTGGTGGGGAGAGAAGGCCACTGGGCCCAGGCCCCTCGGGTGCTCATGCTCTGTCCTCCCCTCAGGGGCACAGCCAGGCCGTGCGGTGTCTCCGGTTCAGCCCCGACGGGAAGTGGTTGGCATCGGCCGCAGATGACCACACGGTGAAGGTAGCTCCCAGCCTGACCTGGGCCCAGGGCTGGGGACTGGGGTCTGCTGATCACACTCAGGCTGGGTCCTCGCCTCCCTCCTGATCAGGCTCGCACATCCCGAGCCTGTCCAGAGTGGGAGGAGGTTCGTGGATAAAGAGCTCGGGCTGGATTGGAGGGCGAGCGGGCAGCTGAGGGCCAGGCTGGCCCTGACCTCCACCCTGCCCTGCCCCAGCTCTGGGATCTGACTGCTGGCAAGATGATGTCTGAGTTCCCTGGCCACACGGGGCCTGTCAACGTGGTGGAGTTTCACCCCAATGAGTACCTCCTGGCTTCTGGCAGCTCTGACAGGTGAGGAGGAGGAGCAGGGCTCATCGCCCGTGACTGCTGTCCCTTACATCTCTGTCCTCTGGTGTATATCTGTTCCCAGTCTGTCTCTCTGTCCCAGGGTGTCATATGATCCCAGGTAGACTGAATTAACTGCCAGCCAAGCTGGGATGGGACCCGGGTCACATCTCTCTCCCAACTCTGGTTCCCTGGCCCCAGTGTCCTGGGACTTCATGATATGTCTGGATCCGGCCCCAGTGTCCTGGGACTTGATTGCGTGTCTGGATCCAAGGCCCATATTCACCTCCCAGGTGCCGAGTCCCCTCCCGCTCCCTGTGCAGGGCCAGCCCCTGGCCCCAGGCATTGCTCTGAATGGCCGTGACCTGGGGCGGCAGGTGTCTGGAGAGAAGTGGGCGCCCCCGGCCACTGGCCTGTGTGGAGGCCAACACGTGGCACCGGCTTCCCAGCACAGCCTGGCTTCCTTTGCAGGACCATCCGTTTCTGGGATCTGGAGAAATTCCAGGTGGTGAGCTGTATCGAAGGGGAGCCAGGGCCTGTCAGGTAGGCGGGCGGCTGGGCAGTGGGCCAGGGCCCTCCTCCCGGGCAGTGGGGTGTGGCTGCAGGTGGACCTTTCCCATCTCCGCTTCCGCTCCCTCCCGTCCTGGGCTCCCCGCAGCCTCTCCGGTGTCTCCTGACCCACGGCCCACTCTCACCTGGCCCAGGAGCGTCCTCTTCAACCCCGATGGCTGCTGCCTGTATAGTGGCTGCCAGGACTCACTGCGTGTCTACGGCTGGGAGCCCGAGCGCTGCTTTGACGTGGTCCTCGTCAACTGGGGCAAGGTGGCCGACCTGGCCATCTGCAATGACCAGCTGGTGAGAGAGCCACCGCCCACCGTGCACCCTTCCGCTGGGCCGCCTGCCTGCCTCCCCATCAGGCCCCCAACTCCCACCCGGCCCCGGGGAGGTCCTGCCCCCCCAACCCTGTCCCCCAGCACCACCGCGAAGGGTCCCGCCCCAGCTCTGCCGCTTCCCGCAGATAGGCGTGGCCTTCTCCCAGAGCAGCGTCTCCTCTTACGTGGTGGACCTGACGCGGGTCACCAGGACAGGCACGGTAGCCCCGGACCCCATGCAGGACAGCCGGCCCCCGGCGCAGCAGCCGCCCCACCCCAGCGCCCCGCTTCGGCGCATCTACGAGCGGCCCAGCGCCACCGGCAGCGAGCCTCAGAGGTGGGGTGCTCGGGGCTCCGGAGGGCACTGGGGGGCGCAGGAGGTGGGTCCGCAGCCCCTGCCTCACCGGGGCCCCCGCCTCCTTTCTGCCTGGCCTGCTCCCCAGGGTGAAGCAGAACTCAGAGAGCGAGCGCCGCAGCCCCAGCAGCGAGGATGACCGGGATGAGCGGGAGTCTCGGGCGGAGATCCAGAACGCCGAGGACTACAACGAGATCTTCCAGCCCAAGAACAGCATCAGTGAGGCCTGGGCCCTCCCCTCCGAGCCCCAGCGTTCCCCTCTGTGAAATGGAGGCAGATGGTCCTTTCTGCGGATGGTGTCCATGTTGCTGCACTCCCTTAGCTTAATTCCTAACCCATGTCTGGGCCCGGGCTCTGTTCCCAGGTCCTCTAGGCCCCAGCAGAGACCCAGCAGCCGCTCAGTGCTCGGCCTGCCCCGAGCAAAGGAAGGCCCAGCGGGGCAAGGGGCAGGGAAGGGGCAAGCCTGAGGGTTCGGGGCCCGGGAACGGGTCACAGTCTGCAGCTGTGCGCGTGCCCGGGAACCACCTTGCATCTGCCGCATCCTGACGGGCCCAGGGTCCCTGGCCGGCCAGGCCCTGAGGGCTCAGACAGCAGCCCTGGGCTGACCCACATGAGTCCCCAGCCCCCTTTTCCTCTGCAGGTCGGACGCCACCCCGAAGAAGTGAGCCCTTCCCAGCACCCCCAGAGGATGGTGAGTCGGGGGGCAGAGCCTGGCCTCCCAGGGACCCCAACTCCCTACTCCTCCCCCCCACAGCACAGTTTCCAGTCTCTCCCCCACTAGATCTTTTCCGTCCACTCGCCCAAAACCACAAGCTGTGTGCCAGGCCCTGTGTCAGACCCTGGTTATTGAGTGTAAAAAGGCAGGTAGCTGCCCCCGTCAGCAGCCCACACCCAGTGAGGAAGGCGAATTGTAGACAGCCACAGGGGAGGAAGGAGCCAGGAGTGGTGACAGGCTCCGTGTAGGGGAAAAGGTGTGTGTGGGGGAGAAGGTGTGTGTGGGAGAGAAGGTGTGTGTTGGGGGAGAAGGTATGTATAGGGAGAAAAGGTGTCTGAGGGGGGAAGAAGGTGTGTGTGGGGGAGAAGGTGTCTGTGGGGGGGGAAAGGTGTGTATGGGGGAAAAGGTGTGTGTGGGGGAGAAGGTGTGTGTGGCGGGGAGAAGGTGTGTATGGCGGGGAAAAGGTGTCTATGGGGGGAGAAGGTGTGTGTGGGGGGAGAAGGTGTGTGTGGGGGAGAAGGTGTGTATGGGGGAAGAAGATGTGTGTGAGAGAGAAGGTATCTATGGGAGGAAAAGGTGTCTATGGGGAGAGAAGGTGTGTGTCGGGGAGAAGGTGTGTGTGGGGGGAGAAGGTGTCTGAGGGGTGAGAAGGTGTGTGTGGGGGAGAAGGTGTCTATGGGGGGAGAAGGTGTGTGTGGGGGAGAAGGTGTGTATGGGGGGAGAAGGTGTGTGTGGGGGAGAAGGTGTGTATGGGGGGAGAAGATGTGTGTGGGAGAGAAGGTGTGTGTGGGGGAGAAGGTGTCTGAGGGGTGAGAAGGTGTGTGTGGGGGAGAAGGTGTCTATGGGGAGAGAAGGTGTGTGTGGGGGAGAAGGTGTATATGGGGAGAGACGGTGTGTGTGGGGAAGAAGGTGTGTGTGGGGGGGAGAAGGTGTCTGAGGTGGGAGAAGGTGTCTATGAGGGGAGAAGGTGTGTGTAGGAGAAAAGGTGTGTGTGTGGAGAGAAGTTGTGTGTAGGGGGAGAAGGTATCTATCGGGGAGAAGGTGTGTGGGGGGAAGAAGGTGTCTATGGGGGGAGAAGGTGTTTATGGGGGGAGAAGGTATGTGTAGGGTAGAAGGTTTGTGTGGGGGAGAAGGTGTGTGTGAGAGGAGAAGTTGTCTATGGGGGGAGAAGGTGTGTGTGGGGGAGAAGGTGTCTATGGGGGAGAAGGTATGTGTGGGGGAGAAGGTGTCTATGGGGGGAGAAGGTGTGTGTGGGGGAGAAGGCGTCTATGGGGGGAGAAGGTGTGTGTGGGGGAGAAGGTGTCTATGGGGGGAGAAGATGTGTGTGGGGGAGAAGGTGTCTAAGGGGGGAGAAGGTGTGTATGGGGAGAGAGGTGGGTGTGAGGGAGAAGGTGTCTATTGGGGAAGAAGGTGTCTATGGGGGAAGAAGGTGTCTATTGGGAGAGAATGTGTCTATGGGGGGAGAAGGTGTGTGTAGGGGAGAAGGTGTCTATGGGGGGAGGTGTGTGTGGTGGAGAAGGTGTCTACGGGAGTAGAAGGTGTCTATGGGGGGAGAAGGTGTGTGTGGGGGAGAAGGTGTCTATTGGGGGAGGTGTGTGTGGTGGAGAAGGTGTCTACGGGAGTAGAAGGTGTCTATGGGGGGAGAAGGTGTGTGTGGTGGAGAAGGTGTCTACGGGAGTAGAAGGTGTCTATGGGGGGAGAAGGTGTGTGTGGGGGAGAAGGTGTCTATGGGGGGAGATGTGTGTGGTGGAGAAGGTGTCTACGGGAGTAGAAAGTGTCTATGGGGGGAGAAGGTGTGTGTGGGGGAGAAGGTGTCTATGGGGGGAGGTGTGTGTGGTGGAGAAGATGTCTAAGGGCATCGAAGGTGTCTATGGGGGGAGAAGGTGTGTGTGAGGGAGAAGGTGTCTATGGGGGGAGAAGGTGTCTATGGGGGGAGAAGGCGTCTATGGGAAGAAGGTGTCTATGCGGGGAGAAGGTGTCTGTTGGGGAGAAGTTGTGTGTGGGGGAAAAGGTGTGTGTGGAAAGGAAGTTGTCTGTAGGGGGAGAAGGTATCTATCGGGGAGAAGGTGTGTGGGGGGAAGAAGGTGTCTATGGGGGGAGAAGGTGTGTGTGGGGGAGATGGTGTCTATGGGGGGAGAAGGTGTGTGTGCAGGTGAAGATGTCTATGGGGGTGAAGATATGTGTAGGGGATAAGGTGTGTGTGGGGGAGAAGGTGTCTGTGAGGAGAAGTTGTCTATGGGGGAGAAGGTGTTTCTGGGGGACAATGTGTCTATGGGGTGGTAAAGTGTGTGTACGGGAGAAGGTGTTTTTCGGGGGAGAAGGTGTGTGTGTGAGAGGAGAAGGTGTCTATAGGGTGAGAAGGTGTCTGTGGGAGGAGAAGATGTGTGTGGGCGAGAAGGTGTATGTGGGGGAGATGCTGTGTGGGGAGGAGACGGTGTGTATGGGGGTAGAAGGTGTGTGTGAGGGAGAAGGTGTCTATAGGGGGAGAAGGTGCCTATGGGGGGAGAAGGTGTGGGTGGGGGAGGGTGTGTGTATGGGAGAAGTTGTCTACGGAGGGAGAAGCTGTGTGTGGGGTAGAAGGTGAGGGTGTGGGAAAAGGTGTGTGTAGGGAGAGAAGGTGTCTATGGGGGGAGAATGTGTCTACTGGGGGAGAAGGTGTGTGTGGGGGAGAAGGTGTCTATGGGGGAAGAAGGTGTCTTTGGGGGTGAAGGTGTCTATGGGGGTGAAGGTGTCTATGGGGGCAGAAGGTGTCTATGGGGGCAGAAGGTGTGTGTGGGGGAGAAGGTATCTATGTGGGGAGGTTTGTGTGCTGGAGAAGGTGTCTAAGGGGAGAGGTGGTGTGTATGGGGGAGAGGTGTGTGTGAGGGAGAAGGTGTCTATGGGGGATGAAGGTGTCTATGGGGGAAGAAGGTGTCTATGGGGGGAGAAGGTGTGTGTGGAGGAGGAGGTGTCTATTGGGGGAGGTGTGTGTGTTGTAGAAGGTGTCTAAGGGGGTAGAAGTTGTCTATGGGGGGAGAAGGTATGTGTGTGGGATTAGGTGTCTATGGGGGGAGAAGGTGTCTATGGGGGTAGAAGGTGTGTGTGAGGGAGAAGGTGTTTATGTGAGGAGGTGTGTGTGCTGGAGAAGGTGTCTAAAGGGGAGAAGGTGTGTATGGGGTGAGAGGTGTGTGTGAGGGAGAAGGTGTCTATGGGGGAAGAAGGTGTCTATGGGGGAAGAAGGTGTCTATGGGGGGATAAGGTGTCTATGGGGGGAGAAGGTGTGTGTGGGGGAGAAGGTGTCTATGGGGGGAGGTGTGTGTGGCGGAGTAGGTGTCTAAGGGGGTAGAAGGTGTCTATGGGGGGAGAAGGTGTGTGTGAGGGAGAAGGTGTCTATGGGGGGAGAAGGTGTATATGGTACGAAGGTGTCTATGCGGGGAGAATGTGTCTGTTGGAGAGAAGGTGTGTGTGGGGGAAAACGTGTGTGTGGGGTGAGAAGTTGTCTGTAGGGGAAGAAGGTACCTATCGGGGAGAAGGTGTTTGGGGGGAAGAACGTGTCTATGGGGGGAGAAGGTGTGTGTGGAGGTGAAGGGGTCTGGGGGGAGAAGGTGTGTGTAGGGGAGAAGGTGTGTGTGAGGGAGAAGGTGTGTGTGAGAGGAGAAATTGTCTACAGGGGGAGAAGCTGTGTGTGGGGGAGAAGGTGTCTATGGGGGGAGCAAGTGTGTGTGCGGGAGAAGGTGTTTATCGGGGGAGAAGGTGTGTGTAGGGGAGAAGATGTGGGGGGTGAGAAGGCGTGTTTTGGGGGAGAAGGTGTGGGGGGGGTAGAAGGTGTCTATGGGGGGAGAAGGTGTGTGTGGGGGAGAAGGTTTTAATGGGGGACAATGTGTGTGTGGGGGAGAAGGTGTCTATGGGGGGAGAAGGTGTGTGTGGGGGAGAAGGTGTCTATGGGGGGAGGAGATGTGTGTGGGGGAGAAAGTGTCTATGGGGGGAGAAGGTGGGGGTCGGGGAGGAGGTATCTATGCAGGGAGAAGATCTGTGCTGGGGAGAAGGTGTCTATGGGGGAAGAAGTTTTGTTTGTGGGAGACGGTGTGTGTAGGGAAGAAGGTGTATGTAGGGGAGATGGTGTGTGGGTGGGAGAAGGTGTGTGTGGGGGAGAAGGTGTGTGTGGGGGAGAAGGTGTATGTGGGGGAGAAGGTGAGGGTGTGGGAGAAGGTGTGTGTAGGAAGAGAAGGTGTTTATGGGGGGAAAATATGTCTATGGGGGGAGAAGGTGTCTGTGGGGGAGAAGGTGTATTTGGGGAAAAATGGGTCTGGGGAGAGAAGGTGTGAGTGGGTGAGAAGGTGTGTGTGGGAGAGAAGGTGTGTGTGGGGAATAAGGTGTGTGGTGGGGGGAAAGGTGTCTATGGGGGGAGAAGGTGTGAGGGGAGGAGAGGGTGTGTGTATGGGAGAAGGTGTCTACGGAGGGAGAAGGTGTGTGTGTGGGAGAAGGTGTCTATGGGGAGAGAAGGTGTGTGTGTGGGAGAAGGTTTATATGGGGGGAGAAGGTGTGTGTGAGGGAGAAGGTGTCTATGGGGGAGAAGGTGTGTGTGGAGGAGAAGGTGTGTGGGGGTGGAGAAGGTTTGTGTGGGAGAGAAGGTGGCTATGGGGGAGAAGGTGTGTGTGGGGGAGAAGGTGTGTGTGGGGGAGAAGGTGTGTGTGGGGGAGAAGGTGTCTATGGAAGGAGGAGGTGTGTGTGCGGGAGAAGGTGTCTGGGGGGAGAAGTTGTGTGTGGGGGAGAAGGTGTCTATGGGGGGAGAAGGTGTGTGTGTGGGAGAAGGTGTGTGTGGGGAGAGAAGGTGTATATGGGGGGAGAAGGTGTGTGTGGGGAAGGTGTGTGTGTTGGGGAGAAGGTGTCAATGGGGGGAGAAGTTATGTGTGGGGGAGAAGGTGTCTATGGGGGGAGAATGTGTGTGGGGAGAAGGTGTCTATGGGGAGAGATGGTGTGTGTGGGCAGAAGGTGTCTACGGGGGGGAGAAGGTGTGTGTGGGAGCGAAGGTGTATGTGGGGGAGAAGGTGAGAGTGTGGGAGAAGGTGGGTGTAGGGAGAGAACGTGTTTATGGGGTGAGAAGGTGTGTGTGGGGAAGAAGGTGTCTATGGGGGAAGAAGGTGTCTATGGGGGAAGAAGGTGTCTATGGGGGGAGAAGGTGTCTATGGGGGGAGACGATGTTTTGGGGGGAGAAGGTGTCTATCGGGAGAGAAGGTGTGTGTGGGCAGAAGGTGTCTACGGGGGGGAGAAGGTGTGTGTGGGGGCGAAGGTGTATGTGGGTGAGAAGGTGAGGGTGTGGGAGAAGGTGTGTGTCGGGAGAGAAGGTGTTTAAGGGGGGAGAATGTGTGTGTGGGGAAGAAGGTTTCTATGAGGGAAGAAGGTGTCTATGGGGGAGGAGGTGTGTGTGGGGGAGAAGGTGTGTGTGAGAGGAGAAGTTGTCTATGGGGGGAGAAGGTGTGTGTGGGGTAGAAGGTGTCTATGGGCGGAGAAAGTGTGTGTGCGGAAGAAGGTGTTTATCGGGGGAGAAGGTGTGTGTAGGGGAGAAGGTGTGTGGGGGGGAGAAGGTGTCTATGTGGGGAGGTGTGTGTGCTGGAGAATGTGTCTAAGGGGGGAGAAGGTGTGTATGGGGAGAGAGGTGTGTGTGAGGAAGAAGGTGTCTATGGGGGAAGAAGGTGTCTATGGGGGAAGAAGGTGTCTATGGGGGGAGGTGTGTGTGGTGGAGAAGGTGTCTAAGGGGGGGAGAAGGTATCTGTAGGGGAGAAGGTGTGTGTGGGGGAGAAGGTGTGTGAGAGGAGAAGTTGTCTATGGGGGGAGAAGGTGTGTGTGGGGTAGAAGGTGTCTATGGGAGGAGAAAGTGTGTGTGTGTAAGAAGGTGTTTATCGGGGGAGAAGGTGTGTGTAGGGGAGAAGGTGTGTGGGGGGGAGAAGGCGTCTTTAGGGGGAGGAGGTGTGTATGGGGTAGAAGGTGTCTATGGGAGGAGAAGGTGTGTGTGGGGGAGAAGGTTTCTATGGGGGGAGAAGGTGTGTGTGGGGGAGAAGCTGTCTATGGGGGCAGAAGGTGTGTGTGTGGGGAAGGTGTATGTGGGGGAGAATGTGTCGGGGAGAAGGTGAGGGTGTGGGAGAAGGTGTGTAGAGGGAGAGAAGGTGTTTATGGGGGGAGAATGTGTCTATTGGGGAAGATGGTGTCTGTGGGGGGAGAATGTATGTGTGGGGGAGAAGGTGTCTATGGGGTGAGAAGGTGTGTTAGAGAAGAAGGTGTCTATGCGGGGAGAAGTTGTCTGTTGGGGAGAAGGTATCTATGGGGGGAGAAGGTGTGTGTGGGGGAAAAGTTGTGTGTGGGGGGGAGGGTGTCTGTAGGGGGAGAAGGTATCTATGGGAGAGAAGGTGTGTGTGGGGGACACGGTGTCTATGGGGGGAGAAGGTGTGTGTGGAGGAGAAGCTGTGTGTGAGAGGAGAAGTTGTCTATGGTGGGAGAAGGTGTGTGGGGGAGAAGGTGTCTGTGGGAGGAGAAGGTGTGTGTGCGGGAGAAGGTGTCTATGGGGGGAGAAGGTGTGTGTGGGGGGGAAGGTGTCAAAAGGGGGAGAAGTTATGTGAGGGGGAGAAGGTGTCTATGGGAAGAGAAGGTGTGTGTGGGGGAGAAGGTGTCTATGGGGGAGAAGGTGTGTGTGCAGGTTAAGGTGTTTATGCGGGGAGAAGATCTGTGTTGGGGAGAAGGTGTCTATGGGGGAAGAAGGTTTGTGGGAGACGGTGTTTGTAGGGAAGAAGGTGTATGTAGGGGAGATGGTGTGTGGGTGGGAGAAGGTGTGTATGGGGGGAGAGGTGTGTGTGAGGGAGAAGGTGTCTATGGGGGAAGAAGGTGTCTATGGGGGAAGAAGGTGTCTATGTGCGGAGAAGGTGTGTGTGGGGGAGAAGGTTTCTATGGGGGGAGAAGGTGTGTGTGGGGGAGAAGGTGTCTATGGGGAGAGAAGGTGTGTGTGTGGGAGAAGGTTTCTATGCGGGGAGAAGGTGTGTGGGGGGGAGAAGGTGTCTTAGGGGGGACAAGGTGTGTGTGGGGTAGAAGGTGTCTATAGGGAGAGAAGGTGTGTGTGGGGGAGAAGGTTTCTATTGGGGAAGAAGGTGTGTGTGGGGGAGAAGGTTTCTATTGGGGGAGAAGGTGTGTGTGGGGGAGAAGTTGTCTATGGGGGGAGAAGGTGTGTGTGGGGGAGAAAGTTTCTATGGGGGGACAAGGTGTGTGTGGGGGAGAAGGTGTCTATGGGGGGAGAAGGTGTGTGTGGGGGAGAAGGTGTCTATGGGGGAGAAGGTGTGTGTGGAGGAGAAGGTGTCTACGGGGGGAGAAGGTGTGTGTGGGGGTGAAGTTGTCTATGGGGGGAGAAAGTGTGTGTGCAGGAGAAGGTGTTTATCGGGGGAGAAGGTGTGTGTAGGGGAGAAGGTGTGTTGGGGGGAGAAGGCGTCTTTGGGTGGACAAGGTGTGTGTGGGGTAGAAGGTGTCTATGGGGGGAGAAGGTGTGTGTGGGGGAGAAGGTTTCTATTGGGGGAGAAAGTGTGTGTGGGGGAGAAGTTGTCTCTGGGGGGAGAAGGTGTGTGTGGGGGAGAAGGTTTCTATGGGGGGACAAGGTGTGTGTGGGGGAGAAGGTGTCTATGGGGGGAGAAGGTGTGTGTGGGGGAGAAGGTGTCTATGGGGGAGAAGGTGTGTGTGGAGGAGAAGGGGTCTGGGGGGAGAAGTTGTGTGTAGGGGAGAAGGTGTGTGTGGGGGAGAAGGTGTGTTTGAGAAGAGAAGTTGTCTATGGGGGGAGAAGGTGTGTGTGGGGGAGAAGTTGTCTATGGGGGGAGAATGTCTGTGTAGGGGAGAAGGTGTGTGTAGGGGAGAAGGTGTGTTTGAGAGGAGAAGTTGTCTATGGGGGGAGAACGTGTGTGGGGGGGAGAAGTTGTCTATGGCGGGAGAATGTCTGTGTAGGGGAGAAGGTGTGTGTAGGGGAGAAGGTGTGTGTGGGGAAGAAGGTGTCTTTGGGGGAAAAAGGTGTGTGTGCGGGAGAAAGTGTGGGGAGACGGTGTCTATAGGGGGAGAAGGTGTGTGTGGGGGAGAAGGTGTCTATGGGGGAGAAGGTGTGTGGAGGAGAAGGTGTCTATGGGGGGAGAAGGTGTGTGTGGGGGAGAAGGTGTCTATGGGGGAGAAGGTGTGTGGAGGAGAAGGTGTCTATGGGGGGAGAAGGTGTGTGTGGGGGATAAAGTGTCTATGGGGGGAGAAGGTGTGTGTGGGGGAGAAAGTGTCTATGGGGGGAGAAGGTGTGTGTGGGGGAGAAAGTGTCTATGGGGGGAGAAGGTGTGTGTGGGGGAGAAGGTGTCTATGGGGGGAGAATGTGTGTGGGGGAGAAGGTGTCTATGGGGAGAGAAGGTGTGTGTGGGCAGAAGGTGTCTACGGGGGGGAGAAGGTGTATGTGGGGGAGAAGGTGAGGGTGTGGGAGAAGGTGTGTGTAGGGAGAGAAGCTGTCTATGGGGGAAGAAGGTGTCTAAGGGGGGAGAAGGTGTTTATGTGGGGAGAGGTGTGTGTGAGGGAGAAGGGGTCTATGGGGGAAAAAGGTGTCTATGGGGGAAGAAGGTGTCTATGGGGGGAGAAGGTGTGTGTGTGGGAGAAGGTGTTTATGGGGGGAGGTGTGTGTGGTGGACAAGGTGTGTGTGGGGGGAGAAGGTGTGTGTGGGGGAGAAGGTGTCTATGGGGGGAAAAGGTGTGTGTGGGGGAGAAGGTTTATATGGGGGGAGAAGGTGTGTGTGGGGGAGAATGTGTCTATGGGGGAGAAGGTGTGTGTGGAGGAGAAGGGTGTGTGGGGGGGGAGAAGGTGTGTGTGGGGGAGAAGGTGACTATGGGGGAGAAGGTGTGTGTGGGAGAGAAGGTGTCTATGGGGGGAGAAGGTGTGTGTGGGGGAGAAGGTGTCTATGGAAGGAGGAGGTGTGTGTGCAGGAGAAGGTGTCTGGGGGGAGAAGTTGTGTGTGGGGGAGAAGATGTCTATGGGGGGAGAAGGTGTGTGTGTGGGAGAAGGTGTGTGTGGGGAGAGAAGGTGTATGTGGGGGGAGAAGGTGTGTGTGGGGGTAGAAAGTGTCTATGGGGGGAGAAGGTGTGTGTTGGGGAGAAGTTGTGTGTGTTGGGGAGAAGGTGTCAATGGGGGGAGAAGTTATGTGTGGGGGAGAAGGTGTCTATGGGGAGAGAATGTGTGTGGGGGAGAAGGTGTCTATGGGGAGAGATGGTGTGTGTGGGCAGAAGGTGTCTACCGGGGGGAGAAGGTGTGTGTGGGGGCGAAGGTGTATGTGGGGGAGAAGGTGAGAGTGTGGGAGAAGGTGGGTGTAGGGAGAGAACGTGTTTATGGGGTGAGAAGGTGTGTGTGGGGAAGAAGGTGTCTATGGGGGAAGAAGGTGTCTATGGGGGGAGAAGCTGTCTATGGGGGGAGAAGGTGTGTGTGGGGAAGAAGGTGTCTATGGGGGAAGAAGGTGTCTATGGGGGGAGACGGTGTGTTTGGGGGAGAAGGTGTCTATGGGGAGAGAAGGTGTGTGTGGGCAGAAGGTGTCTACGGGGGGGAGAAGGTGTGTGTGGGGGCGAAGGTGTATGTGGGGGAGAAGGTGAGGGTGTGGGAGAAGGTGTGTGTCGGGAGAGAAGGTGTTTAAGGGGGGAGAATGTGTGTGTGGGGAAGAAGGTTTCTATGAGGGAAGAAGGTGTCTGTGGGGGAGAAGGTGTCTATGTGGGGAGGTGTGTGTGGTGGAGAATGTGTCTAAGGGGGGCGAAGGTGTGTATGGGGGGAGAGGTGTGTGTGAGGGAGAAGGTGTCTATGGGGGGAGAAGGTGTCTGTGGGGGAAGAAGGTGTCTATGGGGGGAGAAGTTGTCTATGTGGGGAGAAGTTATGTGTGGGTGAGAAGGTGTATGTGAGGGAGAAGGTGTCTATGGGGGGAGAAGGTGTCTATGGGAAGAAGGTGTCTATGCAGCGCGAAGGTGTCTGTTGGGGAGAAGGTGTGGGGGGAAATGTGTGTGTGGGGAGAGAAGTTGTCTGTAGGGGGAGAAGGTATCTATCGGGGAGAAGGTGTGTGGGGGGAAGAAGGTGTCTATGGGGGGAGAAGGTGTGTGTGGGGGAGAAGGTGTGTGTTAAGGTGAAGGTGTCTATGGTGGGAGAAGGTATGTTTAGGGGAGAAAGTCTGTGTGGAGGAGAAGGTGTGTGTTAGAGGAGAAGTTGTCTCTGGGGCGAGAAGGTGTGTGTGGGGAGAAGGTGTCTATGGGGGCAGAAAGTGTGTGTGCGGGAGTAGGTGTTTATCGGGGGAGAAGGTGTGTGTGAGGCAGAAGGTGTGTGTGAGAGGAGAAGGTGTTTATGGGGTGACAAGGTGTCTGTGGGGGGAGAAGATGTGTGTGGGCGAGAAGGTGTATGTGGGGGAGATACTGTGTTGGGGAGAGAAGGTGTGTGTGGGGGAGATGGTGTCTATGGGGGTAGAAGGTGTCTATGGGAGGAGAAGGTGTGTGTGGGGAGAAGGTGTCTATGGGGGGAGAAGGTGTGTGTTGGGAAGAAGTTGTCTGTGGGGGAGAAGGTGTCTATGGGGGGAGTAGGTGTCTGAGGGGGAGAAAGTGTCTTTGGGGCGAGAAGGTTTGTGTGTGGGAGAAAGTATCTATGGGGGGAGAAGGTGTATGTGGGGAAAAAGTTCTCTGGGGAGAGAAGGTGTGAGTGGGTGAGAAGGTGTGAGTAGGCGAGAAGGTGTGTATGGGGAAGAAGGTGTGTGGTGGGAAAGATGTCTATGGTGGGAGAAGGTGTGGTGGGGGGAGAGGGTGTGTTTATGGGAGAAGGTGTCTACGGGGGCAGAAGGTAGGTGTGGGGGAGAAGGTGTGTGTGGGGGAGAAGGTGAGGGTGTGGGAGAAGGTGTGTGTAGGGAGAGAAGGTGTCTATGGGGGGAGAATGTGTCTACTGGGGGAGAAGGTGTCTATGGGGGGAGAAGGTGTGTGTGGGGGAGAAGGTGTCTATGGGGGAAGAAGGTGTCTATGGGAGGAGAGGGTGTGTGGGGGGGAGAAGGTGTCTTTGAGGGGAGAATGTGTGTGTGTGGGAGAAAGTGTGTGTGGGGAGACGGTGTCTGTGGGGGGAGAAGGTGTGTGTGGGGGAGAAAGTGTCTATGGGGGGAGAAGGTGTGTGGGGGGGAGAAAGTGTCTATGGGGGGAGAAGGTGGGTGTGAGGGAGGAGGTATCTATGGGGGGACAAGGTGTGTGTTGGGGAGAAGGTGGGTTTGAGGGAGGAGGTATCTATGGGGGGACAAGGTGTGTGTTGGGGAGAAGTTGTGTGTGTGGGGGAGAAGCTGTCTACGGGGGGAGAAGTTATGTGTGGGGGAAAAGGTGTGTGGGGGGGGAGAATGTGTCTACGGGGGCAGAAGGTGTGTGTGGTGGAGAAAGTGTCTATGGGGGGAGAAGGTGTGTGTGGAGGTGAAGGGGTCTGGCAGGAGAAGGTGTGTGTAGGGGAGAAGGTGTGTGTGAAAGGAGAAGTTGTCTATGGGGGGAGAAGGTGTGTGGGGGGGAGAAGTTGTCTATGGGGGGAGAAGGTGTGTATGGGGGAGAAAGTGTCTATGGGGGGAGTAGGTGTGTGTGGAGGTGAAGGGGTCTGGGGGGAGAAGGTGTGTGTAGGGGAGAAGGTGTGTGTGGGGAAGAAGGTGTCTTTGGGGGAAGGAGGTGTGTGTGCGGGAGAAAGTGTGTGTGGGGAGACGGTGTCTATGGGGGGAGAAGGTGTGTGTGGGGGAGAAGGTGTGTGTGTGGGAGAAGGTGTATATGGGGGGAGAAGGTGTGTGTGGGGGCAGAAAGTGTCTATGGGGGGAGAAGGTGTGTGTTGGGGAGAAGGTGTGTGTGTTGGGGAGAAGGTGTCAATGGGGGGAGAAATTATGTGTGGGGCAGAAGGTGTCTATGGGGGGAGAATGTGTGGGGGAGAGAAGGTGTCTATGGGGAGAGAAGGTGTGTGTGGGCAGAAGGTGTCTACGGGGGGGAGAAGGTGTGTGTGGGGGCGAAGGTGTATGTGGGGGAGAAGGTGAGGGTGTGTGAGAAGGTGGGTGTAGGGAGAGAACGTGTTTATGGGGGGAGAAGGTGTGTGTGGGGAAGAAGGTGTCTATGGGGGGAGAAGGTGTCTATGGGGGGAGAAGGTGTCTATGTGGGGAGGTGTGTGTGCTGGGGAAGGTGTCTAAGGGGGGAGAAGGTGTGAATGGGGGGAGAGGTGTGTATGAGGGGGACGGTGTCTATGGGGTAATAAGGTGTCTATGGGGGAAGAGGTGTCTATGGAAGGAGAAGGTTTCTATGGGGGGAGAAGGTATCTATGGGGGGAGAAGGTGTGTTTGGGGGAGAAGGTGTCTATGGGGAGGTAAGGTGTGTGTGGGCAGAAGGTGTCTATGGGTGGGAGAAGGTGTGTGTGGGGGCGAAGGTGTATGTGGGGGAGAAGGTGAGGGTGTGGGAGAAGGTGGGTGTAGGGAGAGAAGGTGTTTATTGGGGGGAATGTGTGTGTGGGGAAGAAGGTTTCTATGAGGGAAGAAGGTGTCTATGGGGGGAGAAGTTGTGTGTGGGGGAGAAGGTGTCTATGTGGGGAGGTGTGTGTGCTGGAGAAGGTGTCTGAGGGGGGAGAAGGTGTGTATGGGGGAAGAAGGTGTCTATGGGGGAGAAGCTGTGTGGGGGGGAGAAGGTGTCTATGGAAGGAGGAGGTGTGTGTGCGGGAGAAGGTGTCTATGGGGTGAGAAGGTCTTTGTTAGGGAGAAGGTGTCTATGGGGCGAGAAGATTTGTTTGTGGGAGACGGTGTGTGTAGGGGAGAAGGTGTATGAGGGGGAGATGATGTGTGGGTGGGAGAAGATATGTGTGCGGGAAACCATATCTATGGGGAGAGAAGGTGTGTGGGGGGGAAAAGGTGTGCCTCCGGGAGAAGGTGTGTGGGGGGTAGAAGTTGTCTATGGGAGGAGAAGGTTTCTGTGTGGGAGAAGGTGTGTGTGGGGGGAGAAGGTGTATATGGGGGGAGAAGGAGTGTGTGGGTGCAGAAAGTGTCTATGGGCATGAAGGTGTCTGGGGGAGAAGGTGTGTGTGGGGAAGAAGGTGTCTATGGGGGAAGAAGGTATCTATGGGGGGAGAAGGTGTCTATGGGGGGAGAAGGTGTGTGTGGGGAAGAAGGTGTCTGTGGGGGGAGAAGGTGTCTATGGGGGGAGAAGGTATCTATGGGGGGAGAAGTTGTCTGTGGGGGGAGAAGGTGTGTGTGGGGAAGAAGGTGTCTGTGGGGGGAGAAGGTGTCTATGGGGGGAAAAGGTGTATATGGGGGAGAAGGTGTCTATGTGGAGAGGTGTGTGTGCTGGAGAAGGTGTCTAAGGAGGGAGAAGGTGTGTATGGGGGGAGAGGTGTGTGTGAGGGAGAAGGTGTCTACGGGGCGGAGAAGGTGTGTGTGGGGGAGAAGGTGAGGGTGTGGGAGAAGGTGTGTGTAGGAGGAGAAGGTGAGGGTGTGGGAGAAGGTGTGTGTAGGGAGAGAAGGTGTCTATGGGGGGAGAAGGTGTGTGTGGGGGAGGAGGTGTCTATGGGGGGAGAAGGTGTGTGTGGGGGAGAAGGTGTCTACGGGGCGGAGAAGGTGTGTGTGGGGGAGAAGGTGAGGGTGTGGGAGAAGGTGTGTGTAGGGAGAGAAGGTGAGGGTGTGGGAGAAGGTGTGTGTAGGGAGAGAAGGTGTCTATGGGGGGAGAAGGTGTGTGTGGGGGAGGAGGTGTCTATGGGGGGAAAAGGTGTGTGGGGGGGAGAAGGTGTCTATGTGGGGAGGTGTGTGTGCTGGAGAAGGTGTCTAAGGGGGGAAAAGGTGTGTATGGGGGGAGAGGTGTGTGTGAGGGAGAAGGTGTCTATGGGGGAAGAAGGTGTCTATGGGGGAAGAAGGTGTCTATGGGGGGCGAAGGTGTCTATGGGGGGAGAAGGTGTGTGTGTGGGAGAAGGTGTGTGTGGGGAGAGAAGGTGTATATGGGGGGAGAAGGTGTGTGTCGGGGTAGAAAGTGTCTATGGGGGGAGAAGGTGTGTGTTGGGGAGAAGGTTTGTGTTGGGGAGAAGGTGTCAATGGGGGGAGAAGTTATGTGTGGGGGAGAAGGTGTCTATGTGGGGAGAATGTGTGTGGGGGAGAAGGTGTCTATGGGGAGAGAAGGTGTGTGTGGGCAGAAGGTGTCTACGGGGGGGAGAAGGTGTGTGTGGGGGCGAAGGTGTATGTGGGGGAGAAGGTGAGGGTGTGGGAGAAGGTGTGTGTAGGGAGAGAACGTGTTTATGGGGGGAGAAGGTGTGTGTGGGGAAGAAGGTGTCTATGGGGGGAGAAGGTGTGTGTCAGGGAATGGTGTCTATGTGGGGAGGTGTGTGTGCTGGAGAAGGTGTCTAAGGGTGGAGAATATGTGTATGGGGGGAGAGGTGTGTGTGAGGGAGAAGGTGTCTATGGGGGAATAAGGTGTCTATGGGGAAAGAGGTGTCTATGGGAGGAGAAGGTGTCTATGGGGGAGAAGGTGTCTTTGGGGGGAGGTGTGTTTGGGGGTGAAGGTGTCTATGGGGAGAGAAGGTGTGTGTGGGGGAGAAGGTTTCTATGGGGGGAGAAGGTGTGTGTGGGGGAGAAGGTGATGGTGTGGGAGAAGGTGTCTATGGGGGAAGAAGGTGTCTATGGGGGTAGATGTGTGTGCTGGAGAAGGTGTCTAAGGGGGGAGAAGGTGTTTATGGGGGAGAGGTGTGTGTGAGGGAGAAGGTGTCTATGGGGGGAGAAGGTGTGTGTGGGGTAGAAGGTGTCTATGGGGAGAGAAGGTGTGTGTGGGGGAGAAGGTTTCTATGGGGGGAGAAGGTGTGTGTGGGGGAGAAGGTGTCTATGGGGGAGAAGCTGTGTTGGGGGGAGAAGGTTTCTATGCGGGGAGAAGGTGTGTGTGGGGGAGAAGGTGTCTATGGGGGAGGTGTGTGTGGTGGAGAAGGTGTCTAAGGGGGTAGAAGGTATCTAAGGGGGGAGAAGGTGTGTGTGAGGGAGAAGGTGTCTATGGGGGGAGAAGGTGTCTGTGGGGGAGAATGTGTCTTTGGGGCAAGAAGGTTTGTGTGTGGGAGAAAGTGTCTATGGGGGAAGAAGGTGTATTTGGGGAAAAATGTGTCTGGGGAGAGAAGGTGTGAGTGGGTCAGAAGGTGTGTGTGAGCGAGAAGGTGTGTGTGGGGAAGAAGGTGTGTCATGGGGGAAAAGGTGTCTATGGGGGGAGAAGGTGTGGTGGGGGGAGAGGGTGTGTGTATGGGAGAAGGTGTTTACGGAGGGAGAAGGTGTGTGTGTGGGAGAAGGTGTGTGTAGGGAGAGAAAGTGTCTATGGGGGGAGAATGTGTCTACTGGGGAGAAGGTGTCTATGGGGGGAAAAAGTGTCTGGGGGGAGAAGGTGTCTATGGGGCGAGAAGGTGTGTGTGGTGGAGAAGGTGTCTACGGGGGGTGGTGTGTGGCGTGGAGATGGTGTCTCAGGGGGGCGAAGGTGTCTCAGGGGGGCGAAGGTGTCTGAGGGGTGAGAAGGTGTGTGTGGGGGAGAAGGTGTCTATGGGGGGAGACGGTGTGTGTGGGGAGAAGGTGACTATACAGGGAGAAGGTGTCTGTTGGGGAGAAGGTTTCTATGGGGGGAGAAGGTGTGTGTGGGGGAAAAGGTGTGTGTGGGGAGAAGGAGTGTGTGCGGGAGAAAGTGTGTGTGGGGATACGGTGTCTAAGGGAGGAGAAGGTGTGTCTGGGGGAGAAGGTGTCTACGCGGGGAGAAGGTGTGTGTGCAGGAGAAGTGTGTGTGGGGAAGAAGGTGTGTGTGGGGAGAAGGTTTCTATGGGGGAGAAGGTGTGTGTGGAGGAGAAGGTGTCTATGGGGGGAGAAGGTGTGTGTGGGGGAGGAAGTGTCTATGGGGGGAGAAGGTGTGTGGAAGGGAGGAGGTGTCTATGGGGGGAGAATGTGTCTATTGGGGGAGACGGTGTCTATGGGGGGAGAAGGTGTGTGTGGGGAAGAAGGTGTCTATGGGGGAAGAAGGTGTCTATGGGGGGAGAAGGTGTCTATGGGGGGAGAAGGTGTGTGTGGGGGAGAAGTTGTCTATGGGGGGAGAAAGTGTGTGTGCGGGAGAAGGTGTTTATCGGGGGAGAAGGTGTGTGTTGGGGAGAAGGTGTGGTGGGGGAGAAGGCGTCTTTTGGGGGAGAAGGTGTATGGGGGGTAGAAGGTGTCTATGGGGGGAGAAGGTGTGTGTGGGGGAGAAGGTTTCAATGGGGGGAGAATGTGTGTGTGGGGGAGAAGGTGTCTATGGGGGGAGAAGGTGTGTGTGGGGGAGAAAGTGTCTATGGGGGGAGAAGGTGGGTGTGGGGGAGGAGGTATCTATGGGGGGACAAGGTGTGTGTTGGGGAGGTGTCAATGGGGGGAGAAGTTATGTGTGGGGGAGAAGGTGTCTATGGGAGGAGAAGGTGTGTGTGGAGGAGAAGCCGTCTATGGGAGGAGAAGGTGTGTGTGGCGCAAAGGTGTCTATGGGGGAGAAGGTGTGTGTGCGGGAGAAGGTGTCTATGCGGGGAGAAGATCTGTGTGGGGAGAAAGTGTCTATGGGGGAAGAAGGTTTGTTTGTGGGAGACGGTGTATGTAGGGAAGAAGGTGTATGTAGGGGAGATGGTGTGTGGTGGGGAGAAGGTGTGTGTGGGGGGAGAAGGTGTATATGGGGGGAGAAGGTGTGTGTGGGTGCAGAAAGTATCTATGGGGGTGAAGGTGTCTTTGGGGGAGAAGGTCTGTGTGGGGGAGAAGGTGTCTATGGGGGAGAAAGTGTGTGTGTGGGAGAAGGTGTCTATAGGCGGAGAAGGTGTGTGAGGGAGATGGTGTGTGGGGCGGAGAAGGTGTGTGTGGGGGAGAAGATGTGTGTGGGGAGAGAAGGTGTGTGTGGGGGGGAGAAGCTGTCTACGGGGGGAGAAGTTATGTGTGGGGGAAAAGGTGTGTGTGTGGGGGAGAATGTGTCTACGGGGGGAGAAGTTATGTGTGGGAGAGAAGGTATCTATGGGGGGAGAAGGTGTGTGTGGGGGAAAAGGTGTGTGTGGAGGGCGAGGTTGTCTGTAGGGGGAGAATGTATCTATGGGGTAGAAGGTGTGTGTGTGGGACAAGGTGTCTATGGGGGGAGAAGGTGTGTGTGGGGGATAAGGTGCGTGTGAGAGGAGAAGTTGTCTATGGGGGGAGAAGGTGTGTGGGGGAGAAGGTGTCTATCGGGAGGAGAAGGTGTGTGGGGGAGAAGGTGTCTATGCGGGGAGAAGGTGTGTGTGCGGGAGAAGTGTGTGTGGGGGAGAAGGTGTCTATGGGGGGAGAAGGTGTGTGTGGGTAAGCTGGTGTCTATGGGGGAGAAGGTGTCTATGGGGGAAGAATGTGTCTATGGCGGGAGAAGGTGTGTGTGGGGGAGAAGGTGTGTGTGGGAGGAGAAGGTGTCTATGGGGGGAGAAGTTGTGTGTGGGTAAGAAGGTGTGTATGGGGGGAGAGGTGTGTGTGAGGGAGAAGCTGTCTAAAGGGGGAGAAGGTGTGTATGGGGGGAGAGGTGTGTGTGAGGGAGAAGCTGTCTATGGGGGGAGAAGGTGTGTCTTGGGGAGAAGGTGTGTATGGGGGTAGAAGGTGTGTGTCAGGGAGAAGGTGTCTATGGGGGGAGGTGTGTGTGCTGGAGAAGGTGTCTAAGGGGGGAGAAGGTGTGTATGGGGGGAGAGGTGTGTGTGAGGGAGAAGGTGTCTGGGGGGGGAGAATGTATGTGTAGGGGAGAAGGTGTGTGTGGGGGAGAAGGTGTCTTTGGGGGGAGAAGGTGTGTGTGCAGGAGAAAGTGTGTGAGGGGAGATGGTGTCTATGGGGGGTGAAGGTGTCTGGGGGGAGAAGGTGTGTGTGGAGGAGAAGGTGTCTATGGGGGGAGAAGGTGTGTGTGGGGGAGAAAGTGTCTATGGGGGGAGAAGGTGTGTGTGGGGGAGAAAGTGTCTATGGGGGGATAAGGTGTGTGTGGGGGAGAAAGTGTCTATGGGGGAGAAGGTGTGTGTGTGGGAGAAAGTGTCTATGGGGGAGAAGGTGTGTGTGGGGGAGGAGGTGTCTATGGGGGGAGAAGGTGTGTGTGGGGGAGGAGGTGTCTATGGGGGGAGGTGTGTGTGGGGGAGAAGGTGTCTTCGGGGCGGAGAAGGTGTGTGTGGGAGAGAAGGTGTTTGTGGGGGGAGAAAGTGTGAGGGAGAAGGTGTGTGTGTGGGCGAAGGTGTCTATGGGAGGATAAGGTGTGTGTGGGAGAGGTGTCTATGGGGGGAGAAGGTGTGTGTGGGAGAGAAGGTGTCTATGGGGGGAGAAGGTGTGTGTGCCGGGGGAGGTGTGTGTGCAGAGAAGGTGTGTATGGGTGGAGAAAGTGTGTGTGGGGGAGAAGGTGTCTATGGGGGGAGACGGTATGTGTTGGGGAGCAGGTGTGTGGGGGGAAGGTGTCTATGGGGGGAGAAGGTTTATGTGGGGGGAAGGTGTTTGGGGGAGAAAGTGTGTATGGGGGGAGAAGGTGTGTGTGTGGCGAGAAGGTGTGTATGTGGGGCGAAGTTGTCTATGGGGGGAGAAGGTGTCTATGGGTGGAGAAGTTATGTGTAGGGGAGAAGGTTTGTGGGGGGAAAAGCTGTCTATGGGAGGAGATGTGTGTGGGGGAGAAGGTGTATGTGTGTCTTGGGGAGAAGGTGTCTATGGGGGGAGAAGGCGTGTCTTGGGGAGAAGGTGTCTATGGGGGGAGAAGGTGTGTGTGGGGGAGAAGGTGTCTATGGGGTGAGAAGGTGTCTGTGGGCGAGAAGATTTGTGTGGGTCAGAATGTGTGTGTGGGCGGGAAGGTGTGTGTGAGGGAGAAGGTGTCTATGGGGGGAGAAGGTGTGTGTAGGGGGAGAAGGTGTCTATGGGGGAGAAGGTGTCTGTGGAGGGAGAAGGTGTCTATGTTGGGAGTAGGTGTGTGTGGGGTGAAGGTGTGTGTGGGGGAGGTGTGTGTGGGGGAGAAGGTGTCTATGGGGGGAGAAGCGTGTGGGGTGAAGGTGTGTGTGGGGGAGCCGTGAAGATGCGGGTCCGTGAGGCTCTGAGGAGGTGGCACGTCAGGCGGGCCTGGGGGCCAGGTGAGGAGGAAGGAGGAAAGAGCCTCAGGTGGGATGGAGCCCCCAGGACAGCGGGGGCTTGGGGTCCGGGAGCAGGAGACCAAGCCCTGCAGGCCCTGGGTCGGGGGTTTGGGGTTTTGCTGTTGGAGGGTTTAAGAAGGAAGAAAACCTGATCTGTTCCCTTAGGATTGGAGCAGAAGGCAGGGCGGGGCACCCTCATCCTCCAGCCCATCCCTCCCTCCCCTGCTTTCTCCTCAAGGGGCCATCGTCTCATGCCCCTCAGGCTGGGTTCCTGAAAGGCCTCTCTCTCCCGGGCTCCCACTCACCATCCACTATCCACTCCCCCCCCCCCGCCAAAACACACTCCTTTCCTAGTGAGGCGACAGGAGCGCCACTCCCTGGAGCTCCCTGGGTCCTGTCCACACACAATGCTTGGCGCCTGCTTTCTGCCAGACCTGTGGCTGAGTGGGTGGTAAGGGAGGGGACAGGCCCATCCCCGCCCCCCAGGCCTCCCGTTAGAGGTGCCGCCCACTGCCTTCTGCCCACCCCCGTCCCTTCTCCTGGCCTGACCTGACCCAGTGATCTTTTCCTTCTGCCTCCAGACATGGCCACAGCCAAGGAGGCAGCAAAGCCCAGCCCAGCCACGGATGTGCAGTTCCCGGTGCCAAAAGTATGTCCAGGTGGAGTGGGAAGGGTGTGGGGCTTGGAGGGGGCCTGGAGTCCTGAATCGGCGCTGGGGCGGCCCTTGCCGGGGAAGGGGGGCTGAGAGGGGAGGGAGGCCTTGGGCTGGCCACCTGCTGAGCCCCGGACCCCTCCAGCTCGAGGTCCTGTCCCGGCCCCCAGTCGTCATTTCCACCCCTGCACCCAAGGCTGAGTCTCCCATCATCCCTGCCACCCGGAACGAGCCCATCGGACTGAAGGCCTCCGACTTCCTGCCTGTGAGTGGGGGGCCCAGGCTGAGGGCGGGTGGAGGCCCGTGGGGTGAGGGCAGAACTTGGCTGCCAGCATCAGGGCACCCGTCCCATGCAGGCCGTGAAGATCCCCCAGCAGGCGGAGCTGGTCGACGAGGATGCCATGTCACAGATCCGCAAAGGCCATGACACCATGTGTGTCGTGCTCACCAGCCGCCACAAGAACCTGGACACTGTGCGGGCCGTGTGGACCACGGGTGACATCAAGGCAAGTGCCACCTCTGCCCGGGTTTGGGGTTGAGAAGAGGGCCACCCGAGGGGCACAGGGGGAGCTAGGCGGCCCCTGTCACCACACCGAGCAGTCTGATGAACAGCCCGCAATAAACCCCATCATCACACCACACCCAGGCAGGGCCACTCAGTCCCTGGTCCCCTCTGACGGGTGCTCTGTTTGCACAGACGTCGGTGGACTCGGCCGTGGCCATCAATGACCTCTCCGTGGTAGTGGACCTCCTTAACATCGTCAACCAGAAAGCGTAAGTGGCTATGGCGGGCGGTGGGGGGAGTGGGCAGGGACGGGCACTGAGGGCACATGTCCCTGGCCCCTCTCCCCAGCTCCCTGTGGAAGCTGGACCTATGCACCACCGTCCTGCCACAGATCGAGAAGCTTCTGCAGAGCAAGTATGAGAGGTACGGGTGGGGAAGCCGCACCTGCCTCCCAGCAGGGAGGGACCATGGGAAAGACCCCCAGGGCCGGCGCCCTTGTGAGGTGGCTGTACAACATTGCTGTGCCCTCCAAATTTGAGAGGCCAGAGCGAAAACAAGCCCATGCTGCCTCTCTGATCCTGTCTCTGCCCCCTTTGGCTCTGTGTACCTTGCTCTCTGTCTATTTGTGACTCCATCCATCCCCCTGCCTCTGAAGCTATGTCCAGACAGGCTGCACCTCTCTGAAGCTGATCCTGCAGCGGTTTCTGCCCCTGATCACAGACATCCTGGCAGCCCCGCCCACCGTGGGTGTGGACATCAGCCGGGAGGAGAGGTGAGGAGCCAGCGGCGTGTGTGGCAGGGGTGCCACGTCAAGCGAGAGCACAGGCCTCGGGGCCCAGCCTGCTTGTTGGTGGCCCTGCTGAAACAGCTTATAGAGGTCATTGTGCCTGGGACGGTGGCTCAGGGCACGGGGTAGGGTTGCCAGAGCCTTGGTTCCCCCATGGCCTGGCTCTGCCCTGCGCCCTGGCCCAGCCTCAGTGGATCCTGCACTCTGGGCCTCAGCCTTCCTCCGGGAGGAGGGCCGGAGCGATTTGTACAGGAAAGGCTCCGGGGCTGGGTGGGGGTAATGGTGACCGTGCCGGCCAGCCACCTCAGGCGTGGCCCCTCTGCCCGCAGGCTGCACAAGTGCCGGGTCTGCTACAAGCAGCTCAGGAGCATCAGTGGCCTCGTCAAGAGCAAGTCGGGCTTGAGCGGCCGCCACGGCAGTGCCTTCCGCGAGCTGCACCTGCTCATGGCCAGTTTGGACTGAGGAGCCCAGAGGGTGGTGGCGGCACCCTCAGGCCTGGCCTCGGCCCCCCCACTCCTGTTCCCTGTGCGCCCACCTCCACAGCCCTAAACTCTGACAACTTCTCTCCAGCAACAGCTGCCCAGCTTTGTCCGACTCCTGCTTCCTGGGGCAGCGAACCAAGCCCTGGGGCTGCTGCTTGTAATTTATAAGGTGAATTTTATTAAATTTGTAACTATTCCCTGCTTTCCTTGCTGGGAGGTGCAGCCTCTGGCCACAAGGCTCTCCTGGGCCCCATATTGCCTGCCTGGCTCTTCAGAGATGAGACCACTCCTTCTCCAAGACCCAGAGGCGGTGCACCAGGCAGCGTGGCCAGCAGGGGGCAGCAGAGCGATGGGCCGGCGGGAAGGGGTAAGTTCAGACTTGTTCTGGGGAGAAGAGGGACCCAGCAACTCCCCCTTTCATGGCTAGGAGAAACAGGTGAGGATTGGGCTCATTCCCTCTGTCTCAGCCACACTCCCAGCTGTCCTGTGGATGCCTCCAAGGCCAGCAGGTGTACACTGCAGGGGGCCAGGACCCCAGCCTTGCAGGCATGGCCACCACCAGGCTGACCCAGGGCCCACCACCCTCCCCCATCCCCCCAGGAGGCCTCCAGGGATAGGACCAGACGAGCAGCTGCCCCATCCTCCAAACAAACAGCTTTCACTCCCTGCAGGAGCCCCCAGTGCTGGCTGGCCAGAACATCTCCCCTGACCCAGTGGTCGTCCCTTATGCTCCTGAGGCAGGTTCCGCCCCAGTTTGGTGGGAGGGCCTCACTGAGCCCTGCCCATGTTTCCCCAAGGCTGGGACGGGGTGCAGGCCAGCACAACCCCCGTGGTGGGGAGCAGCGGGGGTGGGGCACTCACCTGTGGCCAGTTCACTTAAGGGGGCAAGGCCAGGGCAGAGGGCAGGCGGTGGAGCAGGGCCCACTCCGGCTGGGTTTTTGGCAAGCCTTTGGAGAGCCTGAGTTTCCCATCTATAAGATGGAGGTGACAGCACTGTTGTATGGGTCAGTCATGATAAGGATGGGGGCGGGGGGGGAGGTGGCCCCTCCTAGTCAGGAATGTTCAGAAAAACATGATCCTGACTTGGTGACCAGCCAGCAGTGGGGAGCCAATGGCACGTGCCAATGCCCTGCTTGCTCCCTGCGATCTGACCAGGGGTTCACGAGACCAGCTCTTCCAGACAATGCTTGTGTAAAAAGGTTATTTTAATAAGTAAAAATGGCTAAGCTTCCAAAAGTTCTTAAATAGGATTTCAGAGGGAGGAAAATGTCAAGAGGCCAGTGGGCAAAGAGATAGCCTGGTGCCAGGCAGATGAGGCGGAGCAGCAAGATCCCCACCCACTGGCCTCCTGCCGGCCATAAATACAGCCCGGCCCGCGCTCCTGTGTACACCTAGGAACACTGCATACACGCCCAGTGAGACGCTCTACCCTCTGGGAGCCAGAGAAGAGTGGGGCAGGGCCGCCCACCAACCGCCCAGTTCCCACTGTTCCTGTGCCTTCTGGGAGCTCCTCAGCCCACCCACTAGGGAGGGGCCCTGCAGGCTGGGGAGGGTTGGGCCAGCCCGTGCCACCTGTGCCCAGAGCCACAGCCGAGACACCATTTCTTTCTGAACGTGTTTCTTATCTCTGAGGGGAGACGGGCGAACGAGGAGCCTCCACTCTGGCCTCTGCCTTGCGGGCTCCAGGCGCTGCAGCAGGAACAGGCGTCAGGACCCAGTCCCTGGTCCGGCAGAGCGGGCATGTCCATCACACAGGCAACGGCCTCGACTTCCCTGCGGGAGGGGGAGGGTTCGTCAGCACCAGGATTGTCAACCTCTGTCCCAGAGCAGGAGGGAGCTGCAGAAGCACACAGGCAGCAGGCAGCGAACCCCAGACCCCACCCTGAGCAGCCAGCTTCCCAGCACAGCCCTGCAACCCGAGGAGGCCAGGCGGCTGGGCGGGCAGCCCTGGGCTGCGGGCCCGACACTCACCTGGAGACTTTGCAGCCCCAGCCGTCAGGCTGAAATCAAAGCAACAGGTGTCTCACCGGTGGGCCCGCCTTGGGCCAGGACCCCCCAGGACCCTGCTGACCCCTCTCCCTTTAGATTCCAAACACTCGCCAGGCCCTTCTGTGAGTGGGCCAAGCTGGGGGCTGGAGCCCCATATTCTAGTCCTGTGGTCTGGCTCACTCCTCCTCACCTGGGACAGGTGAGCCTCGTCCTTTCTACCCCCCGGGAGCCAAGGCCTGCCTTGGACGGTGTGTCTTGCATGAGCCCAGCCAGCCCAGCCTCAGAGGATCAGAGGATTGTGTCCTGGGCCTCATGTCAGCAGCCCTGCTAGGAGCCCAGAGGGCTGGACCCAGCACTATCTGCCCTGGCTACTTCCCAGGGCCAGGGAAGGTTGTGAAACAGGTTCTGGAGAAGTTTTATAAACTTAAAAAAAGGAAAGAAAAGAAAAAGCCCATTCAGATAAGGGCAGCCTGGCCCACTCCCTAAAGACTCACCCGAGGGCTGCAGCTTCCTCCTGATGGACCCTGGGCGGCTAGTGGTCCCAGAGCCAGGGGCCGAGTGGGCTCGTGCTGAGGGCTGTGGCGTCTGGCAAGCTGGTTCCCACTGTGGGCAGAGAAGGGCAGGTGGGTGGGGCCTGCTGCCCTGGGTCTGCCCCCTACCCCCACACGTTTCCCCTCCCCAGCCACCTGAACCCGTTTCCTCCTCTGCAAGATGAACATGATGATGATAGAATAACCATGGTGGGGAGGGTTGAGATAGCGTACGTAAAGAAGTGAACTAGTTACTACTGAGCGCCTGTGTGCCCGCCTGCACCCGCCCCCGCCCCACCTCCGACCAGCTGATGACCCCCACAGGTACCTCTGAGGCCGAGAAAGAACACCTGGACTAAAGAGGCTACTGGGTTTGGGTTCAAGTTCTGGCTCCACCCCCTCTGGCATCTTCCCCTCCTCCACCACTCCACACTGTCCTCCCCTCCAAACCCTCCCTCCTGCCCATGACCGGGACGTCTTATGACCCAGTACTGGCCTGAGGCAGAGCCTGTGGTGGTCCCCGTACCTCTAGATGCTCCTGGCTGGACCAGGACCCGAGCTCTGCCCTGCGGGACCCGGGCCCCAGCTCCACGGAGCGCACCCTCTCAGCAAACTTGAGGGAATAAAGCGTCTCACTGGTGTTCTTCTCCACGGGGGACACCTAGGGGACACGAGAGCTCACTCCCCACCCAGCTGGCCGGCTGCCCTCGCAGCACTGGAAGGGGCACCAAAGGGAGCCCACAACCACGGGACTCTAGAAGGCTCCCTGGACAAGACCGAGAGGGAGGGGAGCAGGAGGGCAACCAAGGTGGCAGAAATGGAGGAACTTGCCAGGCACACGGTGCACGTGGCCAGGTCTGTGGGGAGGCTGCGGGGGGGAGAGGGCCACATGTCACTGACTTCGGAGCCGCTGATGACAGGAGGCTCTTCCCTGCACAGCCTGGGAGGGTACCTGGGCCGCAGGGGAAGGTGGGGGGTCCCTGTTCTTGGAGCTGGTTAAGCCCCTACACGCTAATGGTCACACCATCCGGCCCGCCTGGGGCCCTCACCTGCACCACCATGAGGGTCTTGCTGTCCCCGCTGAGCGAGTCCTGCAGCAGGTAGGTGAGCTTGGAGTTGCGGAAGGGCACGTGGCCCTGGCGGGAACGCAGGGCGGCAATGACGTCCCCCAGGGCCGACAGCGACTTGTTGATGTGCTGTGCCTCCCGCAAGCGGCTGCCCTCAGCGCCCGACTTGCCCACGCGCTCCGAGCCGGCCAAGTCCACCAGGTTCAGCTTCCCTGCGGGGAGGGTGCTGGGCAGGTCAAGGCTGCCCCGGGAGAGGCGGGGGTGGGGGAACGGGGGTGGCTCAGGCCAGGCGGCTGGGGCCCTCGCTCACCCGTGGTGCGGAGACCGGTGCTGCCGTCCACGCCGTGCACCGTCACGATGAGCAGGGCATGCGAGCGCGAGCTGTGCTCGTTCAGGTTGGTGAACTCCGTGGTGCGGTTGGTGTGGCCGAACTCGAACACCTGGGGCCCGGGGAGGGCAGAGAGAGGCACAGGGTTTGGAGCGGGGTCTTCGGAATCAACCGTCCCTGAGTACCCCTGTGAGGGGGCGGCACCCTCTGCCTCGTCCAGGGGAGGAAACAGGCTCACAGAGGCCTGGGGACCTGGCAGAGCCTCCATCTGACCCCCATTCTGTCCTCCGGGGCAGCTCTGCTGTGGGCAGGGTCTCCCCAGCCTTTCCCCACCCCCAGCCCCCGCAGCCCCACACCTTGTTGATGTCCTCCACGCTCTGCACCTGGAACTCCGTCAGCCCTGGCACGTACAGCTGCCCGCTGCCGTCGGGACACAGCCGGATCTCCAGTTTCTCCTGGGGCTCCTGCCCCAGCAGGTCCCTGAGAGCAGGAAGGACGGTCACTCCCTCCTCGCAGTCTGCCCTCTGCTTGCACTGCACCCACCCCCAGCCTGGAACGTTCCCCCAACCATCACACTTCTGGAAGCCTTCCTGGACCATGGGGCTAAGCCCCTCCCCCTCCCCCTGCTTCCCCTCTGCGCTCAGTCTGCTGAAGGGCAGAGATGGAATGTTCCCCCAAAGTCCTGGGGTGCTGCCACTCCTGCCCCCACGATGCACTGAGCCCCTGTGGGCAGGTCCTCCCAAGACCCCACTCTCACTCCTCACCACCTGGTGCAGCCTGCAGGTAGGGTGAGGACACTTCAAGGGGAAAAGGAGTGCCTTTGTCTGGGTATCCCAGGTGGGCTCAGACAGCCCTCCTCCTCCTGCCTGCTAGCGCGGGGGAGGGGCCTGGGACCAGTGAATCCCCTGGGCTGAGTCAGGACATTCAGCTCCCACCTAAGGGCTCCCACCTGAGGGGCTCCCACTCGAGGGCCTTCCGCCTGAGGGCCCCTCACCTGAGGACCTCGTTGTAGATCTCGGCCGCGCTGACGGTGATGGTGTACTCCCAGTCAGACGCCTTCTCCTGCACCTCGGAGAAGAGCAGCTGCAGGGCCCGCTGGTTGATGCCTGGGTTCTCAAGGGTCCCCTGCGGGCAGAATCAAGGCTCCGGTGAGCCAGGCCTCCCCCCACCACATGGGCTGGCCCGTGCAGATGCGCACATGGTATCTGTGGTCCCCACCTGCTCTGGCTACCCCTCACAGGCCAGCCTCCCTGACTGAAGCTCCCCACCTGCATGCCGGTCTGCCCCCCAAAATGCCCTCCACCAGCTACAAGCAACTTCACCTCCTTGGGCCTCAGTTTCCCTGCCTTTAAAACGGCGCCACCCTGCCAGGATGGGGCCTGAGACTTAAAGCGGAGTACCAGGTGAAGCGCTGGCCCAGGCCTGCACACACGGGCTGCTGATGGATACCTGGCCCTGGTGGGCCACCTGGGAGGGGGCACCGGGAATGTATGACATGTATGAATGTATGACAATGAGGGGCTTATTGTCAGGTAGGCCATGAGCCAGGCTCTGTGGGTAATGCAGGGGAGGCACAGGCAGAGCTGGCAAGTGAACTGGGGCCGGATGGGCTGGCTGGCCTTTCTAGAAAGAAATCTGGAGTCCTCACCTGGGCCTCCCTTATGGCACCTCCCACCCTCACTTCACTTCTGCCACTGGGGCCTCCTTGCCAGGCCTCAGTATCCTCCCCAGCACGCTCCAGATTCGTGGTCTCAGCCCTGCTGTTCCCTCTGCCTGGAGTGCTCTTCCCCATTCTCTCCGTGACTGGCTTAGGTGTCTGCACCAAAGTCACCTCCTCAGGGAGGCTTCCTCTCCCTCCAAATGCCCGATCCCTCCCTCACTGTTGGTTCCTCATACCTGGCCGAATCTTTCTCCCTAGCACCTGACAGGACACATCCTGATTTGCCGTGTGCACTGCTGTCTCCCCGCTGGTGGGCTGGCTCTGTGGGGTCAGGCACCCTGGCCACGGCTGTGCCCCAGGCCCCAGGCACGGTGCCTGATGCACAGTGGGGCTCAGCAGGGATGTATTGGAGGATGGAGGCCCCTGGTGGTCAACTCTAAGCACCCAAGACAGAGCTGGGAGCCTAGAAGGTGCTGCACACACCCCACGCCCTTCACCTCCCATCTCGCTTGGCCTGCCCCCTACTAACCCGTCTTGCCAATCCCAGAACTGAGAGGAAAGAAGGTCCAGATTGGGGGAGAAAGGACCACCATGACAGCCTTCCCAAAGGGTGCCTAACAGCCTGGGCCAGCAGGGCCCTCTCGCGCCCCTATTTGGGACAGCAGGAGACCCGCCCCCCTCCCCTACCTGGAGAATCCCACAATAACCCCCTCAAGAGCCAGGGAAATGGCTCCATTTTTATCTACAGTCAAGTTTCTTCCTCCTCTCAACCCCCTCCCCCCCACTCCCAGCCACATCCCATAGAGGGGGGCATGGCACAGGCAGGGAGATGAGGCCCTGGGAGCTGCAGGTAAGAGCTGGGCACCCGGGACTTCCCTGGTGGCGCAGTGGTTTAAGACTCCACGCTCCCAGTGCAGGGGGCCCGGGTTCGATCCCTGGTCCGGGAAATAGATCCCACACGCACGTCACAACTTTTTTCGCATGCCACAATTAAGGAGTTGGCGAGCCGCAACAAAGCACACTTGCCACGACTAAGGAGCCCGCCTGCTGCAACTAAGACCTGACACGGCCAAATAAATAAATAAATAAAATATTAAAAGAAGAGCTAGGCGCCCCACAACACCCTTCACTGGCCAGTCTCTCCCACTGCCCGGGTATCTCCTTGAGGGCCGAGATCCCCCCTCATTCATCCTGACACTCCCAGGGCCCAGCATGGCAGCCATACAACAGGAGCCCAATAAATGTGTGTGGGTGAAATGAAAGCCAATCCTGAGAGACGTCACAGCGATCTGCCCTGGACTCTGAGCCCAGGCTGAGACCCCTCTGAGGCCAGAGGTGGTTGTCAGCACACCCTCCCCTCCCCCATACCTACTGGCACCATGCAGGTGTGCTTGGGCAAGGCGCCCCCTCTGCAGGCCTGGTGCCTCAGGGCTAACACGGATAACTATGGGCTCTGCTCCAAGGTGGTTATGAAGACCAAGTGAGGCAAAACACACCCCATGCAGAACCTCGAGACCAATGAGGGGAGCCCCCATCAATGGCAGCAAGGGGTTGGTCTTCACTCTGGATCCCTGCCCCACCCAGCGGGTACCCACCTCCATCGTGTATGTCTTGCCAGCACCCGTCTGGCCATAGGCGAAGATGCAGACGTTGAAGCCATCGATGCAGGAGGTGATCAGGGCCTGCACCTCCTGGAACACCTGCAGAGGGGACGTGGGATGGAGGATGAAGGGCTGCCAAGGCTGCTGGGTCCAGGGCCCCCCACCAGCCACCTCCCCCTGACTGCTCCCCTCCCCTAATACGGCACCTGTTATCGTGGGCAACCAGCTCACTGTGGAGGAATTTGTGACTAATAAGTCACTTACACTAGGTGTTAGTGGGCAACCTCATTGCCGAAAGACTGAAGGGAAGTCAGGGCAGTAATTACTGCCCACCAGCACCTGAGGAAGGGGCCGCCCAGCCCAGGAACTCAGGAGCTCTCCCCCAGCTTCTCCCCCTCTCAAGGTGGGTCAGCAAATGAAGGCTGAGGAAGCATGTGCCTGGCACCTCCACGGGCCGGCTGGCCGGCCTGCCTGCCTGCCAGCCAGCAACAAAGGACAGGGGCAAAGATAAAACCCAGCATGGGGACAGGAGGGCACAGGCAAAACAGGCCTCCCGGGTTGGCCCTGGCAGAGATGAGGGAAGAGTGGATGCTGAGAACACATGGCTCGCACAGGCTGAGGGCTCCTCCCTGAGGCCTGGGGGGCAGCATGGGAGTCCCTAGGAAGACCCATGGGACTGATAGAGGAGGTGCTCCTGGCTGGAGGGGCCCGCCTCCATGCAAGCCAGGGTCCTGTGGATGGGCGGGGCCGCATGACTGGGAGGGGCTGAGTGGGTGTGGCTGAGTATGGGAGGGGAACCACGTGAGTGGGAGAGGCCATGTTAGTGGGAGTGGCTATGAGGGTAGGAGGGGTCACATGGGTGGGATGGGCCTGAGTGGGTGTGGCTGTGAGGATGGGTGGGGCCACGTGGGTGCCATAGGCTGTGTATGGATCTGCCCTTCCTAGCAGAGGCTTCCAAAGCCCTCAGTTTACCTTCCCACCCTCTTCTCTCCTCCAGAGGTGAAGAGAGAGGGACCGTGGAGCACTGAGCTTCTCCATCCTGTCTGCCCTCCCTTATACTTATTTTTGTCCAGCTCCCAACATCTCTCTCTTTGCAGGTGAGGTGAGTCTGTCTCCCCCTCCCTCCACTGTTCTCTGTCCCTCTCCCCGCAGGGCCACACTCACATCCTGCTGTGAGGCTTTCGGGGAGAAGACCTTGTCCAGCTCAAAGGAGACGGGCTTTCCTCTGTGCAGCAAGTGAATGATGGAGTCGTCGTCGGGATCAAAGGTCACAGCATTGGTCGCCTCAGGTCCTTCCCCATCCTCTCTGGTGACTGGCCGGACACGGGCAATCACCCGGATGTTCCCTGCATTGGGTGGGGGAAGAGAGAAGGGTACAGACCAGTTCAAGACCAGACTGCCTCCACACTGGTGTCCATTGGCATCCGGAGCAGGCTAGTGGCTCAAGAGCCCCCTGCCTTCTAAGTAAGGCCCCCAAGGGCAAGGTGGCCCACAAAGATTTTATCAGTCACTCACGCTACAGTATAAATTAACGTATCAATACATTTTCTTGCTGAGCAAACCAGTTGACGGTAGGAGCCTCACCTTGGGGACATGGAGGAAAGGTCAGTTGTGGGGCTCAGACACTGCACCCAGTTTGGGTGGGATACCAAAATGGACAACTCTTTACACACCTGGACTTCAACAGTTTCCTCACGTACACAACGAGGGCCTTGGATCCCAGCAAGCCAAGGGGCTTATTCTATCACTCTAGAAGGGCACAGTGAATGCCAGGACAGGGCTTGGGAATCAGATGGGCAGAAAGGACCAGGCAGGAGATGGGCACAGGCAACAGGGCAGCCCCAGGGGTGTCTGACGCACAGATCTGATCACGCCACCCCCTTGCTTCAAGCCTTTGGGTGGGATCCCAGAGTTCCTGGAATGAAGAGAAAACTCCCCATCACGTCTAGCATGGCCCCACCTTCCCTTCACCTGCCCACTCCACCTCACAGTCCAGGCCTCAGCCCTGGTTTTACCTCCTACGGGAAGCCCCCTCGACACCCTCCACTGTCAGATACCCAGGGGCTCTCAGAGCCCCTCCCCAGCCTGGGTAAAGGGTAGTGATGGGGTTCTCTGAGTGATCAGTGATCACTGTGTGCTCGCCCCCTGCTGAAGTAAGCACCATGAAGGCAGGGACAGGTTCATGTGGCGCCCAAAGCCATATCCTCAGTGTCTGGAACGGCACTTGGCACAGAGCAGGTGCTCCCTAGACCTCTGTGCCGTGAATGGGTGGTGTCTCAAGCTTGACCAGGCCCTAGATCAGAATAAGTGGCATTCTAGCCACCCACCACCCAATGCTTCAATACCCTACCCCTCCGCCACCTGGTAGCCTGCCATAGGCATTGGGCAAAGGTTCCAGAGTTGAACAGATCCAAGGTGGACCATTCACTAGCCATGCAGTTTTGAGCAAATTCCCTGTGACGTCTCTGTGCCTCGGTTTCCTTATCTACAAAGAGGGAATTACAATAGCTCCTCGACGACAGGGCACAGCTCCAAGGAGTGGTGCTGGGGGCCATGGGGAAGGACAGGATCACCTCCGAGGCAGGTCAGGGCCCCCTCCGCCAGGCACCCCCCAGCCCGCCCAGCGGTCACCTTTCAGCCGCACGAGCTCATTGTGGCACTTCTTGCGCAGCTGCAGCTCCCGGCGGTACTTGCGCAGCAGCTCCTGGTTGTTGCTGTTGACCTCGTCGATGGCCTGGCCGATCTAGTGGGGGATGCGCAGCACCGTCAGGGGGCCAGCTCCACCCGCCTTGCTTGCTCGGCTGCTTGCCCCCTCCCCGTCCCCCCAACAGTCTGCTCACTGCCTCCTGCCCTGGACTAAGTACCTGACATGCGCTGTCACACGTCACATCTTCCCAATAACCCCTCTGGGTAGTACTGCGAACAGGCGCATTTTACAGAGGAAGAAACCGAGCCCTAGAGAGGCTAAGCCAATCTCAAGGTTGTCCTGCTGATGAGTAAAGAGCCAGGACTCAGCCCTCACTCCACAGCACCAGCACTTGACTACATGATTCAGCTGGACCCAAATCCCAGCTCTACCCTGAGGACCTGGGGGACCAGAAGCAACTGGCTCAATGTATTCAAGCCTCAATTTTCTCATCTGTAAAATGGGGATAACAACATCTAACTCGTGGATTTGTAGGAGCTGGTAGGTAAAGATCTCCAAGTTACATTTCATAAGGAAAAGAAACAAGATGCAAGCCACACGTACACCTGCTCCCCTTTATTGGGTGAAAGGGAAGTGCGTGTCCATGTACATATATGTCAACAGTTTTCATCATGCTCAGAACACCCTTCGGGGGAAATGCTGGGAGACAGGCCTCCTTTGGGGACCAGGCTGGGTGGCAGAGAGAGGCCTTTCCTTTTTATCTGAATGCCCTTCTGTGAGGTGTGTACTTTCAACATGTCCGTGTATTATTGACATAATTTTTTAAAGGAGAAGAACTATTTTCGATTCCCAAAATACATGTCTCTCTACCCTGCAGAGCTGTCATACAGATTCAAGGAGCCGACGGCTATAAAAGGCTCAGCACGTAGGAGGCACTTAAGAGACACTGGCTATTCTCATACTGCACAAGTACAGCTTAAAAAAATTAAACCTAACAGATCTAAGGATATGTGTAGCATGTTTGAGATACAAAGATATGCGTAGCACGTATGGGATATAAAGATATATGTGACGTGTTTGGTTTATACCCAAATACCTGCTCTTGACCAGACTGGTTTTCAAATGTTTTTTGAAACATTTGAAAAACATTTTTTGAAATGTTTTTTGAAACATTTTTCAAACTGTTTTTCAGGTGGAGGGCCCCCTGCCTCTTGGGAGGGGTGGCTTGTGAAGGGGTGTATGTGGAGGGTTTCTTGGGAAATAGTCCAAGGAGTCTTCTCAGCAAAGGGGCCTGGCCTGAGGTGTCATAAGCATCAAATACATCCAGTCCTTGGCCTTAAGTTGGGGTCCCCCATAGGGGGTCTGTGGAGAGTCTCACTTTTTTTCCAGCTCCTTCGCTGGAATCCACACACAGCTGCCACCTGGGGGCTTTGTCTGAGTTTGGGAAGGGCGCGCTGGGTGGCTGCTGTGTCTGCCCAGGGGCTCCAAGGCCTCTCCCAGCCCCGCCCCACCATGGGCTGCACTCACCTCGGCCTTGACGCTCTTGAGGGCCTCCTGCAGCAGCAGCGGGAAGCCGCGCACCTGACGCTTGAGCCCATTGTAGTCGTTGGTCAGGGTCCGCAGCGCTGGCTGCAGCGTCAGCAGGTTGGTCCGGACACCTGTGGAGACACAAGGGGTGAGAGGCAGACGGGGTGAAGGGCGGTGGCGTGGGGCAGGCTAGAGCCCGGCTGGACGGCTCACCTGCCAGGTTCTCGTGCACAGCCTTCATCTCCACCTGGGCTCTGGCAAAGGCCTCCTCGATGGCCCGGTTCTTGTCCTCCTCCAGGGACTGCATCTCCTCCAGCATCTGCCCGTGCGCCCGCTCCAGCTCCGACTCGTACATGGCGATCTGAGGCCAGGGCCAGAAGCTTAGTGCCGTGCGCCACGCAGAGAAAGAAGCCCCGCCCCTCACGCCTTGCACATGTGAACACACACGCAGGTGGGGTAGGACGGCCGTCTCTCTCCCTGAAAGGGCTGGGAGCTCCGTACAGCTACTTCCCGGCATCAGCCCGGCACCAACCTGGGTCCCGGCACATAACCCAGGTCACAAGCCACAGGCCCCAGGAGAGCAGGGGAAAGCATTTGTTATGATACTGACTAGAGCACCCTTCCAAGAGCATGTGTGCCGGGCCCTGAGCGAATCTTGTGATTAGGTCAAGCCCCACTGGGAGGTGGGTTCTGCGATCAGATCATTTTACAGATGAGCAAACAGAAACCTGCCCTTGGTCACACGGCCAGCGGGGAGAGGAGGGACTGAAACCCAGGTCTGTCGAACCCCAAGTGCGCAGCCGCTGCACCGTGCCAGAGGCCGGCGGTCTCCGGTGCTGGGGCCCGGCGTGCACACGCTGCCCCGACAAGACATGCACACCTGCGCCCGGAGCTGCGCGGTCAGCTGATGCGAGCTCTGCAGCTGTTGCTCCATCTCCTTCAGCACCTGCCGCTGCATGGCCACCTGCTCCTGCAGGTGCTGGTTCCGGGCCTGGGTCTCACTGAGGGCCTGCCTGGTCTTGGACGACTCCACCTCCACCGTCTTCATGACATACTGTGAGGGGAGGGAGGGGTGGGTGCATGGAGGTGCGTGGGTGCCTTGACCTTACCCTGGGACCCTGGGGGGACCCTCAGGAACATCCCACCAACGGCCTGCAGAATAAACTAGAGGAGCCCCGAGGTCTGGGCTTTCCAGAAAGCTGCAAGGGCCTCCTGGAATCTTCTCATCTTAATGAGCCCACTAGGAGCCTGGCTGTGGCCCAAGACTGGGCCCAGAGCAGACGAGAAGGGCAAAGACGAGGGCAGAATCTAGCGATGCATCACGTCCATGCCTGGCACACAGCGGGCACCGCAAGCATCAGTTGCTGGATGCCTACATGGCCTGGCCCTGGACAGCAAGAAGGGGAAGGGGCCAGGCTGAGAGCAGATCTGGAAGGATTCCTTCAACCCCCCGCACCTACTTATTCAGCAAGACAAGCCCCTCCTACATCCAGCCCATCCTGGGCTCCAGGGACCAGAGTTGAGGCGTGGTCCAGGTGCGCACGGGGCACCGCATGCGGTGCATGCGGTCAAGGCTCACCTTGACGGGCGGCGACTGGGCCCGCAGGCTGGCGATGGTCTCGTGGCTGTCACGCAGGCGCCGGCTGAGCCGCTCCTCCTCCTGCGCCTTCTCGGCCAGGCAGTCCTTGAGGCGCAGCTCCACCTCGGCCAGCCGGTCGGTCTTCTGCTGCACCTCCAGGTTCAGCTCTGACAGCAAGCCTTTGTTCTCCGCCACCTCCAGCTGTAGCTGGGACAGCTTGTCGCGGAGCTGGGCGCTCTCCTGCAGACAGACGGCCGCGGAGGCGCGGGGGCCGGGACAGGTGTGAGACCAGTGGGCAGGAGTCAGCGTGAGGAAGTGGGGTGACCGTTGGGAATCGAGCGCCCCGGGACCACCCTGGCCCTGGGCCCACCTGGCTGTGCTCGCAGCCTGTGCAGGGCGCCGCCGGCTTGGCCCGCAGCTCCTGCAGCTCGGCCTCGCAGCGCCGCATCTCCTGCCTCAGTCGCTCATTCTCCACCATCAGCAGGTCCCGGTGCTTCTCCAAGTCGGTGCCTCCCTGCAGAGAGCCAGAGCCGGGGGGCGGGGGCATGTGGCGAGGGCAGATCAGGGGGAAGGACGGAGCGGGGAGGCAGAGACAGTGCAGGGGCAGGGGAGAGGGGAGAGGTGGGGAGACAGAGAGAAGGAGAAAAGAGAAAGAAAGGCCAGTGATGGATGGAGAGAAGAGAGGAGGGGCTCCAGAGACGATAAAGACAAAGGCAGAGGAGAGGAAGAGATGGAGGAGGGTGGTGAGACAGGAACTGCTCCCGGCTGCACCCCACCCCTTTCATTCCATTTTCCTGAGTGTGAAAGTAACAAGGAAAGTCATATTTATACACAGAGTTCACACTCCTACTTTACATCAGCAAATAAGAATTAACCTCCCTCCTGTTACGGGTCACACCACCTCATGGGCACAGTGAGTGGTGATAAGTACATGGGGAGCATCCCCCCCCGCCCCCCAGCCCCGTCCCGTTAGGATGGCGTGGTCGGGCTCACCAGCTCCGATCGAAGGCGGCTCACTTCCTGGGCCTGGCTTATGAGCTTCTGCTTCAGGTGTTCCACCTGCCAGCACAAAGCCGGGGCATGCTGAGCCTGGATTCTCTCCTCCAGCCCACACCCAGGCCTCTCGCCCAAACCCAGAGCCCCAGTCCTCCCTGTGCTCAAGCATCAGGCCACACCTGGGACTCTAGGTGCAAGGCACCTGGCCTGGTCCTGACAGCTCTCAGCACCCTCTCCCGTCACAGGACCAGCCAGTCTGGGCTTACAGGAGAGTCCGGGGAGCGAGTGCAGCCGAGGTGACCCCTGTGCCAGCCTGGGCCCACGCCAGGGGCAGCTCGCCGGGGGACTCAGGAGGCTGACCCTCAGGACGCCTGCCTTGCACAGGCCCCTACCCAGGCCTGAACCTACTTCTGCATTTGTCATTTAACATTCTTTTTTCTTTAAAGGGCCTCCAAAGTGTATAAACTCCAGGCACTACAAAACCTGGATCGGTCCTTGACCAGCCCCTAGAATTTTCTACTCTGAGTGGTTCCTGGTGAGTCTGTCTGTGGAGATGGGCCTGCCAGTGACCAGGGCACATCTGGGACCTGCCTCCACCCCAGCTCCCAGTCTGCCTTGCCGGAGAGCTATGGCCAGTGGAGGCTGTTAGAAAGAGAAGGGGTGTGCACCCCATCAGGAGGCAAGGGTGACCTGGTTCAACCAGAGCCCAGGGAGGGGAAACCAGCCCCAAGAGACCAGGATCCCAGGATGGCTGGCTGCCCTCCCCGCAGGCCTAGACCCTGGTTCCACATCAGCCCACCTCCAGGAAACTCTCCCCCGGGGAAATAACCCAAAATGCAGACAAAGACTTTGGCACCAGTGTTCGTCAGAGCCTGTTTGAGCTTTTTCTTGCAGAACATTCTGTGCTGATCGCACGGAACCTTGGAAAAGGTACAATGGGAGTCAGACTCCCTCTCTGGGGGATAAGGAGGTGTGGTTTGCACAAGCATTGGGCTCTTGTTACTAAACATCAGGAGACAAAGCCCACCGCCTACAGGGGCCACCAGCCAAGTAAGACAGGTGAGGGGCAGTGCAGGACTAGATGCCCAAGATCCACCTGAAGGAGACAGAGGACTGCAACTGGGGTGGTGGGGGGGACACAGGCCCAGTGTCACCAAACTTCTGACCTTTCAAGAGAGGCCAGACATTGGGATTTTCGGGGTGTGTAAAATCTCCCCACTACCTATGGCTGAGATGTCATCAACAGTCTGTGCGCAGCACGAGCTCAGAGCCAACCGTCTTCTGGCGCTGGAGAAGGCGGCTGGACCACAAGTCAGCCTCTGCTTTTCTGAGCAAGTTGCGGGAGGAAGCGGGCCATGGGCGCGACCCCACCTCCAAGGAAAAGGCCTGTGACACCAGCGCTGCTCACTCGTAGTTAGGGAGGCGGATTCCAAGAACACAAGACCCAGAGAGGGGTTGGGAGACCCAAGGAGACCAAGGCCTCCTGGTGGACAAGCAGGTGACCTAAGGGCTGAACCCGAGAAGGTCACCTCTGTCACCTCCACCAGCACATTCCTTCCTAGCAATGTGCTGGGCATGGACCAGGCCAGGCAGCAAAGCCCATGCCATTTCTCTGCCCGCTCCAATACACCCTTCTGTTAAAAGCCTGGTACACAGAGCCTCAGTTCCTTCGCCCTGGAGGGGAGTGAGGGACAGTTTGAATAAGGCAGCCTTTCATTCCTTAGTCATGAAATTGGGAATAACCTGAATGCCCAACATTAGGGGAATGGTTAGGTGGATTACAGTATATGCACTCATAGACTACTGTGTAGTCGTTACACTCATGTTTATCAGGAGTTTTAAATGATGTGGGGAAAAGCTCCTCAACATATTAAGTCAAAGAAAAATCCAAAAACAAAATCGCATATGCAATACAAAACTGTAGAGGGCTCTGGACTACGGAATGATGTTTTGACAAATTCTTTTCGATTTGCAGTAATTTTTAAGTCTCAATATATATTCCTCCTGCACTCCCCCTACCCTGAAATAGGTGGAGTCTACCTCCTTTTGAAAGGTTGGGGTTCCCCTCCTGCCTCCCCTCCCTCAGAAATCACCCCAGGAAGGTCCACTTGCACGGAGCTGGTGCCCCAGACAGGCTGCTTCCTCGGCACCAGGCTGGGTGGGCTCGGACCTCGCTTGTCCCCAACGCCACTGGCACTCAGACCCGATGCAGTGAAAGTGGGGTTTCCCAGTGTCTACCTGGGAGTCAGGATGCCTGCCTGACACCTGCCTGCAGCCCAGTTCCTGTTCTCTTCTTACATCACAATCGGAACGCTGGGTGCTCCTGGCCTCTGTCTGGAATCTCTTGAGGGGTGCCCCAAAAGGAGGCGGCTGCCCCATGAGGCAGGCTGGGGGCGGGGTGGAGGGATGAGGAAGAGGCTGTAAAAGACCCCTTTTGTCAGAAATGTCAGGCACTCATCATCTCCTGGCTAGTCTCGGGCAGCGGAGGAGCACGGCCCACTGACACCGCAGAGTGTCCGGTCAGGCACAAACCACCTCGTGGTGCGCGGTGCCTGCGCCCCGGCCGGCCAGCTCCACTGGGGGCTGGGAACTAAGGAGGCGTGCTGCCCAGGAGTGGAACCCTTGCCCTCCACCCCCGGGGGGTCGGCTTCGGGAGGGTCTGCAGGGGAGACAGCAGACTTCTCCCAGCCTGGGAGGGAGAACAGGCGAGTCTCTCAGGGTCAGGGAAAACAGTGAGCACAGGAGACGGAGACAAAACCAAGTACGGGAAGAGGGCTCGGAGCAGAGACGGGGAACTGAGGGTGAACCTGACCAGAGAGCGGGGCCTTCTGCGGAGGGGGCCCCTGCAGGCGCGCCCTTCACCCACCCAGTACAGCTCTGAGTCAGCGACGGTGCCTGCATCTGTACGCAAGGGGTCGGGGTGGGGGGGGGGGGGACCTTCTCCATCAGCTCTTCGGGAGGTGCCCAGTACACCGGAGACACTCAGTGAGCACGGAAGTGACGGCGAGAGGGCTGCGCACTCACTCCTGAGTGCAAAGAGCCAGGCCAGAGGGGCAGGCAGGCTCCTGACCGGCTGCTGTGATGGCCCCCCGGACAGCACAAGGTCGACCCCAGGGCTGAGAAGGGCCCAGGCTGGGTTTGTGCCACAGCCCTCCCCGGGCTCGGGCTCCTAGTCATCCTGAGAAACTGAGCCACAAGCCTGGTGCAGGGGGCCCTGAGGGAGAGGGAGCTGGGGCCTGTCTGCTGACCTGATGCAAAGCCACAGTTACATCTCCCAGCAGAAGCGGGCTCAGCGGAGGGTGCGGCTGCCCTGTGCCACTCTGTGTTTTCCCAGCTGTCTGCTCCTCTCGACACAGACAACCTGCCGATTAGCCCCCAACCTCCCACCAAGGTTGGCCCTCCATCATCGGCTGTCTTCTGAGGAACGGAGGGCTCTCCCAGTGGCAAGACCAAGGCATTGCTGAGCTGGGAAGATGGGAGGGCCTGGGATCCAGACGGCCCCAAGGAAATGCAGCCCAGAGGCCTGAGGGGCAGCCCCGGGAAGCACCCCATCCTGTCCCCAACCCACTCCCCCTCCCGGGAGACCTGACTCCTGGTTACCTACCTACGTGACCACTGACCAGGCCCGACTGGCTACATCCATCCCACCCTGCCTCCACTGCTGAGTTTTCACATTTGAGTCCTTCTGCCACCAAGGGGCTTTGGGAACATGGATTCTCAGGCCAGACTGCCAGGGTTTCTAATACAGACATCACCCTACCTTGCCAGACAACCTTGGACATGTCTCAACTCCACCGTGCCTCTCCATTTCCTTAGCAGTAGAATGAGGCTACCTCACTGAGGAGGTCTGGAGGATTAAGTGAGATTACGTGAGTAACATATGTAAAGTGCTTAGGACAAGGCCCAGCATGTAATAAGTCTATTACTAGAATGAAAGTCCGTGAAGACAGGGATATTTGTTGTATCAGTGCTGGACCCCCAGTGCCTAGAACGATACCTGGCATATAGTAGGCGCTCAGTAAACACATGTAGAAAGAGTGCTGAATGCATGAGGGGCCAGGAGAAGCAGGGTCTGTGAGAGAGCGGTCAGGCAGGGCGTGGGGGAGCAGAGGTGGTGGAGGCTGGGGTGTGCTGAAGGATGCTCACTTCTGCCAAAGGCAGGAGCTGCTAATGGGCTCCAGGCAGCGCATGCCATGTGGGAATGTCAGCCCAGAGGTGCCACAACTTCTAGTATTTTATGACAAAAAAAAGGAAGTTGAGATTTTTATATGAACTTAACTAAGATTTAAATGGTGGCAACTAATTTGATCATACAATCAGGACAGTTGGAGCTAATAAATTCAGCAAAGTTGCGGGATATAACATGTAAAAATCAGTTGCGTTTCTGTGCACTAACGCTGAACAGTCCGAAAAGGAAATTAAGACAGTAATTCCGCTTAAAATAGCATCAGAAAGAATAAAACATGTAGGAATAAACTTAACCAAGGAGACAAAAGACTAGTACACTGAAAACTACAAAATGTTGCTGTAAGAAATTAAAGATGATACCAGTAAATGGAAACACAGCCTGCATTCATAGTCTGGAAACAGTATTGTTAAGATGTCAATACCGCCCAAAGCAATCTACAGATTCAATCCAATCTCTATCTAAATCCCGATGACATTTTTTGCAGAAATATTAGCATCCATCCTAAAATTCATATGAAATCTCAAAAGCCAAATAGCCAAAACAATCTTGAAAAAGAAGAACAAAGTTGTAGGACTCGCACTTCCTGATATCAAAACTTACTACAAAGCTACAGTAATCAAAACAGTGTGGTACTGGCATAAAGACAGACATATGGACCAACGGAATAGGAGAGAGAGCCCAGGTATAAACCCTCATGTATATGGTCAATTGATTTTTGACAGTGGTGCCAAGATTTTCAATGAGGAAAGGACAGTCTTTTCAACAAATGTTGCTGGGAAAACTGGATATCCACATGCAAAAGAATGGATCAAAATGGATCAAAGACTGAAACATATAAGCTAAAACTATAAACCTCTTAGAAGAAAACATAAGGGAAAAGCTTCACGACATTAGATTTGGCAATGATTTCTTGATGTCAAAAGTACAGGCAATAGAAGGAAAAATAGGTAAGTTGGACTTCATCAAAAAAATTTTTGTGCATCCAAAGACTGTCAACGGAGTGTAAAGGCAACCCACAGAGTGGGAGAAACTATCTGTAAATCACATATCTGATAAGGGGCTAATATTCCGAATATATAAAGAACTCCTACAACTCAACAACAACATAAGAACCCAATTCAAAATGGGCAAAGGACTTGAACAGACATTTCTCCAAAGATTATATACACACGGCCAATTAGCACTCCCAGATGCGCAATATCACTAATCATTAGGGAAATGCTAATCAGAGCCATAATGAGATAACACTCCATACCCATTAGGATGGCTATTATTTAAAAAAACAAAAAAGGCAACTCAGAAAATAACAAGCATTGGTAAGGATATGGAGAAACTGGAACCTTTGTGCCCTACTAGTGAGAATATAAAATGGTGCACCCAGTGTAGAAAACAATGTGGTAGGTTCCTCAAAAAATTTTAAATAGAACTTCCATATGATCCAGGAATTCCACTTCTGGGCATATACCCAAAGTTATTGAAAGCAGGGTCTCAAAGAGATATCTGCACACCCATGTTCATAGCAGTATTATTCGTAACAGCTAAAATGTGGGAGCAACCCAAGTGTCCATTTATGGATGAATGGATAAGCTAAGTGCGGTCTAGCCATACAATGGAATGTTAGTCTGCCTTAAGAAAGGAAATCCTGCCATTTGCAACAACATGAATGAACTTGGAGAGCATTATGCTAAGTGAAATAAGCCAGACACAGAAAGACAAATACTGTGATTCCACTTATGTGTAATACCTAGAATAGCTAAATTCATAGAGACAGTAGAATGGTGGTTGCTAGCAGCTGAGGTGATGAAGAGTTAGCGTTCAATGGGGACAGAGTTTCAGTTTTGCAGGATGAAAAGAGTTCTGGAGATGGATGGTGGTGACGGTTGTACAATTACGTGATACATTAATACCCTGAACTATACACTTAAAAATGCTTAAGATGGTAAATTTTATGTTATGTGAATTCTACCACAATTTTTAAAGTGGTTAAAAAAAAAAAAAAAAAAGAAAAAAGCAGGTCAAACAAACAAGGCGCATTTGAGGGCTAGATCTAGTCTTCCAGCCTGTGGTTTCTGCTCACAATGTAAGGTTCTATGTTGAGGTGTGGGGGCAATAGGAGGAGGGGTGCAGTCTGGGTGTGTGTAACGATGGTAGGAGCCTTGGAAGCGTGAAGGCCACTGCTCCAGGGACATCCACAGAGGACAGGGGAGCTCAAGGCCACCAGCACGTGGCCTGGGGCTGCTGGGTGCCCCAGGACTGAGGACCTTTGACCCGAGTGCTCCCCACAAGGCACACAGTGAGCTCCCAGAAAATATAAACATCTCCATCTGCCACATCCAAGGGGAGGCCTGAAAAGACTCCTGAAGCTCTCACAAGCCCAGGTTCCAACAGGGACAATGGCAGCCCCAGTTGCTGAGTCAGCTTTGCCAGTGGGGCAGGGGGGCTTCACAAGATCATCACTTTGAACCCCCCAATCCTGTTAGGTACATACTATTATTATCATCGCCATTTTACAGCAAGAAAAACTGAGGTTCCAAGAGATTAAGTCATGGTTAGGCAACTTGTTCAAGGTCACCTGACCACTAAGTGGTGACCCTAGGATTGGACCTAGGATTGGAACCCCTGCAGAGCAACATATAGAAGACCGGAAAGATCAATCTGTGTCAAGCCACAGTGAGGCTGACAGGAGACCAGAGCACACAGAAGTGCAACCTCACAAGGCACAGCACTTTACAGTTTACCATCCATTTTCCTGTCCAGTCCCATAATTGAGCTGCCCAATAACCACGAAGCAACATCTATTTGACCCAGTGTAGAGACTGGTAAATGAAGGCTCAGAGAGGAAGTGACTTGCTACAGCTGCACAGCCAGGGCTAGAACCCTACTCACATGATTTCAAATCCAACACCATTCCTGGTAACGATGACTGGCGGTGGTGGCAGTGGCGACACCAATAATACTGGGTCATCTCACCAGGTACTGTTATTATGTCCATTTTACAGATGAGGAAACTGAGCTGCAGAGCAGTAATAACTAGTCCAAGGTCACACAGCTAATGAGTAGTGCCAAAGTCAGGATTTGAACCCAGCTCTAGGCCCGAGTGGTTGGCCACAGCTCTACAGAGTCAGACTCTCCAAAGAGTGGCTCAGAGACCTGGAGCTTCAGGTACATCTCCTGAGACATTTTTCAGAAAAGACCTGGCAGTCAGAAAGTTCAGGAATAAAATATGAGCAAAGACCAGGAACCATTCTGAATTCTCCAAATCATCCAGAGGCGTGGGGGTTGGGGGGGCGGGGAGGGGGTCAGGCATATCTGGAGAGCTGGCACTCAAGGACACCAAAAAGGCTGAGATGCTTGACCTGCAACTTCCCCTCTAAAAAGTAAGTCAATTTTGCTAATTAAAGGAAAAAAACGTTTCTTAAAAATTTGTTTAAAGTCACAAAAGACCATATATTGTTATTTAATTCATATGCAACGTTCAGAAAAGATAAATCTATACAAACGAAAAAAAGAAAGCAGAGCAGTGGTTGCCAAGGGTTGGCGGGGAGGGGCATACGGGGAGTGACAGTAAGTCTTTGTAGGGTGATAAAAATGTTCTAAAATTAGATAGTGGTGATGGCTGCGTCACCAATATACTTAAGACCGTAAATTCTACACTTTAAAGGGGTGAGTTTTATGGTATGTGAATTACCTCTCAGTCAAGTTCTTTAAAAAACAAAACTTGTTTCAAGAGTGAAGTGCCCGGACAAACTAAACCAAGGAAAGTCAGGGAAGGAAGACCTCTTGCCACAGGTCAGACACGTGTCCTGCAGGGAGGGCCCTAGACCAGCCCCACAGCCCCATGGGGCAGCACCTCATGCCACGTCCCAGCTACACAAGCCTTGGTTCGCCCTGATACTCATCCTGCTCCCCCTGCCACGGTCCCTTTGCACTGACTGTTCCCTCAGCTCAGAATGAATGCACTTCCCCTGCTCTGTGCCAGACCTCAGCTCCAGAGCCGCTTTCTCAGGGAGGCTGCCCCCGACCTCCCCTACAGGTCCTGATCTCCCCGACAAAGGCGCGTGGTAGAAACCCTCATTCCCTGTGTGTGTACCCGCCTGCAGAGCCCTTGTTACTCTTCCAACTTTCGTTAAGTGCGTGTAACAAACGTCTGTCCTCCCCTAGACTGCAGCCTCCGCAGGCCAGGGCGTGCCTGTCCACCTGGGCATCCCCACTGCTCAGCTGGGTGCCTGTACATACCAGGCACTCAGCAGACATCTGAGGCAGAAAGACAGGCGGGCACCGCAGGAGGCAACAGTGATACAAAGCTGGTGTGTCACACCTGCCATGAGGAGCTCCCATTAGTGGGGCAGACAGGCCCAGAGGCAGCAAACAGCGGGGTCACTGTACAAGAGGGAGACGCAGGGCACTAGGGATGCCCCAAGGAGGCCCACCCAACTCAGCCAAGGACAGGTGGTCAGGACAGAGTTCTTGAGGACACACTTGTAAGCTGGAGAAATGCTGCATTTTAAAAGTGCATGAAAATAATCTGCTGCCCCTGGAACTGAGAACAAGGCACGGTATTCAGTGATGTTCCCTCGAGTAGAAGGTCCACATGCTGGGCAATCACAGAGAAAGAAACTGACCCAACCGAAGGCAGGGCTTTCCAGAGAGAGCTCAGGCCCAGGAGCTCAGGCATGGGCTCCAACGTGGGGATGGTTTGGAGGCAGGGCTGGGGACCTTGGGGAAGTGGGGAGGGTCAGACACAGGCACGAGAGACAGACACGGACACTTAAGAGTGGGGAGCTGAGCCCCAGGAAAGGGGCCTCAGGGCCTAGGTGGTAATGGGAAGGAGGGTGAATTAGCCAGGCATGCGGAGGAGGGCTAGGGGTCAGCCCACAGGGACTGTGGAGTCCCCAGCGTCCTCCTGGCTAGTCAACAAAGGAGAAGCCCTTAGGGAACCTTCACTTTCTAGGGCTTCCAGAGATTTGAGAGCTCCCTTCTCTCACTTGCACACACGCCAGCCTCTCATTTCCTGCCAGTTTTCCGTGGGGTGACCTCTGCAATGAGTTTGGTCCACCTGGGCCGCCCAAGCCAGGGCACCTTGGAAGATGCAGTAGACTCAGCACTGGCCTCGGGACGGGAACGTCCCTGTGCTTTCCTGCTCCGCTCATGCCTACACATGCTGCCTGTCACTTCTGGAGAGGTAGGTCCTGGCCCCTGGTAACCACAAGGAATGGGGCACATGGATGGCCAGGATGGGAGGCCCAGGCCTCTGATTCTCGCCACCTCGCCCTCTTGTGCACTCCCAAGCCAGGAGAGGAGACCCCGTCTGTCCATTATGCTGGTGGTCTGGTGGGTTCCGGGTGCCCTGGGCGATGTCCTCCGACCTGCTCCACAGTGGGCAGCGGCCTCAGCCCGTCCCATCCTCCCCCGGTACCTGATTGTGCAGCTGGGTGGGTGCGGCTTGCTGATCACTGTCGCAGACAGCCAGCCTCTCCCGTAGGGCCACCAGCTCCTCCTGTAGCTGGGCTTTCTCCTCCTGCGGCTGGGACATGGCCTCCGCCATCCTATGTACCACGGGGGCCGCACCTGGCGGCCCCGAAAGGCTCGAGCACCTCCCGCTGCCAAAGAGCCGCCCACCTATGAGCAAAGTAGCCGCCGATCAGCAGGGCAGCAGAGGCCCCAGCCTGGCCGAGGAGAGGGGGCCCGTCATGGCAGGGGAGGGGATGCAAGCAGAGGGGACGAGGGGAGCCGGGCAAGGGCTGGGGGCAGCAGCATGGGTTAGCCGGGGGCCTCCGGGGCCTGCCTCGGAGGAAGCCGCTTCAGCAGGCAGCTTCTGGGGGATGGAACTGCCTAGACCAGGACTTAGGAAAGCAGCTTCCACTGATTATTCCCCCAAAGCCTGTGTTCTAGGTCTGATGAGCAATACCCTCTCCATGGCCAGCCTGCATGGACTTGCAGCTGAGAAAGACATAGCTCTAGCAACAGCTGTTCTCTCCCCAGAAAACACTATCCTTGGTGGAACATGATTTCTTTAAACCCCAAACCCTCTCCAGAGTACAGAAGAGAGGCGGGGGCTCCCCAGCCTGCCCCCTGCCTTCCGCAGGGAGTGGTTACCCGCACACGGAGAGGAAGCAAGTGGAGGTGTGCGTGTGCAAGGGACAGACAGACCGGGACACGGGGACAGACACAGCACGTGGGCAGGAACACAGCCAGGCGCGCTCCCAGGCGGACCCCTGCGGGATTGAGCACAGGGACCTCACAGGCAGGAGGAAGGGATAAACACAGGGGTGGCTGGCGCCTCAGCCTTCCACCGTCCTGTCACCGGGAGCAGAAGAGACACAGACAGACAGATGGAAGGACAGAGACACACAGTCAAGGCCTGTGACCTGCTAATGGGGCCTGGCATGCTTGTCACAGCTTGCTTTGATGGCCCCAAGAATGGCCACAGTCTCTGCAGGTGGGGAACGGGCAAGGAGGTGGGGCAGTGGGGCAGAGGAGAGGCTGGAAGGGCGCGGATCTTCAGGCAGCCCAGTCCGGGGCCTGGCCAAAGCCTGAGAGGCAGGGCCAAGTGTCCAAGGGTGAAGCATGAAGAGTGGCATCTGCTGGCCGCGAGCCTCCACCCTAACTCAGAGCACCAGGGTGTCCGGGCTCCGCCACACTGTGTGGGCAGGACTCGGTGCGGGGGGATCCCAGACTCTGGAAACAAAGCCACCTGCACCTGAAGTCACACAGCCCAGCTTCAACCCACAGGGAGGTGGCAAGTTGAGACAGCACAGAAGCCAAAACTGCAGCTTGGCTTTTGGACTGGGCTGGAGCGGGGAGCACAGATGGAGCTGATTCCAGGCTGGGCAGGACATCTCAGCACTGGGCCCAGGAGAGGTAGACAGTGAGAAGCCGCTCTCACTCTAAAGGGAGCAGGCCACGCACACACAGACTGCCTTTTCCCTTCCTCCCAACCCTGAGGGACGGCTCCGACTCAAGGCCCTCTGGAAAGCTGGAACAGGGGCCATCGCTGGCTGGCCAGGAGCCCTGGCCGTGCGGCCTGCACGTGACACAGCATGCATGTCACACACAGTTGGCCAAGCTTCTGCTATCTGTTCTAGAGAGAGCGAGCTCAGACGGATGCTTCCAGGCCTGCACACGGGGCTGCCATGGGCAGCATGTGACCAGCACAACCCTCTGCCCTCTGCAGACTGCCGTGGTGTGGCAGGAAGTGCTCTTGACTCCAGGTCCAAGAGCTGGTTCTGCCACTTCAGAGACGTGTGGGAGGGCCCCTCAGGGGCCTCCTTTGTAAAATGGGGACAATGGTCCTTATCCAGAGGCAACCTTGGGCAAGAGCCTAGAACCCACGAGGGATGCGCAGGTGTGAGTGAGTGTCACCCAGCAGGACGTGGAAGAGCCCTTCTTACCCGGGACACTGCTCACCTCACCCTCAGAGCCCACAGCCAGGGGAGTTCACCCTGACCTGGGCACAGTGCCCGTGTGTCAAGGGAGCCAAGAGGGGCCCGGAGAGCGCTTGCTGGGCGAGAAAAGACCTAGAGGAAGCTAAGGGACAACAGCAGAGGAGGAAGAGGTGAGATCAAAGGGGCACCTAAGGGCGGGGACTGAGGGACCCCTGCACCCTCAGAGTAGGTCAGCTGTCAGTCCGAGTTTTCAGAAGACAGTGTTTTTCTCCGAGACCCTGCCTGGACACAGCCCCTCAAGGACACTCAGGCTCGGGGGTCCCAGCCCCAGACCCGCTGACAAGAGTCAGCCCCCCGGACTGGAGGGACGATTCCCCCCGCTTCCACACCCCGGCCAGACCCCGACACCTGCCCCCCAATCAGTGCCGGGCCCACGGGTGAAGGCGGCTCTGGATCAACCTCAGAGAAGGGAGTGGTTCCTTCCACCTCGCAAGTTCAGACACGCAAATCAACCTCTGACAGGAAGAGGCAAACGAGAGAAAGGCCAGCTCCTTTCCCCCCTCGCTCTTGGCCTTCCCCTCGGGCTCCTTGAGGATGCACTTTCCCAGTAACGGCTGGGCTCTGGCTTCTTGCTGGGGAGCCCCACAAAGGGGGCACACAGCCTCTTCCAGAACCTTGCCAGCCTTGCCGGAGAAGAGTGGAGCCACCAGCTCCTCCTTCCCAGCCTCAATGCAGCAGAGCGAAGCCCTGTCCTAGGGACCTCTGAGTCCCTGATGGACCCACGGAGACAAAAGGAGGGGGTCAGGCCTCTCTCTGCAGGAGGTGGCGTCTTTGAGGCTGCCACCTTCACCCTGCTTTTGACAGGCGCTGGGGAAAAGACAAAAAGCGGGGAAATTCAACCCCAGCCCATGCCAGCCAAAGCTGCTTATCACCGGTGGCGCGCAGCGGCACCGGGAGGAGGGTGCCCCTGGAGTGGGGATGGGCAGGCTGCAGTCTCTGAGTTCCACGTCCAGGCGGCCACCTCCAGGGGAGGAGGACGGTGTCTGGGACAAGAGCCTCCCCTCCGACACCAGCTTTAGCCCGGGCTGTGCCGGGTCAGCGGGCAGACTTCCTTTACCTGTTTTCTCTACATTCATGGTGCCACCAGCTTCTTGGGCCTCCCGGCCCCGCCTGGGGGCCGGCGCCTGCCTCTTCAGGAGTTTCTCTTCTTTCGCCCCCTGACTCTTGCTCTCGCACCCCTTGTCCCGCAGGGCCTGCTGCCAAGACACAACCAGAATCCTCACGTGAAGGGGGGGGGACTGCAGCGGGGAGGGGACCCCCCTCGAGCCTGAGGACGGTGCGCTCCCGGAGCTGGTGAGGACCTCAGACCCGGCCAGCCCATCCCTCACAGTGTGGGTGGGGACTACGAGGCCCGGAGTCTGGAAGAAAGCATGCCCAGATCTCACAGCGAGAGGGGGCAATGCGTTCTCCTGGCCCCCATCAGCAGCCAGCCCTCTGTACCAGCAAACAAGTCTCCTGGGCACTTAGGAACCCTCAGGTGAAGCTCACTCGGCTGACCTGTGAGCCCCGAGTCACCACTGCAGTGGTCTGATCGCTCAGGTGCACCGGCCCAACATTCACAGGCTTGTCCAGCCCCACCAGGCACACGGCAGTCTCAGGGCGATGCCCGCCGCCCCCCCCCCACCATGATGTCAGCTGCCCTCACCTTCAGACGGCACCAGCCTGGGACTGCCAAGGAGGGGGCACACGGGTCCATATGAGCAGGGGAAGGCCATGGCCCACCCCCCGGCATGGCTATCCAGGACCGCAGGACCCTGTCTCTAGGTCAAGGAGGAGCCAAGGCAAAGAAGGCTGAGGTAGAACAGACCAGTGAACTGGTGGGGAGATGGAGGGGAGAGGCAGAAAGAGTCTTTCATGCAGAGAAAACCACCTGCAACTCACACAGAAAGACGTCCAAGGCAAGCAGCAGAACCACATGTAAAGTGCGATTCCATTTAAGGATAATGGAAATAAAAGAGGCCTCCAAAATAAAAATCTGGGGAAATATACACTGGTTTTCTCTGAGAGGTCGGGTGATGGTGCAGGGGCTAAGAGGAGAAATATGCATCATTTAAACTTTGGGGGAGATCAAAAGAAACTTAACCGAGAGAGAGTGGGAAGAAAAGAAAGCCTTTACATTTCATTTTGAATCTTTTTGGCATTTGTATTTTTAACCTTGTAAGCATCTATGGTGTTCTGTTTTGTTATCTTTGATAACAGAAGTTATCTGGCAAGGCAGATTACAGACACTTTCGTGTATGTCTTTGTGCCCACCTTATTCAAAACAAAAAGACAAATGTTATGTTTAAAAAATGTTCAGAGCCTGGGTCCGGAAAGGCCTGGGTGTGAAGCCTGGCTCAGGTGAGCTGTGTGACTGTGGGCAAGTTACTTACCTTCCCTGGAGTTTCATTTCCTCATTCTTAAAACAGCAACTCCACTTTCTACTTGAGAAGGGAGGGTGGTGAGCAGTCTCTCGTATTTAGGAAAATTCCCGCGACTTAATTTTGTCCCCACCCTGTGACCAACTGCCACACCAGCACGAGCAGCTTTGTCATTGGTGGCGGCAACGGGGGCAGCTGGAAGTTTCCATTTGCCGCCCAGAGCAAAGGTTACACTATTTCTGGCCTGTTGGCCAAGCCACAGGATGGGCAGACAGGCCCCCAGGGGGGTTGGGAATTTCTGCAGCCTCGAAAGGGAGCGACTCAGGTTGTAACTGCTTGAGAAGCTGGCAGGGGACCCTCTGGGTCCCCTCACTGTGTCTGGATCCCTACTTGGGCCCCACATCCGCCGCCCACCTTGAAGCCCCTATAAACAGAATGAAGCTTCAACGGCCCAGGACACAACTGTGGAGACTGGTTGCTGGCAGGAGCTTCTTAGATCCTCAGCAGACCTGCTGACCCCAGCACTCAGCGGCAACCACAGCCCAACACCCCATAATCAAAATGCAAGAACAGAGCCTCCGCCCAACTCAAGGCTGCTGGTTTCTGACCACCTCCTGATTTAACTACCAATGGCTCAAGTCATAAAAAATGGTTTCTTTAACATAAAAACAGTTTCTTTAACCGTCCCTGCAACAGGCTTTTCTCGCAGACCTTATAGATAAAAGAAGGACCATTCGGTTCCATTTTCAGATGAACCACATAAGAAGGGCTGACAAAAACCCAGAAGCCCAAGATTGTCCCTGAAGCAACAAACAAGGGGTCCATGTTCAGACCCGGCTTGGGGCCACACGAGGGAGGACAAACACAAAGGGCACATATTTCCCACAGCCCCTCCTGCCCTCCATCTGCATGTGTCCTTTCAAGGTGGCCCTCTCATGCACAATCTTTCTTGGGGGAGGGGCCTTGGCAACACCCCCAGATAACTCTGGTCCTTCATCCTCGGCCACTATGTCAATGTTTGCGCATACATTTGTGATCATTTGATTACTCCTGGCCTCTCTGCTAGACTGCTGGGTCTATTTCTCTTCTTTGCTGTGTGCTGGCACCTAACAGAGTAGGCACTTCATAAACATCTGTTAACAAATGCATCCATTTAAAAATTGCAGAGCCTGTGTTATCCTGAAATTGCTCAAGCTATAGCTGCATGAATGCATTGGTATTTTTTAAGGATCTCTTTGCAATCAGAAACAATACAGAGAATCAGTTAGAGAAACCCTGAAGTAGAATATTATGCAGCAGTTTAAAAGAATGAGGTAGTTCTCTCTATATTGACAGGCATGAAGAAATAACCAAGACTTACTGTTGAGGGAAAGAGCTAGTCACAGAACAGAAGGTAAAAGTAAAGAATAAAAATTGTATAAATCCAATCAAGTGATTGTACAGGAAAGATAAATAAACACCAAACTCTTAATAGTGGATTTCTCAAAGATACAGGACCACAGGAGACATTCAATTTCTAGATAGTATATTCCTGCCACGTGTGAATTCTTTACACCATGTGTTATAAAGCTCATCATGTTCAGATCCCAACTTGCTGTGTGACCAGTAGCAAGTTACTTAACCTCTCTGAGCCTCCCTTACTTCATCCATAAAACTCACATAAAACAGTAACTGTGTGACTGATGTGAGACATACAATACATGCCACAAAGCCCGGTACAAAGTCAGTGTTCAATGAAGAGTAGCTATTATTATTGCTATCATGATGTATTAATTCTACAACCAAATACTACACATATATATGTAAACTTTGTCTTTTGAAAGTCACATGATAACTGACTTGCAGTGATAACTGCAAGAGAAAAGAACCCAAGTTTTAGCAAAGTCCTCTGTCTAGCTTTAGGTTCTCACTTTAAACGAGGAAATGTAAATAAGTATTGCCCCATGGACTCATATGCCCCAGTGGGAATAAACAGCTCCCCTAAAAACCTGCCCATCTTCCTAATAGCTCCTCACTGAAGGCCCCACAGTTCCCACTTTAACACTTCAGCCGGGGTGTGGCTGAAAAGCTGCTGTCATCTCCTGTGAGATTTCCCCCGAGCTAACCTAATAAGCAAATTGCCCCATTCAGGCAGGCTCAGGGTGGATGTGCCATGAGGAGCTTGGCAAGAGGCAGAAGGCAGGTCCCCAGCTCTCCCTCCCTGCTTCCCTCCCCAGAGAAGGAAGCTGCTGGAGCTCAGAGGGCCACGGCACACTGGCCCAGCTCGAGCCCTGGCATTTCTGACCGCCCCAGGGCTCACCTGCAGGGTCAGGTAGAGCCTGTGAGGGCTCCCGGGGCTCGCCCAGTCCACGCTGAGGGCTCGGCACTGAGCCAGGGCCGGGCGAGCTGCACTTCGGGTGCTGGAGTCCTCGTCGCCGCCAGCCGGGCTGTCTCTTCCACGCCCTGTCCCAGGACAGAGGAGACAGGTGAGATGCTTGACGCTGGCTGGAGACTGCTGGCCGGGGACCACTGGCCAGGGCCGTAGCTGAGCTCCCCTTTCACACACTCCAGGCAGCCCAGGTGCTGCCAGGAGGGACTCACACGCCCTCACATGCCTGCCCTACACAGAGGGAAAGCCTGGCACTCGGCGGGGGCTGCACTCCTTCCTGATCACAAGCCGCCCTGGGATCCTCTGCAGGAAGTCGCCCAAGACCCCGCGGGAGGTGGCGGGCTCCCCTCCCTCCACAGTGGCGTTAGGGCTGGCACCTGCCCACGAACACCCTCTACAGACAGCAGCAGAAGGAAGCCGATGCCACCCTGGCTGCACTAATCTTCACAGGAGGTGCACCCTGGGGCCGCGGCCTCATTACCGAGGCTGCCTCTAGGTGGCAATTTCTCCCCTGCCTTCATAAAGACCAACCCCACGCTCGGTGGCGTGGTCCCTGTAGCCTCCAAAAATACACTCAGGACCAGTTAAAGCACATCCTCTCAAGCCTCTGACACACTGCCTCCCTCACCGGATGCGGGGAGAGGGCTGCAGCAGCGACACCCCATTCACCCCTCCCTTGACCCACCACCACAGCCTGTGGGACCAGACGGGACGGGAGAGGGGATTCGCCTCACAGGGCAAGCTGCAGAGCTCCCACCCTGGGGGGCAATCACATCCTGAATGCCAGCACTGGGCCAAGTGCTTTCCAGGCCTTATTGCCCTTCTTGATCCTCAGTTTCCGCGTCAGTACAATGGGCATAAGGAACCAAGCTCAGTCCTGTGATGAGGATTAAACAGGGCGACACATGTAAAGTGCTCACACGGAAGGTAGCCAGCAATGCAGGCCATCAGCTCCTCACAACAACCCTGAGAGGTAGGAACCGGAGACCCAGAAGGGTTAATAATGTGCCCAGGGTCACACAGAGCCAGTATTCCAATCCCATGTGCTAACCCACCCTCTGCTTGCCTACCCTTCTCAAGGCAACAATAAGAGGGGGGGGTGGGGGTAGAGGGGCCCAGGGACGTCCACACTGGCTGAGGCTCTACCCAGTGGCAGGCACCACGCTTAGCATTTCACGCATACGATTTCACTGGACCTTTGTCTTAAATTTTAAAAGTAGATAAAAGTCTGTATGGTCATATAATCCTCATAATACTAATTTAAGAGACCAATACACACACACATAAGACTAGAAGGAACTATATAAAATGTTTAGTGACAAGGCTTATAGGTGATTCTTATTTTCCTTCTTATACTTTTCTGTGTTTTTGGTTTTTAGTTTTCCAAGAGAACATGTTTTTGTTTTTTTCAATCCTTGCTTTCTTTTTTTTTTTTTTACCATAAAAGCAATACTGTTCATTCATCTTTAATCCTTTGGACAACCTTGTTGGGTAGAGACCATCTTCAGCCCCTTCCAGACAACTGGGGCTACCCGATCCAAAAGCCCAAGCTTTCCCCGGCGGCCTCTAGGGTCATCCCCAGCCTCACTGTCCCCTGCAGAGAGACTTTGGAGGGCAGCGCTCTGGCTGCCACCTATGGCACAAGTGTGATGAGAGAGAGGGAACTGGAGTTTGCTATGTGCCCTCTCTGGGCCTCAGTTTTCCCTTCTGTACATAGAGGGGCTTGGACCCGATGTCCTGGAAGGACTCTGCCAGCTCAGACAGGCTGGCAATCTTCAGCCATCTCCCCATAGGTCAGGAGCAGTCAGACAGCAAACCCTTAAGGCATCTTGTCTGAAGATCCCCCCCCTGTCCCCACATTTACAGGACAACCTACCCAAGCCAAGGCTGGCAGACAGTCATGGGGCAGCTCCCCGGTCCTGACGATCTAGCTCCCACCGGGAATCAGAGGAGCTGCCCACTTCTTGACGCTGGAGGCACCAGGGGACATGACCCAGAAAGGAGAGCTGGTGTTGACAGCTCCCCCAGGGGCACAGCGGGGGCCCCGACTCGGGGACTCCCTCACTGCCCACCTGCTGTCGGGGCCGCCGTGGATGGCACCTAAAAGGAGGGCATGGCAACCACTCCCTGCCAGGCCACGCTCCAGAGCAGCCTCCGTCCACTCCTCGCCATCCGCGGGCAAGCCCTGGCGGAATCAAGTGTCAGCTCCGCGCAGGGCACCGGGCAGCAGTTCACCTACCTTGTTTACCGGCCGCGGGCAGAAACCGGAGCGAGACCACGAGCGCTCCGCCGCCAAGGACAGGCGGATCACAGAGCCACAGCCACCTGGCCGGGCCAGGGAGCGCGTGGCTGTCCGCGGCGTTCTCCCCCTGCGCTACAGACTGCGTTAACGTTTAACTCGCGTCCCCGGCTTCTCTTTACAGACGGGCGCGGGGCAGGAGCGCCCAGCGAAATTGACGCCCTGACTCCACGCCCGGCTCGCGGGCTGCCGGTACCCTGTAATTACCTGACAGCTCTGACTGAGCCTAGGAACTTGCCAGAAACCCCGATCTCATCGCTGGTATCTGGAGGAAGGAAAGGAAATAAAGAGGCATTTTAAAAATGCGGACTCACCAGTTCTCAACCTCCCCGGGCCGGTGTGTGGGAAAGGGCGGGCCGGGCTGGCTGGGGCGGGGCGAGCCATCCCCGGCTCGGGCTCCCCGGCCCGGCCCACTCGCCACAGGCCGCGCAGCGAGGGCGTGGCTCCCAGGTTCCACGTCCTGCGAGACGGGACCATGGCCCGGCGGGGCTCAGCAGCCTCCTCCGGGCGTCGGGCAGCCTGCGGAGAGAGCAAGAAAGCGAGACTGAAGCCCGCTAGCCGGCACCCTCCGCCCCCATCCCAAGCTGATCGGAGCCCACCATCTGGAAGGGTCCGCTGAACTGGGTCACCTGTTACCCAGAGCCCCAACTCGAATGTCCCCCCAGGAGCCCCCGGGCTCACGGGCTGAAACAGAGCCTATCACCATTTCAGGGTACTAGTTAAGGAGAAGGGAGGCTCAGAACTGGGCAGGGAGCCTGTCAGGTGCGTCTGCAGCACAATGTGGAGACCCCACATCTCAAGCCCCTCCACTCTGAGCCTGGCAGCATAAAGACAGGTCACAGCCCCACATGGAGGAAGCACCAGTCAACAGCGTCTCCATGAATCTATTCAAAAGGGGCCTTGACTGTGGCCGTGACGTCAGGCTTACATATATCAAATTCTCTTAAAATCAGCTCATTCCTGTATTCAACTAGCCTTCACACTGTACCTACAACTGGCAGACACCGAGCTGGGATTTGAAATACAAAGATTCATTCATTCCTCATTTAATAATTATTTACCCGGTACCTGCTGTGTGCCAGGCACCTGCCAGGGGTCCTCTTTGATCAGGAGAGACATGGCCTCAAAGCTCCCTGTCAGGAGGGAGGTAAACACTTCAACAAACCTCCACAATCAAAACAGGATGCAGGGAGGCACCAGGTGGTATAGAGAATGGGGGTGGGTGTGGGGAACACTGGTCTGGGTAGAAAGCCCCATGAACAGCCCTTATGAACAGAGCAAATGAACAGAACAGACTTCATTTACTGCACAAGTCTTTATTGAGTACCTATTGTGTGCAAAGCAGCTCTGAGGGCATTTAAGGTGACACCAAGCTGTGGTCCCAGACTCAGACAACAAGTGATGCCATTTACAGAAGAAGCCAAGTCAGCTCAGAGGGGCAATGTGGAGTTTGCTTTTGGTTTTAAAATGGAGTTGGAGGCACCCAAGGACTTCCTAATGGCGCCACCTGGGCTGTAGGCCACTTTCCCCAACCCTCACTGCACTGACCACTGTCTACCAGGCAGTAAAGATATCTGTTTGAACAGTGTCCATCTCCCCTGACCCTCTATGGCTCCCCAGGGTGGGTCCCACAGCACCCAGCCTGGAGCAAAGCTACATCCACACCAAACACCTGGTGATGGCTTTTGGGTGAATGCCCGGAAATGAATGCACACAAAAGCTCGAACTTAAGCTTGGAAGAGAGCAGGGCTGGAGATGGAGACACAGAACTGGGTGGCTGATGGGGGTCACTGTGGCACAGGTGAGAATGCAATCACCAAAGGTGGTGCAAGATGAGAGGCAACCAAGAAGGATGGAGCTCACTCCAAGTGGGAAGAAAAGCTGGAGAAGGAAGGTCAGAGGTGGCAGGAGCACCAGGCAGGTGCAGAGTCCTCAGAGGTGCCCGGAGAGTGAGTGGGAAGGAGAGGATGGTCAGTTCCCAGGGAACCATGCCACGGAGAGGTCAAACTGGAAGAAAGGTCAGTGGAGCAGGGCAGAGGGCAGATGTGGGAAGGCCCAAGGGGGATGGGGGCTAGAGAAAGCTGCCACTTCCTTCACTTTGGAGAAGCTGGCTAGGATGGGAAGGAGAGGATGTGGTATTTAGAATAGGAGAGATTTGCACATGCTGGGTCAACAGAGGGACAGGAATGACTGAAGCATCGAGAGGCAAGAGAAGAGTGCAAGGATGGGTGGCCTGAACATCTGGTGACCGATGTTCGCAGAGCTGAGCCCTGGAAGAATGCCAGGCTCCTGACTAGGGAGTCATGGTCTCTGCCTTCCTGGACTAAGGAAGACAACTTGGAGGAGGAGGCTCCTGGGTGCAGTCTCCCTGGGAGGGGGCAGGACTGCTGGCCAAAGGGCGGGGTGGAGGCTAATCCAATATGTGGGCAGCTCCGCTGAGGAAATGGAGGTGGACCAGTGTGGAATGGAAGGAACCAGGAGGAGCAGCCAGATGTCCCCTTCTCCAGGCTGCTTGGCACGGAGCTGGGCGCACAGCAACCCTGAGGCTCAGCTGCCCAAGGGATGAGGAGGGAGTGAGACAGGCTCCACCTGCATGCCAAGCCGCTGGGAAGGTAAGATGGCGGAGGACACTGAAGGTCGATGTCACAGTTGAGGGAGAAGACTTTTAAAGGGGATCAGCTAAGTCTGAGGGGGCAGGGACAGAAGGAGACAATATTTCATTGGTTTCAGGAAGGGAAGTTAGGAGGCAGTCAGGAAGATATCAGGAAGAAAGGGGAAGGGTGTGTGCAAGATCCTGAAGAGGAAAAAGCAGCTGAATTTAGCAGCCTGAGGGGTGTGAAGGTCAAAAGTATCAAGGACTTTCAAACAACCCAAGGCTGGAGACTCAAAAACCTAGGTCATGGGGCAAGGTGATGGGGGCATACGAGTAGAGTGGTTATGACCGAAAGCTGGTTCAGAACCCGGCTGTGCCACTTACTAGATGTGTGACCCTGGGAGAATTACTTTGTCTCTGTGCCTCAGTATCTCCATCTGTGAAATGGAGAGAACTCTACCTTATAGGGTTGGTGTAAAGTTTAGACAATACATATATACAATGTTCAGAACAATACTGGCATATACAAAGAATACCCAAATTTTATTTTTTCAGTGACCTCTATCCAGTGGTGGGTGGATGCAGAGGGCTGGCTGCAGGAGAGCCAGCACCTGCCTCTCTGGGTTTAGGCCAGGGTGGTGGAGCTACAGCCCCCTTGCCCCAGACCAGGGATATTGCAATGATTGGGGGACACACTTGACAACTGCCCAGAGACTGCTGCCCAGGAGGCTTGGTCTCCCTGGGAGAGCGGGCAGAATGTCAAGGAGGTTGGACAGGGGCTGGACCTCCCCTCCGCACAGTCACACGTCCTGGGTTTTGCAGGTCAACCCAGATTTCAAAATCTCTGCTCCCTGGTGCCCATAAGGACAGCAGAACTCACGACCCTATGTCCCTAAAATCCAGTCACTGCAAATACAGGGCCCCATTCTGAGACTGCATTCCTTGCAAATGACTCTCTGGCCAAGGAGAGGGTTACTTTTATCAAGGGCATGGGGAACAGACTGGGCCAGTGTATGTGCTCACTTCAGCCTCAGGCAGACGGAAAGCCAGAGAAGATGAAAGGCCAGGGGTGGCCACGACCCCAAACCTTGAGACAGATGTGTGTATTGGGGGGGCTGGGGGGTCGGAGGTACAAATGGTACCAATTTATATGCAGCTTCCTCTTTAAAATCTGCCAGGACCAGGCCCTTCACTGCGCCAGAGTTCTGCTCTAACTCACAACAGGGGGTTGAAGGAGGTGGCTTCTGGCTCGCCCTTCCTGCTGGGCCCGCTCCCCACCCCCGCCCCCCCTCGGGCCCCCCCCTCCGCCAACCGCCCCAGGCTACCGCTGTCAAAGGCTCAATTTCGCCCACTGCCCAGGACGGCACCGGCCCAGGCCCTCCTTCCTAACCTGGGGCTGGCCCACCCCATCCCGGCCCTGCGAAGGGGAAAGTGAACTGCCCAGGGGACCTACGGGGTGGGAGGGCCCGAAACTGCAGTCTTCAGGGGCGCCCTGCGGATGCAGGGACCTCTGCCAGGGGAGGGGGCGGCGCTGACGGGCACGCGGTTCCCCGGCAGTGTCCGGCTTTCCCGGGCCATTGAAATCGGAAAGGGGGTCCCGAGGCTGCTTGGATTCCAGGGGACACGCCGCTCCCATGCCCTGCTCGGTTCAGGCTGGACGGCGCAGGGGGGGTGCGGGATAGCGCAGGGCCGGGTCTCCGGGGCCCGGCCCTCCCTGCGCCCCCCAACGGGGCCGGGCAGGGGGATCCAGGACGCGGCACCCCGAACGACAGGCCGGGCGGAACCCGAGCGCCCAGCCCGTCCTCAGCCCGCCCGAGCCCCGGACTCACCGGCCTGGTGGAGGCAGGATCCCTGCGTCGCCGCAGCGCCTGGGGCTCGGCCCGGCCCTCCAGTGGGAGGCAGCTCCACGCCGCCGCCTCCTCCTCGGCCCGCCCCGCTCCCGCCCCGCTCCCGCCCCGCTCCCGCCCCGCTCCCGCCCCGCTCCCGCCCCTCTCTGGCCCCTCCCGCACACTTTCCACAGGAAATGATTAACTCCGGCCCGCGGCGCGTTCCCATGGCAACCGGCTCAGACCCAGGTGGGGGGTGGTGGCGCGCGCGCACACGCACAGACTCACACTCGCACGTGGGGCCGCCCACTCTGTTCAGACCTTCCCGTTGAGTGTCCCCACGCTCCACAGACGCCCGTGCACACGTGCGCGCTCACCCCTGGCGCACACGCACCTTCTACGTGCTCACATACAGTACACAGTATACATGGCTCTCACGTATGTTTGCACACTTGCTCTAGTGAGTCCACATGAACACATTCACAGTTCTCACACACATCCCCACGCTTTTGCACTTAAACTTACACTTTCATTCTCACTCCCTCAAAGCCTAGTACTACAAAACTTTCGCACACAGTAGTTACTACTCACAGGCATACTTACAAGTGCTCCCTGGCTACCCTTCACACACTCTCACAACCTCTAGTACACGTCTTCTTGACCTTCTAGCATGCACACTACACACACACTCTTACACAATCTAGCTAGTACGTGTGCACACTTACACATTCTCACACACTTTCCACGTGCACTCACATTCCTGTACGGTGCTCAGACTTAACCCCATGCTTTCCCACAAATGCTGCACATGCGCCTGAGTACACACATCCACTTGCACACGCTCACACACGTTCTCACACGCTCTCTGACTCTGTCACACTACAGCCTATACATGCTTTAAAACCCCAGTACACGCTTCCACACACGCTTTAGTTAGTGCACACAGGCATGCACTGTCACACATTAGCACACGTGTTTTCACACACATTTCTCACTAGCTCTATTAGGAATACACAGGCCAGGTTGCCTGCCCAGCCAGGGCACCACCTGCTGCCCCCTGCTCCTCAGCCACCCTATTCCCCTCTCGCACCCCCCTCAATAGATAAACGTCTTGCAGAGCAGAGAAGCTGTTTGGGATTTTTTTAAGGTAAAATATTCCTTTGCATTCCAGTGAAAACACGTTCAGAATGCAGCCGCTCCAGAGCAGGCAGCAGCTCCTGGCGTAGCCGCAGACGGCCCTCCTCATAGGATGTCCCAGAAGAAGCCTGGGAGGCCAGGGAGCCGGCCAGCCAAGGAGACCCAGCTGACCGGGAGGAGCCACTCTGTTCTTTGTCTCCCAAACAGAGGCGGCGTTTCACTCCAGTGTCAGCAGCACCATTCCCCTTCCAGGGTGCGGAAGGAGGAGAGAGAAAAGAAACTCAGAAGCCAGCCCAGTGCAAGCTGATGGTCCCGAAGACAATCCCGGGAGTGGGGGGGCGCTCTGCCTCTTCCTGTTTAACAGGGGATGATGGCCCGATGGCCTGGGAGGAGCAAGGAGGGGACTGGAGGGGGGCGTGCAGCTCCAGGTGGGTTCTGTCTCTTGCTGCTGAGCAGGTGCTGGGCTGGCCGTCAAGAATCTCAACCAGAGACAGAGCCAAGGTTCTGGGCCTCAGATTGTTCTGGATGCCAGATCAGGACACTCACAATCCCCCTACTGAAAGTGGGTTCGTGTATGTTTTATTTTCTCACTGAGATGTCCCAGTGCAGGCCCAATAGAGGATGCCTTTCACGCTTCTGGAATGGTTCCCTGGAGAGATAGATTTCTAGCTAAGAACCCCAGATAATCCTCCCAATGGGAGAGCAGGCCATAATTTGAGAGGTACCTTCTCTGAATCCCCCTGCCTGCCCTCCAGACAGCACTGGTCAGGGGGACGGCAAGGTTGGATGAGGGCAAATTTTCTCTAGATTCCTGACCAAGTATCTCCCTTTGTTACAGATCCTAGCATTTGATTGAGGAGGACAGTGGGGTAGGGGTGTCTGTCTTTAAAGTCCTGATATAGAACCAGAGGCCATGTCTTACTTGTGGTCGGTTCGTTGACATTAACTGCAGGTTCCTTCCAAAGCCAAAGCCAGATTTTAAAATTAATAATAACATTTATTGTTCTTTTTCTCTGATTACCAAAGTAATAGATGTTCATTGTAACCATAATCCCACCCACTAGAGATAAATGCTGCCAACATTTTAGTACAGTATTTTTTTTCCTCTGTGCACATAATAGCGACCATTTATCCACAGCTATCACTGTGCCAGGCACTGCACTGAGCTCTTTAAAAACAAGATCTCATGTAACCCCGAACACCCTTTGAGGTGGGTACCGTCATATCCTCCATTTTCAGGAGGGAAAACTGAGCCTCCTAAAGTTCATTCACAAACTCAGTGTGTGGTAGCGCTGAGATATGAACCCAATAGGTGTGTGTATATATACATATACACAAACATATAGCACTACTATACATATATAGGTGCCGGAGTTTAAGTTCAAAGCACCTTGGGACTTCCCTGGTGGTGCAGTGGTTAAGAATCTGCCTGCCAATGCAGGGGACACGGGTTCAATCCCTGGTCCAGAAAGATCCCACATGCCGCCCAGCAACTAAGCCCGTGCGCCACAACTACTGGGCCTGCGTGCTGCAACCACTAAAACCGGCGCGCCAGAGCCCGTGCTCCGCAACAAGAGAAGCCACCGCAATGAGAAGCCCGCACACCGCAACGAAGAGTACCCCCCCCCCGCTCGCCACAACTAGAGAAAGCCTGCGCTTAGCAACGAAGACCCGACACAGCCAAAAATAAACAAATTAAATAAATAAATAAATTTTAAAAAGTTCAAAGCACCAGTGAAGGAAAAAGAAAATTGAGATGTGAGGAAGCATTTTCCGAATTCCAGCAAAACTGCCTTGAAATGCAAAACCGATTTGCTTCATGATTGTTGGAATTTAAGATTGCACAATGTCAGGAACTACATACCAATGACTTCAAGGTCATTTCTATCCCAGAAACTTCACTGATAGTTTGTAATGGAGGCTGCCAATTCTCTCTGGTCATACGGAAAGTGAAGGATTTGCCAGAAACTCGGCCACCCCAACACTGAGGTCCTGAACTCATGAGTGAGGACTCTTGGGTTCAGCCTTTGGCCTTGACCTCGACCTCCTGCCTACCTCCTGGCAGAGGCATAAGTGTCCCCGGGAGGGCCACAAGAATGCAGTAGCCAGAACACTGCAGACCCATATCTACATCTACCCCATCCCTCGAGGGGGGCATGAGGGACAACACCATTGTTGTTCAAAGGGCTTGAAACCCCTTAACTCTCAGGCATCCATCTGAGAGGGAGCCAAGGGCCTGAGGGTTCTTCTGCACAGAGGGAAACAAAGAGGGGGCAATAACAAGTCAGGCTGTGTTTAATCTGATTCTCGTAGCACCCCCGAGTAAAGCACACCTAAGATTTACATGATTTTCCACTTTAAATGACTTGAGATTCGATCACCTCCAGGCCTTTGCAATGCTATTCTCCCTGCCCAGAAGGCCTCTCTCCTCACCCCACTCCCACCGGCCTCTACCCACCTTCACCTGGCCGGCTCCTGCTGTCCTTCAAGTTCTTCAAGCTTAGAGGTCACCTTCCTTGACCCTCCCAGACACCACAGTCCCCTGCCTGCTCACCCGACTGCAGCACCTCCCACACTGGATTGTAAAGGCCTCTCCTGTCTACAACATCATCTCCTTGAGGGCAGGGTCCTTTCCTGACTTGATCACAGGTAAAGCCTCTGCTACAGATTCAGCTCCTATAGGCACTAGGTGCCTGGCATCACATCAGTTTTCGCTGAATAAATAGCTAGATCACTTATAATTTAGAGGGAGAGAACAGGGTGCATTAAGCATACCCAAACAGACTTTCCTCCCATGTAAATTAACGATAAGTCTTATCAGAAGGAAGTAAGTGAAAGGATCCTTAAGGAATTATTTCAATGTGGTCAGTAAGGAGCACCCCGCAGCTGTGAATAGGGTATCTGTGCACGATCCTGGGTAACAGTTTCTGGAAGTCAGAGAATACCTTCTGGAGTTGAGTCACATAGTAAGTAATCCTGACTCAATTAGCCACTGTTTTGAAGCCACATTTTCCAATAGCCCTGAAACAGCCCCGTCATGGACAGCACAGAGAGAGCTAGGGAGATCCCGGAGGGACGGGCGGGGCTCTGCACCCAGCCCTGCAAGCATGCATCTTACTCCTCACCAGCGGCAGGACACGGGCCCTCGACCTCTGAGCATATCGGGGGGCTGGCCCTTGGTTCACACCTGCCAGCTCTGAGGAAGCCACGCTCCTCAGTGGATGTGAAGGGGTTGGGTCTTGGACAACCCTGGGAGGCACTGTAAATCCTGTCTCTCTCCTCTGCTACGGACTCAGCTCCTATGGGCACTCCGTACCCAATAGATATTTGAACAAATGGTACCTTTCTCTCCCTTCTCCATTTCCTACTCCCTCTGTGACCTCCCTGTGCAAGGGTGCCTTCCTTCTAAAAGCTGTACTAACTGGGGAAACAGTTCTCCCATTTCCAAACCAAGGCAATCCTCCCCTCAATAAAACCACCTTGCTCTAAAATCTCTAGACAGTGACTGCCTCTCTGCATTTGGCAGGGAGATTGGACTCAGCAGCACTTCCCGGCTCTTAGGTGAGGGGCACCTGAAACCTCTTGATGATGAACTTGGCAGAGAGACCCTGCCCGCAGCATTCCAGGGTAGAAAGCAAACGGGGGTTTGTTTCCGTTATTATTTCCCATCGTCTAAACAATGAGAGGAATGCAAACATCGAGGAGATATGTAACTAAGCATCAGGTAATAAAAAGATTTAGGAAGGATGGCTATGGGAGATGAGCCCTGCCGCCACTGCCCTCCCTCTGAGTCAGCCCTTCCCTGGGATCATCCAGAAGTCTGGGCTCCCTCTCCCAAAGCTCCCTCCCTGGCTTCTCTTCTTGCTCCTAAATCATTCTCTCTCCTTGTTCTAAGCCAAGACATGCATTATTAACATCATTTCCACTTTTTTCCAACTTCCCCATTCATTTTTCCCCTCTGCTGCAAATTCTAGGTAGTTGAGGTTTTTTTTAAAACTTTAATTTTTATTTTTCCTGCACAAGGGCAGGAGAAATCAAGAGAGGAAAAAGCACAGCCCTCTCCGCCAAATCCCACCACCCTTAACTTATTCTCATTGGCTCAGATGTTCTTTCTGGTAGTTGACTTTGAACAGACATTATTTCTGTATTAAGGGGAGACTGTATAGAGCAGTGGTTAAAAGTAGGTTTGGGGTCAGATGATCGTGGGTTTGAACCTTGGCTCTGTCACTTCCTCCGTGCCTCAGTTTCCTCCTGTGACAATGGGGGTAGCAATAGTGCCTAACTCACTGGGCTGTCTTGAGAAGTAAATAAGAGCAAACATGTGACACCCAGAGCCTGGCGCACCAGCTGTGGTTATAGTGGAAGGCAGACCATGGATACAATTTTCTACTCTGCCTTTTTCTCACTTTAAATCACAGGCCAAGCATTTTCCAAGTTACTTTTTCCTACTGGGGCCCGCTCTTTTCTGAACTGCAGGTTCCAGACTAAGGATGAGGCCCAGGTCCCGTCCGACCCTGGGGTCACACTGTGTGGGGCACACCCAGCACCCTGTAAAAATGACTGAAAAGAATAAACATTTTAAATGGCTGCATGATATTCCTCTGAACAGCTCTGCCCCAACTGAACTGGCCATTCCACGGAATCAGATATGTGAGTAGCTCCCATTTTTCACACTTATAAATAGCATTGCTGCAACATCTCCCCACATGCAGCCTGTTCGTTCCCTGGGGAGAGGGTGGGAGATGGGGGGAGAGTGGGGTTGTTAATTTCATAAAAAAATCTGGATAGTCTGAGTTTTTTTTTTTTTTTTTTACACTTTCTAAACATGTTGCCAGATTGCCATCAGAAGGACTGTACCAAATTTACACTTTACACTGTCGCTGGCAGCATTTTTGACGAGAACTACTTTTCGTACTAATTTACAGTTTTTCTCTCGGATCTGGAACTCTCGCCCAGGCTGGTTCCCCTGTGAGGCATGAGGCATATAAAAAGTCTGAGTGATGGCTGTCAGGGAGGGAAGTGTCTGGTTCCTTTGCTGGGTTTCTGTCTGCTGGGCTGGGCCGGGCTGAGAGCACTGAGTCAGCGCCCCCCCTCCTTGCCTGCTCTTCGAGCCCCCAGACACTTTCCCAGGTGGGTTCTGGAACATCCCACAACCCTGGAAGATTCTGCTCAGGCGGCCACCAGCATTACTAAGGTTATCTCTGCTCTGACACCAGCCTGCAACTGCATTCTGGCTTCTTGCAAGAAGTCAATCAACCATTTCTAGAAAGAAAATCCCTCAAGAGACCCTGGCATCTGCAATCAGCTTTCCATTCCTGGGGGGCAGCAGGGGGGTGCACAGAGGCAGCAGCCGGGTGAGGGCAGCCGTGTTTTCCCAAGAACTGCAGCCACGGCCCCTGACCACCCTGCCAGCCTCCTGGCACTGCCAGCACATCTCACCCAGGTTCTGCGGCAGCCCCGCGGCCTCTTGCCCAGCCTCTGGGGGTGGCCCTTGTTTGCAAACAGCCATGGGAAGTTTTGATGCTGCTGATTAACCAGAATCCCACAGTTCTGGGTTGTTAGTCATCACAACAAGTCTCAACCTTCCGCCCGCCCTGACGACATCGCCAGCTTCCAGGTGACAGGGAAGAAGTGACTAGGACCTTGGTAGTTTCAGTGGCATCCATCGTCATCTTCACAGGGGAAGGGGAGGACTGCCACCCATCCCAAACAACCAGCATGTGCAGGGCCTGGAATGCCAGGGTGGGAATTTAATCTAAATCAATATAGCTTGCTTCTGCTGAGGGACTGGGCGAAACTCTACGTATAGGATTGCTTTGGATTTCATTTAATCCTCACAACAGTATGTGCGGTGGGTATTATAATTCCTATTTTACAGATGGAAAAACTGGGGTACTATGTTCTAAGAGTGGCTAGGCCCAGGAATGAGTAGGGGGCAGCCAAGGGAAGGCAGCTTGGAGTGCTGGGAAAGGTGGGTACTCCAGGCCAGGAGCTGTGTTCCCAACCACTGCGCGACCAGATTTCTTCCCCTCTCTGGGTCTCACGTCCCTCCCTGGGTAAATGAGGAGGATGAACGGGTCAGCTTTCCAGCACTAAAGCCATGAGGGAGGCGGTGGGCAAGTTGCAAGGGATGACAGTGTGATTCTGAGGTCCTGCTCCCGAAGTCCTGGTCCCAGGAATGGGTAATTCCAGCTGCGAACCTGGGGCTCTGGCCTCACTGTTTACAGTTGCTTCACAAATGAATGCCAGCAGAAGAAAGGAGATGAGTGGTTGCCAGGGGCTGGGAGGTGGGGAAAATGGGGAGTGACTGCTATTGGGGTTTCTTTTGGGGGTGATGAAATGTTCTCAAATTAGATTATGGGGATGGTTGCACAATTCTGCAACTATACTAAAAACCATTGAATTGTACACTTCAAGTGAGTGAATTGTATGGTTTGTTAAAGCTGTTTAAGAGAGGAAGGAAGGAAGGGAGGGAGGGAGGGAAGGAAAGAAAGTAGGAAGGAAGTAAAGGGAAGGGGGAGGGACGGAGGAAGGAGGGAGGGAGACTGCACAGAGGTTGGGCCAGAGCTGCCTTTGAGATTTGCCTCCTGGGAGTGGGGCCCTCACACCCAGCCCCTCCCCAGTCACCCCTCCTCCAAGTACCCCGAGCCTCAGAAAGGTATGTATGAAGACACCTAAGTGGCAGGTGATGGCTCCAGATTCCAACCAGAAGTAATGGGAGCCTCTGACCTCGGAGGCGGAAGGAGTCAAGAATCAAAGAGCAGGTGTGGGCCTGGAGGGCTGGGGGATCGGCGGGGGATGGCAAGAAGATGGATGGAGGCCAAAGGAGGGCGAGCGTCAAGGAGGAGACCCTGAGAGTCAGGGCGAGGCGTGGCTCCATCGAGGAAGCCCAGGAAACAGAGAGCCTGGGCTAGCCATGGCCTCTGTCAGTGGCACCCCAGAAAGTGTGCGTAGGAAACACCTGTGGCTCCTGGGGGCCCCTCAAACTGGTACAGTTGTATTCTGCCTGGCACCAATGGAGTCGCAGACAGATGCAGCCATCCCAGGGGCAACGTCGACCCAGACTTGACCCCGAACCCGGTGCACAGGCACAGGGCACCCAAAATGAGGGCAAAATTGGCCAATAAGGGTAAAGAGCTCATTCCACTTCTGCTGTTAGGGCAACTTATTGCTGAAAGAGGAGACTCTGAGAGGGTCTTAGAGGCACAGCTTCCTGTCTAAATCTCCAAAGGCAGACAACCCAGAAAGCACCTCCCCCCAGACGAACCTCCCCGTCCACGCAGGCACATCCCCTTAGGCCCACCTCTTTGGGCAAATGGCAGTGGATGGCCCAGCCATAAGGGAACAAAGGAAGGTACATCTTGGAGACTGCCTCTGAGAGTCCTAGCCCTGGGGTCAAACCCACGTGCCTGGCAGCCAAGCTGGCAGAGGCTGAGGGGATATATCCCGAGGCTGAGGGCTCCTGCCTTATTCCTCCGGCCCTGGGGTACACATGCTGCTATTGGACCCGCTCTGTGGATATGACCCCAGGCAGGCTGGCTCCAGAGGCCAGGTCTTGAACCACTGTACCATACAGCCTCTCCAGGGTACAGTCGGTGGGGTCCTTGTCACCCCGTGTCAATCCTCAGCATGCATTCAAGGCTCTTTGCCATCTGCCTGCAGCTGACCTGCCCAGCCCTCTCTCCCACTGCTCCGACCAAGGCATCCTCCTTCTGTTTCCTGAGTTTACCATGTGTCCGTGCCCCCCTGCCCTTGCACATGCTGTTACCTCCATGATGACAGCCCATTCACCTAGTGAGGCCCAGTAGAAATATCACCTCCTCCATGGGACCTTCCTGGTGCCCCCAGGACCATCTGCTCTTCCCTTAGTACACTCGATTGGAGCTTGTGGGGGACTTATCAGTCTCCTCCATTACCCTGGAGCTCCCTGATTCAGGCCCCCACGCTGTGTGACCTTGGTTAAGGTACTCAACCTCTCTGAGCCTCTGTATCCTCATAAATGGCTGCCCTAATTATAATAGTTATTATTATTCTGGGTAATATTTACTGTGCACTTACTATGTGCCAGGCACTATGTGCTAAGTACTTTATGTGCAAGATCTCATTCAATCCTTATAGCACCTTAGGAGGTGGGTATTATTATTATCCTTTGTTACAGAGAGAGATTACTGTTAGGATTACTGCCATTATCATGATTGCTATTCTTTCTTCTGCCACAAAGCCTAGCATGCAGCAGATACTCAAATCCTGTTTGTTTAAGTCAAGTGTGGATAAAAATAGAAGGGGACTTAGATAGGAAAAGAGTTCCAGAAACATGGCCGTACACACGCTCCAGAACGTTCAGGCCTAGCCTTGTCCTGGCTGGGATGATACCATCTCTGGAGCCCGATGCTGGCAGACCGTTGAGGCCAGGGACCTGGGGTGGCCTGCTTTTGCTTCTCCCATCAGCCCTATCTTTACCCACAGAAACAGAATCTGCCCAAACCAGACCTGCAATGCTCAGAGCCCCACAGCGAACAGGCCTCCTGGGTAAATGGTGACCGAGGCTCTGGAATTCCTGGGTGTCTGGCTGGTGGCAGAATTTGTGCATATTTGTAACCGGAATAGCTTCAGGGTTGGCTTTGCCGGCTCAAGGCCAAAGGTGCAGAGTGCCCTGTGTCTCCATGTTCCAAGCTCCAACTGCCCCAGTGTCTTCTAGGAACCCTCTCTCCAAATTTTTCCTGGAAGCCCCAGGGGCTGCTTGCAAGGTTCTTTGCCCATCACTCCCACCAGCTGATCTGGGACCACACCAGCCTCTGGCCTGACTGTTTGACCAGGATTCCCTCCAAGACCAATGCAGATACCTGAGCCCCCATCACCAGAGAGGCTGGGGGATGCCCTAAAAAGGTGCTGCACGTGATGTTGGAAACATAGGCTCTGACAGTGAAAGTGAGGGGCACACACCTGAGAAAAACTCCATTCAGGGCATGGGGAGAAGGGGAGAAATATCTACTGTCTCAATTATGCCCAGCCATGCTTGTCCCATGGCAAAGTTGCCTGGGTTCATGGCATCACAGTGTCCTTCTGACATACCACCAATACCTCCAAGACCCCAGATTCCTTTCCTTGCCTCCGCCTAACCTGGGCACACATGCAGTGCTTGGTGCCTGGATTAAGTCTGTGCCCTGTGGTGAGATCTGCCCCAGAGGACCCAGCGTCCATTCATACAATGGACTAAGCTGGGCTGCCCCTGCCCAGCAGACAGGCTTTCACAGCCTTGAACTTCAGCTGGGTTAGTCCCTTTTCCCCTCGCGGCCTCCTCGGCCCTGATGTAAATTAGTGGACATAAACAGGAAAGGATGTGGTCAAACCCCCCAGCATTCGACCTGCTACTCACAGTCATTCACGGTGGGGCACATTTGAGGGAGGGCACCTCCACTTCTGATGGCTCCTCAAATCCTCAAAACACCCCCATTTATAGGTGAGAAAACCGAGGCCCTGAAAGATCAAGTGGTCAGTCCAAGGAAAGTGCCAGACCAGGTATTCTGAGGCTACTTCTCTCCACTGCCCACTCTGACCTGAAACCCCGACATTAACGCTGCTTGCCCCAGACCCAGAAGTTGTGACGGGCCCCCGAGGAAGGTGGGAAATGAAGTCAGATCTGTCCTCGAGAGTCTGAAGGACCCCAGGGTCCTGTGTGTCCCTGCCTTCCTGCCGGGAAGGGCCTCAGAAGACCCGCCTCCAGTGGCTGAACAGAAGCGGGCAGAGGGTGAGGGATCTGACTGACACAGCGGAAACTCTGGGCTCAGAACTGCCAAAGTGAGTCGCAACTGACGTTCCTCGCCTACAAGTTACAAAACCACAACGAGCTGTGGAGTGACAGCCGGCTTCCCGAGGGTCAGAGGAATGTTGTTGCCAGACAGGTTGATGAGGCATCTGCTGAGGCAGGCTTCAGAAACCAGGCCTGGGCTGTCGCCACACCAGGCGGCTCCCAGGAGGCCAGCCACCTGACCTCGCCCCCAGCAAGGTCTAAGGTGGGAAGACTGCAGGGCTTTCCCCCAACCAAGTCTGTAGCCATGACAACCTACTTTAAAACATTAATAAAGGTAATTATGGGGACTTCCCTGGTGGCTCAGGGGTTAAGAATCCGCCTGTCAGTGCAGGGGACACAGGTTCGATTCCTGGTCTGGGAAGATCCCACATGCCGCGGAGCAACTAAGTTCGCGTGCCACAACTGCTGAAGCCCTAGAGCCCGCGTGCCGCAACTACTGAAGCCCTAGAGCCCATGCTCTGCAACAAGAGAAGCCACCACAATGAGAAGCCCGCGCACCGCAACGAAGAGTAGCCCCTGCTCGCCGCAACTAGAGAAAGCCTGCGGGCAGCAACGAAGACCCAGCGCAGCCAAAAAAAAAAAAAAGATAATTATAGGCATGATAACAATAATAATAATGTCTAACCTTTCTACAGCACTTACTACATGCCAGGGACCACACTGGACACTTTTTCTGGATCTTCACGTGTATTAGTTTCCTGTGGCTGCTATAATAAATTACCACAAACTGGAAGGTTTAAACAAAAGAAGTTTATCCTCTCCCAGTTCTGGAAGCTAAAGGTCAGAATTCAAGGTGGTGGCAGAGCCACATTCCCTCTGAAGGCTCTAGGGAAGACTCCTTTGCCTCTTCCAGTTTTTGGTGGTTGCTGGCAATCCTTGGTGTTCCTTGGCTTGTAGATGGATTATTCCAATCTTTGTCTCCGTCTCCACATCGTGTTCTCCTCTCTGTGTGTCTGTTCAAATTTTCCTCTTCTTATAAGGACAAGAGTTGTATGAGATTAGGGCCCACTCTAATCTAGTATGACCTCATCTTAACTCGATTACCTCTGCAAAGACCCTATTTCCAAACAAGGTCACGTTCACAGGTCCCAAATAGACATGAGTCTGTAGGAGACACTATTCAACCTACTGTATCACAAGTAATCCTCCCAACAACCCTGGTGCCACTCTTATCTCCATCTTACACATAACAAAACTGAGGTTCAGAGAGGTTAAGCAACTTGCCTGAAGTCACACAGCCGGGACCTGAACCCTGTCTGTCTGATTCTAGAACCCACACTATATTGTCCCAAGCATCATCCTCATTACCGCCTCCTCACAGGGCCCAGTAGTTCAATGTTCACACAGCTTCTCCTGGCCATTGTCACATCTTGCCACCACAACCTCGAGGGGGCTGGTTTGCAGTTTACAAAGGAAACAGAGACTCCATTAATTAACCTGACCAAGGTCACACAGCTAAAGAGTGGCAGTCTTTCAAACATGGGTCCAGCACTCTCCAAGATGTAGGCTCCAAATGGGGATCTAACGGGAACATTCCAGGGCTTTGCCAAGTCAGTGGAGGCTATTTCCCCAGCGTGATCAATGGCTGCGCTGTGTTTACTGATAACACCCACTTCGGCTACACCTGCCAAGCTCATAAAAGGTATTGTAAATCTGTGGTTTAAATTCACCTCCTCAGGTTTCAGCCCCTTGTCCAGAGCTATTCTCTGCCAGCAGCAAGGCCAGCTGTTTGAGTGGTTACATAGCAGAGAAAAAGCAGGTCAAGAATCCATGAGGCCCTCACAGCTCACATCTGAGCCTCAGGGCCTGTGCCGTGGCAAGGGATGAGATGGGCACCGTTCACCCCTCATACCGTTGCTCCCGGCTGAGAAGGGGTGAGACACAGATACAGCCTCGTTAGCCAGGTGCCGGTCATGGCTCCAGGCACCATCCAGCTTTTTCCATTAATCCACACAGGTACCCATGAAGTCAGTGCTACTGGGAGCCCCGCTTTTCCAGAGGAGGAAGCTGAGGCTCAGAGGAAGGCCATGCTCCGCTGGTGAGTGGCCACACCAGCACTCGGTCCCAGATCTGCTCGAGTCCAGAGCCCCAGTCTTGGTCTCTGCAGGAGGGACATCCAGCGAGGCCTGGAGCCTGCGAGTGGCCACTGTGATGAAAGCACCTTAGAGCTTGCAAGGGACAGAGTGGGGCTGGAAGGGATTTGAGAGAGGGAGGCCAGGCCTGAGGCCCAGGATGCCCAGTGAGTCAGTGTGTTCTGGAGCCAAGCAGGGCAAGGGAGGGATGTTAATGGGCACAGGCAGGACCCTGGAGGACCTCCCTCTGACCCACTGCAAGAGCCAGAGAGGTTTAACACGAAAAGGAGACCACGTCACCTTCTGACTCTAAAAGCACCAGTGGCTTCCCGTGAAGCTTACAACAGAATCCAAACTCCTTACTGTGTCCGACAAGGCCTTGCAGTGCTGGCCTGATGACCTCCCTCAGCTCAGTTCTGCTCCAGCCACACAGGCTTCCTTCTTGTTCCCTAAACATGCCACGGGGCCTTTGCACTTGCTATTCTCTCTGCTTAAAATGCTGTTCCCCTCTAGAAAAATGGTACAGATGAACCGGTTTGCAGGGCAGAAATTGAGACACAGATGTAGAGAACAAACGTATGGACACCAAGTGGGGAAAGCAGCGAGGGGTGGTGGTGGTGTGTGATGAATTGGGAGATTGGGACTGACATGTATACACTGATGTGTATAAAATGGATGACTAATAAGAACCCGCTGTATAAAAAAATAAATAAAATTAATTTAAAAAAAAAAAGAATGCTGTTCCCTGAACTCTGTGCATGCTACCTCCTCGTCCTTAGACTCTCAGCTCAGCTGTCCCCTCCTCAGAGTGGCTTCCCCTGGCCACCAGTCCAGAGTCAGTAACCCCCAGTTATTCTCTATGCAATCCCCTTGTTTTCTTTTCTTCTTAGCACGTATTGCATGTTGCAATTGCTGTTTGTTTATTGTTTGCCCCTTAATCGTCTTTCTGCCATGAAGCCAAGGACTTTATCTTGTTCCCTGCTGGTCCCAGTACCTAGCACAGTGCCTTAGCCATAGTAGATGCCCAGTGGATATTTGTTGAATGAGTAAATGAATAAATTCTCTAGAAATGTGGAGTCATAGACGGATCACCCAGAGAAAGACCCGGGAACAGACTGAGCCGACAGTTGTGATGGGATGAGAAGAGCAGCCCAAGATCAAGACCTGAGTGGAAGCTGCTGGGGAAATCCTGGGAGAAGAGAGAAGTGTGTGAGCCACAAGGGGCCAGCCTGACTGCAAACAAGGGCAGAAATGCATGGAAAGGAGGTAGTTTTCTCAAGAGCAGTGCAGACAGAACTCATGGCCAACCAGCTGGCATATGAGACGAGGGAGAGGCTGGTAAGAGCTTAAGGGTGATTTGTCAGGGTGACAAGCAAAAGGTAGGCCCCCAAGGCCCATTCATTTATTCATTCATTCATAGGTATCAAATACCTACCATGTTCAGTGAGTGAAGAGGGCTGTTCTGGAGGGGGCAGAGGCAGGGACAGGGTCAGAGTAAAGGAGGTAGGGGCTACCTGGGGCTGCTGGGCCTTAAGCCAGGAGGACTTCCTGGAAGAGGGTGACCAGCCCCTGTGAGAGGATGCTCTACCTCAGGCTGCAGCTCTGGGCAGAGGCAGGAAAGGGAGCCAGGTGACTCTCTGCTGCTTCAGCTCCAGCCACAGCCACAGCAACCAGACCAGAGAGGGTTCATCAGTTCATATCCTGCTCCAACCCATAACAGGGACTCAGATCAGAAGTTCACCCTTAGCCTCAAAGGTGAACTTTCACCCCATAAGCCTCGGCACCCATTTGCTCACAATCTCAAGGTTCTGAAGGCTAATTGCCCCCTCCTTTCTTATAGGCCTGGGGAAAGTCCAAGGGTCAGTCATCTTATCTTGATAGGTGTATGGGGGACAGTTCCGGGTAGAGGATGGCTGGGGACCTTGACAACGATTTGCTGACCTCAGAGTTCCAGAAGTTAAAAGAAACAACACCAGCAAGTAAAATACCAAGAAAACTCCCCAGGCCACGATGGTCCAGCGGTTAGGAGCTTGGGGTCTGGGGTTAAAATCCAGGCCCACCTCTCTCTGGCTGAACCATCTCAGGCAAGCCCCTTAACCTCTCTGATCCTGTTTTCCTCGTCTGCAAAATGAGCATAATCATATCACTTATCCTTCAAAGGGTAGTTGAAGAGATGAAAAAGATAATGTATGGGAAGAGCCTAGTACACGGTGGGCACTCAATACATGGTAACACTTATTAGGGGGCCAGTTACACGGCAGGCACTGCTGGAGGGTCCTTCATTCTACAAAATACCTGGCCTGTCCTCTTCAAAAACGTCAACATCATGAAATACAAAGAAAAAACTCAGGCACTGTTGCAGGTGGAAGGGACCTAAGTAGACGTGACAACTCAAGGCAACACCTGGGCTTGCGTTTCCTTTCACCATAAAGGGCATTATTGGGAAAGTTGATGAAATCCCAATATGGTCTGACAATTAGATAGCAGTGTTGTTTCAAAATTAAGTTGCTGATTGGGATCATTGTACAGAAGTTATAGTTTCTTATTTTTAGGAAATTTACAGTGAAGTGTAAAGTAAAAAGTCATCACGTCTGCAACTTCAGGGAGAGAGAAAAGGAATAAAGCAAATGTAAAATGTTTATACTTGGGGCATGTAGGTGGAGGGTATCTGGGAATTCTTTGTATTATTCTTGCAACTTTTCTGTAAAGTCTATAATTATGGAAGAAAAGGAAAGGAAAGGAAAGGAAGAAAAGAAAAGAAAAGAAAAGAGAAAAGAAAAGAAAAGAAAAGAAAAAAGAAAGAAAGGAAGGAAGGAAGAAAGGAAGAAAGGAGGGAGGGAGGGAGGGAGGGACGAAAGAAAGAGAGCAAAAGGAAGGAAGGAAGGACGGAAAGAAAGAAAGAAACAAAGAAAGAAACAAAGAAGGGAGGAAGGGAGGGAGGGAGGGAAGAAAGAAAGAGAGAGAGAAAGGAAGAAGGAAGGAAGGAAAGAAAGAAAGAAAGGAAGGAAGGGAAGAAAGGAAGGAAGGAAGGAAGGAAAGGGGGAAGGGAAGATGGAAAGAAGAAAAGAAAAGGATGCAGAGTCCCGGCATGTCCCTCTGGTGGCAGGCTTCCGGGGAGGGTGATCAGCCATCCAGGTCTGCCTGGGACTGTTCTGGTTTTAGCACTGAAAGTCATGCATGCTGGGAAATCCCTCAGTCCTGTGTGAACTGGGATGGTGGGTCGCCTACTTCCAGGTGAGCTTTGTGGATGAATACTGTGGGCCTCTGTGGGTCCAGTGGGCCTCCCTGCCATGGTGGGGGCCCCAAGTTTGCCTCTTTGGTGGGGGGCAGGTTTGCGACGAGTGGGCAGAGTGCAGGCTGGACGCCTCATGCCAGGCAACAAGAGCCAGGCCGGTGACTTCCTGGCAATTAAGGTGTTCTCCTCAGAGGACAAGATTTCAAAGTGGCCAAGCAGCTCTGTGCCTTGAGGCCCCAAGAGTGGAATGAAGCAGATGGTGAGGCCAGCCCCACCCCACTGACACCTCTTGACCAGTTGCTCGCTTGGCCTCAGGCAAACAGTTAACCCGCAGCTGAAGCCTACTCAGCTATCACTGTGACCGGAACTCAACGTGTGAAGGGTGGATGGACACCAGGCCTCTGGAGCTGTCAGCAAGGCACTTCATGGCCGAGGAATGCGGCCTACAGCACAGCTCACCCAGCCCAGCCCGCCTGGCAGGTTGACCGCTGCCTGGGGCGGGCCTGTAGGCAATCCGGGCTGCTCAGCTACACGATGACCTGACCTCCTGGTGGACTTCCCTCCTGGGTCAGGCAGGGCAAAGGCACCTCTGTCGGTCCTCACGAGTCACTGCCCGGTCCTCTCCCTCCTGTCCCTCCCCAGCAGACGCCGAGGGTCTATGCTATAGCTCCCCCAGCCTTGAAGGGCTCTGAGGTGGGGTTTGCACACACGCTTTGAGCTCCATCCATGAAAGCCCTAGGTACCACGATTACGACGAGGATACCAGCTTGCGGGCGGCAGGCTGTCAAACACCCTGCAAGGAGGGCGCCCGTCCACTGAACTCCCCCGGCCGCTGCGGGGCCAGCTGTGAGTCAGCCTTTGACCTCGGCCCCCTTCTTAATTTAGAAGAGCAGCAGCTGCCCACCCAAATTAGCCCCTTGTTCAGCCTCCGTTCCTCCATTCACATGCCTCTCTGCTCAGGTTCTTTAGAAAATCAAGTCGGCGTGTTGAACGACCCTGGGGGGTTGTCCTCTTGTTGGACTGTTTTTGCACCAGACGATTTCAAACAGTACAAACTCTAGTGAAAGTCTCCCTTTCACCCCTGACCTCTATCCCCAAATTCACTTCCTCTGAGACGGTCACTGTGACCAGTGGCTGGTGGATCCTTCCAAGAGATAGTCCCCACATACAAGCTCACGCTAAGAAATGCCGGGTTCCCCAACAAATGTCAGCACAGCACACATACTGTTCGGCACTTTGCTTTTCTTACTTCACCCTCCTGGAGAGCCCTCCAGCTCGTACACAGAGACTTGCCACTTACCGTTGCATAAAAGGTGAACACACCCAAATGATTTAACCAGTCTCTGTTGACGAATAATCAAGTTATTTCTAGTCTTTTGCAACCACAAACAATGCTTCCAGAAACGTTCTTATCCCTGGATCTTTGCTGTCACTTACAAGTAGTCATAGATATTTCTAAAAGTAGAATGGCTAGCATTATCATTTTTAATTTTGGGGTAGGGACCACCGACTCCTTTGAGAATCTAATGACAAATTAAAAAATCCTCTCTCCAGAAAAAAACCTTTGCAATGATTTTGCATTCGATTTCTGGAGGGAGGCTCGCAGATGCCACATTAAGTCATCGTATAGGGGGAAAAAACACGTGTAAGAAAATTGTATCCGACCATCGCTTCTGTGTATGTGTATAGGTTTGGTCATGATACAGGAAGCAACCAGTTTGTTCCACTGACAGCCACAGAAACAGCCAGCGGAGTTCAGTTCAAATTCCAGAAGTCAGATTCCTTATCATGCTTTGTCCTCCAGGGCACATACCTCTTGCGCTTGTGCGACCTCTTGCGCTTGTCATGTTCCTTGACCTCAGCTCCCCAGAACGTGGCTGTGGGATGGGCGTGCTGGGCCGGGGCTGCTCCTCCCAGCAGCCGCGGGGGCTCTGGACCCCACAGACCCTTCCTGCAGCTGCCTTCTCGCCTCGGCGTGTGAAACCAGACCCCGCGTCTGGAAGGCTCCGGCGCTCACACGCTCAGTTAGGTATTAATATTTTATGCCGGCAGCCAGTGAGGACTTGGGTTAACAACAGTCTCTCCAGGAAAGCACCGTCCAAAGAGCACAAACTCCATCACCTCTCAGTGAGGATTCACATCGGACTGAAGGGAATCCACTAGAGAAAAGCTAAAAGGAAACAGAGCTGGGAGCAGCTTGTGGCTGGTCAGAGTCTGGGGTCAACGGGCTCAGGGTCTGAGCTTGGGGCCCTCGGGAGGCAGGAGCTCCCCTTGGGCCGTGGCCATGTGCTGGTGTCCAGCTGGCTCTAAGGCCGAGGGCACTGCCCACAGTGAGGACATGGCAAGAGCTGAAGCCAGAGAGCCAAGGGCCCTGGCTGACTGTCTCCCAGGCCACTCCCCTGACAGGGCTTCACACAAGGCCGTTTCCACAAATCCGGAGCAGAGCCAAAGGGCCGCCCGGCCGGTGCCTGGCTCAGAGGAGGCATTCAACACCTGTTATCCCTCCCGTCCTTCCCTCTTTCCTTCAAAGTTCCTGGAGCTCAAACTCGCTGCAGAGCCTCATGCTGCCCGTACAACCCGTCCTGGGGATTTTCAGGATGACAGCCTCCCGGTACAAGCCTGAGGAGAAGTCATCAACAACCAGGAGGCCATGGATGGTCAGGAACTCCCCTGTGCTCCCTGAGCTACAAACCTTCCAATGGGCAGTTTGGAGAGGAAGGAACTGAGAACTCCCATTTCCGGAAGCCCATGTAAGTTCTAGAAGGTTCTGTCCTGGAGGCTAAAGCCATTTTGCCATCCGTGGCTTAGGCACTGAGAAAAAATAACCTAACGTCTACTGAGGACTCACTGCATACCAGGTAGCAACATAAGCATTTCCAGGTGTGTTCACTTTTATCCCTCCAACAGCCCCTTGACGTGAATTCTAGGGTTATCCCATTTGGATCTGTAGCTCAGGCAGCTCTGCCCGGGACCCCCGGGGGCTTTCCCCTGAGCGGCTTCCTGAAGGAGAATGGAGGAGAGAGCAGCTCCACGCCCTTCCTCCTGCTCAGGATGGAGCCCCGGGTGTGCTGTCACTGCTTTACCTGTGTCATCGTGCCACCTTTGCAATTGCCCCATGCGGTAAGAAGTGTGTTTATGTCTCTTTCGCAGGTGAGGAAGCCGACCTGAAGTCAACCTGCCCAGCACCTCGGTGGCAGAGCTGGGATTCGGCCCCAGGCTGGCGGTCAAAGGCCAGGCCCTCGCTGGGCACTGCACGCTGCAGCCCACGTGGGGACGTGGCCTTGAGGAAACAGAGCAAGGAGGGGGAAAGCCTTTGCAAAGTGGACGGCGGGAGCTACGTTTGCAGTAAAGTCTGGTCCGCGTCTTTGCCAAGATCTGCTTGTAACTGTCTCCCTGAAGAGACAGCCTGGGGTGAGGCTTAATGGCTCTGGGCTGGGGTCCGAGCCTGGGTTTCTCGTCCCAGCTCTGCCCTGACAGAATCAGTCTCTCCACGGGCCTGGGCAGAGGGCAGTCTCTGCCGACCCTTCTGGCCGTGATGCTTTGTGATGCAGGAGTGGGAAGCAGGGCTGAAGGCAGAAGCCCTCACCCATACTGACCTTTGAATATGTGCCTGAGGAGCAGCCCACCCCCAGGGAAGCTACTCAGCCCGCCCTGACAGCAAGCCCATCACCCCCGCCCCCCAGCAGAGGGCAGGGACAGCAGCACCTCTGATTGAGCACTAACTAGATGCCAGGGGCTGAGGCTACCTCTATGCAAGCCGCTTGCTATGGATCAAAGCAGACACTGTCACTACACCCAGATGAGGAAACCAAGGCTCAGGAAAGTCAAACAACTAGCTCAAGTTCACCACAAACCCAGTAAAGCAACAAGGCCAACGTATCCAGTAGGTGCAGGAGACACAGTGCCCAAGACCTACAGTACTTTTAGGGGCCCATGAAAATATTATAATTTCACTTAAAAGCAGACGGAAAAAAATAAACATTCAGAATGAAGAAAATGGTTTAACATATAACAAAATATTTACCTTTACGCCAACATCGTGGTAAATATATTTTTAGATTTTTCTTTTTAAAGAAAAAGAGAAAGGGGTCCACAAAGGCAAAAGTGCCTAGGGCTTGTGAAAGTTATCGTGCTGAACCTTGAACCTAGATCCATCCCCTCTTAAGGCCAGAGCTACACCAAAGAATCGTCCAGCCTCTCCCCTGGTGTCAAAGGAACAGCGCCCAGGAATCCCCTGGCAGTTCAGTGGTTAGGACTCGGCACTTTTGCTGTCGGGGCCTGGGTTCAATCCCTGGTCGGGGAACTAAGATCCTGCAGGCTGAGCAGCGCAGCCAAAAAAAAAAAAGGCATAGCAACCAGGGCCATCCCGGGAGCTGCAGTGCACACCGGTCCCTGAGAAGGCCACAGCCAGAAGAGCCACTCAGCCACGGACACTCACCCTACTCGCCACTACCCCTGGTGGGCAGGCCGCCCAAGCTTAATTCTTGGCCTCCAAGAAGCTATTGGAACAGAGCAGCCACGTTTCAGGGGCCGAGTCATTCATGGGGAGAACGTGAGCCCCTGGAGGTGCCTGCCTGGAAGAAGCAGAAGAATGACAAAGATCATCCGGAAAAACATTCCAGCTTTTCTTCCTCACCTGAAGAAAACAACAGGTAAACAGCCTGGACTGTGGGAATTCTGTGTTTGAAAGACCTGGTATAGCCCAGGTGGACAGAGAGTCACACATACCTGGGTTTGGGTCCCCATCTGTCCTTTAGTTTGCTGTGTGACCTTGAGAAAGTTACTTTACCTCTCTGACTCTGCTTTCCCTTCTGGAAAGTGGAATAACAACTCCCCTTCCTCCATATACACACCCCAATAAGGTTGTAGTGAGAATTGGTGGAAATAAAATGCTTTCTGTATAGAAAAGCATTGCAACTAGTAAAAGCCAGAAGAATATTCATTTGTTTGGGAAAGAAAAAAAAAAATTGATCCCAACATCCCTAGGGTCTTGAGTAATTGCTCTGCTGTGCGCTTGCCGGAGACATTGATAAATTTGGAGAAGTCACCAAAGCCCCCGTAACCTAGACCACACCGTGAGGTCAGCCTCCTTTTCCTCCAGGTCTTTGAGGGGACAGTTTAGACAGGAAGTGGGAACCTTACCAATGAAAGGGGAGTGCCACTTCCGATGAAGGCATCAGCGGAGTCAGAAATTCCTCAGCCCTGGTGACTATCGCCACACTTGAGCTTCGCGAGTCCAGGATTACACAACCGCAGGCAGAAACCATGAAGTTAGACCATTGGCCTGAGTAATGAGCAGACCCAGGGTTCCCTCCAGGTGAGCAACGCGGCTGCCTATCAGGTGAGCATGTCTTACACCAAAGTTCAGTGCAGTAGTCGGAACCACAGCTGCTCACGGCAGGGAGGCTGAACTCTGCTAATACAACGTGAGTTTCTCAAGGTGTTCCAAAAGCCCTTGGCAGGAGGCAGCCTCCTCTGACGACAGCACCACCAGCGCCCTCCCCCAGAGTAGCGCTTCTCAGGCAGCGTCACGCACACGAATCACCTGGGACGTTGTTAAAATGCAGCTTAAGATTCAGTGGGGCTTCAGATTGTGCATCTCTGACAAGCTCCTGGGCTGATGCTGATGCAGTTGGCGAGGATGAGGACCTAGAATTTCCTCTGGTCCCATCGACACCTGGGGTTGCCCTTCGCCGGGTAGACCAGGGGCCCTGAACAGTTTGCACTCCAGAACTTGGGATTCAAGGAACCAGTAGCATTACTATAAATTAGATCCCTAACGATATCTTTTTTTTGGAGGGGGGTGGGAATGGGGTACAAAATGAATTAAATGTAAACATCTGTGGCAAGATAATTTGTGAAAGGTTAATTATTTTTTCTCCCAACATATGCACTCCCTTTTCAGGCAGGTAACAAGACCCCTCGGTGCTCTCTTGTCCCAGAGATTTTAAATGACAACTAATTGCAGTCATCTGCTGCTTTCCTTTTAGAGACAGAAGGTTCTAATAAAGCCGAATCTGCTCCCATGACCCCTTCTCCTAAGCCCTCCCCGCTTAGGACTCCCCTGCTTATGTTTATGGAAAAGTATTTTTAAAGAGGGATTTTTGCAGAATCATCTTGGAGTGGCTCTTCTTTTCTTTCATAAAAATATCAGCCCAGGGCTTCCCTGGTGGCACAGTGGTTGAGAATCTGCCTGCCAATGCAGGGGACACGGGTTCGAGCCCTGGTCTGGGAAGATCCCACGTGCCGCGGAGCGGCTGGGCCCGTGAGCCACAATTGCTGAGCCTGTGCGTCTGGAGCCTGTGCTCCGCAACAAGAGAGGCCGCGATAGTGAGAGGCCCACGCACCGCGTTGAAGAGTGGCCCCCGCTTGCCGCAAATAGAGAAAGCCCTCACACAGAAACGAAGACCTAACACAGCCATAAATAAATAAATAAATAAATAAATAAATAATAAATAATAAATAAATAAATAATAAATAAATAAATAAATAAAATTTTAAAAAATATATATATATCAGCCCAGGGACCCAGGATGGGGGAGGGGACAGCAAATCCCTCTTCCCATCTTGTGTGAGATGTGGTAGCAGGAATAGTGAAGCTTGGGGGTCGTCAGCCTCCCCATCAACTCCACCAGGACCCCCCCCCCCAACTCTTGAACATAGACAGTTTAACCATAGCACTCTGGGGATGCAGGTCCAAGCACCCTAGGTCATTCTCACCAATGGGGACAAGCCTGGCGCTGGGGAGCAGGGCTGTGCACCCACTGAGGCAGACAGGCAGGGCTAACCTCAAGGAGGAGCTTCCAGCCACATCCTGAGCTCCTTGTCCCAAGCACGCTCCACCTGGAAGCGGCCCGCAGGGACCCGCCACCCCACAAGAGGACCCAAAGGCCGGGACACCCATAGTGTCAGCATCAGAGACCAGAACATCAACCAGCAGAGCCCCTGCCCCCGCCTCTGGGTGAATTCCCCTCTCTGATGATACCTGGGAGGAGGGGAGGCCCCAAAATGATTGAAAAGGAACTTAAGGCCACCCTTCTGCTCCCCGAGGGAGCTTGGGGACAGAACTGGAGTGTATCACTGGCAAGTTTTAAAGCGGTGTCATACCCACTGCATATACTTAGTTTAATAATATTCAATATTTAGGAGAGCATTTACCATTTTACTTTTAAAGTAATACACGTATGGTGGTTTAGGCACACATGATTAAATAAATTGTTTGATAAAAAAAAATTGCTAAAGGTTACCATCTGCTAAAGTAATCTTATTGCTGTTTCTTAGTGGAGCTCTCCTCATTTCAACTATTCGAGGCCTAGGAAACATCAGGTTGCCCCTGAGCAGACTGTGCTCCCTTACATTTTTTAAACATTAAAAAAATATATACTGCAAAGTTTATACACATTATACAGTTCATTCATTATTCAGTAAAATATTCACCTTGAACCTTTTTTTTTTTCAGTGTTCAAATTCTGAAATTTCTGTAAAATAAAAATACCTGCAGATGGCATCTAGAATAGGGGTTAGTTACCTTTTGGTGTCTCTACTACCCTCTGCTCTGCAGAAGCAACAATTAATTAGCGATGCTTGGACCTTCCCTCCCTGCAGACTCGTGCTCTTCCCCAAGGAAACAGATCTAGGAAACGGTGGGAGACACCTGCTTCTTATAGTGAAGTTCAGGAGGATTAAAAAAAAGCAACAAAAAAGCTTCCTTCTTTGGCTTTCCTCTTTGCCAAGACTGGATCCCTGGCAAGGTCCCTCCCTCCCTGTAAGACCAGAGGAAGAGTCATTCCCTCTTTTTTTCTAGGCACACATCATGGGAGAAATGCTGCCTCTTCCCTGAAAGGCACTTCAGCACTTGAGATATTTGAGTCTGTGATAGGGGACTTCATCATCAGAAAGTTTCGGCAACAGGAAAAAGAAAAAACACTTTCTTTTAAAAACAAAATTTAAAAATTACTAAATCAAATCAACTCATTTATCAACAGGGAGAAAAAAATGAATGTTTTTCTATTGCATCCCAACCAGCTCTGAACGAAGAAGCTGCAATGAATTCCAAAAAGCAGCAAAGACACACAAATGGAAAGTTAAAGCACAGATCTTCCAGTGATGACAATTGGATGATACACTTTTCCTTTGCGGATTTCCGGAAGTGACCAGCATGAATAGAATAAGAGAGATCATCTACTGGGTCCTTACTCCATGCCAACGATTTCTATGGCATTTCCTTTAATTATCAGAACAGCCCGATGAGGTAGCACTCCTCTTGTCAGCCCCGTTTCATAGACTAACAGAGGGATTAAGAGACTAACTCAGAGTTTCGTAGCTAATAAAACTCAGTTCCAACCCAGGCACCTGTCTCCAGGCCCTTGCTCCTCACCCAGGCCAAACTGGACTCCAGGGTGAAACCAAGCCACGACCAGCGTGTGGGTCACTCCTCAGGGGAGCGAAAAGGTTGCAGGCATTTTCTTGTCAATCTTTATTAGACTTCCCTCCCCTCCCCCTGTAGGGCTAAGAGCATTACGTTCTCTTGAGAAAGAGCTAAACAACCCGCTCAAGAAGTTGAAGAACTCATGCAAGGTCAAAAAGGGAATTTTCATAGTAGAGTCTTTCTGGTGTCAGGCCGAAAAGTCTATCTCATTGAACTACCCCAAAAAGTCACAAAAAGAACGCAAAAACGTGCCCGCTTGCTCCAAGATCATTTTCCTGGCTTTCATCTCAGCCCTTTAAAGGTGCATCATCTGCTCTGTTACAAATCAGTGTGTACAGTGTGTTGAGCACTTGTGAGTGTGTGAGTGTGTGTGTTGAAAGGGGGACAGAGATGGGGAAGGAGGCAACAACTGAGGAAATCAATCAACCCAATGGGAGAAAAATAATCACAACACTGCAAATGTAGCAGCAAACGTGAGATGGGGTTGCCATAGCAACCATTTAATTGACATTTTCATTTTCCCAGCATTTGTTCTGGGCAGGTGTGGGCAGATACGTATCCTCGGGGTTGTGTGAGGATGAGGTGCGCCCGTTTGCCACTGTGAGCCCGCAACTGGGGAGTGGTGCTGCCCCCAGGTAAGGCCCTTGGAATTGGGGTCTTAGTCAGTGCACAGAGGACCCTGTGTCTCTGAGCATCCATGCCACACATAGCGTCATTACTGTGTAACAGAGGTGGAGGTGATGATATTCCTGTACTTCATCACTGCACCGATGAGACGATGAGGCCCAGGCTAAGGGTCATGCAGAGTGGCCATGGCAGAGCCCGGCTCAGACCCAGGTCCACGCTGGCTTGCTGAACCAGGGTCAAGTAGCGGGGGGCTGGGGAAGAAAAGGAGGTGAGGAGGCAGCATAGCACAGTTTAAATCCATCCACAGAGCGGGGTCATCTTTTTTCTTCTGAAAGAGTGGCAGTTTTCTGCACCAAACCATGCCCTGCCAGCAAATCTGCCTTCAGAGCACACAGAACAGAGAAGTGGGGGGTAGGGGAAGGCAGCATCCCCACGCTCAGCGATCGAGGATGGAATTAAACTCGGATTTACCTGTAAGAACAGCTTATGTTTTAGCTACAGACCTCCTCCAAGCAGCCTCAAGATTCAAAATTCATGTACCTTGCAAGCTGCACAGCAATCCTAGAGGCAGCCCTGGCTGGGTCCTCGAAGCCTCGACGCAAGCGGAATACTAAACACACCCTGAGTTCCCGACGTGGCCACCTGATTACAGCCCTGCCCGAGCTTGTCTGCAGCAATTTCTCTCAAAGGCGAGGCTACATGCGTTTGTGTTACCAAGCATCCGTAGACAAGACAGTGTTCAGAAAGCACAACTCCGCATGGGAAAATATGAGCTGTCAGCACATCATTTTCGTGGGGGCAGGAAAATCTTTAGGTGGAAAATATTGCTTTTATGATTTCCCCGTGAGGAAAGAACGGGCTGAAATTGCTATGGTTCTGTAGCTTCCGTTTTCCAAAAAGCTAAATGCTTTCAAGAAGCCCATCAAGGTCGGACTATAGCATAGCTTTGCTTAATCCATTTCTTCCCAGGTGTTGCACTGTCACCCTTGCTTCCTGAACTATCACTGCCTCTTATAGTCAGCACAGACTTGCATCTCTATGTGTGAAAACCAAACAACAAAAAGGCACCACTGCATGAGATGCATGAAACTCTAGGTGGAATGCTGACTCGGCTGAAATGGCCCCTGGGAAATATGGGGGAGTCCTGAAGGGTCCCAGGCAGAGGACAAACTCACTGGCCTCTTCCTAAAACCTGAGAAGAGCATTCTGGGAAGTAACCCTTATTTTGGGTGGTATTGCTCCCCAAAATATTAAAGATTACTTTTAATTGTCTCTGTAACTGAAAGGCTAAAAAAAAAAAAATTCCTATAAATTGGAGACCTCCCCCACAGTCATTCCCTTCATTTTATTTTAAATTCCATTGAAATTTATTTTAAAGCACTTCCTGTGACTTAAAAATATAGGCATTTTTGGCTAATATTATTATTTGATGCTTTATACTTGAATGTAATCAAAGCGTCAGGTTTATTTACCCAAACTTACTCAGCTGTAGGTTTGGGATTTTTTTTTTTTCTGGATCTAAAACTCCAAAATACTTAGGCAACACATATTTGTCAATTTGACAAATTGACACTATTTTCAGCACTTTCTTTTTCATCACCATCTTTTTGCCATTGACAATGCCACTGCGCTAACAGACTTCTCAAGTTGACTATTCTAAGTTGTCCCCTCCCTACTCCCTGCTTTCCTCCACCCATCTCAGTAATCAGCCACAGTTGCTCAAGTCAAAATCCTAAAGCGAGTCCTTTCATTTTTCAAACCCTCACGCCAGCCGTTAGCAAGCCCAGCGGGCCCTACATGCAAGACAGTGTCAAGCCACCTCCCACACCCTCGTCCTGGGGGCTGAGGAAGCCACCTCACCAGGCTCCCCGTGTCCCCCCGTCCCCCCCTCCACGAGGCAGCCGGAGGGACTTGTAATAGCAGAATCTACAACGTGTCACTTCATTCAGTCTTGGGTTCAACAAATATCTGCACGCTTACTCTGGGCCAGCACTGTTCTACCACTTCCTAGACCTTGCTGGACGTTGCATTCTTATCAGAAAGAGGACAACGGACAAAATTAAAGAGGGAAATGTGGAGCGCGTTAGAGGATAAGGAGAGCTGGAGAAAAATGACACAGGCAGGGAGGACATGGAGTGTGGTGAGTGGGTGAATTTACTACGGCCCTTTAAACAGGGGGCTGCAATTTTAGGTAGGGTGGTCAGGGGCAGCCTCGCTGAAAGGGGCGTATGAGACCAGAAGGAGGTGGGGAGCGAGCCATACAATACGTGGGGGAAGAGTTACACCCTCCAAGGGCTCCCTATTCCACTGAAACCCCAGTCCCTTACTCTCACCCATGGGGTCCTATAGGACGTGCCCTGCTGGCCGCTTAATGCACTTGGTGCTCTGTTCTTCAGCCACCGCCCCTCTCGGGTCTGTCACCATGCCATCCAGGTGCTTTCCCATTTCAGGGTCTTTGCTCTGGGTGTTCCCCTGTCTGGAACACCCCATGCAGACCTCCACACACACCCCATTCCCCTTTCTCCTCCTCTCAAGGCTGGCGTCTGTCCATCCTCAGGTCTTAAGGATGTCACTTCCTCAAAGAGACCTTCCCTGACCACCCCCCAGCCTCCCGTCACCCGCCTTCTTTCTGTGTTTTATTCTCATCGTGGTTCTTATCACCATCTGAAATCATGTTGTTTCCTGTTTGCCTCCCCTACCAGGAATGCCAGCTCCAAGTTAGAGAATCACATCGGCCTGTTTACGGCCTGGAACAGGCTCCGGTACAGAGCAAGCAAACATTCAATACATATTTATCGAGTGAAGACATCAATCAGTCAAGTCAAGCTAGATAACGAGCTTGTAAATAATTAAAGCGATCCAGGGCAGCAAATTGAGAATCACCCCAGGCTAATCGACCCTCATCTCAGGCTCCACCATTTTATCAACAATGAGAACAACAACAATAGCAATAAACAATAAAACAATTCAACAACAATTCAACAATTCCATTTCATAATTCAATTCAATAAAACAGTTCAACAATACTAAAAACTTGAGCAGTTATTGAATTCCTTCACCTTTACTGTCATGTTTTATCCTCATGACAACCCAGCGAGAGACAGCCCATTATTCCCATCTTAGTAAGTCCAAAAACTAAGGTTTAGGGGATGTTCTGTGACTTGTCCAAGGTCACTCAGCCAGTATGGGCAGAACCAGCATCCTAAAACCAGGCCACACAGTGGTACTCAAATTCCTCTAAATAAATATCATGGAGCACCTACTGTGTGCAAGGAACTGTGAGAATTTCAAAGACTGATTATCTCACAGGCAAATTGAGATGTTATAAAAGAATTTTCAGCTAATTCTGAACTACGTGAAAGGGATCCAATTGGTCAAAACATGAATATTACCCATCACAGCCCTTACTGTCCACAAGGCCCTGGGCAACACCCTTTGCATGCGTTACCTTGTTACTATGTATTATTACCCCACTTTACAAATGAGGGAACTGAGGCCCAGAGCAATCAAGTGACTTGTTCAAGGTCCCACAGCCAGGAAGTGATGGAGCTGGGCTACTGAACTCAGACAGGAAAAACCTAGTACTCTCTGGGTTAGATCTGGTCTGTTGGCAGAAATTTTGAGAGTATGGAAGATACTAGAAATACCTAAATCTGGCCACCTTCAGACATGTTTGCAGGACTTGAAGAAAAACATCCATATATTCCATCCTGGAGAAGTTTCTTTCCTTTATCTAAAAGCAATATGAGGGACTTCCCTGGTGGTGCAGTGGTTAAGACTCCGTGTTCCCAATGCAGGGGGTCTGGGTTCAATCCCTGGTCAGGGAACTAGATCCCACACGCATGCCACAACTAAGGAGCCCACCTGCCACAACTAAAGACCCAGCACAACCAACCAAATAAATAAATAAATATTTTTTAAAATAAAAAATACAAGCAGGGGCTTCCCTGGTGGCGCAGGTTAAGAATCCGCCTGCCAATGCAGGCGACACGGGTTCGAGCCCTGGCCCAGGAAGATCCCACATGCCGCAGAGCAAGTAAGCCCGTGTGCCACAACTACTGAGCCTGCGCTCTAGAGCCCGCGAGCCACAACTACTGAGGCCTGCGCGCCTAGAGCCCACGCTCCGCAACAAGAGAAGCCACCACAATGAGAAGCCCGTGCATCGCAACGAAGAACAGCTCCCGCTTGCTGCAACTAGAGAAAGCCCATGGGCAGCAATGAAGACCCAACACAGCCAAAAAATTAAATAAATAAATAAATAAATAAATCTATTAAAAAAAAAATACAAGCAATATGAGCCCCTGGGCAAGGTCTGGTCCCCTCAGCTCCTTACCTGTGAGCCATGGTCCATTATCGTCGAGACCAGGATGCCTTCTGGGGAGGAGGCTTGGAGTTTGGCAAGAACAGCTCCGCCAGAGGTGCAGGGGCCAGGCCAGTGCCAGCCATGACAACCAGGGGCCTCCTTCTGGCCTGTGCTGGGGTCTCTCTCCCACCGTCCCCTCTGCAGGGCCCAGCTATTGGAGCTCAGCCTCACCAGGGCCAGAACCACGAACATGACGGCCCTGGCCCAGCTCACCCTGTCAGGCTGTGGGAGCAGAATCTTCCAAACTGGAGAATGCAGTAGCCTATATCCTGGAATTTTCTGCTTGGTTCACCAGTTTCTAGGGGGACCAGCAGTGGCTTCGGTGTGGAACAAGGTGGGCATTCAGTCTTTAGTCCAGTAATTAAAAGGCTTTGAGGACAGGATCTTCAGCTTCCAGCGGGAGGACCCAGTTCGCAAGCAGGGGTTTTAAAATATCACCTGTTGAGTTTTCTACCCAACATGTCTCCTCTTTGGTCCATTCAATCTTGAAAAGAATTAGAATTCTAGAGCAGGAGGGCAAAATAAAGTAAATTAGGCTCTCAACATTCAAGTGGGAACTCAAGATGTCCAAAATTGAACCTTAATTTTCATCCCTCTGAAATCCTGCTTCATTCCCCAGCCTTCCCATCCCAGCTAATAACAACCACCTCCTTCCTGAGACTCAAGTGGAAACTGCAGGCGTCTTGGACCCTGGCTCTCTTTCACACCCCACAGCCTCTCGGTTACAACTCCTGGCAGTTCCTCCTTCAAACATCATCCAGAATCTGACCACTTCTCCCCACCTCTACTGCGCCCACCAGCTCTGTCTGGGCTCCTGCAATAGGCTCTGACTGGTCTCCCACCTCCAGCCCTTAACCCACTATTGTCACTCCTCAACTCAACACCAGACCGATTGACCCTGTTAAAATTAAAGTTGAATCGTGTTACCTCCTGCTCAGAGCCTTTGGTGGCTGCCATATCCCTCCGAGGAAAAGCCAGCTCTTCCAGGGACGCTTGGGACCTCTCTGCTCCAAGTCCTCACTATTCCCCAGCCCTCCAATCTGCTCCTGAAATATGCCAGGCACACTCGGGGCCTTTGCACGAGTTGTTTCCTCTGCCTGATACTCTTTCCCTATGGAAATAATCCGCCTGGCTTCCTCCCTCCCCGCCTTCACACATGCTCAGATGTCTTTGCCTTAAAGAGGCTTACCGTGATGTTATTGAAGATGAAAACTCGACCCTCACCTTCCACCTCCACCCCCCAGCTCTCCTGCCATCCCTTACCTGCTCTGGTTTTTCTTTTCTTCCTTCGTAGCACTTAACACCCCTGACCTGCCAAATAATGCACTCATTTGTCGTGCCTGTTGCTCATTATCTGCTTTGCTCCGTGAGACAGAGTAAGTCCTACCACAGGTGAAGCTCTTTCTCTATTTTGTTTCCTAGTATATCTCAGGCAGCTGGACCAAGCCTGGCGCATGGAAAGGGTTCAGTAAATATTTGTGAAATGAAGGGGAGGCCCTGCAAAACACAGAATTTCTGCTAAACAAAGATGAGAAAGAGAGGAGAAGAGATGTTTTGGACTTTCCCGCCCCTCGGGGAGATGAGATGGGAAGAGGGAATCGGGGAGGGGCTGGAGAGAGCATGCAGGCACCCCCCCGTAGCCACTCATAAACCTATGCCCACCCCCACCCAAACAGAGAGGGGAGGACCTTGACCCCTAAGGGCTGGTGGCTGGGTGGAGGGAGACCTCCACCCCTGTCCCCGGGTGGAGCTGGGCGGTGGGGTACCCCCCCCATCCCGGGTCCTCAGCTACCCTGAGAGCACTGTGACCCTGAAATCAGGCAGAGAGAAGCAGACAGAGCTGTAGGATGCCTCTTTCCCTACCTGTGGCCTCCCAGCTGCCTCCAGTCTGGTGGTGGGCTCTTCCAGGCACTCAGCTTTCTAAATAGAAATATTGATTGCTGAAGAAAGCAAAGGGTTGAGAGTGATGCCAAGAGAAGCAGCCTCTCTGCAAATGCTGGAGTGTCAAGTTCTGCTGGGACACCTCGCCACCAGGCCTAGAGAGGACGGCACTGCTCACCCCACCCAAATGCAAATTCAGTCTATCCTGGCCCCGACTCTTTAATGAATCTGGTCACAGCCTGTCCTCCCTCCTCTCTCTCCCTCTCCATCTGGGTGTTAACAAGAAAAGCAGATTAGAAATGTCACTTCCATGGCTGGTTCAAAGCTGCACGACCAGTCCACGTGCGTTCCATGCCAGCAGGTCCAATTTCCTTCCCCCAAAAAACACTCAGGTACTGGGTTTTGAGAAACCTTCTACTTATATAAATTTTGTGAGCTCGACTATGACCCGGGGTAACTCTTTTATGAGCAAAACCAAGAAATGACCAATAAAAAGGAGTTTGTTTTCCTTTGTGTTTACAAATGGAGTCCGTGCATGTCAAACACACACAGGGCTGCCCAATTTTCTATTATAACTGGGGGAGGTGAGTCCTGTAAGGGGATTTGCAGATGGTATGGGTGAATAAGAGAAGATTAAGACTTCTTTTTTGCCATATTATTGTTCAAGAGTAAATACTTTTAGGTTAAGTCCTGATGCTAGAAGAGTCCTTTGCTAAACAATTTTTAAATACTCTGAAAAATTATTATTGGGGCATCTTTGTTGTTAATTATAAAATAAATCAGAAGCCAAAGTTTTATTATCAGTCCATTATTTTATATCGAATGCCCTGAAATTGCTATGCGTTTTGAGGCATCCACTAAAGCCATAAGCTCATTTTATCCATATGGCTGTTCATTTGTTATTATGATGCCCTTGGGAAGTAAGAAGTGTCCCGGAATGATTGTTATGTAGTCATTGTTTTCTTTAGCATGAAGCTGGAAGTGAACAGGAGTGATTTAACTACAGAAGGAGGACCACACAGAGAGCTGATATTCAGGACCAGCGTTAAGATGCCTCATGAATCTCATTTTCAGTCCTGTGTACTAACGCGTCTCTAAACAGAAGCCCAAGGAATGACCACATCGTGTGTTTAACAAAAACATTTACCACAGCTTAGGACTTCCTGCTTGTGATAACTTTAGCCGGCCTTAAAGAAAAACTGCAGAGGTTTATATACTTTTCAAGGTATTTCTGTTAGAAGAAAAAAAAAATCTCAAGAATTTAGATTCCCTGGAGGCAGTGACCTTAAACTTTGTTTTGTTTTCAACGTGGAAAATAATCACATAAAATTAAGCTTTGCGAGAACATTTCTACGATGATTTAATTTCAACTTTTTCTCCCCTCAGTGAAACATTAACCCTAGAATCCTAACAATAGTCTCTCTTTAGATGTCATGACAAGTAACCCACTTTTTAAGGGCTTTTTAATAAGCAGTCAGCAACAGTGCTGAGTGATCAGATGGTACGAGGAATTAGCAGAGAGGTTAGCAAGAAGCTTTAGAGGTTTACACCTGGAGCGCCATTAGTCAGAAACTGGGCCGCACTGTTGGAAGCAAAAACCCATTAACCAATTGGAGACACTTAACCATAGAAGTTTCTGGCAACTGGTGATCTCAGAAGAAAGGGTAAGTTGTAAATAAGCACAGCAATGAAACCCAGTTTTCACACATCAATTTATTCCCTACAGACCAGTTTAATTGAGATGAATTACCTTGTAGATAATGACAATAGAAGTTACACACAACAGATCAATTGAGATCAACTGCTCTGTGTGTGTATCTGTGAAGGCACTTATTTTGTCATTCCCGGTGGAATTATCTTAAAGCACTTAGTCAAGCGCTCGGTGGGTGCACAGTGGAACTTCCTGAAGAATCTGAAAGTCAGTACAGTCTATTAAACTACAGAGTTATCGCCCTGTTTTTTAGGAATGAAAGACATAAACTCACTTCTTCTAGAGCAGATGTTGAGTAGAGGCGTTTGGGATGAGTGTTTAATGTTCTTCACAGCACGATGCTGAGACTCAAAGGATTTCCAGTGGTTCACTCTTGGTTGTAATGTGAAATTTTTGAAGAAACTACTTTTCCTCTGCCACTTAGTAGTGGTAATCTCTGAGCAACAAGCACACTGTGAAAATACCTGGACAAACCTAAGATATATGATTCCTTAAAGAATGTCATCCTCTGTGCTAGACACTCAGCAGGATACTTTCAATGGAGAAATTCATGTGCTTCAGTTGTGGGAAATTTCCTGTGTTATTTCTTTGCTACTTTCCTCCCCTCCATTTTTCTTAGTTCTCTCTGGAATTCCTTTGGGTCTGTTTTTTTAAATTTCTGATTTGATTCTACCTTTCTATTTTTCATCTCTCTTTTTGTTCTAGCTCGAGAAATGTCCTCAAGTTTATCTTCCAACCCACCTACTGATTTCCCCCTCACGTTATATTTTTAATTCCCCAGAGGTTTTTGTTTTTTGAATATTCAGTTTTAAAAGAACATTTCAAGACTGTATTTGCATCTCATCACTCTGGGACTATTAATTATAGGGTGTGTTTTTTTCTCTCTCTCTCCCTTTTCTGCTGCCTGGATTGTCTGTTTTTTCTCTCTTTTCTCCTGTTTGTTTTATTGCGGTATCTGCGTTTCAGATACAGACTTCCTGTTAGATTATTCTTGACTTTCTGTTTATATTTCAGGATGGAGCCCTACAAAGTCAATTGGAAATTGCTGTATGGGAAGAGCTTGTGACTGGAGGACTTCCTGCAGGGGGATGGAGTGGGGATCGGGACCTTTCACTGGAGGGCCTCCATTGTCAGTTTCATTAGGGCCTTTCTCTTGAGCTGGTCAACTTTCCCGGAAGTGAATAGTCCTGTCTCCTGCCTAGGTTGGGTAATAATCCTGGCTACTGATATTCTGAGACCTAAGAGAGGAAGCAAGGCCAAATGCCTCATTGTTCAGAGTCAGAGTCTCACTTGATCCCTGGTTTGGGTTCAGTGCCTCAACAACCCACCCCTCTGTGCCAGGTGTTTCCAAGTCCAGATTCCTTGACGTCTTTTGTCTGCTGTTGTTTCCTCTTCTATTATCTTCATCCTTATGTGTTTTTACTTTTCAAATCCTTTATAGTCATTTCGTTTGGGTTCAGGACAGAATGAAAATAAATGCACATGCTCCAGCCTCCAGGCTTAACTAGCAGTCCTACTCATTCATATTTTACTTCAAGAGGTTTAATGCAAAGCACATTCATAGTAGGATCCATAGTTGTTCTGTGAGCTCCAATGAGCTCAACTGGGGGAGAGTAAAGAAAACCATATGGTGGGGACTTCCCCGGTGGTCCAGTGGTTAAGAATCCACCTTCCAATGCAGGGGACGCATGTTCGATCCTTGGTCGGGGAACTAAGATCCCACATGCAGCCGGGCAACTAAGCCCGGTGCCGCAACTACTGAACCCACGCACTCTGGAGCCTGCGCGCCACAACTAGAGACAAGCCTGTGCACCTCAACTAGAGAAGCCCGCACACCGCAACAAAGAGCGCATGCCAAAACAAAAGATCCCGCGTGCCGCAATTAAGACCCGATGCAGCCAAATAAATAAATAAATATTAAAAAAAAAAAGAAAACCATATGGTGAAAAGATTTCTACATTCCACTGAAGCTGTGGAACATCACATTGCAGGTGGCAAGAACTGTGGTCCAAGCAGCTGGCACTTCTCAGCGGACACCCATGACAACGTTCACGGCAGTGTGGAGGGGCAGGAGGGCAGAAGGGTGCCATGTGATCAAACAAACCCTCTCCTACAGGTAAAATATTTTCAAGCTCAGGGAGTAGGAAGACTGGTCACTAATGTGTTTAGACAATCAAAAAGTGAGGATGAGCTTCTGGGTACAAATCCCGGCAGAGTGGGCTTCCTCACAGCAGCCCAGGACTGAGAGCTCTTTCGTTCCATATATGGCGGCTCCTTCCCGCCCTTCAGCTCAGGCGTCACCTTCTCAGAGAAGCCTCCCCTAACTGCTCTGTCTAAACTAAGTATTTGTTCAACGTATAGGTGAATGATGAAGCGGAGCCCATAACCCAAGTTGCAGTTTCCTCATTTGTAATAGGGAGAGTCAACACTCTCTTTAGACCTGCACGGAGCCCCATCGTGTGCCGGCACAGAGTGAGGTCTGGGGGCGCAGTGGGGAGCCAAAGAGGAGAGCCGAGCGGAGATTTCTTGGCAGGGGAGGATCCCGGAGCATTAGAGACAAAATAAAAACATACCGGACACGTGGTAAGCCCTCAATAAATGGGAGCTTTTATTACCTCTTAAAGAAAACCCCAGACTTGGAAACCTATGTAAACAAAACAAAGAAATTATCATATGCTTCAAACTTCGAAAGGATCCTCATTCTACCCAGGACATTGCTGTACCTCTCTCTACTCACAGCACCCCCAGGCATGTTTGAAGTAGGATTCAGTCCACAGGACTTTTAATTCGGGATGCCAAGAGACCTTAATAGTAATAATAAAGTTATTACTGCTTGAGTAGGACACGAGGAAAATAGGATGGTTCTGGACTTGGAAATTCTTAAAAAGGCCCTCCAGGGAAAAGCGACAGCTCAGGGCCGACCCAGAGCAGCCCCCCAAACTCTGCCGTTGCACCTACAAAGAAAGACACAGCTCCCCAGCAAGCAGGCCACTTCGGGCTGGTCTTAGTAACGATGGGTCAGGAGAGAAAGACAATGCCCTCAGCCATCATCAATGGTGGCAGCCCGAAGAAAAGTGCTCTGGTGGAAACAGAATTTGGACAAATAAAAGGAAAACATCAGTGGCATGATCCAGAAGGGGAGGAGGATGGTGACGGTGGCAAGGAGAGGTCTGTTTCGTCCTAATTCTAATCAGTCGGCGCTGAGGGAGGGGGATGGGGAGGTGTATTCATAATCCTTTTAAGTCGGGTGGGAGAGTTGCTCTACAGGAGGATTTTCTGTACTTGAACTTGGAATGCCATTGAATTGCATTTTAAAAATAATTTCCAAAATGTTATCCAAGTAATATATGCATTTAATTAAAATAATTTCTTCAATGCTTTATAAGTAATTCAAGCACCAGAGTTGTAACAACCCTCTGAGGATATGGATTACAGGCCCAATCACTGTTTTTCAAAGAGAAGACGGTCGCTTCCGCTCCTGAAATCTCCCTCACACGACACCTTCCCCGGCCAACCCTACTGCCAGCCCGACCTCGCGCTGCTCTGTGACACCAGCCTCCAACTCTGAGGCTTCCTTGCCTCTGGGCTTCCAAGCAGCTGCCAGGGTGCTCTTTCTGGAAAGCAAATCTGTCCATGCCATTCTCTGAGCTCTACTCTTTCCTGGGCCGTCCCCACCAGATAAAGCAAACCCCTGAGTGTAACACCTCAAGCGAGGCCTTCGGAGGCCGATCCCCTCCTTCCAGGATTGCCAGCTGTTCCTCTGCCCTGTGCCCTCTGGGCATCGGCCGCAGCAGCTGCTCTCCAGCAGCCTCTCCTCCTTCGCTCTTGCTGTTCTCTGCCTGCAAGGCCCTTCCATTTCTCAGCCTCCATGACCCTATGTGTCCTTCAGTCTCTAATGTTCCCTCACTGAAATCTTCCCTTTAAATTCCTCATGCAGCTGGTTGCAAGTTCCTCTAAGTGACCAGACTGTACTATCATCACCTCTATTAAAGCATCTTTGATTTAAGGTGTGATTTTTTTTTCTTCATTTCTATATTCCCTAAGAGAATGTGAGTTCCCAGGATCCTTATCTGATTTGTCTGTTTTTAATTATTGCCAGTGCCTGGCACTGTGCAAAGCAAAAAGTAAGCATTCGATAGCTGTTTCTTGGATGAACGAATGAATGAATGAATGAATGGTACCTGGTAAATGATACCTTGCAGCTGCCAGAATGCTCTTTCTGCGCAGCAAATCTGACCGGCTCACTCTCTGAGCTTTATTCCTTCCTGGGCTCCTTCTCAGGTGATGAGGTTACAGTGGGAGCTATTAACAAACAGGAGGAGGGGGGCCGGGGGAGGAGAATAAGAAAAAGGGACAGAAGAGGGAGGGGGAGGAGGAGGAGAAGACAAAGAAGAGAAGCCTAGGGGACTCTGACAAATTGCTTATTTTCACTGAGTTTGTTTCCTCATTTGTAAAACGGAAGTGCTGCCCGGATTACCTGTGCAGGGATCTTCCTGTTCTCAGGTTCAGCCCTCTTGACTCCTCCAATAACTATTTTCCTGAGTCTCTGGCAGCTGTAACCAACTAGACGGTCTTAGCACCATCTAGTGATAAACAGGCACAGCAGCGGTGAGGAGAAAGGCGGAGGGGTAGAGGATAGATGGGAGAAGGGAACCTCAAGCGTAGTTATTTCATGAGACAGCAAGAAATGAGGCCAAATGTGAAGTTAAATCAAGAGGCCTAACTTCAGTGACTTTAAGTCCTTCAACCTGGTGATGGAATAACTAACCTCAGAACACATATGAAGCAGCCAGTTAGGAGGTCTGAAACATGAAGACGACAACAAAACAATTCCTGAGTCCTCCTGTTCTTTTATCAATTTGCTGCTTGTTATCCTAATTAAATCCTTACCTTGGGAGGAAATGTACTTTTGAAGCACCTATGGCGTAGAACTCTAATAACTCAGTAAAACCACACACTAAGTATTTGATTTAAAAGGTACACATTTTTTCAAATTTCATTTTTTACCTTCATCGGAGTGTGCTAAGAAACGTTAAAAATCCAAATATTGCCAGTTAACATTGTAGAAAATATTAGGGACAATTCTGAGAGAAGCAGCAAAACAATAGCAAAACTCCAGTGTCTAAATAATGCTCATGTGTAAGTTCCATTAAAACGTACTGACCTAAAAATTTTATTAACCTGATATTCGATTTCTAAATTAATTTCTAGTTGCCAAAAACAAGAATCAACCAACCAGCTGAACAAACACATAAAACATTTTTTAAAAATTGAACATATACTGAGGAGAATGACACTGAAACAACCCTCTGGGCAAAGCAAACATTTCAAAGGATAGGTATTTTATAGACACTTAAGAACATTTTAAAGGGTAGGTATTTTATAGACACTTAAGTATATAAGGGCCCTTGAATGGGGAGGAGAGAAATCAGTCCTACATTTAAACCATCTCTTTAGAGATGGGAGATCCCATTGTAGTGCGTAATTATACTTGCAAATAATAATAACCTATATCTGCAGAGCACACTACTTTATAAACCTGTTCTTATTCATCTTACCTCATTGCGGTCTGATAGCATCTTGCTAACTATTGATGAATACATTACACGGGCAGAAATTATTATTGCATGCATATAGTATGACATTGAAACTGGACCATTGCACTGCAGTGACCATATTTTGCAAACCAAAAATAAGGCCACTCGTAATGACAAGAATGTATGTGCCCATAGAGACAGAGGGGAAACTGGAACTGCCAATACACATCACCTGCAGATTACTGCTTTCTTGGGAAATTCATAATCTAGAAGTGTTAAAAGGCAGAAGCTACAGAAGGAAAACCAGTCAGTCTCTTTATGACTGGAATCAGAATCCAGTGGGTAGGTCTGGGAGACAGCTTTGAAGGAAGGGCATTAACAACATAAAAGAATGTAGCGAGTTATGGATGATGGACTTATGAGACAGGTCTGTGCCTGATTTCTATATTTCACCTGCCATTAAATGCACGCCTTAACCTGTAAGCTTACCAGATGTACCTCGTTTATGCCTGACACAGTTACATAAAGGATGATATGTTTTCTTTGGATCAGCTCAATTTTATCTGACAAATTCAAAGAGAGTTTCAAACATACAGAGCTGAAAAACAAACTTGCCATAAACAAAATATTTAAATTCTAATAATGCTTAAATATGTAACCAACACCGTTGAGAAGGCCCATTTGCCCAGTGCAAAGCGTCAAAGCCAAACAAGGAAAACACCTGCGATTAATTTCATGGTGATTTAAAATATATTAGGTTATTGTGAACAACTACCTTCTGAACTGGCACCCATTGAAATGTAAATATTTCTTATTCTCCACCCCCCATTTTTTTCCATCCTGAAATTTCATTTGGAAATTTTATATCCATAGATGTCACAGTCATTACCTCTTCTTTGTTGATAAGGGTGCTCTGCTTAGAGGTTTTTATAAGAGTTATTTTTCCTGTAATGAAGACTCAGCAATTCAAGCCTGTCTTTTCAGCTTGCTGCATGTAAGTGTCCCTTGATTAATGGACATGTCAACTCCATGAGCTGATCTCCGACAACAAAGGCTCAGCTGAAAAATGTCACTTCTTATCCTGGTTGCCCGAGCACTTCTGGTTTCCAAGCTTTGTGCATATACCAGATGTACCTAGTATTTCATTCTGGGTTTTTTTTAATAATAAGGAAAGTTAATTCAAGTAGATAATTGAATTATTTAATTCAATCGAAATAATTTCTTTTGTTCAAATTAAGCGCTTCATATGATGGAGGGTTTTTTTTTCCCCTTTCCGTGTTTTCACTACTATCAGCTGAACTGCTACCTAGCCATTTAAATCAATGTATAGATCAATATAAACAACATTAATTTTTTTGCTGGATTCCTTCTGGAGGTAAAGCCTTGCAAGAATAGAATTGTTGGAGAGGGGGAAAAAAATAAGTCCTTAAATAAAAATATTTTGCTTTAGTAAGTCAAAGGCATAGAATCAGTTAAAAGCTAAGGCTGTGTGCTTAGTTTTGCTTGTGCTTTCGTGTTGCCAGATTCCATTTCAGTGGAAGAATCAGAACTCTCAGATTATAAACGAGCAGAATTATGGGCTACTCCAAGCTTCTAGACAGACAATATTCTTGAAAAATTACATAATTTGTGGGGGTAGAAACATACCAAGGGAATTATGAAGACAAGTAGTCCCAAAGTTATAAACCACTGGACTACCTCAAAAAATGTATTCCACAATGTGAATAAAGGAAAGTACCAAATGCCATGCTGGGGCTCAAAGAAAAGAAGGAAAGCAAAAAACTCTTCTTTCAATGCCTGCAGGGGATACATATAAAATGCAGACCTCAAAGGAAACAAGGACTGGAGTATGGGTCCATGCGTACATCATTTCCATAGCCATAAAACTCTAAAAGGTTATAAAATAAGAAGAAAGGGAATGTAAACCTAGAGCCCAGATGGCTGGACACAGCATCCAGTGGAAAGGAAGCAGAGGGTGGCATTCCAGGGCTAGCACACGAGGATGAGAAGGCTAAGGTGAAGCAGGGACATCCAAGTCACACAAATACCAAATCTAAGCAACATCAAGACTAAAGATCAAACACCCAATAAAGAACCAATGACAGGGACTTCCCTGGTGGCACAGTGGTTAAGAATCCGCCTGCCAATGCAGGGGACACGGGTTCGAGCCCTGGTCTGGGAAGATCCTACATGCCGCGGAGCAACTAAACCCGCGCGCCACAACTACTGAAGCCGCGCGTCTAGAGTCCATGCTCCGCAACAAGAGAAGCCACCGCAGTGAGAAGCCCGGGCAACGCAAGGAAGAGTAGCCCCCGCTTGTTGCAACTAGAGAAAGCCCCCGTGCAGCAACGAAGACCCAACGCAGCCATAAATAAATAAATAAGTAAGTAAGTAAAAAAAAAGAACCAATGACAACGCATGGGGCACTAGCATTCTAATGGCACTGAGATCAGCAGTTCTGTGCTAAGTATGAGTAATAAAACACTCAACTGAATACAATATAAGAAAGCCCACTGAAGATCCCACAAATATGCAGCTTACTAATACATAGGATTAAAAGAGAATTAAGCAAGCTTTCAGCCGAAACCAAAGTTTGTGATGAAACAAAACATTAAAGAAACACATAAATTTTCTATAGCTGACCAGTTCTTTATTTTGTTATATTTTTTTCTAAAAGAGTAATCGCCTCTTCTCTTAGATATTCTGCAAACATCAACAAGGAGTTGCTGAACAACTCCAAATCCCCAAGCATACATAGCTTTGAGTGCTGTTTGTTAGTTGTGTCATTCAACATCATATCATTGGCTGACAAATTAAGAGAAGTATTCTTTTCTTTCATGCTAGCAATCTCATGCAGATATTGTTAGGGTTCCGCTATTAAACATGGGTGGGTGCCCATTGATTTCCTTCTAAACAAGTCTGAGAGATGCTGATTCAACAAGCGTTATTCTTTTTTCAGTTTATTGTTTTCAGGGGTATTACTCATATCTGGAAGAATTATCCCAGATTGCAATGGATAATTCAAATCTGAATCATACAAAGTTTCTAATCTCCTTTTTTAGTCTTCAAAAATTTCTTTTCCAATAAAATTGATGCCTAATAAGAACCTGCAGTATAAAAAAACAAACAAAACAACAACAACAACAAAAAAATTTCTTTTCCATAGACATCGTGTAGTGATCCAAAGGAGTAATTTTTAAAAGGATCTACCTACATCCTCAGGTCTATCCTTTGAAGTAAATTTAGATTCTGATAGAATGCAAAGTATTATTTTTTGGTACAAACTTTTGTGGCTCTTCTTCCTGGTAGCTTTCTTTCCTGGTGGGTGTTATTAATTACAAATTTGCCCAAAGTCATCCAATATAGTATCCTCCATGGAATTCAGGTCAATCTGACTTTAAAATGTTTTAAACATGGAAGTTTTCAGTATTATCTGAATTATTCATTTGGACCTGTCTGGGAATACTTCAAGTTCTTTTTTCCCTTTCTTTAAGGAGGAAAACACTTTGGGTTTCAGAAATCTGGAAATGTGAAAGGTGAGGTTGACCACCCGCAGTCTGTATGCATGTTTTTATAGAGACTATGGGGAAATAAAACTTCCCTGAATTTCTCAGGGAAAAAGCCCTGGCCTCCTGAGACTCTTCACATACCATGATAATTAGATCTGTAGTCATTTGTCAAGTTAATTGCTCACCTCTGAAAGGATGATAAAGTTCCTCTTATCTCAGGGAGAGGCCAAAGGGCTCCAGCTGGGCCCAGGTCCCTAGGTTAAGCCCCAGGGTGCCAGAAGACTCCAGGGTCATCTCCCCAGGTATTTACTTCAAAAGAGAAGTTCCAGAACTTGGAGACTGTATTAGACAGTAAAAGCAGAGACACTGATGGGTTGGAGTTAGGTTTCAAGCCCATTTAAGTTTTCCAAGGAGAGTTTCAGAAAGGGAGGGGGATAGATAGTAACCTTCCTTTTTTTTAAAGCAAGGAAACATTATTTTTCCTTGTGCCTCACCTGTGGAGTGTCCAGCTACTTGCATAGGACAACTGATTCCTGGCCAGAGGTGAGGCCTGGTGTAAGTGAAGGTGATGCACTTATTATTTAGTTTAAAGTAATTGATAAGAAATCTGGCTCTGAACCAGAACACCTCATGTGTGCATTCCGAAGAAAATTAATAACAATCAATATTAAAAACCAAGCAAGCACTGACAAATGGTTACCCAACTGGGACAGGTTCTTTCCCTCCTCCTCCACCTGCTCTGGAAAAGGGAGGGAGTGGGACATCCAAACAAAAGCCGAGGCCTGCCTTTCCAAGCTGGGTGGTGCCAGGTGCCTAAGGGCCAAGGTCAGCCAGCAGTGGAGGCCATGGCCCTTGTTTACAGTGCAGCAGATGTAGGTCTCTGCCAACTGGAGTCCCCAGATAAAATTCAGGACACACAGTTAAATGTGAACTTTGGATAAGTAAATAATTTTCTAGCATAAGTATATCCCAAATATTGCATGGCCCATACTTACGCTAAAAAAACAAAACAAACAAACAAACAAAAAAACAAAAACCTCCTCTACTCATTATTTATCTGAAATTAAGATTTGACTGGACACCCTGTTTTGTTTTTTTGTTGTTGTTGTTGTTGTTTTTGGCCGCGCCATTCAGCTTGCAGGATCTTAGCTCCCCAACCAGGGATTGAACCCAGGCCATGGCAGTGAAAGCACTGAGTCCTAACCACTGGGCCACCAGGGAATTCCCAGACACCCTGAATTTTTATTTGCTTGATCTGGCGCTCTATTTTGTGACCCCTTGTGAAACCGCACACCTCAGATTGGGACTTGAACCCAAGGTCTGGGACTTGACCCCATTGTCTTTTAATTAAAATCACTCACCTGATGTCAGGACTTACTGAAGTTCAGATTCTTTATGTCTCAGTGCAGAAGGAATTCGGCAAAGGCAAAGGGATAGGCAAGATGTAGATTTATTAATATAGGACACTTGTGAGGGATACAAGTGAGCAGGCAAGGGGGGCTCTGCCCTGGGTACTAAGTGGGAAAGCAGGTTTATTTAGGGAGATACACACTCCATAGACAGAGTGTGGGCCATCTCAGAAGGCGAGAGGCCCTGGGAGACAGAATATGGTCCATCTCAAAAGGTGAGAGCAGTCCCGAAATATGGGATGGTTAGTTTTTATGGGCTGGGTAATTTCATAGGCTAACAAGTGGGAGGATTATCCAACTATTTTGGAGAAACGTTGGGATTTCCAGGAAGTGGGCCACTGCCCACTTTTTGGCCTTTTCCGGTTAACCTCGGAACTGTCATGGCACCTGTGGGTGTGTTATTTAGCATATGCTACTGCATTACAATGAGTGTATAATAAGGCTCAAGTTCTACTGGAAGTTGAATCTTCCGCTATCTTGGGCCTAGTAGGCTCTAACCAGTTTTTGTCATATCCTCAACGGCTATGTCATTCTTTTAAAGGTTGTGTCCTTTCCCTCTTCCCTCCTGTCTCACTTGGAAATAGTAACACCTCATGCCCATTGAAAGAATGAAATAAAAAGGGCACTCAAACCTTCTTTCTGAAGGAATGGTAGAGGAGCTTGTGCTCAGGTACTGAATCTAGGAAATGTTGACATCTGTAATTTATGTGTTATGGACTGAATGTATTCCTCCCCCTACCCACGCCCCACCCCACCCCGTCAAATTCATATGTTGAAGCCCTAACCTCCAGAGTGGTTGTATTGGGAGATGAATTTCTCTAAGGAAATAATTAAGGTTAAATGAGGTCATGAGGGTGGGGCCCTGATCCAACAGGACTAGTGATCTTGTAAGAAGAGACACCAGAGAATGTGCTCTCTCTCCACATACATGGAAGAAAGGCCTTGTGAGGACGTAATGAGAAGGCAGCCTTCTGCAAGCCAGGAAGACAGCCCTCGCCAGAAACCAAACCTTGATTTTGGACCTCCAAACTCCAGAACTGTGAGAAAATAAGTTTCTGCTGTTTCAGCCACCAGATGGTGGTATTTTGTTATGGCAGTCCTAGCAGACTAAGATAATAGGGTCACAATGAGCTTATTAAGCATCCATTGACTCTTCTTACAACCCTGGGAGGATTGTTTTATTCTTCCAGCTTAGAGATGGAACTCCTGAGGCCTGGAAAGTGACTAGAACAGTGCTTGGCACATAGAATTTTTAAAAATGTTTTCTGAATGAACAAAAGTTACCCTGCGGAAGTCACACTGCAGTTCTGTGGCAGAGGCTGGACGGTGGCTTCAGGGGTCCTTTCTCTTAGCTCTTTCTGTCTCTGCCAAGGTGCTGATTCCCTGAGGGTAAATCCCTTGCCTAAGGTTTGGATTTCCTCATCTCTAATTTGGCTATAATAATTCCCCTCCTAGAAATTCCCTGGTGGTCCAGTGATTAGGACTCAGCAATTACACTGCCGAGGGCATGGGTTCAATTCCTGGTTGGGGAACTAAGGTCCCACAAGCCGTACGGCCAAAAAATAAACAAATAAAATTTAAAAAAAATAATTCCCCTCCTGATCTGTGCACAGCAGCATGGTGGACAAGACCACCTGAATGGAAAAGCTCTCTGGAACCCATGAAGCACAATCACCTGAGTTCTTAGCGCTTCATTGTAAAAGAAAACAATGAGAGTCAGATCAGTCTAAAGGATCATTAATGAGGAGGGGTCTGTCCCAGGGGTCTTAGCTGTTGTGTTCCTCTTCAGGACAGGGAGGGAGCTGGGAAAAGCCTGTGGGGAATAAGCCTTGATGCTCTGTTTTGGGCTGCACCCCACAGGCCTATGCTTGCCCACCTTCAAAACCAAAGAAAGAGCCCAGAGTCAGCAGCAGAGACATCAATGGTTTAACGGATGGGAGAGCTTACGTGTCTGAAGCAAGGTCCTGGAGCAAAATCCCACTGTGTGCAGCCGCAAGGCAGGACATGGTGGCCATCTTCCCTCCCGGAGGAGCGGGAGAGGGGAGATTACCAGTTATAGGGGAATTGATGTCAGGTGGGCTCATTAGTTACCAGAGAAACCAGCAGAGGGGCACGTCCCTCACGGCCCCTTTGATAAGAACAATCATTAGCTGGGGCCTGGGGCGAGTGGGCAGGAAGGTCAGTCCTGTGAGTGGGGTGTAGGTGACAGGCACTGGTCGGGCTGGGGATGTACAGAGAGCAAGAGAGCAGGGCTTCCCTGGTGGCGCAGTGGTTGAGAGTCCGCCTGCCAATGCAGGGGACACGGGTTCGAGCCCTGATCGGGGATGATCCCACATGCCGCAGAGCAACTAGGCCCGTGAGCCACAACTACTGAGCCTGCGCTCTAGAGCCCACAAACCACAACGACTGAGCCTGTGTGCCACAACTACTGAAGCCCGTGCGCCCTAGAGCCCGTGCTCTACAACAACAGAAGCCACCACAATGAGAAGCCTGCGTACCACAACAAAGAGTAGCCCCACTCGCCGCAACTAGAGAAAGCCTGGGCACAGCAGTGAAGACCCAACACAGCCAAAAAGAAATCAATAAAAATAAACAAATAAATTTATTTTAAAATAAATAAATAAACAAAGATGGTGACTAGCATGGGGCCATGTGTGACTGCACGGGTCACACACCCATGAAGGCCCTGGGCCTGGCTCAGAATGGAGTGACCGTTTCAGGAGAGTCAGCCTTGGGTGGGTGTTTCAGGGTCTGTTTTTGTATGAAATTGGATTAAAGACATTCATGAATGGTGGGGAAGGTTGTGATTTATATTGTTATAACTCACATATGTCCAGGCTTTTATACAAACTATTAGTTAAAGAGCAGCGAAAGAGGTGATCACACCCCATCTCTGTGTATAAACCCAGGCAGAGGCAGAATTCAGAGAAGACAGAGCTCTGAGGGGGCTTCTACTCTATCCCAGGCAGACTCAGCGGGATGGCACATCGGCTTTATTTCTTGTGCCCATTCAGACTTGGCCGTGCCAGTCTATTATTTGATCATCTCAGTGGCCCTGTACGGTGCAATGTATTATCTCCATGAGGTCACTGAGGCTCAGAGAGGTCATGGTTATCCGTGGTACATGGTCAAGCTGGGATTGGAAGCTAGGCAGTCTGAATCCAGAGATCGTGTATGTCAGCACTCTGAACTGGCAGCATTAGAACAAGTCTAATGAGATTGAGGAAACTGTAAGCTGTGGGCTTGGTAAGACCAGACATAAAAGGGCTGTTTTTGAGGGACTTAGACTCCTAGGGGTGGTTTGATAAGGGATATCACTCCAGCAACAGAAATGCAGGATGGATTACAGCCCCAAGGATGTCCATAGGAGATCAGCTAGGGAGGCTGAGCCAGAAAATAAACCTAATTTTTCTCACAAAAGTGTCTGTCATACTTGGTCAGTTTCTGAAATTAATCCACTAGCCAGGAACATTTGTCTAAATACTTTTAATTAAAATGCATTATAATAGGATGAAAGCCAGAGTACAAGTACAGTATTCATGTTTACTAAGAAAACGGATGAAAATATTCCCGATCGCTGAATACATTTGGATAATGCAATTGTAAACAGCTTCTTGGTTTTAATTTTATTTAAAATACTTATATAGTTAAAAAAATAACTTGCTGTTCATTTTCTACCAAAATGCAGGAAATGTTGAGACATTTTAAATTAGTAGAGATTCAACACACATAAATAAAAGTCTTGTTTCAACTGCAGAATGATAATATTCCTGACCTGTACCACCCATATCTTGGCGATCAACCAGTCCCATTACATTTGGGGAATAATGTCAGCCTCAAATTCAATTTATCTAATGTCCAAAGTTTGTGAAAGTGTCAAGTTTTATGAGATTTCTCAGTGAAATTAAGACACTGCTAAGCTCATTTCAAAATCAATTTTCTTTCCAGGACAATTCTTAGGAACCTCAAGAATCTCTCACTTTATATAATAAACAGTATACATTCAAGGGTTGATATCTAAAAGAATAAGTACATTTACATAAAAAAGATTCCTTATTAAGTAGGAGCTCACAGTGAAGGTGTCCTTGAAATATTTTGCCATCTACTAAAGGGCAATAAGTTTACTTTATTGATATATCTGAACTACTTGCTAAAGATGGAAGCATTCTCTATGCTTGGGTCATAGAACATATAGTACAAATATGAGAATGAGGAATGGGGATGGTAAAGAAAAAAATAAGCCAAAACCTCCATACTTCTCTTATTTAAAAAGTGTTTACCAGTGAAATTATGTCTGTACAATATTTTTTAATTACAGCATTATTTTTAACAGCATAAGATTGGAAACAATGCAAATGGCCATCGATGGGACAGCGGTTAAATGTTATGATACATCCATACAATGGACTAGATTGCAGTCCTGAAAAAATAAGCACCCCCTTTATGTTCTGATAGGAAACAATCTCCAAAATAAATCAAGTGAAAACTAACAGCAGCTCTAGTATGTTACCATTTGTGGGGGGAAAAAAAGGAAGGAAACAAGAATGAATTTACATATTTCCTTGTGCAAGCTTAAAAATATCTCTGAAACAATAAACAAGAAACTGATAATAGTGGTTGCTTCCAGGAAGGGGACCAGGGAGGTTGGGCGTCTGTAGTAGGAGGGAGAGTTTTTACTGGATATCCTTTTGTACACATGTAAACATGTTATTACATTTAAAAATAAATAAAAGCTTTTTAAAAGGTCAAATAATAACATTGCTCATCACTATATTCAATATAATGATTACTCCCATCACATGATATGTCATGGACTAGCTGAATCTGCTTGTTACCCTGGGATTTGAAAATGCTTAGACCAGTCTGGGAATTCCCATATTGTTTACTTCTTTTCACAGGGGAAATGAAAGTTCTGCTTTAGTTGAATGGATAAAAACACAACTTTGCCAGCCTTCAAAGGCCCCTTCAGTAGTTCACAAGGTTCCTGTGATTTTATATGAAATGGGCAGGACTGGAATGCCAGGTCTTTTGTATTCATCATTGCTGATGGAAACAAATGGCCTAATACTAGTTTTTGTTTTTAATCACTGAAGAGCCATTCAGTATGCAAATATAATCTTCTCAATAAATATTCATTTCACCGAATGACTCTTTTTCCTTTTTTTTTTTTTTTTTTAATTATAAAAGCAACACGACTTGATCTGAAGAAACCTCAGAAACTTCAGTGATGTCGGCCATGAGACTCCACCTTCTAGGCTTAAAGGAAGTTACTACCATCCTCTCTAGAGCAAGGGTGTAAAAAGCAAGTAATAGATTAATCCCTGCTGAGGAGGCTTGGGTAACTGGCAGAGCAGGTGCTCAGAAGCGCTCAGACCCCTTGCCAGTAAGCCGTTTCCATTGTATCTGTTCTAAGATAACAGCATCACTGAGAACGGAATATAGTCTGGGGAAGATAAGTACTAACTGCCCTAAGGAGCACCGCGTTCCTTATGTGACTGCCCAGCAAACAAAAACAGCATCGGACCATGGGTCAGATGTGCCGGAATTCCCACTTTGTCAAAAAAACAGCGTAGCTGCCCTCCCTTCTGCCAGAAAGGTTTTCCATTCTTGAAATGTGGGAGACAAATTCCTGAGGGGAAAACCCAAACATTCAACAACCGTTTGCTTCTCCAACAAGGCTTCCCATGTGTTGAAGCCCCACAGAAAAGTATTTTGTTCTTAAAAATAATAACAGGCGGGGGGGGGGTGGGGTGGAGGTAGGGTTCTCTAGTGACGGTGGGAACTTCGGGGCACAAACACTATGAAGTTTGTTAATTTCAAGACCAGCCCTGGGAGACAGAGAAGCTGACATCAGGGCAGGATCGCTGGCTGAGCCGCTAACTGAGGGCAACTGAGGCCACTACTGCAGACCAGCGTCTTGGCCTTCTTGCGGTGCAGGGACTCTGGGCTCACGGGGAGCAGGAGAGCAGGGGAGCGAGGGGGCGGGCGGGGCGGGGCGCACACCTGCCGGGTTGTGGCGCACTAGCTGCCGCCTCTCTATTCCTCCTCCTCCTCCTTCTCCTCCTTCTTCTCCTTTTTCTCCTCTTTCTTCTCCTTCTCCTCCTCCCCCTCCTCCCCCTCCTCCTCCCCCTCCTCCTCCTTCCCCTCCTCCCTCTCCTCCTCCTCCTCTGTCTCCTCCTCCTCCTCCCTCTCCTCCTTCCCCTCCTCCCTCTCCTCCTCCCCCTCCTTCTCCTCCTTCTCGGGGATCTCCACCAACAGGATCTGTTCGCCGGGATCCGCGCCTGGGCTCATGTGGATCCGCACCGAGCCCTCCTCGGGCCAGGCCGCGCCCCCCTCTTCTCCCTCGGACCTCCCCTGGGATGCAGGTGGCAGAGAGCCTGGGGCTGGGGTCTGCGGGGCCGCGGGCTGTTTTGGGGTAGCCGATCCCGTCTCTCCCGCTGCATCTTCCGAGCTCCTGGCCTGGAATCCAGAAAAAGTGACTCGTGAGGCAGAGGGGTCTTGGACACTTCCCAGTTCCCTCCTTCTCGGACCCCTGGGACCCCTGAGGAGGAAGACAGCGCTCCGAAATCTAATAGCTGGAAGGTTGGGCGGAGCTGCATCAGGGTTATGTGGTAGAAACAATATATTACGGGGAAGTTTAAGGATTAAAAGTCCCGGTAGGATGTGGTGAAGCTCTTTGGGATATTTTAGGTCTCTGTGGAGTTGCAGGGCTGGAAGCCGGAGTGAAGTTGCGAGTTCAAGGGCAGAGCCCCATCAACGGTCACTGAGCTGTTGAGGGAAGAGAGGCTGTGACCAGGAGGGAGCGCCACCAAAGCCTCTGCAGAGCTCAGCCGGCCTGCCCTGCCCGGTTAGCTGGGATGTGAGCTCCCTGGTGAATGAGAAAAAGCTCTAAGCAAATACTAAGGTAAAGGCTGATGAGGGCAGGAGCAGCTGCGGCCTGGCCCGTTTCCCGGAAGGTCTCAAAGGTTGAGACACCGCCCCCCTCCCCACCGGCGGAAGAATGGGCTGGGTACCACTGGCATTAGGCTGAGCTGAGCCCCTGTGTCTGGAGACTTGGTGGGTACCTCCAACCACCAGCCTGCGGGTTTCCCATGGATAGGGTTCCTGTGGGTAGAATTAGGGAATTGGGTGAAAACCCAAGCCTTTGTGGATACCCACGGCCCCTCCTGCTCTCTCTGATGCCATCTCTGCATGAGAGGAAACTGGGGAGGGAGCAGCCCCCAGAGCAGGAGGCCCAGTGGTCTGTAGGGAGTTTAAAGTGAGAGCAGTCAGCGTGCTTATGAGGAATAGAGAAGTCAGAGGGCGCTGAAGGAGGGGAACTGGGTGGGGTGGGGGGAGCCAAGACACTCCTAGATCCCACGGCAGCACTGTCAACTCTGACAACACACTTCCAGGGCAGGATGCCCAGATGGTGCCCGTTATGGGGTCTTCTTGAAGCATCCTGCTGTGAATGGAGCCAGAAGGATCATGGGAAGTTTGATCAAGTGCTTCACTGTGTTTAACATGCTTTTATAAAAGTATCCAAGGTATCCTGCTTCATCTCTGCTACCCCATGTGACAGCCAGGAGTAATCTGGGTCCCAGAAGGTCCTGGAGGAGATTCCCCAGGACACAGGGCTGGCAGTGACAGAGTCAGGATTTGGACCTGTGTCTATAGGCTGCTATTTAAGAGCCCCATGCACTCTGCCTTTCTGCCCTGGTTGTTCTAAAATTGCCTTTTATGAGAACACACATGCAAATTTAATTCACATCTCCAAGTTGCCTGGGTGAAGAGCTAACACTTAGAAGCAACAAATCCCATTTCAGATAAAACCTTTCACTGTACTGAGAACATTCTTGGAGGTCATGTCCACTCAGCCCCACACACCAGCCAGCACTAAAGACCCCAGCTTGCCAGCTCGACCCTGCCCTTGACAGTTTGTGAACCAGACAATCACATCTGTCCTCAATTTGGGGCCATCGGTGGATGCATCTGGAGAATGTCTTGGAACGCTGGGTGACTTTGGTGTTATTCCCCAACTCCTGCTGTCAAATGACCTCTGGATGGGTCTCCTGGACCAGCCTGCATTGAGACTGAGTTCACCAGGCTCCTTTGATTTCTGTCACGTAGACTGCTGTCCCCTCCCTCCCTGAGCTTCTGCCTAACCCCACCCACCCTTTCCCAGCAGCCTCCCTAAAGGACAGTCATGAACAACCATAATTAGTGCAATCATTCTAATTGGCATTCTTGGCATTAGTCACAGAAAAAAGTCCCAGAACTAAGTTAAAAATTCCCTTTAGATTTAGGGGGTGGGGACAGTTGGCACCATGCCTGTCACCTTGGATTCTCCTTTCAGATCTTTTAAATTGTCACAGACACAACATTAAATATGAGAACATCACTGTGGTCTGGGGAGGGACATTCCCTGGCCACACCCACTGCTCCTACCTCTGCAGCAGCAGCCGGATGTCCATTTGGGGGAATGCGCCCACCCCAATCCCCACCCTCAGTCCAGGGATGGGCATATGAGCTGGTCCTCCCCAGAGCACCACACTGAATGGCTCAGGAACTGACATGTGACCCAATTCTGTCCAGTGACTATAAGCCCTGGGACTTTTTGCTGGAGCTACTGAGAAAGAGGTACTTTCTTTCTGTGGGAGTTCCTCAGCCAGGAGGATGTGATCTTGGGGGATGTCCTCTTAAGCTCTTGGGGGCCTGCCTGGGAATGGAGCCATCCCCAAGGGAAGCAAAGGTGATAGAATGGCAGAACTCATCCTACTGGCATCATTTGAACTTTTCGATCCAGCCTTGCCTGAACTTTTCAATGACTTGCTCCTATAAATTCCCTGTTTTTTCAAGCTAATTTGAGCTTACACTGTCACTTGCATTTCTGTCACTCGCAACCAAATGAATCCTGACTGATAGGAAGAAGGAAAAATAGTCCCTAAAATGGAATGCGTGGGTCCCTAGGCCTTTTTCCTGGCACGTGGTTGAAATGGACCAGGTGGCTGTGTCTCCATCTGCATTACCTGTTCCAGCACCTGCTGCTGTCTTGCAGCCGCCTCCAGCGCAGCCAGCTCCTTGAGTCGCGCCCTGAGGTGGGCGAGCTTGCCACCTTTGGCCCCCTTGGCACCCATCTTTCCTGCTGCAGCCAGGGCGGCACTGAAGAGCTTTGGGGTGCCTGCCCGTGGAGGAAGGATGAGTACACTCTGCTCCTTGGGCTTGTTGTTATTTCTCAGCATTCTCCTGAAAGAAAGCAGCGTCCGCTAACATCACCAGCAAGCTCTGGGAGAGAATGAAGCCTCATTGGTTCGGGCAGAGCCCTTTAGTTGAGTTGTGTGATGGCGTTTGTTTTGACTAACACTTTTTGAGCTCCTTTTCTGAGCCCAGCACAGTGCTGTTTGAGGCATCACATCTCACTGAACAATCAGAACCACTATAATGATGTGGGTCTTATTGCCTGTATCTTATAGATGAGGCTCAGAGGGGTTAGGTGGCTTTTCTGAGGTCACACAGGAAATGATGCAGGATACTTTAGTATATGGAATCAGAAATAGGATGCCCAGATGAAAAAGAGCCCGAGCTTTCTGCTTCTCCTTCTTTTGCTTCATTGTCATTTCACCATCATCACCATCACCAATGTGGACACGAGGGTCTGTATGTGTCAGGCTCTGTGCTCAGACCTTTACAGGCAGGCATTCTTTGGTGACCCCTGCGATCCCCCTTCCTGGTGTTCACACCTGTGTGTGACCCCCTCCCCTTGAGGGTAGTGGGACATGTGACATGCTTTCAACCAGTGGAATACAGCAAGGGAGATCAAATGTCATTTTTGTGAATGTGTCACATAGGATTGTGGTCTCTGTCTTACAAGGAGACTCTCCCTTGCTGGCTGTGATAAAGCAAGCGGCCATGTTGGGAGAGGCCTACATGGCAAGAACCTGAGGGCAGCCACTGGCCAATGACTAGCTAGGAACCGAAGCCCCCAGTCCCACAACCACAGGGAACTGAATTCAGTCAACAACCATGGGACCTTGGAAGCAGATCCTTTCCCAGTCGAGACTTGAGACGAGACCCAGCTCTGGCCCACATCCTGATTACTGCCTTGTAATGGATGCACCTAAGCTGTCCCCAGACTTCTGACACGTAGAACCTCTGAGATAATAAATATGTGTGGTTTTAAGCCACTCAATTTGTGGTAAGATTGTTACGCAGCAATAGGTAACTGATACGCACTTTAAGTCTCACAGTAATCCTTACAGGTAGGTCCTATTATTCTCCCTCATTTCAAATGAGGATGTGGACGTCTAGAGGGGGTGAGTAACTTTTCCAAGGCCACACAGCTAGGAAGTGGCAGAGCTGGAATTCAAACCCATGCCTTTGAACCCAGCACCCCAGGTCTTAAGGATTACAAAGCAGTATCATGGTCATTATCTTCTTGGACGCTGACAATACTCCATGACCTGGAAAGGTTGGGGAAACTGAGGCTCAGAATGGGAGGAGTGACGCGCCCAAGGTTACAGGAAGTGGCAGAGACAGAATTACAACCCAGATCCAATGCAATATACCACCCTGCTTCTCTAAATAAGGAGAGAATTTTCCATCAAAGAGAGCCCCAGCCTTTTATAAGGAATTCTTCATACTACAAATACGTGATGAGTGGTTTGGCTCAAGAACAAATGAGTTTCCCTGCAGTCTAGCAGGTCGAGACGACTAATTGGCAAATTCATTCATCAGGGTTCCGGCCAAACTTGTTTGTTTAAAAATGAGGCCATTACTGGCTGCTTATCTAATCAGAGGCAATGGATTTAAATTGTGCATATTGATGTTAATCGCCCAAGACTTACATTTTCGAGCTGGGGCTCCCCCAGGAGACCACAAACATGATAATTATCAGAGGCCTCTTCCAAACCCGGCACTGTCACCTGTGTTATTTGAGTCCATAATTCACAGCACGGCAGTCCGTGGGAAGGCTCAGCGTGGTACTCGAATGACATGAAAGAGCCATCTACAGGGCCTTTGCTGATCGCTAATGGCTATCTCTGTTTTGAAACACTGAGCTGACTTCTGGGACATTTCCAGATTAAGGAAATTTATCCTCATTTTCAGATGACATGAGTTTCACTATAATTACTATATAATTCACCCCCGGAGAGAGTGGCATGCATGAGATCTTTTTGCCCCATTTCTCGGAGTGGCCAAGTCAGAGAGCGAAGCATCTCACTTCTTTGGGGCCTCAGGTCCCCCATCTGTAAAATGGGGCGCTTGGACAGAATCTCAGCGACTCAGACATCCCCAGGCCCTGTGGTTCTCAGACCCATATCTCCTTGGATGGGCAGAGCTCATCTGTGATCCCCTGCCTCTCTCCTCAAGCTTGCCTGTCCAGAGAAGCAGCCTCTGATGAACCGTGCCACGGCCCACCAGCCCCTCCTCCTTCCTCTGGCTGCCTCACCCCAGCACACCGCAGGCGCGGCCAGGAGCAAGGCCTCTTCGGGATCCCGGCTGACTTGCTAAACCCACACCTAACCCAGCCGGAGGAATGGGTGACAGCTATGAGCGTGGCTTTTCTGAGCCATGTTCCTCTTGCAGGGGGCAGGAAGGCAGGGGGAGGGGAACCCGGTGCCTATTCTCAGACATAAGCATTCAGTTCTCATTATCTGCAGTAGTTAAGTTCTGTAAAGTATCTGCAGACACGGAATTAGTGACTACTGAGCCATGGCTTCTGGGAGAAATACAGGATTCGGTAATGGTGAGCCTCTCGACACAACATTTTCATCAACTGTTCATTACATAATCTTGTCTTGTGTGTGTTTCTGTTTAAAGACATCTTATTTAATATACATCACTGATTTGTTTACAATGAATGCATGGCTCTCTAACTCAGAGAGCCCCTGCGTGGGGCGACACGAGATAGCACTTCAGCACTACACCTGGGGCCATTTCAACAGCAAAATCACCAACAAAAATCACAAAAATGTGAAAAACACGCTACATAATGGACCACACAAAGACACTTGTTTACAATATGAGCTGAAACAAGAAGGCAGACCGTCACCTTCTTCAGCTTTAGCTGGGAACGTGCACTTTAGGTGACTCAAATTTTCGCCTCTGGGCACACGTCTGCGAATGTCTGTGTAAGCCTTTGAGTATTGATTTGGGATTACAAATAAATTTAGTGAGTAGGCGAATTGCAAGTATGGAATCCGTGAATAATGAGGATTGACTGGGCATCCCTGTCCCTCGGGACAGTAGGGGGAAGTGGACAGACTTGGGGGAAAGATCAGGTAGACCAGCCATTGGAAGGGCCCCATGGCTTCTCTGAGAACAGCCAGGTAAGAAGAACTACAGGGCAGCTTCCTTCCCTGGGAGACCCCAACGCCTTATCTATATTATGCTCTAAGGCCGACACTGCATCCACTCACCTGGAAGCTGCCAGAGGGATTCTGTAAAAACTTAAGTCACAGTAAGTCACTCCTCAGTGTAAAACCCTGCATAGCCCCCATCTCCCTCAGAGTAAAAGCTAAAGCCATTGTGAGGCTTCCCCTACAAGGCCCTACCCAATCTCACCCCCTACACTGCTGCCATCCCATATCAAGCTACACTCATTTTCTTGTTGGTCTCCATGTAACACTCAGTCTGTGCCTCCTTGAGACCTTTGCACATGCTGTTCCCTCTGCCTGGAATGCTTTTCCCTGCAGGCAGCTCCCCAGCTCACTCCTTCACTCTGGCAGGTCTCAGTTGAAGTGCCACATCCTGAGAATAACTTTTCCTGACCAACTTATTTCACATAGCTCCCTCCATCACCTCTATCTCTTCATGTGGCTTTATGTTTCCTTATGGCCTTTATCCCCAGCTGACACATCACATAGTCATTCCTTTCTCCATTGTTGGCTTCCCTGACTAGAATGTAAGCTTTGTTTGCTCCCTCCTGTGTCCCCAGGGCCTTGAACTATCAGCTCAATAAATTATTGTGCTGTATGAATGGACATGGTGAGTTTGTTCCCTTTATCATGACCACTCTCTGTACAGCTTATTTACGGTGACTGAAGTGGAAAATATGAATATGTGATAAAAGGCAAGGGACGAAATACCAGATAGGTGGGTTAAAAAGGCTTTATCCCATGGGAAAATTATAGAGAGAATTTAATGGATAAAGAGGAACAGTTATTATTATTAACATGTATTGAGCTCTCCTGTGTGCCAGGCCCCCTGCTAGAGACATTCACATACACTATTTTATTTAATCATCTCCACAACAAAGTGATTACCCTTATTTTACAGTGGAGAAACTGAGACCAGAAAAGTAAAGTAACTTTTCCAAGGTCACACAGCCAGTACTGCACATGGACAGGACTTGACCCCTATCAGCCTCCCAAGCCTATTGTGCATTTTCTACCACATCGTGCTGCTTCCATCACTCAATTTAAAACCTGATCTTAAGCGTTTGAAAGCAAAAAACTGCTTTTCTTAAAAATTACCTATTCCAGGGAATTCCCTAGAAGTCCAGTGGTTAGGATTCCAGGCTTTCACTGCTGGGGGCCCGAGTTCAATCCCTGGTTGGGGAACTAAGATCCCACAAACTGCACGGCATGGCCCCAAAAAAAAAAAAAAAAAAATTACCTATTCCCCAACAATACAAAATACAGATGCACAAGGTTATTCGTTGCAATACTATTTATAATTGCAAAATATTGGAAATAGCCTAAATGCCCATTCAAAGGAACGCTTTGCAGTTGTCAAAAGGAATGAGGAAGCTGTCTGTGGACTCAGTGAATGCTTTCTGGGATTTCTCGTCACGTGAGAAAAAGTCAAGTGCAAAAGAGAATCTGCAGTGTGCTATCCTTTGTGTAAGACAGAAAGGGAAATAAGCAAATATTCACAGATCTGCCTATTTTTGCAAAAGGAAACACAAGAAGAAAAAAGCAGAAACTAAGGAGATTAGATTCCTGTAAGGGGTGGGTGACAACAGGTGCGGGGAGTTGGGACTCTGAGTGCGCTGTTTTGTAGCCTCTGCCATGTTCATGTTCTACGTATTCAAACCACAAGAAATCAACAAGGGTCAGTGTGGGGGAACCCTGAAATGGAATGCAAACTGAAACACGTGAGCCTAGCTGTATTTCAAATGAACCGAACAACCACAGTAAAGGGAGGAAGACAGAGAACCAATCCAGATAACCTTGAACACAACACCTACATCATGGGTCCTCAGGCTAAAGACAGAAAGAACTGCTCTCTGCTTAGAAGGCTTTCTTCTTTCCAGTAGTATGAAATAGGAATTCTGGTGCTACTTTCTCTATATTGTAGGACTGAACAAATGAATCAATGTAATGAGGATAAAGGGAGTCAAATTTCTCAGTGTTGGAGAAGGAATTTACAAATATGGAAAAGGAGATTAGAATGAACTCTGTGATGTTGGATCGAAATTGTTAGATAGTGGAAATAGAGACAGAGATATACAGAGATATAGATAGACACAGACAAAAAAATAGATGTTGATATATATGTATATGTATGTGTGTGTATATATATATATATATATATATATATATTTGCATTTATACATACAGGTGTATATGTGGATGTATTTCCCAGCTCTGTCCACTGTGGAGGCCTAGTAACACCCCAGTAGCAATGAGAGCACTTAGTACTCATATCTTAGTTTCTAAAAACCATTCCCCTCTAAAAGGAATCAAGCCTCCTTGGAGAAATGACCATTTCCAGGGATGCAGCAGGGAAAGTATAAGATGAATCTACGGCACCTTATTGTGCCTATAAGCAAAAAAGCGCTAAAATATAACAGGGATGTAACAAAAGTTCACTATATCCAGCCTAAAGAGGTGTCCAGTGGCCAATGTGGAACAATTTAAGCATGAAAGTGATGATTGTAACAGGATATTCATGGAATAAAGCAAATCCACACCATTATAAATAGATAAATGAATAATCAAATAAATGGGAAAGAAAAGAAAGTTCTTCCTTACAGTACATTGCTAGCTAATAAATGTAGAAAGCATGACAGAGTTAGAAAATCACCACTTTGCAACCATCATGGCAATCATTGCAAGGAACCTTCAATGGAGGTTGAAAGTAGTGAGGTAAAGTGAGATAAGGAACAGGAAATCTACATCATCTCAAGGTGACTTGCCACTCATTACTTATTAATTTCAAAGGGAAAAATAATAACTTGAGAGTGTGGAAACTTTAACCAAGTGATCAGAGTAAAAAATCATCAGAATAGGGAGAAAGCAGCCTCTCAATACACTGTACTGAGAAGGACACAACATCACTTCCGAGTAATTCCTGCCCAAAATGCAGAACCTGAAGGTAATGATGAGAAAACATATAAACTTAAATGGAGGGACGTTCTACAGAATAACTGGCCTGTCCTCTTCAGAGAAATCAAAATCATTGAAGATAGGAAAAGGTGAGGAACTTTGATCCCAGATCAAAGGAGACTAAAATGGCAACATCATGCAGTGGGGGATCCAGGAATGGAAAAGAAGAAAAGAAAAGCTATAAAAGACACTATTGGGACGATTAACAAAATTTGACTATGGATTAGGGATGAGATAACAGTATTGTTTCAATATTGAATTTCGTGATTTTGAGAAAGGTACTACAGTTATGTAAAAGAAAGTCTGAGTCCTTAAGAAATGCACACTAAAGTATATATGGATTTCTTTTATTAAAAAAAAAAAATGTACCTGGCCTTCTTCCGGAGCAACTTCTGAGACTCGGGATAATGCACCAAAATTTCATTCAGGTCCTTCTTATCCAGAATGAAGAGGTTGGTAAACCCGTGGGCTATCACGTTAGCCGTGCGCCGGTTCCCGCCCCCAACAGCCAGCAAGCTGGGGCAGAGAAGGGAGGGAGGTGAGACCCTTAGGAGGCTGCAGTTTTGATCACACTAGCATCTTCATTTTCCCCCCTGCCTGGAGCATCACGATGGCCTCACACGGGTGCGAGCTGGGCCCACCTTGCGTATGTCGGCAGGTGCGAGTGCTGCATGCATAGCGGTTTCCTCAGACCCACCGAAGGGCCCTTGAGGACGTGGTCCCACCCACTGGCCATCCCACCCTTCCCCAGCCTTTGCCGAGGCCCCCTTGTTTCACCCCGTTCTGACCTTATTTCTCCAAACACAGATCCAGCTTTCAGCGTCACCAGTACGGACTTCCCATCCGGGCCACCCAAGACCTGCACCTGCCCCGCCTGGATGATGTACATCTCCCGGCCTATCTCCCCCTGAAACAGAGAAGGGGGCGAGTCCCTCTGTCATCACCAAAAGCAACCACAGAAGCAGCAGGGCTGGGCCCAGGCGCTGGTGGCACAGTGCAGAGGAACCTGGGCTGGGATCGAGCCCTCCTACCGACTTGGTATGTGGTGTAGAGATAGTCACTTCCGCTCCGGGGTCTCAGTCTCCCCACCTGCAGATTGCAGGATTACGGTGGGGAGTTACTGGTGTGATGGAAAATGCTAGATAACGAGGCCCAGGTGTAGTGGTATTCAGTAAATTTCCAATTATACGCACCCATGGAGGACCCAGAGGCATGGAAAAGCTCACAGTGGTTCATACAATCAGCTGATACCTGTGCCTCCCCCATATCCTATCAGGAGCTTGGAAGGCATCTGCTAACTGAAATAGGAATGATAACAGCTTTAATACGAATGTCCAGCATTACCTAACGCTTTTCTGTGCCAGGCGCTGCTCTAAGTGCTTTACGTGACTGAGCCTACTTAGCCCTCAACAGCCCTCTGCAGTAGGAACTCTGCCCAAGGTCACAAAGTTAAGCAAAGCCGAGCCGGGATTTGAAAACAGGCAGTCTGGTTTCATGAACCCAGAGTTCATGGTTGTTATGAACCCCCATTCATATGTTGAAATCCTAACCCCCGGCTCCTCAGAATGTAACCTTATTTGGAAATAGGGTCATTACAGATGTAATTAGTTAAAAGAAGATGAGATCATACCGCAGTTGGGTGAGCCCCTAATCCAATAGGACTGGTGTCCTTATAAAGGGACATTTGGGCACAGAGACAGGCACAGAGGGAAGACAATGTGAAGAGGCACAGGGAGAAGGCAGTCATCTACAAGCCAGGAGAGAGGCCTGGAGCAGACCCTTTGCTCACGGTCCTCAGAAGGAACCTACCCCACTGACACTTGGATCTCGGACTTCTAGCCTCCAGAATTGTGAGACAATACAGTTCTGTCATTTAAGCCATTCCATTTGTGGTACTTTGTTATGGCAGCCCTAGCAGAATGATACAATGGTCTTAATCACAAATTAAACCAAATGAATGAATGAATGAATGAATAGTTTGCTTCGGACTAGAATCAGAAATACCCAGTCTGCCAGCACCTTCCAATCCTCATGCCTTCACAGACCGGTGCCCTGGCCTGATACCTATCGGCCACACCTGGTATGTTTAAAGGGAGAGAGACCAAAGACTGGTAAGTGGCTTATGCTTTTGATTTGGCTTATGCTTTTGATTCATTTGACAAATATTTCCTGGGCATCTCACACATGCATGGCCTTCTTAACAAAAAGGAAGAAAAAGTCTCGTTTCCCTGTTTCAGTGTCCAATTTGACATGGGGCTGAAGTGTGAGGGGGCTATAGAGCTCACCCTCATCTCACTAACCAGCCCAGGGGTGGTCCTGGGGTGGCCTCGGGTTGTCTCAGCGAGATTGTCACAGAGCCTAACCTGTCAGCAGAGGGCGCCATTTACACATGTTCACCAAGTGTTCACTTCAGCTTCCACGGCAAACTTCCCAACAATCTGATTCATTTTCCCTCATCAGAGATAAAGTCTACATCACCCACAAGGATATTAGCAACAGCAATGGCACTGACTCTGTGCCAGTCATGGTGCCAAACTCTGTATGCATATCTTCTTCGATTCTCACAATCACCCCATGAGGGAGATACTATCAATATCCCTACTTACCCATGAAAAGAGCCAGGCTCAGAGAGGGCAAGCCACTTCCCCAAGGCTGCACAGCTAGGAAGTGGCTCCAATGTGAGACAAATCATTCTATTGTTCCCAAACTCCTCTTGGCCACTAAGGCTGCAGCTTTAAATTCTCAGCCATACACTTGTCCCCCTTCCCCCAGCTCTTTCATTCCAGAAACTTCACTGTTATGCCACATACAACTTGGAGATGGGGCCCTTCTGGGGCTGGGGGTTCCTGAGTCTCACAGGGGGTTCTTGGGCGATATTTTCACCCCTGTAGACACACTAAGCCTTATTAACAGCTCTGAAATCTGCTTCCTGCTCCTCCACCCTGACCACTCACTCACCAAGTGACCTCGGTCTCACCTTGAATCCCAGAAAATGGGAGCAGAAGGGGCCTTAGACACTGTCTAGCCCTGGCATTCAAACCCAAAAGTGTCCCAGGATCAGGTGGATGATGTAAAGGAGAGAAGGGAGCCTGTGGGGCGGTGGAGAGTGGTGGGACCTGTGGCATCAGGAGAGGACGACATCCCCTTCAGGGCCAGCCCCTTCTCCACTCCACATGATTCTGGCTATTTGGGAAAGTGGGGCTCAATGCTAGCCGATTTTCTGTTTTCAGCTGGAAATCTGGATTTTTATGTGAAATCTTCCAGGTTTTTTTGGCAATGCTGCGCAGTTTGCAGGATCCTAGTTCCCTAACCAAGGACTGAACCCAGGTCACGGCAGTGAAAGCACCAAGTCCTAACCACTGGACCTCCAGGGAATTCCCGAAACCTTCCAATTTTTAAAGGTTGGAGACTAATTCAAAATTTTATTTTTAGATTAGGTCAAAAAGAAAAAAGAAAAAAACAACCCATGAAACATCTGTGGGCTGGCTCCTATGCAAGGACCATTAGTTTGCAACCTCTGACCAATCCTACCCCTCCTCCAGCCCCATTTTCCTGACAGGAAGACCAAGACCCTGGAAGCAGGTCCATCTACACAGTCAAGACCCTGCCCCTCTTTACGCTCCTCACTTTCCTCTTCTATAAAGTGGGGCTCCTCGTCCTGGCCCCCATGGTCCCATGAAGAGGGAGCAAGGCCTGAGGCACATCTGAGTTCAGTGCCTAGAGCTGGACAGAGCCTCCTTGTGCCAAAGAAGCCAGGAGCCCTGGGGTCAGCTCACCACACTCCTCCCCTCCTGGCAATTCCGCTCTCCCTGCTATGCCTTCATAGGCCCCCACTCCAGCCCAGCTGCGACAGGCGGTGGCTGTGAATCCCAGACCGCCTTGAGGCTGCCCTGGGCCACTCACCTTCTTGCACACGTAGTCGTTGGGCAGGTAGACAACAGAGCGAAGCCTCTTCAGCATGTCGAAGATCATCTGCCGGTCACAGCCCTGGCCCCGAGAGGAGGGGAAAGGAGCCGTTTAGAGGAAGGTGCGGGCTCTGGACCTTCCAGAGTCCTGAGGGTGGGGACACTGGGCGGGCCATACCTGGAAGAGTGCCACTTTGCTGACGATGTCATAGTTCACATCGATGGCGAGGTCCATCCGCATCTTATCTGGAAGCTGCACCATCAGCTCTGACTCGTCTGCAAATGAGACCCTGCAAGGTTCAGAGGCACACCGGGAACCCTCCTTCACACACACAGGGCCCGTTTACACCACACTGGCGGGGACCCCAGGCACACCATTCCTCTACCACCTGGAACCACTCTAGATTGGGAGGGTATCCTCTCTGCCTCCAGGCCTTTGCCAATGCCGTTCCCTCTGCTAAGAACAACCCCCTTCACCTGCCTGGCTAACCCTACTCATTCTGCAGAACCCAGCACTCATGTCACCTCCTCCAGGAAGCCTTCCCTTGACATCCTCCCACCTAGCTATCATGTTATCAGTCCCTGTGCCATAGCACATATCACACCCTTTACTGCAATTGCCAATGATCTGTCTTCTCCACTCACATTATAAGAACAACATTAGCAAGAAATAAAGTATATGGAGCACTTAACTATGTGCCAGGCAGTTTTACAGAGTGCTTTACCAAGATGATTTCATTAAATCCTCCCAGCAGCTCAAGAGGTGCCCACTATAACCCACTTTACAGACAAGGACAGGGAGACTCCAGAGGGCAGTGACTTGCCCATGTCCATGCAGCCCAGGGGAATGGAATCAGGACCACACCCCGGCCCTGTGACTTCAGAACCTATCCTGGGAGAGCAGTATGTCTGCCCACCATGGGGTCCATGGTGTGCAGCTGAGAGCCTGGCACAGAGTGAAGGTCGGTAACTGGAGACAGAAATGTACCACAGGGCCCCAGCCCCGTGCTCTGTCCACTGCACCACAATTAGCTTAGGGCTCAAGTGCTGGGTCTGCGCAACCCTGGGCAAGTCAGAGCCCTCTCTGGTCCTTAACATGTGCCCCTGTGAAAAGTCACAAGGCTGTCACTAGAACAGAATGAGGCAGTGGAAATGAACATGCCTTGGAAACTGTAGTCATGTGCTTTGTCCACAGACTTGCCAACACTCCGAATTCAGGAGACCGTGGGCCTCAAGTGTGGCTTCTTTGAGACCAGAGTGAACCCCACAGAAGCAGTGGGGGGCCCTTTCATTTTGCTGAGGGCCTTGGGAGACTCTAGGCACAGTGCCAGTGGTCCAGAAGCTTTTCAGAGCCCTCCAAAACGATGTCTAGGCTCTGAAAACAAAATTACTAGCTCCCCAAAATAAAAAGGAAACAGGAAAAAATTAAAGTCAATTAACATGTAATTAACCTATTCAAATTTCACTAAGGATTCCATTTAGAATCTGTGAAAACTTCACCACATTTGGAAACAGTTTACAGGTAGGATTCTCCTACTTTGCAAGAATAACTGAGCACACCTCATCATTGACAAGAAAGCAGAAAGAGCAGTGAATGAAAATGCATTTTTTTAGCCAATTTCAGAAGCAAAGTATAACATCAAAAAATTAAAAAAAATATATTGTAATAAACTCTAATGGAAAATAATCTGAAAAAGAATTTTTAAAAATTTACAAAATATGTATTATATGTATGGATGTGTATGAAGAGGAAGAGAGGAGAGAGAAACAGAGACAGAGTCTTCCTTCCCTCCTGGTTCCAACTGTACTTCCATCTTCAAATGGAGATGCATTTCAAGGTGGGGGACGGCATTCGGAAGACAAGCCCTTCAAGTCTTCAGGGGTCTCCTGATGGCTTAACTTGGGCACCGCCCAAGGCCTCCCCAGGCCGCTCTCACTTAAATGACGGGGCCAAGAGAGGCCCCCATGCTCGGGCCCTCAGGGACACGAGATGAAGCCACGCTCCAGGAAGGCAGGGCACTGGGTCGGGCGGGGGGAGCTGGTGACAGCTGGGTTGGGGCGGGGAGGGGCGTGGGGAGGGGGCGTGGTCTTACCCAGCATGCCTTGGGAGTGCCAGGTGTACTCATACCAGGTCTTGACCCGGTTCTGCACGGACCTGGGGATCTTGTAGAAGTTCATGTACTTCACGGTGCTGTCCATACAGTTGCGGTAGTAGGTCTTTCCCGCCGTAGCGGCCCCCACCACGTCTCTCATCTGGGGGTAAGGAGGGTGGTCAGGGGATCCGCTGGGTCAGAGCGGGGCCGGGCTCTGGGGACGTGTGTTGTGGGCACATGTACTTAACACAGGCCAGGGGTACGTGCCTGCGGGGCTGGGGGGAGATCAGGAGGGAGGGAATCCCATGTCCACACACAGGTTTTCCGACGATGCTGGACGTGGAGGAGCGAGGCTGCTGGCCCGCTCCCTGGCCTCAGGTCTCTGGGGCCACACAAGGAGGGAAGGCCTCCCTGGGTTGGGCTGGTTCTGGTACAATGTGGCCCCTTGGTGCCAGAGGTCACTTTGACACCATGCGCCAGCCTCCCGCCCCCTGAGGAAATATGAACCAGGGGTGCTGCTGCTTGGAGCAGAGCCCCTCAAAGGAAACTCTGAGGGTCCCTGGTGGTTGCCTCAGGCACTGACTACAGTTATGAGCCACACCCCCAGCACATTAGAATCCTCCGGGGGCTTCTCTCCAAGGGAACAGCCCGAATCCTCAGCCCCTGCAGAAAGCCACTCAGCCCAGCTCCCCAGCTCTCCCAAAGGACTGACATTTCAAATGGGAAGCAACCTCAGAGAGGAAATCGGACCTACACCTCCATCACCACCCCTTCACTCAGCGGGTCCCAGAGCTCCAGGCTCCTAACTCTCGGCCCAGTGCTGTTTCCTGGGCTTAGTCTGAAAGGAACGGGCACAGATGGTGATGCTTCTGGCAGCAGCAAGAGGGCAAAGGGCCCTGCAGGCAGGTGCTTTGGAACAGACTAGTGACCCAGCTACCTGTCCGATCATCACGGAGAAAGCGAAGACACCTGTGAAATAGTTCAGACCCTGGAAGGCAATTTCAAAGAGCGTCTTGGGGTCGGGCAGGCCGCCGATGGTGATGAGGGTCTTCACAGCCCAGTAGTAACAGCGAACGTAACTAGGGAGAGAAGAGGAAGGGAACCTCGGTCATCACAGGCCCCGCCCTGTCGATCCTGGGCAGCCTGGCTTGGATACGTGTACACTGTACAAAAGAGAAAAAGCTTTACAGCTCATAAGTGCAAACAAACAAAACAAAACCGAAAAAGAAAAAACCCTCTCCCAACTTCAGAGCCCTCTGCCGCTTGCGGAGCATGTTCACAGGTGCTGTGTGGTTTTGTTGTGGCTCTGCCCCGACCCTGCAGAGACATGTTGTCATCCCCATTTACAGATGTGGAAACTGAGGCTTCCGGAGATTGCTTAGAAGACTGGGCAGGAGGATAAACCAGGGTTTTGCGGCTCCTGATGCCTCGGATCCCTCAGTTTCCCTCAATATGTTTTCAATGTCCACAGTCTTTCCTTTGCTATCCCATCGTGAATAGCAAAGGAAAGACTGTGGACGTTGAAGCACAAGCTCAAAAGTGGAAGATATCTGGAGGATCCCCTTTTCTGACCCTCCCCCTTGCCTGTCCACTAACCAGATGGTGAAATTGAGGGCCGCAGAGGGAAAGGGAACACCCATGGTCACCAGCTGGCAAGTTCCAGAGCTCAGACTGGAAACCAGATGTCATCTGCTTCTCTGAGCCAGCACCCACCGTCAGTGAGCCTTTGACACAAGCTCTTGGATCATCGGAAAGGGAGGTATGGGTGACGGGGCCCCGCTGTGTGGTAAAAGGCATAGGAAATGCCCGCACTTGTCTAATTATCCCAAAGCAGTGAGAGTCCCTCCCTGTCTTTTCTTTTTTTGAGTTTTAAAGTTCTTCATGTTTGTTTATAATTACAAGTGTACATTACTCCAACAGAGCAGCCCCATTGCTGTGTTCTAATTCTTGGCCATTAAGTCCTACAAGAATAAACCCAAGCTTTTACAATATCTTAAACGATACAGAACTAAAATCTTTATAGCTATTTAAAGGGATTTAGTTACCAAGGTGCTTATGTTCATACCTTCAGACCGTGCCCTCCCAGGGGTCAGCAAGGCTGAGGTCAGCAGGGCCTAAACCCAGGGCAGGCTTTCCCGTGCTTCCTGTCCTCCCACCAGGGCACAGGAGTTGCCCAGGGCCTGCCCTGGCTCCAGCGTCCTTATACACCCATGTTTCCAGGGTCCCTGCTCTACTGGGAAATGGAGACCATCATCCAGCTGGCCAATCATCTGGTCCAGGAATGACCCCACATTTGTCCTCCCCTGGGCTCTGTTCACCAGCTATATATGCAGCACCATGCTTAGAGCATGGGCTCTGGAGCTGGACCGCCTGGGCTCAAACCCAGCTCTGCCACTTTCTAGCTGCATAACCTGGACAAGTTACTCATCTAGCCAAGCCTCAGCGTCCTTCCCCTGAAAGGGACATGGCAGTAGAGCATCCTTCACAGGGCGATCATGAAGGTGACATGAGGTGCAAAAGAGCGCCTGGCACATGGTGGGCTCTCAGTAAATGTCAGCTATCAGAGCCTTCACTGTCACTGGTGCTGGCAGTGGGGAACAATGGACTCACCTATGTCCTCAAGAAGTTCACTGTCTAGTGGGGACAGGCAAGTCAACGTGCAATGAGCACTGGGCGGTGGGGAAGCAGAGGTTGCTGGGGAGTTGGGGCAGTGGGGGGGGCTCTACCTCTGAATAGCTGCGAGGCCTGGGGCAGGGCTCTGGGCCTCCTGACCCCTCATTACCACCTGGTGCAAGAAAAATCTCAGAATCATGAGACAGGCCTGCCCTGTCAATCCCCATCATACCAGTCCTGGCCACCAGAGGGCGTGCTAAGCAGCCTTTACGAGGACTGAGCTGGGCGCTGCCTGGGCACTGCCTGGGCTCTGGGTGCCACTGGGCCACCAATAGAAGATGAGTGATATCCACACAGCTCCTGCTTTCCCCTAAACCCTTACTGGCTGGAGAGGTCAGCCACTGGCATGGATGGCACATCTTAGGGGCTTCCCAAGTCTTCCATGCCACTGGGTCTGTGGGGACCCCTGCATGCTGCCCCAGACCAGGCCAAAAGCAGAGCAGGATGAAGAAACCAAATATTAATATATAGGAACTTACGTCCTTAAGCTCCCTGGTCTATAGCAGGTACTCAAGAAATGGTCACTATTTTGAAAGTTATTATTATGGATGATGTTGGATTTCTAGAGGAATTCTCCTTCACTACTTGTGCTTTTGCATATCCTGGGGTTCCCTACAGGATTCCATTTGGAAAAGGGTAATGCTGCCAGAAAAGTGTGCCCCTCCACTGCGGAGCAGCGAGAACTCCCCAGGGCCCTGCAGAGGGAAGTCTCGGATGGTTGGCCCTGTCCTCCCCTGCCCTGCCTGCCATTCCTCCCAGGCTTACCCATGATGGGTGCCAGGCCCAGCTCCAGGACGTGGGTTTTTAGCCTGTTAGGACACAAACCCTTTTGAAAAGCTAACAAAAGTTATTAGGAAGCTTCTCCTTAGAAAAGCCAGCATGCTCCCAAGATTTAGTTCCAATTTCAAGGGGTGGTTGTGACCCCCTTAAATCTCTGGACCTCAGGTTAGGAACCCTTTCCTGGTGTGCCGGCTTCCCCATAAGAATGGCCATAGCCAGGAAGTGAGGTCACTGACTCCTGTCCAGGCACAGGCTGGACATGTTACATACTTTAGTTTATTTATTCCTCACGAGAAATCTGAGTGTAATCCTACCCCCATTTTATAGATGAGAAAATTGAGTCTCAGAAAGGGTAAGGGCCTTACCCAAGGCCACAGAGCAAGATTTAATGAATAGCTTCTGTTCTTCCCTTTGCACAGAATGTCTTCGAGTCCTCCCTCTGCCTCCTTGTGAGGGGATGAATGAATGAATGAATGAATGAATGAATGAATGAATGAATGAGTGAATGAATGGGCTCAGGAGCAGGGCTGTGGGTGGGTTCAGCCGCGGGGAAGAGGGAGCGGGGCCAGTGGTGATGTAGGCGTGCTGGGCCCTGACCCCATCCCCAACCCACTCCACCCCACAGCAGATGGCAGGATTCCCCCCGCCACCCGCCTGCCTGGTTGCCCTGGACCCTGTGACTCTCTAGGTGAGCTCCCCTCAGGCCACAGGCCCGTCGCAGAGGGCGACAGCTGTGGCCACTGGGGCCAAGGTTGGGGCATCTGTACTGAGAAGGGACTTTCTGGACCGACAATCACTCTACAGAGAAGCCACCTTGGACACAAGTGGCCTGTTCTAGCGCCAACTGGAAACAAGCACGTGGAGGAGGTGAAAGTGTTGACAGCTGGACTGAGAGCATTTTGTGTCACTAGTGGGCACAGCCCAGGGCGAGGCAGGGCCTGCCTGAGGGGACTCACTGACCCCCTGGGCCTGAACTCTTCCTCCGCCTCTTTGTCACCACAGCTGACCGAGTGCCGGCTACGGCCTGGCACGGGACCAGTGACTCAGATGCGCCTAATCCTCACAGTTACCTCTTCAAGGTGTGGGGCTCCTATTATCAGCCCCATTGGGCAGATCAGGAAACTGAGGCTCAGAGAAACGAAGTGACCTGCCCATTGTTAGCAGGTGGCAGCGCCAGGAGTGACCTCCGGATTCCTGTTGCTAAAGCCTGTGCTCTGAATCTCCAGGCTCATCCCTGACCTTGACCCTAAGTGCTTCGGTCTCCTTCCCACACTGCCCTCCATCCTCGTTATCACACAAACCCTCTCTTGACCTTTTTTTTGCCCTCACGGACAGGTCCCTAACCCCTAACCAGTTCATCTGTCTGCTTCCTGCCTGTCCTCCCCATCCATCCTCCCATCAGCCACCATTGGGAAAATCATCTTTCTGGGATCCCCCCGGGTCCTGTCATTCTCCTGCTTAAAAGGCTTTGAAAGGCAAGTGGTGAGAGTGTAAATGCAGCTTTCAATAACCGACCAAGCCTCAGAAATGAGGTGGCATACGGGAACTCTGTACTTTCCAATCCACTTTTCTGTGAACCTAAAACTGCTCTAAAAAAATAGTCTATTAATACAAATAAGAATAATTTTTTTAAACACTTCATAAAATGTTCATACCCTTGGCCCTGCCATCCCTCTGTAGGAATTTATTATGAGGAAACTGTCAGACCAGAAGACAAAGATTCCTGAACACAGACACTCTCTGCAGCATCACATGTCATCATGAAACAACTCGAGACAACTTAAGTAGCCAATGACAAGGAAATGGCTAAATAAATGGTGGTATCTCTGTGTGGTGGGGCATTGGTATCATGGTTTTAAAAACTTTGCTGATGGGAAAATATGCACAATATTATGTTATTCTATTTCCTTGTTGGTGACAGTTCTTTTCACATTTTCACATTTCTAAACTAAGGATTATCTTAGTATCCATGTATACGTTTAGTGTAATATTTCCTTTTTTTCCCAAAAAGCTGTATTGACGCAATCACGTATCATAATTAACTGCATCTTAGACGCCAAGAAATGGAGTATGCTCCTGATCTTTCTTTTATAATCAGAATATATGTATGTATGTGAACAGTGAAAAAGAGACTTCTGCTGGTTTTGCCTAGGGCAGCTCTATCCAATAAAAATATGATGTGATCCACATATGTAATTTAAAATTTTGAGCAACCACATTTTTGAAAAGTAAACAAATTAATTTCAATAACGTATTTCAGTTAACCCAAAATATCAAAATTAATACCATATGCACAGGTAACCAACATTTTAAAAATTAGTAATAAAAGAGGCTAATCCAAAACCTCTGTGTTCTCTACAGCTGCAGCGTATCTCAGTGGCCCTTGCACTTCAAGTACTGAACTCGGCAGCCCCGGGCAGCCAGTGGCTTCGGGATTGGCTCAGGTGGGAGGCTGCTCGGCAACCCGGCCCCGCCTCCCTCTCTGGATCCTTCCACACACCCTGCCCCCTCCAGCGACAGAGGACCGCTGGCTCCTTGACTCCACTGTTTCGCAACGCCACACCTTTCTTCCTGCTGTTCCCTCCCCCCCCCCCCCCCCCCCGGGATTCTCTGCTCCTTCCCTCCACCTACCCAGGCCAAGCTCAAACTTAACCTTTCAGAATTGACCGTCCCACGCCCCCCTCCCCCCACCCAGGGCACCGGGCAGATGGTACCACAGTTAAGACTCTGTCGTCGTGCTGTCTGGGTTCAAATCCCAGCTCTCTGTGTGACCTGGGGAAGTCACTTCATGTCTGTTACCTCATCTGTAAAATGGGGGTGCTGATGGTTCCTGCCTTGTGTGATTGTTGGGAGGATTAAGTGAGATACTATGTGAAGTGCTTGGAACAGGGCTGGTCTGTATAAGCCTTCTCCAGTGCTTGCTATTATTATTATTACTGTCAGTGTCGCCATCACCAACATTTGAGCATGGACCTCTATGTGTGGCAGCTCTCTGGACTGGCAAGTAGATTTCTCCTTGTTCACCAGCTCCTCCACGGCTAGCAATGCCCAGGGAGCATGTTAAGCTGTACTCCCTGGCCTTCTTCCCGCACAGCCGTGCCCACAGGGTGGAGGAGTGGACACGCACGCGCTGTGAATTGGCCAACTCAGTAGACTTTGGGATGCTGAAAGGATCTTTCTAGCAGGTCTTGTTCATGTCTGCCCCCTTTTGCCTGGCACGTGGCAGGTGCTCAGAAAATGTTAGATTAGTGAGGACGTGGAGACTTGGCCCTTGAACCTTATCATGACAATGATTCTTTGGGAGCAAGGTGGCCTCGGCAACATGGCGGCAGTGGGACTCCTTTCTGGAAGTCTTGGTACCGTGAATTATTAAGACACAGGAGGAAGACTGCGGCTCACCTGTTTCCCACGCCATCGTAAACCCAGTGAGTGGAGCCAAGGCCCTCATGGGCTGAAGCCCAGTAATACAGACATGAGTTCACATGTAAAGTGTAGAGCAGGTAGGCTGTGGTCCTGATAACCCTGCAAAAGAAGGAAAGGCATGAACACAGTAGCAGAAAGGGCGGCAATGACATATCACCCCAGGGGTCAGAACTGCAGGGAACAAGCTAGTCTTCACCTTTCCCAGAGCCCACCTCAGAGACCTCCCTGTCGGAGCTGCATGGCCCTGCCCAGCTGTCTGGTGTGATGGACACTTGACCGATGGGAACCAGTGGCTGGACTGGGCCAGCTGGCTGCTCTATTGAGACTGTGCTGGTTACGAATGGTGATACTTGAACAGAAAGTTCTCAAGACCGGGGGCTGGAATAGGCACAGAGCTACATGTGCAGACAATTCCAGGGAAGTGGAGGAGCTGAGTGGGGGATGCATCGGGGCGGGGGGGCAAAGAAGGGACAGATGCCTACAGAGAAGCGCTGCCCCATGAGAGATGGGGAGAGGAGCCCTGTCCCCGAGCGTGGCCTGGCGGGTCCTGGGTCCCAAGCTTGGACATCTGAAGATGGCCCACTGTGTCCATACAGCCACTACCCCCGTGTTTGAGCGGTTAGGGGGGTCAGTTTCCTGAGCTGAGACTAAATTGAGGCCCAGCTCCCTGGAAATGCAGGGGAGCCGTGCATGTCAACCTACGTGAGCCCTCCTCACAATTGGGGGAAACGGGACATTCCTGGTTCTCTAAAAAACAAACATCCCTTCGCAGAAGGGCCAGGAAGAGGCCTGGCTTCCGGTGAGTGGCAGTGGCGAGGGGGCCTGGGGGCCAGGGGAGCCGAAAGGGGAAGTGATGGGGGTAGAGAATGCCTTGCTCCGTTCTTGCTGCAAATGTCCTGGGGCATGTGTGTGCGTGCATGTGTGTGCGTGCGTGTGTGTGTGTGTGTGTGTGTATAGGGGTCTCACCTGTAAATGTAGGCTTTGCTGAGGATGGATTCCAGGCGGTCGTTAAACTCGAAGAAGGCCACGTACTGGGAGAAAGAGCAAGGCATCAGGGGCGGCCCGCTGCCCTCACCTCCCAGACCATTCCCCACAGCTGCCAAGACTGAGAGTTCTTTCTGCAGACCCCCGGTGGGGTGGGGGGGGGGGTTGGAGAGTGAACATTCAAAATCAGTGGTCCTTAACCCTTTGAGGCCCCTCTTCCTTGGAAATTACATATAATCATATTGTCACAGTTTGTGTATAACTTCAGGGGACTCCTAGACCTTCCAAATCCTATCATGAAACTTTTAAGGTACATGCATCCCAGGTTAAGGACCCTGTTTTCAAGGTTTACTTATAAAGACAACAATTATATAAAGAAACAGCCGCTCGCTGATCTCCTCGAAAGGCTTATTTATAATAATAAAGTGTAAGATAACTGCCCATTACTGAGCCCCTTGTATGACCGCACTTTATACACTTTACCTTAGCACTTATTTACATATATTATCCTTCTCCTTTTACAGAGAGGAAACTGGCACTCAGGGGAGTTCAGGAACTTGCCCAAAACACACAGCTGGTAAGTGACAGAGCCAGGGTTCGAAGCCAGATCACACTCAAAACTGCAAGCTCTCTCCACAATGTTACACTTGCCTCTAGATCTCTGCACACATGTTGTTTGACCTTTGAAAATAACACTGATGAAGATTCCCTGTGGGCCATGCTAGCTATCACCCAGGTGTTCATTCTAATTCCCATCTGGAGTTTGCATTGGATGAAGGACCACGGACTTGGATCCTCACCGTGGACCCAAAGAGTTGCATCCTCTGAGTCCTGCTAGATGTTAGGCGCTTGAGTTACGTTCACTACTACCACGTGGACCAAGATATGGATCCAGCCTCTGTATTTGGGGTAAAACTTGGGCTGTGGATCTAACCCTCCTCACTCTGATGTATGGCTCTAAAGCAACCTCTGCCGCCCCTGGAAGGCTGGCATGTGTCAAATAAGACTGGTGCCACTTCCAGTTTCCCTCTTCCTCTGGGCAGCCAGGAAGCTCAGAAGCAGCTTTCATGCTCAATTCCAGATATGCTTGCTTTTCATCGAGGTACTTGCATTCTTCCAGCTTTTCTCTGCCCTATTTCTCCAAGTTATTAAGGTTATTGCATTTGCCTCTTTTGTAAATTCCCTCATTACCATTTTGGGGAGGAAGCATCAGGTATTATGTAAGGAGAAAGATGAATTTAGTTGGTCTGCCAGAAAAATCCATTTGTGGGATCCTGAGTGCTCTGACTAGCTGTCCACTCTGGTCACGTTAAAGGATGTTGCCAGGTCTCCACTCTACACTGTGTCACCCTCACTGAGACATTGGCTCTGCCCCGGTGACAGGAGGAATGGTTGTAGTGACACTGTAATGACAACAACTAATGATGAAACAGGTGTCGGGCTGCATGTTCAAATCCATCCTGGGCACTTCCTGGCTCCTGTGACCTTGGGCAAGTCACCCAAGCTTTCCAAGCCTCTGTTTCTCCATCTTTTAGATGAAGACTATCATAAAGCAGAAGTCTCTCTGTTGAATCTCTATAGTGACTGAAAGCGTAGACAGTGGAAACAGGCTGCCTGGGTTCAAATCCAGACTCTACTCCTTCCTACCTGTGTGACCTTGGGCAAGTTACTTAACCTCTCTGTGCCTCAGGCATCTCATTTGTGAAATTCTGGTACTAACAACACTCATCTCATGCTGTTGAGGAGTAGGCACTTGTAAAGCCTCCAGAACAATATCTAACACACAGCACAACTAAGAAGCACTAAAAATTGTAAGGAATTTCCCATCTCCCCTCGGGGCCACCCTTCCCAGATGCCTCCTGCTCCCCAGTGCTGCTCAGGCCAGACATTAAGATGCCACTGCAGGTGCAGAGCACGGAGGAGCTGAAGGCCTTGGATGGTCTTACCTTCAAACAGCGGGGCAAGCGCAGGAGGGGATTCACACCGAATTTCAAGTAGAGAAAGTCCAAGGGCAAGAGGCAGAGCATGTCCATCTGAAATCCCAGCAGGACACCACAGTGCATAAAACAGTATATAACTCCCAGGGTTGTGGGATGGGGTGAGTGGCAGGGGTCTCCACCTTCAATGGAAAGGTGAGGTCAGAATGCCCCTGGAGGGGCTACAATTAGGGCAGGAGGCATCCTACCGACGAGCTCCAGCCCGTGCTGGTCCTGGCGGGAACCACGTCACATCGGCCCCAAAGCACCCAGGGACCCCAGAGACCACCTCCCAAGATCCCTGGCACACACCTTAAAGCGCTGAGATTTCAGATAATTGTTGCGCATCTCCTTTTTGTCTGTCTGGAATAAAATGGAATACTGACTGTGAAATGGTCTGAGAGCTTAATCCCTGACCCCGTGGGAGCAGCAATGGAAATCCCCGAACAACCTCCACCTTCCTATTGAAGTAACATCCCCATGGATGTGTAGCAGAATGGACCAGCAGAGCTTCGATGAAAGCCTCACAGTCTACAGATAGGGAGGTGGAGCTCCCGGGGGTGGCACGGTGGGTGAGGGGGGAGGCTGTCCAAGGTCACTCAGCTCAATTCCAACTTCTTGGATGGAAAGCAGGGACACTGAGCTTATTCTCTCTTACCTGGACCATTTGCAACCTTATTCACTGAGGAGCTGGCCACTGCTCTGATCAGACCAGGAAAGAGGTTGCTCAGGGAATTCTTTTTCCTCTAAATTGTTTTAGAGGCTCAAACTCAACTTGCCTGCACACAGTGGAGCAGGCTCTGCCAGCATGGGATTTTGAAAAGTGACATGCACAGGGAGACGGGAACTCTGCCAAGTCACAATCAGGACTTAGGTTTTCTCCCTAATAAGTGCACCAGAGCACAGGGTCCCAAACTGGTCTGAGTAGTGTTGCAGGAAATGTTGATTGTCAGCAGATACCTGTGCTGAGCATTCTGCATACATCACCTCCATAGATCCTCACAGCAATGGTATGAGGTGGGAGCGATTACCATCCCCATTTTACAGATGAGGAAACTGAGGCTCCAGGAGGTGGTACAGTTGTCCTGGTTGAGCCGAGATTTGAACCAGGTCTGCCTGTTCTAAAGGCCATTCTCTAGGCCACTTCTTCATCTCTCATTCCATCAGGTGGTCCAGGAACCATTTCACCCATGAGCGAGACTTGATGTATGTAATTTGAATGTACCAAAGATGTGTGAAACAAGCAATGGTGCTGTTGAATAAGCATGGGTGGACGTCCTGAGATTTCCTTGTTCATTTAGCTTCTGGTCCAGCCCAGCAGCAGGGGTCAGCCCCACGAATGCTCTGGCTGCAGGGTCTGCTCCCAGCCATCACCCCCCACCTGTCTGTGACTCACAATGACGTCCCCGCCTCTGACAAACTGCAGACGCAGCTGGAACACGGTGATGTCCAGGAGGTAGATGAGGTCACACAGGTAATCCATCAGCAGCCAGAGGTGGATGTTGTCCGGCATCTGGTAGGGGAAGGCCCAGCGCACGGGAATCAGCCAGCAGTTCCAGTTCCAGGCCAGCACCACGAAGAACAGCCACAGGATGTACATCAGGCCTGCGGGGGTGGGAGGGGCAGGAATATGCTAGAACGTCAGCCAGAGAAGGGCTCCTCGCCATGGGATGAGGGTGGGGCTTTCTTCTTCCCACTTGTCTGTCTGCACTTTCCTACAAGCACTATATGCGGCCCTTCCGTAATTTGGGGGCGGGGCATGTAAAACTATCTTTGATATAAAAATAAACCACGGCAAGGCCCTAACAAATTGAGTACTCTGAGTAGGGGATATGGGATATGGAGTCACTATTAGTTAATAGACAGCTAACCAGGAAACACTTCTGCTCTCATTCTTGTTGAAATTTTTCCAAAAATGTATTTCCTGCCTTTGTAAATACACAATAGTAAATAATGCATAGAAGATGGACAGATGGATACACAGAAGGACAAGTGCATGGATGGATGGATACTGTAGGTCACCTGGGCATTTTATCATTTATTTATTTATTTATTTTTGTTTTTACTTTTTTTGGCCACGCTGGGCAGCTTGCGGGATCTTAGTTCCCCGACCAGAGATCAAACCCATGCCCCCTGTGGTAGAAGCGCAGAGTCCTAACCACTGGACCACCAGGGAATTCCCCCCACCTGGGCATTTTAAAGGACCAATGGACACCAGCGTTGAAGTCCTGCCCCCCAAATGACTTCTTGTGTGTCCTTAGGAAAGTCCCTCTCTGGCACCTGTTCTGTCCTCCTCAGAGAAGTCATAAGGAGAAGTCAGATAAAAGAGGCAGGGAGATCCTTTGTAAACTGTAAAGTGCTGTGCACATATGAAGCGTTGTTACTCCTGAAGAATACAAAATGGGCTAAAAGGCAAGTGAGAGGGACTTCACTTTAGATGTTGGAAGAACTTTTCCCCTTTTCTGCTCAGAGCAGCAGCTCTGGGAAGGAGCCAGGAAAAGCAGAGTAGAAAAAAGACTTGGCCAAGAGTCAGGAGTCCTGAGTCTGCCACTGACTAGTTGTGTCTTTAGGCCAGTTAACTTCTCTGTACCTTAGTTTGCTTGTCTGTTAAGATGGGTATGATCTTATGTTCCTAGTTCAGGGACTTTGTTAGTTTGGGGCCCACCCTTGCACTGCCCCCCCCCATTCTCCTGCCCTCTCATGTGACATGCGGCAACACCCACCGCCTTCCCAGGACTCACTGGTCAGCGGGTCGATGCTCTGGGGAAACTGGTACTTCTTCCAGGGGCGGCGTTTGAACTTGCAGCAGAGCATTTCACAGTAGTGTTCCTCCTCCACCTGCCCCGCTTCAGCTGGCTTCACATCCAGGGCCGGCTCTGGGGCTTTCTTGGCTGGGGCTATGGGATGACACTGTGACCCTCTGAACCAGCCCTGAGGCTCGGGTAGAGGATGCAAAGAGAAGGCTCGCAGGACTTCTCTGGTGGTGCAGTGGTTAAGAATCCACCTGCCAGTGCAGGGGACACAGGTTCGAGCCCTGATCCGGGAAGATCCCACACACCTCGGAGCAACTAAGCCCGCGCACCACAACTACTGAAGCCCGCGCACCACAACTACTGAAGCCCGTGCGCCACAACTACTGAAACCCATGTACCTGGAGCCCGTGCTCCACAACAAGAGAAGTCACCGTAGTGAGAAGCCTGCGCACCTCAACGGAGGGTAGCCCCCGCTTGCCACAACTAGAGAAAGCCCGCACGCAGCAACAAAGACCCAACGCAACCAAACATTAATTAATTAATTAACTAATTAATTATTTTTTAAAAAAAGAGAGAAGGCTCCCAACTGCAGACTCTGGAACTGAAGCTGAGGGGACCCTGGCACCATCCCACAACCTGCTACAAGCTCTGTGTGCTCTCCTGCAGCAAACCACACAGATCCTCTTTAATAGCAACCTGGGCACCTGCTCTGAAGCTCTTACAGCTACCAGTCTGGGACTGCTTCTCAGGAACTGCCTAAAACGAGGTGTTTCTGGGCAAGTTGGATGTTTCAGTTGAGTGTGTGCTTGTGTGTCTGTGCTTGGACCCCTTGGTTTCTCTGGAGGGCTAGGGGCATTGGTACCCAGAACTTCCACCACCCAGGGCCAGAAATCAGGAAAACATTGTTCTAGGTTTTTCAGAGCAGAAATCTCAGCTGTCTCACCTCTAAAACAAGACACCAAATGGGATCACAGTTTTCCTGTGCATCTATGGTGATGTTGTTGGTGACCTAGAGATTGGCTCTTACAGGTTTAATATGGCTATGTTTCCAGCTTTAGGAGTGTGAAGTCAGGCTCTGCTAGGTCCGCTGTTGGCACCATGAGTTCTAAGGCACAACCCTCCTGTTGAAAAGACCTAGAAAACCTCCCGGGCGAGAGAGCATGGTTCTTATCTCCTCCTGGCACTTTGAAAGCAGGAAACTTTCAGGTAACCCCATAAGAATATTGCAATGGAGGCCTCTGAAAAATAAGACTGTGTAGTTCCAGAGTGGGTTATGGACCCCATCTAAGTGCAAGACCATGAGATACATCCCAGGGTGGACCACCTGCCCTCCAGTGGGAAAGGGGCAGAGGGTCAACAAGGCAACTTGCCCTGTGGGAGGGAGAGCCAAGTACAACTGGATCACTGGTCAGAACTTTGACATTCTTTCCTCCCCTGGACATGTAGCTAAACCTGTACATAAAGGACCTCAAATTCCAGAGAATGGAGATCTGGGCTTCTCTCAAGCACCCCAACCGTTTCCTTGGGTTCACCCTCCCCAAGAATTGACAGGGGCCTTAAGGGGCCCCACCCCACCCCTGGTCAGGTGGCCCAGCCCCAGCTCTGGACTCACAGGGCTTGGGGCTCTCTTCATCAGAGGTGACATCAGGGTCGATGAGCTTCTCCTTCACCTTCTCCGTCCGCTCCTTGAAAAGCTTCACCAGCTCCTGGAGCCGGTCGTTGATGAGGGTGCCGGTCTGGCTGGCTGTGGAGGCTGCGCGGTCCTGGTCACTGAGGGAACACCACCCAGAGCTGAGCGGGCTGCGTGGGGAGGGACCCCTGCGCCCCCGGGCAAGAGCTGAATCTGTATCCCACCTGGCCTCAGGGGGTAAATCCTGCCCCAGTCTCCTTCTGACATCAAAACATCAAACCCACCTTGATATCTCCTGGGAGGAAATTCAGTCTGGGAGTAACACCCGGGTGCCCAGCTTTCAGAAAATGTACCACGTATGCTCTGATTCAGATGAGCAATTCCAAAAAAACTTGGATTCCACTTGTGATTTAGGGGGAAACTCTGGAACTCAGTTCAGGGCTGTTAGTCTCAGCTTGGGGTTCACATGAGATACAGGACAGATCAGAGAGGGGACAGGGGCTACTTTTTTAGGCTTAGGAAATAGATGATGGAAAAAACAGTGCAGGGAATTCCCTGGCGGTCTGGTGGTTAGGATTCTGCGCTCTCACTGCCGAGGGCCCACGTTCGATCCCTGGTGGGGGAACTAAGATCCTAGAAGCTGCACAGCGCAGCCAAAATAAATAAATAAATAAATAAATATTAAAAACAGTGCAGATACATTACATATTCTTTTAATTTATAGGAATTTAAACTGCATGAACTTGCAGCAAGGGAGAGACAGACACAGACAGACAGAGAGAATGAATGAGAGTCTTCCACTCAGTGTGGGTCAAGAGCCCCGGGTGAGTTGAGACAGGCGGCCGTGTGAACCAGCCTATGTTCTTTTTTTTTTTTTTTTTTTTTTTCATTTATTTTTGGCTGCGTTGGGTCTTCCTTGCTGCGTGCGTGCTTTCTCTAGTTGCGGCAAGTTGGGGCTACTCTTCCTTGTGGTGCGCAGGCTTCTCACTGTGGTGGCTTCTCTTGTTGCGGAGCACGGGCTCTAGGCACACGGGCTTCAGCAGTTGTGGCTTGCAGGCTCTAGAGCGCAGGCTCAGTAGTTGTGGCGCACGGGCTTCGTTGCTCCGCGGCATGTGGGATCTTCCCGGACCAGGGCTTGAACCCGTGTCCCCTGCACTGGCAGGCGGATTCTTAACCACTGAGCCACCAGGGAAGCCCCAGCCTATGTTCTATGTTCTCCTCTGAGTGGCCTGTGATCCTCTTGCTGAGCTGAGGGTAACACTAATGTTTACAGATCTACTGGTTTTTTGCATACATTGAGGCACTGAAACTCAAGCCAGCTACTCTTCTTGTGCTCAGCTGAGGGAGCTAGCTGGAGAAAAGCAGCGGGGGGGTCATAATGAGAGATGGCACTGGGGGGCGGAGGAGACACGAGCTGCTCACCCACACCCACTCCCTCCTGCAGGGAGCAGTCACCACGCAGCCAGGGACTACGTTGCCCAGGTGTGGCCGTGCGAGCTCTCATGGGTGGACATGCTAGTGCAATTCCGGGCCTCCCTGTGGAAGAGCGGCCTGGCACTCTCCTTTTCCAGTGGTGACCAGCAGGATCTTGAAAGCCACACAAAGGTGGCAGAGCAACTGTTGGCTGGGGCCCTAAATGACTGCAGGGAGCAGAGCCTTCCACTGACCTGAAACACACCACTGGTGACACAAGTATGACATATGAGACGTCTTGTTCCTTAAGCCACTGAATCACTGAGGTCTATTTGTTATAGCATCTTAACCTACTGAGGTAATACATGGGGTTCCATGCTGACCACCTTAAGAGTTTTCAAAGGTAATTTTGATTATTATACCTGATTTCTGGCTTACTTTCTGATATTAAACCCTACCCCTACCCCTACCCTACTGCATGAGATGTGACTCCACTGTATGCTAAAATGGATCACTGGACAATACGTGAGGTTTGGGTTTTTCCTGCTTCTTTTGCTTTTCTGAACTTTCCACAATACTGTTAAGCATAAACTCTGTAAAATTATGGACAGAAAAAAAGACTGGAAGGAAAGTATATTGCCTCCTAAGGTCACTCCAGAAGCTGTGGCTGGAGAGGAGGTGAGGATCCCAGGCCAGAGCCCAGGGCTGGGGTACTCACTGTCACCAGCCTACGTAGACCCTTCAGGAAAACACCTCCCACTGGCCCAGCCCTTGTGACACTTCGATGTCAGAGACACAGGTCCCGATGCCCTCGTAGTGGCCTCTAAACATTGTTCCACAGACCAGTTGCATCAAAATCACCTGGGGAGCTTATAAAGCTGTGGATTCCCCAGGGCCCACTCTCTGTGGTTCTGGGCACAGCTGGGCCCAGAGCTCGAGCCCATTCTGCAGACCAGATTTTTCAGAATCTCTGGGCTGGTCGGAAGCAGCCTGGGCAGGAGACCCGGCCCTCTCTTACTGCCGGGAAGCCACTGGCACAGTCTGCCTTGGGGTGGAAGGTTCTAAAAACATCCATTCTCCCCCCAACTCACCTCCCTTTGCTTGCCCATCCCCACCCAGACTTCTGATTCCCTGAGACCCCAGAGGCGGCCCCCACTTACTCAGTGCCCTGCGGGCTGGTGGGGTCCGACCAAGCGACCACGGGGGATATGGCCGGTGACAGCATCTTGAGCTCTTCAGCCTCATCATCTTGGGAGCACAGCCTCTTCCTGCAAGAGCACAGACATGGAAGGGAGGGGCCTTCAGGGAGGCAGGGGCCGCGAGGGGGTGAACCAACTTTGAGCCCTGCAGATCACCCAGAGCGAGTCCTGGCGGGGAGGTGGGGACAGAGGATAGTGCTGCCAAAGGGTCCTCGCTTGCCTGCAGGGAAACAAAAAAGGAGAAGAGGGGACACATCCAACCTCTGGATCTCAGTCTCTGCATCCATTCAATGGCCTAGCATAAAAGTAACAGCACTGACTTGGGATCGGGCAAACCCAAATTTGCACCCCAGCCCTGCTTCTTCCCAGTGTGTGACCTTGGCAAGTTACTCAAACCCTCTGAGCTGCCTCAGTTTTCCCCCTCTATAAAATGGGACTAAATCTATCCAATTCAATGAGGTGCTTATCACTCAGTCGGGTCTCAGTTTAAACATCCTTCTCCCTTCCACCTCCCAGTCTGAGGGCACTGCCCTCCCCAGTCCACCCCGTCCCCTTCTCCATCACACCACCCTTCCAGCTACTGAGAAGGTGTGAGGGCTCACATTCCATCTTATTAACTCTCCTGGAAGCTCAGCTTCTCTCCCTTTGCAGATGTGCCCCTGGCTGGAAAAGTTGACACCCATGGGCCATGAAGTCTGTTTTCCAGCTCATGGTGTGACCTGGGGAAAGCCCATCCCCTCCTGGAGTTCCCGCTTCCCTGTCTGAGGAATGAAGACTAAATTATGCCCAGGTCCCCATCATTCAGTTCAAGTCTGCCACAGAGTGCTGCACTTGGAATCACTGGTGTCTCAGCTGCTGGTGTCTAGATTTGAATCCACTTGGTACTCTTCCCATACTCAACCACCGTGACTCAGGATTCCACCATTAGGGCTTGTAAAAGGATACAGTCAGAGGGATGTGCAGCATTTGCTTTATTCCAGAAGGCTCTGAAACCACCCTATTACCTTCTGCCAACTCGCCTAGAATGGCAAACCTCATGGGTTCACCTCTTTTACACTCTAATTAAGAGGATGCCTGCAAACAAGAAGACTGGGGCAAAAATCTCACAACTGGGAGTTAAACTCAGGCCTCCTGCTCCCAGCTCAGTGCCCTCTCTGGGCCTGGAGAGAATCCAGAGTGTGGAACTAAATCGGCAGCTATGCTCCTCCAGCACCGCCCGCCCGGTGCCTGGTCCTGTGCTGAGCGCCTCACATACAGTAGCTTGCAGAATTTTCATAATCCTAGTAGACAGGGGTTGTTTGGGATTCACTCCAAACCACAGCCTTGCACTGTGAGAAGGGCCTTGCCCGTGTGCCCCTCTGTTTTTGTGGCTTTTCTGTTCCCATCAGTTGCCCCCAGTGCTCATTCCATCCCGGACCACAGGCAGCCGCACTGGCCTCTCATGTCAGGCATCAGAATTCCTTCTTGGCGCCAAGCTCAGGCGGAGGCTTCCCAGTTTCTCACAGTCACATTCTCCTTAGCACTCTCTGGAAAAATCTTGTGTGATTACTTGTTCATTGTCTATCTCGGCCCCACTAGAATGTCAGCTCCATGAGGGCAGGCCCCTCTCAGGCTTCTCCCTGATGCATCCACAGCACCTAGAGCAGAGCCTGGCACATAAAGACGTTCAGTAAATGTTTGCAAATGAATGAATGAATGATAATAAGAGGAGCCTCACAGACCCAGCTCATAAGCAAAAGGCAGGAGGCTTTGATTCTTGTCTCACATGATCTTAGTCCCCTCCCTCCTCCCAAATATCCACCTCTAACCCAGCCTGTACAGTTTCCCTACCCTTATAAAGGGAACAGAGGGAGGTAGACCAGATGTCTACAATCATGGTGGTGCCCTGTCTTCTGTTCTCTGTACTCTGTGCATGATTCAGTGAATTAAACGTGAGGACTGATGTGTCTGTGAGCTGTGTTCCAAGGCTGGGTGAGATTATGACTCTTTTCTCCACATCAAAATCTGAGAGTCTTCTGTTTGCTACATCCAACCATCTCTGTTTTGGCAGTCTTCTGACCTCAGCTGAGAAATTACTCAAGGGTTCATGGATAAAAGCAAGAATTAATCAAGAAAAAAGAACCATCCCTCAATCTAGCCAGCAAAGGAGATGCACTGGCAGCTCCCCTTTAGCTTAATTAACCATTCACAAAGCACTGTACTGCACTTCACAGACTGCCTACAGCTCTAGGCAGGCCCTCTCTCAGTTACCTGGCTCAGGTTGTCCAAAACCAACTCTAACCATGCAGCAACTAACTTATCTCGAGAGGCACAAAGATGCATGCAACCCTGGCCAGGAAACCCAATCTCAAGAAAGGAGCCCAAGGACAGAGGGCAGAAGACCAAAGAGATATTTGTAGCACCACTGTGGACAGTATTCAACAAGAGAGGATTGTTATGTCTATCCTGGCACATGGAGCTGGAGGATGTCAACACAGCATCACGATGAGTGTTAAGGAGACAGACTGGCAATACGGAAAAGGGCTCAATAAATAAGATGTGGTCTCAAATGAGATATGATCCAATCACTCCTTCAACTAAAACCACTCAAAAGCATGGGCCCACAAACAAGGTATGGAAGAGAAGGCAGAAAAATAAAACTACCACCTAGAGTGGTGGAATTAGGGTTGGTTATTATATCTAGTGCTCTTTGGTATGTCCACTGTATTATTTAACAATAAAATTAGCCCTGTCACATTTATTACCCCCTTCAAACGTACAATTGAAGGTATTCTGGACAGGGTTTCCTCAGAGAGCTCTTTCTAGAGCCTGAAGCCAGAAATTAGGAGAACTGAAAATGGTGGGGCCATAGTCCCAGCGCTGACAGCAACTCGCTGAGTGACTTGGGCCAGCTTCTTCCCCTCTCTGGCCCCAGTGTCCTCAAATGCCAAATGCACAGGTGGCACAGTGCTATGAAAAGCCCAAGAGAAGCATAAAAGGTGACCTGAGGCTCCCTGTGGCTGATCCTGGGGCCCCAGGTGTGTCGGATTCGGCAGGAGACGGGGGCAGCGGCACGGGAGAGGGTGGATTCTCCTCCTCGTAGAGGGGCTGGCTGTCAGCATCAGCGTCTTCCACCTGCACTTCCGGGTGCTCTTCCGTGGCAGGTACTGGGGAGAGGAAGGAGGGCACAGCGTCAGAGAGAAGCCAGGTCCCAGGGCCTTGCTGTATTCTACAGGGAAGCCACAGAAAGCCTGTGTGGAGGGGCCTCTGGAAGCCTTGCCTCCCAACAGGGCCCACAGGAGAGATCCATGCAGGGGACAAAACGATGCAGAGCCCAGGGCCCTCTGACCGCCACGCCCATGCCAGCCACTAACCCAGGAGCCACAGAAGCCACAGGAGCTCCTGGACACAGCCTGGAGCCCAGCTCTCCAAAACCCAGCCTGGTTTCCCTGGGCCTGGAGAAGCATCAAGGCCCTGGGGTGGGTGATGGGGGTGCATCACTCAGATAGGGCATGGGGAGCCTGGGGGTGCCACGTCCTAGGGCCTGGCCTGGTGCGGCCTGGTTCAGCTGCTTCCCCTCTCTGGGCCTCAGTTTCCCCATCCCAAGGTAGGGGTGACAAGGCTCTCCCAGGCCTGTGGGGGCATGAGACATGGGGCTAAAGGGCCTCACACTCTTTTTATAGTTGATTTACCATGTTGTGTCAATCTCTGCTGTACAGCAAAGTGACTCAGTTATACACATATCAACATTCCTTTTTTTAATATTCTTTTCTATTATGGTTTGTCACAGGATACTGAATATAGTTCCCTGTGCTATACAGTAGGACCTTGTTGTTTATCCATCCTATGTATAATAGTTTACCTCTGCTAATCCCAAACTCCCAGTCCTTCCCTCCCCACCCTCCTCCCCTTTGGCAACCACCAGTCTGCTCTCTATGTCTGTGAGTCTGTTTCTGTCTTGTAGATAGGTTCATTTGTGCCATATTTAGATTCCACATGTAAGTGGTATCATACGGTATTTCTCTTTCTGACTTACTTCACTTAGTGTGATAATCTCTAGTTGCATCCATGTTGCTGCAAATGGCCTTATTTCATTCTTTTTTTATGGCTGAGTAGTATTCCATTGTATATATGCACCACATCTTCTTTATCCATTCTTCTGTCAGTGGACATGTAGGTTATTTTCACATCTTGGCTATTGTGAATAGTGCTGCTATGAATGTAGGGGTGCATGCATCTTTTTGAATTATAGTTTTGTCTGGGTATATGCCCAGGAGTGGGATTGCTGGATCATATGGCAACTCTATTTTTAGTTTTCTGAGGAACCTCCATACTGTTCTCCATAGTGGCTGCACCAATTTACATTCCCACCAACAGTATAGGAGGGTTCCCTTTTCTCCACACCCTCTCCAGCATTTGTTATTTGTAGACTTTTTAAAGATAGCCATTCTGACCAGTGTGAGGTGGTACCTCACTGTAGTTTTGATTTGCATTTCTCTAATAATTAGTGATGTTGAGCAACTTTTCATGTGTCTATTGGCCATCTCTATGTCTTCTTTGGAGAAATGTCTATTAACGTCTTCTGCCCATTTTTCAATTGGGTTGTTTTGTTGTTGTTGTTGAGTTGTATGAGCTGTTTGTATATTTTGGAGATTAAGCCCTTGTCTGTCACATCATTTGCAAATATTTTCTCCCATTCCATCGGTTGTCTTTTTTGTTTTTTGTTTTTGTTTTTAATGGTTTCCTTTGCTGTGCAAAAGCTTGTAAGTTTGATTAGGTCCCATTTGTTTATTTTTGTTTTTATTTCTATTGCCTTGGGAGACTGACCTAAGAAAACATTGGTACTATTTATGTCAGAGAATGTTTTGCCTATGCTCTCTTCTTGGAGTTTTATGGTGTCATGTCTTATGTTTGAGTCTTTAAGCCATTTTGAGTTTACTGTCGTGTATGCTGTGAGGGTGTGTTCTACTTCGTTGATTTACATGCAGCTGTCCAACTTTCCCAGCACCACTTTCTGAAGACACTGTCTTTCCCCCATTTTATATTCTTGCCTCCTTTGTCAAAGATTGACTGTAGGTGTGTGGGTTTATTTCTGGGCTCTCTATTCTGTTCCATTGATCTGTATGTATGTTTTTGTACCAATACCATGCTGTTTTGATTACTGTAGCTTTGTAGTATTGTCTGAAGTCTGGGAGAGTTATGCTACTCTTCATTGCATTGCGCGGGCTTCTCATTGCGGTGGCTTCTCTTGTTTCGGAGCACGGGCTCTAGGCGCGTGGGCTTCAGTAGTTGTGGCTCGTGGGCTCAGTAGTTGTGGCTCGTGGGCTCTAGAGTACAGGCTCAGTAGTTGTGGCACACGGGCTTAGTTGCTCTGTGGCATGTGGGATCTTCCCGGACTAGGGCTTGAACCCGTGTCCCCTGCACTGGCAGGTGGACTCCCAACCACTGCGCCACCAGAGAGTTGTTTTTTTTCCTCAGCATTGCTTTGGAAATTCTGGGTCTTTTATGGTTCCATATAAATTTTTTGATTATTTGTTCTAGTTCTGTGAAAAATGTCTTGGGTATTTTGATAGGGATCATATTAAACCTGTAGATTGCTTTGGGTAGTATTGTCATTTTAACAATATTAATTCTTCCAATCCAAGAGCATGGGATATCTTTCCATTTCTTTGAATCCTCTTTAATTCCGTTTATTAATGTTTCATAGTTTTCAGTGTATAAGTCTTTCACCTCCTTAGTCAGGTTTATTCCTAGGTATTTTATTTTATTTTTTCTGGTGCTGTTTTAAAAGGTATTCTTTTTTTACATTCCCTTTCTGATATATCATTGTTAGTGTAAAGAAATGCAACCGATTTTTGAATGTTTATCCTGTATCCTGCTACTTTGCTGAACTCATTTATTAGATCTAGTAGTTTTTGTGTGGAGTCCTTAGGATTTTCTATATATAGTATCACGTTTTTGCATATAGTGACAATTTTACCTCTTCAGGGCCTCACACTCTTGAAGGGCCTCCAATGGAGACATTTGGAAGTTTCCTGCAATCAAGGGTAACAGGTTGTTTTTGTATTGTGTGTTATCCCTGTTTGGGTACACGTTTGGTATTTCCTTATTTTTGTACATGCCAAGAGCCCCCGAAATTCATCAACCCAACCCCTCTCCTGACCTCTGAGAGACCTCGCATCCTGAGAATTGGGTCCTCCCTGGGGAGCCTGGGTGTGGCCCTACCTCAGTCTTCGTTACCCACCCCAGTGACTGTGGGGACAGGTCTGCCCCAAGGCAGAGCTCAGAGGATGCTGAGGGGCTGGAATGGTGTCCCCACTCCCCACCATGCCTAGGCGGGACCACCCAATAGCAGCCAGGCATAGACCTGGGCGCCAGCAAGGCAGGGGCACACCCCCAAAATGGGGAGGGGAGCATTCTGAAACACTTGGATATGTGAGCTTTTTCTAATGGCCACCATGGGAAAAGCCAGCACTTTATGAAGTTTGGTGGAGGGAACGTAAGCAGACCTCAAGACTTTGGAGCGTTTGTTTTACTAACCCTAAGCTCTCAGGGGAAGAGGATGAACAGGACTCAAGAAGCTTAAGAAGTTTTGCTAGACTCACCAGAGATGCCCCAGGCTGTGGAAAACAGGAGAGAGCCACGGGGCGGCAGGGACGTCCCCCTGCTTCCCTGCAGACCTCGGGAGAGGTGAGCTGGAGGTGGGCCAGGGGCGTGGAGGCAGCCAGGACAAGGACAGCTTCTCAAAAATGCTCAGGGCCCTGGGGTGCCCCCAGCATGGCCCTCAGGCAGCAAAAAAACACCCTGGTCTCAGCATCCATGAGGCTGTCTCACGGAACCTGGGAGGGAGAAGGTGGTCCCCTTACCCCCTGCCTCGCCCTGCACCAGACCCTGTGAACTCAATCACTCCCAGGGGAGGGCGGGGAACTCCTAAGCCTGATGTTTCATTTCCTGCCAGCTTGGGAGAGTAGAAACTCAAAGCAGAAATTATATTCGTTTGTATTATACTGATTTATAGAATAAGAATACTATAATTCAGAATATAAAGAATACTTTATGCTTAAATTGGTTTAGAGAATAATATTTACTGTTAAGCACTTCCTATATGCCTGCTAGGCATTAGTTTCACTAAACTCTAAGTGCTTTATATATATAAACCCTTTCATCATTCCCGGCCGCTCTATGAGGTCTCTGTCATCATTGTCCCCATTTTGCGGAGAAGGAAACCCGAAGCACAGAGAGGTTAAGAAACTTTCAGCAGAGCCCAGATCTGGACCCAGGCAGCCTGGCTCCAGAGCTGAATCTCTTATCCCATCCTGAGGCTGGTGACCAGCATATGTAGAGGCCTCTGTCAAAATGAAACCTCGGCTGAGAGGGGCCAAGCAGCACCATTGAAATGGGAATAATGTTCTCACTACATGCTGTCACCGCCTTGTCTGCAGCATCTAAAATCATCGTGTGTCCTACTGTTTAGATTGGGCGTAGGTAGAAACCATATATAAGACCCGCAAACTATCACCGAAGGACCTGGCTCTTGATCCTAGACAGTAAAGGTTTTAGAACCAAGTCTGGGGAAGAAGGCCTTGATTTACATCTCTCTATTAATCTGTGTTGTAAATTCGACCACTACCGTGACCAATACCAAGCCTTATATAAATCCCTGTTTTTTAAATCTTTTAATTATTTGAAAGATTTTTTTGACTGACAATATTTTCTATTTCTCTACTTGTTTTACTTTTAATGGCTAATATAGGCATTTTATAAATAGCCTGTATTGGGCTTCCCTGGTGGCGCAGTGGTTGAGAATCTGCCTGCCAATGCAGGGGACAAGGGTTCGAGCCCTGGTCTGGGAAGATCCCACATGCCGCGGAGCAACTGGGCCCGTGAGCCACAATTACTGAGCCTGCGCGTCTGGAGCCTGTGCTCTGCAACAAGAGAGGCCGCGATAGTGAGAGGCCCGCGCACCGCGATGAAGAGTGGCCCCCGCTTGCCACAACTAGAGAAAGCCCTTGCAAAGAAACAAAGACCCAACAAAGCCATAAATAAATTAATTAATTAATTAAAAAAAAATAGCCTGTATTAATGAATATTTAAACAGTGCTGCAGTAAACATCCTTGCCTACCTATTCATCAGTAAATAAAATAAAATCATCATGTGTCAATGACAGCCGGTTCAACCCACTGTCCCAATGTGTCACTGGGACTATTTCTCAGGGACCAGAGAAGGCACACGATGATTTTAGATGGCACAGCCGAGGCAAAGGATGACAGAACGGAACCATTCCTCCCTGTCCGGTTCTGTCCCAATGTGTCACTGGGACTATTTCCCAGGGACCAGAGAAGGCACACGATGATTTTAGATGGCACAGCCAAGGCAAAGGATGACAGAACGGAACCATTCCTCCCTGTCCGGTTCTGTCTGGATCCTGAGAAGGCAGAGAGAAAGCCTCAGGTTAGTGCTGCTATGGCCTTAACACCTCTCTGACACGTCTGAATCCCCCTTTGCAGCTGGGAGAGCAGACTCAGCTATGAGCCTTCAGCAGGCCACGTACCTCACTGGAAACTACCAACTCTACATTGTTCTCCATACCTTTGTGGTTATTCCTATTTATGCCTTCTCTATATTTACGGCAGGCTATGCTGGTTTTCCATTTGAATTATAATGTAAAGCTTCCTGTTTAAATACACTCAATTAAATGAAAAAGTGAATCCACTGAAAGAAAGATAGTAAGCAAATAAACGCAGAGCTGGTACAGAATGCACAAAAATCGAGCCACGATATAAGGGTAGAGGACGTGGAGGACCCTTTGGAGTGAGGAGATTTAGGCCTTGCCCAGAACACTGAGCCTGGCGTGTCATCCCCTGTCACGGGGTTGATCACGTGCCACCTTGCCCCAACTCTGTGCCCACCCCAAGCCAGGAGGAGGGAGAGGACGAGAGTGGATCTCTTCTTGTGAAATGTTCAGCTCGACCTGCCTGTGAATCTCAGAGGCAACCTTGCCCAGTGTAATCCAAAAACAAACAAACAAATTAAAGGGAAAATGGCAGGTCTGGTTTGAGTCAAGGCAGAAAGTGACAGGGGTTAGCCCAGAGGCACCAGTATGTCCCCCAGCACTTTGTCATCAGGCAGCAAACAGCAGGAGCCCGAAGGCCACTGCGGGGATCTTGTCACAATTAAATGGATCCAGACAGGCTCTCTCTCTGCACTGGCCCCTGAGGACGCCTCCTCTGGGTCTGCCTGTCAGCACCTGGGGGCCTCCCCTTTCCTGAAAGGGAATTTGCTGAGCAGATAACAACAGTCCTCAGAAAGTCTAGCTCCCAGCCAACTCTCAAGGTCGGTAGATTCTGTCTGCAATGGACCTCCACATTCCTCTTCTGGTCCATTCCCCTGATTATTCTCTTCCCCCACCCAGCTCCCTGCCCCAAGCCTTTTGGCCTGGAGATCTGAGGGACTTGTTTAAACTCGGGTATGAGTGACTACCTGTATAAAAACTGATGATCTGCAAAAAAGCCATGTTTAACCCAAAGAAATGAATTGCTAATTGTGGAATTTTAGGCACAGAGAGAAGGGGACTAATACCCTTCAAGCCACCACAAAGCAAGATGAAGGCACTGGTCAGCAGAGGAAGAAGGGGTGGTGTTCCATGAGCCCAAATAGTGGTCCCACGCCAAGACCATGGCACCCATGCAGGAAAGAGCCCAAGCCATGCAGAAGCACACCACAGACACCAGCGCGCTCGGTGGTCAATTTCACGCTACCTAGGCGACGGATGGAGCTCCTGGTCTCCTTGGCGAAGCTGGAGTTGGACAAGGCTGTCCTCCGGAAGACGAGGACAGGGATGCGGGTGATCGGGGGGTGGTAGCTGGGCACATTGGGGAGGTGCTCCACCAGGTTTGGGGGAGCAAGCCCGGGGGTCACTTGGCCAGGTGGCTGGTCCTGGACCAGGCGATTCAGCTCCATGTCCCGGCCTGGTTTAGCCATGGTGCTGGGGGCAGGGGATCTCAGGCAGAGGCGGGACCCTGGGGACTGCAATGAGGAGCACAGGGTTGGGAGAGGCAGGGTAGGTGGGGCTCTTCCCCACCAGCGCCAACACACACCAGCCCGGTGCCCGCCTGCGCTTGCAGCAGCTGCACCCAAAGTCTGGAGCATCACTCTTGTCCCCGGAGTTCAGTGTCAAGACCGTCACCAGTCATGCGGCTCGTCCACCCAACAGCTCTGAGAGACAGCCCTGAGCGCCCCAGCTCTGGAGCTTTCTCTGCTAACCCACCATCGTAGCATTTCACACTTTAGACTCAAAGAAATTAGAGTCGGAGAACCCAGAACTCCTCAGGCTTAGGCTCACAGACTCAAACGTTCTTAGCCTGGTAGGATTTTCCATCCCAAAGAAATCCTGGCGCTCAATTAATTTCACTTCCAACCAGAAGCAATAACTTTTCCTAGGTCCCTGTTTCCCCAAAGGGGCTGCATATTGGAATCGCCTGGGCAGGTCTGGAGATGCCTGATGCGTGGACCCATCCCCAGAGATTCTGATTTAATGGTCTGGGGTGAGGACTGGCACCCGGATTTTTAAATCTCCCCAAATGATTCCAATGTGCAGTCACGACTGAGAACAAGGGCTCAAGGCCATTGCCTCTCAAACACAAATGCGCAGAGAAATCACCAGGGATCTTGTTAGCAATGCAGATTCTGGTTCAGCAGGTCTGGGATGCGGCCTGGGATTCTGCATTTCTAACCAGCTCCCAGGCGACACCAAAGCTGCTGGTTCAAGATCCACACTTTCGAGTGGAAGCAGACAAAGGGCTGTGCTTGACTGTTTCTCAAAGTGTGGTTCCCAGGCCACCTGCTTCCAAACGACCTGAGGAAGGGGGTGGAACCAGCCCCACGGAACCTGAGTCTGCAACCGGGTGATCCTGGTCTTGTTCATCCATGTGGGGTGCAGACTTAGTAGGTTTCCGGCAGATTTGGGTTAAAGTTAACAGAGGATGTTTTTCAAAGATCAGGTGGGGGGCAGGCTCAGGACACCTGGGGTTGAGACACCCGGGTTCAGTCCCATTTGCGTCAGTGGCTGCCTGGGACACAAACATCATTGTCATGGTCCCCATTATGGTCTCTTCTTTCAGTTCCAGTGATGCACTGTCACCCCCACTCTGCCCGGCAACCCAGTGAGGTAGGTACTATTATAGCCCCCTCTTTCTTGATTTGGGAGCCACAGTTAAGAGAGGTCACAGAACTGGCTCCAGGTCACAGAGCGAGGAAGAGGGAGGAGCCAATAGTGAAACGTAGGTCGGTGTCCTTGACCACTGAGCCAAATGCTGCCCACACGGAGCCTCAGTTTTCTCATCTGTAAAATGGTCTGTCTGCCTCAAAGGGCAGATGGAACACCACCAGTGTCTTGAGGCCTGTGGAAGTTTGCAAGGCCAGGGCTCAGTGTCCAGACATCCTCACTCCCCTAGAGTCTGTCCCCATCATCCCTGAAGTTCTCAGGATTAGGGGTGGGAGTGATAAATAATCAAATTGTGCTGGGGATCTTAGCAGTAAGGAAAAGCTCAAAAGACAGAGTCTAGGACACGCCCTTAGCGAGCTCTGGCCCCAATTTTCACTCAGGTACGTTACATTTGAACCAAATCCTCACTGGACAGTAACCTAGAGAGCTGCGTTCCCAGTGAGGGGGTTGGCGGGAGGGGTTGGCTGGGAGTACGGTTTCCCCAGGCCTCCTGGGGTCCTGGGGGGCCTCAGTGCAATTCCCCTGGGGCCTTTGAAATACATCATCAGGCTCTGACAACGTGGCCCTAAGATGCACAGAATGGGTTTTGCCTGAGGATGGGATGGGGTTGGGGGACGAGTTGAGAGGGAGAGGAGGAGGGTTTGCCCCTGTACCCTGGCTGCCCCCAGCCTGAAAGCATGCTGGACATTCTTATGCAACCCCACCACACACCTACCTCCTGAGCTGGCGGCCGCGGCCTCCTCCTGCAGCTCCTGCAAAAGATAAAGAGGAAACCGAAGCTGTGACCATCAAGCCCTGTCCTAGCCCTAGTCCAGCCCAGCCCCTGTGGGGGGATCTACCCTCAGGATGGGCCCCAAGACTAGTCCTGGCCCTGCCTGTTTGGTCATACCCTCCAGCTCACCTTCTGGGGCATCCAGTGCACACAGGAGCCCCAGGCCCCAACACCTGGACCTGTCACATGTAATGAGGGGAAATTCTCGGGCAGCCCTCTGCGTGTGGGGACAAAGCACCTAAAGCAGCCACCACGGCACTCTCCATCCGGCACCACGCTTCACAGCGTAGAACTGTATACAATACTCCAGGGAAAGGTTTTTAGCCCCATTTTACAGAGGCGGCCACTGAGGCCCGGAGTGGGGAGGTGACTTGCCCAGGGTCACACAGCCACGTGAGGACTGGAGTCTCAGCCCACCGCTCCCCACCCATGGCCATACCCCCCGGGGCCCTTCCTGACACCATCTGACCCCTGCTACAAGCAGGGCCTCACAGCACGCACCACCCTGCTCACCTCTGTCCTGTGGGCGTCCCATCAGCCAAACCCCGCCCCTGTAAGCAAAGGGGACAAGGCCCAGCCCCTTCCGCCGACTCCAGTCCAGGCCTCCGAGGTAGCTCGGGCGCCAGGCCTGGTGACGCTCCATACCTGGTGCTCAGTTCCGCCTACTCCACTCTGGTCCTCGCCGCCCTGCGCCACCAGACAGCTCTCCAGCAGGACGCTGTGCCTGCGAGGGGGCAGGAGGGAAGGGCTGGGGTTAGGGGTGTTAAATGTTTCCTGAACTGTGCCGAGTGCCAGGCTCTGTGCCAGGAGCTGGGGCACAAAGACGCCTAAGGATAGGTCCTCGCCCTCTGGAAGCTCCCAGCACAGGGCAGGTGGCAGATCTCACATCCTGCTAACAAGTTCCCAGTCTGAGTCACACCCTGGAGCAAGTAGCTATGAAGGGCACAGCACAATTCTGCCTAGGAAGGTGGGCTTCCCAGAGGAGGTGGCCTGTGAGCTGGGAATAGGTAGGGAATAGTGTCCAGGAAAGGGGAACGGCAAGTGCAAAGAAAATCACGGAGGACGGTTTTGAGGAACTGTCCTTTGGGGGCTGACCAAAGGGCACTGTAGAGTGTTCAAAATCTACGCCCAGCACTTCCCCTCTGAGAGTCTCCAGGCAACCTTGGGGATATAGGCAGAGCAGGGAGTGTGAGAAAAGTGAGGCACAGAGAGGTCAATTGGCCTGGCCAAAATCACACAGCAAATTGTCCCACATCACACAAACCTCGGACACAGACCCTGGTTTTTTCCATGCCATGAGATCAGAGCCACACTGCAACTGCTGAAGCTTTCAGGGGTCCCTGGACCAGGCAGAGGCATACGTGAGTGATGGGGGCCGGGGTGAGACTATAGGGAGGAGAGAAGAACCTGTGCCCATCTGAGTCAGCAACCCCACTCCGCTTGGAATGGGAGCCCCGTGGCCAGATCTGCTGATTTTCAAGAGGAGCCTGAACTACACGTTTTAAAGGTGGGACCTCCCCATCTCTAGATGCTGATAATTAATCCAAATTAATAGATCTATATTAACATCTGTATTATCTATATTAATATCTATATTAATATGTCAACATCCAAAAGAGCCTGTCTCCAGACTAAACTGGGCCCTGAGATGCCTGTGTGCAATCTCTGGGTTAAAATGATGACTTGGGACCAGGGGCTAATGTGATTTTTGTGGTTAGAATTAGATTCTGCTTCCTAACAGCCTCACCCCATGCCATGGACCACTGTCACCAAGGGGCTCCTGGAGGATGCTCTTTGGCATCTGCTGCCCAGAAAACCTGAATTCCCCATCCTTTACCCAGAGGGCCAAGTCTCAGCCCTCCTGAGGTGGGTGAGGAGATGGGGACGGAATTACAGCCCAGTCAGTTTGGAGCCAGCAGCCTGGGAGCAGGAATCAGCCAGCAATCATATTGTCACAGCAGCTCCCAAGGGCTGTGTGCCAGGCACCAGGCCAAGCACATGGCACACACAGTGTCTCACCGAATCCTCACCCAAATAAACCTGAGAGCCCAGCTATGACTGATCCTATTTGAGCTTAGAAATCGGAGGCTCAGAGAGGTCAGATGGCCTGTCCAAGGTCACACAGCTGCACCAGGTGAACCTGTATAAAAGATGGGTGTCTCTGACCCCAGCACCAAGTCTTTAATACTCCACTGCCTGCCTCTGAGTGTCTGCACAGCCCCAGGTGACGTGGAGGAGTGAGGCGAGTGTTTGGAGGATCCAAGCACCTAAGTCACTTTATTTCTCTTCATTGCATACGCATTTCCATTGTGAGGGGCCTGAATTGTCAGAGTCACACTCTCTACCCTGCCCAGGAAGAAACAGCTTTTCTTGAAGAAAAGGGCATATTATGACTTTCATAGGGCCTGGGCACTTCAGCCATCACGGGCCCCTTCCTCCATAAATATATTTTTCAAATTCCATTTTGTGACTGCATTCATACGAAGATTAATATGTTAATATTATATATTAAAATATTCTCTTCCATCTAAAAGTGCATTTCTTGGTCTGATTTTAAAAGAAATTAAAATGTTCTCGGGGGCCTCTAAAAGTATTATGGGAACCGCGCCTTCCACACCTGACAGAGAAGTCGGCCCTGCCGGGAAGGGTGGGATGGGCTTGTGCTGCGAGGGGCAGACTGGATTCTCCTTCCCTGGAACAGATGCAGGGGCCTCCTCGGTTCTCAGAGCACAAAGGCCCAGGAAATGAACTTCCCACAGTCCCAGTCAGAGGCTTCCTGGGGTCTTGCTCATTCTAGAATCTGGCCTGGAAAGCAAGTCCCCGGGAAGCCTGCGTTTGCTTATCTGTCAAATGGGTAGGACTCATCCAGCCTGTACTGTACAGACTGGCTTATTTGAATGAGGTCAGAAGGGCCAGTGAGAAGCTCATGGAAAACTCAAAAAACCTCCCCATGTCCGGTGTCATCTGGATTCTCCACCTGTAAACACACTGGTAAGCAGCTTTCCTTGTCTGTAGTACCAGGTGTCCGCTTAGGAGCCCATCCTGACCTGGGACGGAATCCCAGCTCTGCGCTTGCTGGCAGGCCACCCGTGGATGTGTGGGCTGCTATCTCTGAGCCCCAGTTCTCTCATCTGTGAAATGGGATTAGCAGTAGGAGCCTTAGCACAACGTCTGGCACGGAAAACAAGTGCTAATCAGGTGACAGCTGTTATTATGACTGTTCTTGTCATTATTATTATAAATCCCAGAGGAGGCGGCCTTCTGCAGGTCTGTGAATCACCCACATAGATTGCGGAACATTTTGCACAAACATCTCCAGCTACCGAGACACGTAACAAGCCTTACAGTGGCCCTGTCAGCTCCACCAGGGGCTGTTTGGGGACCCATGTACCCCCAAATCATGTTGCCCCTGGTTGGCAGTATGCCTGGTGCCTGCTAAGGCCCCCTCTTGACCAGCCCAGATGCAGTGGGCCATCAACTTCTGGAAAGTTCCCAAGTCCCAGGGATTTCCAAGTAGAGGATCAGACAGACTGGCTGAGGTGGGCGTCCCAGAGGTCCTGGCTCTCCGAGTTAAAGGTGTAGGGAGTAGCAGCAACAGCCAGCTGGCAAGAGTTTACCAGCCCACTGTCCTCCCCCAAGTCACGAAACAGGCTGTGCCCCCAAGTTAAGGTCCTCACTGTTGCCTTCAGCAGACTCTTCGCCCGGTACCCCAGCCCCGAAAGAAGGAAGGAGGGGAGCCCTTAGGGAGAAGCAGCCACCTACTTGGGTCTCGCTGTCTTTGCTGACAAGGACGCCTGTGGTGCAGGAGTTCAGCTGGGGGCAATGACATTCATTCCAAGCCCCAGGTCGGTGCATGCCAGTGGAGAATTGGGGGAGCCCGAGCCCAGCCCCGAGCCTGTGAGGCCAGCTCTGGAGCCAGTGTGGCTCGGGTGGCAGATGAGCCACCAATCCTTCCTGCTTCTAATCAGATTGAGGGGATGTGCGGGGAACTCTGCGGAAATGCCCCCAGGGAGGCCAGGTGGGGACCAAAAGGCTTCCGTTGCTATGAAAAGCTGAGTTGTTGCCAGCAGAGACCAGGTTGCTAGGCGACCATCTGCCCGTTACCAGGGCTCGCGCGTCATCAGTAACCCCTGTGCCTCCGCAAAGCTGGCAAAAGCATCCTTCCCCAGCCAGTGACAGCCCAGCCCACCTGTCCCACGCCTGACACCCTCTGGCCTTGGCCCTGGGATCACTGGCTCTGTCACCACAGGGCCCTCGTCCCTACCTGGGGCCCCAGGCCCCAAAGTGCCCTGAGTTTGAAGCTCTGGGTGAACATCTGTATGAGCCTGTGTGTGCCTGCACTGTTTGTAGGTAACTGTATGTAGGCGCTTGTGTCTAGCGTGGATATGTGCAAGTGTGTACACGTGTGCCCGTGTGTGTGTTGCTTGTGCGTGTATGCAGGCTGTGTGTGTAAGTGCCCTGCCTACACATAAGTGTGCACATAACCCAGCATGTGTGGCTGTGTCTGTGTGCAGGTGTGTATGTGCGGTGCAGATATGTGTGTGTGTGTCTGTGTGTGTGCACATTGGCTCACTGGCTTTCAAGTGGTGTTTTAGCTCAGGAGCTGTGACATATAAAGGGATTTGCAGGCCTATGTGTTGGGCATACAGGTTTGGTGGCGGAACAGCTCAGATCTCTGCACTCTACACAGAGGCAGGTGAAAGCAGGGGGCAAACAGAACTGCACTAATGCAGCCAGGCAGCATCTAAGGTCTTCATTTAGGGGAGGGGCAGTTACCTGTTAATGAGAGCATCCCGGCTCTGGAGAGGCCTGGACGGTAGAATTAGGACCGGGTTACAGAAGCCATAGTTTTGGCAGAAGAAATAATTTCCTAAGTCAGAGGTGCATATGGATGGAATGGACAGCCTTTGAAAGGTTGTGAGCTCCCTGTTATTGGAGGCAATCAAGTAGCTGTGTGGCCTCCTGCTGAGGATGGAAAGATTATAGGTGAACTGGGCAAGCGTAGACCCAAAGTAGATGACACTAAGCAGGCTTCTAGCCCCCAAATCCTGTGTGGCCTCATGGTTTAACTCTTTCCTGACTGGGACTAAAAGTGACCCTCAGTAAGGATGAGAAGATGGGTGACTTTTGATGGAGCACTTACTCCACACCAGGTCCTACCGCATCTGTTCTCACAGCCAGCCCTCTGACCACTCAGGAGGGGCTGTTATCAACCTCTCCCCCCATTTTAGAGATGTGGAGGCAGAAGCTCTGTGCCCATCAGCCACTTGCCCAGGTCACTCTGCTGAGAGAAGAAAAGCTTGTGCTCCTAACATTTGTGATGCTACCTCGCCTCAGGCCATGGCCAAAGGGACAGGGAGGAAGTGTACGGGCCGGGGGTACCACAGAGGGCAGAGGGACAGGGACAGGGAATAATACAAGGGGATAGAGCGAGGGGACAGGTTAAACCATCTGGCCTGATCTGCGGTACAACAGCCACCTCGCTGCTCCTCCTGCCTCAGTCTCTGCACGATGCAGCTGCCAGCCTGTGTCACTTCCCTGCTCACAAACCTTCCATGGCTCCCCATTGCTCCCGGGAAATCAAGTTCAAGGCCTTCACAATCTGGCCCCACCACCTCTGAAGGATCATCTCCCACCACTTCCACGAGCTACACTGTCACTCTTCCCGGGACATGCGGGCTGCTCGCAAGGCAGCAGTTCACTTCCTCCTCCTTGAGACACTTTCCAGCTGGGCCTCCAGGCCTCACACTCTTCTCAATTCCCTCACCCCCCTTGGGCGCCTCCCCCTCCTTGGTCCTTTCTGGTTCCTCCTCGTCTCCCTGACCTCTGATCTGGCATTTTGGCCTCTCCTCCATCTATACTCACTCCCCGGGCAACTCCTCCAACCCCACTTTCATTCCGTCTATGAGATCAGACGCCCATCTTTACATCTCTGGTCCAGCTTCTCATCCCCTAACTCCACTCAGGCATCCAGCCATCTGCCCTTCTGTGCAGCCCACATTGCTCAGAATCATCTCCCTCTTAGTGGTTTCTTTTCTTATTATTCAAATATATTTGACATATAACATTTTATAAGGTATACAACATGCTGACTGATACACTTGTATATTATGATATGGTTGCCATTGTAGCGAAAATGGGCACTCTATCACATCACCTAATTATCATTTCTTTTCAGTGGTGGGAATAATTAAGATCTAGTCTCTTGGCAAGTTTGATTATAACTTTTAGCGGTTTCTGAGTTCCATTTTTAAGCTCTTACTGTAACTGAATTCTTTTGTGTGTTCTGATGTTGAAATTTTTATGGATGTGGATACAGAATCAACCATTATGGACGATAGAGCAGAATCCAGGGCAGCCTTAAGAGGCATCAAAGGCAACCATTGGGGACCGATTGTTGGGGAGGGTGTGAGGGACAGAGACAGCTCTGCGCCTTGGCTTTGTTAATTACACGGGTGAGCTGGGCGCCCACTGCATGGGTCTGTGCATCCTTCCATGCATTCAACCAACACTGATTTGGTGCCTACTGTGCTAGGCACTGTTCTAGGCTCTGGAGACATGGCATGAAGGCAACAGACAAAAATCCCCACCCCGTGGAGGTGCATTCTACGTCTGTATGTGTGAGTGTGGGTGGCATGGAGGTGGTCGCTGAGTATTAGGTACTGTGAATCCCAAGGTCATTATGAGCACAGTGGGGTCCCCCAGCACTGCCTCAGCCTTTCTGGTCAGTGCCCAGCGGCACAGCACACAGCACGGAACAAAGGGAGGAGCTCCCGTGAGCGGCAGAAAGCACCCTCACCCCAGAAGCCCTGGCAGCCCCTCCCTGGGCCATCCCTCAGCCAGGGGCACAGGTCCTTACTCAGGCTCCTCCGTCTCTTCGTCCTCCTCCTCCTCTGCGTCCTCCTCCTCCTTCTCTTCGTCCTCCTCTTCCTTTCGGTCCTCCTCCTCCTCCTCTGCGACCTCCTCCTCCTTTCCGTCCTCCTCCTCCTTTCCGTCCTCCTCCTCTTTCTCTTTGTCCTCCTCCTCTGCGACCTCCTCCTCCTCTGCAACCTCCTCCTCTGCGTCCTCCTCTTCCTTTCTGTCCTTCTCCTCCTTTCCGTCCTCCTCCTCCTCTGCAACCTCCTCCTCCTTTCCGTCCTCCTCCTCCTTTCCGTCCTCCTCCTCCTCTGCAACCTCCTCCTCCTTTCCGTCCTCCTCCTCCTCTGCAACCTCCTCCTCCTCTGCGACCTCCTCCTCCTTTCCGTCCTCCGCCTCCTCTGCAACCTCCTCCTCCTTTCCGTCCTCCTCCTCCTTTCCGTCCTCCTCCTCTGCGTCCTCCTCCTCCTCTGCGTCCTCCTCCTCCTCTGCGTCCTCCTCCTCCTCTGCGTCCTCCTCCTCCTCGTCTTCTTTCTCCTCTTGAATCTGAGGCAGCTCCCTGAGTTGAGGTCAAAGGCAGGAGGTGAGGTCGCCTGTAGCTGTACCCCGAATCCACCTCCTGACCCCCATTTTCAGTACGATGGACTGTGACCCCCCGCCCAGAGACCAGACCTTAACTTCCCACCCAAGACTTTACCTGGGGAGCCCTGCCTGAGCAGCCCCAGCTTCTCTCTAGTAACAGGGCTCCCTCAGTGCATCAGGGGCTGGTCCCGGCCCCCAACTGTCCTGGTGCTGACCCTAGGTCAGCCCCTGATCCTCCCTGGACCTCAGTTTCCCCATCTTTGCAATGTAGGTCATGGGCCTGAGGACCTGAGGCCTGCTGGCTTGAGCAGCTATCACCCAGCTCACAGGTGGGAACTAAGATGGTTCAGCCCCTGCGGAGGGTGACCCAGACATCACTACCACGGCTACACATTCCCTTCCCCGAGGACCTTGCAACTCCCTTCTGGAAATGTGTCCTGCAGGGGGTACAAACATGCACATGCAAGGAATGTGGACAAGAGTGCTTGTCGCAGAATTGTTTATAATAATAAAATTTTGGAATCGACCTAAATGGTCATCAATAGTGGACAGGTTAAATACATTCTGGCATATCCATATGATGGAATACTATGCAGTTGTAAAAAAAAAATGAGGATGATCTCCACGTACTAAATGTGGAAAGATCTTAAGGTACGTTGTTGAATGAATGTAGCAAGGTGCAGATAGGTCGGTGCATGTGATATGCTATCTTTTGTACAGAAAATGAAAGGAATCCATGCTCATATATGCTCAGATGGGCCCTGGAAAGGTACAGAAGATGCTGGCAGCCACTGTGCCCGTGGGGAGAGGGATGGGCGTCTGGTGGGAGGGAAAGGGAGGAAGAGGCAGACCTGGTCCCCGCTCTATGCCCTTTTATACCTTTGGGATCCTGTACCATGTGCCTGTTATCTTCCCAAGCACTGTTTTTTTCAGGGCTTTCTCTGGATCCCACCTGGGCATCTGCTCCACCACCTCGCTCTCCTCTTCATCAGCTGGCGCTGCCTCTGCGCCCTGTGGGCTGCTGCTGACCTCCCGATGCTCATCTTCTTCCCAGGGAGGGTCAACATCTTCTAGGATGAGATTGGGCTCCTCTTGCTCTCCCGGGAGGATGGTGACTACAGGGGACACAGGGTGTCGGGGAGAGTGGGCCTGGGCCTCTGAGTCCCAGGGACCACACAGGGAGCCTTGGTCACCACCAGCTACACGCCAGCTCTCAGCCAAGCAGCAGAAAGGGCACCGCTATCAGTGGGACCATTGACAACCAGGTCAGTGCTAAAACGATGGGCTGAAGCCCACGATCACTCATCCTGTCTCCCTCCATTAGTTTTCCCTCTCTTTTTCCCCTTGAGACAGAGCTTCAGTTACAGTTAGTCTTGTTTCTCACCGGAGCCTCCTTCTTGGAGGTTTGTGCAGAAGCAGAAACTATGCTTCCACCACAGCACTGCAGGTGATGCCAAGAGACCCAGGCTCGAAGTCCACCCTGCCACATCCAGGTGCAGTGGCCTGGAATGTCCCGAGGGATGCAGACAAAGCTTGCCCACCACCTGTTCTCTAGATGCCACCCCCTGGTGACAGCGTACTACATGCCCATAATCTCAGAACCTCCTTCTGGGGGTCTAGGAAGACTTCCTCCTGGACTAGAGGCTCCAACCTCTAAGGGAACTTGACTTTCTCGTGGAGGTGGTCTCACTTTCAACACTTCTCCACGTACCCTGGTCCCTGGCAATGAAAACACTGTGGGGCTGTGACCTTGGCAGAAGTGGGTGCAGGGGAGTCTCATCAGGAGCCTAAGCCCACCCCAAGACAGGAGAAAGGTGGAGATTGCCTGGTAGCAGGTGTTCCCAAAAAGCTCCAGCGGTCTTGGTGGCCTTCAGGCCAGGCATGAATTACTAATGGCGACTTTAAATGGAAGCTAGCCTCAAGTCTTATCCTTTGACTTTGGAAGTTATTGTTCATGGTGTAGACTAATAATATTAATAATAGTAACGGTAATAATAACAGCACCAGCTACATTTATTGAGCATTTACTATATGCCAGGCCCTGTGCTAAGTGATTTACATGGACTAACTCCATCAGTCCTCACATCAACCTTTTGAAGTGGGAATAACTATTACCCCCATTTTATTTTCCCTCTTTTATATCTTATTCCCCATTTTACAGGTGAGCACGCTGAGATGCAGGTTAATACCTTCTTTTACGGGGTGCTCCCCACGTGCCAGGCACGGGGCTGTCTGCCTTCCAAGAGTCACCTCACTCCCCACTCCTGCCTCCTGGCTTCCAGGTACCGATGGCCTCACAGAGGAGGCTACTGCCTGCCCTCCAGGGAAGCCTCCCACATGCTTCCTGAACTACTGTCCTGGCTCCCCCATCCCTACAAGCAGCCCTGGGGGTTGACCAGGGGGGATCCTCCAACTGTAGCCCTGAATCCATTGGCGGGACATACATGTCACAGGTATGTGTCGTTCTATGTTGCCACCCAGTAATGTTGCAGTGTCTTCATCCTGATCAGCCCCTGAGGGTTCAAGTTCCTGCCTGACATCCAGGTGACATCCAGGGGACAGAATATCCCCTGGCCTGTGAGCTCATGTGCTTTCAACCCTGCAACCCTGCAGGGTAAGAACACTACTCTCCTCCATTTTATCGACCAGAGAGGATGAGCGACTTGTCCAAGGCCACACAGGATGCTGGAAGCAGTGCCAGGTCCCCTGACTCATTTCCCTGGTGCTATCCCAAGTGACAAACATGCCCCAGGAGCGCCTCCCTGCCATTGGCGGCCACTCCATAATGGGCGCTGGAGGCCGTCCTTGCTTGCATCCTTGCTTTCCCTTGCATTAACCCTTTCTTTTTAGGTACTAATTAGTGAGTAGGCGTTTTATAAACACTTCCTCCTTTCATCTTTGTGCCAGGCCTGTCCCCATTTTACAGCCAAGGAAGAGGATGGTGCCGGAGGGTACCAGCCAGGAAGGGCAGGCAGGGGATACCAATCCCTGGGCAGGGCCCTCCCTCCCGTGGAGCTCCCAGCCCTCTCTGCAGGCATCTGATTCACAGCTCTCCCGGCTTTTCCAGGGTCCACCCGGGTCCCAGATGGGGCTACGATGCACCACAGGTGCTCAGACTCACGTGGAAACTGCTGCTCCATCCAGGGCTTAAACTTCACCCTGGAGTCCCTCACGGGCACACCAGCTCCCACGTGGCATCCTCTCTGCCAGCCTATGATGGCCCTCGGGGCAGCTGAATAGGGTTCTGACCCCGGCAGTGCAGATCAATAGCCCCATATGGGGAGGGAGCTGCTGTTTCTAGGAGCAGCAGGCAGGAAACCCAGGAGCATGGATTCTAGGCCAAGGCCCCCGCCCGGTCCCTGGGTTGCTGGCAAAGCCCAGGCCTTGACTCGAAACCCCCATCCTCCCTGGCAGGCCTGGGTCATGATACCCACTCCCTCTGCCTCTCCCCGGTCCAGACCCACATCTTCTCCCATCTGACCCTCCAAGCACTAACTTCTCACTAACTGGGTATTTCTCAGAGCATGGTCCTTGCCACTACCCCATCATCAGAATCATCTGGGGAGGTGGGTGCTTCTTGAAAATGCAGATTATCAGGCTCCCACGCTCTTCAGATTGAAAGGTCTGGGCATGGGACATCCTTCATAGCTCCCCCCAGATGTGGCCTGAAGTTCAAGAACCCTTGTGTCAATTGCTTTCTCTGCTTCCAATGCTTGCTGAGCCTCAGAGTAATCTTTGTGAAGTCACTGCCCTGCTCAGCCACCTTCAATGGCTCCCCATTGCCTACAGCCTCGTCCCCTAACATCAGGCCCCAACTCTTCTAGTTTTACCTTCTGCCTCAAGGACTCTGGGCTCCAGATTAGCTGAAGTGCCCACCTCTCTCCCTGTACACTCTCACCTCCAGGCGTATGTTCATTTTATTACATCTACCAGCTTGCCCTCCCCTCGCTGCCAGTTTGAGATCTCAGGGGTCTCAAACTCCAAGGCCTATGTAGCCAGGGAGATGGTGCATATGGGTAAAGCGGAGGGTGCCACCTGCCCTCAGGTGGCAGCTGCCACTCAGACTGTCCTCACAAGCACAGCGCGGGACCACTACAGCTCGATCTTCCCAGTTTTCAAGAGAAGCCAGATTTTTCTATGCAAAGCCACCTGATTTTTAAATGTCGACAACTAATTCTAATTTTTAAAATCACTCCTTGCCCCAGATGAAGACATCTGTGGAGCCAGCTGGGACCCAGGGCAACTGGCTCAGGACCCCCGGCTAACTCCTTCCAGCAACCCCAATACCACAGGCCATATTAATCCACCCACTTCTCAAACCTAGGTATTCACTTTAGCCTCATCTGAAGCAATAATATCATGCGATCACAGGTTTGATGTGCTACCGTATGCTTTTTAATGTCAATTAAAGCACGTGCTGCTGTCCACTGGTAGTCCCCAACTCTTTGAGGCAGAGAACACGGCCAAGCCTAAGGAGATCCTCTTCGGGGAAAAACTGTGTCCCGGGGGGGCGCTGTGTGTGCCAGGCACCATGCTGAGGGCTGTGCCGGCGTCTTCTCAAAGACAGTCCTCGCGGGCTTTCCCGCAGCCTCTGGTGGGAAGTCCTCCTGCTGTCTAGCCTAAATCCCACAGGCTGCCCTTGGTTGGCCTTCCCCTTGCTCTGGTGGAAAGGGGCCAACCTTGGTCTCCGAGAGGCAGTTCTGGGACAGGCTCCCCCTCACCCTGCCTGGGATTGGGGGCGGGAAGCAGGGGGTTCAAGGAGGGTAGGGGGGTCGATGGCCACCTCCTCCCCCTCCCCTGCAGGTCTTCTCTTCAGGGAACCCTTCTTTCCTTCCATCCGTCTGTCCATTTGTCCATCTGCACTCTCCCAGGCTCCCCTCCCTTTTGTTTCAGAGGCCTCCAGCTGCCGCCACCCCTGAAACAAAGGAGAAGAGAGAAGGGTAGGTGGCAGGGTGGACAGGCGGAGGGAATGAATGAGCGAAAGGATGGGGAGGCTGGGGGACGGAGTGGGGGAGGGATACTCACCCCTCACCCCTCAGGGTCACCCTTGTAGTGGGTTGAATAGTGTCCCCCAAAAAACGTATATCCCAGTCCTATCCTCTGTTACCTGTGTGACCTTATTTGGAAGTAGGGTCTTTGCAGATGTCACTAGTTAAAGATCTCAAGATGAGATCATGCTGGATTTAGGTTGGGCCCTAATCCAATGACTGGTGTCCTTATAGAAGACAGGAGAGGGAGATTTGGCAGACACAGAGGAAAAGGCAGAGATTGGAGGGCAGCTAGATGCCACGGGGCACCAAGGATGGCCAGCAGCCACCAGAGCCAGGAGAGAGGCCTGGCACGTTTTCCCACTCAGAGCCCCAGAAAGAAACAACCCTACCAACACTTCGATTTTGGGCTCCTGGCCTCCTGAACCACGAGAGAATACACTTCTGCTATCTGAAGGCACCGTTCGTGGTCCTTTGTTCCGGCAGCCCCAGGAAACTGACACACCTCGGTTACTGGCCCCGGGGCTGAGTCCGCCCCATGGCTGCCCCAGGCCCACCCATGACCGACACGCTCCAGGCACACAGGCAGGCCCTGCTACAGCTGGCTGAGACCTGCCTCCTTCCACAGGAGCAGGGAGGAGGGTAAGAGGGCTGGGGGCTCCATCCTCAGAGCTCTCAGCGGCCCCTGGTAGGAGGGGGCACGTGGGTGCCTCTCTGTTCCAGGGAAGGTTTTCCACTCCTCTAACCTTGGCCTGGCTGAGCAGCTGCTTAGCCCAGGGGACTCTAGTCACTGCTCCATGACAACTTGCTTTGTGACCTTGGACACGTCTCTGCCCCTCTGCCTTCCCCAACAGCCATAGGCGGCCCGCGCTGGGCCCTCCAGGGTGGCCACGAGCTCGAGACTGAGCGAGCCCTGCTCTGAGCCTCCCCTTCACGACGCTGTCACGATTATACAAACCCCATCACACCCACACCCGAGCTCCACAGCTGGCCAGCCTGTGGTGGCCGCCCATGTCAGAGTGCTCATAAAGGCCACCATTGGCCCAGCGGGCCTGGGGCTGGCAGCCCTGGGATGCCCCGGGCCCACGGTCCAAGGGCCTGTGTCCAGGGTGGAATAGGGCCACTGCTCCCAGGCCTTAACTCTGCTCTGCTCACCTCCAGCGCTCATCACTGGCCTGGCACATCGCAGCCCTCCATGAGCATTTGTGAATGGATGAATGGATGAATGAATGAATGAATGAATGCCCCATATACCACATGCCTTTCCAGAGGCCATGAAATGAAGGAAGAGCAGATTTTGGACCCTAGCCCTCCCCTCCTGGCCTCAGTCTGGGCCCCAGTCCTGGTGCAGAGCTGGGATAAAAGGCAGCACACATACCCCACAGGGGAGGGGATGCCCTCTCAGCTCAAGGGGTCCAGTTCCCCCAGAGAAAGCCCATCTCCCTCCTTTCACCCCACAACCAGGGACTCTGCTTAACCAAACCCACTGGCCCAGGGGGCTGTGGGGAGTTCTCACCAGGGGCTCCTAGCAGGAAAGGGGGGCCCATCCAACTTGACCTCAGAATTATTTTTTCTGGATAGAAGCTGGAAGGCAAGCCAGGCTCCTGCCTATGTGTGCATCCACCCACCCCCGGCTCCCAGGAGGGGCCGCCAGCCACCATCGGGCTCTGGGCCGGGCTCTGGCGAGGCCGGGGCCTACAGAACATGGGGCTCTCCCAGCTCTAGGTCCGGAGGCTCTGCCTGCCCCACGACCCGTGCACGCTCAGACCAAGCAACCCCCATGGAGACACACACGAGGACCCACTAACGTGTCACTTACTGCTCTGCACGTCACATGTCACAGGGGAGTCAGGCTCCTGTATGGGGAGAAAAGGAGAAAAAAACTGCTGTGGACTCCTCACCGGCCTCCCTGCTTCCATCAGCCCTCCCGGCACACACAGGAGCAAGGGGGTTTCCTCACGGCTCCCGGGACACTGCAGAAGATCCCGTCCTGCTTCTTCCCTCCCGCCTCAGAGGTCGGCCGCTCCTCCAGTCACTCCCCCACCAGGGTCACCACTTGCCTCGTCCCACCTCAGCTCCTTTGCCCAGGCTGGGCCCCTGCCTGGAATGCCCTCTCTCTGGTTCTCTATGTATGAAAAACCTCTCCCATCCTTCCCTGGAGTGTTGTCTCAAAGTTCCATCTGCACGAAGGCCTCTCCCCGCCAGCACCCCACCATCCCCCTGCAGCACCATCCTCAGGGATCCCCCCCTCAGTGAGCACATCTTCACCCACTGATCGCTCCTGCCACTGGACACCCCGCTTTCCTCCTGTTGGGGAGCTCCAAAGCTGAGCTTCCTCTGCCACCCACAGAGGTCATGAACGTGGAGCCTGAAGGCTCAGCCCACGGGGAAGGGACCCTGAAGCTTCCTGTCTACCTCCTACTGCAGGGGGACTGCGATCCAGGCCTCCTGCCCCCCAGTTCCAGGTGCTTCTATGGAGATGGCCAATTGCCCCCAAGAGAGAAGGGCCAGGTGGGAGGTTCTGGGAGAGGGAGAGGTGGGGGAGGCCCTGCTCCCCCCGCCCACCCATGTGGGAGCCCTAGATCGTCAGAAATGCACACAGGGCCCACTGGCTTCCTGAGAGCCCCATTTCTTCCCAGAACATTCCAGGCCTCTCTTGTCTCTGGGCCTTTGCACATACTGACCCTCTGCCTGCAGGGCCCTTCCTACACCACCCCCTTCACTTTCACCCACCCTCTTCCTCCTCCTCCTCCCCCTTCAGTTCTCAGCTTGCAGGCCGCTTCCACTAGGAAGTCTTCCTTGATGCTCCTGGGAGGCTCCTCCTCTGCACCCCACATCCTCTCTGCCAACTCCCCCCCCGGGGAAGCACCTCCCCCACTGACTGTGCGCACCTGGCAGGAGGGGCTGGGCCAGCACTTCTCAGCCCTGTGGCCACAGTGACCAGAGAGTGTGTGTGGAATGAGTGTGAGCCATGCAGACAGGCGGGCTGGGTGGGCTGAGCTCCAGCTGCAGGCTCCCTTCTTCCTTCTGTGCCCTCCCCCCGACCCAGGGACCATCCCACCCTTGCCTGAGCTCGCAAGACGCCTCCATCCACCACTCAAGGCCCCCACTCCCCCCAGCCCAGCACTGACCTGCTCCCCAGCCTTCCCACGGATCACTGGCTGTGGTAGGGCCATCTCCAGCCTGTGCAGGAGCCACGCCATCAACCTGCAAGGGGGAGAGAGAGAGTCAGAGCCCTCCCAAGGCAGGTAGCAAGCCCGCCCGCAGGTGGACTGAAGCCCCCGGCCCTGAAAACCACTGCCCCATCCCTGGCCTCCCCAGGAAAGCCTCTGGCTACTGTGCGGACCCCAGCAGGTAACTCAGTCCCCCCCACCCTCCCTGCCGCCCCCAAGGTGCATTTCAGGCCCCTCACACACTGCCAGGGCGGGAACACCTAGCAGTACCTATCCTGATTTTAGTTTATTTTTTTCATTTTTTTAAAAAAAATAAATTTATTTATTTATTTTTGGTTGCGTTGGGTCTTTGTTGCTGCGCACGGGTTTTCCCTAGTTGCGGCGAGCGGGGGCTACTCTTCGTTGCGGTGCGTGGGCTTCTCATTGCGGTGGCTTCTCTTGTTGTGGAGCACGGGATCTAGGCGCCAAGAGCTTCAGTAGTTGTGGCTTGAGGGCTCTAGAGCGCAGGCTCAGTAGTTGTGGCGCACGGACTTAGTTGCTCCGCGGCATGTGCGATCCTCCCGGACCAGGGCTTGAACCCATGTCCCCTGCATTGGCAGGTGGATTCTTAACCACTGCACCACGAGGGAAGTCCCTATCCTGATTTTAAATGCATGTATCACTTGGACCAACAACTCCATTTCCTCCGATTTACTTGCACATGAACGCAATGATGCCTGTACAAGGCTATTAACTGCAGCAAAAGTGGAAACAAACCTAAATGTCCACTGAATGCTTAAATAAAAGCTGGTGCATCCGTATAACATACTATGCAGCCGTTGAAAGAATGGAGCAGGCCTCTATGCATAAAACCACCTCTGAGTTACGTTTTTAGGTGAAAAAAGTGAGATGAGGAACAGTATCTAGAGTTTGCTGCTGCCGGGTACGTGAGTTTAAAGGAGAAATGTGCTCAGAGCTTGTCTACGTGTAGGAAACGCGCGGAAGCAGGAGAAGCTGCTGATGTGAATGCCCGGGGAGGGGGCGCTGCAAACCCCTTTGAATTTTCTCTCAGGTGCATGTGTTACTTTTCTAATTTAAAAGACTCATTTGGTGGATGTTGGGCTGGGGCCACGCACTGAGCCTGCTACTTGTGGGAGGAGCGGCATTTGGGAGGCTCACCTGGCAGAGTCCTGTGGGGGCGGCAGGGAGGAGGCCTGGATGCCGGGCTGGGGCTCTGGAGTCGGCTCCTCCTCGGGCTTCGGGGGGGCAGGAGCAGGCAGGGAGGGGCTCTCCTGGGCCTGCGGCACAGGCTCCATTTCCAAAGGGGGTCCTGGGGGCTCTATGCAGCAGGGAGGGCAGGAGACTAAGGATGACATGGTAGGGCTCCATGAAACCCCTAGGGCATGGAGTCCAGATTCAAGGTGCCAACGTGACTGAGTGGGGAGCCCCTTGGGACCACCCCAACTCCCCTCATCATCAGACAGACACAGAGCTGAGGTGCAGGGAGGGGAAGGGACTTGTTCAGGACCTCACAAGGCTGTCCCAGGCTACTGGCTTCCCAGCCTGGACTTGGGAGGGGGGTTTAGGACTCCCGCAACAACCTGCTCCCTGCAAGCCCTGAACCCCGCCCCGAGCATCCTTCAGGCCCCAGTTGTACCCCCAGCCCAGTCTGTGACCATCCCAGGCAGCCCCTTCCCAGGTCCCCTCCCTGTACCTGGACCCAAGGCGGCATCTGCAGGCTCATCTCTCCAGCCCTGGGTCATAAACAGGAAGTGACGTCACGAAAGAAGGTCAGGTGCATTCCCTGCCCCGGCCAGCCCCGCCCACCCTGCCCTGAATGCCCTGCCCCTCTTGCAGCCACTCCGTGGGTCCCAGGGGTGAGGACAGCCTGCTGGAGTAGGTAGGCACTTCCTGGGTGGTCAGCTGCCTGCTCCTCCTTTTCCTCGACTTACCTCGGAGGTTTTCGGAGGCTGAGGCAGCATTTTCTCCAGATTCTGCTCAAGCCACCTGAGCAGCCAGGGCCTGGGCCTGCAGAGGGGCCAGAGGTCAGCCGAGTGGCCTCAAGGAGTGCCCAGCCACGCTGTCCTGACCACCTGCTGGGGTCCCAGGCCTCGACCAGCCCTTCCTCAGCTCCCATTCTGCACACTGGGGACCTTGGACTGGATACTCTTAAAGGGCCTCCGGGGTGGGGGACTTCCACCAACCAAAAATTCTGACCCAGGGCTGGACCAGGCTCTGGAACAACAGGCCCAGCCTTGGCCTCCTGGGCACAGATGAGAACGGGGGCTGCCTGGGGACCCGAATGCAGCCTAGGGCCCTCCCTGTGACTGGGACAGAGAGGTCTGGCTTCATGGGTATGTGAGCACTGTGGTCACACAGGGCCCCATACTTAAAGGGCCCATTTTTGGCTTAATGCTCTATCATCACTGTCTTAAACTCTTAATAATTTTTTTAAAGGAGTCCTACATTTTCATTTTGCACGGGGCCCCACCAATTACGTAGCTGGCCCTGGGACAAACGTTGGGTCCCCCTATCCATCTGACCTCCAGGCAGCCCTGTCCTCTTCAGGGAAGCTCCATGCTCCCAGGGGAACCCACCCCCCAGATACGGCCCCCAAAAAAGCTGGCAAGTCCTTTGGGTGCCTTCATCCTAAATCGTTTTACTGGTCTCACAAGTCAGCGGAGTAGCCCTGGGGACCCATGACCAGGGCAGCCTCCAGGGGACAAAAGAAATAGACAGCAAACTGGAACAATGGATGAATGAATGGAGTGTGTGATTGTACATATTCATTCATTCATTCATTCATTCATATATTCATTCATCCCTTCTGTGCTGAGTCCCCTTCGTATGGCAGGCACTGTGCTGGGCACCAGGGCGTTCAGCAGTGACTAAGACAAAAGCCCCCGTGCTCAAGGACCCGACAGTCTAATGAACGAATGAGGGAAGGAATGAATGGGTGGGGTGAATGGAGATGAAGGCATGACTCTGAATTTCCAGCAGAGACAGCAAACTGGAGGCTTCAGGTTTATTGGGGGAGCTCACAGTGTTTTTGAAAACTTTTCAATTAGTTGGCAACATCTAAAAATTAAGGATGATGTAAAACCTAAATTTCTAGCTTCTCTTGAAAAACTGGAGGATCTGGCCACACCGGGTCAGCACTCCTGCAGGGCAGAGGGAAGTGGAGTTCAGTGGGGCCCCTCCCTGGAGAGAGGCATGGGCTCCCCCGTTTGCCACAGTTCCCATCCAGCCTGCCACCCGCCTCGGTCAGCTCTGAGAAGTCTGAAGCTGTTGCCAACCGTGAGACCAACCTGGGCACCCCAACGTCCCCCACGGTAGCCCAGGCCCTGCTTCCGGGCTTCACGCGGCACCCACCTACTCGAGGCCCATCTCTGAGGAGCTCATCCATGCCTTCTCCCCATCCTCAGAAGGTGGCCCCCACCCGGGGATCTCTCAGTAATCAGCACAAAAAACCATGAGCAGCACCGGACCCATCGTTCCGGTTTTGTGGATGAGAAAAGTGAGGTCCAGAAGAGATGAGAGGCATGTCCAAGGTCACACACAGGTGGTGGCGGACACTGGGCTCTGGGCACGCTGAGCCCACCACACACACTACAGATGGGGCTCAAGGATGGGGACTCACCCATTGTCTTGGGCTCTGGGGGCCTCACTGTGTCCATCTGCAGAAGAAAGGAAGCCGGTCAGCAGCAAGAGGCCTGCCCGGAGCTCCCCGGTTAGCCCAACTCAAACCCAGGTTCGAACCCGGGCCGAGTCAGATGAGAAGCTCTGGCCCCGTGGACTCACCCCAGGGAGCAGGGCCCAACGCGACAGTCCCTGAGCCCACCCCTAAGCCATCCTGCTTCCTGGCCTTACCTGAGCCCCCAGTGCTGTGGTGCCCAAGGATCTGTCCTCCTGCCTGCTGGGACAGACAGACAGACGTGGGCAGAGAGTCCAGGGCCATCAGCCTTCCTCCCGCCCCTTCCCCACCCAGCTTGCCTCAGCTCCCGGCCCCGGTAGTACCTGAGCTGGACCCTCCAAGCCAGCAGCGGTGCTCTGGGCAGGCCTGCCACTGTGGACGGGCTGCGGAACGACCTTCTCCACACCCTTTCTGAGCCAGGTCAGCACCTGGCTGCTGGGACCACTGAGAGACAGAGATACCGGCCTGCCCTCAATGTCCCCAGCCCCTCTCTGGTCGGCATGGCAGTGCACAGCATCCTAAAGAACTTGGTTTGAACCCCAAACCTCTACCTCCCCACTGTGACACTGCAGACACATCACCTCCCTCCTGGAACCTCGTGTCCCTCTCTGGAAAATGGGGGATGCCAGCCCTTGGTGCCATTCCAAGCCCACCGCCATCAGATACTCAGTAAAACATCACCGTATCACCCTGCTGCCCCATTAGCCTGGCTCCAGGGGGCCCCTCCTGCACTTGGCACATGTCTTGTGCTCTGAAAGGGTTGAGAGTTTCCTGTGAGGTGTTTCCTTGTGATGGAGGCTAGTCAGCCTAAACATGAGGGTCACAGACTCACCATCTGAGGCCAGCCCTCCCCACCCTCTGCAGATATGCTTACCTGGATAAGTACCAAGGGTCTAAAATGTCTGAGCTATCTGGGAGATTTCACGGAAAAGTCTGGATTTCTGTCTTCACTGGGAAAATCAGAAGCTCTGGCCGCACTAAACCTGCGTTTCACCCAAGCACTGAGAAACCTCTGGTCCCCACCCCCCCCACCCCCGCTCCATTTCTCTTGGTCACATGGTCCATTTGGCCCAGGAGGCCCCCTCCTCTGCCTGAGGCTCCCTGCAGCCAATTCCTAAGATGTTCTGGGCCTTTGCTTGGGCGTGACTGTAGACCTGAGAGCAGTGCCCACCCCCACCCCCTCAATGGCTCCCTAGCTTGGCTGGGGGGCTGGCCCTGAGGAGAGGGGAGGGTGGTGCAGTACCTGTTCGCTTCCGGAACCACAGCGACCTGAGCCTGGAGGGATGTGGGTGGAGAAGGGGCAGCCTCCTGGGTTTCTGGAAAGGAGTCCCTCATACTTTAGAACTGGAGCCTCAGAGAGACCTGTTTCTACCCTGCTGGGGAGGTCAAGTCAGAGGCAGAGGAGAGGCGAGAACGCTGAGGGAGTCAAAAGCCCAGGGTTCCAGCTCAGCTCAGCTAAAAGGTCCCCAGGAGCCCACCCTTAGCTTCTCTGAGCCTCAGTTTCTTCATCTGTGAAATGGGTCTGCCAACCTCGTGGGCTGCTGCAAGGCTCCGAGCAGTGGAGAACACAGCCCTTCCCCCGCCTCCAGCCACCCTGCCAGCCTGGGCTTCCAGCACTCACCCTGAGGGCCCGGATCAGCCTCAGCCACTTCCTTCCCCACGCGGGCCTCCTCAGGTGGCTGGAGGGTTCAAACATGACCACGTAAACCCTCAGAGAGACTAGCCTAAGGCAGGGGCAGCCCCTGATCCCCCTCACAACCGACCCCCACAGGATCAAACAGCTCTATTCTCACAGTGGTCTCTGTAAATCCTGGTGGCCTCAACTTCCACCTGGGACACTCCCTTCTTCCCAGCCCCAGGGGCCCCTCATCCAGGGCCGGGCCCTCACCATGCCCACCCCCCACACCCACCCCCGCCAAGGTCCCCCCCCAGGCCTATCACATCCCCCAGGAAGCTGCCCCACTCAAGTGGCCTGAAAAGAAAGAGGAAGAGAGTTACAAGGCCTTGGGGCAACTGAGGGGAGGAGGAGGCGGGAAGAGCCCACCCCTCAGCCAGCCCCCAGCCAGCCGCTCCCTCTCATTCTGCGCCAAACCTTCCATTTCCCCCCTAGCAGCTGGGCGGCCTTCAGCTTCTGCCCTCTGCCTCTCATCTGCCTCTGCAGCTGCACCTCTGCTGCTGTGTGCGCATGTGTGCAGGTACAGACAAGCATGCACATGCATACAGACACACTAACATGTGTGCACACATACACTAATACACTCACTCTCATATACTTTACACACATACACAGACACACACAAGCACATGTGTATACAGAAAGTGACACACAGACACGTGTGTATACACACATGCATACACACACGAGCTGACACAAAAATAAGTCCATCTGCTCACACAGATGTGCACATGCAAGACACAAAGCACATGTGCATATACATTTGCATGTGCGTGCATGCCCCAACACACGCACATGTGCATATAGGCACATGCCCACTTGTGCATATACACATGTACATGCATGCAGATGCACACACGTGCAAATATCTGCAAGTGTACAGACACAGACATACAAACATGCATATGCACACAATACATTTGCATATATACACAGACACAGATATCTGTGTGTACACACATGTACATATATATGTTCAGTCACATAAACAGGCATATACACACATACACACGCGTACCTGCACTGACACACAAACATGCACTCATGAACACATTATTTCATACGTGTATTAACACACAAATACACACATAGATGTGCATACATGCACAGGTGCACAAAATATGTGTATATACAAACATGCAGGCACATACCAATATGTCCATCCATACAAACATACAAGCACAGATACGCAAGCGAGCATACATGCACACACACTTGAATAGATTCACAGACTCAGAAACACACACTTATACACACTAGCATGCCCCACATGCACATGGAACTACAGGCACGTGAATGCATGTGCACATACACATATATGTGCGTACATGTATGTGTGCGCACACACCTGTGAATCAGCATGCATGTGTTTGTGGGCACACAGTTTGCTAATACACATGCATACACAAACATACCACTAAGAACACGAGGCACACATGTATGTACATACACCTGTGTGCACATGCAAACATATGCACAGCAACCCTATACCTGGATAGCTCACTTTTTCCTAAACACACCCTGCATTACCCAGTAATAGCCTTTCCTCTGCCAGGAAGGCCCCACCTCTTCATCTCCTCCAGTTACGATTTGGCCCAGCCCACTGTGGCTAGGAAGCACTCCTCCACCAGCTTCCAATCTCCAAAATTAAGATGACTCTCTCCTCTGAGCTCCCAGAGTTTCCAGTCTGATACACTTCTTTGGTCCTCCCAGAAGGGTAAGCTGAGGATGCTGTTGAAGCTCCCCACCTTCCCTCATCACCTCTGTCTCCTAGAAGAATAACCTGGTTGGGTTCTCGTCTGCTGACCCCCAGGAGCAATGCTTTATTCATCACTGTGCTCCAGGCACCGCATACAGGCCTGGCATCAATTAGAAGCAAAATCAAATCCGTCTGAGTTTCTGAATTGGTTGTCATCAGGTTCCCGAATGAATGGGATACAGAACTGGCAAGTTTGACGTGCTTGACTGAAGGTTCTAGAGCAGTGCTGCTCAAAATGTGGTCCAGGAACCAGTGTCAGTCTGCAAACTGTTACTGGTCCACAGTGATTAAGCAGTTTGCAGCAGATTGTATAGCAACACACTGCTTCCCTCATGGAGAAAGTCTTACTGCAAAACAAATACAACTGAACTAAGCAGTGTGCTTACTTATATAGTAAATTTACATCTGGCAAGCTTCTGATCGCCTCCTGGACTGGTAACAAACAGTTCATGGATTGGCTACTTTGAGTAGCCCTAGAGGTTGGTAAACAATGGTCAGTGGGCCAAATCCAGCCTATTGCTTGTTTTTGTAAATAAAGTTTTATTGGAACACAACCAGCTACGCTCATTCATTTACGTATTGTCTATGGCTGTTTTCACACTACAGTGGCAGAGTTGAGTAATTAACAGAGATGGCATGACCTACAAAGCCTGAAATATTTACTATCTGGCTGTTTACAGAACCAGGTGACCGCCACGTTTCTTTCTGGCTCCAATTTTCTCTGTTGTGGAAGGTCGCTGGGGGCAGCTGACCTGAGCTGGGGATTCTCCGAGCGGTGAGGCCAGTGTGCCCTTCCTCACCATTCAGTTCTTACCAGGGACTCTTCCTCTAGCTCAGTCTCCTCAGGGGCTGTTTCAGGCTCCGGCTCCAACTCTGGCTGTGGTTCTGTCCCCTCCTCCTCCTCTCTCTTGGTCTTCACTGGTGTCCCTGGGGGCTGAGGCAGCACCCTCTGGACCCAGCCCAGCATCCTGACACCTGTAGGGGACCGAGTCCTTAGGCCTCTCCAGAATGCTCACAGTTGCTCCCACCATTCATGGGCTCCTTTTGTGAGTTATATATTTCCCTTTTCCTTCATCATCTTTAAAAATATTTTTGCAGTTATACCTCCAGGTATTTTCCTGATAGAAATACTCAAGCCCACAAACATATGTGTGTAAAGAGGTCGGTCACAACAGTGTTAGAGCAAAAGATGAAAAACATCCAAATATCCATCAGTAGGAGACTGGTTACTGGGAAGTACCTAATCGGTCTTCTGTAAGAGGGGCACAGATTAAATAAATTATAATATATCCAATAATGGAATATTATGGAGCCATTTTTTTAAGTAGGTCAATTTGAACTAACATGGAAAGATCTACACGCTTTGGACTCCAGTCATGAGCAAATCAGTTAAATGCTCCATGCCTCAGTTTGCTTGTCTGTAAAATGGGGATGTTAATAGTAGCTATCTTGTGGAGGTTATTGTGAGGATAAAATAAACTGATAAGAACAGTGACTGGCACACACTGAGAGCTTAATAAATGTTGGCTGTGACTATTATTGGATGTTAAGCCAAAATGCTAATGATAGACTATCATGTTCAGCATAATCCCATTATAAATTTTTAAAAATACATTATGAGCAGCATATGAATGGAAAATATTTTTTGTTTAATATAAGATAAAAATCAACCTATTTTCATGATTTAGACATTTTTAAGATAAAATAACAAGCCCCTTTTTTCATGGTTTACTGCAATAGTTCAGCCTTACCTGACACGGGCTCAGTTTCTGGCATCATTTACTTTCAGGGAATGGGCAGCCCTGCCCTTATGACTAAATCCCTGCAGGATGGCCTGGCCCAGCGGGCGCCACACAGGTCAATATATGCAAACTCCCAGCCTTGAAGGGCCCTTCCGAGGCCGTGCCCGGCATGGTGTATCCTCCCTCCCCCCAGCCATGGGCAGCCAAGGTATTCTCTGTCCCTCGTCTGCCAGGGACCCTGGCCACAGGCTGCAAAGGGCAGGCACAGGGCCCAGGACCTCTGCCCCAGTGCCCATCTCCCCGCAGCCCCGGCCATGCTGCCTGCCCTACTACTCACAGCCCTGACTTCTGTCCCTGCTCTGGCCTCAGCAGCCCAGCTTCTCCTAAGTGAAGCTGTGCTGAAGGACACAGCTCTGAGTGGGGGGTCAGATCCCTGGCTCAGCCGCCAAAAATGTGACTTGGGCCAGACATGACACCTCTGGTCTTCCATTTCCTTGTTGGGTATGGGGGTAAAAACACTGATTTCCAAGGTTGGTAGAGCCCAAGATTGCATGTTTAGGATGGCAGATTCCACTGACCCCAGCCAGCCCAGGCAGCCCCATAAGCCATGATCACCTCACCCTCACCTCCTCCCACTCAACCTCAGTAAATAAGCATTTTCATCACCACTTTATAGCCAAGGAAATGGAGGTACAGAGAGGTCAGCAGACTTGCCCAAAGTGACACAGCCAGTAAGTGGCCCAGCTGAGTTTACGCTCAGGTCTGCCTGGCTCCAGGTGTCCCACATCTACCCCGGAGGTGCTGACGTTTGCCCAGGATCGGCTGCTTCTGCAGGCCAGTCCTGCAAGCCATTTCCCAGCAGGCAGCAATGCTGGCTTGTGCTTCTGAACCTTCTGGAAATGACTAGGGAAGCCTTCCCCACTCCCAGTTTCCCTTCTTCCCCCAGACCCAGCCATTTCCTCCTGCATAGAAACACGTGCAGGCCCCTCCCATCTTTTTGCCCTGTTGCTGCTGATTCCACGTTGATGAGGGAGGTGCAGGCGGGAAGGGGGGCCTGGGAGTGGTATCCGGAAAAACAGCAGTGCTTGGACCACCAGCCTTTCAGAGTCTTCCGGGGAGTTGTGGAAGATACAGATTCCTAGGCCCCTCTAAACCCTCTGCAGGATCTGGAATCCGTATTTCACAAGCTGCCTTGGATATTCTCTAAGGTTTGAGCCTCACAGGGGAAGACAGAAGCCTCAGGTTTCCAGCCTTGCCGGGTTCTCCATGTCTAAATGGCTTGATGGGAGGAGAGCATGGAGGGAGTCTCATCAGGGGTCCCACCGAGCCTCCACCTCACCCTGAGTTACCTGCTCAGATGCCGTCCACCAGCCAGGAATTGCCTTCTTCCTGCCTCTCTCAGCTGGCCTCTCAGACACAGAGGGGATTAATTGGCAGCAGCCGGCCCCGGCGCCCGGCCCGTATGCAAAGGATTAGGAGGTGCTAAAGAGGGTGGGGAGGTGGCAGTGGAAGAGAAGAGATTGATGCGGAGGGAGCCGGCAGCAAACCTCAGGGGCCACCAGGAGTCGGCCCCGGGGAAGGAGCCCTACATGGCCCTGGTCTGGGGCACCAGGAGCTGCCAGGGGACCTGGTTCCCTGCATACCCTGGCCAACCCACAGAGCGGCTGGTGGGAGGATAAGAGCTTGGAGTCCCCACGTGATTCTGGGAGACTCCTCAAGGTAGCAGGGGCCTGTCAACTCTCAGTCAGCAGTGGCAGGAGGCACATTCCAGCTCTCCAGCCCCAATGCAGGGACTCAAGCAGAGTCCCTCTGTCTCAGAATCTTCTGCAGCTTGGGCAGGGCCTCAGCACCCACTGCCTTGGGATCCACCAGAAGGGCTGGGCCTTTAGGGAGGATCCAAGGACGGATAGATGACTGCATCCAAGCCGGCCTCCTGAACTGAGGTCGAACCCTAGAGGGGGATGGCGATCTCAGGGGAGAGGAGGAGAGGGACAGAGGCCCAGCACAAAGGGGTCAGTGAGGTGACAGGACCTGGTGGGGGGCAGGGCAGTGGGCTGTTTAGCAAAGGGGCAGGGAACTTGACTTGATCACCTACAACATTTCTCGACCTTGCCTACGTGCCAGGCAGCTTGCCAGCCTTGGCACATTGAGAAAGACAGAAATAGGACCTGCCCTCACGGACCTTACATTCCAATGGAAGATTCAGAAGTAAAAAAGATTAACGATGACCTTAAAAATATTGCAGATATGTTGAGTACCATGAAAGAAACACACAGGGCAGACATGTGTGAGGTGGTGGGGAGTGGGAGTGGGCATAGGTGCCTCTATGAAGAGGGACATATTTGAGCTGAGACATAAGATCTGAGTGAATGGTGTTCCAGGCAAGGGTGAATAAAGGTCCTGAGGCTGGAATGAGCTTAGATGCACCTGAGGAACAGAGAGGGCGCCAGGGGCTTAGTGGGTGTAAGGGAGAGTGGTGGGAGATGAGGTCCAGGACAGATCAGGTAGGGTCTGTAAGTCACGGTCGGAAGATTGGGTTTTAGCTGATGGCCCGTGGAAGCCCATGATGGTTTAGAACAGGGGCCGGACGCCATCTGTGCAGCTGTTTTGTAGTGGGCAGGTGTGGAAGCAAGGCACTAGTCAGGAGGTAGCGGTGGAACAAACCGGTTTGTGACTGGACGACCCCTGTCCTCTCCTTCCTGTGCAGAACCTCTGATATGCACCCACCCCCAAGGCAACTGGTGTGAGAGAATGTTCTTTCTGCCGTGCTCTGTCAATACGCCAGGCTGCTGGGGATCAGCGCTCCTCCCCATGGCACCTCCAGCCAGAGAGCACAGTGAGCTCTACTGCTCTCCCTGGGTGTGCAAGTGACGGCCAGCATCATTGGTGATGCTCTCCCTTGCCTCTAGCTCGACAGAAGCCAGTGCAGAGATGACGAGGCTTGGACCCAGCAGGTGGCGGGAGAGAGAAAAGGGGAGGGGAGGGAAAAGGGAGGTGTTGAGGGTGCTCAGCTTAGGCAACTGGCAGGTGGTGCCATTTACTGAAAAGAGGGAGCCTGGGGCTGTGGTGTGGAAGAGTTTTGGGGGGAAATCACGAGCTCTACTTCGTTGTCTGAGAGACATCTGAGTGGAAATGTGCAGCAGGTGTTGAGAGGTGTGTTTTGGGGGGCGGGGGGTGTCTGGAGTCTGGGAGAGGTGGACGACTGGAGATGGAAATTTTGGAGGCATCAGCTCAGCTTGTAGATGATGCTTAAAGCCACAGGACTGATTGAATCAAAAGTAAAGAAGAGAAGGGCCAGAGATGGTGCCTGGAGCACACCGGCACGTTTCGAAGTTGGGAAAAGAAGGAGGAGCTAGGAAAGGAGACTGAAAGAGCTGCTGGTGGGGTAGGGGAAGAGCCAGGAAGCCGGGTTTGCTGCAGCCAAGACGGCTGAGTGTGTTGGGGGAGGACTGGCCACATGGGACCACCGTGTGAGCGGAGGCTGACCTGTGCCCCAAGGCTCGGCAACCTGGGGGCCTTGAGCCCGGCCAGTGGGCAGAGTCAGGTGGGCCTGGCTGAAGAGTAACGAGCTCTACGGTGAGGCAAATGAAGGAACCTCAGCTACACCCCAGTTGGATGACTCTCGTGTGCATATATACGGAGGGAAAGAAGCCAGACTCAAAGGACCCCAATGGCCCATGCATACAAAGCTCAAATAGGGCACAATTAGCCTGTCTTGTCTATGCAAACATAGGTAGTAAAATTATAAAGAAAAGCAGTGGTTATACTACTCGGCCAGGAGAGTGGTTACCTCTTGCAGGAGGTGGGACTGGGAAGGGGTATGCGGAAGCTTCTAGGGGCTGGCGGGGCCCTAACTTGCTTTCTTTAGCTGACATCAATTTTTTAAAACAATGTTATTGTCGTATAATTTGTATGCCGTAAAATTCACCAGTTTTAAGGGTACAACTCAATGATTTTTAGTAAATTTACTGAGCTATGCAACATCTAGTTTTAGAACATTTCCATCAGCCCAGTAAGATCCCTCATGCCGGTTAGAATCACTCCGCATTCCCCCCGCCAGCCCCAGGCAACCACTAATCTGCTTTCTGTCTCTAAACATGTGCCTTTTCTAGACATTCTATATAAATGGAGCATATAATATGTGGAGTGTTTCTGTGTCTGGTTTCTTTCATTTAGCATAATGTTTTGATGATCATCTGCATTGTAGCACGTATCCATAATTCATTTCTTTTTTAATTCCCAAGAGTATTCCATGGCATACAGTCTGTTTCCATGGCATAGATATATTAGAGTCTGTTTACCTATCCGCTAGTCAATGGACACTTAAGTTGTTTCCACCTTTTGGCTATTATAAATAATGCTGCTATGAACATCTGTATGCAAGTCTTTGTGTGGACATATATCTTAATTTCTCTTGGGAAGATTCCTAGGGGTAGAATTGCTGGGTCATATGGTAAATTTATGTTTCACTATTTAAGAAACTGCTACACTGCTTTGCAAAGTAGTACCCATGTCTTGACCTGACTGGTAGTTACACAGGGTCTCACTTTATAAATTATGAGTTACATTATGTATTTATGCACTTTCTGGATTTTGTTATATTTTTAACTTTAAAAGAGTTAAAAAAAAAAATTACGATGGGGTGGTGAATGAAGTCCAGGGAAAGTTTCCTTTAAGGGGTGGGACTTGGGGATGCTGCTCTGAGGCTGGATGGAGCACTGGAGGAGGAGCAACTAGGGAGCCAAATCCTACTTGAACCTCACAGTAGGGGTGCCAGGGCCCTCAGGCTCAGCACTTGGGCAGGTGTATGCAAAAGCACGTGCCAAGATATGCAAATAAGTTAAGAGTCTCCCCAGGGTTTCCTCACGGGGATGGGGGGGCAGGGTCCACCTCCAGTGCTTCTTTTTTTTTTTTTTTGGTCTCGATGCAAGCCTTGTGGGATCTCAGTCCCCTGACCAGGGATTGAACCCAGGACCGCGGCAGTGAAAGCGCTTAGTCCTAATCACTGGACCGCCAGGGAACTCCCCCAGTGGTTCTGACCTTGGTGGTGGTCAGGCCCCAGGGCTTCAGGGTGCTGGGCTTAGGACCTCATGACTTCGCTTTTTTGGGAAGGCGGGAGGGAGGCTGCAGGCCTGCAGGGGGAGTATCACCTGCTAATCCCTGTCCTGCTGAGGCCACCACTCTCCCTGATCCCCTTATGCTGACCCTGGATCCTGGCAGCCACTAATCTCCACCTCTGGAGACTCAAGGACTGGCAGGCAGGGCAGTGCCCTCTTCCCTGAGGCTTGTAAGGAGGGGAGTAAGTGTCCGTGAGCCCTGCCAGCTCACAGACACTCCTCCTGGCAGGGCCCGGGGCCCTTGCCTAACACAGATGGGAGATTTGAGGCCCAGATAGAGACAGTAAGTAGTCTAGGGTCACACAGCCTGCCCTGGCCAGCCCTGGCCAGCCCTGGCCAGCCCTGGCCAGCCCTGGCATGGCCACCCCCAGGGAGACCCAGCTCCTTGTCTGATTTCCCCAACATGCCCAGCCTGTGTGAGGCCTGGGAGACAGCATCCTTCAGGAAGGCTGAAAGAGGGGGCCAGGGCAAGGACCCCTGGCAGCAGGCTCTTCTCCTCGGAGCCTCCGGTTGTCATGGTTGCCGAGGAGACGGTGCCCTCACAATCAGGCTGCAATGGGCATTGTCTCCGCAGAATGTCCCTTTATTCTCCTACTGCCTCATAAGGCACTGGGGCTCGGCCCATCTCCCTGCCTCTTTTCCCCATTGAGCAGTCGGAAGAGCAGAAAATCCCCATAAGCCTGTGCACCTGGGGCCCGTGGCCTGCAGGTGAGGTACCACTGTGGTGGATCAGGAGCAGGGAGTCCTCCCTCCCCTCTACCCTCACTTCCCTACTTCCCTGTCCCTTCCCCACGAAGGCCCAGCCTTCGAGGCGGCTTCCCCATCTGGTCGCCATGCCCTCTCCGTGCTCCTCCATGGCCCAAGGTCCTCTCTCCTCCTGCCCACCTCCCTACCGCCCACCTCCATCTCTCACCTCCAACTGGAGTCAGGAAGAAAGCAACGGGACTCAACAAATTCTCACTAAAGTTTAAATGACTCAAAGGCTCTGGGAATATCCACTTTTTAAAACGAAGCACTGGGGAACCAGCCATATTTTTTCTAGTTCATGTCTATCACGTCTCTCCCCTTATTTAAAACCTTTCTATGTCTCCCTGTAGAATGTTGAGTAAATGCCAGATACCTTAGCTAAGGCCAGAAGTCCATAATTAATTACCCAGAGGCAGACTGAGCTCAATTGTGAATCCACTTGCTGCTGCTGCCGCTTCCTGCTCATTATTGAAGAACAGACACAAATGGCATCTCTTTTAGACCATTCGCTGAATGCCTCAGCCTCCCCAGACACACACCCCCTGTACTGCCCTCTGCCAGGGCCCTTAGCACATCCTCTGTGTGTGTGTGTATTTGAGCGTCCCTGACCCCACCATAGCTCCTGGCACACAGTAGGTGGTCAGTACCTGTTGGACGAGTAGACAAACCGGCACTGGCCAAGGTTGTGTTCCCACACAGAAGGGTGTCTGGTTGGGGTGTCTCTGCCCCCCCAGCCATGGCCCGCATCATCAACCTGGTGCCCTGGGAGGACGGCTCCACCCACGTGTACGCACCCCCGGCCGTCCTGCTGCCCGTGGCGCGGCGGCGCAACAAGCTGGCCGGCATGAAGCAGCAGCTTTACCACCCAGCCCTGCCCAGCCTGTGCCGCATGGACACGGACTCCGTCAGGGCCTGCCTTTCCGACGAGCACTGCCAGACCACCACCTACTGCCGCAAAGGTCAGGCCACCTGGCCACCACCGGCCCCTCTGGGCCTTCGGGGAAGGCGTGGGTGGTTTGGAGGAGAGAGATCTCGGAGGGAGAAACCATGAGTGGCAGGTGAAAGGGTTAAAGGGAGTCGTCCCCGCTCTGCTCCTCCCTGCCTGGGTATCCTCCAGGTCTGAGCCTCTGTTTCCTTATCAGTAAAATGCAGACGCTAACAGTGCTAACAGTGCCGGCCTGTCAGGGCTATTTTGAGATTAAAATGAGATAAGGCATGAAGAGCACTTGGAGTAGTGCCTGGCACATAATATGTGCTCAACAATAATGTTGTTATTATTATTAATGGAGAGGGAACTGTGCAGAGGTCAGCAGTTGCAGGAGGAGGAGGAATAATAATAGCAATAATAACAACTTCTGCCCAATCATCTCTCCCTTTGAAAAAGGAAGAGAAAGACACCTGTCATGAAAGAGAGGTGGACATGGGAGCCTTTGGGGTAAAGGGCCACACGGGGCTAAGGAAGAACTCTTCATCGATTGAGAAGCTTGGGTATGGAGATAGGGGTGCTACACAGACACCCACACTCATTCATTCCAGCACATTTATTCATTGCCTGCTTTGTGCCTGACACTGTGCCTGGAACAAAGGCGCTCCAGCTAGCGGGGACAGCACATGCAGAGGCCTGGAGGGGAAAAGCTGCATGAGGTGTTGGTGAACTTGAGGGGTGTGGTTGGGTGGGAGGATAAGGAGTGCGGGGGCAGCAGGAGCTGTGGCTGGGGATGAGGACACAGCTCAGGGAGGGCTAAGCTCAGGGGTCTGGACTTCCTGGGGAGGTAGATAAGAACCTCTGAAGACTTTAAGAAGGAAAGAGGTCCGATCATTGGGGCCGTGGGGAGTGGGTGACCCAGAGAGACTAGAAGTGGATGATGGGGGGGAGGGTGAGTGATTAGGACACTGGGAGGGACCACAGTCTTCAGGAAGTAGTGATAGTGTCTGGCCACAGGGGAGGGATTTGGAAGGTATTTAGGAGATAAAGTAACACGATTTGGTACCAGTGTGGGTAGAGGGGCAAGAGTGAGGAGTCCAGGGTGATACCCAGGTTCAGACCCAGGTGACAGGTGGAGTGAGGATGTCAGAGACTATAGGGAGATCTCCAGAGGTCCCACAGAGACCCCTACAGGGCCACGATGGGAAACACAAATAAGGGAAGTGGGTGGGAACGCAGTGGGGGGAAGGGGTGAAAGGTGAGGTGGAGTCCCCACACCACCCCCCTCCGAAGGGGAGCAGCTATGGGGTCCTGCTGATACTGTGTGGGAAAGGTCAGCACAGTTCTACCAATTTCCTGGCTTCCAGGAGAGGCCAGGGATCTAGATTTTTAGGGAGAGCTCTTGAGTATTGCAAGTATGTTTTTAATAAAAGCAATGGAGTCACAGTTTCAAAATTCAAAATGCTGTAACAGTGTACATTTTAAAAATTCTCACTCCTCCCCCTGCCATCCCCACTTACAGGTAACCACTCTGAGCTCCTGCTGAATCCTTCCATTGTTTGCTACTGTAAATACAAACCTATTATTTTCCTCCCCAACTTTTTTTGTTAGGAACATATTCAAACATAGAGGAAGGTTGAAAGACTAATACTATGAACATTCATTACCTTCCACCTGCTTCAATTAATGTTTTGACATATTGTTTTCATTCTCTCTCTCTCTCTCACAAACATACACACACACACACACACACACACACACACACACACACTTTAGCAAGCAGTTCCCAATGATAGAAACAACCTCAATACCATTATCACGTCTAGGAAAGTTAAAAATAATTCCCTAACAGCTAATATTCAGTCCGTATTAAAACGTCCCCAATTATCCCCAAAGATGTCCTTTATAGCTGTCAAAAAAATTTTGGAACCAGGGTTCAATCTAGGATTGTGCCTTGTAATTTGTTGTCATGTCTCTTGTGTCTTAGTCTAAAACAGTCTACCCACTTTCCATTTTTCCCTCATAATATTGACTTTTTAAAGAGTCCAAAACAGTTTTATTGTAGACGAGTCCTACATTGTGAATTTGAGTGATTGTTTCCTTATGGTGCTGTTTACCTTGATAGTCTATTTTCTGTAAACTAGAAGATAGGTGTAGAAGCTTGATTGTAGAAGCTTTCACAGGTGTTGGATGCCATATTTGCCATGATGGCTCAGCAGGAGGCACATAATGTCATTATCCCACTATGCATGATGCTAAGTTTGATGACTTGGTTAGGTGATGACCTGAATGTATATTCTTCTCTGCCTCCAATCGTCTCAATTTTAGGCTTTAAAGCCATATAAAGGCATATACTCTTCTGCACCTTGGAAGGTTTTGAATCAAGAACTTCCTCTACTGATTTTTAATCAAGGCATAGTGAGGATGTATCATAGTTTATTTAACCAGTCATTTAATGACAGACACTTGAGTTATTTCCAATCATTTTCTATTACAAACTATGCTGAAATGGGTAAACTTTCTACCCACATCATTTCCCAGATGTGCAACTGTAAAGTAGGATAAATTCCCAGAAGTGGGACTATAGGGTCAAAAGGTATGTGTATTTATAATTCTGATAGATAATGCCAATTTCTTTCCATAGGCTCAAATCAATTTATAACCCCTGCTGGCAATATATGGCAATGGCCCTGTTTCTGATAACTGCACTCATTTTTGGATTGTTTCCAATCTGATATGAAAAATTGGTATCAGTGTAGTTTGAATATGCATGTATCTTATTATGAATGAAGCTGAGTGTCTTTTCATAGTTTAGGGACCATTTGCATTTCTTGTGTTTGTGTGTGAACTACCTATGCAGACTGTTGACCCATTTTTCTTTTTTTCTCTTTTTCTTCTATTTTGTTTTATTTTATTTTATTTTGTCTTGATTTATAGGAATTCTTTCAATATTACGGAAATTTCACCTCATCTACAAAATAAGTGGAAATATTCTTTTCCCATTTGTCTTTTGACTTTCCTTGTGTTTCCTTATGTTGCCATGCAGAAGTTTATTTCTATGTAGTCCAAGTTATCAACATTTTCTTTAGGCTACCTGATTTTGAATTAGAGTTGGTAAGGCCTCCCCCACCCCAAGGTTATAAAGAAATTTATCCATGTTTTCTTCTAGTACGTCTATGGTTTCATTATTTTACATTGAAATTTTTTATCTATTTGGAGTTTGTTCTGTTGAATGGGGTGTGTTAAGTAAGAATCCACTTGATCTTAGATTTTTTTAAAGTTGTCAAGTATTTCAAAAACCTTTTAAAGCAGTGTGGACCAAACCTCTCCTGTGTGGGCCTGTGACCACTGGTGGACTCCTCCCTTTCTCTTTCTCCTTCAGATGACTTTGACAATGCCTACTTCACACTCCTCGGTGTCCCCAACAAACGCCTGCAGTGCTTGGTGAGCGTCCTTTGCCCCTGGCCCTGGGTTTGCTCTGGGGACCTGAAGGTCCCGCGTGCACCTAGCCCCAAGCACCTCGAGTGCTGGGCTCTACTCCGTGCACTTCCTCAGCTACCAGCTTGGGACCCTAGCCCCTTTGCATCTCCTTCAGGGGCTTCAGAGCCCCCTGGGTCAGATGGTTCAAGTGCCCCCCGCGCCCTGACTCCCTTCATCCTGGCAGGACATCACGGCGACCGGCCAGAGGCTCCGAAATAGGTGCCGCGAGGGAAAGCTGGAGCCCATCGCACCGGGCATCAACAGGGTCGACTGGCCCAACTTCACGCGCGCCATCAAGGACTGGTCCCGCTTCGTGTCCTCTGCCGGCGAATTCAAGCTGCCCTGCCCGAGCAGGAAGGGTCAGTCTACCGGCGGGGAGGATGCCTTACTGTGGGAGAGACAACTGGGCCGCTGGGTCCCTGGAGCCGGGACCCCGAGCGCTGACCGCGGGCGGGGGGGCTTCGGGGGTGGGCTCTGACAAAGACAGGTCTAGGAGATAGGAGCAGCTGGGGCACTCAGAGCGGGCTGGACCCAGACAGATTGAGGTTCACGGAGACAGGGCTTGTCCTGGGGAGGGGGCGGGGCCAGGCCCGAGCCAGTGGGAGCCAGTGGGGCGGAGGTGGAGGGCAGGGTTGGTTCTGGGACTGCCGGAGCTTAGTCCGGAGGGGGGCCTGGTTCTAGGAGCAGGCGTGGGCGTGGCTTGATCTAGGGGCGGGGCTCAGTTAAGAGTAGGGGCGGGGCTTGCTCTGGGCTGGCGGGGGGCCAGAGATGGGCGCTCTCTCCGCAGTCGAGAGTTTCAGCGGCTACGCGGTGCGGTACTTGAAGCCGCAGGTGACCCAGAACTGGCGGGTAGGTAGGCGCGCTGCTCCGTCCCTGGCGGGGCGGGGGTGGGAGAGAAGCGGCTAACACGGGGGTCGGGGAGGGGGAGAAGAGACCGAGAGTAAGGTCTCCCAGTGCCCAGGGCCAATATCCCCGGCAGAGAGTGCTGTGCGGGGCCTCGGCGGGGGAGTCCGTGTCCCCTCTACTCAGTGGACACCCCCCCCAATTCCTCTGGCCCGCCCCAGTTCTGTCTTAACCAGAATCCCAGCCTGGATCGCTATGGACAGAAACCCCTGCCTTTCGACTCCCTGTAAGTGACCCCACAGACCCCGGGACCCCATACCTGGCGGAAGGAGAGTGGGGTCTTGGCTGCTTTCACCACCGCATACCTAGTGGCCCTTGAAAATGTGAGACCTAGGAAGAATTGATTGGCTCCGAAACACCACAAGAAAATTGCAATTTTAAAACGACTAAATGGTTAATTCCTACCAAATGGAGCATGCTGTCATCCAGTCCCTAGCAACTCCACCTTTCAGAGTGGAGGAGTTAAGGTGGGGCGAAGGTGCAGTGTAATCTTGGTGGGATGGCGCCTGCTGACGTGTTTGTTCCCGGAGAGGGTCACCCTTCCTCACCTCGGCCTCACCCTCCTCTCTCTTTTGCAGGAATGCTTTCCGACGCTTCGGCTCTATCTACAGGTAGGGCTCCAACTGCAGTGGTGGGGGGGAATGACCCCGCCCCCGCCCCACATTTGGCCACGCCCCCCAGTCGGGCAGCGGGCGGGCCCTCATGAAGGAGGCGCCAGAGGATTGGTACCCTCCCGGATGATGTCAGTGGGGCGCGAAGGTCTTCCCCCTGGAGAGATCTTCGCCAGGCAAAAGTGCAGCCCACTGGGAGGTGGAGGCAGTAGAGTGCCTTTCCCTCTCGATTTGGCCCAGAGGAGACCAAAAGGCAAAGACCGGGGTTAGGGGGATTGGGGGGGCGGGGTTACCTAGGAGAAGAGCAGGGACTGGAAGAGTAAACAGACATATAAGAAATATAATGGAAGGAGCCAAGAATCTGCCTTCCAGGAAGCAGGTGAAGTGGTAAGGGCTGGGACAAGTGCTCCCAGGAGAAGAATGCAAGATATTCAAGCACCTTCATAATTTGGCCATCTCCCACCTCTCCAGCCCCATTCCCTACACTTTAGCAGTACCAGACTCCTGGGTGCAACCCAAACCAAGCAACCAAGCACTCCATATCTTTGCTTGTGCTGTTTCAGCACCTAGATGATCTTTCTACCTCTGCCTGGAAAACTCCTCCTTACACTTTAAAACCCAGCCCAGATGTCCCATCCTCCTTGAAGTCTTCTCTGACCTTCTGCCTTTCCCCTCCAGCTCAAACCCCCCTCCAGTTGGTCTCCGTATGTGCATCCCTCTCCATCTTAGAGCACACAGGCTATTGCATTATAATTATTGATGAAAGTTTGCCTTCTCTCACCCGCCCTGTGCACACACAAGGGAAAGCTTTTTTTTTTTACTACCATATAATGCCTGCCAGAGTAGGCTCACTAAATGACTGAAAAGTGAGTAAAGCTCACGGGAGATAAAGATGAGGCAAACCGGAAGTGGGGCTTGAAAGTCAAACAGACCAGCCAAAAATATATTAAAGGAAATAGGGAGCCATTGAAGGCTCTTGAGCCATAGAGAGACAGGACAGAAGCTGTGTTTTCAGAGCCTTGAGGGCAGGAAGGTGGGTTTGGTGGGGAAGGCCTAGAGAAGGACAGCCTGATTTTTCCCCAGGACATCCTAGAGGCCCCCACCTCACCTGTTTCTTTCCACAGTCGTGTTAACTACCTGACACCCTGGCGTTAATCTGTGAAAAGGAGGCCGATCCCCAGGCTGCCGAACCATGCCACCTCAGGTTCCCCAGCAGGACAGAGGGTGTATGGCGGCAGCACCCATCTCCCTAAGAGTTTAGCCTGACTGGAAATAAACCTTATGCTCCATAAGCAGGCACCACACCCGTGTGTGTGTGTGTGTGTGTGTGTGTGTGTGTGTGGTGCAGGGGCTGGGGGAGGATCAGGACCTCAGGACCTCAGGATGTCTTACCCTTACCTGCCTCCTGCCAACTCCTGGAGGACTGGTGGCGGTGGGGGGAGTTGGGAAAGATGTCTGGTGACCCCAGGTAGAGAATCAGGGTCTAGGCCCCAGGGCCCAGCCAGGGATGAGGTACAGAGGCAGGCCTGCCTGAGAATTAGGTTTTCTTTGTGCCCCCGTTCCCCTGCTCATAAGCCTACAACCAAGCCCCTTCCACCTCAGACTCTGAACTTGAGCCCTAAAGAGAAAAGAGGGGGCTCAAAAGGGATTTTAGACCCCTCTCTCAGAAGCCCTTGCCATCCCAGCGTGTGCTGGGGGCCTCCCTGGGCCCAGGGTTCCCCTGAAGAAGTGGAATCAGGCCCTGGAGGGTTGGCCTATGGTCTCTACTCCCTGTGAAGCAGCTGAGTGTGGAAGTAAGATGAGGTGCCCAAGCCCACTCAGAGAAGAAAGTTTCCTCTCCCCAAAGCACCGCCAATGAACATACCATGTAAGCAAAAAGTTATCTGCTCTATCCACATAGCTTCAGGACTAGCCCTCATCTGCCTACCAACCTACAGAAAGGAGGCCTGATGTGCTAGGGACAGCCGTGGGGCTCCTGGGCCAGGTCCAGAATAACCCTGCTCAAAGTTTTGGGCTAAAGAAGAGTGTCTCGGCGTGGCTGGGTGTTAGAGCAGCCAGCATCAGCACTTAGCTCCAGGACCTTCCAAATACCATCCCACCTGTGGCCAGTCTGCAAGGACAGACCCAGATCAGGGTAAATAGCCGCCAAGCTCAAGAACTGTTTGAACAGGACTTCTGGTGCTAGGATCTGAGGCCTCAGGGATCCATGAACCTTCTGAAATCATGTCCAAAACCATGGGTCCACCCACATGTGCATTTTCCATGGAAAGTCTCCTTGTTTTCATCTGATTCTCAGGAGAGTCAGTGCCCACAAAGGTTAGGAAACCCTGACTTACATCCTCCTCATCCCCTTCCACTAATATTTACTGAGCACCTAGTGGATGCAAGCCTGGTCTCAGGTGGAAGGAGTTTAAAACAATAATACCAGCCCCTCACCTCTGGACCCTGTGTTATACTGTTTAGAACACATCATCTCCTCCAGGCCTCATGCTCCATAAGTACCCAGGAGAGTGAGCAGAACCAAAGCTACTCTATTTCACAGATGGGAAAACTGAGGCCCAGATCAGGGAAAGGCTCCAGCCAAAACCAGAACCCAGGACTCGAAGTCAGTCCCAGCACTTGTCACAGTACTCACATACAGTTTGTGCTCAATATTCGTAGAATAAGTTATTTCCCAGAATGGGGGTCTTTTGTTCAACCTTGGGTAATAAACAAGGAAATGAGTTGTTTTGTTGTCTGATATGCAGACAGAGCCTGCCTTACAAATTCGAGGCTGATTTTAATTTCTTTTGGGGGTGGTGTTGGAGATCATCACCCTTATACCGAGGTGAGGGAGGGAGTCTGTCCTCTGTCCTGAAGTATGGAGCTCTGCTGACAACAGGGCAGGAGACAGGAGCATGGGGAGGAGGGGATGGGAAGTGGTAAGTAGATCAGAGCCCTTTCCTCCTTGGGGGCCTGTCAAGGAGGTATCCAGCTTCCTGCCATTTCATGCAGGAAGAAGCACTTTCCTCCAAGCCCAGGGGCAGTCCACCTGGATTGAACCTTGGGAAGCCATTGGCGAAGGCCCCTGAGGTATGAGAGCCACATTCTTCAGCCCTGAGTGTCCCCTCCAACATGACAGCTCAGAGAGAAATAGATTTGCCCGAGGCTCATAGCAGAGATGCTGGAGTCCTGGCCTGTGTGAGACTGGGGGCAGTCAGGGAGCTCCAGAGAGCGTGCTGAGATACCAGAGGGAATCAAGTGCCTGTGTGTCTTCTCGTGGCCCTGTTTCCTTGACACTGAATGACTGGACAAGTCCCTCTGGGAATTTGGCCCAGCAGACATTCAAGGCCTTGCCAGACCCCATGCTGGGTGCTGGGACACAGATCAGAAGACTTGCCTGCCTTAGAGGTACTTCTAGTCCAGTAGGAGAGAGGTAAACCCAGCTGATTCAAACCTGAAAGCAGAAGGTGAGAATGTGAGCACACCTAGACCATGTTCCTCAAGCCTAGGAATTTGATTAGGTCCTTCCTCACCAGTTGTACATGGAATCCTAATTTCGTAGATATAAAAATATGTGCCCAAGAATAAAGGAAATACAGAGTAGATGCGCATTAACAAGTCTGATTTAGTATGCACTTGCTATTTTTTACGTGCAAGGCAATGTATCAATATTAAGCACTTTGCAGTGCCCAGGAGGTGGGCAGTTTTAGACCCATTTTACAGATGATGAAATGAATTCAGAAAGGCTAAGTGACTGGTCCATGGTCACACAGCTGGTGGTTGGCAGAGCTGGGAATTGAAGCCAGCCTGCCTGACCCCCTGAGTCTGTGGCCACCATACTCTACTGCCTTCCTGCTATGAGAGAGATGCACGCCAAGAGTCGGGGGGAAACCAGTGGGGACATTCGACCTGAGCGTAGAGAGAGGAGAAGATGTTCCACCAGAAAGTTCTCTTGGAGTTACTGGCAGTGGCAGGATCTGCAGGTTGAAAATCCCAAGAGATGGAGAGAAGCCACCCAGCCTGGGCCACTGTCTCCCCGCCTGGAAGTTCCCTCAGCCTCAGGGGGCTCTTTGCTCCTCATAGATAGATCACAGTAGAAATCCTCCCTGTGGCCATTGCCTTGGGGACAGCCCAGCCCCCATGGCCTCACCTCCAGGCCTTTCTGGCCTGATCCCAATCCAGTACCCAGGCCCTGGGTCTCCATGTGCTACCCCTACCCCCGACAGCATCACCAGTCTCCTTGCTGTTCCAAACACCCAGGCTCCTGTCTGCCTCCTAACCTTTAGTCAACGCCTTCCTCCCACCTGAAATGCTTTCCCCATCTCTTCCTATCCAAACCTCACCCTTTCTTCCAGGCAGGCCTCTCTCAAATCCTCCCTTCTCCCCAGTTCTTCCCCAAGACTATGAGGACAGGAACCGTAGCTGTTTCAGGGAGACTAACTCATAGCCTCTGGCCCACAGTAGGCTCTTGGGAAATACTGCACTCGCCGGCCCCTCTTATCTCTCTAACAGGATCTGGGACTCAGGAATGGGGCCTGGGGCCTCCCAGAACCAACACACGGACGTGGACTAAATGAAACAACTACTACAAAGTAATAGTTGTGTTTATTACAAAGCAACATGCAAAACACATACCCTCACCCTGGGGCTGGCAACGGGGAGGATCAGGGATGGAGTAAGGGTCCTAGCTCAGGGAGAACGGGGTGAGGGCTGGGGAGGACTCTCACAGGTAATATTTTGTACTAAGTACCAGCAGCTTTGACATTTTTGACCCTACCTTTTGATACATGAAAACCTCAAAACTCTCTCATCTGAAGTTCTACCTTCATGCCCTGCCGCGCCAGCTCAGTGTCTGGCAAACAGCCGGTGCTCAGTGATGCTTATGGATGAACAAAAGCAGGAATGCAGACCCAGAGTGGGGATGGACACACACGCATAGTGAGGAGGGAGACCCCACGGGCCCCAGCCCACCTCCGCCCCTCCCCTCAACCTCCTTTTCAGGGCCCTGAAGGAGGACTGGGCATTCCTGCCAGAATCTGCAAAAATCAATAGCGGCCAAGGCTTTTCCTGGAGGCATGACCTTCAAGGAACAAAGAAAGCACCGTCTTGAGGATGGGATGCGGAGCTTATCACAGGCGAGCCTGGCCCAGGCGCAGAGGCCTTGGGCAAATTTCCAAGGCCTGAGCAGTCCATGGTCCTGTCTGGGGCCTGCTCTGGAGGAGGGATGAGGTTGGGGACTGGGAAGTCAGGTGGAGGCTCTCCATGGAGCTGCCTCTGCACAGATGGCAGGACAGAAAACGGAGGCTCCAGTCCCTCAAGGAGCTGAGAGTAGGCCAGAGGGCTGGCTGCCCCCTCTGCCTGCTGGTGAAGAGCTTTCCTGCTCCCATGGCCAGCCCTGGTGCCAGCACCAGTCCCGGCCATTGTTCCTGGCTTCCTGGCCCGCAAAGAGTGGGTTGGAGCCAGAGCCCCAGGCTTCAGTGGCTGCAGCTGGAGGTCTGTGGGTTCAGAGCCCAGGCGGTCCCACCCCGCCGCCTATCCCCCCACCTAGCCAGACCCCACAACGCCAGGCCTCTCTCATCACTAAGCGTACGGCTTTGGGAAGCCCCTGGACTTCTCAAGGATCAGCACGAAACACATCCTCAGGTCTGCCCTGCCCATCTCATGGAGGTGGTATGAGGCTCAGACCAGCTGGTGGATGGGAAAGGTCTTGTGTAGCAGGGTGGGCGTGGGAGAGCCCTGACGCTCAGGTAGGCGAGCTAGGCTCGCTCCCTTCTGCCTCTGACCTCCCAGTGCTCTGCTTTCCTGAGTGGCCACTACGTGGCAAACACTCCACACAGGTCATTTCACGGGACCCTCACCCTAAGCCCAGAAGAGAGCATTAATGGCTCCATTTCACAGATGAGGAAAATGAGGCCCAGAGAGATCCAAAAACCTTCCCAAAGCTTTGGTGCTGATGAGTGGCAGAGGCAGGACTCCAGCCAGGCCTGACTGTGGTGCTCTTAACTACGACAGCACAGCACTGCCACGGTGGTTCACGAGCGCAGGCTCCACCCCTGGAGAGCAGGGTCCTCTCCCACTGCCCCCCTGGGGGGCCGAGCACAGAGCCAGCCACACAGTGGGAGTCTGACAGAGCCGTCAAGATGATGGGTTCCCTAGGAAAGTTGTCTTTGGTGGCCCAGCTTGCCCTGGCAATGACTTCAAGGACCCAGGAGAAGGGACCCCCACCCCACCCAGCAGTGCCTCTTTCCCCAGGAAGGGGAAATTATTAAGTCCAGAGTGTGAATTTATGTCAGCCTCTCGCTCTCGCTCCTCTGGCCCTCATCCACATGTCACCCCTCACCCCAAGGTACCACCCTCTTCCCATCCTGTCAGTGGCTGGGGCAAAGGGGATGACTACCCGGAGATTAAAGATGATAGTGCTAGTTTGTACCCCAGCCATAGCACCTGAAGTTCCCCCATGAAAATTCCATGCTCTAAGAGATGGAGCCTCACATCAGCTATGGGACACAGGAAGCAGTGGGGTTCCTGGGCAGGTAGGTGGGAGAGGTACCTGTGTGTGTGGCCGGGTACAGTGTGTAGCTGCTTAAGCCAGTTTGTGCTGTTTCTGTCACTTACAATCAAGAGAGACCAGAATGAGACAGGTGGGGAGCAGACTGGAGGCCGAGAGAGGCAGGAAGGGGAATAGGGGCCACGGGTTGATCCGGTTACCTTCCCAGAATCAGAGCGACAGGTCTCTAAGGACCCTTAGAGATCAGAGGTCAAGAACTCTGCTTCAGATGGAATCAAGGCCCCAAGAGGAACAGAGCCTGCCTGGGATCACTTATCAAAGGTCTAAGACCTGAGCCTGAACACGCAGGCCCCCAGGCCAGGGCTCCATTCACGGCCCTGGTTTTGGTCCAGGTGGGAGCCCCACTGCTTTGTGAGGGGAGGCAAGGTGGGGACAAAGGAAGAAAAAGTCATTGCACCCTCCATGTGAGCCCATCCAGGGCTCCTCTGGCCCCTGGCACACGCAGAACACCACCTGTTCAGGAAGAGCAACCTGAAGCTATAAGGCACCCAACACATGCCAGTGCTTTCCAGGAGTCTCTGCGAGGTGGGTGGGTTTTGCCTAAGGTCACTGAACTAGAAAGGAAGCCAGGATTCAAGCCGGGCACAGGGACAAGGGGCCCTGGGCGTCCTCGCTGAGAGGTGGACGCTTGCACACGGCTTCTCAAGGGCAGAGTCCTCCTGTGGCCACACGCAGAGGGAGTAAGAGGACCATGGGGTCCTGGTCACATCCGGGGTCCCCCCTGGCCTCTCCACTAAGACTTCTGCAGCCAGTTTTGAGCTCCCTGCGGCGTGGGTAGCTCCTTGTCCTCTTTCTACCCTCACCTCCACCCCTACCTTCAGGGCAGGGGTCCCTCCTGACCACCCTCCACTGGCTCTCAGACCTGGGGGGAGTTGCTTCTACCTTCCTCTCCCCACCTCCACCCTTGCCTTTGAGAAACAGGAGGAGCTTGAGTTGCAGTTGGCCCACTGGGGGACAGGATAGGGGACAGAAGAGGGGTGCAGGAAGGCTGAGATGGAGGCGGCTGGGTTGGACATGCAGATGGATCACCGTGCGACAGGGTGAGCAGGAGTGGGGTGAGAGCATGTGATCCTCGGGGGCGGCGCCTGTAGGCTGCTCCAGGCAGACCCTGATTTTCCACTGGGGCTAAGCAAGCTCTCCTGCTTACCAGGCCCAGTGCCCAGCTTCTGACCATCCATGAGCTGCCGGTCCCTCACAGATCAGCTCCCTTTACAGGGGCTGCAGTTAAACCCCAAGGATGTCAAGAGGTCACAGCCCAAGGATCCCAAGTGTCCTGCAGTTGGTACCGTCAGCATCGTCACAGCTTCCCCACCAGGGCCGCCATATGCGACTCCACTTAACTCTCACAAGAACCAAGCAAGGCAAGGGTTAACCTCCCCATTTTATAGATGAGGTAACTGAGTCCCAAAGAAGTTAAGTGACTTGCCCAAAGTCACACAACCAGAATGTTCAAAACATTCGAACCCAGCCTTATGTCCCAATCCCAAGCCTGCCACCCTGGCCTGCACACCTCACTCCCTCTCCACGACCCAACATTCCCCTCTAAAGAATGACCAGAACAAACTGTGCTTTGGTCTGTGAAGGTCAATGTCTTTACTTCTAAAGCATACATTGGACTCACTATATATTAACATCAAAAGGGCTATCTAAAATGGAATCATTCTTTTTAAAAATCCAAATTCTCACATTTTTATATAAGATCCAAAATGACATGAAATTAAACTATACAATGTTATGAACAGTATAACAACTGCTTTTAGAAAGCAAAATGAAAGAAAAACATTAGCAGTTGGGACTGTTTTCAGCCTGGGTTCCATGTCTTTTGAGGCATTGTGACTAAAGCCAGCACCGAGGGGAAGGACCAGCCCCTCTCTGCGGGCACAGGAAAGGAACCTAGGCAGAAGAGGGGGATGAGGGCTTTTCAGACTTCTGAAGGTGAGAGTGGGACAAGACGGGTCTCCCTGCTCCTCTGGGATCTTGGGGTGGGCACTGATTAAAGTCTCCTTTTAAGACCCAGGGAAGGGGTCTGGGAGAGGGTGGGGCAGAGCTGGGTTCAAAAGAATCATTTTGATAGTAAAGGTCTTCTGGCCTTCCCGAGAAGAGTCCCAGCCATCAAGCAATACCAATCGACTCCATCTACCTACCGGTTTCCTTAACAACCCTCTTCCCCTGCCCACTCCTTATCCTGGACACCCTCAGCTCCATGAGCCCAGTGGGCAGCCAGAGACCTAGGGGGACCCTAGGAGGACCTGAAGGAGAACACTCTGGCCTTGGAAGTAGCTGGATGTTGTCTAGAGCATCTTGGTAGAGCAAGACCCCTGGAGTACAGGCAAGCAGCCAGACTGATGGGGGAGGGTGCCCATGGGCTGGGAGGGCACTGTGGGGTCAGAGGCGTTCCCATGGTCCTTTCACCTCCCCTACCCTGGGTACCCAGGCATGGTCTTGGCCCTGAAGCAGGGCTGGGGCGAGCTGATTAGGGCCACGCCCTTGAGGCTTTGGTTCACACAATTCAAAGGGGTGACACTTGTTCCCATCCACTGGGAAGATCACGGGCTTAGCCCTGCTTCCTCCCAGGCACCAGGTGATCTAACAGTCCCCTCTTTCACATCAGTAGTTCTGTCGGGCTGAGAGCGCATTCCCCACCAGTGCTTGGAACAATGCCACAAAGGTGGGAGGGGCACTTCCAAAACAGTGGGATTAGCCCTGGGTGCAAAGGCTGCCTTTCCTCCTTTCCCTGCGGACAGCACTGTCCCTGGCTGAGTGAGTCACAGGAGAACTTCTCTGCCTCCTCCCTCTGGCTGGGCCAATTGTCCTCCAAGCAGACTGAGCCCACAGGTGTGCAGCACCCCTGTATGTCTCGCCTGCCAGAAACCTGGAGGATGCATCGCCCCCGGCTGAAGCTGACAGAGAGGCCGGTGGCTCACAGTTTGCCCTCCTGGTTCCAGGACTACATCACGGAGCTGGCCTTCTCCCTCAAACAGCAACCTGAAGGGGGATGCCCTACACCCAGCCTACCTCTGGAGTCCAGCCCTTCTCCCAGGCGCTACCGTGACCCTCCTCTTTCCTAACCTATCCGATTTCTAATTAGGCTGAAAGGTCTGGGAAGGTTGGGCTAGCACCACCCCCTCGTTGGGGTGGAGAGAGGCCATTGGACTTCCAGCCTGGTTCCAGGCCCCCAGAGACAAGGGAGGCTGAGGTCTCTCAAGAGAGCGAATCCTGTAATGGGAAAGAGGTCTGTGGGGTCAGGACCAGCCACAGCAATCTGCCGCCCCCGCCCCCACCCAGGCCTGTACCGGGAGTGCCAGGCACCCACACCCTCCACCTGCCCAGTGCCCTTCTGTCCTCACGCCCAGGGCCTCCCTCAGAACACCGAGCCGGTGCAGGGATGGGTGCGAGGAGGCCGGGCCGGGCCTGGTGGGGGCCGCGGCGGGGACTCAGGGCAGGCAGGCGGCTACCTGGTAGGCGCCCTCGGCCGCAGCTGCGGCGGCGCTGTGCTGCGCGCTGTGCTCCTGCAGCAGGGCCACGTCCAGGAAGCGCTCGCCGCACCACACGCACTTGAACTGCTGCTCCCGGGCGTGCACGCCCTGGTGCTTGTTGAGGTGCTCACGCTGCTTGAAGGCCTTGTCGCAGTTGGGGCACTTGTAGGGTTTCTCGCCCGTGTGCACCCTCCGGTGCCGCTGCAGGTCGGAGGCGTACTTGAAGCGCTTCTCGCAGTCCGGGCACTTGAGCGGCTTCTCGCGGGCCGGGTCGCAGCGGTGCTGCACGAACTCGGAGGACGAGAAGAAGCGGCGCTCACACAGGGTGCAGCGCAGAGGCTTCTCGGCGGCCGAGCAGTGGGCCAGCTGGTGCTTCTGCAGAGCCGACGCCCGCTTGTAGGCCTTGTTGCACACCGGGCACTTGAAGGGCCGCTCGGCCGCGCCCGGCAGGCACTTGTGCCGCAGCAGCTCGGCCGACTGGTCGAAGCCCTTCTGGCACACGGGGCACTTGAAGAGGGTCTCGAGGGTGTGCACGTGCTGGTGGTAAAGCAGGTGGCTGGGTTGCCCGAAGCCCTTCTCGCACAGGCCGCACTTGAAGGGCTCCTCGGTCTTGTGCGTGCGCCGGTGCCGCATCAGCGCGTACTGCTGCTTGAAGCCCATGGGGCACAGGTCGCACTTGAAGGGCCGCTCGGCGCTGTGCGTGCGCTCGTGCTGCCGCAGGTCCGATGGCCGCTTGAAGGCCTTCTGGCACTCGCCGCAGCGGAAGGGCCGCTCCCCGCTGGGCGTGCACGGGTGCTGCAGCAGCTCGGATGACTCCTTGAAGTGCAGCTCGCACACGTTGCAGCGGAACAGGTGGTGCTCGCCCGAGTGCGCGTACATGTGGCGCACCAGGTGCGAGCGGTGCTTGAAGGTCTTCTCGCAAACCGCGCACTTGTACGGCCGCTCCGAGCTGTGCGTGCGCTTGTGGTGCACCAGGTGGGAAGACTGGCTGAAGCTCTTGTCACACAGCGTGCACTTGTAGGGCTTCTCGCCCGTGTGGATGCGCTCGTGTCGCGAGAGCTCCGACAGGTGCTTGAAGGGCTTCTGGCAGATGGGGCAGCTGTAGGGCTTGTCGGCCTGTTCTGCAGGGGCTACGGCGGGCGGAGGGGGTGCAGGGGGCAGCGAAGGGGCGGCAGTGGCCGCGGGCTCAGCCGCCTCGGCGGGCTTGTATGTCTTCTCGCAGATGGAACATTTCACGAGGCCCCCAGTGCCGCTGTGCGCGCTGTGGTGCTGCGCCAGCGACGTGAGCAGCGAGAAGCCCATCTTGCAGACGCCACAGACAAAAGGCTTCTGTTCCGCCTGCACGCACTGGTGCTCCAGCAGGTCGGTAGCCTGGTGGAAGATCTTGAGACACTGCGTGCACTGGAACGAGCGGTCGTGGCCCGCCAGGCACTGGTGCTCATGCGGGCTGGACAGGTGCGCCAGGTCGTGACCGCACACGCCGCACTTGGGGCCCGGCTCGCCTGCTGGCTGCAGGGGCGCGTGCTGCGGGGGCTGCAGGCCCGGGTCAGGCTGCAGAAGGATGCCATAGACGGCACAGCCCAGGGGGTTCTCAGCTGTGCCTGGGGTCAGTGTGTGCTCGGCCAGGGCCGGCGGTGGTTCTGCGTGGTGTTGAGGCTGCGGCGGCTGCGGCTGCTGCGGCTGCGTCTGCGGCGGCTGCTGCCAGCTTTCCGACATGCTTGGGAAGATGAAACAGGGTTTGGAGAGTAATGGCTTCAGTTTCCCTGCTTAAGGTGACCCACACCAGAGAGAGAAGCTGCCCAGGATCAGGTATGGATGAGGACCTCAGACAAGGCACAGAGAGGGGCTAGTCAGGCGGCCCAAGTCATTAACCAAGACAGACTACAAGGCTCTGCCTACAGGACGGGGGTCTTCGAGGCAGGGTGCCAGCAATGGCAGGGAAGCTCTGCCTTCCCTGATGATTGGTTCTGTAGAGAAGAAAGAAATCATGAGCTTGAGGCAGGGACATGCAGCTGTTCCCGGGGCCTCTCCCTGATCTGCCTGCACTCGCCACATTGACATAAACCACATCAGGGAAGCGAGAGGGGCTCAGGGCTGGGAGATCTGCTCCCTTCACATGCTACCAAAGAAGTCTGCTGGCGGCTCAGCTCCTCCAGCAAAGGGGACGGTGGCTGTCTCCATGCCCAACCCACCTTCAGTTCCCCATCCCTGGGCCAGGCATCCCAACCTCCCAGCTTACTGTCAACCCTCTTCAATTAGCTGTCTCACGGGTGACAGTCTGGAGTGATCTGTCCACAATACAAAGAAGTCACAAGTTCTGCTCTTGCTCCAAAGAAAGAAGGAGGTGACCAGATAGGGCCCTGGCATCCAAAACAAGAATTTTAGTAACATAACTTTTTTTTTTGCAAAACACTTCTTACTTGGAAGCCCAGTACATAAGATAGATAAAAGCAGAAAGGCTCTGGTTGAGGCCTCCCCGTAGGCCTGCCAGCTTCTCTCCTGTTGCTGAATCTCAACCCAGGACACAACTGCTCATAAGAACAGACTGTGGGTCTAAGAGGCCAGGCCTCCCAGACCTGAGGGCCCCACAGCAAACGGCCTCAGTCAGTCAATATCTAAAACAACTGCATGAAACCGAGGACCATCTCAGAAACCTTCTCCCATCAGGGGCTGGCCCATACCCCTCTCAACTACCCCCCAGGCCCTCCCCCCTGACCATGTGCCTGTTCTCTCTTCACATAAGTGGGATGGCTTTGCAGGGACCTGAGCCAGTGCATGATGGGGGTTAGATGACGGGTCCACAGACCCACGCAGCCTAGATGTCCACATAGCAGAAGTTCCCTAGTCTAGTCATCTCCCAGAGCACCAAAACAAGTCCTAAATCCTCTTCATCTGACAGTGTCAAGGCCTGTAGGAAAATGTAAGCAATTTCGAGTTTGCCCCTGCAATGTGGGAAGTAGCATGCTAACCACAGAGTGTTCGTCCCTATCACCTTTCCAGAGAGAACCCTGTTCCCTTGCTCCAAGTCTGTAACATTTTGGATAATCAATGGAAGGTAAAGACCACCCAGCTCAGGCAAATCTCTAACTCACCACTTTGTGGCAGCATAAGGTAATGACAGCGAGAGGGAACAACTTTTAGAATCAGATGCAACCCACTTTCAGGTTCCCAGCTCTTCTGCCTCTAACATTGAAAAGTTTCAAGTTTTCTCCCGATGAAAAGAGAAGGAAGGGATGCCTTTACAGGCCAGCATGGCCTCTAACTGTTCTGCCAAAGAAACATAAGAGTCAGGCTAAAAGCTGTCAACCTCAGAATATTTCTGGGAAGGGAAGAAGTAAAGAAGCCGCTGCTCTGGGTGGAGGCAGCAGGTTGCATGAGTGAGCAGGTACGGAAGCCTCCCCAGGAAAGAGGGAAGCAGAACTACTCTGAGCGAGGTCTAGGTCAGGCTGCGCCAACCCAACTGTTTTTTTTTTTTTTTCCCGGCATGAATGGCTGCCAGACACAGGGTCCACGGTCCCAGGCCCCCAGCTCAGCTGCCCACCCTGGCCCCCCTCCAGGAAGGTGCGGCCAGAGGCCTCTCTGATCACTCAGGAAAGAGGATGAGAGACTAGGGTGAGGGAAGCAAGCGGAGGCCCCCACCTGCGCCCCACCCCAGCCCTTCCTCTTCCCTGGGAAACCGAATGAAAGCCGATCACCTCCCTGCCGGCACTGCCCGCCGGCCCAGCTGGGCTGCCTCCTGTCAGCCCTCGCCGGGAATGGACAGGCCGCTGCGGCCCGAGGGCCGGCCCCGCGGGCGATTGGGCCCGAGAAAGGCCCCAGGGCTGCAGGCTTGGCCCGGGAGACAGCTGCGCGTCGAGGTCGGCCTGGGCCGCCCAGGAGCTCAGGAGGCCGCCGGGTCGGGCTGGAGGGAGTGGAGGGGCGGCCGGGCCGGCTGGGGAAGGGGTGCGGCGGGCGCGGGAGTGGCGCCCAGCCGCGGCCCCGGGCGCCCAGCCGCTCACCTGCTCCAGGCCGCCCGCGGGGTCAAGCGCAGGGCGAGTGGCGACCGGCTGCTCTCTCAGCCGCCCCTTTATTCCGACTCCATCCGCGGCAGCGCGGCCTACGCGCTCTGCCAATCCCCGGCCTCGCGTAGCGGCGGCGTCCGGCTCGGGGGCGGGAACGGGCTAGCGGCGGCCGGAACCGAGGAAGCGACGTGCGCGGCCGGGATAGCGGGGCCGGGGCGGAGGAGCGCTGGGAGGGCGGGCGGACGGACCGATGGCCTTGCAGAGACCGGCGGACAGGCGGGCGGCGCGGGGGCCAGGGAGGCGGGGCCGGGGGGAGGAGCGGCAGCCCGGGTGGCGGCGGCAGCGGGAGGAGCGGGCGGCGCGGAGCGAGGCCGCCCCCTGCCGGGGACCCCGCGGCCGGGCCGGGTCGGACAGCCGGGCGCGCCGGGCCAGCTCTCCAGTCGCCCGGCCGGCACGCCTCAGCTGACCCAGGGAGAGCGCTGTTTCTGACCACCCTCCTCGGCCTTAAGGGAGGGGGCTCCCGGGACCCGGCCCCTGGTCCGACCCCTGAACCTGAGAGGAGGGGCCTCCTAGACTCTCTGAACTTCTGGAACTGACCCGCCTCTGACTGTTCAGCTCGCTCTTAGCGGAGGGGACCCCGGAGCTCGGACTTTGGGCCGGCTTGAGTAAGAGGCCCCGGGACCTCTGACCCCGTCCAGACGGCGAGGGCAAGGGCGAGGGCACTAGACTCCGATGAGTCTAGTGCGCTGACCTCTGACCCAGGGACCATCTGCTGCTGGGAGGTCCCGAGCTGCTGCAGACCGAGCAGCGGACAGAGAGGTCAGGGCCGAGAGCGATCTGTTTAATGGGCACACGGAGGATGGCGGTTCCGGGAGGCTCCCGGTATTGGTCAAACCGCGGCGAGCCAGCAAGCAGCGTGGTCTGGGTGGGTAGCCTCTTTGCTCGAGTCCTGCCGGGCCCCGCCCCAGACCCCGCCCCGAGGCGGTGCTAATCCGGGCCCCGCCCCCAGGAGAGCACTTCCGGCGCAGAGGAATTCCGGGTGTGGTTCGACTGCTGGCGGGCCAGCTGTGCCGTAGCGGAGGGGGTCCCCCATGAGTGCGGCGCCCCTGGTGGGATACAGCAGCAGCGGCTCCGAGGATGAGGCTGAGGCCGGGGCCCGGGTCCGGCCGGGGACTGGAGGCTGCAGTCGGTGAGGAGCGAGGACGACTTTCTGGGGAGGGTGCGGTTAGGCACCCGGAGCGGACCCGAGCTTTGGGGTGGTTGGGGAGGGTGCCGGGCTGCTCGCGAGGGAAGGAAAAGGGGCACCGGGGGAAAGGAGGATCCGGAGGACAGCGCCCCGGAGTGCCCCCACCCGGCTAGGCCAAGGTTAGGAGGCAGGAAACGTGGGTTCGGGTCCAGCCTCCGCCGCTGGCCCACTCATCTCCCAGCGCGCACCGCTGTACCACCCTAGGTCTGCTTCCTCATTTGGAGAGTGTTTTCCTTTATCCAGTAAATATTCATTGAGCACCTTCTCTGCGCCAGGCTCGGGACTGGGGACTCAGCAGTGAGCAAAACCATCCAAGTCTCCTACTTTGTGCAGCTTCAGTTCTTAATTGCCAAGCCTGGTGCATCCTGAGTGCTTTTCAAGCAGTCTCCCGGTTCATCTCACAATAGCCCTATCAGGTTGCAGTGCACTGTACAGATGAGGAAACTGAGGCCCACAGAGGGCACATGACTTGCCCAAGACCACGGAGCTAGCAAGTGTCACTCCAGCTGAGGCCTGTCCAGTTAGGGCATGTGACCTCTGAACCACATATTGCCACTTGCCCCGTTGTTTTCCATGGGGACCACGTTCCCTGCTAAAGTCTGCCTCCGCGAGCCGTTGGGAGACCCCAATGAGACAGTGTTAGGGAAAGAGCTTTGTGGTTATCTAGAAGCTGCTTACAGCACCTGGTGAGAAATAGACACGCAGACTCACCTGGTACAAGGGGTTACAACTTTCATTGTGTGTACAGAGGTAGAGAATGCTAAGAGGCTAAATGTGCTTGATTTTTTCTTTTCTCTTGCAGGGGCCAGAGCCCCCTTCCCAGCCAGAAGTTGCCAGTACCCGACAGTGTGCTGGACATGTTCCCAGGCGCCGAGGAGAGGCTTGCAGACGATAGCGCAAAACATGGGGGCCGGGTGCGCACCTTTCCCCACGAGCGGGGCAACTGGGTCACCCACGTCTATGTACCATGTGAGTAATGCGTGAGAGGCACTGACAGGTGCCCCTTATGGGAGGAAGCTGGCCCCAACCAGGAGGAAGAAGCCAGAAACCTCTGACACTGGTGGTGGGAAAGAGATTAACTCAACAGAGAGAGAACAAGTTTCAGGAACTAGGGAATTTTTCTGTTAACTTGGTTTCAGGTTTTCTGGTCTTTGTTTTTATATTGGGATATAGTTGATTAACAATGTTGTGATAGTTTCAGGTGTACAGCAAAGTGATTCAGTTATACATATACACGTATCTATTCTTTTTCAAATTCTTTTCCTATTTAGGTTGTTACATAATATTGAGCAGAGTTCCCTGTGCTGTAGAGTTCAGATTTGAATTCGTTGCCTGAAATATTTTTTACTAACCCTGTGTATACTGTTCTCCCTGCTCATGAGGATGTGACCAAGGGAGGGTCTAGGGCAGAGTGTCAAGGCCATCCCAGAATGCAGCTGTAGCTGGTACTTTATTTCAAAGAGGGCTGTAGGTGTGCTGGCCTCCAGTCCCACCCCACCCTAGCCCTAATGAGTGAGTGGCAGGCAGAAAATGCCCAGGCTTCAGAGTCTGACCTCACTCCACTACCCACTACTCTGTGTGCCCTTTAGTAAGTTGCTAACTTCTCAGAGCCTCAGTTTCCTCATCTCTAAAATGGGGATAGTAGTAATACCTATCCTCTAGGACTTTTGTGAAGATTAAATCGGATAATCTCTGTCAAGTTCTTAGCACGATACACGGAGAACGTGGTGGCTCTTATTACATTGTGTTAGATCAGGTAAACTCTTGGAACCTCCATTTTCCCATCCACAGAATGAGAATGATTCTCTATACTGCCTACTCCACAGGGCACTTGAGCAAATCGAGTAACTTATTAGTTGTGAGCAGACTATTAACCATGCAGCTCTAGTCACATGTTTGGTTAAAAAAATGAATAATCTGTGAAAATACAGTGGTGGTCCTTGTTGCGTTCTTTGTCTTTATGAACAATTAGGAGCATTCTAAATGTCTATCAGGAGATTCTAAATGTCCAATAAATGTCTGATTAAAGAAATGAACTGTTTCTGATTATGGGTTACTGTGGAGCTGTAATCATGAGCTTGATTTAAGTAATGAGAGGAAGGCTGGCCAACATGTAGTGTTATATGGAGAAAGCCAATGGAATAACTGGTATGCCCTCATCTTTTTTAACAAATAAGATATATACGTTAGTACATGCCCTGAGAAAAGGCTGGGGAAATAGGCATCACATTTGACAGCCTTTATCTCTAGGGCGGTATCTTGAAAGTGGGCTGTATGTGCCTGGGGAAGGGATCAAGATGATCCATTAGAGAGAAAAGTATTAAAACCTTTTTATGTATTTCTCTTTATCTCATCTTTTAAAATTTCTGTTGTTCCACGTGTACATTTTATAACACACATAATTTTGTAGTGTAGCACATGTTTGTAATTTATAAATAAATACACATTTATTGCGGGTATGTGTGCGAGCTTGTTTGACTAATGGCCTGTGCAATCACAGTAGTTTGGAGACCACTGCCGTAGGTCATAGGATATCAGGGGCCCCTACTTTCTCTGTCACATATTTCTTTTCTCACTTGAATTCTTTTCAAAGAGCATGTATGTGTTAACTTCTATAGCCATAAATGCATATTAAAGTATTATTCAAAATACATAGACATAGGCTGCTCTCAAAAACCTTCCTCTGCCTTCTGGGCTTCATCCAGCCATGCCGCCCTGGCTAAGAGAATGGCCCACCCTCTCCACTCCTCCCCTCCAGATGAAGCCAGGGAGGAGTTCCTGGACCTGCTTGACGTGCTGCTGCCCCACGCACAGACGTACGTTTCCCGGCTGGTAAGGATGGAGGCCTTCCACCTCAGCCTGTCCCAGAGCGTGGTTCTGCGCCATCACTGGATCCTCCCCTTCGTGCAGGCTCTGAAAGACCGCGTGGCCTCCTTCCAGAGGTGAGTGCCCAGTGCTTCTCTCTGCCCCTCATCTCCCTCCCCTTCAAGGCTCCTCTTCCTGTCCTGAGCTCTTGTGGGGATGGACCTGTGGGATGCATCACCCCTTCAAGCAGGCAAACCTAAAGGTTAGCACACCGAACATCTCCCAGAGCCGCCTGCTGTGCGCTTCCTCCCATGTGCCCTTGGGCGTGCCGCGTAAGCTCCGGAAGCCTCCGAGCCTTGCCTGTGTGCGGGTCAGGGGAGTGGTGGTGGCTGCCTCAGAGGGGACTTGTGAGAGTGAATGAGATCCGGGTACCCTCAACGTGGCACTTGGCGAACGATCAGAGCTCACCCCCACTCTGGTTTTATCTGCCAGCCTAGGCTTTTTTTCCCTTGACTATTTCATACCTCTTCTTTCTACTAGAAATGCCTCTCCTTCTAGACTTGGCCAGATCAAAGCACTGCTCCTTCACTGAGGCTGTCCCAATTGGTATCTCCTCCAGAATTCCTCAGTCCCAGGGACCCTGCTGTCCTGTGCTCGTCTACACCCCAGTGCTCGTTCCACTCATCCTCATGTCCATATTCGGTCATCCCCATGTCCCATCTCCCGCTTGGAGCCCAAGTTCCTGCAGGCCAGGAATGCGGCCGCTCTCTGAATTACCCCACAGCTTTTTTCCAGGTGCTTTGCTTACTATAGGCATCAAATGGATGTTTGTTGAATGACTGAGCAGGAGAGAGAGAGCCCAGAAATCCTCCTCTGGATCCTCTGAGTGTTGGTTCTAGTAGGAGCCTAAGAAGCCATCCAGGTGGTGGTTTTCTCCTCCTGGTCTTATCTGCAGAGTCCTTTCTTCTAATGAGGTGTCACACAGATCCCTGATGTGTAGCTGCGTAAGAGAGAGAAAAACAGAAGTCTTTTAGCCAAAGTCCCACCCTCGCAGTTCAGGAGGCCCGAGGCCCAGGAATTCCATAGAACTACTCTGTGCCATTGGAGGACTGCCCATTTCGTGTAGCCCCTACTCAGGGCCAGAGGAGGAAGGGATTTGCTCCAATTCAGTCAGTTAGCCAGAGACTCAGGACTAAAACTCATCTCTCCACCTAATCCAGCCCCCATCCCTCTTTTTATTGAGTCATATGTATGTTACTCAGGACCCTCTTGATCGCAGGTGCCAGAAATCCAACCAAAAGTGGCTTAAACAGGGGGAATTTATAGGCTGGTGTAACTAAAATGTTTAGAGGTAGCACTGGCTTCATACATGGGACCGGGAGATGTCAGATGGCACCAAGTCCTTTCCCCTTCTACATGAGAATGCTTCAGTTATCCTGCTTCTAGCTGTGTCCCTGGATAAAGGTGGAATGCCAGCTGTGTTCTCGGGCCACGTCACTTATGGTAAAAATGACTTATTAGCACGTCGTGTCTGGGCTGGGAAGACTGTGAGTGAACTAAGCCCCTCCTGGGAAACCATGGCTTGGGCCTCCCTGCATGCAGTGGTTCTCTACCTGGGCAAGTCCCTTGCTGGGACCTCTGGAAACTTTGCGCAAGGGCTATTACAAGAGATATTGCTCCCCGGGGTGGGTGGGGTGGGTGGATATAGCTTGTTCTCTTGCTCATTTAGGGAACAGCCCCTGGACCACTGGGTTGGCCCTCCCTGGTGCTGCCCTGCTGGTGCAGTGTTTCCTAGCCTGTGTCCTGAAGGAAGCTGGGCCGGGTGGCCTCTTCAGGTTTGACTGGTTGAGCCTAAGATGACCAAGAGTGGGTAGTGCACCTTTGATTCTATGGCTGTGACTGAGGGAATGCTATGCTCTGATTGTCCAGGCCTTTCAAGTACACACCCCTGGGTGGGGGCACGTTGACCACTCTACCAGCACAAAATGGGAGAGCAGTCCTCCTATATAATATCACCAGGAGAAAGGGCGTTGGTTGATGTATTAGTCAGGGTTCTCCAGAGAAACAGAATCAATAAGATGTATACAGATACACATAAGAGGAGATATGTTATAGGTATTGGCTTATGTGGTTATGGAGGCCAAGAAGTCCACTATCTGCCATCTGCAAGGAGAGAACCAGGAAAGCCGGTGGTGTAATTCAATTTGATTCCAAAGTCCTAAAAATTAGGGGGCTGATGGTGTAAGTCCTGGTGTGAGCCTGAAAGCCTGAGTACCAGCAGCGCCAGTGTTGGAGGGCAGGAGAAGATGGACGTCTCAGCTCAAGCAGAGAGGGGGAGTTTGTCCTTCCTCTGCCTTTTTGTTCTATTCATGCCCTCAACAGATTGGATGATGCCCACCCGCCCACATTGGGGAGGGCCGTTTGCTTTACTCAGTTCACCAATTCAAATGCTAATCTTTCCAGAAACACCCTCACAGGCAAACCCAAAGATGTTTTACCAACTATCTGGGCATCCCTTAGCCCAGTCAAGTTGACCCATAAAATTAACCGTCTCAAGTCCACCCCTTATCAACTTGACACTTATATGCCTCTTCTTAAATCATACTTAATCTCTAAATTAAGACCACAACAAGGTCATAATTCTGCCTAACATGATACAACATCCAGTGTACATCTGAAAATGCATTAATCCCCTCCCCAGAAGAGGAGGTAATCTTCTTGAGCGATACTTTTTACTCTTCTAAAAGCCCATAACTTGAATACTATGATGTAAAATTAACAATACTTGAATACTAGAATAAAGTCACTACATCTTAGGTTACATGATAAGGGAATAAGAGAAAAAAACAAAGATATTTGCTCAACATATGTACAGGCAAACCTTGTTTTATCGTGCTTCACATATACTGCATTTTTAACAAACTGAAGGTTTGTGGCAACTCTGCATTGAGCAAATCTGTCAGTGCCATTTTTCCAACAACAGTTGCTCACTTCGTGTCTGTCACATTTTGGTCATTCTTGCAATATTTCAAGCTTTTTCATTATTGTTATATTTGTTGTAGTGATCTGTGATCAGTGATCTTTGATGTTACTATTGTAATTGTTTTGGGGCGCCAGGAGCCACGCCCATATAAGAGGGCAAACTTAATTGATAAATGTGTGTGTTCTGACTGCTCCACCAACCTCCCATTCCCCCACATCTCTCTCCCTCCCCTTGGGCCTCCCTATTCCCTGAGATACAACAGTGTTGAAATTAATAACCTTACCGCGGCCACTAAGTGTTCAGGTGAAAGAAAGAGTCACACATCTCTCACTTTAAGTCAAAAGCCAAAAATGATTAAGCCTAGTGAGGAAAGGCATGTCAAAAGCAGAGGTAGGCTGAAAGCTGCTAGGTCTCTTGTCCCAGTTAGCCAGGTTGTGAATGCAAAGGAAAAGTTCTTGAACAAAATTGAAAGTGCTACTCCAGTAAACATAAGGATGATAAGAAAGCGTTTTGCTGGTTTGGGGAAAGTTTTAGTGGTCTGGATAGATGATCAAACCAGCCACAACATTCCCTTAGGGCAAAGCCTAATTCAGAGCAAGGCCCTAACCCTCTTCAGTTCTCTGAAGGCTGAGAGAAGTGAGGAAGCTACAGAAGAAAAGTTTGAAGCCAGCAGAGGTTGGTTCATGAAGTATAAGGAAAGAAGCCATTTCTGTAACATAAAAGTGTGAGGTGAAGCAGCAAGTGCTGATGTAGATGCTGCAGCAACTTATCCAGAAGATCTAGCTGAGATAATTCATGAAGGTGGCTACACTAAACAACTGATTTTCAATATATGAAACAGCCTTCTATTGGAAGAAGATGCCATCTAGGACTTTCATAGCCAGAGAGGAGTCAGTGTCTGGCTTCACAGCTTCAAAGGACAGGCTGACTCTCTCCTTAGGGGCTAATACAGCTGGTGACTTTAAATTGAAGCCAATGGTCATTAGCTATTTCAAAAATCCTAGGGCCCTTAAGAATTATGTTAGGTCTACTCTGTTTGTGCTCTATAAATGGAACAACAAAGCCTGGATGACAGCACATCTGTTGACAGCATGGTTTACTGACTATTTTAAGCCCACTGTTGAGACCTACTGCTTAGAAAAAAAAAGATTCTTTTCAAAATATTACTGCTCATTGACAATGCACCTGGTAACCCAAGAGCTCTGATGGAGATGTACAATGGGATCAATGTTGTTTTCATGCTGCTAACACAACATCAGTTCTGCAGCCCACGGATCAAGGAGTAGTTTCAACTTTCAAGTCTTATTATTTATAAGTCTTATTATTTAAGAAATACATTTCATCAGGCTGTAGCTGCCATAGATAGTGATTCCTCTGATGGATCTGGGCAAAGTCATTTGAAAACCTTCTGGAAAGGATTCACCATTCTAGATGCCATTAAGAACATTTGTGATTCATGGGAAGAGGTCAAAATATCAACATACACAGGAGTTTGGAAGAAGTTGATTCCAACCCTCGTGGATGACTTTGAAGGGCTCAAGACTTCAGTGGAGGAAGTAACTGCAGATGTGATGGAAACAGCAAGAGAGCTAGAATTAGAAGTGAAGACTGAAGATGTGACTGAATTGCTGCCATCTCATGATAGAAGTTTAACGGATGAGGAGTTGCTTCTTATGGATGAGCAAAAGAGTGACTTCTTGAGATGGAATCTACTCCTGGTAAAGATGTTGTGAAGATTGTTGAAATGACAACAAAAGATTTAGAATGTTCCATAAACTTAGTTGATAAAGCAGTGGCAGGGTTTGAGAGGATTGACTCCAATTTTGAAAGAAGTTCTGTGGGTAAAATGCTATCAAACAGCATTGCATTGCATGCTACAGAGAAATTATTCATAAAAGGAAGAATTGATCGATGCGGCAAACTTCATCGTTGGCCTTATTGTCGTCTCATTTTAAGAAATTGCCATCACCACCCAGTCTTCAGCAACCACCGCCTTGATCAGTCAGCAGCCACCTACATCGAGGCAAGACCCTCCACCGGCAAAGAGATTATGACTCACTGATGATGGTTAGCATTTTTTAGCAATAAAGTATTTTAAAAATAAGGTATGTACATTGTTTCTTTAGACACAATGCCTTTGTTTAATAGACTACAGTGTAGTATAAACGTAACTTTTATATGCACTGGGAAGCCAGAAAATTGTGTGACTCACTTTATTGTGGGGTTCTGCATCCAAACCCGCAATGTCCCTGAGGTATCCTGTATATATACTCGCAGACGTATTCATAACAAAATAAGGAGGAAATACTCATGACGATTATAGTCCTCATTTTTGTAACTGGTCACATGGTCATAGCTGATATTTACAACTACCTTCCACTACCTAGCTCTCTGTTCCCTTTGCCTTCAGCAAGCACCTCAGATGGTTGTGGTTCTTTACCTGGGGTAGTGACCCAAACCTTCATTCCCTAAGGGTCTGGGCCATTACTAATCCTGCCTGGATTAGGTTGTTGTAGTTTTCCATTGGCCTGAAATCAGTAGGCATGGTAATACTGAAAGATGCCCTAACAGATCTCCTGTATTCCAGATATCCTCTTCCATATCTCCATTGTGGAATAGTAGTCCAATTGCCCCTCGGTAGTCAGGATCAATGACCCCAGCCAACACTGCAACTCTTTTGTCTGTTGATTCAAAGGTACAGGAGCCCAGAGTGGCAAGGTGGCAAGTCTCAACTTCCAGTTCAGTGGAAGCACTGTGTCTCCTGGTGGAAGCATTCCTCCCTCGGAACTAAGACCTCTGGGCTAGCAGAGCATGAAGTTGTGGGAACAGGAAGCAAACATTTTGCTAATGCATCACTAGGGCAATGGTGAGTGGTACCACTCCCATTTCTACCCCTTGATTCCTGGCCCCGTGAATCCTGGCTACAAGAGAAACAGCACCATATGTGGCTGCTGATTCAGAGCAGATACAGATATTGTGGGTTCTGTTCCAGAATAAAATAGAGTGAATGACACGAAGTTTTTGGTTTCCCAATGCATATAAAAGTTATGTCTATAAAGTGTGCAATAGCATTATGTTTAAAAAAAAAGGTACATACCTTATTTCAAAAATACTTTATCCTTCATCTCAAAGGGGATATCTTGATATGCCCCACACCATTGGACCTCTAGACATTTCACTGAGGTAGAAGGCCCTGAATTTTAGTTGGATTTATTTCCCACCCTCTGACACACAAATGTCTTAGCAGTAAGTCTAGAGTAGTTGCCACTTCCTGCTCATTAGGTCCAGTCAACATAATGTCATCAGTGTACTGGAGCAGTGTGATATCTAGTGGAAGGGAAAGGTGAGCAAACCCTCTACAGTAAATTAGGACGTAGGGCTGGAGGATGCTGTAGCCCTGAGGTAGGACAGTGAAGGTGCATTGCTGGCCTGAAAGTAAACTGCTTCTGGTCCTTATGGACAGGGATGGAGGGAAGTGTATTTGCCAAATCAATAGCTGCAAACCAGGAACCAGGGGATGTGTTAATTTGCTCAAGTACTGAAACCACATCTGGAAGAGCAGCTGCAATTGGAGCCACCACCTCCAGTCATCAGTTTATGATCATCCACTGTCATCCTCCACGATCCATCTGTCTTCTGCACAGACAGAATGGGAGTTGAATGGAGATGTGGGAGTCACCACCCCTGCATCTCTCAAGTCCTTGATGGTGGCACTGATCTCTGCAGTCCCTCCAGGGATGCGGTATTGCTCTTCATTTACCATTTTTCTAGGTAGAGGCAGCCCTAATAGCTTGCACTTGGCCTTTCCCACCGTAATAGCCCTCACTCCACAGGTGAGAGAATCAGTGTGGGGATGGATTCTGCCCATTGCTGAGTATGTCTCTTCCAATTATACATTCTGGAACTGCAGAAATAACCACAGGATGGGTTTGGGGACCCACTGGGCCCACTGTGAGATGGACTTGAGCTACAACTCCATTGATCACCTGACCTCCATTAACCCCTACTCCGAGTGATGAGCCACAGTGACATTTTGGGTCTCCAGGAATTCGTGTCATTTCAGAGCCAATGTCCAGTAGTTCCCGAAAGGCTGGTTATTTCCTTTTCCCCAGTGCGCAGTTATCCTGGTAAAATGGCATAGGTCCCTTTGGGGAAGGCTGGGAGAAAGATTAACAGTATAAATTTGTAGTAGTGTACCAGGGTCCTTCCTCAAGGGGACCCGACCTCCCCTTCATTCAAGCGGCTCTGGGTCTGTGAACTGGCTCCATTCTGGGAATTGAGGGGCCATGACTCTGCCTTTATGATTCAAGTTAGACTTTGGCTCACTTGGCCTAGAACTTTTCTGCTTATACAGATGAAGGAAGAATTTAGTAGGCTTCCTATCTATGTCACTTCTAGAAACAGCCAACGCCCTATGTCTGCACAAGTCAGACTATTCTGATTGCTGCTTCGACTCTGCTGTCCTTTACGGTAACTACACCCACCTTGCGGACCAGGTATTTCCAGTTCACTCACTGTGGGCCACCTTTTGGTCCATGTTTCAGCCATCTAACCAAACAGACCCCTTTCCAACTCCCGCAGCTGCAGCATTACACGCCGAATCTCTGCTTAGCAAGCCCATATCCGTAAGTTCAGCCTGATCCCACTTTTGATCCTTCCGTCATTACCCCACCTCTTTTTTTTTTTTTTTTTAATATTCACTTATTTTTATTTTTGGCTGTGTCGGGTCTTAGTCGCGGCATGCAGGATCTTTCATTGTGGCACACGGGCTTCTCTCTAGTTGTGGTGTGCAGGTTCAGTAGCCCCGCGGCATGTGGGATCCTAGTTTCCCGACCAGGGATTGAACCCGCGTCCCCTGCGTTGGAAGGCGGATTCTTTTTTTATTGTTTTTAATAAATTTATTTATTTATTTATTGGAGGCGTTGGGTTTTTGTTGAGGTGCACAGGCTTCTCATTGCAGTGGCTTCTCGTTGCGGAGCGTGGGCTCTAGGTGCGCGGGCTTCAGTAGTTGTGGCACACAGGCTCAGTAGTTGTGGCTCACGGGCTCTAGAGTGCAGGCTCAGTAGTTGTGGCGCATGGGCTTAGTTGCTCTGCGGTATGTGGGATCTTCCCAGACCAGGGCTCGAACCCGAGTCCCCTGCATTGGCAGGCAGATTCTTAACCACTGCGCCACCAGGGAAGTCCCGGAAGGCGGATTCTTAACTACTGGACCACCAGGAAAGTCCCACCCTACACCTTTAATATCCATTCCCACACACGTTCCCTGGATTTCTGCTTGTATATATTAGGAAACTCAAATAGTTCTGGAGTGTAGCACATCTCCTCATGGGCCACACATCGTACCTCACCTTTAGGGGGTCTGCTGGGACTTGAGTCTAGTTACAGGTCTAGAAGCAAAGAGGGGTGTTGGAGGTGGGTCCTGAGGGGACTCAGCATTTTCTTGGCATCTGCCTCAGGGGAGGCCATTACCATTTCCTCAGGCAATGCAGGGTTAATCCCCTCAGATAGAGGTGGGAAGGTCCATAACACCAGTGGGGGGAGGACCCTTCCACTGCGTCCAAGAAGACTCATCAGAATTTAAGGGCCCGGGCTTCCCTGGTGGTGCAGTGGTTAAGAATCCGCCTGCCAATGCAGGGGACACGGGTTCGAGCCCTGGTCCGGGAAGATCCCACATGCCGCAGAGCAACTAAGCCTGTGTGCCACGACTTCTGAGCCTGTGCTCTAGAGCCCGCGAGCCACAACTACTGAGCCCGCGAGCCACAACTACTGAAGCCCGCGCACCTAGAGCCCATGCTCCGCAACAGGAGAGGCCACCGCAATGAGAAGCCCGCGCACCGCAAGGAAGAGTAGCCCCCGCTCGCCGCAACTAGAGAAAGCCTGCGCGCAGCAACGAAGACCCAACACAGCCAAAAATAAAATAAATAAGTTAAAAAAAAAAAAAGAATTTAAGGGCTCAATACGCCCAGCTTCATCAGAGTTTCCCACAAGTCCCCATGCTTTCCCAATCAGTGCCCTCACTTTAACTGTAAAATCCTGCTTGTTCGAGGAGTTCAACTTGTGTTATAATTCAGCAAATGGCAGGATAAGGTTCCGGGTTTGATTTTCAGCAATTTCAGCCCTGCAGCTACAGGGAATCAAGGTCTCCTTTAGGGCACACCGAGAAGCTCTTAGGTCCTTTATGCTTGAGTTGGGAATTCAATACCCTGAGCTCATCTTTTTATTTTACCACTTTGTCCAGCAACATTAGGAGCAACCAACCAACATCATTATATTCCTTAGTTTTCCGAAAATGTTCGCAAGTATCGTATAGGGTCACTTAGCTCCTTGCTTCTAATAAATGGCTGATGAGGGGTATCAAGGAAGACATTTTCACATCTCTATAAACAGTTCGTGCGTGGACTCTCAGTGCTCTCTTTACTACTGGAGATAGAGTCATTAGCGTCTTTGAATCTAATCAGATTAGAAAGCGAATTCCAGGAACCCCAGAACCAATTCAGAAAACTCATCCTTAAAATTCTGTTCCTCTAGAACCATTCTCAGTGCCAAAATCTGTATTAGGGTTCCCCAGAAAAACAGAACCAATAGGATAGAGAGAGAAATAGAGATATGAGGAAATGCATTGTAGGAATTGGTTCACGCAGTTATGAAGGTCAGGTCCCAAATCTGCCAACAGCAGGCTGGGGAACCAGGAAAGCCAGTGGTGTCATTCAGCATGAGTCCAAAGGCCTGAGCACCAGGGAGGGGTGGGGGCACTGGTGGCATAATGACTGATATGAGCCTGAAAGCCTAAGAACCAAGGACCCCAACGTCCAAGGGCAGGAGAAGCTGGAAGTCTCCGTTCCAGCAGAGAGAGCATGCATTTGCCCTTCCTCTGCCTTTTTGTTCTATTCTGAAAAGTTGGATGATGCCCACCCACACTGGAGAGGGCAGTTTGCTCTACTCAGTTCACCAATTCAAATGCTAATCTTTCTGGAAACACCCTCACAGACACCCCAGAAATAATGTTTTACCAGCTATCTGGGCAACCCTTAGTCCAGTCAAGTCAATGCATAAAATTACCCTTTATAGTTGGGTGCAAACACCCCATGTCCACTCCAGGACATTCGGCAGGTGCTCTACACTTAACCAAGCTCCTGCTGGTTCTATCACCCCTTACATTTTCCCCAGAAGGGATGCACTAGGAGGCTGAAGGCTGACAGGAAAGCCAAAAGTGAACTGACTTCGTGCCCTTGGACAGGTGGTGAGATTCTAACCGGCAAGCTGGGTTGTTGTGTTCCCTCGGATGAGGGTGAGAGCTTGGCCTGGAGCCTGTAAAATGAGTGTTTCCTATAATGGGATTTGCCAAGTTGGTCCAGGAAGGGCAGGAAGCCAGTTTGTCCCTCTGAGATCACCTAGTGTCCCAGAGAACACAGGCGGAACCAGCCAGAGTCAGAGCACTTACCTGGCTGAACTTGATGGTCCCTGTGTAACTGATCTGAGAGGTGGGTGACTGGGTATTTCTGCCCCGATCTCACACCAACAGAGACCCCTCACTAAAGCATCAGGTGACAGCAAGGGCTCTGGAATCAGGCAGATTGAAGTTCAAACTGTGACTCACCAAATTCAGCCTCACCAAGCTTCAGTTTCTGTGTCTGTAAAATGGGTGCCATTATAGCACCTGCCTCACAGAGTTGTATGAGGATCCCCAAGCTCAGCCCAGGCACACGGAAATGTTCTTGTTGTTGCTTAGACTGGATCAGAATTGTCTTTTCTTAACCTGGAAAGAAAAAAACTGGCTCTTAAGTGATCTACTATCACTGACCTGATGACTTTCTCAGTTCCCATCAGTAAAGCTGAGGTAGTCTCAAATCGCTTATTGGAATCAACTGCTGTTAATAAAGTAAAATTTTTGCTAGCATCTGCGTGAAGCTATGTGTTACCTGGACTGGGTGATTATTTAAGGTCTTGCCCAGCTCTAATATTTTAGGGTTCAGCTTACCACCTGTATAATAGGGTGACAATACTAAATGTGAAATGAGTTAACTGTATTTTCAAAGTGATGTTTTTTAATATACACTATTTTCTCTGATTTTTTTCCTTATTATTCTTCCTGAAATGTGGTCCTTCTCCTAAATTTCAGATTCTGCTTTACTGCCGACCGGGTAAAGATTTACACCAATCAAGAGAAGACCAGGTGGGTCTCCCCACTCTGCCCCCAGTTGTTTCCAGAAGAGGATTCTTTGGAGTAAAGACTTGAGGGGGCCTTGTCTCTCTCAGTTTTTTGTGTGTTTGTGTTTTAACCGGCCCTATGACTACAAAGGCAGCTGTTCCCAAATCTGAACCTTTCATTAAGAAAAATAACTCAGGGAGCATGGGAGGAGGAGCAGAGGTAGAGAACAACACCTTGGTTTAGTGGGAAAAGCCTGAGACTCAAAGAAAACCTGGGTGCCTGCCCAGCTCTGTCTGCAATTTAACGTTGAGCTCATACCTTCAACCTCTGTGACCTGCCATTTCCAAGCTGTCACATCATCCATCACATCCTGTCACATTTCCGAGCATCCATCATTGGGCAGTTGTGAAACTCAGATGAACAAAACAAGTTTTATAAAAGCATTCAAGGATGAGATGAACATAAGAAGAAACTGTTGTTATCAAGGCTTCAAAGCAAGCCTCCCTGTCAGATCCACTCACTGGATCTGAGCTGCCTTCTGCTCTCAGCACCTCTAAGAAGAGGACTCATTTGCTCATTCATTCTATGCTGCACAAATTTGTTAAACACCGCCTGGTGCCAGGCACTTGCTGTACACTACAGATCAGCAGTGAAAAGGTCGGCATAGTCCCTGCTCTGTGGGATCTCACATTCTGCAGGGGAGACAGACAATAAACAAGGAAATGAGATCGTTAATAACTATCGCGTGAAACGATAGTCTGGAGCAAGTGGCCAAGGAGGGCGCTAGCAAGGTGGCATTTGCTGGTGACATGAGGACAAGAAGGAATCAGCCTTGGGAAGAGCTGCCCCAAGAGCCTCCAAGCAGAGGACACAGCCAAGGAGGTGACTCTGAGGAGGAAAGAGCCTGGCATGTTGGAGGAGGCCAGTGAAGTAGAACTTGGGGAGCACATGGGAGAGTGTGAGGAGATGAGTCAGGCAGGGTTAACTCCTGCAGGGCCTTCGAGGTCAAGGTCAGGAGTTTGGATTTTCAGTGTCACGGAAGCCATTGGTGGGATCTAAGCAGAGATGTGATCCAATTTACGTTTGTAAACATCAGTCCGGCCCTATCGTGTCTGTGTCTGTGGCTCCTGAGTGGAGAAAAGATACAAAAGAGAGAGGTTGGATGCAGGGAGAGCAGACAGGAGACAGGTGAGGTGCCAGTGGTGGCCTGGCTTAGGGCGATGGCAGTGGAAGAGCCAAGAAGCAGACACATTCCCGATATACTGGAGGTAGAATCAACTGGAATTACCAGTGGGTTGGATCTGTGCACAGTAAGGGGAAGAATCAAAGTAGATTCCTGGGTTTGAGGTTTGAACAGCTAGGTAAATATAGATAAATGGCCCCATTGTCCGTGATGGGAAACACCTGTGGGAGGAAGATCAGAAGTTCTGCTTTGTACCTGGTGGATTTTGCCGCCTATGAGACCCCCGGGTGGAAGAGTCGCATACACAATTGGGTATACAGGAGAGGTGCCAGCCGGAGATAGAAATGTGGGAGCCATCGGGCTGTGTGATACTGAAAGCAGGGCTGGGTGAGATCAGCCTGCTGGGGAGGGCAGGCGGAGCCGGCTCTGCAGCCCCTGACCATTTAGAGGCTGGAAAGAAGAGAGGGCGGCAGAGGAGACTGAACAGGAGGCCAGAGGTGGGGTCACACCAGGACGGTGTGATGGGTGGTCTCTTGGAAGCCAAGAGAAAAAAGGGCTTCAGGGAGGGAGGAGTCAGCTGTGTCAGATCCTGCGGAGCGGCCAAGGTGAGGGCAGAGAAGTATCCGAGTTCAGGAACACAGAGGTGGTTGGCAGCTTTGACGGGAGCGGTTCCTGGCCGAGTGGACTGAAGATGGGCGGGGAGGCGTGAGAGACAGCCGAGGGAGACAAATCATCGGAACGCAAGTTTTACCGGGAATGGGATGGGGGCTGGCTGAGGGTGTGGGTTCAAGAGAGGGGTTTTAGAGATGAGAGGGTGCGGACGGGAGGGAGCCGGTGCCAGAGAGGGAAGCCCTGGAGAAAGAGTCCGACATGGGAACGATGCCCGCGAGCCTGGGCGCCGCAGCCTGGGGGTCCGTAGACTTGGCAGCGGCGGATGAAGACAGCCCTGCTAGGGTTCTTGGGCCCTGGGGAAGGAGGGGAAATGTGCGATTAGAGACAGGGAAGGATGGAGAGCCAGCTCGGAGAGCGGGGAAGCGAACTGAACTCACGGCCCAGACCTCCCTCCCGGCCTTCCTCTGTCGCAACTTCTGCCCCCTCGCGGATGGTTTCTGTTCTCAGAGGCTGCGTCTCATGCCCGTGTGGTCTCCACCTGTGTCTCCCCCCAGGACCTTTGTTGGACTCGAGGTCACCTCGGGACACACCCAGTTCCTGGACCTGGTTTCCGAGGTGGACAGGGTCATGGAGGAGTTTGACCTCACCACTTTCTACCAGGTAATCAGCAGCGTCTTTTTCTCTCCACTGACCCATCTCTAATAGGAATAAAATCAGCCTTAAAGAAACCCTTGTTAGAGGCAAACCGAAGAGCCCTCCAGAACTTGCCCGTGGGAAGTGTCCATTCGGCCAGCCCTCAGAGGACACACAACCCTGGGGAGTTGAGGGTCTGAGGTGTAGTCGGATGCAGCCCAGCGGAAGTCCAACATTTCTTACAAATCTTCTGTTATCTCTTCAATATGCATGAGATCTATGTCTTCTACTCTATAATGTATCCATGTTTATTTTTATATTTTTAGGAAGTAGTTTTCCCCAATACTTTTTAGTCACGTTGACACTCCAGGTAGAGTTGCAGCTTCGCATACCTTCCTGTGCCTTGCCCCGTGCCCTCCAGGGGAACTTGAACTCCAAGTCGAATATCAAGGCTTTAAAGGGCCAGTAATTTTGCTTGATATATTCTTTTAAAATCATGCTGAGAGATATAAGGATGAATTTGATTGGAGATAATTTATAGTTTTATAATTTTAGACATTTTGGTTTTTGTTCATCTTAAAAAGTATGTCATCTCTTGAAATGTTTTTGATCAGAAAACATTAAATCTGGGACATGTGTTCTCTTCCACATCCCAGAGGTAATGATTCTCTATGATATGTAAAGGAGAGCCTCTGAGAACAGGACTGTCTTAGCTCAGGCTGCCATAACCAGATACCATAGACTGGATGACTTACACAATAGAAATTTACTTTCTCGGGCTTCCCTGGTGGTGCAGTGGTTAAGAACCCACCTGCCAATGCAGGGGACACGGGTTCAAGCCCTGGTCCGGTGAGATCCCACATGCCACGGAGCAACAAAGCCCGAGCACCACAGCCATTGAAGCCCACGCACTTAGAGCCTGTGCTCCGCAACAAGAGAAGCCACCGTGATGAGAAGCCCGCGCACTGCAACGAAGAGTAGCCCCCGCTTGCTGCAACTAGAGAAAGCCCACGCACAGCAACAAAGACCCAATGCAACCGAAAATAATTAATTAATTAATTTTAAAAAGAGAAAAGAAAAAAAAAGAAATTTACTTTCTCACAGTTCTGGAGGCTAGACGTCCAAAACCAAGGTGCCATCACGGTCAGTTTCTGTTGAGGCCTCTCTTCCTGGCTTGTAGATGGCCATCTTCTCACTGTGTCCTCACGTGATGGAAAGAGAGAGGAAGCAGCTCTCTGCCATCTCTTATGTGGGCACTAATCCCATCATGAGGGCCCCACCTTTAGGACCTCATCTAAACCTAATTACCTCCCAAAGGCCCCTTCTCCAAATACCATCACACTGGGGGTTAAGGCTTCAATATATGAATTTGGGGGACACAGTTCAGTCCATAGCAGGGACCAACCCACGGCTATTTTATCTGTCTGTGGAGGGTGCTTGGGATCAACACTGAGGATCTAGTGTCCCATGAATCAGGTCAGGGATGCAGCAGGGATACCGTGACAACTCTGTCACAGAGTTGCTGTGATGTCTGAGCCTACCATGACATCCAGGTGACCGCCTGTCTCCCCGCCGTTCCTCTGCAGGACCCCTCATTCCACATCAGTCTGGCCTGGTGCGTGGGTGATGCACGTCTCCAGCTGGAAGGGCAGTGCCTGCGGGAACTACAGGTGAATTCCCAGGGCAGGAGCATGGAAGGTGCTGAACTCCAGAAGCTGGGGGGTGGAGGGGAGCTGACAGGCGCTGAGGATTAGGCGTGCAAACCTGAATCCTGGCATAGGAAATACCTGGTATAGCCGGAGACCCCAGCACCTTACCCTGCTCCTCACAGTGCGGTCCCAGACCACCTGGGAACTTATTAGCAACACTCACTCCCAAGCCCCAATCCAGATCTAAGAAATCAGAATTTAACAAGATCTCTAGGGATTTGTGCGCACGTTAAAATTTGAGAAGCCCTGCCCTAGAACACTAATCTGAGAGGACGCTGCGGGCCTCCCCTGAAGTCCTAGACCCTCACCCAGAGGTCAAAGGCTCAGGTGCTCCCAGGGGCCTGGCAGGTGCTGGAAATGAGTGAAACGCACCAGGTCTAAAGAACGTCCACCCTCACAGCCTTTCTCGTATTGTGATAAGTAGGGGATATCGTTCACTTTCCCGTCAGTGCCCTCAGAGGAGCCGGTACTCACCCCTGGTGCAGGCAGTTGCCATGCAGGAATGTGGACCTCGTGTTGCAAGCACTTCTGTTTTTCAAGAGAAGCGAGAAATCTTAATTTTTGTGGGTAATCCCTCTATTTTCAAATGTTGGCAACCAATGTATTTTTTAAGAAAACATTTTGCGAGCCAAACAACACATGTGCAGACGGGACACAGCCTGTGGGCCATCATCAAGTAGCCACATCTGCTCTTGGTCTAATCATTCTGGAGGCAGCAAGGAGCTCCGGTCTCGGGCTCCAGTAGACCCAGGTCCCAAGCCTGGTTTTATTGGATTCTGTGGTCCAGGGCTCTGAGCATCCATTTCCTTATCTGCAAAGTTGGGATGATAGGACTAACCTCACAAGACTGCAGAGCTGATTAGACAAGGTAACCTGGAGAGCCTGGCGCCTGCGTGGCCCTCAGCCTGCCCTGAGCAGGCCTAACCTCTGAAGGATTTCAGTAGGCTGGCTTTGTTTGCAGTGCCCTCTGGGTCCCTGATTCCCCTTAATGTGACGGTGCTCTCCTGGTTTAAGGAAATCGTGGGTGAGTTTGAAGACTCCGAGATGTTGCTGCGTGCGCACGCCGAGCAGATCCGCTGCAAGTCTGGGAACAAATTCTTCTCGATGCCTCTGAAGTGAGCACCAGAGGCCCTTGTTGTCTTGGGCCCCTCCCTCTGCAGCCAGGCAGAGATGGAGGAACCCACTCGGACTGATGGGGATGCTGCCAGCCCCGCCACTGGGAGGCCCGGCCAAAGGTGCAGTCGCTCCTGGTCCTCCCCGGGAGCTGGTTCTCTTTTGGCCCTTTTGGGTTGCAGGTTGGGTGCTGCTGCGTTGCGATCATTCCCAGAAATCACCAGTAGAGGGCAGCCAGGGCTTCCTAGTTCTAGGTCTGTGGTGGTTATGCCAAAAACAAGACACAACAAAAGATGGGGGGTCACCTGGTGAGCCCACCCAGACTCAGCCTGAATCCCCACTGTAGTCCCTCCAACAAATGGCCGCTTCCCCACAGCCCCGTGAGCTGTCTGCATTTTGATGCCATTGGCCCCAGAGGAGGAGTTTTGTAAGCCATCATGCCCTGGCTCATCTCTGCTCAAGCCTGACATAGCGTGCTTCCACGGGCCTGTCATCCTCCCTCCTTGACACGGTGTCGCTTTTATTTATTTGTTTTTAGTCTCACCCCCTCCTATGCCAGCGGAGGCCATTTCAGGGCCAAGGCCCAGGGTGCTAATTTGTGGTTTAGCATCAGTTTTCTCCATTCCTTCCTCCCACTCACCCCCAGCCAGGTGCCTGGGGAGACTTGAGCAGATGTTTCATCTTGGCCTGACTGGTGGCTTTAAGCCAGGCCTCCAACGCTCTGTGACCTCTGGCTTCCCATCAGCTTCCCAAAGAAGCAGAGAGGAGCCTTCACCAGGCAGAGTTCTCTTTCTGCTGCCTCCAGCTGCCTGCTGTGGCCTGCGGGCATCCCCAGGGGACGCCGAGGAAAGGCCAGGGGCTGCACAGAGGTTTTTGTTTTTCTTCGAGCCCTCACGGGAGCAAAGGACCAGTCCTCTCCAGTTGTCATCTGATTTCTAGTGATGGAGGAAGAGACACTTTGATGTTTTAGTTTTAAATTAGGTTCAGCAAATAAAACTTGCAATTCTTATTTTGGATTTTGTTTTGGACCACTTCTCTTCAACTAGGTGCAAAGATGACTTTCCTCTGCCCCCACCTTCCCCAGCCTGCTTCACAGTTTGGCGGTACTCTCGGCAGTCTCTGTTACAACGTGTAAGGTGGCCGGGAGAGGCCTTAACGATGCCTCAGTACAGGGTGGGGTCACCCGGCCTGCCAGGCCTGCTGGCCAGAGGGTCGCACACACCGCACCTAGACCAGGGCGTAAGCACAGACATTTAGACGCAATCCTGCTATGACACTTCTGAGTCCTTTCTAGGACCCTCTCAGCTGTTCCTCCCAAGAACCCCCTGAAAAGTAAACTGGGTTGGAATGATTATTCTGCTTTTCCAGAAAAGCTGGTTCCATGACTTGCCTTGGGTCACATGAGAAATCAGGTAAGGCCCTAACCTCAGTGCTGCCCTTTGCAGCCTGCCAGGCCTGCTCTCCCGTACTCCACCCCGGGCCCCCAAGGGAAAGATGTGGGGAAAGGGGGCCTGTGGCTCTGGCCCCCACTCTGCCTCCCGAGCGTCTGTGCTTCCTGAGGCCAGCTCCCAATCGCCATGCTGAAAGACCCAGGAAATCACATTCTGTGCCTTCTTCCCCAAGCCCTGTGCATTGAGCTGCTGACTCAACTAGGACTGGCCAGTCAGTTCTTCTGGCTTTTGAGGTCACACGGGCTGGAGAGGGAGAAGCCGGCCATCCTTCCTGGCAAATCTCCTGTGCAGCCAGCACTTACTGACACCTGCCCTGTGCCAGTCCCTGACCTGGGCAGTTGGGTGAATCAGACTCCTCCGGCCCTCTGGATACTCGCAATGATGCGGGGGGATGGTGGCAGCAGACAGGGTGCAGAGAAGAATCCCCATCCCCAAACTTCGCACTTCTCAGACTGGGAGATACAAGCAAAGCCACCCAGTTTCCTACAGGTTCCAGCCTCTGGATGGAGGCAAGCCTCCAACAAGGCAGGTTCTGTGGGCACAGACCACCTGATCTTCCTCAGCAGGGACATGGAGCCTCCACCTCGGGCACTCGCTCTTCTGGGAGGGGGGAGGGGGGCCCCATGTCATGTAGCATCACCATGAACAAACCCAGGAGGACAGACTGACCGGCCGGTCCCCTGGGGGAAGATGTGGCACGGATGGAATTAGAGTGCAGCGACTGTGAGAAATGGGCCAAGATCAATAGCCGGCTCTTCAAGAGAGAATGGAAGGTGGTGACAGAGGAAGGAAGCAGGAGATCCACCAAGCGGGGAGGGGCAGCAGGCGGCAGGGCTTGGCGGGCACCCAGACACTGAGAGTGCAGCTGGAGAGGGTGCGTTCATGGGCGCCGCGCTGACAGTGCAAGAGCAGCTGGGGCTCTTCCATAAGAGGAGATGTGCTCCGGAGACAGGAGGCAAGACCAGAGCAGGCTGGGGTCCACCCCTCGGCAGGCTGGCTCGGAATAAAGACACGCTCTCGAGGGGGATTTTATCACACCAGGGAGGGTGCAAGATCAACACATCTGGCCTCGGTGTCCTCAGATGTTCCCCGCAGGGCAGAGAAATCATCATCTCTCGGCCTGTTTGGCCCTTTTCCACCTGGCACTCTCCCTTCTCTCCACACGCCTCTCCAGACCACCCCAGCTTTGTTTCCAAGGAAGCGGGAAATTACCTCGGCTTGTTTGTTTATTCCCTGTCTTGGTACCAGAAGCCCAGGGGGCCCGCAGGGGGCGCCAGGGGTGGGGGTGGGGTCTCTGGGCCTGGCTCCAGCCCACAGTGCCTTTCCTTTCCTGAGCGAGGGATCTCAGTCTCTACCTGAGCCAGAATCTGCCTTTAACAGATGAGGAGGCGAACCCAAAGAAGGGAGATAACTTGCTCGAGATTGCCCAGTAAGTAAATTCGTGCTGGGCAGGAACCCCTGGTCTGGCTTCGGATCCAGAGCTGTTTGTATAACCTCTCACACCACAGCAGGGTCTCAGAATGAAACTGTGCTGTGAAATGAGGTGTCTGGGCTTTAATTCAAAAGACTCCAGGAAAAAAAGCGGGGAGGTTAGGGGCTAGATGAAAAGATAGAGGGGAGATGGGGGTGGTGTTTTAAAGCTGGGTGACTGAGAATAGATACATTCAGTTAGAGATACGTATATATAACTGAATCACTCTCCCCCTATTGCAATAGTCTTTCTGAATAAAATTTATCTTTACTACTTTAACCTCTGTCCAGCTCTAGTTCTCTTTAACAGTTTCTGGTGCCATGATTCAGATCTGGATCAGAACCACCACTGAATACTCAGATGCGACAGCCAGGCCTCACAGGACACACCTTCCTACACTTTTTGTCTCCGGTCTGCTTGCTGGTTTGGGGATCCAGTGGTGAGGCCGACTCCAAAACCCAGTGCTCTGGATAAACGTCCATTGATGCGGAATGAGGACAGATCTTGATTCTTAGGACTCAGAGTATACTCTAGAAGCTGGGTTAGAGCCCTAGACAAGCCAAGGCCAGGTGAGAGTCCTGGGTTTCTCTGTAACAAGCTAGGTTAGAGTCCTAGGCTTTTCTGTTGGTACGAGGCTGGTCCCTGTAAGGAACAGAGGCTGGGTTAGAATCCCACGTTTTTCTGTTCATACATGTAAAGGCACTATTAGTCAAGAACATGGGGGCTTCTTAATCAACTGGAACTCTCCTCATACTCCTGCTGACCACTTGCTTCTACGGCCCTAGTACTGTCTGCTTTTGTTGGCGAAACTTGACCACAAACTCTCTTAAGCTAACACAGCCCCTCTGGGGGTCCTGGGATCTGCTCAAATTAGTCTACCTAAGGGGAAGCCCTAGGGCAAAAGGGAACTAAAATTTCTGATGCACAATGGTCCACTTTTTTCACTTGGTACGAAGAAGCCGAAAACAGCTAAATGATTCAAACCTCATTCAAACTATTGAAGTTCTTAAATAATGTCTTCAGAAAATGTTTTCTGGGACTTCCCTGGTGGCGTGGTGGTTAAGACTCTGCGCTCCCAATGCAGGGGGCCCAGGTTCGATCCCTGGTCGGGGAACTAGATCCCACATGCATGGCGCAACTAAAAGTTTACATGCCACAACTAAGGAGCCCGCCTGCCTGCCACAACTAAGGAGCCTGCAAGCCGCAACTAAAGAAGCCCGCCTGCCGCAACTAAGACCCAGCGCAACCAAATAAATAAATATTAAAAAAAAAAGAAAGAAAGAAAATGTTTTCTGACCCAGGAAACCCCCTCAACACCTTCACAGTGCCCCAGAGTTCCCCTCCCAGCTCTCCATGATATCTGTCCCTCTCTCCCAGAATGTCCTTCACCAGCGGCACCCCAGCCCTTCAACTCCCTGAAACTGTAAGGTTCTCCAGATCCCCACCTCTTGTAGATGACGCTCAGGGTGTGGCTGTTACCCATTCTCAAGGGAGGCAAACAGAAAGGAGAACATTTAAACCTTGGTCTCTGTCAGAATTACATGCCATCATCAAGAAATTTCCTGGACTTCCCTGGTGGTCCAGTGGTTAAGAATCCACCTTCCATTGCAGGGGACGTGGGTTCGATCCCTGGTTGGGGAACTAAGATCCCACATGCCGCAGGACAACTAAGCCCATGTGCTCTAGAGCCCGTGTGCCGCAACTACCGAGCCCATGTGTTCTGGAGCCCGCGCGCTGCAACTACTGAACCTGTAGAGAGAAGCCCACAACTAGAGAGAAGCCCGGGCGCCACCACGAAGAACCCGCGTACCTCAAGAAGTGATCCTGCGTGCCGCAACTAAGACCCGACGCAGCCAAATTAATTAATTAATTAGTTAATTTTTTTAAAAAAAAGAATTTTCCTGACTCCCGAATGAAAAAGGAAAGATTTATTGAAGATTTATTCAGTCTTCAACTGAAGACTGTTCTGGGAGCATACTCTCCAGATTCCCCAATTTATGTCAACTTATCCACCTACTGGTTGGCCCTGGGGATACGTCCCTTTGGCTTTGGAAAGGCCAAACGGAGCGCCTTCCCTGAAGACCCTCAAGGGTCTCAGATGACCCTGATTCTCATTGGAGAACGAGGGAAGTAAGAGGAAAGTTACCAGGAGCCATCCCTCGGGTCCCTCTCACCAAAACTGGTCGGTTGTGTATTCAGAATTGTAAACAGCAAAGAGATGAACTGTGGCTGACCATCACCGTCAATTAGAAACAACACGGAAAGAGCATCTGGGGCTGGACCTGACCTCCCTAACAGCCTCTGCTCTGGCCACAAGCTTTGTACATGGCCTCAGACCAGAGCTTCGTGACACATTACAGAGAAATAATATTCACTGGCAAAATGCAAACATGTCTGAGCTCCAGACATTAGCCCAGCATTATGAAGATGTTATTTCCAGAAAACTGGAAAATACACAACACAAGCTTATGGCATTGCAGTTAAAACAGCTAGAAGGGGGCTTCCCTGGTGGCGCAGTGGTTGAGAATCTGCCTGCCAATGCAGGGGACCCGGGTTCGAGCCCTGGTCCGGGAAGATCCCACGTGCCGCGGAGCAACTGGGCCCGTGAGCCACAACTACTGAGCCTGCGCGTCTGGAGCCTGTGCTCCGCAACAAGAGAGGCCGCGATAGTGAGAGGCCCGCGCACCGCGATGAAGAGTAGCCCCCACTTGCCGCAACTAGAGAAAGCCCTCGCACAGAAACGAAGACCCAACACAGCCAAAAATAAATAAATAAATATTTTAAAAAAAGAAAAAAAAACAGCTAGAAGGACCTGAAAATTTTAATCTATGGCAAGCTCCAAAATCACGGTCTCCTATGGATCAAGACCCTTGCTGAAATTGTAAGAAAAAAAGACATGGGTCTGGGAGTGGCCAGACCTCGAGAGAAGGGGGAAGCCTACCCCTTAAGATAGAAGTCGATCTTTCCATGCCCCTCCGCAGGATTCCCCAATAGCACTGAAGGCCAGAAGGCCTTGAGAGGCTCTGCCCGATAATCCAAGATTAATCAGACAGGAAACGTCGAGCTCCCACTTGTAGTCCACGCACAACTCCCATTTGGACCATCAAAGCCCCCAGTGGGCAAGGATGTTCGTCGGTCCAGATCTGAGATTTATCAAAATCGTGAAACTCAGATTTGCCCTGGTGCCCAATCCTGGCACTATCCTGTCTGCTATTCCTCCCAACACCCAATATTTCCCAGCCCTCAATTTGTGTTGCGCGTTGTTTAGGATTCCCCTTTATAAGGAATCCAGTACTTGTTTGCCTTCTCCTGGGATAACCAGTAACATACCTGGACTGTTATGCCCCAGGGATTTACTGAGGCTCCTACTTCCTTCTCACACACCCTGAATGCCAGTTCGAGGGACTTAAATTCCCAGGAGACTCCACTTTAATCCCATACGCAGATGACCTCCTTCTATGTTCTGGCAGTTAGGACAACTCCTTTTGGACACTGAATACCTTTTTAAGGCATTCGCAAGAAAGAGCCGTGAGGTGGCTAGAGACGAAATTCAGATATGCTCTCTGTGTGTCGGATATCTGGGTCATGATATTTCAGCTGCAGGGAAAATGATCACAGACTGAGCCTCTGCTAGTCAACATTTTCCTCTCCCTGAAAGAGAAGGGCAACGGACAGGGTTTTGGGGTCTTGTGGTATATTGTAGGCCGTGGATACCTAATTCTCTATGATTGCCTCACCCCTCTATGCCGTGACTGGGGAGGCACCCCCCAGACCCAGTAGTCCGGGACCCCCTATCCAAAGATGCTTTCAAGAACCTTAAGGGCTCTCTGCTTTCACCTCCCACCCTTGAACTTTCCAACGACTCCCCGTCTTTTTCCTTGTTTGTGCACGAATGAGAGGGTCATGCCCTCAGTGTTATCCTAGAAGCATAATGGACACCAAGGACCTCTGGGATATTATAGTTTGGCCTTTGACCCAGCAGCTAAGGCACATCCCCCTTGCCTGTGAGCCATGGCTACAACCACCAAAGTTGTCCAAGCTACCTCTGACTGAGTATTAGGTCATCTGCTTAACATACACGTCCCTCATGCTGCACAGACCCTATTGCCTAATGAAAACACCCAGTACTTTTCTGCATCTCGACTCACCTCTTATGAAATCTTACTACTCTTTCCCTCTCACATCACAATACGTCACTGTCAAAACCTTAACCCTGCTATCTTGCTTCCTTTACCCACTGATGGGACATCCCATGACTGTGTCATTAACACTAGATCATTATCCTGTCCTAGGCTAGATTTAGCAGAAAAACCCCTCCCCCAAGTTGACCTCACTCTTCATGTTAAAAGCTCCTACCTCCGGAAGGAAGATGGGGCCTTCCAGGCTGCATGTGCCATCACTGATCAATATAAACCTCTAGAATATCGAGCCTTGCCAAATGTCAGATCAGCCCACGTAGCCGAGTTAATTGCTCTTACTTGGGCTTGCCTAAGAGCATAAGGAATGAAGGTGAACATCTATGCTGATAGCTGCTACACCTTTGGGTTAGTGCATGATTTTTGGTACATGATAGAAACAGAGAGGATTCATGACAGCAGCTGGTACCCCAGTCAAAAATGGGCCCCAAATAGCAGAACTTCTAGAGGCATTGTTATTGTCCTAGCAGATCATGACAGCTAAAACTGAAGGACATAGCACAAAAACATTCAGATGAGGCCCGATAAATATGATACATTAGCAGCGTCTTCCCCAACCACCCAAGAAATCCAAGTGGTTTCTAAGCCTTGGGACCATGCCCCCTGCATCCTGCTTCAAGGCCCTAGACCCCAATGGGATTATTCACCTTTTCTTGAGGGAGAGCACTCATTTAGGATGACTCCTAAGGAAGTCTTAAAAGGGGTCCACATGGCCTAAATAACAGCTTCAGACTCAGAAAGAACTGGATGGGGAAAAGCTGGCTGTTCAAGCCATTCAGATGGACTTTGCAAGCACCGAGACAGCTGCTTGGTAGCTCTTAAGTATCTCTCTTGAGTCACCGTGTGTGGTTTATATGACATGACTCACATGCAAAGGACAAGATGCAGGATGCGTTACACAAACAGTAGTTTGGACCCTTTGGCTTTTCTTTGGATCAAGCAGTTCACTTGCCTCGATTGCCAGTAACATGACCCTGGAAAACCTGTAAAGGTGGGGCAAGAAGGGAGGCACCTCCCCCTCAGATCTTCCTTCACTAGCAAATAGATTTTATCCAGTTACCAAAAGCACAAGGCTACCAACATGTTCTCACTGTCGTCTGCCTGTTTTCTAAATGGTTAGAGGCTTTCCCCTGCCCAAATGCCTCAGCAGCATCAGAGGCCAAAGTGTTCCTGCAACAAATCTTCCCCACTTGGGGCATCCCCTCTGCCATCTCTAGTGACAGAAGATCACATTTCATTGGAAAAATTATACAGGAAATTGAAAAGGCAACACATTTAGTCAAAGACTCCACCATCCTTACCATCCTCAGCCATCAGGTGCCATAGAAAGAGCACAGAAACAGCATCCTCAAGACCAAACTGGCTCCACTGTCTGAAGGACTGGACTTACATGGCCACAAGCACTGCCCCTTGCTCTTAAGACTCTCAGATCATCACCCCTATCTCCAGGCAAGCTATCCCCTTTTGAAATGATCACAGGAAAGCCCACAAAGACGCCTTATTCATCTTGTCTAGTGGAAGATTCTAACTTAATTCAATGCAACATCCTTAGACACTGTCAAGGATTAACAAAATATACTCAATCCTATAATCAAGTCAAGACTTCCCTTGATTGCCTTCCCTTTAGAACTTCCTGATCCCTCATGTGCTTTACAAGTAGGCCATCTGGTATTCTAGAAATGCCACCATTAGAAAACCAATCTTGAGCCCAAAAGGGACCTTATACTGTTTTACTGGTTGCTAACACTGCTGTCAAATCACAGGGTGTTCAACCTTGGGCTCATGTTTCACAACTAAAGAAACACAAGAGTCATACAAATAACTCATACAACTCAATGTCAAAAAAACCAAACAACCCAGTTTAAAAAAATGAGTAGAACTGAATAGACATTTTTCCAAAGAGGAAATACAGATGGCCAATAGGCACATGTAAAGATGCTCAACATCACTAATCATTAGGGAAATGCAAATCAAAACCACAATGAGATATCACCTTACGCCTGTCAGAATGGCTATCATCAAAAAGAACACAAATAAAAAGTGCTGGAGAGGATGTGGAGAAAAGGGAACCCTTGCACATTGTTGAGGGAAATGTAAATTGGTGCAGCCACTGTGAAAAATGGTATGGAAGTTTCTCAAAAAACTAAAAATAGAACTATCATGTGACCCAGCAATTCCACTCCTGGGTATATAGCTGAAAAAAACCAAAACACTAATTTGAAAAGATATGTGCACCCCAGTGTTCATAGCAGCACTATTTACAATAGCCAAGATATGGAAGCAACCTAAGTGTCCATCAACAGATGAATGGATAAAGAAGACGTGGTGTATATATATATATATAATGGAATACTACTCAGCCATAAGAAAGAATGAAATTTTCTCATTTGCAGCAACATGGATGGACTTGGAGGACATTATGCTAAGTGAAATAAATCAGACAGAGAAAGACAAATACTGTATGCTCACATGTGGAATCTAAAAAATACAACAAACTAGTGAACATAACAAAAAAGAAGCCGAGGGCTTCCCTGTGGCGCAGTGGTTGAGAATCTGCCTGCCAATGCAGGGGACACGGGTTCAAGCCCTGGTTTGGGAAGATCCCATATGCCGCGGAGCAGCTGGGCCCGTGAGCCACAACTACTGAGCCTGCGCAACTGGAGCCTGTGCTCTGCAACGAGAGAGGTCGTGATGGTGAGAGGCCCATGCACCGTGATGAAGAGTGGCCCTCGCTTGCCACAACTGGAGAAAGCCCTCGCACAGAAACGAAGACCCAACACAGCCAAAAAAAATAATAAATAAATAAATAATAAAAGTGTTTTCTTAAAAAAAAAAAAAAAGAAGCTGACACACAAGTATAGAATACAAATTAGTGGTTACCAGTGGGGAGAGGGGAGGGGGAGAGGTAATATACAGGTAGGGGATTAAGAGGTATAAACTATTAGGTATAAAATAAGCTACAAGGATATATTGTACAACATGGGGAATATAGCCAATATTTTATAATAATCATAAATGGAGTGTGCCTTTAAACATTGTGAATCACTATACTATACACCCGTAACTTACATAATATTACTGTACATCGACTAAACTTCAATAAAAATAAAATAAAATTAGAATTTTTAAAAAAGAAATACAAGAGCTATTCAGACCGTGGAAGTATTCCAAGTGGGACTTCAAACTGGGTCTCTATTGAGAGCCTCCATAAGCAGATAACAGCCAGAGCAGAGAGTTGCCCCAAGAACCTTGGAACAGTAAATGAGGTCAGGAGGGAGTCAATTTCCACTCAAGACCACAGAATAAGACCCACCTGGGTCCCTCCCCTTTCTCCTCTGCTTCTTATCCTTACCATTTGCGTGGAGACCCTCCTGCTCTTCCCACAATAACCTTCTGCCTTAACTATGACTTTTCCTCACCTGAGATGAGACTCCACCTTCACTTCTAAATTTATGAGTTCCTGCTCCTCTTCCACGCCTTGCTTTTCCCTCTCTCGGCAAGACTATTTTGCCCACAGAACCTGTAAGCTTGGGTAAACTAGTTGCCACTTCCATTAACACCACAGACTATTGGTACTGTCCTCCCTTTCCTGTGCGCACATCTGATCTGGCATTTCCCAGATCCCTTGATCAATCAGGATATCTATTTTGCTAAAACCCTCCCTCCCTTTCCCTCCACCATTTTTTTTTTTTTTTTTTTGCCTGCTCCGTGTGGCACACGGGATCTTAGTTCCCCGCCCGACCAGGGATGGAACCCGTGTCCCTTGTAATGGAAGTGCGGAGTCTTAACCCCTGGGCCGCCAGGGAAGTCACCCCTCCACCATTTTATACTGTAAGAAACCCCTGCACCTATTCCAGTCTATCCTCACAAGGGTCAAGTCTGTTGCCATCGTCATTTTACGACAGGCTCCCTTCTGAGAATGAGCATTCACCATTACACTTACTTAGCTGCCACTAGATCAAACATAAAACCCCCAAGCCACTATAGGAACCCTGGATATCCCTCACATGAGTGGAAATGATCCCACTGCCCCTCCCAGCCTAATTTCTGGGACCCAGACCAACCACACAGGGACCACCTTCAAACAAATCCTTTCCCCACCCTAAATTTAGCATCCTTTGGTTACCCTCAGCCATCAGATAACTATCTCTATGGCCCCTTGCTAACTCCAGATGATTCTTATTTTGTCCATGGATCCCAAGTTTATTGGCTGTTACTTGCCAACTGGGCCAGATCTTCCTACCTTGCCAATCTTACCAATCCCTTCATCTTACTCTATTCCCCACAACCTCCTTCCTCTCTTAAACTGTCTCTAAAACAATCACCCACTCCCTCAGGTTCATCTCCTCTCACTGTAGGAGCAAAAGGTATCCAGGATCATTGTAGATGATCTTGGTTCCCGGGGAGACAATTTAGAAAAAAACAGCTACAGAACTGGCCCTACATTCCATCCACGACCTCACTACTTTTGGGGGAACGGTTTGCCACCTTTTGGGTACCATTCCCAGGAATCTATAGCCTGGCTCAAGAAGTTAGACTCGGGACTTCCCTGGTGGCGCAGTGGTTAAGAATCCGCCTGCCAATGCAGGGGACACGGGTTCGAGCCCTGGTCCGGGAAGATCCCACATGCCGCGGAGCAACTAAGCCTGTGTGCCACAGCTACTGAGCCTGTGCTCTAGAGCCCACGAGCCACAACTACTGAGCCCGTGTGCCACTACTACTGAAGCCCACATGCCACAACTACTGAAGCCCACATGCCACAACTACTAAAGCCCACACACCTAGAGCCCATGCTCTGCAATGAGAAGCCACCGCAATGAGAAGCCCGCGCACCACAATGAAGAGTAGCCCCCACTCGCCACAACTAGAGAAAGCCCGTGTGCAGCCAAAAATAATTAATTAATTTTTTTAAAAGATGAATAAAAACAAAAGAAGCTAGACTCAAAGAATCATCTACTTATTGCTGAAGCAATTCACCCTGTCCCCAGATAATATCACCATTGGCCTGAAATCAGTGACTCACCAACAATGAGAAACCCAGTGTGCTATTCTCCATAACTGCATTGCCCTTGATACGACCCAAAAAGGGGGCACGTGTACAGTGGTTGGAAACAACTGCTGCACCTTTGTCCTCAGCAACCTACCTGACATCTCTGCCGTAACCAGGAAGGTTCGAGCTGTGAACGAAGAAGTGTGTGCATCACTGCCATCGCGCTGACACCACCCACTGAGGAAGGACAACAGGTCCTGGGACTTCTGGTAGATCCCTGAAGGTCTACAAAGTTGGGCACAAGGACCAATTCAGCCTCTAACCTTCATCTTTCCATTTATCTTCAAGGTATTCCTCTCATCAAATGTCTGTGGATCCTACAGTACAGCAATTAGCAACCATCAATTCTCAACAGATGATTCAGCTGGTTCTAAATGAATAAAAAGCAATAATATGAGAAATGAATGTATATTGATCAGGGGAAAGAATGCCTCTCCTTCCCTTGAACAAAAGGGGGAAGTGACAAAGACCCTTTGCTTAACCATACTTTAGTCAGGCTCCCTTGAACCTTCTCCCTAACAAGACTCATCCCTGTACTTCCTTCCAGAATCCAGTTTTAGCAAGAATCTTGCTAAATCAGTTTAGCTGAATGCCCCACCCTTGATATCTGATCAAACGCAGCATCCCCACTATGCCCCAGGGGATATCTGATCACCCTCACCTACCTTCAGCCAGAATCCCCCAGACTTGATGCCTCCCCTTAGTAATTTTCCATCCACCAATGCCACCCCGCCCCCCACTTGCTCCTTGGCAGTAAATCCCCACTTGTTCCAGTTGTATTTTGAATCAGGCCCAGTTCTATATCGGAGTCTCTATTGCAATAGCTTTTTTTTTTAAATAAAATCTATCTTCGTCACTTTACTGCCTGTCCCCTTTAACAGTGCTCTTTTTCTTCACCTGGCAGGTCGGTGAACAGGCCATTTCTGAAGCTCTGCCAGATCTCTGTGGATTTCCAGGACGTGAGGCCTGCCGGGCGACCTGAGGGCTTACATTAGGGAAACCCTCCCTCAGGTAAGGAAAGCTCCCATTTCCGGGGCTGGGAGGTGGCGTTGGAGAGGGACGGTCTCCGCCCTCCTGCCCTCCTGCCCTCCCGCGGGGGCCTTCACCTCACGACTCTGCCCCTCCCGGACTTCCCTTGGTCTGGATGCGCAGCCTCTGTGGACCTTAGACACAGGCCTCCCACCTCAAGCCTTCAGCATCCAAACCGACCGGATCTCAAGCCGCTCTTGGAAAAGAATTAAACTAGCACTTTAAGCTCCGCTCTGCGGGGAGTTTTGCCCACCCGCCCAGCACCCTGTGGGGCTGCATTGTCACATTTCATTTGCACAAAATAGTGTTCTTTGCTCGGACACCTAATGTGTGCTAGGCCAGCAGCCAGAAGTATATCTAACCCCCCACCCCAGCCCTCTGCCCTGCGTTCCAGATAAGGACTTGGAGGTTCAGAAAAGTTAAGTAACTTGCCCACCTCCATACAGCAAGTATGTGGCAACCCAGGACTGCAACCGCGTCTCTGTCGCTTGGCACTGCCCATCCAAGGTACCCAACACTTCACTTGGCAACTGAGAAAAGTCCTGAAGGGCCAAAGACACCCTGAGGCTCTTGAAAAGAGACCTCAGGCCAACAAATCTCTAGATTTTTGTTTATCTTTTTCTTTTTTTTTTTTTTTTTAGCCTAAGACCAGACACTTGGGTCTCTCCTTCTCGGCTCTCCCTGCTCACCGCTGCCTCAGTGTCCCCACCCACCCACTAGGCGGGAGAAAGAGGCGTCTTCATTCCTTTTTGCCCCTCCCTCTGTGGGGCGGGCCTCTTGGGCGTCAACCCAGCTCCCCAAAAACAAGGAGGCAAGTGACGGGGGCGGACTGGGGAGGATTCCCGCCGTCTGGGAAGAGTTAAAGGGTCGCCTGTCCGGCTCCACCGCCGGCACCTGCTACCAAAAAGCCTCTGGCTGAGGTACCGCCCCCGGCCCCCGCCCGGGTCCGCCCGCCACGAGGGCACTGGCCCTTTAAGAGCGGCGGTAGTGCATCGCGGGGAGGAGGGCCGGGAGCGCTCGGGGCTGCGCGGAATTCGCCGGGAACGTCTGGCGCCGGCTCTCTGGCTCGCTCACTCGCTCCGACCGGCTCCCTGCGCCTCATCTCTGGGCTGCGCGGGGACCCGGGCCCGGTCGGGCGCGGGGCGAGCAGGATCCACGGGCGGGAGGCGCGCGCTCTGGGCAGCGCCTGGCCCCGGACATGGACAGAAGGAGCTGGGCGCGCAGGGGGCGCCGCGGGACCGGGCGGCCGGAACGCTGAGCCAGACAAAGGCTCAGGAGTTGCGCTTGCTCTCGAGAGCCGGGCCCCGGGCGCCGAGGCTGCAGGACCCCGCGGCGGGCGGCTCCGGCCCGCCCTCTCCCCCGTGGGCAGGCTCCGCGCGCCCGGCCCTGCCCGGCCCGCTTTTCCTCGGGCGTGGGAATTTGCCGAGGAGACCTAAGCAGCTCCGCGGTGGCCGGGACCGGGAGGTCTGCCTCGCGCCCGCCGGGCGGGGAGCCAGGGAGCGTCGCAAGTTTCCGAGCCGCGTGCGGGGACCCGGCGAGCGGGCGACCCGCGCGTGCAGCAGCGCCCCGGGCCAGGCCGGTCGCCGGAAGCATGGGCAGCGACCGGAGCGCGCCCGGACGGCCGGGCTGGGTGGGCAGTCTCCTTAGCGGCCGGGAGGCGGCTGCGCGGCCGCGACTGCTGCCGCTGCTGCTGGTGCTTCTGGGCTGCCTGGGCCGCGGCGCAGCGGCGGAGGACGCAGAAGTCAATGCCGAGGTAAGGACCCTCGCCCAGTCCCTTTGCCACGGGTTGGAGGACTTGGGGCTGGGGGACTTGGGGTGGGAAGGAAGCCACGCCCGCAGCCTGAAGCGTGGAGAGGAAGGGCGCGGAGATGAACCCCAGTCCCGGAGTTGGGGGCGGGGAAGAAAGGGGACCCTGGCCCTTGGCGGTGCACCTTTTCCCAAACCCTGGAGGGCGTAGGGCTTGCGCCCACTCTCTACCCCTATAGCCCCGCCCTGGGCACTGATCCTTCCCAGCCCGCGTCCCGTGAGCCGCTTCTGCCGCCCCCAGCCCTTGCTCCTCTCCTTCCCTCCCTACCAGACTCCTGATTCCTCGAGAGCTCTGCGGACGCACGGTGACGTTCTTTGCGAATGGGAAGGGGGCTGCTCTGTGTGTGTGTGGGGGGGGTCTTGGGCACAGCAGGCAGCGCTCCCGCCTAGATAGACTCTAGTTTGGGTGACACTGAGCCTCGCGCGGCAGGCTGGGGTAGGGGTAGGGGGTGCGAACCTCCGAGGCAGCCCATTCGGGTTGAGGGGGCGCTTTGGCGACTTTCTCAGACTCTTGCGCGCAAACCGCACCAGGGCCAGATGGCATCGAAGAGGGAAGCCCGGTCTCAGCCGGCGCTTCCTCCACCAGCGCCCCTACGCCAAGGCCCGGGCCCGAGAGGGTGGACCCCGAACATTTTTTCACCAGGAGCCCGGCAGACGTCCCTACCGGGGCCCATCTCTGGAGCGGTCCCGTGGGTGATTAGGCGCCGCCTCCTGGCGCAGAGCTGCGTCCAGCCAGCGTCCCCGGCTCCATGGGGTCGCTGAGCGCCGTCCTTCGGAATAGGGACAGTGAGGGCACTAGCTCCGTTGACCCAGAGCAAAAGCGTAGACGTTCCTTCACGACTTCTAAGACCCTGCTCCCCGCCCAGGAGAAGGGGAGAGGTTTGGCATGGTGGGGAGACACCCCCCTCAGCGCGTCCCCTGTAGGCTCGGGCCTCGGTGCCCTTGCGCCGGCCTGGAGCCTCCTGCCGCCCGGGCTGCTGCCCTGAGTGCCATTTCTATTTGCAGCCAGGCCGGTGCTCCGTCCCAGCTCTCAGCGGCTTCCCCACCTCCCCGGCTGTCTGGGAGATTTTTCCGATGGAAGCCTGCCCTTCCCCGCCCTACTTTAATAAAAGCACTGAGGAAGGGCAGGGAATTCCTCCCAGCTCAAGTTACACCTCCCAGCCAGTTCCCCACCTGCTCTGCCCTCTCTCTTCGGCCCGGCCAGGGAAAGCTACGGGGAGCCAGGCCCAGGCAGGAGGCAGAGTGGTACCCCAGGCCATGCCCAGTCCAGCTCCACCACCCCACCCCTGATTCACACAGGCAGGCAGGCAGGGGCTTACTGGGGACTCCTGCTGGTGGGGATTGCCCCCCAGCCTGCATCCAGGTACTGGGCAGAGAGTGCTGTTTGGGCCCACCTGCCACTCTCTGGAGTTGAATACCAAAGAATTGCAAGTCATAGACCCACCCCCGAGGAGTTTATAATCTATACTTAGAAATGGCATCTCCACACAGAAAGCAATTGCAGACCAAACTGGAATTTGGTAGCCAGGCATTGTGATTTGGCATTTTAGATGGCCAGGAGCTGGGGCACTGGGACCTGTGGTCTGAGGGCCTTCGTTCTCTCTTTCCTTTGCTTCTGCTCCTCCATCACCTCCTCCTCTCCCAGCTGCGGGAGTACCCATAGCCCAGGGCCTGCACTGGGGCCACAGACCATGGCCCTATGCCTGTGTGGCGCTGACTAGGGATTCTGTGACTGACCTGCAGCCCCTCCCCTCGGGAGAAACTTGGGTTGGGCTATTTCGGGAAGAAACTCTGGAAAGTACAGGGCACCCTTGAATGCTGGAAGCCAAGGTAGATGCAGGACTAGAGACCGGTGGGCTATCCCAGATCCTAGAGTTGGCTTTGGAGTACAGGCTGTTCCATGGAGTCCCATCAAGTCTGGCCGGATCTGGGCCCAAAGAGTCAAATGGCTTCAGCAGCCAGCCCATTTGCCCGGAGGCTGTGAAAACTGTCCCCAGGTCTGTGCTAACCAAGAACCAGCATCAGAGATTCCTGGGCCTGGCTGTACCCTGTGTCCAGAGCTTCCGTCCCTTGGAGCAGGGCTTTGGTCCTTGACCACAGCTCCAGACCTCCAGTCAGGTCATGGCTGGGACTGTCTCTGAGCAGCTTAGAAACTGAGGCAAGGCCAGCCCCTCTCCCTCTCTCTCCCTCCCAGGGCAGAAACCAGAGGCATCTCATCAGACTAAGGAATCAGACGTGTGCTAGGAGCCAGTAGACACCGGCAACCTGCCAGGCCTCAGCCTGGAGAAGGCTGTCTTCCTTGGGGAAGCCACCACTGAGCTACTCTGCCCTGTCCCACTCCCTCCCTTGGCTGTCAGGTCCCAGTCTCCAGCCATTCTGGCCCACATAGACCCAGGCCCCACCTGACTGAGGTGCCAGCTGTAGCTCCTGGCCTCCCTGACCTGAGAGTCCAGGCCCTCCTTTAGATTTCTGTCTTGCTCTTTCTGGCTATAGCACATACTCCGCTTAAGTGCCTTTGATTTTTCACCAGAGAAGCTTTGGCTCTCCCTACCTCCCCCTCCCCCCCAGACACACATCTAGGCCCTCAGCCCACCCACCCCTCCGCATGGAGGTGACTCAGGCCGCTAGAGTTCAAAGGTGTGGTGCCACTGCCACTAAAACATGGACACACCCACCTCCTTGCCCCTACCTGGCAGCTTAGCAGGAGAGCAAAAAAAGGGGTAGGAGTCAGCTGGAATTCTGCTTTTGACCTTCAGGTCTAACTTGAGCCGCAGCCCCAGGCTTCCTGGGTTCCAGTCTCTGTCCACACCTCCATGCTGGCCCCTGGGGCCCCACTGTGTGCTCCTGTCAGTGCCCTTTCCTAACTGCGGAGCAGAAGCGGCAGGGGCCCCCGTGCCCACCCTCGAGGAGAAGGGGTTAATGTGAGGGCTTGTCTTTGGGAACCTACAGAAGCTGAATCTTCTCGCCTTCTTTCTCCCTCTCTGCTTTTTAATCTGTTCTCCTCTTATCACTAACAAGCTACTGCTCTCTATACTTTATTTCAAAACCCAGAGAGAACTGGGCTGACTGGTGCTGCCAGGCACTCGGGATCCGACTGGGCTGTGCCCTTCATGCCCAGCCCTTTGCCAGGGCCCTGTGTTAGGTCTGCCCTGGGGTGCAGTCAGTCAGCTTCCTCCTTGCAGAGAACAGCCCAGTGTGCGCTCCATGTGTGTGCATCACCTGGCCTGCCCATTCTGACCCCTGGACTCAGACGCCTTCCTTTGCCCCAGCCCAAGGAGGGTGGAGAGGAAGCAACCTAGAAACACACCCAGACCCCCCCTTAGAAGACTTCCTGCAAATCCCTCCAAATACTACCCATGTTCTCTGATGCCAACTCAGAATAGCAATGCTGCCCAGCAAGGAAAATCCTCTCCCTGCCAAGCACTTGGTTCTGGTTACCCCTCCATGCCCCCTTTGTTGCTTGGTCCAGATGTCCCCTGCCATCGAAGCCTCTGCCCAGCTGGAGGTTTGACTGCTGCCTGAGGCCAGCTTGAGGTGGTCGTAGTGGTGGCCACTGCTTCCCACCTCCAATTAAAGTTGGTGCTGTAGGCCTTTGGGAGGTGATTAGGTCATGAGGGCAGAGCCCTCGTGAGTGGGATTAGTGCTCTTATAAGAACTGCCTGAGGGCTTCCCTGGTGGCGCAGTGGTTAAGAATCTGCCTGCCAATGCAGGGGACACGGTTTCGAGCCCTGGTCCGGGAGGATCCCACGTGCCGCGGAGCAACTAGGCCTGTGTGCCACAACTACTGAGCCTGCACTCTAGAGCCCGCGAGCCGCAACTACTGAAGCCCGTGCGCCTGGAGCCCATGCTCCGCAGTGCATGGGGTCGCCGCGGTGAGACGCCCGCGCGCCGCAACAAAGAGGGGCCCCTGCTCACTGCAACTAGGGAGAGCCCGCGCGCAGCAATGTGGAACCCAACGCAACCAAAAATAAATTAAATTTTTTTAAAAAAGATAATTAAAACTGCCTGAGAAAGCTCCCTTGCCCCTTCCACCATGTGGGGACACAGCAAAAAGTTAGCAGCCAGGAAGAGAGCCCTCACCAAACCTGGCCGTGTTGTCTCCGATCTTGAACTTCTTACCTCCAGAACTGTGAGAAATACTGTTATGAGCCACCCAGCTCGTGGTATTTTCGTTATAGCAGCCAGGGTGGACTAAGGCAGTTGGCATCTTCAATATCGTCCCAACATTTATGTAGTTCACACAGCTGACCACTCGGGCAGGGGTCGAGCCCCATGGCCAGCTCTGCCCTGGGCGTGGAGATGTGTTCTCTGAGTCAGCAGAAGCAGAGAGGGCTTCGGAGCTCTCTGCTTAGATCCTTCTCCAGCTCAAAGAGGGCCCAGGGAGGAGTCCACAGATGAATGTGAGGACCTGGGACCCTGCAGGTGGCTGAACACTCCAGGCCTGAGGCACACAGTAGGTGCCTTCTGACTGGACAAGCCCCCGCTGAGTTAGACCTCATATGAGGCCGTTCCCCAGAAGAACAGTGGTTCTGGGGATGCCTGAGCCCTTTAGGGGAGGTAGTACAGATTTTGCAGCCCCGGGCAGGAACAGCAGAGATGTATGAGATGGTCCTGGATCAGAGAGACAAAGAGGGATGCCTCTTAACCAGATCCCATTTCCCTTGTGGGAATAGCAGGAAATGAGCAAGAAGACCCAACTCAACCTCCAGTATCTGGACAGACAGATGGGGACCTGAGTCCCAGCCATCAGCCAGCCCTCAAAGATGCCCCACAGCCACGGAGCCTGGAGGTCAGGGTCTAGAACTGCTCTCTAGGATTCGCCCTTAGCCCTGGACACCACCTGGTCCTTCTCCCAGAAGCAGCTGCCCCCGCCGAGGGGTGAGAGCCCAGCTTCGTGTCCACCACACATGGGCCTGGCGCCTGGTACATAGGAAGCGCTTACAAAATGGTGGCAAAATACAGTGGCAGTGAGAAGCACATGGCATTTGCTGTTGTGAGCAAGTCATTGACCCCATCTGAGCCTCAGTTTCCTTGTCTACAAAATGAGACTAGTAATAGTATCTACTGGATGGAGTTACTGGGGAAATTCAGTGCGTTTATGTGTAAAATGCCGAATGCGATGTACGGTGTCCTTCACGTGGGGCCCATGGAGGATCAAGTGTTATTTTTGAGCACCTTCAACATACTTGGTGCTATCCTGGGCAGGGCCTAGGTGTGTTTTGTAAGCATTTTCACATTTAATCCTGTATTAACTCTGTAAGCTTAGGTGCAATCATGACCCCATTGTACAGAAGAGGAAGCTGAGACCTTGAGGTGAGAGACATTACCCCTGATTCCCCAGCCTGGGTGGTGGCAGAGGAGCCTGAGCTCCCAGCCCCCAGGCTGGGTTAAAGGCTACAGGTCAGAGCCCAGGGTGTCATCCTTTGGAAGTGCCTCCAGGCAGGAGCCTACTGGGCCTGAGCCAGGTGGGAAGGAGGGTGTGGAGGTGGAGCCAGGGCCCGCCCTCAAGCACGTGAGCCTGGAGCCCTACCCCTGCCTGTCCAGCCACCCAGGCTCTGCCTGGAAGGCAGCCCCATGTAAGAGGCAACACCTACAGGGGGTTTCCAGGTGAGGCCCCAGGCCTGGCCCTCGGCCAGCCCGAAACCACTAGCAAACAGGGCCCTTTTCCCCACCCCTGCCCGCCCACTGGCCGAAGGACCCGGCTGCTTTTCCCTCCGGGTTAAGGAGTGCGGGGCAGGCTGGGAGGCCACAGGGTAAAGAAGTGGCGTCCACTTCCTTCCTGCTTCCCTGGCTGGACGTCCCCCACCCCGCCTGCTCTCCCCACCACCCAGAGCCCCTTCCCCACCTGCAACTTTCCCATCTTGGGGGGTTAGATTTGAGCCCCAAATGAGCAAGTTTGTTCCTCTAGAACTGCTTAAATATGGACTGTGCTACCTCTAAAGGGAGTAAATGATCCACTAAGGACAGGGTGGTCTGGCTTGGCGCCCCCCTTCTTGCCCGGCCTTGGACTAGTTATGCCATCTGCGGGCACAGTGAGGACCTCAGGACACCATGAAAGGTCTGCGTCCGTCCGTCGCTGGCGGGCCTGACAAGACGCCTTTTGTGCCTGTCTGGGCAGCCCCGCTAGGGTCTGCTTGGCCTGCAGAGAGAGCTGTGGGTGAGTGAAGCAAAGCAGAGCCAGGAGAGGTTTTTCTTATCGCACAGGGTCTGATAAGGCCGGGTGGGAGGCGGCTCGGCCGTCTGAGCCCCAGGAGCTGGATGCGGTGGCAGCAGCAGCGCGCTCACCCTGCCCCCACTGCTGCTTCATGCACAGTATTGATCGGGCAGCTCCTTGCCAGACACGCCCGCCCTGTGGGGAGGGCCTGCCTCGGCGCTGTCTCGGCAGTCCTGGGGGGCAGCCCTGCTGACGTGGCCCAGCGCCCAGACCCAGCCGGAGATGTGGAGTGTGGGGAGGGCTGGGCGCTGTTCCCGAGAAGGGCCAGGGCCCAGTGTGCCCTGCCTCAGGCCCAGAGGAGCTGCTGCTGCTTCACAAACAGCCTGGTCCGGTAGCACTGCCCACAGGCTCCGGTGCTAGCCACAGAGCAGCTGCGTGACCCTGGCTGGGCCCCGCACCCTCTCTGAAACTCGTAGTCTGTGTAATGGGGATGGGGCACTTGTGAGCATTGAATGGGGTGATGAGAGTGGACAGTCTGGCCTCCAGCAGATTCTCGGCCCCTGGCTGCTGCATTTATGGCCTCTCCTAGGGGCCAGGGGGCCAGGAATTCCCCCTCAGACTCTTGATGGCTCTACATCTCTTTGCCTGGGGCAACCACTCACCTGAAGCCTCTACACACACTTATTGGATGGGGTCTGGAGCTTGAGAAAGAAATGGCTGAAAGAACCAGGGTGGGTGGGGTCTCCTGCAGCAGCCTCCCTCCCTGGGCTGCAGGCAGGAGGAGGCCTCGTTGCCCAGAGCTCTCTCTGCAGAACCCTTACCTGCCTCCCACTGGACAGTGGTCCTCATGGAGGAGGGCCCACCACTCTGCTGCTTACTGACCTCCCTGAGCCTCAGTTTCCCCAGCTGAGCAACAAAGCTTCACTGCTTGGCTCACCCCACCTGTGAGAGTCGAGGTGACCAGACGGAAAAGGAGACACCTTATGGAAGGGACAGTCTTTACCGGTAGGAGCAGCAGGGGCTTGAGCACAGCCCTTCCCCGACTTTGAGACCAGGGGTCAGTCATGACCTTGGGAATTGCTTCCCGCTTTTGTCCCAGGGCCGCAGAGCACCTCAGGAGGCTGGAGTTAGGGCAGCACCTGCCATGCACCTGTGCCCCCCATGGTCTTTCCCCTCCACCCCCAGGGCTTGTCGAACTTAGCAGAGCAGTAAGGTGATGAGAAACTTCTCCTGGACACTGGGGGAAGGAAAAGCCCCAGCCCCGCGGGCGGTGTAGACTGACTGGTGCATTGCCAGTCAGGCGGGCTCCGTCAGCTCCTTCACCTTGTCTTCCGGGGGCTCAGCTGCTCTGGGCCAAGGCTGTATTTCAGCTTAGCCCACTCATGTCACCAGTCCTCAGCCTCAGCTTTTTACCCAGCAGTGGCCGAGAGACATTTGTCATCAGGAAGCCTTGGCTGATACCGAGATGGAAGTTCCTGGCTTCCCTGGGACTCAAAGGGTGTTTGCCTGTGTGAAGGAGGGTCCACAGGCACCCTTGGGCCTTTCCCGTCAGCCCCCCCGAACTGTGCCCAGTATTGAAGGGGCCCCTCTGCCCCATCCCCCGCCGGGCTCTGGAGCTCTTCACTGCAGACAGGCCCAGCTCCCTCCCCTCCCCAGGGCCCCAGCCTGAGCCTCCCCCGCCTTGCCCTCCTCCTGTCACTCGCCAGACACCGCTAATCAGCCCCTTGGTGGCCTGTGATTGCGCTCCCCGGGATATTTTTACCTTATGCAAATAGGTGATATAGAGGTGCCCTCATCTGTCAGCAGCAGCCCCAGTTCTCCCCCCACCTCCAGCTGGATTCTTTTCACTGTCAGAGCTGTCCGAGCATCACAGCCTCGCCTTCTAGATCTTTCCAGGCTTCTTCAGGCAAACCGTGTCCATTAAGGGTGGTGGACATCCCCCTTTACAGACACACAGGAGCCTCAGGAAAGGTGTCCATGCTTGGGAAGAATGGGGAGGGTGCCCGTAACATTGCCAGTGTCTGGTGGACCTGAAGGAAGGGGGCCCCGGGCAGGAGGGGTGAGGGGGGTCCGTGGGGGATGCCACAGGGCGCTCCTGCCTCCCCCAGCTGCCCTGCCCCCACCCAAGGCTGCCGTGTCGGAGCCTGGATCCTTCAACCCTGTCGGCCGACGCAACGGGCTGCCACTCTAGGAACAACTGGGCAGCGCCCCTGCCCCCACCAGCCTCTGCCATTAATACCACGTTGACTGAGCACTTTCCCCTGCCCAGCACAGTGCCAAGGGCTCCTGTGGACTTGCCCATTTCATCCTCACAGAAATCCATGAGATGAGGCAGGTCTTGATTCAACCCCCTTTTACGGACTGAGGCACAGGGAGCAAAGTGGCTGGGCCAGGATCTGTCCCCAGAGCCGTGGTCGTTTCTCAGCTCGGTGTCTGCCACATTGTTCTGCAAGGCCTGGAAGCTGTGGCTGGGCATCCTCAGGCTCTGGCAGTCTCCCTGCGCCGCCCTTGTTGGCTCAGCCCCCGCTCCCTCCAGCGGCAGCCTGGGTGTTGCTGACCCCGGCTGTGTGGGCACCCCATCCACACCAGGGGCCTGGGCAGGGCCCTGGGCAGGTGCCAGGGCTGGGCTGGCGAGTGGCACTGAGGGAAGCCAGTACCTGAGGAGCTGGATGTGACCCTGGTGGCAGACAGATGAGAGTGTGGCCCAGGCCAGCTGACACATGGCTGTCGGCCCAGAGCAACTACCATGTCCAGCTGCCATCCTGCTCCGTGGGCCCTTGATGTGCAGCCCTCACCTTCCAGAGCGTCTCAGAGAGCAGGCCTTTAGGTCCCCTCACTCTGGGGGTTCCCAGAGACCAAAGATAGACAAGGAAGTGTTCAAAGGACATGCTTCCATGTAGCCAAGGCCCACAGCAGTCCCTGGCCTCTGCTCACAAGCCTCCCACAGTGGTCACCATGTTCTCGTGGCCTTGGGGGCACCAGGTGGGCAGGGCAGAGTTCCCTTCCTTACCACCACTCAGCTTGGCTCACTGGGGATCCCGTCCACCGGTTTTGACTGCAATGGTCCTGTCTGCTCACAGACTTGCGGGCGTGAATTCCTCGCTCTGCGGGTGCACCAGGTCTCCCCAAGGAGATCATAAACCCCTGGAGGTCAGGACACCTCAGTCGCCTCCTCCACGGCCTCCAGCTGGCATGGTACCTGGCACAGAGAGGGTGCTCAGAAACACTTGGCAGGATGGCTGGCTGGGTGGGTGGACACACAGACAGACAGATGGGCAGATGGATGAGAAGACTTGCCCAGCAAGTCTTGAAGGGGACGGGCACCCCCACTGTGTCCCAGCTGCTTTTCCCAGGTCCATCTCTCTCACCCCACCCCCTGACAACCCCATGGCTCCCATTTTGCACACGAGGACACTCAGGCCCAGAGAGAACAGAGTTTGTGGCAGAGCAGAGACTGGACTTCAGGCCTCCTGTCCGACCCTCCTGGGCCTGGGTGGGCTGCCTGAACCCACCTGCTTTCCCTCCGGAAGGTTCAGGGTCTGTTGGGGAGCAGCACCAAGGGGCTGGTTTTCCTACTTGGTGAGAACTCAAGAGGTTCTGAACCCTGCAGGGTCCCCAGTGGTCTGCCTGGAATGGTAGAAGGCCCCACCCTGGAGGGGGCCAGCACAGTAATAAGGACGGCAACTGTGGACTGTCCTCAGAGACACAGCTTCTGTCCTAATGGGGGAAGGCAAATGATAAACACCTAAGTGAAACATACACTGTGTCAGATGGTGACAAGTGCAGGGGAGCAGGAGAGGGAGTACAGCGGATGGGTATCTTTTTTACATTTGTCAGAGAACACCCCTCCAATAAGGTGATGAAGCAGAGACCTGAAGAAAATGAGGGCATGAGCCATGCAGATTTCTGTGGGGAGAACACTCCAGGCAGCAGGAACAGCAAGTACAAAGGCCCTGAGGCCTCACAGGTAGCTCCTGTGAGAATTGGCTTTTCCTCTGAGATGGGAAGTCTTTGGAGGGTTCTGGACAGAAGACTGACCAGACCTGACTTGTAAAGGCCTTTTGTTCCGGCTCTTGTGTGAGAACAGACCGTAGGAAGTGGAAGCATGGAGAGCGTACAGAAGCTCACATGGTCACCCAGCGGGAGGTGGTGGCGGGAGGTGATGGTGGTGGAGGTGAGAGGTGGTGGGATGCAGGCCATGCATGTTTGGAGGTAGCGGTGCCAGAACCTGCTGACCAGGTCATGGCCTCTCCTTTGCAGAACTGGCTGCGGCTCTATGGCTACCTGCCCCAGCCCAGCCGCCACATGTCCACCATGCGCTCCGCCCAGATCCTGGCCTCGGCCCTCGCCGAGATGCAGCGCTTCTACGGGATCCCCATCACGGGTGTGCTGGACGAAGAGACCAAGGCGTGAGTCCCTCGGTCGGGCCATTCCCAGACCCCACTGGCACCTGCCCTCCTTCTGGCCAGCTCTGATGAAGGCTTGGCATGTGGAGTTTCCAGAAAAGAGTGGCCTAGATAAGAGATGGCATATGGCTTGATCCTCCGTGCTAGCTCTGATTGGTTGGGAGTGGCTGCCTGCTGCCTAGTGTTGAAAAAGCTCCTGAGGCCAAAGCCCAGCTCAGCAGCAAGGAGCATAGGATTGATTAGTGATGTCTGCCACAGGCATGGGAATGGGGAGGTGCAGCACACATGCGCACATGTGGTTGCCTAGCTAGGCCTTGCTCTGAATCTGGAAGAGGTGATGTGACCCAAAGCCACATCCTTGATGAGCACACACAGAGCATAAGGTATCAGGGATAAGAAGCCTCAGGGTAACTCTCCTCCCATTCCTGGGTGATACTGCTGAAAAGGGGCTCACCTTTGCAGAGCCACTGCTGGGCACCCAGTCTTCCAGTACAAGATCACTGTACCGTTTTCCTGATGAGGAGCTCGAAGCTGAGAGAGTCTCTCACCCCCTCCACACCCATATAAGGGGCAGCTGGAGGCCAGTGGGGGGAGGGTGGGAGACGGTGGACTGCCTGGAAGAGGCAGAGCCCAGCAGGCAGGCGTGTTGAGGGGAGGCTCTGTGCACCCAGGTGGATGAAGCGGCCCCGCTGTGGAGTGCCAGACCAGTTCGGGGTACGCGTGAAAGCCAATCTGCGGCGGCGGCGGAAGCGCTACGCCCTCACCGGGAGGAAGTGGAACAACCACCACCTGACCTTCAGGTAGGGACCCTGGCTGCCCAGGGTGGCTTCCCCCCAGGGCACCCTCCAGAAGCAGCTGGCCCCTCTCTGCCTGGGCTGAGGCCTCAGGCTTCCCAGTGGGCTCCTCTGGAAGGCTTCCTTCCCCAGCAGCCCACTGCAGGGTGTCCGGCCTAGCCGTCCAATCCTGCCAATCGCGTTCCCATGCTGATTAGATCAGTCACCCCACTCACCCACCCACCCCAGGCAGTCTCCCTCCAGAGAAGGGCAGGAACTTTGAACTGCTTCTGCTCTGTCCTCCTTCCCTCCATCCCCTGACCCGCCAGCAACCTAGGGCTGGCCTCACCTGCCCAGATGGGCTCCTGAACCAGTGCAAACTGGGGGTTTCAGGCGTCTGAAGGGTAAGGGAGGACTGGGGTGCCTGAATCCAGGCAGATGCAAGCAGGCAAGCAGCAAGTCACCTGCACAGACCCTGGTTCAAGCACCCTCCTCCTTTCCACTGAGTCCTTTGGCAAGAAACCCCCCTGAGCCTTGAGCTCTGTGGCAGTCCCCAAGGGTTCCCCCTTCCTGTTCCAATCCAGCCATGACCCCACCCGCAGCTCCATCTCCTGAGGAAGAGCAGCCCACAAGGTCACGTAGACCCAGGCCGCCAGAGTGAATTCATGATCCATGAGTTGATTCATGACCTTTGATGGAGATCTGTCCAGCACATGGACTCTTAATCTGCTTTATGTGGGAGATAACAGGCTTCATCATGCTTTGTGTGTGCGTGTGTGCGTGTGTGTGCGTGTGATGCTTGTTAATGCTTAACATTTACATGTTCTCAGAATGAAATTATGTAAGAAAGAAAAAAATCAGAATATGTACCCTTTATAGGCATCACAGTTTTGCTTGGGTCAAGTGTGAGGCAGAGTTGTCTTTAGTCTGTACTCTTCAAGGCAATGGAAATCTAGAAGGACAGATACTTATTATTAGGGGCTGGTATATTTGTTTAATATTTATCTGCAATAATGATAGAATTGTTTTTAGGAGAATATGGATAGTAGGGTAAAATATAAAGAGAGAAAGAGCTCTTTTAGAATTATACATAGATTTAACCTAATAAATTGCAGAACATTGGTAGTAGAGAAGCAGCATGGCATGTTGGAAAGAGGTATGTTCTGGAAGCCAGCAGTCCTGAGTTTGAACAGGCTTCATCATGCCTTTATCATGTGCAGGCTCATATGTGCCCATGTTCTACCTGAGTTAAGTCATTTAATCCTCCCAGGCACTCCATGATGAAAGCGCTGCCCTCCTTTTCCCATTTTACAGATGATGAAACTAAAATTCAGAGAGACTAAGTCACTTGCCCAAGGTCACACAGAAAATGTTAGAGCCGAGCCTTGAACTCAGGTCACCCTGACCCTGGAGCCCAACATTCAGAACCTCTTGGTCTGTGTTTCCCAAACCGCAGCCATTTGCATCGCACTTTCTAGGTCTTTCTCTTGGCTATGTATCACCTATACTTTTAATTACTTAATGTTTTTCTTTCTTAAAATAAGCTTATTTGGCACAATGCAACCTTATTCAGTGATATCCTAATGAATTCCTTGGCTTCACGTTAGTTCTTTTTTTTTTTTTTTCAAATTCACGTCAAAGTAAACTAACAGTTGATATTGATGAGCATTGTCCATGAACCAGCTCAGATCTTATGCCCTTTCCTTCAGACCATGTGTCCCCGCCCCCAACCCAGTGAGTGCTAGCAGTGGACAGCAGCCCCAGGCCCTGTGTTCACTCACACATCTCTCTGCCCACCTGCAGCATCCAGAACTACACGGAGAAGCTGGGCTGGTACCACTCGCTGGAGGCGGTACGTCGGGCCTTCCGCGTGTGGGAGCAGGCCACGCCCTTGGTCTTCCAGGAGGTACCCTATGAGGACATCCGGCTGCGGCGGCAGAAGGAGGCCGACATCATGGTACTCTTTGCCTCTGGCTTCCACGGCGACAGCTCACCGTTTGACGGCACAGGTGGCTTTCTGGCCCACGCCTATTTCCCTGGCCCTGGACTGGGCGGGGACACCCATTTCGATGCAGATGAGCCCTGGACCTTCTCCAGCACTGACCTGCATGGTGAGAACAGCTGGTCAGGGTGACAACAGGGGAGGCAAGCTGGAGCCTCACGGCTCAGAGGGGAGAGCATCCCCCGTGCAGTCCTCGGGAGCAGTGACGCTTGGTCTCAGTCTCCTGCCCATCATCTCCAAAGGGGGGTGGTAGGGAAGGGAAGGGATCATCGTACCCATTTTCCAGATGGGGAAGCTAGAGGCCCAGAAGTCAGAGCAGTTTAGCTTCTTCTAAGAGTAAAGCATGGCCAGGCTCTCTGGCCCCCTCAGCCCACCCCAGCCCTGTCTGGGGTGTCCAGGACCTGGGCCAGGTCAGAGCTGACTGTGCTGCCTGCCCCCACTACAGGGAACAGCCTCTTCCTGGTAGCAGTGCATGAGCTGGGCCATGCGCTGGGGCTGGAGCACTCAAGCAACCCCAGTGCCATCATGGCACCATTCTACCAGTGGATGGACATTGACAACTTCCAGCTGCCCGAGGACGACCTCCGGGGCATCCAGCAGCTGTACGGTGAGCGGGCGGCACGGGTGTGGCCGTGTTCTCTGCACGCGGCTCTCAACTCCCAGCCCTACGAGGCGTAGGTACTACTGCTACCCCCATTTTGTAGACGAGGAAACTGAGGCCCAGAGAGGATTAGTGGTTGTCCACATCATTCAGTGAGTAAATGGTGGTGCTAGAAATCAAACCCAGGGCTGGCCGACTCCAGGACCTGGCCCTCCCTCAAGGTCCTCACCCAGAGCTTTCATGATGGCCCCAGGGCCCCTCACTGCCCCCCTTTCCTCCTCAGCCTGAGTGATACTCTTATTAGACCGAGGGTGTCCCTGGGGTCCCAGGACCCCATTCCTCCCACTGTCACTCCCAGCCCGTGCCTGTCCCAGGCTCTCCACTGAGTGTTGCTGGTTTATCACTTCCCAGTGCCTTTGAGGCAGGTGGCATCCCTGCCGCCCCACTGCAACTAGGCCCCACCAGAGAAGGCCTTCAGTGGGGAGGTGTCCTGGGGGCCAGTTCGGTGGGTCAGGGCCACACTCAGTGCCCACCCTGAGCCCTCAGTGTGTTCCTGGCCACCTGGGAACCAAGTTCTTCCCTCTGTTTGTGTCCACTGTTTCCTGGAGCCTCCACTGGAGCAGGCTGGCATCCTGAGGGGAACATCACCAAGGGGGGGGTGGAGCCATTGGCAGCCTCAGGGGCGCAGTGACCCAAGCCCAGTGTGGGGAGGTCAAGGAAGGGGCTGTGTGGAGGAGGATGGAGGTCCTCCCAGGGCTGATGGCCGTGCGGGGGAGGTGTCTGCCGTGGCCAGATAGGGCCTTTCGCCTGGGTGGGCTACCCCTGGAGCACAGGTCTCCCCAGGCTGGAGACCCCAGGCTCCCAGGGTTCTAAGTAGGAGACCCTGGCATCCTGGCTGAGTTCCAGGGCTATACCCCCTCACTTCCCCCTGCCGCCCTCCGCAGGCACCCCAGATGGCCAGCCACAGCCCACCCGGCCTCTTCCCACCGTGACCCCCCGGCGGCCAGGCCGGCCAGACCACCGGCCCCCCAGACCCCCTCAGCCACCTCCCCCAGGCGGGAAGCCGGAGCAGCCCCCAAAGCCAGGCCCCCCGGCCCAGCCTCGAGCCACGGAGCGGCCCGACCAGTATGGCCCCAACATCTGCGACGGGGACTTTGACACGGTGGCCGTGCTGCGCGGGGAGATGTTCGTGTTCAAGGTCTGGCCCTGCCTGTGCCTCCCCAGCCCCTGGGCCCAGGCTCAGATCCGAGAGCGCCCTCCCACCTCTCCCCCGGACCCTTGCCCCGCCTCCACCCCCGCTTCACTGAGCAGCCCCTGTGGAGCCATCAGACCCTAGACCAAGAAGAAACCAGCCCGAGGGACAAGAGAATTGCCCGGGATCGTACAATAAGCCTAGGAGTCCGCACCCCACCCGGGCTCTCTCCCTGGTGCCGCCCTGGCTTCCTAAGCCACCTCCCCCTGGACCCTCCCTGACCCGGGAAGGGGTGGGTCGAGGGGGTCCTCCCCCAGGCCAAGGCAGCAAGCCTGCCATGCTCGCTCACACCCACGCCCTCCCCAGGGCCGCTGGTTCTGGCGGGTCCGGCACAACCGGGTCCTGGACAACTACCCCATGCCCATCGGGCACTTCTGGCGTGGTCTGCCCAGTGACATCAGTGCCGCCTACGAGCGCCAAGATGGGCGTTTTGTCTTTTTCAAAGGTGAGCTGGGGCACGTAGGAGGGAGGGGACTGGGCGGCCTTCCTGCCCTTACCTCTGGCCTGACCTCTGACCCAGCCGGGACTGAGGGAGGAGGAGAGGGAAGGACCGTGCACATCTCGTCTTGTTGCCCACTGTGGGCTTACTCGGGGGAGACGAGTCCTCCTGGCAGCAAGGCAGGGGTTGGGGACGTAGACAGAGACCAGAGGACTGGGCGGCAGAGGCTGCTCTGATTGGAGGCAAGTGTCCATCTTCTGCAGCACAGGGGCTCCGCCCCATCGCCCTCCTTCCTTGCATCCTGTGCCCCTTCCTTGCCCCTTCCTCATAAGAATGGGTCCCCGAGCCCACTCTGGGGCAGGATTCCTGAGTCTGTCTATGGAAACAGTGGAGCTCTCTCCCCTCAGCCCTCCCTCTGGGGCCTGCCTTCCTGGGGAGGGCCTCAAGGGCAGCACCCCTGATGGACCAGCTGTGTCCCCAGCCCCGCTGGCCCGAGCCTCAACCAGGCAGGAACTCCCCGAGGACAGGGCTGGGTCCACACTAAAAGTAAGGAGCCCTGGGCCATGCACTGGGGTGCCCCAGGGAGGCAGCCCCCAGACCCAGAGGCCAGGCAGGGCTCCCCCTCTTTCCTCTCTCTGTACAGGAACTGTGGGGGGTGGTGGATGTTCAAGTGGGAATGGAGGCCCGTATACGGTGCGACTGTGTGTGGTGTGTGTACAGGTGTGACCCGGCAATGTGTATGTGTGTAAATGGGTGTGTCGCAGGTGTCCATGAGTGTCCACTGTGTGTGATGCGAGGGTGAGTTGCGCTGTATGTTGTCATGGGTGTGTAGGTGTCAGTGCCTGCCCTGTGTACGAGGATGTGTGTGTGTGTGTGTGTGTGTGTGAGTGTGAGCGTGGTAATGGACGTGAACAGATTTGGGAGCCCAGAATATCCCTCCCGGTGCCCCCTTCCTGCACACCCACCACCGGCCCCAGGCCTGTCCTCACCCCCCTGGCCCCTCCCACAGGTGACCGCTACTGGCTCTTCCGAGAAGCGAACCTGGAGCCTGGCTACCCACAGCCACTGACCAGCTACGGCCTGGGTATCCCCTACGACCGCATTGACACAGCCATCTGGTGGGAGCCCACGGGTCACACCTTCTTCTTCCAAGAGGACAGGTGAGCACCCCTCCTCGAAAGGGAAAAGGCCCGCACTGGGCCCCCACCCTCAGGCCTGACCAGAAAGAACCCATGGCCCATGCGGACCGGGCTCCAGGCCCCAGCTGGCCCGCAGCCCTGTGCTTTTGGTCACAGGTATTGGCGTTTCAATGAGGACACGCAGCGTGGAGACCCCGGCTATCCCAAGCCCATCAGCGTGTGGCAGGGGATCCCCGCCTCCCCTAAAGGGGCCTTCCTGAGCAACGATGCAGGTACCAGGGCCGGCCCCCTCCCAGTCTACCCAGCACTCACCATTCCCCCTCCTCCATACACAGGAACAGAGCTTGCCTGAGGTCACCAGCATCGAGATGGCATGCATGGGGGACACAGCTGTTACCCCAGGCTACCATTTACCCCATTTACAGAGGCCAAAGGGAGCTTGCCTATAGGGCCCCAAATCCCGCAGTGAGGAAGTTACGGAGTCAAGAGTCCAGCCAGACCTGCCTGTGTCCAGAGCTGGTGCTCAGAGCTGCCCCGATCCCCACAGAGCCTTGAGCCTGGCGGGGGTGGGCGGTGAGCTTGGCTCAGAGCGACGGGAGCAGGAGTCCTCCCGGGGTGCCCCCTTACCCGCTTGGCAGGGAAGCATGATCTCTGTCGTTATAACTGAGCAACAGGGAGCTGTGGCTTTTATTTCTCCAGCAGGGTCTCTGGTGAGTTTAAGAAAACCCATCAGCCCTGGTTCTGAGCCTCCGGGTCTCAGGGGAGACCCGGCTGGCTTTGCTAATGCTCGGGTGGGTCACACAGCTGGTTCTGGCAGGTCCGGCACAACCGGGTCCTGGACAACTACCTCCCCCGTGCGTGTCACGCGGCTTCCACGCGTGATGGTTTCACTCTGCAGCTGCTCTGACCTCCTTGTGCTCAGCTGAGTATAGACGCACCTGGTGGTTGAAACCTGGCCCTTCCTGGAGTTAAAGGGATGTGGGTGGAGTGCCCAAGACCAGAGATCTGGTCCGAGGCAGCATCAGTCCCCTCTCCAGGTCTGATGCAGGCTGACTGTGTGGCCTTGAGCAAGACACTGGCCTCTCTGGTGCAGGGAGAAGCCAGGCCTGGGTCCCCTGACTGTAGCCCACAACCCAGCAGGCTACCGGACCCTTCTTTGCGCTGCCCTAGTCAATGTCAGCCCAGCCAGGAAGCCCAGGATTCTAGTGGTGCCCCTGACCTAAACCCTGTTCTTCTCTGAGCATGGTCTGGCTCCTATAAGTTGGTAAGGGACAGATTTGAAAATGCCCAGGGAAGCCAGTGAGAAGGATGGTGTTTTAAAGCTGGGGCCCCTTCAGCTCGCCCTGGTCTTCTTTGAGGTCTCTGGCCAGTGGGTGGGCCCCGGCCTGACACCCCTCCGGTCTGCTTGCCCTCGCAGCCTACACCTACTTCTACAAGGGCACCAAATACTGGAAGTTTGACAACGAGCGCCTGCGAATGGAGCCCGGCTACCCCAAGTCCATCCTGCGGGACTTCATGGGCTGCCAAGAGCACGTGGAGCCGGGGCCCCGATGGCCTGACGTGGCCCGTCCGCCTTTCAACCCTGACGGGGGTGCAGAGCCCGGGGCGGGCGGTGACAGTGAGGAGGGCCACGAGGCGGGCCCCGGCGGCAAAGAGGGGGACTTCGGGGAGGGGACAGACGAGGACGGGGGCAGCCGCGTGGTGGTGCAGATGGAGGAGGTCACTCGGACGGTGAACATGGTGATGGTGCTGGTGCCCCCGATGCTGCTGCTGCTCTGCATCCTGGGCCTCACCTACGCCCTGGTGCAGATGCAGCGCAAGGGCGCGCCCCGCATGTTCCTCTACTGCAAGCGCTCCCTGCAGGAGTGGGTCTGACCCTCCGCACCAGCCCCTCCTGCTCCTCACGGTGCTACGGGGCCAGGCTGGCCGCACCTGTGGTTCTGAGACAGCTCCTGGGGCCTTTCATCCAGAGCCTTCAGTGGTTCCCTCAGCCCCTGGGTGGGGGCCCCTCCAGGCCCTCTAACATCCCTGCCAGGCCTGCCCCCTTGTTTATTTATGCCCAGGTATCTTTTTTTTTTTTTTTTTTTGCACACTAATTGAGCATTTCTTCCTACTTTCCTGACCAGGGCGGTCCCTCAGGGCAGGGGGTTAGAGTTTTCTAAATGTAGTTCTGCACCAGACAGGGAATTAGGCTCCCACCCACTTCTGGCTTAGCCAGAGGAGCAGAGGGTCAGAAGGCCCGGCTGGAAGAGTGGCCAAAGGACTGTTGGGCTGTGCTTCAGCCTGAGCACCAGGGCCAGAACCGAGGGCTCTGCTGGCTTTGGAGCTTGGTGGGGCCTAACTGGTCTCAGCCCTCTGAGTCTCTGTGGTCTTAGAAAGAGCTTTCACCCGGTGGCAGCCCCCGGCCAGAGGGGCCAGAGGGGGCAGAGGGGGAGGTGGCCTGCTGATCGAGAGAGTCCCGTTGAGGTCTGGTTCCTTCCCACCCACCTCTGACAACTCCAGCAGCCTGGTTCCTTGTGCCTAAGAACCTACCCTGCCCCTGGCCAGCACAGGGCCAACAGCCCCCAGCTGCCCTGTACCCCTTGGGCCCGCACCTCCTTCCCTCTCTGGAGAAGGGGCCCTGGGCCTGCCTTACCAAGGACCAAAGGGGGTCCGCCGAGGCCCCTCCCCCAAGGGTAGCACCAGCCTCGGCCCTGGGCTGGGTCTCCACCCCCGCCCACTTTCTCCTCTCTGAGTCATGACCCAACTGGGCTCTTTCCGTGAGCGTCCTCCCTCCCTCTCTCACCCACACCACCATCCTCAGAGGTCTCAGAACCCCAGCAGCCTCAGGCTCAGCTGCCAGCGTCCTGGCTGTCCCGGGGAGAGAGGGGCGGATGGGCGCCCAGGCTGGCACGGGAGGTGTCCACAGACGCGCGCCCACCAGCCTGGGGGTGTTCCTCCCTGCCAGCTCCCTGTCCCCCAGGCGCACTGGTAGGGAGAGGCCAGCAGCTCATCCCCTCACACAGGCTGTGGGACAGGGCTGTGGAGCCCCCAGAAGAGCCCACTAGTGGTAGCCTGGAGATCCTCCCCGTCCTGGGCTCAGCCCTGAGCGTGGAGATGATTCCTCCCTCTTTTCCTTCCCAAAGTAAGCAGGAGGCGAGGCTGCTGTGGGAAATGGTACTGTACAGCCGGCTCTGTCCCCTCTGCCTCCCTGCAGCCCTGAGCAAGCAGGTCTGCCGCCCAGAATCCCTGAGGCCCCTGCGGGGAGGGGCTCCTCATGGGCTGGCCCCAGTGCGGGTCCAGCAGCTTCCTCCCCCCTCCATCCTCAGAACCACCGGTGGGCCAGCCAAGGGGGGTGGGGAGGGAGGGGGTCAGTGTCCACCCCCATACGTTTCTTTCTGTAAATAATCTGCACTGATTAAATTGTACGGCCGGCGAGTGTGCCTCCTTTGTAAGAGGCCTTGGGCTGGAGCTTACAGCTGGAGGGGCTGCAGGTGACTAGGGTGGGGAGGGCGTGGTCCAGGCTGGGATTAGGGGACTTGCCCCCCACCACGCCAAAGAGACCTCGTTCCCAGTTCTGCGGGGGCTCCTTCCTGATGGCCCTGGAAGGGGCAGAGCTCTGGGGAAGAGTGGGAGGCGGCTGCCCTCAATAGACCAGAAGAGGGTGAGGCAGGGGACCAGGGGTGGCCCTGCTGGGGTCGGGCAGAGAAGGGGTGGGGAATTTACTGGCCATTCCTTCATGGTGAGAAAGGGCACCCAGCTTCCCGCACACCCTGCATGTCTACGAAGGGTGGGATAACCAGTCTAGGCCACCCAGCCTTCCCACCCATCCGGACTGGTTCTAGGCAGCCTGAAGACCCAGCTTGGACGAGAAGAGATGAGAAACGATGCCACTGTGGATTCCAAAAGTTCCCCTCATCCACATGCTCTGCCCAGAAGGTGAGGGGCCACCCAGGATCTGCCCTCTTTGAAGAAGCAGAAAACCTCGCCCCGGGCAGGGGGCAGCCGATGCCCAGGAGTGCAGGAGACGGGCGTCACTGCCCTCGGGTCTGAGCTTGGCTGGTGAGCCTTGCGCTCCATGTCCGACCTCTGGGCCCAGCCTGTTGCGCGCCAGCCTGTGCACCCAGGACCGCGACGCTCAGCCACGGAGCAGGCCAGGCCCCCAGAGCTCCTTAGGCAAGGTCCTCCAGCCTGCTCCAGGCCCACCCTCCCCCGCATATGCGTGCCCCCTTCATCCCGCCCTTTCCTCTCTTTGTGTTGAAAACTGGCTGAGGAGAGTAGGAAACGCTGGCCCTCGGAAGCCCCAGAGGCCACTCAGGCTCAGCGAGGAAACGCCTGTGTGCTTCCCCCAGCCCAGGGGCCTTGGTGGGCGGCACGGGGGTGCGGGTAGACGCTGCCTCGTCAGCCTTCCTGTGGCAGCAGCCGCGGGGCCCCACCAGGTCTGCCTTCTGCCTGAAGCCTTAGGGTCACCCAGAAGCCCAGAGGTCACCAGGCAGGAGGAGGGCGGTGTGGGGCACGGGGACGAGAGAGGACAGGATGAAAGGCCTTCTCGCCCAGCTCTTCCGCAGCCGCCGGAGGGGAGACTTAGCAGAGGCCTCACCTCCTCAGGAAACCGCCCGAGGAGCCTTCCAGCCCCAGCTCCCGGCTAGAAGCTCAGGCTAGAAGCTCGAAGAAACCCGGCGGCTCAAGGAACAGCCCATCTCGCGAGCCCAGTTTATGCTTGCTCAGGGGCCCAGGTGTGTGGAAGTCTCTGAGGCACAAGGGGTGGGGGAGCACCTGGGCCCTTTCTCCCCAGCCCCAGACAGCCCGGCAGCCCCAGTGACCCCCTCCTCCCCAGGATTAAACAGAAGCCCACATCTTTAACGTGGCTTGTTTTCTTAAATCAAGCTGTAACCTAAGCTCACCTTGGGCTCCTCCCAGCCCTCCATTCCCTCAGCATCTTTTGTTTCTTTATATTTTGCTAATTCCCAAGTAAAACAGGCAAGACATTACAGATAAACAAAAAGAAGAAAAAGATAAGTTGCCATCACTTCCCCAGCCAGTGTGGACAGCTTGGTGTATTTCCTTCTAGCCTCTTTTCCTCTGCTTCTGCACAGCTTGGGGTTTTAGAGTCCAAAACGTCCTGGGCTTCAGCCCTGGTGCTACCGGTACTTAAACCTCAGTGGAGGGGATCACATGACCTACCCCACTGGCTGCTGGGAGGATGATCGGAGGACGCTGACTGTCAAGTGCTGGCGAGTGCTCAGTGTGTGATCACGACTCCAGTCGTCTTGCATGCTCCCTTGCTCACGTTTCACTCCCGAGACGAGCAGGGCTCAGAGAGGTGAAGTGACTTGGCCAAGGTCACACAGCCGGGAAGTGGACGATTAGAACCCAGACAGAATGACTTGCACAGCAGCCCAGCGCCCCCACCCCCACCCCCATGCTGCTGGAGAATCCAGCAGGGATGAGGAGGCCCCTGACCACCCTGGCCTTCCCTCCTCACACGTTCTAGACATCGAAGACCCCAGGGCCACCAACAGAGCCTCCTTTCAGGCTGGGGCAGGGCTGAGCTGGCCGCTTCCTCCCCCTCCGACTTGGCAGAAAAGCCTTTTTGTTGTGGCTCACATAGAGGCCATTCTCCTCCGGCTCACGGGAAGAAATGGCCAGCTTCCTGTCCATCCACAGCCGCCCAGGCGGCAGTGGACTCCTCCGTGTACATTCAAGAGGAGCAGGGCTTCCTGCCCCTCCAGGTCCTCTAGTTCTGCCTCAGGGGCCCGAGGCTGCCGGACTTTGCCCCTCGATCCATGAAACCATACAAGGGGGTTGGACACAGCCTCCTCTCAGCTTTCCTGGCGAATGCTGGGGATTCCAGGCCTCAAGGCACTCTCAGGACACAGCAGTACCACCCTCGGCCCACTGTTCAAGTGGCCTCATGACCCACAAAGCGCTGGCAGAGCCCCTGCCAGGCTGCTTGCTCTGTCCCAAATGTCCTGGCACTTGCTTGCCTCTATGCCTTTGCTTGTGTTGTTCCCTCCTGCTGGAAAACCTTTCCCTGCACATTTTATCCTATTCAAATTGCACAGATCCTTTAAGGCACAGGTTAAGGCTTGCCTTTTCCAGATTTCCACCCTCCCTCCTCAAGATGATTGTTTCCTTCCACCCCTGGCTCAACCAGCACTTGTAGCCTAACCATTCCTTGCCTCTGACTCCAGTCTGCCCATCCTAACAGGCACCCAGATGCTGACTGTGACTCCATCACTCACAGGCTGTGTGTCCTTGGGCAAGTCACTTCACCTTTCTGAGCCCATCTGTAGAATGCGGCTAATAGCCATGCCTATTTCATTCAGCTGTGAGGCTTGATTGAGCTGATCCATGTAAACACTTAGAACAGCCCACAGCAGGCTCTCAATAGTTTGTTACTCATATCTCTGTTTTAGGTGCAGGTACCTGATGGGCACTAAGGAGGCATCCCTCCTTGCCTTCCTCTCCAGGATTATTTGTGGGATGGGGTCAAAGGTCGACAAGCCCAAGGACAGGTGCCAGGAAGAGGGACATTCCTCTCCCACCAGCTCCCCCCCTCAGCTGCTGTGGCCTCGCCCTGCCGACCCTGGCGGCCCAGCCCCTCCTCACCCACAGCGCCAGCACTTCTTTCCAGATCTTGAGCATGAGGCCCCGGCTCAGGTTTTCTCCCCAAGTGCTCCTGTCACCTCCCACCCCTACATTTTTCACCCACCTCACTCTTTGCCAGAAATAGCTTCCAAACTCCCCTTCTCTTGCAGCCAATCTAACAGGCCCCTCCTGGAAAAACTATATCATTCCCCTGCCAGCATGGATCACAGCAATAAACTGGATTCCATTAAGAAATTGAGTCAGTGGAAAGGGAGGGGTGGCTATACCCCAATAATTTCATCAGAAAATTACACAGCACCATCCTAAAACCTGTCGACTTCAGCCAGATTAAGGTTCCTTTACAGATGGGGACACTGAAGCCTGGACAGGGAGCCGATTTGACCACAGTCACTCACTGAGTCTTTAAACTGGTGCCCAGGCAGGACTCCTCCACCCACACCCTCTCTCACCATGCACCCCACGCCACCTCCCCACCCCTCATGGGGCCTCCCTCTTCTGCACTTTGGAAGAACTGAGGGCAGGGTGTTGTGGTTAATCCAGCTTTCCTGATAAAGGGCATTTCTGTGCTTCATGCGTACATGAAGCACAGCCTTCAACACAGCTAGTGGAGAGGAGATCTGCCCTCTGCAAATAGCCCCCCATTGTCCCGTGAGAAAAAGACCCTGCTTCCTCCCAGTCCGTGGATTCTGGTAGAGCTGGCCCTATTGCCTTGGTGGCCAGATGATCTTGTGACCCAGAATCCAGCCAATCAGAACCCCAGCGCATGATCCAAGGGTGGGTAGAAAACCCAAGCCTGGCCAATCAGGGACTCCCTGCGACTTTTTCTGGAGCCCCGAGGAGAGAGAAGCCCTGTGTCTGCTGGGATTGCTGAGCTCCTGGAGCGTGACTCTGGAGCTGCTGATGGGTCATCTCGCCACCACACAAAGAGAGCCTGCCTCAAAGCAGAGCCAGCAGAGGAATATAGAGCCTTGAAGGTTCTGGAAGGCACCACTTGAGCACCTGGATCCAGCTGTGCCTGAAGCTCTTTCAGTTACATGTACCAATAAACTCCTTTATTTCTTAAGTCATTGTGTTATTATTTTGTTTGTTTGTTTGTCCTCACTGATGCCCAGGGTGCCCTGAGTTCCAAATTTGTGCTTAGCTTAACACATTCTTCTTGCAAATCTAGGACTCTTCTCAAGAAAGTGCCAAACCCCAGGACCACAAGCCACCCATCTCTTCAACACTTGAATGTTTACTGAGAACGTTTACTGGGGTCCCTGGCACAACTCCCAGCCTCAGTAATGCTGCCTAAGACAACATAGGACACCTGAGTCTTCACAAGAGGCCCTGGGAATCACGTAGCCAAATGGTAGCAGGTGAGGGTAGTGGGGAGGCTCACTTAACTGTTACATGGGCTTTTTCAGATTGCATAAGGTAACAGATAATGAGAAAACCACAGAAAAGCCAAAGCTGTCTATGAGAAATGTCATCAATATCTACTCTTTCACCAAACAACTTTAACAAAAATTTTTTGTTTTTTTTGGCTGAGCCATGCGGCTTGCGGGATCTTAGTTCCCCGACCAGGGATCAAACCCGTGCTGGGTCTTAGCCACCGGACCACCAGGGAAGTCCCCAACCTTAACAATTTAAATGTAAATCCTACAGGCTTTCCCTTATGAGTACATATTAATATATTTTATTTTCTAAAAGTAAGCTCATACCAGGCATGTTGGTTTTTTTAACCTGCCTTTTTCATTTAATATAGCATGAAATTTGGATGAGAAACTTGACCTGCAGGAGACTTTCACTTTATTTGTTGCTTGAATTTTTCTGAGGATGCATTGTATGCCCATCATGATGAAATAAGTGAGTAAACAGTATATCTTTAACCCCTTTCCTGTCCACAGGTTGATTTCTACAACATGCTTTTGGTGGATACATTCTGCGGACACCCCGGAGGAGATTCCTCAACCCACGTCTGGACAGTTACAGATAATATTTTGGAAACATCCATAATTATCGCAAATAGTTTTTGAGGGCTCATAACTGCACCAGACTTTATATGCTTTACTGACATTAATCCTAATAAGAACCCCACAGGGCAGTTCTTCTATTTGTACTTCACACCAGAGGAGCCCAAGGCTCAGAGACGTGAAGGAACTTGCTCAAGGTCACACAGCTAATCAGTGGCGGGGCCTGAACTGAAGCCGCACCTGCTCTCAATTGTTCATTTGTACAATGAACATCTACTGCTGTCAGGGGGCAGGCCAAGGACCCAGCAGGGAACTAACACAGAGACCCCCCCCCTCATGGGGCTCACTTTCGAGGGAGATGAGCATCCCAGGCAGAGGAAGTAGCCAGTGCAAAGATCCTGAGGGTGGACCAAGCCTGACAAATTTGAGGAACAGAAAGGAGATAAGGAGGGTGAAAAGGAGAGAGAAAGAGAGCAAGGCCAGGCCACGGGGTCAGGAGTTGGATTTATTCTAAGCTTGACAAGAAGACTTTGGAGTATTTTAAGGAATGGGGAGGGAGGAGGTGGGATCTATGATTTTAGAATATTCCTCTGCCTACTGTATGCTTTGCTAAACTACCTTTGCAAACATCCATGATTCTTGCCTTTAGAGAAAGTTCTAGATATGAAAACAAAGTGGAATCACCAGCCCACAATGTTCTAAGCTTTTATTACATACTGACAAATTACCCTCCAGAAGGAGAGTAGCACCTGTTTCTACTCCTCCCGCAAGTGGCTGAGTGCCCATCCCCCCACCCCTCACACACCTGGAATGAGATCATCTTTATCAACATGATTGGTGGAAGCAATATTGTTTTGTTGGTTTTACCTGCAGTTCTTTGATTGCTGCTGAGTTTGAACATTTTTCTCATGTTAGTTGTTAACTGTTTAGAGGGGTATTTTTAGGCGAGGGGAGGAAGGCCTGCTTATGCCCATTGCCCAGTTTTCTTTGGGGGCGTTTCTTCTCATTGATTTGTGGGAACCTTTTATAGTGTGACAAACTTGACCCTTTGTCAATCAGTGAGTTTTAGAGCCAGGAAGTTCCACAAACGGGTAAACTGAGGCCAGGACAAGCATGGGTACTGGTTCTAGTCCACGCTCTCAGCTCTCTGGGGCCCTGCTCGTTCTGGGAAGATGCCTCTGCCAGCTGTGTTCATTGCCTAGAGAGATCCCCTCCCCTCCCGCTGGCCCCTCCTGGTCTTTCCCTGCTTCATCCCCAACTCCCCACCAGAGCCTCTTAAGGGTTCCTGGTGGAGAGGAAGACATTCTGCAGACAATGGCTGTGTGTGCAGATGATGTCACCGATGGGGGAGTGGGTCCCAGAGAACAGAGCTTAGTTTCCTGGGTGGGGTGCCGGTGAGGGTGAGGGAATGGTGCCCCTGTCCTCCCCTTGTCCCCAGTTACCAGGAGGGGCCAAAGAGTTTGATTGGGAGACAGGCTGCATACACACCCTGCCCCAGCAATCTTCCCTGGGCAGTGCGGGACTGCAGGAGCATGAAACATGAAAGGGGCATCAGAGAAGGGCAGTGGGGTGAACCAGAAAAAGTCCTAGATCATGGCTCAGAAATCCTGGGTCGGAGACCAGCTCTGTCTGGGCAACTCTTTGAGCTCTCAGCCTTTGCCATGAGATGGGGGTTGTTTCCAGAGTTGGTGCTAAGAATCGGTGAAATGATGGACTTAAAAATGTGCAAACATGAAGCTGTGCTTACTGTGGTGGCATCAGTGCTTTTGCCTGCCCAGCACCCATCTTCCCATCTCTTGGCTCCTCTAGGGAGCCACCCCTCTCCCACTCTGAGTTCATGAATTGCAGAAAGGCTGCTCCTCCCCCCACAACTTCAGGGACAGGTGAGACCCAGGTGGAGGCAGTCCCCTATCCCCTCCTCCATCCCTACCAGGGATGGGCTATGTCCAAGTCATCTCTGGCCTTTGTTCACACATAGAACTACCTGTGTGAAAATGAGCAGCACACAAGGAAACAGAGACGCAAGACAGAAAGATGGTATTGTTTGAACCCCTGGATACAGCCAGACCCGACAGCCATCCCCCTTACTCTTGTGAGCGCCAATAAATACTCTCTTTGGTCAATCCAGCTTGAGTTGGAATTTCTGTGATTTGTAACTCAAAAAAAATACAACCAAACACAATTGTCACTTAATTCAGTCCTTCGTCACCAAAGCCTGGGGCTCAATAAGAATAGATTTGTCCCAGGTCACATACCACTTAGCTGTAGAGTGAGAGCTCTGGAAGCCCAGATGCACTCCTCCTCAGCCACATTCCCCTGCTGGCCTGGTCAGGATGTACAGCCCTGTCACTCTCCCTCACTTCCTTGCGAATTCACAAGTTAACAAAAGGCTTTGTAAACAAGTGATCTTGTTTGTTTTCATAAACAAATCAAGCAGAGGTTGGGTCTGCGTCTAGGGTGGCAATAGCACCCCACTGGGCTAGTCTTGTGCCTCAACTTGCACTGTAGAGTCCAGTGGTCCTGACCACACCTCTGTAAGTCACTAAAACTACATTTTCTTGGTCCTGTGTGAAGTGAATTCTGTATCCTGCCTGGGCTCGAACTAATACAGCAGGAGAGAAGCTGAAATTCCCAGATCCCTGGACATGTGTGTTGTCTATTTTAATACTTGCTTCCACGTTGCCCTTCCAGGTCGCACGACAGCTTGCCTGACTGGGCCACTGGGTAACCTTGCGGAGAGATGCGGATGTGGGGCTCCCCCCATGGGTCCAGGCACCTGCCCCTGAGGTGCAACCTTGGGTTCTGGAGCGAGTGTCCTGGCTGATGAACAGTTGTACACTGGGGCACCCGCGGCCACCTCTGGCTGGACACGTGCCCAAGAGCACGTGAGGGGCCCAGGCCCCGCCAGCCACTAGCGGCCACTGCCAATTGGGACCAGCCTGGAGCGCCTTCCCCTCTCCTGTCCAGAGGCAGGACAGAAACCTGACAGGCGTGTTTTCACCAGCGTGAGAGTTTCGGCCCCTCTTTGGGGACTGTTTGTGTTTCGGGTCACGCTGTTGGCTGCCCCACCCCCTTCTTTCCTCTGCCAAAGTGACACTCCCTGGGCTGCCAGGCCTCCAGGAAGCTGGCAGTTCCTGCCCTGAGCTGCCCAGTGGGAATCTCCTTTTCCTATTCCAGGCACTTCCATATCCTCTGTTACATTTCGTTCTCTCATCACAGTTCAGCAAATGGGAGGTATATAGCCTCCACCTTACAGACAGGGAGCTGAGGCCCAGCAAGGGAAGGCAGCTTGCCCAAGGTCACACAGCAAGTTAGGGGCTGAGAACGTGAAAACTGACCCCCAGCCCAGTATCCACTCCCCACCCCCAAACCCAAACTCAACCACCAGACAAGGATCAGGCCTGGTAGCAATCCCCACTCTCCAGTCCGTCCATTCATTTGACAAATACTGAAACTTCCCGGGCACCAACTGCAGAGGGTTGGCCCTGGACCAAACCCCGCCCACCTCCCGTATTTGTAAATAAAATTTTGTTGGAACACAGCCACTCCCATCCATCTGTGTATGTCTACGGCTCCTTTCTGCTACAGGCAGAGTTCAGTCAAAACAGAGACCATCTGGCCCCCAAGCTTAATATATTTACTATGGGGCCCTTTACAGAAAAAATGTGCCCAGGGCCACATTATGACTTTCTAGGTACTTCTGCACCTTCATGAACCCTTCCTTATAAAAAACTATATATATGCTTATATATATATATATATGAATCCGAGTCCCCCTAAAACCAAATTCCCTTACTGAGTTTATGATTAATCTCTCTATCCAAAACTTGATTTCCCTGCTGTCCCCCCTGATCTCAGTCCTATGCTAACTGAACCCTAATCAACCAGCGTCAGATGACTAAGATTGCTGTTGTCCAAAACATCGTTAATGTCCTAAAACTGCTGTTAGAGATTCATCATTAATGTGCAAACTCGGGTTCTTTCTCCGGGGCAAGATGAGCTCACAGACCACCTCCCGCCACCCGCCTCAGCCATGGACCACCTGGCTAGAGAATGGTAAGCCAGAGACATCCTGACTCCCAAAAACACAATTAAGAAATGTCACAGAAACGTCACAAGATGATGACTAATTCCAGTTCCTTTGTCCTTAACCTTTAAAACATCCTTAACTCGAAGACCAAGATGGGGTGGATCTGAGACTTGTCTCCCACTCCCTTGCTTGCTGCCCTGCAAATAAACCCTTACTTTGCTGCAGACACCGGCGGTCAGAGTTTGGCTTTCTGCACCGTGGGTACACGAGTCCTTGCTCAGTTACATACACATAAAATTATAGATATAGCTATATATATATAATTATATTTTATGACTGCATTGGTATAAAGACAAATATAATCCAGGCATGACTGTATCCTTTTTCTACTGTTTTAAATCAATTCCAACATTTCTATGAGCCACTAGAACTCTTGTGGACCTCAGGCACTGCACCTGCTACGCCTCACAGAGAAGTCAGCCCTGAGGGTTGGCCACAGGTGGGTCCCATACTGCTGAGAGTAGAGCCCCAAAAGGAGACACCCCAATGTTTAGCGCTCACCTCGGTCCTTACCCCAACAGTAGAGGTTGCAGGGAGAAGTTTTGACAGCTTTGAAGGGAACCATTCAGGACTCAAAGTGATTGCATACATTTCTTAGGATGAAAAATTTTATTCCTTTTCAAATTCTTATATTTTGTATTTTTCAATTTTTAAATTACTTTTGGGGGATAAATAATAAATGCACACGGGTTAAAAATATCTTGAATGCCCCAAATGATCTGCAAAAGAATATAACGCTCCCTTCCACTCCTGCACCCCCATCCCCTTCCTACCACTAGTGCAATTCCTTCCATGCAGACTGCATATTCAAGAAGAGATGTGCGCACACAGTTTAACGCACATGCTGTTCCACTCCTGCCTTTTTTTTGCGTCTTAAGTCTACATTCTTATGCATATATTCATCCTGTCTTTGTTGAATAGCTCTTTAGTATTCCACTGAATGAATATACCACAATTAGGATGTGCGGGTATTTCCAATATTTTTCTATTACAGCACTGGAACAGAGATTACTTCTATACAGACTGGCTATGCCTGGATATTAGGCAACTTTTTTTTGCCTCCAAAAGAATCTCTCAGAAAAGAGGGGGTCCCCTTTACTGTATATACAAATTCCCATTACCTGATGCTTTCTGATTCCTTTATTTTAAACAAGGAAGTACTACTTGTGGAAGATACAATAGCCTGAAATGACCTCAGTGAATTCTAATTTGGGATGTTTATGGCGGACACCCAACAGAATTGGTTAGAGGGGGAAAAGGAGGCAAAGGCATTTAACACAAGTGCCATAATTTTTCCTGGGGATATGACTTCACAATTGCAAGTGTTAAAATAACACTGTAAACAAACCTTTTAAAGATCACTTTAGAAAGCAATGCTTTAAAATTAAGAATGTCCCTTCATCATACACCATTAAGAAAATGAAGAGGAAGCCACAGATCAGGAAAAGATACTTGCAATCTGTATGGCCAGCAGAAGACTTGTATGCAAACTATATAAAGAACTTCTGGGGGCTTCCCTCCCCTCGTGGCGCAGTAGTTGAGAATCTGCCTGCCAATGCAGGGGACACAGGTTCGAGCCCTGTTCTGGGAAGATCCCACATGCCGCGGAGCAACTAGACCCGTGAGCCACAACTACTGAGCCTGCGCGTCTGGAGCCTGTGCTCCGCAACAAGAGAGGCCGCGATAGTGAGAGGCCCGCGCACCACGATGAAGAGTGGCCCCCGGGCTTCCCTGGTGGTGCAATGGTTGAGAATCTGCCTGCTAATGCAGCGGACACGGGTTCGAGCCCTGGTCTGGGAAGATCCCACATGCCGCGGAGCAACTAGGCCCGTGAGCCACAACTACTGAGCCTGCACGTCTGGAGCCTGTGCTCCGCAACAGGAGAGGCCGCGATAGTGAGAGGCCCGCACACCGCGATGAAGAGTGGCCCCCGCTTGCCGCAACTAGAGAAAGCCCTCGCACAGAAACGAAGACCCAACACAGCCAAAAATAATAAATAAACAAATAAAATTAAAAAAAAAAAGATTGGCCTCTGCTCGCCACAAATAGAGAAAACCCTCGCACAGAAATGAAGACCCTTGGGCTTCCCTGGTGGCGCAGTGGTTGAGAGTCTGCCTGCCAATGCAGGGGACACGAGTTCGAGCCCTGGTCTGGGAAGGTCCCACATGCCGCGGAGCAGCTGGGCCCGTGAGCCACAGTTACTGAGCCTGCGCGTCTGGAGCCTGTGGTCCGCAACAAAGTGAGGCCGCGGTGATGAGAGGCCCGTGCACCGCGATGAAGAGTGGCCCCCGCTTGCCACAACTAGAGAAAGCCCTCACACAGAAACGAGGACCCAACACAGCCATAAATAAATAAATAAAGTAAATTTAAAAAAAAAAAAAAAAAAAAGAAATGAAGACCCAACACAGCCAAAAATAAATAAATAAATAAATAAATAAATAAATAAAATTTAAAAAAAAAAGAACTTCTACAAAACGATAAGGAAAAAAAGCAGATGATACAAAAGAAAAACGGATAAAAGATTCGGTCAGCACTTTATTAAAAAAGGATATCCCAATGACCAATAAACATGAAAACACGCTTAACTTCATTAGCCATCAGGGAAATGCAAATTAAAACAACAATGCAATACTACTATCTACCCACCAGAATGGCCAGAATGAAAACAGAAGACAATACCAAGTGTTGACAAGGATGTGGAGCAATCAGAACTCTCATACCCTGTTGGTAGGAATACAAATTGTACAACTTTGGAAGACTGTTTGGCATCATCTGTGAAAGCTGGACATATGTACATTCTCTGATCCAGCAGCTTCGCTCCTAGAAATATACTCCACAAAAATGCTCGCACATATTCATAAAAAGTCATGTATAAGAAAATTCAAAGCAGTAGTACGATATTGTGTGATCGATAATAAAAAACATACCTTTGGTCTTCCTCTGAGTTCCTGGCACATAGCTCTTAAATTCCTTGGAATTTCCTAAGTGATGAGAGCGATAAAGGTATGTTGTTATGCTACTGAAGTGACTTTTGGAAAGCCCCTAGGTAAGGTAAGATTGGGGACAGGTTGCTAAGGGAACCAACCACATGATTGGAGGCTTGGAGTTTTCAGTCCCACCCCAACTTCTGGGGAGGAAAGAGGAGCTAGTGATTAAGGTCAATCACCAATAGCCAATGATTTGATCTATCAAGCCTATGTAACGAAGCCTCCATAAAAACCCCAGAGGGTGGGGTTTGCAGAACTTCCAGGCTGGTGAACACATATAGATGCAGAGAGAGTGGTGTACTCAGAGAGGGCATAGACACTCCGAGTCCCTTCCCACATACCTTGCCCTATGCATCATTTCCATCTGGCTGTTCCTGAGTTATATCCTTTTATGATAAGCTGGTAATCTGGAAAGTAAACTGTTTCTCTGAGTTCTGTGAGCCACTCTAGCAAATTAATTGAACCCAAGTTGGGGGGACGTTAGAACCTCTGATCTATAGTTGGTCAGTCAAAAGCACAGGAGACAACCTGGACTTTTGATTGGCATCTGGAAGTTGGCCAGGGGAGCGGGGTGGGTTAGGGGAGGCATCTTGTAGGACTGGGTCCTTAACCTGTGGGATCTAATGATATCTCCAGGTAGTGTCAGAATTGAGTTGACTGCTTGGTAATGTTGAAAAACGCACATCAGAATTGGTGTCAGAATTTGTAATAGCCAAAGATTGTCATCAACGGTAGAATGGATAGATTGTGGTATATACATACAAATACTAGAGAGCATTGAAAATGAACAAATTATAATAGCATGTAACGGCTTGGAAGAATCTCAGAAACATGAGCGAAGGAAGGTATACATAAAGGAGTATAGGCTGTATGATTCCAGTTATATAAAATTCAAAAATAGGCAAGCTAGCCACGAGGTAGAAAAAACCTAAGTGTCCATAGACAGATGAACAGATAAACAAAATTGGTATATCCATACAGTGCAATATGATTCGGCAACAACATGGATGAACCTTGAAAACACTACGCTAAGTGTAATTAGCCAGACACAAAAGTACAAAGATTGTATGATTGCATTTGTAAGAAATATCTAGAAGAGGCAAATTCATAGAAATAGGAAGTAGAGGTTACCAGGGGCTGGGGTAATGGAGAAATAAGGAGTTATTGCTTTGTGCTTAGAGTCTGGGGTGATGAAAAAGCTTTGGAAACAGACAGCAGTGATGGTCGCACAACAATGTGGAGGTAATTAATATTACTGAATTCACACCTAAAAATGGTTTAAATGGAAGCTTTCTTCCCTCCCAGTTTTATTGAGATATAGTTGACCTACAGCACTGTATAAGTTTAAGGTGTACAACATAATGATTTGACTTACATACATCATGAAGCAAGTGCCGCAGTAAGTTTAGTGAACATCCATCATATCATGTAGATACAAAATTAAAGAAATAGAAAAATGTTTTTTTCTTGTGATGAGAACTCAGGATTTACTCTCTTAATAATTTTCATCTATAACGTACAGCCGTGTTAATTATATTTATCATGTTGTACATCACATCCCTAGAACTTATTTATCTTATAATTGGAAGTTTGTACCTTTTGACCACCTTCATCCAATTCCCCTTCTCCCCACTCCCTGCTTCTGGTAACCACAAATCTGATCTCTTTTTCTATTGTGTGTTTTTGAAGTATAATTGACCTACAACACATTAGTTCCTATTATACAGCATAGTGATTCCATATTTCTATACATTTAAAAAAGATCACCATGATAAATCTAGAAACCATCTGTTACCATACAAAGATACTACATAATTACTGACTATATTCCCCACACCGTACATTTCATACCCATGACTAATTTATTTTGCAACAGGAAGTTTGTACCTTTTAATCTCCCTCACCTATTTTTCTCATTCCCCCCAACCTCCGGCAATCACTTATTTGTTATCTGAATCTATGACTCTGTTTCTGTTTTGTTATGTTTGTTCATTTGTTTTGTTTTTTAGATTCCACATATAAGTGAAATCATACCATATTTGTCTTTGTCTGACTTATTTCACTTAGCATAATACCCTCTGGGTCCAGCCATCTTGTTGCAAAGGGCAAGGTTTCATTCTTTTTTATGGCTGAGTAATATTCCATTGTATATATACACCACACCTTCTTTATCCATTCATCTATTGATGGGCACTGAAGTTGCTTCCATATCTTGGCTATTGTAAATAATGTTGCAGTGAACATAGAGGTGCATATATCTTTTCTAATTAGTGTTTTCATTTTCTTTGGAAAATACCCAGGAGTGGAATTGCTGGATCCTTCAGTAGTTCTATTTTTAACTTTTTGAAGAACCTTCATAATGTTTTCCATAGTGGCTGCACCAACTTACATTCCTACTAACAATGCATAAGTGTTCGCTTTTCTCCACATCCTCGTCAACACTTATTACTCGTTGTCTTTTTGATAATAGCCATTCTGACAGGTGTGAGGTGATATCTCATTGTGGTTTTGATTTGCATTTCCCTGACGATTAGTGACGTTGAGCATCTTTTCATGTGACAATGACAAAAAGGTAACAGAGATGCATCAGCAGAAGTGTAATGCAAAAAGTAGAACATAATTGTTTAATGTGATAGAGGGGACAAAGCTGTATTTCTAAAGTGATGTTTTATCTAATATGTGATTTTAAAAATATATGTATAGGGCTTCCCTGGTGGCGCAGTGGTTGAGAATCTGCCTGCCAATGCAGGGGACGTGGGTTCAAGCCCTGGTCTGGGAAGATCCCACATGCCGCGGAGCAACTAGGCCCATGAGCCACAATTACTGAGCCTGCATGTCTGGAGCCTGTGCTCCGCAACAAGAGAGGCCGCGATAGTGAGAGCCCCGCGCACCGTGATGAAGAGTGGCCCCCGCTTGCCGCAATTGGAGAAAGCCCTCGCACAGAAACGAAGACCCAACACAGCCATAAAAATTAATTAATTAATTAATTAATTAATTAATTAATTAAAAAAATATATGTATAAAAATTAATACACTAAATATTTTAAGTATTTGACTATTTAACCTACATACCTAAAAGTTATAAATACAAGCTGGTCCACGAATGTGTTGTTGGTTTTTTAAAAATTATTATTATTTTCAGTTGTGGTAAAATACACATAACATAAAATTTACTGTCTTAACCATTTTCAAGTTTACAGTTCAGTGGTATTAAATACATTCACACTATTGTGCAAACATCACCACCATCCATCTCCATAACTTTTGATCTTGCAAAACTAAAATTCTGTCCCCCCAAAACAATAACTCCTCATTCTCTAGTTCCTCCCAATCACCATTTTACTCTCTGTCTCTATGATTTTGACTATTTCACGTAAAAGTGGATCATACAGTATTTGTCTTTTTGTGACTGGCTTATTTCACATAGTATAATGTCCTCAAGGTTCATCTACATTACAGCATATGTCAAATTTTCCTTCCTTTTTTCAGGCTGAATAATATTCCGCTGTATGTATAGACCACATTTCGTTCATATATCCATCCATCCATCTGTGGACACTTGGGTTTCTTCAACATTTTGGTTATTGTGAATAATGCTGCTATGAGCATGGGTGTACAAATACCTCTTTGAGACCCTGCTTTCAATTCTTTTGTGTATATAGCTAGAAGTGAAATTGCTGGATTATGTGGTAATTCTATTTTTAATATTTTGAGGAACCACCATACTGTTTTCCACAGTGGTGACACCACTTTCTATGCCCACCAACAGTGCACAAGGTTCCAATTTCTCCACATCCTTGTCACAACTCATTGTTTTCTGGTTTTTGACAGTAGTCCTCCTAATAGGTGCGATGCTGTTTTTGGTTTTGATCTCTTTGGGAAATAGAAAATTGTCATATATTTGAGCAATATGCTACTTTCTAACATACATGCGCAAGTATGCATATGTGTGGAATAAATCCCTAGAAATGAAATTCCTGGCACAAAGGATGCGTGCATTTTATTTTATTTATTAAGTTTTAAAAATAAATTTATTTATTGTATTTACATTTTTTATTTTTGGCTGCGTTGGGTCTTCATTGTGGTGTGCAGCCTTCTCATTGCGGTGGCTTCTCTTGTTGTGGAGCACAGGCTCTAGGCGCGAAGGCTTCAGTAGTTGTGGCACGCAGGCTCAGTAGTTGTGGTGCACAGGCTTAGTTGCTCCGCAGCATGTGGGATCTTCCCAGACCAGGGCTCGAACGCGTTTTCCCCTGCATTGGCAGGCAGATTCTTAACCACTGCGCCACCAGGGAAGTCCATGTGCATTTTAAAGTCATCAAATTGCCCCCACTGAGGTTGCCCCAATTCACAATGCCACCAACAGTGTGTCAGAGCGCCCGTTTCCCCACACCCGAGCCATCGCAACACATGATCAATACTTCCATTCGCTAATGCATCTCCTAGTGCCTCTGGTTCTACTGTGGAATGAGGTCCCTCCACCCTTCCTTCTGGGCCACAGCAGTCACCCACACACAGAGCCCTGTTGCATGTCCCAGATGAGACCCCCCTCCTCAGTCTCATTTCCTCCATACCACCCTCCACACAGGCAGCCAAAAAGATTTTTCTCAGGTCCTGTCCTGTCTGCCTCTGGGGAATCCCACACCTCCCCATTCCCACCTGGTCCAGATCAAATATACCCTTTTTGTGAATCCTGCTTGGATAAGACTCCAAACAGAATGATTTATTCCCTCCTCCTGTGCTCCTACTGTTTATAACTTTCTATTTAAAGCAGAGCTTGGTGCTCAATATGATCATTCATTCATTCATTTAACAGTTATTTACTGAGCATCTTCTGTGTTCCCAGCACTGTTTTGTGCGTTAGGAATAGAGCAGAGAAAACTCTGTCTTCATGGAGCTTACATCCTAATAGGGGAACAGACAATAAAGATCTACATGTAAAGTAAACTACACATGGTATACCTGCAAGTAAGGACTAGAGAGAAAAATCAAGCAGAGAAGGAGGATTAGGAGAGCTGGAATGGTGTGTGTGTGTGTGTGTGTGTGTGTGTGTGTGTGTGTGTAACTTTAAATAATGTGTCCAGGGATGGGAATTTCCTGGCGGTTAGGACTCGGTGTTTTCACTGCCGGGGCCCGGGTTCGATCCCTGGTTGGGGAATTAAGATCCTGCAAGCCGCACGGTGTGGCAATAAATAAATAAATAAATTAATTAATTAAATGTCCAGGGAAAGTCTTTCGGAGAAAGTAAAATTTGAGCAAGGACCTGAAGAAGATTAGGAAGTGCAGTAGGTTGAATGGTAGCCCCAAAAAGATATGTCTACGTCCTAGTCTCCAGAACCTCTGAATGGAAGCTTAATGGGGAAAAAGGTTTTTGCAGAGCTGTTAGAGAATGAATTTATGTTAAGTAACCAAATTTGTGGTAATTTGTTATGGAAGCCCTAGGAAACTAACACAGGAAGCAAATCTTGTGGAAATCTGGGGTGGGGAAGAATGTTCCAGGGAGAGAGACTCTCAAGGACAAAAGCCCTGGGGTGGGGATTTGGTGGCTTATGGACCGCCAAGGAGCTGGAGCTGCTGAAGCAGACTGCACAGGGAAAGTGGTAGGAGTGAGGTCAGAGCCTAGGGAACCAGATCGTGTGAGACCACGTAGGGTCTTGCTGGCTTTGACCCTGAGTGAAGTGGAGCCATGGCCGGGTTTTGAGCAGAGAAGTGGCATGATCAGACTTACAAAGACATAAATGAATGCATAGCAGCTACCATATCACATCCTAACTGTGTCCATGACTGCTAAACTCTGAGCAATTTGAGGGCAAGGGACTATAGTAAATTTTTTTGCATCCCTAGGGTCCATCACTAATAATTTAAGAGTTCCTACAAATCAATGAGAAAAAGACCAAAAAATAGGCAAAAGAAAAATTCAAGTGTTTAACAAACATGAAAAGCAACCGGATCAATTGCATTCCTAGGAATTTATCCAAGAGCAATGAAAGCATGTGTTCACAAAATATTTGCATATGAATGTTCATAGCAGCTTTATTTATAATAAGGAAAAGTTTAAGCAGCCCAGGTATCCATCAACAAGAGAACTATCCATACAGTGTATCCTTATCCATGTATGAAATGTATCCATACAACTGGCTATCCATTTGTATATCCATACAATATACATTCAATGAATATTGTATGGGTATTTGCATGTCCATACAGTGGAACAGTATTCAACAATAAAAAGTAACTAACTATTGCAATGACATAGATGAATCTCACAAGACATAATGTTGAATGAAAGAAGCCAAACACAAACTAGTATGGGCTCTATGATCCCATTTATAGGAAGTTCCAGAACAGCCAAAATTAATCTCTGATGAAAACATAAGAATGGTGATTGCCTCTGAGGAGTCAGAGCAGAGATTGACTAGGTAGGGACAAGAGAGAGTTTTCTGGGGGTCACGTTCTACAATATATCATAATATAAGGTCTGGGTTACACAAGTGTATGCATTTGTCATAACCAATCAAACGATACACCTAAGAGTTTTGCATCACCATGTGTAAATTTTACATAGAGGTGAGAGGGGAGAGCGATAGACAAAGATTGAACTCTAGTTAATGATATACATGCTTGAGTGTTTAGGATGAAGTATAGTGACGCCTGTAACTTGCTCTGAAATGTATCAAAAAATAAAGACTGATGGATGGATGGGTAGATTGATATGTGCTAAAGCAAGTCCAGTAAAATGTAAATTGCAGAACCTACATGATGGGTAAATGGGTGTTCACTGTACAACTCTTTCTACTTTTCTGTATGTTGAAAATTTTCATAATAAAATGTTTTTTGGGGGAAAGAGGCTCAATAATCAGGGATGTGTAAATTATGAGACTCTATCTTCCACCCCTGGGATCAAATTACAAGACTCTATCTTCCACACTCTGGATTGCCAAAAATGTTAAAGACTAGGGATACAGTGGGCACAAAAGTGTGGGGTTTCTCACACTGCAGGTGGGTGGACCCACGGTGGTGCCCCTGCAAAGCCATCGGCCCTGACACCCCGCGTGCTTCCTTCCTGTTCCCTTCCTGCCCTGAGCTTCTTGTCCTTTACATACGTTGTATACAATGTTGTATCCTGTTTTCCCCTCAGCTTGGATTATCAACATTTCCCCACTTCTCTAAAAACTCTTAGTAAACGTTTTACTTAAAAGAAAACAGGTATTGCAGGATTTGAGTGTTTTGTTTTGATTTTTTTTTTAGGGTTACAAAGTTCATAGTAGAAAAATTAGAATGTTCAGAAAAGAACAAGGAAGAAATAAAAATCCCCTGACACCCGTTGACATTCTGTTGGTCCTCTTTCCTGTCTCCTCTGTGCACATGCACGGGCACGCAAACATACACACGCACACACACACAGATTTTTACGTTTGTGTGCATTTTAACAAAATAGGGATCCTATAGGACATCATGTTTTGTTATTTGCTTTTCTTAATAAAATTCTTCTGGGATGTGGTTTTATAGGCTGCCTGGTTCTCTAATGAGGGACTCATTTTCCTCCATTGTTGGGGTCCAGGTAGGGTCAGCCTGGTGCTTGCTATGCCCTTGCGGAGCCCAGGGCAGAGACAGGCCCACCGACACCGGCTTAGAGACGTGCCGGCTCCTTGGGTCAGAGCGCCTGGCAGAAGTACCTTCTGATCCTGAGGGAGTCCCCCTGGCCTGGCCTCTGGCCCCTGGTCTGGCTGCCCCAGCTGCTCCCATCACCACCACCTGGTTCCAAGCTCAGCTGGGAGCGAGCTGGTCACCCCTCTTCCCTCGGGGTTCCACTGCCAGTCCTGACATGTGCTGGCCTGTCCTGAGCTGCCCTTGGCTGGGCCGGGTCGGGGGAGGGTGGTTCCCAGAGTCCCCCTGAGGACTGTGGGAAAAGTCAGGCATTTGAGGCCAGTGGTCAGGGTGTCTTGCTTCAGCAAGGCCTTTGGCCTAAGAAGCATCCTCGGTCCAGCCCTCAGCCCGGAGGAAACCCCTGTGCCCCAGGCTTCATTGTATTGTCAGGATTTCCTGTTTCCTGGCCACCTAACCTATTTATGGGCCACAATGGCCGCTTCCCTGGGGAGGTCCCTACTGTACTCGGGCCATTCTCCACAGGCCTCTGGGCTTGGCCCACACATCCCATGACGGCCCAGCCTGGCCTTTCTCTGGGGTAGGGACAGTAAATGGGTGTCACCTCACGTGCTAATTCAGTAGATTGATAGAGCCTGCCAGGCACAGCATGAGGCTTCTGAGGCTCTATCTGGGCTCAGCAAGAGTCTGACAGTCCATCAGCCATGAGCGCTGTGCGGGGCTGGGTGACGTGAGCATGCAGCATGGTGACGGCAGCCCTCTGCCCAGGCCCTAACTTCCTTTCTTGTCTCATCTCCTACCTCGCTGCCACGCCCCACCGCTCCAGCCACAGGTCCACTCTCTCCTTTGAACATGACCTGCCTTTTCCTGCCCCAGGGCCTTTGCTTTTGTTGTGCCTCTGGCCTCTCATGTCCTGAGCAATTTAATCAGGCAAGATTTATCAAATGAAGCAGACACTGTTCAGCTCAACAATTCTTACTCAACCTTCAAGGCCCTGATTCTAATGTCACCTCTTCAGGGAGGCTTTCCTGTGCCCCTAAGACTGGCCCCCCATATTCCCCTTCCCCAGCCCTGGTACCATTCTATAGGAGAGGCCACCAGGTCAATTCTGTGGGTATCTGAGATCAAGTTCTCTAGAAGCAGAGCCTGAGATGCAATTTTTATGCAAGTGGTTTACTGAGATCCTCAATCCATGTGAAAGTGAGGGAAGCAGAGAATAGGGCAGAGAAAGACGCCAAACAGGGTGTGGTTTCAGGAGAAATCTTGCCTCAGCCTGATCCCCGAGGACTCCAGATTGTGAACGGTACCAAAGACATTGTGGACTCCAGAGGCCAAGGGACCTGCCTGCTAACCGCCCATGTTGGTCAGTCACTGCTCATAACCTCCCGAGCATCTCCAGGTGATGCGGCTCCCGTCAGCCAAGGGCAGCCCCTGGAGGGGGTGAGCTGAGAGCAGCCAACAGCACAGCAGCTCAGGGATGGGAGCACCAGCCCGGGGATCTGGGCGGACATGAACAGCGCCTGCAGCAGGGAGTATCCCACCAAGTGGGAGCTGCCCACAGCAGGTGTGGCATCTGAGGCACCCCAGAGCCCAGAACTGGGCACCCAAAGACAGACGTGACAGGTGACATACTGCTGAACTCAGGGAGGGCAGCAGCTTCAGGGCTGGTACTGACTCTGTGGCCTGAGCCCGGGTATGTGGGGGTCACCCCCTGCCCCAGTGCCTTCCCAGCAGGCCTGGTGTCTGTGCCCCTGGGCCTCATCTCCTCTGGCTGCGTCCCACCTCCCTCCCCTGGGTCGTGTTGGTCGGCCCGGCTGTGCGTCCAGCAGGCTCTAGGAGGGCCGCAGGCCTCTGTGCCAAGGATGTTCTGGACCTCTCCCCAGCCCTGTCCACCTTCCACTCCTCTCTCTGCCTTGGGCACCATCCCTACACAAGTCACTTCTAGATGGGTAAGCAGCTCCCTAAATCCCTCCTCCTCTTGGAAGCCTCCCCAGACTTGGACTCAGGAAAAAGGTGATACTGGGGAAGGGGCCCGGTTCTGGCTGCTTCCTGTCCCCTGATGGTGGTAGTGGCGGTGGTGAGGGTGGTCCCCAGGCTGACCAACCAAGGAGCTGGTCTCAGGGGCCTCAGTCATCCAACCAAAGGCCATGGTGTTTAGGCCATGACGAGGGGGTCAGGGTACAGAGCTGGGGTCTGGAGAAGAGCTGGCTCCCTTTGAGCAGCCTGCGGGAGGAGGAGTTCACGTGCTGGAAAGGGGTGGGACCAGGAAGGGTGTCCAGAGGCTTCACTCAGCATCCCTACCCTGCTGAGCCCTGTGTTTGGGGAGGGCAGGGAAATGTGGTGGGGTTTGGGCCAGGCAGAAGAGAGTGAGGAAGGGGAGTGCGCCTGTGTTGATAACCCCTCCAGGAACCGGTTCATGCTTAAAGGAAGGAAGAGAGAAAAACAGCCCACAGTGGGGACCACCAGGCAGGAAGCTGGAATCCCAGCTCCGCCCCCTGTGCTTTGCAACCTGAAGCTCTGGGCCCCTGGGCCTCAGGCTCCTCAAATTAATGACAACGAGTTGGACCAGGTGGCATGCGGGGATTCTTTGGGCTGGAACAACCTGCCGAAAGTCCCTAAGTCAGGAAGGGCCCCCGGTCCCTGGGGAGAGGCAGCTCTTCAAGGGGTGGGACAAGGAGCCTCAAAGCCCAGGATGGAGGAAGAGGCACCCAGGGACCTTGTCAATAGCTGCATCAGTCAGACCTGGGCTCCAGTCTCAGGGCAGCCACTTGCCCCCTGTGGGCCATTTACATCTCCGAGCCTCAGGCTCCTCACTGGGAAAGGGGGACAGTAATATCAGCACCTGCCTCAAGGGTCGGCATGAGGGCAACGGGTACCCAGGGCCCTCAGGGACATGTTCCCGCTACCCCACCGTGGCTCTGTCATCCCTACATCAGCCCTGTTAGGGAAGCAGGACAAGGCTAGTGCCCATACTTCAGATGACAAAACTGAGGCTCCAGGTGCTCAGTTCAGGCTGCCTCTCCCTTTGATGCACCCTGCCTCTCCCACCTCCATGGCTGCAGGCGATGCTGGCCAGGCCGTGCGTGTGTGCACACGTGTACACTCACACGCACACACACTCACATGCACCCCCGCCCCCTCTGCAAGGCCACCCTGGGCTCAGCACTGCTGAGGTGGGAGACGGGAGCAGAGCATGGTGTTTCCCACTGCTGGGCTCCTCCTGCCAGGAGGGGAGGAAGGAAGGAATGGCGCTGGTGGCAGGAGGGGGATAGGATGGGGATGGAGGGGTGAAGTGGCTGCCTGTTCCATGGAAGGATCCATTTTTCCCTGGAAACACTTCTGCCTTCCACCCCCTCCCCCAGCTGCCTTTTCCTGGAACAAAGGCTGGGGGTGGAAAGGAGACGGTCCCAAGACCCACCTGGGCAGATGCATTGTGACTTCACCAGCCCAGCTTGGCCCCAGAGCCTGGCCCCAACCCCATCCGGGAGCCCAGACCCCTGACCACCTCTCTGCCTCATAGAGGGAAACCGAGGCAGACGGTCAGAAAACCACCCTCCTCCACATTGGGTCAAGTCAGAATAAAACGGTGCAGCCCACACCCTTTGAGGGGTCATGATGGTCAGTCCTCTGCCTCAGAAAGGCCAGGACTCCAATGAGGGGGGCACTTCCCTTGGGGGCCTGTTCTGCTCTTCATCAAAAAGTTCCTGCTTATGTCCAGCCGGATCATCCCCGGTGGAGGACAGACTAGCAACTGCCATGCCCCTGCCTCCCTGCCTGGCCAGCAAGGCCTGGGGTGAGGGTGCAGGGCGTGGGCCGGGCAGTGAGAAGGCGAGGCCGGTGAGGACTGGGGAGAAGTTCTCTGGCTTTTCACCTGCTCTGCTCTCTGCTCCGCGTGGCTCTGGCCTAGCTCTCCCTCATCCTTTCTTTCCTCCCTACTCTCCCCCTCCCCCACCCCCGCTTTCCCCCCTCCTGTGTGTCCTCCCTCTCTCTTCCTCTGAATCACTTCTTGTTCTCTCTTTTCTCTCTTGTGTGTGCGTGTCTCTCCCTCTCTGTCCTGGGCGCTCTCTCACTTTCACTTTCCTTGGCTTTCTCCTTTGCTGCTTCTTCCCCTCTCTCTTCTCCTCTCTCCCTCCTTTGCTCCCCCCTCCCCGTCCCTCTCTCCCCTTGACTTTCCAGCACTCCCCTGCCACGGATCCAGCTGTCCTGCAGGCATCTCCCCAAGCTGTTCCACCAGCTCCTCAGCCTGCCCCTCCTCCCCCAGTGCTCCCCCAGGCTCTCACCATACCTGTGCAGCCCCTGCATGCTCCCCACTTCCTGCCTGTCTCCCTCCAAAGGGAGGCCTCTGTCCAGCACAGAATGTCGGAGCTGCAGTGCGAGGGACCTGACATGGGTTAGGGCTGAGAAATCGAGGTAAAGACTAGCCAGGAGCTAACAGACCCAAGATGAGGCCAGTTGAGGCAGCACCCCAGAAAAGCAGAGCTCGGGGGCTCTGAAATTACCAGCACAACCCCTGCACTTTACAGCTTGTAAGTCGGGGCTCCCACTGTGGGGTCCTAAGCGGGCAGGCCCAGACTCAGCAGGGCAGGGCTCCCTATGCCAGGCACTCCTGGCTGGTCAGTGCCACCCCAGCAGGCAGCCCTACAGCCCAGCAGCCCAGCAGATTGTAAATCACCACCATTGTCTGGCCTGGCCCCAGTCTCGCCTGTACTTTAAAAGGAAGACAAGAATCTCCCTGCATGCGGCCCCCCTGCCTGCCAGCCGAGAGAGGGCTGACGCAGCAGAAGAGAAAGGGGGTCTTTATGCCCACGGGCAGGAGGGCACCGCATCCCCTCCCAGTCCCCCTACAATGCCCTCTGGTGAAAGGAGTCTTTGTGATGCTCCCTGAGACTGGCCAGAGCAGACACAGTGCCCTCCCCAAACAGGAGGCAGTAACAGGCAGCTGGGGGGCTCTCTGTCCTGCGGGGAGGAGGGTCACAGGCCATACTGGGGGAGGCCTCTGGGCCCAAGGACCTGAGGAAGAAGCCATGTGATGGCAGGAAAAGAGAGAGGAGACACTCAAACTGCAGCATGCGGAAGCGAGGTTAGAGCTGTCGTGTCCTGTGTCCACATAGGCCCTGACCTTTCACAGCTGCGGAGGAGTGAATTCCTGTGGAATTGGTCACAGAGGAGGGGCAGCTCTCCTGCCACCCAGTCTCACTGACCACATTCTCACCTACTCTACCTCTCACCCACTCTGCTTTCACTGCTTCTTGAGTCACTTTGCACAGCCCAGGCAGGAACTTTGCAATGCTGTTCCTTCCACCTAGAACACTGTTCCCTGTGTCTGCACTGCTCATCACCTCAGAGACGCCCACTTTGACCTCTCCTCCTCTGCCCCTCTGGGCTAGCTCTACTTCCCCTTATCCCACCTCCTCACCTTCCAGCCTACCACGTCATTTGTTATGTCTGTATTTTTTTTTTTTTTGTCAGTCTCCCCAGCTGGAATGTGAGTTTGGTGAGGAAACTTACATTCATTTTTCATTTATCTCTTGTCCCAGTGCCTGACACACAGTAAGTGCTCAATGAATATTTCTTTGAATGAAGGTATAGATCATTTCACTTCCCCTTTCTCCTACCCTGAGAGGGAGGCACAATGGTTCTCGATCCGGAACTGAGGGATACTTCTCAAGTTATGTAGTGAAAAAGAAGTGGAACTGAGGGACTTCCCTGGTGGTCCAGTGGGTAAGACTCCACACTCCCAATGCAGGGGCCCCAGGTTCGATCCCTGGTTGGGGAACTAGATCCCGCATGCCACAACTAAGAGCCCACGTACGGCAACTAAGAAGTCCACATGATGCAGCTGAGTCCACACGCTGCAACTAAGACACGGTGCAGCCAATACAAATAAATAAATAATATTTTTTTAAAAAGTGGAACTGGGATTCAGATTCAAGGCTTTCTGACCCCAAAAGCCATGCCTTTAACCCATAGTTCCCTATCTCCCTGTGACAGCCACCCTCACGCACTGGGACCCTGCCTGGAGGGACCCCAAGGAAAGAAGGGCAGAGAGAAGGGCTCAGCCCTCAGAGAATGTTCGGACGGCCCAATCCCTCCCTTACAGGTCCAACGGGGGCCCAATGCCAGGTCCTCAAGCAGAGCTCTGTGCCTGTGAGAACAGGGGAGCAGCTCCACCACTCCCCTGCACCTCACCCCTGCAAGTCTGACCCTGCCCAGCTGTGCATCATTAGGCAGGGCTCCTACTGCTTCTGGAAATTTAGTGCCCCCCCACCTCTCCCACCCTGTGTAAAGTGGGGCAGTAACACCTGCTCGGCAGGTGTGTCTGTGAGGACCACAGGGGAAAATGTGCAGAAAGGGCTCCTGGGACCGGACTGTAAAGCCACAGACCCCTCTGCAAAGGCCTGAAGCTGGCAGGAAGCTAGGGGTGGGAAGGACTCCAGAGAAAGGCTTGGTTCCCTCAGTCCCCGGCTGGAGGAAAAGGCTGAGCTCGGGGCTGCCAAAGCCATGAGTCAGCCATCCCTGAAAAGCCAGGCAGCCCAGGGTTGCCCCTAGGTGCTGGCTTCTCAGCACTCAAGAGGTATCACATCAACTCTTGCGCGCTCCAACTTGGAGCAGCTTCAAGTGACAGAAACACCAAAAATCAGGGAGTGGAGGGCCAGGGGGCCTGGGGCCTGGGGCCTGCTCTGTGGATGGGGACAGTCTCCCCAGGGAAGAGCAAAGCCTTTCAGGCCAGGAGCCATTGGAATCCATCTCTTTCAATCCTGATCCAAGGACCTGAGTGATGCTAACAGAGGTCCCTGAAAAAGGGACTTCCTTATAAAGGCCAAACGTGGGGCTGCCTGACCCCTCCAGACTGCCTTCCTGCCCCCCTTCATCTTACCACTCCATCCCCATGAGCCAACAGTGTCCCCCAAGGCCCCTCCGAGCCAGAGACAGGGCCTTAGGGGACAGCAAGCTGGGTCCTTCACTGTGCAGATGGGGAAATCGTCCCAGGGAGGAGCAGTGAAGGCCTGGGGCAGAAAGAGACGGGGCCCAGCTCTTCCCACCCCAGGCCTCGCACTTGGCTCTGCTTCGAGGACAAGCCGCTCAGGTGCAGCTGTCCGTCACAGTGCCGGGTCGGATGCTCTGGCACAGGCAGGCTCGGACCCCGGAGTGGAGACCCCATCCAGTGCGCCCTCTTGCCCCATCTCTCACCCCACCCCAGCCACGTGGAACTTCTCGCAGTTCCTCAAACTGGCCAGGCTCTATCCAGTCTTCGCCCATGCTGTCCCTTCTGCCTGGAAGGTCATCGCCCCTTTCTCTTTCCTGGCCAACCTGTGCCCATCCCTCAGCTCTCCGTACAAACAGTAGACACAGCTTCCTCCAAGAAGTGCTCCCTCTCCTTCTGCCCCCATGAAGCCGGGGCTATGAGGCCCTCTCTGTGTTTCTACCCATCGTAGAAGCCACTCTGTAGGGCTGTGGTTCAGCCCCAGATCCCAGCACTATGGCCCGTACACAGCAGGAGCTCAGTGTTTGCTCAGTGAAGGGGACTGTGAATGAGGGGAATGAGCTCCTCATGATGGAGGGTCTCTAGGATGGGGGGTAGTCCCCAGGGAGCACTGCCTTCTTCTCTTTCGAACTTCCCCACTCTGGCCACTTAAGGTGGCTGAGGAGATGGAGGAATACCTGGGAGAGGGAGGAGGTACCACTCTCTCCCCAAGGGTCGCCTCCCTCATGGAAGGGCTGACTCCACCCCTGCTCTGTTGGGCCCACTTCTCACTTCCATTTCCCTAGCCCCTACTGCTAACAGGGGCTCTATTTCCCTGTTCAGATTCCAGACAGAGGGACCTGATGGCCATGTCCTGGGTCACTGGCCAGCCCAAGAATTCATCATCCAGTTGCCTTCAGCCAGGGGCCCAGGGTCCACATCCCAGGCAGCCAATAATTCACTAAAAAATCTGTTCATTCCTTTATGCAAAAAATTTGCTCTGAGCACTAAACCTGTGCCGGGCACTGTCCTAGGTGCTGAGGATACGGCAGGGAAGAAAACGGATGTGGGCTCTGGCCTCTCGGGCACACAGTCGAATGGGCTCCTCTCTCCTCCCCACATTTCTGGAAGCCTCCGTCTTCCTCCCTGATGAAGATGTTTTCATTTCTCCTCTCCATGGAACCTCTCTAAGCAGGCAGACACACCTGGGCCAGAAGGAGGCCAGCCACAATGACACCCATGAGGCTGATGAACCGAGGACAAAGACCGTCACCCTGACAACTCCCGCCCGGAGTGCTGGGTCTTGCCCTAAGCACGGTCCCCTCATTCTCTCAGCGAACCCCAGCCACAGCACTATGAGGTGCACATCGCTACTGTAATTCCTGTTGCTGTAAAATGGGAAGGCCCAGTGAGGTGAACTGTAGCTGAGTTTGCAGCGCCGGTAAGCAATAGAGCCAGGATTCAAGCCCACACTGGCACACGCTACAGGGGAGGGCTTAATCACTGGCCACTTGGCTTTTCCAGGCCCAGAGTGGGCACATCCATTCATCTCACTGCCCTACAATGACCCCGCAGGCGGGTAGGGCAGATGCCCCAGAGCATCTGGTCTCCACCAGACTTGCTTTCTGCTGGGAGGGCAGTGCTGGAGAGGGCCTGCCTGGAAGAGAGGGGACGGTGACCAGCCAGCCCAGTCCCTTACAGAAAGCTCATTCAGTGGGAGACCTCTCCCCCCACAGCCCCCATCTCGGTCACAGGGACTCCTGTGGCACAGGGGCCTATTTTGGGGAGGCTGTGTCCACCTTCCCCATCCTCTCCAGCCAAATCCAGAGTACACTCAGGACATGGGCTCCGTTTTTGCATCCCCCGTCTGGGGCCTGCTTCCTCCCTGGTCCATCACTCTCCTCTACGGCCCCCATCTTGGTGGGGACCATGTCCTCCTCCCCAACACCCCCTGTAATTAATCGTGGCTCTGGTCCTGCTCACCCACCCCACTGCCAGGCCCGGACAGGGCCATCTACCTCTCCTGGTCAGAAGCCAGTGACCAACTCAAAATAACTATTTCCCTTCCCTCCAGCACAACTGTCTTTCCTGGGGGGGGACAACAGCTGCAAGGGATTAGGCGTGGGGAATGGAACCCCACCCACCGAGCTGGAGGCCGGGGCCGGGGGCGTGGTGTGAGGGGCCTGCCCCACCCCGGCATCCAGCATCCAGGGTTGCCTTCCCCCCGGAGTGAAGTCCTCTTCCCCAGGAGCAGGAGGTGAAAGAAGGGAGCTGAAGGACGGCTGCCTCCCCCAGCCCAGCCCACCTGTGGCCAGGACTGGGCCCCCAGCCCAGCCCACCTGTGGCCAGGACTGGGCCCCCAGCCTGAGGTTGCTGCTTGCAAGTCAGGCGTAAAGGAACTGCATGCTGTCATTGCAGCAGGAAGCTGGAGTTCCCACTTCTGGGCCTTTGCTCCCACTGTTCCCTCCGCCTGGACCGCCTTTCCTCCTTTGGCCTCCTGGCCACACAAAGTCCTCCTCCACAGAGCCTTCCTCGATCCCCCCCCGCGCCTCCAACAAAACGCAGAGACTGGAAGTTACACCTTTTACCTGCTCACACAACCACCTCTAACGGTACTTCTCCCAGGAACAGACCCCCTGGTGAGGGCGACTCAGTGAGAGGGCAGAGCCACCCTCAGCTGGAGGAGATGGGGGGCTCTCTTGGACCCCGGAGTTGAACTGAGCTGGATAGGCCTCACTCTGAGCAGTGACACCTCAGCCAAGCCCAGCTCAGCCAAAGGACAAGGGGAGGTGTGACTGGGCTGGGGAGGGCCCCGAGAGAGCTCTGAGTCCCCAAGGCAGGGCTGTGTCACATGAGCGCCAGCCTCAGTGCACATTTCCCCACTACTTTTGGGGCTGCTGCTTCTCTCTCTGGACGGCCCCCTCTGTACCTGTGCCACTCTGCCCTGGGGCCACTCGAAGTTCACCTCGGCCCCCCACTCCCACCTGCGGCTCCTCCTCCCTCTGCAGACACCCCATTGTCCCTGCGTCCCTTTCCTGAGGCAGCCTGACAGATCGTTGCTTTCTCCCTGCAGGTCTTGGTCACAAGGGCTCTCAAAGCCACGCTTTCAGGCTAGCCCCTCCCTAAGCAAACTCGAGAGAGAGAGCTGGCGTGTCAATACACCTTCGTCTGGCAGGTGGCACTTCGCCCTCCCACGCCCTCCCACCCTCAGCCTTTCATGTCTGAATGAGGTTACACAGTGGCTAAGGTCAGGGACCAAGGTCAGGAGTGAAATGATGCTCATCACTCATATAATTTTGAACTTGCATCCCACTCCCGAGGCTCATCACCTAAAACGCACCCTAAGTGTTTGTAACTAATCCTACAATCCCTTGCAGGTCAAAGGGTGGTCCATGGATCGGAAGCATTAGCACAACCTGTGACCTTATTAGAAATGCTGAACTTAGGGCCTCATACCAGATCTGCTGGATCAGAACCTGCATTTTAACAAAATCCCTAGATGACTCCTATGCACATTAATGTCTGAAAAGCCTGCTCAGATCCATTTTTAAGGAAGTGATTATATTACATTAAACATTTTTTGGTAGTGGTGATAAAATCTTATTTTGTTTAATGCAAGCATTTAAGACAGCACTGTCCAATCAAAACTTCCTGTATCTGCACTGCCCAACATGGTGGCCATTAGCCACATGTAGCTACAGAGCACTTGAAACGTGGCTAGTATGAGAGAAGAACCGAATTTTAAATTTATTTAAAATTAATTAACATTTAATTTAAATAGACACAGGTGGCTAGTGGTTACCATATTAGCACGAATTTTCAATCCACTTCACTTTCTACAGGTCTGCCAACCTAGGAAACTGCAGCCTGGCTCCCTTCGTCTCCACGAGGATTCGCACAGCCCTGAACTCCTTCCTTGTTACAGTGCGATATTGCGATATAGGAAGAAATACCTATTTTGGTCTTTATCCCCAGCTCCTGGCCAGAGCTCCTAAAACCTTTGTAATTTCCTAAGCAATAAGGGTGCCAGGAACACCTTTTGTTCTGATATTTGGTCTTTGACCTCAGTTCCTGACACAGAGGTCTAAACTCCTTGGAATTTTCTGGGTGATAGGAATGTCTTTTGTTCTAATGAAGTGACTCTTGGTGGGTTCCTGGATGGGAGCTGTTACCTGAAAGATCAAGCCATAATCAGAAGCTCGGAACTTTCAGCCCCCCTCCCCATCCTCTGGGGAGGAGAGAGGGGGTAGAGACTGAGTTAATCATGAATCACACCTACATGATGAAGCCTCCATAAAAATCCCTGAAGTACAGGGTTTGGGGAGCTTTTAGACTGGTGAACACATCCAGTGTACTGGGAAGGTGGTGCACCCCAACTCCACAGGGGTGAGCCATCACAGCAAATTATCAAACCTGAGGAGTGGGTCAGGAGAATTCCCAATTTGTAGCTCAGTCAGACAGAAGTGTGGGTAACCTGAGGACCCACTACTTGCAATTGCCCTCTGAGTTGCGGGGTGGGAAGTCTTGTGGAACTGAGCCCTTAACCTGTGGAATCTGATGCTAACGCCAGGTAGATAGTATCAGAACTGAATGGTAGGACACCCAACTGGTGTTGGAAAATTGGTTGGTGTCAGAAATATTGTGTGAGTAGAGAAAGAAACAAATTTTTTCTTTTATATGGTTTCACAAATAAGGCAGGAAACTGGTGCCTCTGAGGCCCATGGAGCCACCAACGGGAGGGGAGGGTGGCAGCCACCATGGGTCCCCACACCAGCTGAGCTCAGCCTCCTGGGGAATGGGTGATGCCCTGAAGCACCCTTCAGGCCTCAACAGTTTCCTCGGGCAAGGGGAGTAGAATGGGACAAAGCTAATGTCCAAATCCCACAGGGAAGGCCAGTGGCCCCTCTGAGGCTCAGCTGCCTAAGGAAGCTCCAGCTTCTCCATTTCTCTTACTTGAGGTTGCTGGGATTTCCTGGGCGTGAGGACTGGTGTAGAGCTTTGGGTGTAGAGCATCTCCCCTCCCCCACTCAACTGCCAGCACACGGACCAAAGTGAGCACAACCCTTGGGAATGAATATTCACTCCCTACAAGTAGTGCAGGGATATCAGAAATACCATTCCATAAGAAATAAATAAGATCCACACATGGCCAAAAAAAAAGAAATATCTTTCCACTGGAGAAATGAGTCAATTCCAAAATATGCGACTGAACATTTTACAGGTATCTCTGTCCCCATTAAAATGGGGCATAAGGGCTTCCCTGGTGGCGCAGTGGTTGAGAATCTGCCTGCCAATGCAGGGGACACGGGTTCAAGCCCTGGTTTGGGAAGATCCCATATGCCGCGGAGCAACTAGGCCCGTGAGCCACAATTACTGAGCCTGCGCGTCTGGAGCCTGTGCTCCACAACAAGAGAGGCCGCGATAGTGAGAGGCCCGCACACCGCGATGAAGAGTGGCCCCCGCTTGCCGCAACTAGAGAAAGCCCTCGCACAGAAACGAAGACTCAACGCAACCAAAAATTAAAAAAAATTAAATAAATAAAAAAATAATAGTAAAATAAAAAAATAAAATAAAATGGGGCATAAGAACTTGGCAAACCCAGCCACCTAAGACCTTCAGAACGGTATAGTCTGGAACTCAGGACCGGCAGCTCATCCCTCCTCCTGCCCACACACTTAGCAGAGAATCCCCATGTGATCCTACTGTCCACATATCCTCACGTTCCCCACAGAAGCGCACCAAGAGAGAGCAAGCGGACACTTCACCGAGCTTTAGGAACGGGTGCCAGGAGTCTTTTTTGCATGCTCACTTGTCAGTTTTGTACTTGTGTCCTGAGACGTGCTTTCGTAGCACACCACGGGGTAGCCAGCTTGGAGGGGAGAGAACTCAGCTTTCCACTACCTCTGATACAGGCTCCCGAGAGTCACCAGGACTGACATGTTGGCTTAGGTCAGTTTCCAACACCAAGAAGAGAGGCCCCAGGCTTGCAAGTATGCTTTAGGCTTCAAGTGAACATGAGGACAGCCCTGGAGGAGGGGAGGCGGCTTTGAGGGTGACTTGGAACCCAAAGGCTAGTGTGTGTGTGTGTATGTGTAGTGATTCTACTGTATTTCCTGATTTTACTGTATTTCCTCCCAAATACCAGGAGGATTCACAACTTAAGACTTTATGGAAAAAAGGGTTGGGGGAAACCCATGGGATGAGAGAATTTATGAAAGCCCTTATTAATATTTATTACCCTCATGCAATAAAACAGCAGAGGCTCTCAGTGACATTTTACACCCTTTGCTAAGGGGTTCTGTCCAATGTGTTTCCATATCCCACCCTTGCACACTGTTTTGCTTTGCTTCAGACACCATGGATACCAAGAAGCACAATTTTTCCAAGGCTCATGCTCCGTCCAGATGCTCAATGACTTATGGATTTACAATTTGGAGGGCCTCTATTGCAGCCCAGGGGTGCTCATGATTTGCATTACAGGACTCCATATTTTCAGGTTACGGAAAAGGTACAGAGATGTAAGTTACACACTAGAATTTTGTATAAAGGGAACTTAAGGATTTCAGAGGTAGTGGGGTTGCTATCTGCAAACGTGCCAGGGTGGGTTGCTTTACACTCTCCTTCCCTCCCGGCATCTGGCTTCTCAGCACTCAAGAGGTATCACATCAACTCTTGCGCGCTCCAACTTGGAGCAGCTTCAAGTGACAGAAACACCAAAACTCACCAGGGGACGATGTTAACATGCAGATTTCTGGGCCAGATTTAGATCTCCTGAAAGAGAATCTGCATTTTAATGAGCTGGGCCCCAAGAGCCTGCATTTTAATAGATCAGGGCTAAGTAATCTAAATTTGACTCTTTTTTTAATTGAGAAACATAATCGGAAGAATATATTCAACCGTGTGTGTAATTCAAATAGTAATGAAGCAAACGTCCACGTGCAAACACTGCCCAGGTTAAGAAATAAAGCACTGATGGTCCTTGGACGCCCCCAAAGTGCCTCTCCCAACACTTGTATCCCCATCCCCAACCCCACCTCTAGGCAAAAGCGCACTCCTGAGTTTTCAGATACTCCGCCCTCCGCCTGTCACTAGAGTGGTCCCCAAAGGGATACGTTCCAAGACCCCCGGTGGATGCCTGAAACCGCAGATAGTACCAAACCCTATATATACTACTTTTTTCCGATATATACATGCCTATGATAAAGTGTAATTTATAAATTAGGCACAGTAAGAGATTAACAACAGTAACTAATAATAAAATAGAACAATTATAATGATACACTGTAATAAAATTTATGTGAATGTGGTCTCTCTCAAAATATCTTATTGTACTATACTCACCCTTCTTCTTGCAATGTGAGATGATAAAATGCCTACATGATGAGATGAAGTGAGGTGGGTGACATAGCATTAGGCTACTACTGAACTTCTGACAATGTCAGGTGGAGATCATCTGCATCAGGTGATCTTGCGTCATCGAGCCATGACAATGTCAATGGTGGGGTGTTAAGAGCAAACCATGTTGATGGTTGGGGATCCCAGGTAGGGCAGCACGAGATTTCATCATGCTACTCAGAATGCAGCACAATTTTAAACTTATGAATTATTTCTGGAATTTTCCATTTAAAATTATTGGACTGCAGCTGACTACAGGGAACTGAAACCAGGAAAAGCAAAACTGCAGATAAAGGGGGACTACTGTATAGACTGTCGTTTATAAATGCATCCTAAACAATATATTGTTTTGTCTATTTAAAAATTGTACAGAAGTGGAATCATCTCTACTATATTATGCCTTGCTGTTTTCACTGCATTATGGTTGTGTGGTTCCTCTTTTCTTGCACCTAGCTGTAATTTGCCCCTTTTTCATCACTGTACAGTATTCCACTGGGTGAAGATAATACAAATGATCTAATCTATCATTCCAGACGGACATTTCTTCCAGCCCAGCTCTGTGGTAAGTTTCTTGTGTTTTATCATGAGGCTAATTTTGTCGAGGAGGAAACAGCGGGTCAAAGAAGTCACGTGATTTAAGAGCCTAGCACAGGAGTTAAACAGCCTGAGTTTGAAACCTGCTTCTACCACCACTGTGTGAGCTTGGGCACATTAATCTCTGTGCCTTGGTTTTCTCATCAGTAAAATGACAATAATAGTTCTTGTTTCAGTGTTGTGGTAATTCAGTAAAACAAATACATGTAAAGTAGTTAAAACCTGGCCTGGGGAAACTAAAAATAGAATTACCATATGACCCAGCAATCCCACTATTGGGCATATACCCTGAGAAAACCATAATTCAAGAAGAGTCATGTACCACAATGTTCATTGCAGCACTATTTACAATAGCCAGGTCATGGAAGCAACCTAAATGCCCATCAACAGACGAATGGATAAAGATGTGGTACATATATACAATGGAATATTATTCAGCCATAAAAAGGAACGAAATTGGGTTATCTGTAGAGACGTGGATGGACCGAGAGACTGTCATACAGAGTGCAGGAAGTCAGAAAGAGAAAAACAAATATCGTATATTAACGCATATATGTGGAATCTAGAAAAATGGTACAGATGAACCGGTTTGCAAGGCAGAAATAGAGACACAGATGTAGAGAACAAACGTATGGACACCAAGGGGGGAAAGCAGGTGGTGGGGGGGTGGTGTGATGAATTGGGAGATTGGGATTGACATGTATACGCTGATGTGTATAAAATGGATGACTAACAAGAACCTGCTATATAAAAATAAATTTAAAAACAAAACAAAACAAACTTGGCCTGGCCCATTCAAATACTTTCAGTTCAGGAATGGGAACAGGGGCTTTATCTTACTTTACATTCTTTGTACAGTTTGAGTTTCCCATGAGCCTATGTTACTTTTATGATCCATTAGTTAAACACAAATCTTTGCCCCACAGCTTTCTATCCTCAGCCTCAGGCCCTGAAGTTCAGCTAATGTGCAACCATGAAGCGACAAACCAGGCAAGCCCTTGCTGCAGGGGCAGAGCTGAGTCTAGTCGTCTTGAGCAGCCACGTCTGGCCTGGCCCAGCCTCCCAGGCAGACATTATCTGACCTGTCAATGCCTCTACAAAAAGGAAACAGCCACCACATAGGAAGCAGGGGGACGTCAGCACAAGGGAGGACAGGGATGGCATATGACTCCCATCAGGTGGTCCTCTCATCCTTGTTCTACTCCTGCCACTCTGACAGGGGCTGGCCCGAGTCTCTCTGGGCTATAGTGGCCTCATCAGTAAAATGGAAGAAGGGAGGGCTCAGACAAGAAGGGCTCCAAGATCTTTTCCAGTGAATTCCTGACACTTGAGGCTTTTGGCTAAAGCTGCCAAGGATCTAGGGAAATCAGCTTGGGGGTTGTTCTCTGGCATTCTTGCCTCCTTAAGAAATGCCCCGGGAGGGGGCTGGACTGGCACGGTCAGTCTTATTGGCTTGGTTGCAGGGGAAGCAATCAATGTGCTGGTTGCAAATAAGGGCCATAGTGGATCTGCTCTCCCCCAAGATGGGCCCTGCTGAGAATGACTGCATGCCATGTCCCCTCAAGTTCATGCCAATTAACTAACACTCTCATTTGGAAGACAACGCCTCCTAAAACACACCGTGACTTCTGAGGAGCTGGGTAACCAACTCTGCCTGCTGCAATTTCCTCAATCTAAGGTCACTCTGGCTCCAGCTCCATGAAGGAGGAGGCCTCCAGGCCCTGCAGCCTGACCTTTCCTTCCTCCTTCCCTTGGCCTCATAATTAGTCGTCGTCATCTTCCTGGTGAGCTGGAAAGCTGAGGGCAGGGGCCATGCAGTCGTTGGTACCACAATTCACGTTGGCCTGGGTCCAGCTTAGATAATACATCCCACCACCCTCAACGCCCCCTCACTTCCTCTCGGATGGATATGTGAAGCATCTGGGAAGTCAACAGCTGCCGCCTTATACCCCAAAGAGGGTGGTGAGGTAATCCCCATACATAGTCTGACAAGTGCCGCGGGGTGAAAGGGGCTCTGTGTGGAGGAGAGTGCATTACTGTATTGCTCTGGACTTCCAGGAGCACTCCACTGATGTCCTGGCACCGGAGAGAGATGAAAAGTTAACCGGGTTTTCTCGCCTCCACAAAAGCATCTTTCATCCCACAACAGACTCCAGATTGGAGGGAAGATTTCACCACACAGTGGCCAGAGACAAGAAGCTCTGTTGAAGTCCCTGACCATCCACCCCCACCCATTTCTGAGGACCCCTCTGTAACCCAGAAAGCTCGGGAGACAGACACACGGAGCCTCACAACGGGAATGCTAATGTGTTTCAGGATGGAGAAGCGGGCCAATATTCAGATGTGACTGGAGTTGGCCCTGAGAGAGCAGGCTGTCACCTGGGCTGATGGGTGCTCTGCGATGCTGAACGATGGTGACTCTCCAAGGAGAAGGGCAGCATCCATGGCGAAGGCGGCTCCAGTCCAGCTGTTAGCAGGAAGAGAAAGGCAAAGTCATCCTGACTGAACCCACCTAAGTGCCAGGTCCCGACGACTGTGAGGAGAAATGAGAACTCAGTGAGTGTCTAAGGCAGCAGTGGAGCGGCTTTCCCTCCAGCCCTCCGCCCACTGCAGCCCTGCCCTCCTCAGAGATTCCGTCATGCTTACCCAGAGCACACTCTGGAGGATAAGGATGCGGGAGAACAGTGCTCCTTGCCACTGAACTTCTCAGGAGGCAGCAACAGCAATGACGAATTCAGCACTGTGTTTTTACCTCCAGTCAAAGTCAAAACAGCCAGTGCCCACAATTCCAGCCTCATCCTGTGGGATGAAACCAAATCCAGAGGGAGTGTCGGGGAGAGCACAGTATCCAGGATGGCCTTTTGTTCTTTTTTGACTTTGAAATTCTTATCACATAAATATTACCTTTCAAAGAAAATGTCTATAGTACAAAAAAAGTATGTAAATGATACAACCATTCTCTCCAGAAGTAATCTTATGTGTCCTATGAGATCATCTAGGTGTATCTACATATGCTCTTATCCGCCCCCAAATTGTTTTCCCTCCAGAAATATTACATAGAGTTGTATCATGTTAAGTGTTTAACTTTTGTAAATTTAACTATTTGTGCCAGGGTCATTTCACTAACCAAGCACATGCCCCAGAATAAGCGTGAGCAGGGAGAGTGGTGCCAAGATTTCAGTTCTCTCAAGTGAGTCCAGTGTTTAAAGAAACATTTTTCCTTCAAGTCCCTAAATTCAAGGCATGTACTTCATCTGGAGCTCAAATAGGGAGATGGTGATCTGTTCCAGTGCTGAGGAACACTAGATGTGCTGATCGTTACAAAAGGGCAAGTGAGGCTCCAACAAGACACCTTCCTAAGGTGTCTATAAGGTGTCTTCCTAAGGTGTCTAAGAGCAATCTGGAATATATGCCATTTTATCTAACTCCACTTGGGACCCACCCCTCAGTAAGATGATTCTACTGGTGATACACTATTCCGTTTCTTTCCATTTAGTTTATCTTGGAAGTTGTTCTAAATCAGTATCTATAGATGTCTTGTTCTTCAAGTGCTTATTGTAAGCTATTTCACAGCATGAATGTATGGGATGTTCTTTGGAAAGAGTTCTATTTTCATACCATAAAGAAAGAGAAATGTCACCATTAAAAAAGACACAAACTAAGAACGAATTTACAAACCAAGAATATAACATTTTATTCATTTCCGGATTACGAGTATTACACAGCATATACATATATTTAGATAATATATAAAACAAAGAACAAACCATAGGAAGAAATATCGGTCTGAAATTGCCTTTACGGGACATCTTTAATTCTGTAAGTTCATGGTAAATGTATCTCCCCACACACCGAGGCAGGCAGCAAGATAAACTCTGGCATTCATGTATCAAAGGACAGCTTATCCCCCACTGTACTTACAATGCACGGCACGGTCACTGGTAGCCACGACCAGGGACGCCAAGGAGTAGGCAAAAGAACCGCAGCACAGTGAACTAATATAAATATTTGTTTTTTGCATTGTCCTCCAGATAGTTTCCTTTTTAAACTAAGAGTCACATCCAGGGTCTATCCCTTGAGTTGCATTCGAGTTATTGCTGGAGGGGAAAGAAAAAAAAGTAGAATAAAGGCATCAGTTTAAGTTATTAGAAAACAGACGGTCAGTGCCACTGACCCCCTACCTCTAGTGACACTCAAGGGGATGCTGGACTGTGGGGAGATGCATATGTGTCACCAGTGGGCAGGCATGTAAGCACCCATCGTCGTGTCAGAGGGGACAGATCAGCTGATAGTAATTTGGGGCTGATGAAGAGGTCCAGATGAAGATATTCTGCAAGGAAGGCCTGGGAGCAGAAAGCAGCAGGATGCCCCCCAGGAGGGACAGTATCACTTCATGGAGGTGAGACAGCAGTAACAGAACATTTCATGGGATCATTCCTGATTCAGTGCTGGTGGTGGAAGACCTAAGACCTTATGATGTAAAAGTCCTCCATACTCCATGTCAACAGAGAGAGGCTCTGCAGCTGAACTTGTAGAACAGAGCACTTTCCAGGGACACAGCTTCTCCAACTCACTGTCTGGTCTTCCTCTGAGGAAAGCTGGCTTACCTTTGCCTTATTCTGAACTGGGAGATACAGTTTGAACTCTGCTGGCAGTTCGTCTTCTGAGTAGAGTCTGTCTGAGAAGTAAACCCGTCGGATGCGACAGTTTGCATGGATCTGTGGATGCAAGACTTAAAATAAGTCTCTTAAAATAAGACACAAAATATGACTGTCCTTCCTCTTTTCCTGATTTTCCTCGAGCCCCCCGCATGGTGTTGTCAAAGCTTCACCTCTTTGGCATCTCCTCAGCGTGGCTTAGAGGTAGATTCTGACAAGAGGGAGATTTTACTTGCTGTATTCTCCCACTGTATCTGAGCAGATTCCTGAGTAGGTCCTGGGGCTCTCTGAGGTGAAAGCCCCCTGGACAGTGACTTGGGAACTTTAGCCTGAAACCCACACTGTTCTGTCACCTGGGTCACAAGCCAGTAACAAACAGAGCCTAGACCCCTCTCCCATTTGGGGCTCCATCTGGAAAAGGAGCCAGTACCTGCACCCTGAGGGTCTCAATGTAATTTGTGCCATATGCCCGCCGAGTGAAGTCTGACAGGTTGAACTGAATCTGGTTCCAGCCGTCATCCAGCCGCATGGGCATGGTACAGATGAAGGGTTTGACCCTGGTGGTGCTCTGGTAGTTACTTGCCCGAAACCGCCGACGCACATTCTTGTCATCTAGTACCTATGAAATATAGAGAAGAATCACATTAACTCCATCTTGGAAGAAGCAAACAACCCTGATAAGACAAGGACCTGAAACTCCCACAGCCTGGTTTCCCAAGGCTGAGACCCAAGGGAGAATAAACAAACCAGATACAGGTCACATTGGATGCAGACGGCCCGGAAGTAGCTAGTTTATCTTGTCTGTTGCCAAGACAACACCAGCTGCTTATGACATATGACACATGCATCAGGCCCCCAAGACCATAGCATGATTCCATAAACATTCTTCCCTTTGAAAAATTAAAAAAGCTAGACTTGAGACCAACAATAGCCCAGTGTTAAACAGTAACTTCCCAAATGGACACTACTCTAACCCTCAAGCTTTGAACTCCTGTAGCTACTGATTAGATTTTCTAGATGCTTACTGCTTCTTTTAAAACTTGGCATTAAACTTTGATTAATAATACCAAAATTATGCCATAATAATAATGGTTGCATCAAGTGTACAGCAGAGGCAGAAAAGAATACATACAAAAGGATAAAGATACTTTCCTGCGGCCACTTTTTTCCTATAAATTGACAGGACACCTCTTTGGTATAGCCAAGAGTGTAGAGATTCATGTGCACATACTTACCTGTACTTCAAAGGTAAAATATTTCTTCAGGTTTTTGATAATCATGACAAGGAAGGGAAGTTTAATTCCCAATGTTTTCTTTGGGTCTGCAGGACATGTGATATATGTGGTGCTGTAGAAAGAGGAAACACCAATAAACACACTACTTGTCTTTTCCTCTGTGGTATGCACAGCAATAACACTCAGTCCAAGAGGATAAATTGGAAGGCAGATCTAAAAGATCCAGATATGTCATCCAATGATCCCTCAACCCTTAAGTTAAGCTAATGCGTTAAAAAAAATGCTGGACTCTGAAACAAAAGCTTAACATAGCACTAGACATCAACAATAAAATATCTGAAAAACAAAGCCAGACCCGTGGATCTGGAAGTTCTTCCAGTGAAAAAAGATTTAATTCTGGTCTAAGAAACTATCAAATGATAGAAAACCAAAACTAAGACCATTGTAACACTGAAAACTACCCTGGCCACCCACTGGATGATTACTGTAAACCCATACCTCCACATAAACACATCTGAGTTAAATAGTAATAACTAAGACTTATACAGCACTGACTAAGTGCTAAGCAGGTTTTAAGTGTTTTATACACATTCACTTATTTAATCTTCACAATAATTCTACAAGGAAGATGTACTGTTATTATCCCTATTTCACAGGTGAGGAAACTAAAGCCTGGGGGATTAAGTAACTTGCCCAAGGTGAGCTCTAAGTAGCAGAGCTGGATCCACACCAGGCAGTCTGACTCTGCAGTCCATGCCATTAACCTCTATGATGTACTACCTCCTGGCATTCCGTGTCTCTGGGAGAACATAGTGGCAACCTACCTGACATTTGTTCCTTCAATCTCTAGCACCAGGGACTGGATGTCATTATCAGTGATTCTTTTGATGTGGCCATTCCGTACCTACAAGGGAGGAAATTAAACTGGTTAGTACTGAAATATCGACAAATAACTCTGTTAAGATTTTGAAGGCTGAATAGGACTATTTAAAGCAGCGGTCCCCAACCTCTTTAGCACCAGGGACCGGTTGTGTGGAAGACAATTTTTCCACGGACCGGGGTTGGGGGTGGGGTGGGATATGACGGCTCAGGCGATAATGCGAGCGATGCAGAGTGGCAGATGAAGCTTCGCCGGCTCACCCGCCACTTAACTCCTGCTGTGCGGCCCGGTTCCAAACAGGCAGCGGACCAGTACCGGTCTGTGGCCCGGGGGTTGGGGAGCCCTGCTTTAAAGAAAACCACAGTAGCCCAAGGGGCATAACACAGAAGTCTGTGACACCATATGTTAAAGCTTATGTGAAAGTAAGCCATGCTATTACCTCTATACAGGGCCCAATCAACCACCACAGGAATTGCAGGCAATTTGGCAATCTATAAATCAGGACAAATTTCTTCCCAAAGAAATCAACTCAATTTAGATTCAGCCAACGTTTACCAAGCGTCTACTATACACTAGGAACATTCCTAACAACAACGAGCTCAGTCCTAACAACAACAACAAAAATTGCAAGGTCGTTGGTGTTGTTTCCACTTTACAGACGTGGACACTGACACTCAGGGAGTGCAGATGACACACCCTAAGTAAGAGGGGCAGGATTAACGACAAGGCTTTCCACTGCCCTACACTGCCTCACATAGTTCTCTGGCCAGAAAGGCCAAATGCTGAGTGTCACTGAGAGGGAGGGTAGCAACCAAAAAACGAACGTATTACTACCCCAGGTTTACTCCTACTTCATGCTTCCTTATCTTCTATTCCCCAAGTTTCTACTTTTTCAAGTATGAATTCAAGCCCCATCTGTGCCACACACAGAAGCCTTCTTTAGCATTTTCAGTCTACACTGACCTCTCTTCTCTCTGATTCATTTTTCTTGCTCATGTAGCCTAGACTATATAATTTAGCACTTCATCCTACATTGTTTTGCATTGTTTGCCGCAACATGTAGGAGGAATATGATGGAGAGGAATCAATATTCGATACGGATTCCTCCTCTCAAAACATATTTAGGAAAGCACAATTATCTTGAAGCATTACACCCAAGCACCTTATATGGACAGAGCAGAGACATGCAAAGGCACTTCTGAGACAGGGCTGGACTGTTAGGGCTGAATGTATTAACACATGAAAAAGATCAACCAGGTTTAGAACCAGATGCATCAGAATGACAAGCATGTGGTCTTTTTCTAGGTATAGTGAAAAGGGCTGCCTGTGCTGTCATATTCAACAACTCATCATGTGGCTTTCCATGAGACTTGCATATGGGGAGAGAATACAGCGTTGAGTCTGATAGTTGTATTGTTCAACACAATTATTAATAATATGGCATTCTGTCTTTAGACATCAGCCTCTGTGTGCTCTGTTCCTGTTAATTTGATCCACTTGTGGTGTGCGTGGTATTCCCCAGGTAACACCTGATATCACTGCCCATCTTCTTCTGCCAGATGCAACTGAGTCTTGTCTCCTCAAAAAAGTATAAGCTGAAGGATAAGGACCAAGTATTAAACATCATTTATATGTTCTATAATGCTTAGTACTCTGCTAGGCATAAACTAAGCATTCAAATATTTGCTGACTTCTGGAATTTGTCACCCTAAGAGTTGGCACATATGAAGAGATTCAAGGATTTTTTAAAAATTCCTGGATAACATATCCACCATGGGCTATTATGGGAAGCCAGAGATCCTAGGGTATATCACAAAGCCAGTGAGGTTACCAGCATAAAGAATGCCTTCCCACAAATCATCCTATGGTACCCATTGTCAGAGACAGAATGCTGGGTGGATGGGCCCCAGATCTCTGCCAGCGTAGCATTTCTGGATTCTCAAGTCACAAACATCACACTGAAGTGCTTCTCAAACAAAGCTGGCGACATCCAATGCCCTCCTGCTTTGAATTCTGGGCCTCTTTCCAAGGGAGATTAAAAGCACAAAGACTTGGATCACAAAAGACTTGTAGCACATGCCAACACTGCCCACCTCATTCCCCATATAAATGCTCCCAAAGCGGCAATATTCCCCTTCTATTTGCTAGCCCACAGCTGCTGTGGAAAATCATGCAGACTTCTTGGTAAAGGAGGAATTCATCAAGAAATTTTTCCATGTAATATGTTGCAGGCACATTGATAAGAGCTGACAGTATCCCAACAAGATGCAAACACTAATTTTATAACATACCACTAATTATTCTCTATAACTTCATTCTTTCTTAAAAAGGTACCAAATGCAACAAACCAGATGGTTAAATTTAAAGGATTAAGTAATTAGGGTCCAAAGACTACTACTGCTAAAAGGCAACACGTTGCAATTTATCCAACATTGTAAGTGGGACCTCAGATCTTACATCCTGGAAGGTCTCTCTGACCACAGTCACAGGAAGCCTCCCTCAGCTCTAGAAAACCCAGCCAGATTTCACAGGGAGGAAATGTTAGGACATTTGCCTTCTGCCCATCTCAAAGTTTATAGCACTCCAGTAAATGTGACTACTCAGGTCTTTACAGAAGAAAACAATGCCTTACACTGCACACAGAAGCCAACAGACTAAAAGCCAAAACAGACTTTGTGTATTCTTACACTTCTGTCCCAGGGGCAAACTAACTTTCAGTTGGACTGTCAGTAACTTCTTAAGAGAAATTTCTTTCACAACAAACTACCACACTCACAAACTTAATTCTTACAAAATTAATTAACGTAGCCCGTAAAACACGAGAACCCAGAGGGGGAAAAGGCAGCTTTTTCAAAGGAATGCCCAACAGTCTCTCTAGAGTTTTAACCTGCCTAGTGGCGAGAACAGTCTAAATAGAGCTTTGCCCAAGGAGAAAGTTCAGTCCTCAAAGAAGAAAAGTATTCTCATATCACAAGCTGCCAGAGCTTTAAAATCAAATTAAGTTGATTTCTTAGTGAATTATGATTTTTATTCTTTATTAAGTTCAAAGGGCTGTAAATACAAATTCACTGAAAGAAGAGTGGAGTGAGGCCGGGGGTGCAATTAACCAGAGATATGGGTGGGAAATGTCCCCAAACCTCTCTCTAGGCTCTAAAACTACGATCAAAGGAGAAAGACAGGTGGACAATTTGGGGCAAGGCCTCCCAACCACCCTGGCAATCTGGCTGTCACTGCCTTAAGTTGTAAAGGTCTTCCAGGAAGCAAGCCCCTCCCCAGTCCAGCTTCTGACAAACATGTATAACAAGACACATGGACTCAGAAAGCATCAACTTCCTTTCCTTAGCTTCTTCCAGTTCAGAGGCCACTAGGCAGGCCTGGCTTTGAAATGAAGATAAGATGAACTGGTCAGCATTTATTGCACATGGTGGAAGTAGGTTTTATTTTACTTCCCTCTCTAAATTAGAAAGTGCCTATTGTTTTTGACTTGCTAATTTTTTTAATTTCATGACACATTCCTGTAGTGTGGCCTATGAGTGTTTTATTCCTCCAAAATAATGATAATAAATAAAGCCAATCTTACAATTTTTAATTTCATGAACTCCTCCCCCCACCCCCCACGGGCCCCAACTATGAGGTGGAGTTAATTTAGAAGCTTCAGAACCCAGGCTACTGGCAATTAACAATCAGAATGGTTCTCAGCCCCTGCAGGCACCAAGAAGGGAATCTTCAAGCCCTTTTTTGCAATCACTCTCCCAGGCTTTCCATGGTTGCTGGGACAACTAATAAAGAACACTGATTTTTTTTTTCCCCCAATGTAAGCCCCAGGGAGGAGGGTCAAAGCTGAGGGGGGAAATACTACTGGGATAGGGAGGAAGCTGGCCAATGCTCTATATTTCATCAAGTGCTTTAAAAATAACACGAGTTGTATCCGTTCCCTACTCCCACCTTTCTTTTTTGTGGCTCCACCCACTTATCCTGGCAGACAGCTGAGCCCTCAGCCATCTGGCATCCTAGTCTTAATGACACATGTTCCAATTTACATTAAGCCTTTAGAGCTGTCCATTTCAGCAGGAAAGTTTCTGCCCTGAGCTAGGGGCTGGGCTCTAAGTCAGAAAACAGGCAGAGGGAGACCTCTGTGGGGAGAGCTGGGCATAGCTCTGTCTCAAGGCCTGGGCCTTATAGGCTCCAGTGGGTTAAAGGCTTCTCACCCTTTGCGGCACTTAACAGGGACTATCCAAACAGCAGACAGGCAACTTTGGACATTTACAAACAGCCCTTTAGTTAAAGTAAGGACAATAATATGTATTGCTAACCAGGCTCTTCCTAAGAATGCCTTGAAAGGGCAAGTGTAACTAAAACCCAGGCCTTTGCCCAATTATAGTAAAAGTTATTTTTTGGAAAAATGAATAACATCCTCAGATTGACCCAGGGATAATCTGAAAAAAATAGTTTTAGTACTTTCATGTCCAAATGCTCTCAATTCTACTACTAGAAATTTAACATGTACCAACAAGGTTTGCTAATTAAAAGTTAGGGTGTGGGAACTTTTTTTCTGGAGAGAGACTTTGTTCATTTTTAAAATTAGGAACTGGGAATGGGACTCTAATATTTTCCAGCAACAACCACAAAAACTCTGGTTCTAATATTTCGTTTGGGAATGGGGAGGATCAGCAGCAGAAAGAAAGAGAAGCTTGTATGAATTAACAGTCTCATGTAGTAGACTTTTAGGGTATTACCAGTAAAGTCTGAAAGTCACATGTTTTACACAGGCATAAGTGGGAAAAGAACCTCCTGGTATTTTCTTTACAAACCAGAAGTAATGTTTACATTAAACATAAAAAGTCCTTTAATAATGTAGTATTTGCTGATCCCAGAAGTTAACGGAGCATTAAGAAATCCCTAATTTCTGCTAAACTCTTGGTTTGAAAAATTACAAAGGTCTCTATCAGGAAGCTTACCGTCCAGCCAGGAATACAGATCTTGAGAAGCTAATTTCAAGTATGATGAGAAGGAAGTAGAGGTTCTATAAGTGGATATAAATTAACTTAACCTGAGGAAGTACCTTTGCGCTGAGACGTAGAGACTAACGAAGAGGGGTAGGAGTGGGTCCCAGCAGAGGGGCCGGCAAGTACAAAAGCCTAAAGCGGGGAGAGAACAGACTTCTTTCAGTTCAGTAGGAGGTCAATACTAGAAGGGGGATCCTGTGGGACGTCAGCCTGGAGAACTAGTTAAGCAGGTACCAGACCACAGTCTGTGTGGCCTTAGAGCCATGTTACGGTTTTGGATTGGGAAAGCCATGGTACACTGACTAAATTATTCTCATTTCAGAAGTCTGGAGTTACTGTACTTCCTATTCCTAGGCATCTGAATATCGGGCTCAGTTATAAATTTTTCACTTACTCTTGAGCAAATGCCTCAGTTCCCTGCCCTACTTAATACTGTGTGCCATAACTGTTGCTAAGCATTTATATACATCTTCATTTAATCTCCATAACCATGAGAAGGAGGTGGATTACAAGATGAGAGAACTGAGTAGTTGAGTACTTGCCCAAGGTTACACAGCACAGGACATATGACAGAGCCAGGACGCAAATCCAAGGTGTCTGACCACACTCTGGCACTGGGGTTTCAAGGTAAGATACTATTCTTCCCCTTAAGGAACCTGTAGTCTAGTGGGAGATATACAATAAATAGGCAACTGCCATTCAGCGTGATATAGAGCGCCACAGGAGCACAAAGGAGATATAAACATTATTTCATTGGGAACTTAAGCTGAGATTTGAAGGATGAGATGGGGGGAGGTGCTGAGAACTTCAGAGTGTCAGATAAATGCAGGTATTGCAAATGTAGCCACACCCCCAAAATAAATTTGCAAATTAAATGTTATTATGAATATGGCATTCACTCCTCATATTCATAAGGAGGCACAGAGCCTAAATGAAGCCAAACCTAAGTTTTCCAAGACTGCTCTTCACCGTAAACAAATAACAGAAATTCTCTCTCCATACACTAAGGAAGGAGAATAGTAAAATTTTGTGAAATCAAAATATGTAACAACTAAAAACAGGCACTTATAGCCAATATGTACCTACTAGCAGAGGGCAGGGTCATTTCTAGATAAATGTGGACAGTCCTTCCCTCCCTCCATCAAACTTTGCCCTTATTACAACTTCTCCTTATTTGGAATCATGGGAATGGGGAAAATGTCTTCTCTTCCCTAACTTTGTATCTCCCCAAATCTACACAATGCCTGTCACTTAGCTGTTGCTCAATAAATCTTTGATAAGAGTATCAGTTCCCAGTGTTTCCCCTTCTGGACTGGATTCCCAACACTTTCTGAGGACTTTATAATACAAATGAGTAAAGGAACACATACACCAAAGCCTATGGATCTGGCCCCAAACTTTCCGTTTTTTCCTCCCTTTCCTTCTCTTGCCTCAAGGGGGAAAAATTCACAGATAAACACTTTTCAATCTAGTCTAAACAAGAAGAGTAGAAACATATAATGCACTTTTACTATTATGAGAATTTTGCTTAAAATGAATGTTCCTCTAAAGGTTTTCTTTGCCAAAATGTCCACTTAATTTACTCCATGTAACCCCGCCAGTTGATCTAACAATGTTTTCACACAGGTTTATGTCATTAGGGTACCATCCGACCTCTAGTGGCGTTGTTAAGGGACACAGTGCACCATGGTTACTTTGCTTTTATATTCCGTGTGCAAACATGTTGACTACTCAAAAAGCTGCATTTGAAAAATAAAACACACTACAAAAGATCAAGCCCGGAAGGGTTAAAATGGGGCAACTCTGATAAAAGTTTCACCTGATAGAAATGCTGAGGCCTCTCTACCACTGGAATTCTTTGTGTTGGTAAGTTCTCTGACCTGCTCTGAAAACCTCTCCTCCTAGATCAAGCCCCATTCTCTATATCAATTGCCTCATATCGACACTTTGGTTACAATCCCAAGTTCAACTGGCATACAATCCACTCTCTCCTTGCCTTTGGACAGTCCAAAATTAAGTCAAGCCACAGCTGAGAAGCCATCATCTTTACAAAGTTCCCAGGTACACTCATTCCGGGTTCTCTTTGTAGAGGTACAATTTCGGAGTTTAAAGTGTTTTTTATTCCAATTTGAACAAAACCATGGAACTGAAAAACTCAGTAAAATGTAGGAAAACAGTTAAGGAGCTGCTCTCTTGGGTAGTAAGTAACTCTTGGCATTAGCTCTAGTTTGTGGACAGAATCACTGTGAAAGAGGAGAGCTGGTCAGATTTCTCACACATGCGTAAGGCCAAACTCATTAAATTCAGATCTTTCAACTATCTTATAAAAATGACATTGTGAACACACCATCCCCAAAGCTGCTCTCAGAAAGCAGAATTCCCTAGTGGCAACAGGCAGAAGGCTGTCCATGTTCTCTCCTAATCTCTCTATGTGGCCCCAAACCTTCATCTGTGGATAAGGGAAGACAGGGAATTGTTCTGAGATGATATCCAAAATTCTTGGCCTCATTACCAATGAACTGCTTATTTACATTATCCTACATTCTTCTCTATAAAAACAGCATTCAACATACCACCTCTCTCCATTTTCCCCGAAGGACTGAAGTACTAAGGTTATACCCTAAATCACCTGTCTTCTCAATGTACAGTGCTTTATATTAACTTATATTCAAAAAAGGGTACAGATGACTGGGAATTCGCATGAGAAAGGAAATATCAAAGTAATTAAATACAGACCAACTCATAGATTGCTAGGCACACATGCCCCCAATCAACATCTCCAAAAAGTGGACAGGGTCACCATCTCCCAGTCAGTGAAAGTTATCATCGAGTGGACGCCTGAATAAAGATGATGAGGCTTGTACTTGGCGTTCAGCTTGTTAACACAGACAACACTTTATCACCATTTTGCAATTTCCCTGATGGAGATCAGCCACTGAAAGCAGAGTACAGACCCCAAGTCACAGTGAGTGTGGAGCAGGTGCCAAAGGCCACCGAATTCTGGCTTGGTTGGGATCAGTGGGAGGAAGGGAGCAAATGAATGAAACCCAAACATAACTGAGTTCTGGCTGTGCCTCTATAAGGGGGCCTGGAACAAAGGCTCTGTGTCTAGTGGCCAGCACAGTGCCTGGTACAACACAGGATATCAGTAAATATTTGTGCAATCAGTGAACAGCGGTTCCTTTCATCTGCGCGTTCCCGAAGCAACCTCACGTGAGTTAACGCTTTTCATGCCGTGAGACGGGCACTATCGACCCCACCACATAGATGCGGACACTGAGGCTGAAGAACCGACTGGCCCAGTCAAGTCTGCGGCGAGGGACCACTATCCTAACCACACTACTGCCGCAGAACACTTAAACCCCAGGCACGCCCACCCCACAATGCATCCCCCGCTGCTTACACGACGCCCCCACATGGCGCCTCAGTCACGCCAGGCTGGGGACAGGGGATAGCAGAGACCGCCCGGCCTCCCCCAGGCCCTAGTTCGACACAACTACCCGCTACCCCGGGCCCAGCCCCGGGCCCCCGCCCCGCCGCCGCCCCCAGCCCCTGACCTTTTTGTCCCAGATTTGCAGGGGCTTGCTGCCAATGCTGTAGAGGATAGAAAGGAAGCCGCTCTGGAACGTGTTCTTGAACATCTCGCCCGCGGCCTTCTCCTCAGCCGCTCCGAAGCCGACCTAAATATGGGCACCAAGTGGCGAAGGCAAAACAGGGGGCCGGCCCTGGTCCGAAGAAGGGACGCTGCGCTCCTGACCTCCCAATCGGTAGCCACAGACAGCTGGACTTGGACGCGGGACGCTGCGTCCGTGAACTTCAGCTCCTAGAAGAACTACGCCACCTAAACCCAGAAACCACAGCAACTGCCGCCCGCGCCGTTCTCCCCTCCTTAAATGGAGGCGGCGGCCTCCCGCCGCCTGCGATGGATCCCTCCGCCCACTTGAGCCCGCCCCCTGAGAGCGCTGAGCCCAATCCCGCCACAGGACTCACAGACTTCCTGTTCCTTCCGCTCTTAAGCCCCGCCCTAGTTCCGCCTCCTCGTGAAAAGAACTCCTTTGCCAAGGGACTATTTTCCCATCGTTGTCCCATAGCTGCTTCTAGAAAGCGGAAGGAGACAGGATTATAGAATATGTTGTTAGCAGCTACGTGGTGTCATGGAAACCTGGCGGGGGTGGGGTCAAAGCGCGTGAAGACCAGGCCCCGCCCCCTAAGGGGCTAGGAGGAGTTACAAAGGCAAAAGAAAAGTGAGGAAGGGCACGGAAGGTGGCTCGGATAAGCTTACCTGGTGTCCTGCGAATGACAAATAAATACTTGTTGGCCGAGTACTGGATAAGGTTAAAGCAGCTAACCAGTATTGCGCAGTAACTGTGCTAAATGCCTTACAGGCATCATTGCTTTAATTATTGACAGGATCGTTATGAATACTCCACATAACTTGTGGGATGAAGTCAAAGCAATACCTGGAGGAAAATTTATCGCCTTAAATGCATGATTAGAAAACAAGGCCTGAACATCAGGATAAAAGCAGAAATTAATGCAATTAAAATAAAGTTGAGTTGGTTGAGTTGAATAAACAGCTGGTTTTTTTAAAAAATCAATTCTTAGAATTTTTTTTTTTATAAATTTATTTTTATTTTTGGCTGAGTTGGGTCTTCATTGCTGCTCATGGGCTTTCTCTAGTTGCGGCAAGCAGGGGCTAATCTTCTTCGTCCCGGTGCAGGGACTTCTCCTTGTGGTAGCTTCTCCTGTTGTGGAGCACAGGCTGTAGGTGCACAGGCTCACTAGCTGTGGCACGTGGGCTCAGTAGTTGTGGCTCATAGGCTCTAGAGCGCAGGCTCAGTAGTTGTGGCACACAGTCTTAGTTGCTCCATGGCATGCGGGATCTTCCCAGACCACGGCTCGAACCCATGTCTCCGGCATTGGCAGGCCGATTCTTAACCACTGCGCCACCAGGGAAGCCCTAGAACATTTTTTAAAAGACATAAAATAAGCTATGGTATTTCAAGTGTGGAAGAAATCCCAAATGTTGGACACCAGTCACTCACTGAGCATTTACCTGGATATTACTCTGTGTTCAGGCCTGTGTTGGGTATTGTGGCTGACAGAAAAGGAGTTTGCAGCTAACTTCACTGTAACAACTAATGTCATCATTGTAATAACTAATAATTCCTAACATCAACTGAGCATTTATTTTGTGTCAGGCATATAATAGAGTGCCTTAGCCTTTATTAAATCATTTAATCCTCATGGCAATGCCGTGAACAGTCCAACCAGAATTTCCAGACAGAAGGAAAAATATGGATCTTATTACAGCAGAAAGTCAAAAATGTTTATACAAAGCTGTTATTTTTGGATGATTTCTGAGGACTCTGTATAATTCAGGTCAGTGAACAATTTATCCCTTAAGGTTATTAAATTTTTCAAAATATCCTAGGGGGAAACATAATTACTGTACATTAGATTTTCTTGTGCACCTGAGTCTATTGCAGGATTTTAAAATTCTGCTCTCTTGAACGCAGACAACACCAAATGCTGGTTAGGATGTGGAACAACAGGAACAGGAATTCATTGCTGGTGGGAATGCAAATTGTACAGTGACTTTGGAAGACAGCTTGGAGATTTATTACAAAACTAAATATACTCTTAATAGGATTCAGCAACGCCACTCCTTGGTATTTACCCAAAGGAGTTGAAAACTTATGTCCATATCAACACCAGTACACAGATGTTTATAGCGGATTAGTCAAAATTGCCAAAACTTGTGAGTGACCAAGACATCCTTCAGTAGGTGAACAGCTAAATAAACTGGTACACCCAGACAGTGGAATATTATTCAGCACTATAAAAGAAATGAGCTATCGAGCCATGAAAAGACATGGAGGAAACTTAAATGCATGTTACTAAGTGAGAGAAGCCAATACGAAAAGGCTACATACTGTATAATTTCTACTATATGACATTCTAGAAAAGGCATGGAGTCAATAAAAACATCAGTGCTTTCCAGGGGTAGGGGGGTGGGGAACGATGAATAGTCAGAGCACAGAGGATTTTTAGCGCAGTGAAAACATCCTGTATGATACCATAATGATGGATACATGTCACTATACATTTGTCCAAACCCATAGAATGTAAAACACAAAGAGTGAACTCTAATATAAACTATGGACTTTGGGTGATTATCATGTGTCAGTGTAGGCTCATTAATTGTGACAAATGTACCACTCTAGTGGGGGATGTTGATAATGGAGGCCATGCATGTGTGGGGGCAGGAAATATATAGAAAATGTGTACCTTCCCCTCAATTTTACTGTGAACCTAAAACTGCTCCAAAAATAAGGTCTTAATTTAAAAACAACAACCTTAGAACTATCTTCAAGACCTTGAGGTAGACAAAGATTTCTTAAATAGGACACAAAATGTACTAACATAAAAGAAAATATTAATAAGTTGAATGTCATTATAATTTTAAAAGTCTGTTAATTAAAAGACAAGATTAAGAAAGTGAAAAGGCATATCACGATCTGGGAGGACGTATGTGCAATACATACACCAGACAAAAAAAATCTTTTATCCAGAATATATAAAGAACTCCCACAAATTAATAAGAAAAAGACAGAAAACCCAATTTTGAAAAACAAAAGAAAATATTCAAATGACCGATAAGCATATGGAAAGATGCTCACCATATCTTGTCATCAGGAAAATGCAAATTTAAATCATGAGACACTGCTGCAGATCAACCAGAATGGCTAAAATTAAAAGGACTGACAATACCCACTGATAGGGAGGATGTGGAGCAACTGGCACATTCATACTTTTTTTTTTATATAAATTTATTTATTTCTGGCTGCGTTGGGTCTTTGTTGCTGCACGCGGGCTTCCTCTGGTTGCAGCGAGCAGGGGTTACTCTTCGTTGCAGTGCGTGGGCTTCTCATTGCAGTGGCTTCTCTTGTTGTGGAGCACGGTCTCTAGGCGCGCGGACTTCAGTAGTTGCAGCACGCAGGCTCAGTAGTTGTGGTGTGCAGGCTCAGTAGTTGTGGCGCACGGGCTTAGTCGCTCCACGGCATGTGGGATCTTCCCAGACCAGGGATCGAACCCGTGTCCCCTGCATTGGCAGGCGGATTCTCAACCACTGCACCACCAGGGAAGCCCACATTCATACCTTCTTGATGGAAGTATAAATTGGTTCAGCCACTTTGGAAAACTGTTTGATAATGTCTACTGAATCTAGACATATATATACTCTGTGACTGAGAAATTCTAATGCTGGGTACCAAACAGAAATGCTTGTTTATGTCCATAAAAGACATGTACAGAAATGTTCTTAGCAATGTCATTTATAATAGCCCTAAACTAGAAACAACTCAAATGTCCATCAACAATAGATGGGGACTTTCCGGGTGGCGCAGCGGTTAAGAATCCACCTGCCAATGCAGGGGACACGGGTTCGAGCCCTGGTCTGGGAAGATCCCACACGCTGCAGAGCAACTAAGCCCGTGTGCCACAACTACTGAGCCTGCGCTCTACAGCCCGCGAGCCACAACTACTGAAGCCTGCGCATTCTAGGGCCCGCGTGCTGCAACTACTGAGCCTGCGTGCTGCAACTACAGAAGCCTGAGCGCCTAGAGCCCATGCTCCGCAATAAAAGAAGCCACCGCACCGCAATGAAGAATAGCCCCTGCGTGACACAACGAGAAAGCCCGCGCGCAAAGACCCAACGCAGCCAAGAAAAAAAAAAAAGAAGGGGCTTAGTTTGTTAACCTGCAGTTTGGGTAGAACCATTGCAGAAGCAGCAAGCAATTCTGTGCCTGGCCCAGAATCTCTGACCATGAACGAATCACAGTCCTGCGTTTAGATAGAATATCTCACCTTGGTGGGATAAGTGTCAAAATACACACAGAGACTATGGGAAGTAAATCAAATTCATAATATCAGTAATCCATGTCAAACAGAGGAATAAGTTTGATTATTGTGATATTTTGTTATTTAAGATATTTGAAATAGTTAACTCATTTAGAGGATTAGAGGATATGGTACTTTGAATTTAATTTGAAATGCTTAAAGGAATTTGAAATTAGGTCTGCAATTTTAGTTTTAAAGTGCTAAGAAAATTTAATTAAGTTTGTAAACAACGTTTGATTGATTAAATCTATGAGTTTAGACTTAGATATGTTAGTATATGAATGCTTAGGAAGATTTCAGCAGATTTTAGGTCTTTCATATTAGCTATTGGAAGTGTTTGAGCAAATCAAACAGACTAAAAATGTGGTTTACTTTGAAATTGTCTAAGGAAACTAGATTAAGTATGTGAGCAATGTTTATGGTTTAACCCATTAAGTTTTGAATTAAGTGAGCATCAAAGATTAACCAAAATAAATGTTTAAATTTACGTACAAAACCAACCAGTTTGTAGTTATAACAAGATTTGTAGACACAAGACAAATTAGATTTTTAAACGTACAGCTTCTTTCTTTTTTTAAAAATAAATTTATTTATTTATTTATTTATTTATTTATTTATTTATTTATGGCTGCTTTGGGTCTTCGTTGCTGCGTGCAGGCTTTCTCTAGTTGCAGTGAGTGGGGGCTACTCTTCGTTGTGGTGCGTGGGTTTCTCACTGCGGTGGCTTCTCGTTGCAGAGCATGGGCTCTAGGCACACGGGCTAAGTAGTTGTGGCTCAAGGGCTTAGTTGCTCCACGGCATGTGGGATCTTCCTGGACCAGTGCTCGAAGCCGTGTCCCCTGCATTGGCAGGCAGATTCTCAACCACTGCGCCACCAGGGAAATCCCAAAACGTACAGCTTTAATAACTAAGATATTATATAAAACACCCAGAACTCCAAGAATCCCTTTTAGAGCACAAAAGCCCTGGTTACTTGCTAAAATCCAGTGGACAGCATCTGTTTATGTCAGTCTGAGACCAGAAACTCCAAGCACCTGGCCACTAAAGGACACAAGGGACTTGCCACACACTGTAAGGCAGAGATTATTCTTCACCCCTCCCTGCTGATGGGAATGGGGAGATATAGGAATGAGGTGAGGGGTTGTGCCTAGAGAATCACCCTTAGCTGGGAACAAAGATGGAAGACTGCCCAAATGACTGGGGTGCTCAGCTAGCAGACGGAGGACCGCTGAATCCCAGCTCAGTGGTTATATCCAAAGACATCGTTAAAAGAGCCAGTGGCGGGCAGATGAAGCTCCTGCTAATCTGAGAGTGAAGTTCAAAGGGGACTGTGTTGGGACCCTGCATGTTATTGTTATTTTTAAAATTTATTTTTAAACTTAAATACAGTAAAATATACTCCTTTTGGTATAATTTTTTTTAAATAAATTTATTTATTTTTAATTTTTGGCTGTGTTGGGTCTTCATTGCTGCACTCCGGCTTTCTATAGTTGCGGCGAGCAGGGGCTACTCTTTGCTGCGGTGTGCAGGCTTCTCATTGCGGTGGCTTCTCTTGTTGCAGAGCACTGGCTCTAGGCGCTTGGGCTTCAGTAGTTGTGGCACGTGGGCTCAGTAGTTGTGGCACTCAGGCTCAGTAGTTGTGGCTCGCAGGCTCTAGAGTGCAGCATCAGTAGTTGTGGTGCACGGGCTTAGTTGCTCCACGGCATGTGGGATCTTCCCAGACCAGGGCTCGAACCCGTGTTCCCTACATTGGCAGGCGGATTCTTAACCACTGCGCCACTAGAGAAGTCCCTTTGGTATAGTTTTGAGAAAGGTACGAAGTCATATAACCATTGCCACATTTAGAATGCAGAACAGCTCCATCACCCCCAAATTCCCTTATGCTATCCTTTGTAGTCAAACCCCCCAGCCCCCAACCTTAACCCTTGACAACTACGGGTCTGTTCTCCATCCCCACAGCTTTGCCTTTCCCTGAATGTTATATAAATAGAATCATCCAGCCTTTTGAGACTGGCTTCTTCACTTAGCACAATGCATTTGAGATGCACGTTATTTTAAAAGTTTGTAGAATATTCTGCAATGAGTTGCTCA